>NC_137330.1:39211797-40635130 GCF_965287045.1 Carcharhinus amblyrhynchos
ACCCCCTCTCCCCTTCCCCCACCCCCTCCCCATTAGCACACCTGCAAGTGCTCACTTGCCTTCTCCTCAGTGTTAACAAACAAACTGCATGGAACTTGCTGGAATGTACCAAACTGCCTACAGCTGAACTGTCCTAACGAGTGGCAGCTCCATTAAAAACACAAGATTGGGTAGGCAGATATTCCTGCACAAAAAGAGTGCACGACCAGCTGCCTGATTTACTGGGAGTGACCTGGGGAGGTTGCTGGATGTAACAGAGAACATAAGAAATAGGAGCAGGAGTAGGCCATCTAGCCCTTCGAGCCTGCCCCGCCATTCAATAAGATCATGGCTGATCTGAAGTGGATCAGTTCCACTTTCCCGCTTTCTTCCCATAACCCTTAATTCCCTTGTCTGTCAAAAACCAATCTACCCGTGACTTAGATATATTTAGCGAGGTAGCCTCCACCACTTCAACGGGCAGAGAATTCCAGAGATTCACCACCCTTTGAGTGAAGAAGTTCCTCCTCAACTCTGATCTAAACTGCGCCCCCCCCTTATCTTGAGGCTGTGCCTTCTAGTCCTGCTACCCTTTCTAAGCGGGAAGAATCTCTCTACCTCTACCCTATCCATCCCTTTTCATTATCTCATACATCTCTATAAGATCCTCCCTCATCCTTCTAAACTCCAACGAGTACAGACCCATTCTATTTAGTCTCTCTTCATAGTCCAACCCCCTCATCTCCGGTATCAGCCTAGTGAACCTCCTCTGCACTCCCTCCAAGGCCAATATATCCTTGCGCAAGTACGGCGACCAAAACTGCACACAGTACTCCAGCTGCGGCCTCTCCAGTACCCTGTACAGTTGCAGCAAGACCTCCCTGCTTTTATATTCTATCCCCCTCGCTATAAAGGCCAGCATCCCATTCGCCTTCTTGATCACCCGCTGCACCTGCAGACTGGGTTTTGAGAGGTGAGATGGGACACCCTCTTCCCCCCAGGAGGATGTGGGTGGGGGCTGATGGAAATGTGGTCTGGGAGTAAATTGCTTCCTTGGTCAGTGCTAGGGCACTGGTCTCCGGAACTGGGAAGCAGTGCTGGAAACGACTCGATGACCTCATCCGTGCAGCAAAGGTGAGTGCTGAACCCCATTTTGCATCTTCCCCCAGATCATCCTAGCCCTGCATGCTTTCCGCTCCTGATGCCCAAGCATCTCCTTCCTTTCCCCCCCGATGAGCCCCACTGTGCTTGCCCTTTCATGGCTCTTTCTGTCTCCACGGGAGAAGACTGAGCAAAACACCCATGAGAGGGTAAAGACAGGGGTCAGTGAGCCAGATCTCCAGGTCCTCACCCCCTTTGGAGAGCGGGCACTGGACCCTGTCAAGGGAAGGGGAGGTGCAGGCTGTCAATGATAGCATGGTTGGGGTGCCATCGAGATGTGAGCACCTGCCATTCCTTCAAGCACTTTGAGGCAACTTCCCGAGGGCATGAGTTTTGGGTGCGAGAGGCAAGATTTAAGGGAAAGGTACGAGGCATGTTTATTTGCACAGAGAGTTAGTGGGTGCCTAGAACTTGCTGCCGGGGGAGGTCATGGATGCAGATATGATAGTGACCTTTAACGGGCATCTTTACAGCTATGTGAATGAGATAGGAATAGAGGCATATAGTCCCCAGAAGGGTAGGGGGTTACAAATCAGATGGGAAGCCTGGTCGCTACAGGCTTGGAGGGCCGAAGGGCCTGTTCCTGTGGTGTAATTTTCTTGGTTCTTTGCACTGTTTAATGGACTCATGTAAATCACATGTTTGGCCCCTCCTGGTCCATACCGCTCGGACGGGTCCTTGGAAGATATGGCTGGAGGGACTTCCGAGGGTGGCACCATTTGGGCGTCAGCTAGCACTTCACAACTCACCATCCCCGATACTGACACGTCGGTGTGTTCAGTTAGTGGTGAGGCTTCTGAGTCACTCTCCCGTGAGCACAACACATCTGTTAATATACATCAGGTGAAGGAGGGAATGTCCGAGGCCTCTCGCAACCCACATACACAAACCCCGAGCGAGTGAACCGCCTGGTGATCAGGGTCTCCCTTGTCGCCTTCGCGTGCCTCATTTGGGCTGCCAGCCCTTAAGCGCCTGGTTGGTGTTCTTCAGCGTGCTCTTCCTCCTTCTTCCTCCTCATCCCCTTCCTCCTCCTCCTCCTGCTGATCATCCTTCCTTGCGACGGCCAACTGGTCAGCCTCCACGTCCTCCTCCTCCTCCAAGAGGTCATCTCTCTGTAGAGCCAAATCGTGCAAGGCACAGCACATGACCACTATGCGGGAACAGATCACTAGGCTGTATTAGTTGCCCTGCCAAATCGGTCCAGGCACCGTAAATCACATTTTGAGGAGCCCAATGCACCTCTCCACTATCACACGGGTGGCTACATGGACCTCATTATAGTGGGTCTCTGCCTCGGACCCAGGCCTCTGCACAGGTGTCATCAGCCATGTCCGAAATGGGTAACCCATATCGCCCAGGAGCCACCCCTGCAGCCTGGGCTCCTCCTCGAATGTCTCTGGGATGTCTGAGCTCCTGACGATGAAGATTTCATGCACGCTGCCTGGATGTCTGGCACAGATGTGCATAATGGTTATATTATGGTCACACACTAGCTGAACATTCAGGGTGTGGAACCTCTTCCTACTTACAGATCTTCATGGATTCTGTACGGGGGCCTTGAGGGTGATGTGTGTGCAGTCGATCGTCCCCTGCACGTTAGGCGTCCCCGCATTGTCTGCTCCCTCCTTCTCCTATGCCCCCCGGCCCCCGATTGAATGGCAGCCACCTCCTGCCTCGGGTGGTTGTCTTCCTTTGGTCTTGCAAGTTGAGGCCTGGGCCGCCTGTGCCTGCAATTCTTCCTTCAGCTCCTCCTCTCCTGCTCCAGCAGCAACTAAAATAACAGCTAGATCTATTGGTTGTATAGAAAAATGCATCTCATCACTCTGAAATGGGGGCAGGGGGGGAAGGGGGATGGAGAGAAAGACGTCTCGAGGTTATGGAATGCTCCTTGCCTCTAGCACATCAACAATCACTGTCCATTCCCCTCAATTCCCCCAGCCACATGCTCCCCACAATCACAGCCCCCCCAATTCCCCCAGCCACATGCCCCCCACAATCACAGCCCCCCCAATTCCCCCAGCCACATTCCCCCCACAATCACAGCCCCCCCCAATTCCCCCAGCCACACGCTCCCCACAATCACAGCCCCCCCTCAATTCCCCCAGCCACACACTCCCCACAATCACAGCCCCCCCAATTCCCCCAGCCACACACTCCCCACAATCACAGCCCCCCCAATTCCCCCAGCCACATGCCCCCCACAATCACAGCCCCCCAATTCCCCCAGCCACACACTCCCCACAATCACAGCCCCCCCAATTCCCCAGCCACATTCTCCCCACAATCACAGCCCCCCCAATTCCCCCAGCCACATTCTCCCCACAATCACAGCCCCCCCCCATTCTCCCAGCCACACACTCCCCACAATCACAGCCCCCCCAATTCCCCCAGCCACACGCTCCCCACAATCACAGCCCCCCCCCATTCTCCCAGCCACACGCTCCCCACAATCACAGCCCCCCCAATGCCCCCAGCCACACGCTCCCCACAATCACAGCCCCCCCAATTCCCCCAGCCACATGCTCCCCACAATCACAGCCCCCCCATGCCCCCAGTCACATGGTCCCCACAATCACAGCCCCCCCAATTCCCCCAGCCACATGGTCCCCACAATCACAGCCCCCCCAATTCCCCCAGCCACATGTTCCCCACAATCACAGCCCCCCCATTCTCCCAGCCACATGTTCCCCACAATCACAGCCCCCCCAATGCCCCCAGCCACATGTTCCCCATATTCACAGCTCCTTGTTTTAGGTGCTTGGTAAAGGGGGAACGGGCACAGAGGCAGTTGTGGATCGCGCTACTCGCCTCACACCCAACTTTACCAAGTTTTCATGCAGCGCAATGGTAAAATCGGTCCCATTGTGTCTTCAACCAGCTACATTGTGTGCATTGAACTGTTCTCAGTGTGGCAACATCTCTCAAGCAGTTGGAAGTTCTGGTGAAAAAATAATTTCTATTTGATACATATCAGCTGATTTTTGTAACTGTAATTTTGTCCATGTTTTTAAAAAATACTTTTGTTCCTTGGTATTTTCTGCACGGAGGAGAAACCTATTTTTATAGAATCATAGAATCCCTCCAATGCAGAAGGAAGCCATTTGGCCCATCAAATCTGCACCGACCACAGTCCCATCCAAGCCTAATGCCCTCAAGCCCACGTATTTACCCTGCTAATCCCCTGACACTAGGGTCAATTTTAGTATGGCCAATCAACGTAACTTGCACACCTTTTGAAATGTGGAAAGAAACCAGAGCACCCAGAGGAAATCCATGCAGACAGGGGGAGAATGTGCAAACTCCACACAGACGGTGATCCAAGGCCAGAATTGAACCCGGGTCCCTGGCGCTGTGAGGCAGCAGTGCTGAAGACCGTGTCACCTTGCTGCCCTTATGTTAAGGTTTTTTTATTTAAGAAAATATGAATTCAATGTAATACCTCAACAGATAAATGTTGGCTGGAGGCACTTCACTAAATCCCTCATACTGATTTACATTGAGTAAAGAGGTATGAGGATAGATTTATTTTTCCTTTGTGTACACTCCATTGTGAAGACTGTGGACTCATATCAATGTGAATGGACCTGTGACATTTTCCCAGTGTACTAAGAGTCTTAGCCAGTGACTGGATATAAAAATACCTATCAGTATTCAATCAGTTGTCAGCAATTTTTTGGTATTCAGAAAAATCTCTGCCTCTGAAGCCATATGTCAAGAAGCAGACATTATAGTTCATTACACTGACTGAAATCTTACAGGATTCAGTAAAGTTTTCTTTATTTAAATGTAAGCAATAAATTTCTTCACAGCTGGCAAAAAAAATCATTATGGAATGTGAACGTTGAAATCCCCTGTGGGTTTCCAAAGATATTATTGTTTCAGTGGTATAGCCATGTTGTGTCACAGAATTGAATCAAGTGAATGTGGTTGTTACTGTAGTTCACGGCCTATAATTAGATATGGTTCAAAAGTATAATTGTTACTCAGTGAGAACCAAACAACGTCACTCAAGTAGTACAAGGGTACGGCACTGTGAGTTAGATAGACTACGCCTACATGCACTGCAGGGGGATGTAATAGCCTAAGGGAAACGTCAGATTGAATACATTTCTGAAATGCAAGTTGTAATGGAAATGTGCTCCTAATAATAATAAATCATGTCCATCACGGCAGAAAGAATTGAGTCATTAACCATATTGGTCTGGATGGCTGTTTGGATAATGAGAGAAAAGTTATAAAATATCAAGCAATAAAATGACACATAAATCTATGTGAAACTTTGTGCTTTTCACAGCTTTGTGTATTAGATCATTTTAATCTGGTTCGCGACCACCAGTAAAATAACTTTTGAATTTATCATTTTGTTTATATTGCACCAAAAGGCTATAGCAGTTAAATACCCTGAGGATTATAGGAGGGGGGTAATGATATGAAATGCCCATTTTACAATAAAGGTTAAAGTCATGATAAAATGATCGAGTGGATTTATACTGAAGTCAAGATGATTCCAGAATTAGTCAAGACAACAACGATTTGCATTATCTAGCACCTTTAACTGGGTAAAACACCCCGAGGTGCTTCACAGGAAGATTGGATGGGATTTTCTGTTTCTTTCTGCCAGTAGAATCTTCTGGTCCTGCTAAAGTTGATCCCTGGCAGCAGGATGGGCAAGCCATACAAAATGCTCTAACTTCAGCAGGACCGGAAAATCCTGCCAGTGACCAATGACGAGTCACATCTACCGTAGGAAAGCACATCCCAAAGGCTGGCTGGGGTCTGGAAAATTCTGGACATTATCAAACAAAACTTGACAATAAGTTACATGAGAAGGTATAAGGACAGATGACTGAAAGGTTGGCCAAAGAGTTAGATTTAAGAAGTGCCTCGAAGACATATCTACGAATGGCGGAATAGTTTAAATCGGAGGTATGTAAGAAACTAGAATCAGAGGAGTGCAGAGGCATGATGACACAGTGATTAGCACTGTTGCCTCGCCAGGGATCTGGATTCAATTCCTGGCTTGGGTCACTGTCTGGAGTTTGCACATCTTCCCCTCATCTGTGTGGGTTTCCTCTCTCAATTCAAAAGACATACTGGTTAGATCAATTGGCCATGCTAAATTCTGGCTCAGTATATCTGAACAGCTGCTAGGGTCTGGCAACTAGGGGATTTTCACTGTAACTTCATTGCATTGTTAATGATGACACTATTAAGTGAACTTTAACTTTATCTTAGGATGTTGTAGGATTGGAGGAGGGTACCGAGATGGATAAGTCAAAGCCATGAAGGGATTTGAAAAGAGGGATAAGAATTTTAAATCTCAGGCCCAGGTAATGTGGTTCAATGAACACAGGGGTGAAAGGGCAATGGTGCTTGGTGTAGTTAGGAAATGGGCATCATGGTTTGCATAAGCTCAAGTCTATGAAAGGTGGCAGATGGAAGGCTGTTCAGAAGAGTGTTGGAATAGTCAAATTTAGAATAGTCAAAAGATAGTTAAGGGATTCAGTAACAGATGAGCTGAGGCAGGATTGGGTGAAAATAGGCAGTCTCTATGACGGATTATGTGGTTGAAATATCATTTTGGGGTCAAATATGATGGCAAGATTGTGAATGGTCTGGTTCAGCCTCAGTTGCTAAGGAGAGTGATGGTAGCTAGGGAAGAACGTTGCCACTAGAGCAAGAATGTCTCTCCCTAAGAATTTGTCATAATAAGCAAAGCCAAAGGGCCCCGACTGTTTTAGTTTTCAAATTATGTTTGTGGACTTAGGGTCAAAAGTTTACCAGTTATAGGCTGAAAATTATTTTTTTAAATTTGAAGATAGTCTAAGCAAATAAAGGGAAATGTGTTTGCCCATCTTGGCTATATGATCTCCGGAAGTGATCTTACACTGAGGCCCCGGCCAATGTGGTGGGCGGGAGTAGGGGAGGGTGGCATACGGGCATACTGAGAGATGGCTGTGGGAGCTGGTAGCTCTGAATTTGCTGATAGGCTCAGAGATATTCAAGTGAGCCCGTACATGGGCAATGCAGAACATCAGGCTTTGGAGTCCCTTTAGAGTTGGAAACACTATCCCAAACATTGAGAGGTGGTGGTGACTTGAACGCAGTTCAGGTTTATCTCCTGATTGTCTGGCCTGAAGTTTCTGAACTCGAAAGTTAAGACAGGCCAGCAACTGAACTGGCAAGGACAAGAACAAGGATGCTGGCCGAGGTCAAGAGCCAGGGAAGGCCAGATAAAGCCAGCAGCAGCAGCCGGGCAACCATCCAGGAGCACATGCGGTCATCATTTAAGGTGAGGGGGAGAGATACAAAAGTGTCCAGAGGGACAATTTTTTTGCACAGAGGGTGGTGAGTGTCTGGAACAAGCTGCCAGAGTAGTAATATAGGTGGGTACAATTTTGGCTTTTAAAAAGCATTTAGATAGTTACATGGGTAAGACGGGTATAGAGGGATATGGGCCAAATGTGGACAATTGGGGTTAGCTTAGGGGTTTAAAAAAAAATGGGTGGCATGGACAAGTTGGGCCAAGGAGCCTGTTTCCATGCTGTAAGCCTCTGTGACTCTATATCAAGCTTTGAAACCTTGCCACCCAAGTGAGAGGTCAGTAGTTGAGAGGCGCGAGGGTCAGACAGGCACCAGTGTGGTTTCATGGGACAGTAGGGTGACTTGGCCAGTGGCCAGGACTGAGAGTGTTGAGGGCTGGGCTGCTGAGTTGGCTGTGGGCGGGAGTAGAGACCAGGCCAGAGAGCCTGCAGCAGCAACCAGGCAGACAGTGAGCCACCAGCACACCTATGAGTTTAGGCCTTCGAGGGGAGCAGCTGCAGCCTACAAGGGCAATTTGACCCCCAAGCTAGGACTGAGAAGGGGTGGGCCAGCGAGGACGAGACTGTAGCCAGACAATCTGAGTCAGCAGTCAGGCAAGAGTGTTGAGACAGCAGAGGCAACTTGACTGCACCCCCCCCCCTCCCTCCCTCCCAGGGTTGAGGAGGCCAAAGAAACCTGCTCTTTTTGAAAATTCATATTAATTGAAATTAGGACAGATCAGTCCATATGAAGCCACAAAAATGCAGAAAGTTGAAGGCAAGGCAAAAGAATGAAGCTAGGCAAAAAGCCGGTTTAAGTAAATAAAGGAAAATGTGTTTGCCCATTTTGGTTAGACTACATGATCTCCAGAGGCGGTCTTACAATGAAACACACATTGTTGCAGTATGAGGCCCCGGCCAATGGGGGGAGCTCATAGTGAGATTATGGCCCTGGGAGTGCAAAACAGAGCCTGATAACTCTGAATTTGCTGATAGGCTGAAGAAATTCAAATGAGCCAAAACACAGACAACGCAGAATATCAGGCTCTTATTGGTGGAGTCCCCTTAGAGCTGGAAAACACTACTGCAGATGCTGAGCACTTTATTATAAAAAGGCTTGAAGAATTGAGCAATGCCCAAACTGTACATCCTCCCAACACTCTGGTGAATTGTCTGATGACTTTGATTTGCCGATTTCTGGAGACAACACATCACCTGAAAAACCTGAACCAGAAGTGGACTCTGAGATTGAAATGGAAGTACAAAATACTGTTCACACTCGTTCTTCTGTTGCTGAAGTGAGGGAAGAACCGTACATTGCCTTATGGCCAAACATCAGTCCCATTGAGCATAATTGAATATTTTGTAATAAATAGGCCAGAGAACATAGGTAATATGGATAATTTAAGAAAATAGTTTGAGGTTCAAGGTTGAAGGCAGTTTAGAAGTCACAGGAGTCCCATTTTCTAAGGGCAAAGAAAAACATGCTGGCAAAGGAGAAACTGGTTGTTTTTCTTTTGGAAATCTCTAAGGCAGTCTATGTTATGTTTTCAAATTATTCCCTGACCCTAGTAAAGGAAAACAATCATTTGTCAATGGGTACTCTAACTGAAGAAATGTTGGTAGAGATCTTGCTGATCATGACATTTCCAAAATTCATATTAATGCTATGTGTGTGTTCGTTCAAAGATGTAAATCATCTGGTGTTATCAGCTCAGTTTGTAAACAAGTGTTCTTATTGGAAGAAAGTGCTGAGAAGTTGTCATAGTCAAACCGCTGTCTTCTTTGGGATCATTTCTAATATGAATTTAATCTGCAATGCAGCTGCTGAATCCTGTGTTTTTTTTATTCATCCTTGGGGCATGAGTGTCACTGGCTAGCCAGTATTTATTGCCCATTCCAAGTTGCTCCAGATTAGTTGAGAGTCAACCACATTGCTGTCGCTCTGGACGGCAGATTTTCTTCCCTAAAGGACATTTACAAACAAATGGGTTTTTCCGACAATCAACAATGGTTTCACAACCATATTGTGCTTTTAAGAAATTAATTTTAATCATGTTTCTCTGCAGTTTTTTCAAGCAGGCCTGGTCTTTGTTTTGTTGCTGTAATGTTTAAGCTACTGTCCTCTAATTATTATTGAAGCAATATAATGGACATTGAGTTTATTTTTAATCTGGGCTTATGCAGTGTCCTGGAGTTTTATGATCTTTTGAAATTGTTGTGTGGAGCATGATTGACAGATCATGTGCTGCCCTTGGACAGTTATTCCCCACAGGAAAAATCCAAGGTTTTAGTTTCATTTTTGTCAGAAGCTGTTTGGACTGCAGACTGAAGGCATTGTTTTTTTTGTGTCTCTCTCTCTCTGCAGTGATAATCCTGCTGACTGAGAGTTTCTAGCTAGAAGTTAGAGGCAAGCAGTGTCTCTCCTTTCTCTGTCCTGAGGTGTGTTGTATTGAAAGTTCCAGGATTGGAAAACCTCAGCTTTTTAATTCAACATTCAAAGGATTAATTCACAGCAAGTGTTAAAAAGCTGCAAAATTCAGCATCAGGTGAACTTACTTTCTGTGTCAAGTCTAGAAAGGGATGTATGTTTGTGGGGGTTGCTTGATTTGGAACAGGATACTTAGCTGTTAAAGTTTGTACAATATTATAGTTGTTCACTTGTAATTGGGAAAAGTTATGCTGATTTTTCCTGTTATAGTTTTAATTGTGTTCTTAAATTTTGTTTGATTTAAAGCTTCCTCATGGATCACTTGAATCATACCTGGGATAAAACATCTTATACTCACCCATGTCAAATTCGAAGATAAAAGCTTATGGCCTCAGCTATCTTCATAAAACAACTTGAAGTTTCTGGCCTGGATCATGACAAATAGGTTCTTAATTCTAGAATTTTTTCATTGAATTCAATTTCCACCATCTGTCACGGCTGGATTAAAACTCAAGTCCCCAGAATATTGGCAGTGATAATAGTGATAATAATATCACTCGCCCATCGCCTCCCTCATGAGTCAGTCATACCTTTTTTCAAACTTTGTTCAAATCTTATATGTTTTTTTTCCAGTTTTCATGGATCAGTGGAATATGCTACAATTACACTTGGAGCAGGCATATGGAAAATATTAATGGTCAAAAGAATTTGTGACATCAGGTGGACTGCTCATGCAAACACTGTTTTGGTTTTGATCCTGAACTTTGACACATAAAGGAATGCTTATCAGACATAGCCACATCAAATTCAGGGAAACCATATGTGAAAGCTGAAGCAAAATATTTAGCAGAGAAGTTTGAAAGTTTCGTTATTGCAGTTATTACAGCTTTGTGGAACCACTTACTTCAATGCCATCAGCAAATCACTGTGCTTCACAATTGTTAGCCTCAATTAGAAGTTTTGTCATAGAAGTTCAAAATGACTATATCTCAGTGGAAGCAGAGACATTAATATTAACAAAGAATACAGGTCCCTCTGACGAGAAGCAGTGAGCAGACTTAACAATCTTCCGGGTACTCCAGTTTCCTCCCACGGTCCAAAGATGTGCAGGTTATGTTGATTGGCCATGCTAAGAAATTGCCCCTTAGTATCTAGGGATGTGTAGGTTAGAGGGGTTAGTGGGTATAATATGTAGGGATATGGGAGTAGGGCCTGGGTGGGATTGTGTTCGGTGCAGACTCGATGGGCCGAAGGGCCTCTTTCTGCATATAGGATGCTATGATTCTATGAATACCAGTTCATTTTTGATGAAAGCAGAGACAGTAAAATCACTTTAAAAGGGAAGAAGATCGTCATTAAAACTGTCACTGTTATTTGTGACATAATAATGGTGCAATTGCAGAGTAGAAGTGAATCTCTAAAGAAGACTATTGAATTACTTTCTGTGCTTTTTGACAAAAGTTTGGATGAGAATGTTAAGAGCTGTACGTGATGGCTTACAAGCAACCTTTCCAAATATTTTTAACAATACCGGTCACAAATGGTTCTAGTGAACGTTCTTTCGCTGAATATTTAACAAGTTCAGTGATATTGACAATTGAAAAAGCATCCATACAAGATTTTGGAGATCTCACTGAGACGTATAAGATGCTGAATGGGATGGATAGGATAGAGGTGGAGAGGCTCTTCCTGCTCAGAAAGGACAGTAGGACTAGAGGGCACAGCCTCAAGATAAAGGGGGGGGCGGTTTAGAACGGAGTTGAAGAGGAACTTCTTCACTCAAAGGGTTGGTGAATCTCTGGAATTCTCTGCCCGTTAAAGTGGTGGAGGCTGCCTTGCTCAATATTTTTAAGACGCGGGTTGATAGGTTTTTGATAGGCAAGGGGATTAAGGGTTATGGGGAGAGGGCGGGAATGTGGAACTGAGCCACGACAGATCAGCCATGATCTTATTGAATGGCGGGGCAGGCTCGAGGGGCTAGATGGCCTACTCCTACTCCTGCTCCTATTTCTTATGTTTCTTATGTTATGTTTCTTATTTTACCTATTATGATGTTATTGATGATTTTGTGAAGAAAATTGCAGAAGAAAAGCCATGAATGCAAACTACTGATGAGGCACGAAAATCATTTAAAAAAGGTCCCTCTTCCATATTCTCTTGCTTAAATCCTGTTTTTCAAATAGGACCACCATTTGCTGGTCTGATATCGTTGCTGTCACATGCAGACATTTAAAACAAGTGAGTAATTGCCTTTCCCATTACCCTCAATGCTGGCCTTTAGAAAGTCCCTTTTGGATGGAGAATGGAATCCTACCGGACATTTGCCAGCAAAGTCATTGATATTCGACTTGGATTCACTGGACTCCACTTGATTGGAGTTTTTGCTCCTGCACTGAATATTTTTTTGGCTCATTCTATCCTGCACTGGGCTGTACTGCATTGACTGATTTCTCCATTTTGTTGCTCATTGGCCAGTTCCATTTCTGCTCACTTCAGACACATGGATCACACTATCGGCCATCTCTATCACCATGCTGACAACAGGTAGGCTTGGATTTGATTGATTTAATGCCAGGTGTGTTTTCATGTATTAAAAAGCACTGAAGTAGTTCAGCAGTGATTTGTCATTTGTGTGCCTTTTTGAATTTTGCAGCTTGCATTGTGGATTTGAATGTGAATTCATTATTTATCACTGAAATCCCACAGTACAGAAAGAGGCCTTTCAACCCATCGAGTCTGCACCGACCACAATTCCACCCAGGCTCTACCCCCATACAGACAGTGACCCAAGCCGAGAATCGAACCCACGTCCCTGGCGCTGTGAGGCAGCAGTGCTACCCATTATGCCCAGGAGGACAATCTTGGATGGGGCTTGACATCACAGGGGGGAGGAGCACCATGTCACTGGAATGTGGGGCATGAATTGGTTGGGGAGGAGGGGGCACTGAGCCAACACAGAGGCAGAGCACCGGGACCCCAAAAGAGTAAGTCTGCCTCCGAAAATCTCAATGGCTAAAAATCTTTGTTCTGACTGGTACTGTCATCTGATTTGATTGAATTGAAGCTTATTGTACGCCAACGGCAATTAGCAGTCAGTGGTGAAAGTTAATACCTGTTAGGTACAAATTTAAGTGTGATTGATTGAACAGCTGGTGAGAACCATTACTTACTAATCAGTAAGCAATAATTTTCACTAAGTGATATTAGTGAATAATGCAAGACATTTACTAACAAACATCACAAAGCACACAATAGTGCGTGCCAAAATGGGTGGAAGGATTTCACATTCTCTCAACAATTTTTACAGAAGTAACAAAATTAGCGTTGGCAAAACTATTATAAACTCAAAGAATCCCCACTGCCAATAGAAATATCAATGCTAAAGAAAAAGGTAGAGACATGCCCAAATCCTGCCCCATATACCACCCAAAACCACTCAAATGGAGCTCCAGGAGAACCAAAAGCAATAATGTTTGTAGTGTAATAGAATCAATACATTAATGGGTGATGTAGATGATGTATCACTGACATCAGCAGGAATGTGCTGGATTTTCTGAAGAGAGGATGCAGCACGCTGTACGCTGCATACATCATTCCTCTCAATGACATAACAGTCTGGGCGGCATGGTAACGAGTAGTTAGCTACCTCACTGGTTTGATTGCAGCCTTGGGTCACTGTCTGTGTGGAGTTTGCACGTTCTCCCCATGTCGGTGTGGGTTTCCTCTGGGTGCTTTGGTTTCCTCTTACACTCCAAAGATGTGGAGGTTAGGTGGATTAGCCATGGTAAATGCAGAGGGTTATGGGGGGAGAGTGAGGGCAGGAGAGGTGATCCTGGGTAAGATGCTCTTTCGGAGAGTCGGTGCAGGCTCAATGAGCCAAATAACCTCCTCCTGCACTGAAGGGCTTCTTTGGTTCTATGCCATGCATTGGCAACAAACACTGCCAATAAATAAACCTGACTACAATAATCACAACTCTGTTAACAAGACTGGCCCACACAAATATCGACCAAAATGAGTGACAGGATGGAAATTTCCACAGGAGCAGTCATTTTGGGAAGTGTCTGTACAAGTTCAACAACTTTAATTGAAAGAGAAACCAAGAGAATATTTATTATAAACACTTCATCCAAGAAATTGGAAATCAAGGCCACGATAAAATTAGGGTTTCGAAAGGAAGGAAATGTTCTTAATCAAGGCTACTGATCAGTCACAGTGCAAGTCAAAGACTTTGATACTAACTTTAAAATTGATACTGAAGCTGGCTTTAACATTGTGGTAAATAATCTAGACTAGCATTGGTCACTGCTCCTCCATTTATCAGATGTTAAATTGCAAGGGCCAGGTGGCACAAACCCGCCTCTTTATTACAAGAGCCAACAGATTGTTGATTTTCTCTGTGTTGTTCACAATCTATGCACATCCTTATTGAGTGGAGATGTTAGCACCCTTCTAGGAATTCTGGAAAAGCCAGCTGATAAACAGCATTTGAACCACCCAGTGCTTTTCATGGAACAATCTTCGAGGTTTCATATGGAACCTGTGGGACTTCAGTCTCCAACAGCTGAGTTCCTTTTCATCTTGCTGCATTTGGACATTGGCTGCTTCAGTCTTGAGCGGTGCTGAACATTATGCAATTATCAATAAACATCCCTACTTCTGACCTTATGATAGAGAGAAAATCATTGATGAAGCAGCAGCAGATTGTTAGGCCTAGGACACAACCCTGACAAACTCCTGCAGTGATGTCCTGGAGTTGAAATGATTGACCTCCAACAATCACCTTCCTTTGTGTTAGGTATAATCCAGCCAGCAGAGGGTCCCCCCCCGCACCCCGAGTCACACTGACTACAGTTTTGCGACAGCTCCTTAACCCCAACCTCAGTCAAATACTGCCTTGATGTCATGTTTGTAGTTCATCTCTTTACGAGGAAACGAGGCTTGGTTTCAGCTGGACGGACAGACAATCAAGTTGTTTAAATGCGCTGACAATAAGCAGGAGAGAGCGGGACTGTGAAAGAGATTGACCCTATTATACGCATCATCGTGTACAGCTGGCAAATCATGTTCACAAGCAGGCCAACAACAAATAATGGGAATTGTACCCATTAGGAGGAAAGAGGAGTGTTTTACTGGAGGACAAATCTTACAAAGGGATGGTCCTGTAAAGTTTAGAAATCTATTTATTAGGCATCTGTTAAGGAATTAAGACTAAGGCAGAATTATCCACTCATTCTTGATTTGATTTATTATTGTCACATGAATTAGTATACAATGAAAAGTATTGTTTCTTGCGCACTGAACAGACAAAGCATATCGTACATAGAGAAAGAAAAGAGAGAGTTCAGAATGTAGTGCTACAGTCGTAGCTAGGGCATAGAGAAAGATCAACTCAATTGGTCCATTCAAAAGTCTGATGGCAGCAGGGAAGAAGCTGTTTGAGTCAAACGGTACATGATCTCAGGCTTTTGTATCTGTTTCCTGGTGGAAGAGAGTATATCCAGAGCGCGTGGTGTCCTTGATTACGTTGGCTGCTTTTCCGAAGCAGTGGGAAGTATAGAGAGAGTCAATGAATGGGAGGCTGGTTTGAGTGATGGACTGGGCTTCGTTCACTCAGCGCTTCTCGATGAAAAATGTCACCAGATTTGTGTTTTGTGTTTAGGTGCTGCATAGATTGGAGAGGATCTTCGTTACAGCCCTCATCTCTCTACTGGATTTGTGATAGAATTGCAGGGTTTCATTTGTCCAATTAGCTTTGTGTTAATGATTTTTTTTTTAAGATTCTTGGGGCAATGAACAATTGCTGCCAATTTTGCAGGGTGGATCTATTAATGTAAAAACCCAGAACTCATTAGAAATGAGGTAATTAAGCTATTGTTACTGGTAGGAACTGTGGGGAGGGGCACAAAGAAATGAAATAATGTTTTTTCAATCCCAAATAAGTGTTAACTGGAATTTTAAATACAAAGTAGAATGCATTCTGATTAGCATAAAAATAGAGTACAGGACGTGCCAAGTCTGGGCCAAAATTAATACTTCAAAAGTTTCAGCTTTCTAGTAAAGGGAAGTGGGATAGTATAAAATTAATGATTTATTCAGAAGTGCATTAGTTTTTGAAAAGCTAAATTAATACCAAAGCAAATTGAGGCTGTGATGGATCTAATTTTCAAACAATGTATGGTTATTAGGTTACCAATATCTCCTGTGAACAACTGAAACAGTGGCATTTTTGTAAAGGTGCACTTTCACAGACTTCCTTACAGACATAAAAGGTATCCACGAATAAGAATTGTACAGCAGCCTCTTGGCTGTAGTCAGCTCCCAAAAATGTCTCTGCCCAGGAGCCCCTTTCACCATGGGGTGATTCCATACTCTGAGTCACGATTAGTCACACAGGCCATGTGACCATAACTCTGCTGTGTTGCTCTTAAAGGGACAATCACCACAATTATGAATTTGACTAGGGCCAGGTTTCCAGTCAACTTCAAACTTTGAGCACATAGATAACACCATGCAAAATAAAATTATCAGTTTGCGAGCAACAGCATTAAACATTTTCTTCCATTCTGCATGGTATGCTTTGAGAATGGATGCTTTGTGTTTTGGTTAGGGTATCCACAAGGCTTCTTTGGGTTACATCCAGATTATCAAGTGGATAATTCAAGATTTTTTGCAAAAAGGGAAATAGATTATGAAACTGGTAGACGCAGTCTCTCTTGTTGGGAAGTGAATCTTGAGCAAGGAAAGGAATTGGCAATTAGCCATGATTTTGCATGTCCAATAATGGATTACTGGAATCAGGCTGGGCCTTACTGTTTATGCCTTCTCGATTGTCAGTGGGATTAACGGAGAGAAGGGAAGTACGTACAGCTATTTCAGTATTCTTGAGAAGAACAGGTACTCAGCTAAACATCTGAGTTTTTCATTCTGAAACACAAGAGGGAGCTAGTTGTTTTCTGAAGAAACAAGTCAGCCTCATCTCCAGAAAGCCTCAAGCCTTGAATATCAGCTGAACGATATGAGGAGAGTTTCCACTCATGGGAGCAGAATATGAAATGGTTGGATGAATCTGCTGTTACGTTATATTTATCTGACAAGTGTGCCATGGTGGTAATTATTTTTTGATCTACATCAACAAATTAGATAGATTTTGTTGAGTCAGAGTGTGCAGGAGAAAAAAAATCACTCCGTGTTTGTTCAGCTGGATGTCTAGGGTGCTTTCAGTCCAAATATATACTGCCATTCTTCAACCAGTGCTTTAATGTCAACCCCACTACCTTCATTTTGACATGGTTTTATGCTGGTTCAACTGAGGTGAGGTACGCCTGGCCTGTGTCCAGCTTCTTGGGAATGGGTACCCTATCCATTCGGAAAATATTCATAGTATTTTGAAAGCTGAAGAAACAGAATGCTGAGAAGAATCCCATGGAAAATTTTGCTCTCCTGAGTACACCTGGATGAGTCATGGGTTGCTGCTGTTCTCACTGAACAGGGAATACCTTTTAAACTCACTACTGGTTATGGCAGTCACTGTTTTTGAGTGTTCTTAGGTGAGTGCTTTCAGCCACCACAGTGGCAATTCTATCAGTGAAATGGAGGCTGGATTTTCACTAAAACTCCCAGGGGACAATAATCAAGGATTCTGCAAAATTTCACCAAACTTGATGAACACTTGGAAAAAAAACAGATCCAGAGAGGAATTGAATTGGGGTGTGCCTTGATTAATCAAGACTCAATCTCTGCATTATTTGAGGATCTTTTGGGCGACTTGTGCAGTACCAAGTCTTGATTAGGTTCTGACAGCCCAAAATCCCAACAGGAACATTTATGTGGAGGTGTTGGATTCTGAGATGCATCAGTACTATTTATAACTCAGCTCTGGAATTCTACCGCCCCGTCTGCCACGGAATCGGAATGGGCGAAGGACGGGAAATGGAAATGTCCATTGACCTTGGGCGGGAATTTCTGGTTTTGCTTGAGTGAGGCCATAGAATCCCGCCCATGGTTGATGGTACCCATTCCATTTCCCACACTTCTATTTGCACACTTCTCCTTGCCCCTCCCCCCATACCAACATTAAGTTCCCCTTATCCTTACTTCCATCTCATTAGCCTGCACATTCAACAGATCACTGAATACCAGAATCATTACGACACAGCCATTCAGCTTATCGAATCTATGCCACCACCCTGTAGAGCAATGCAGTCTACCACTCTCCTGCTCCATCCCTGTTCCTCTGCAGGTTTCTTCCCACTAACTACCCACTTGATCTGCTTTTGGAATCATTGATGCCTCTGCTTCCACCATCCTTATAGGCAGCATCTCATGACCACTCACAGCATAACAAGTCTCTTCCTTATGTTCCCTTACATCCTTTGTTCAAAACCTTGTATTTGTCTCCCCCTGTCCTTGTACCGATGGGAAAAGCTATTCTTTTTCTACCTTATAACCTTTTACACTTCTTTCAAACCTCCTCTCAACCTCCTTCAGTCCAAGAAGAACAGCTCCAGCTTCTCCAGCCTAATCTTGTAGCAAAAAAATCCCTCACTGCTGGAAGCATTCAGCTAAATCTCCTCTGCACCATCTCAAGGATCCTCAGGTTCATCCTACAATGTGACAAATGGAACTGGATACAATACTCTAAATTTGGCCTAAGCCATTTCAGTTTAACTTCCCTGCTTTCGTACTCGGGTGGGATTTTCAGTACATTCCCGCCAGTGGGATCTTTGTTCCACTGACAGTGATCCCTAGCTACTGGTTCCCCAGAGGGAAATCCCATTGACACGGTGGATTCCACGCTGGCCAATGCTGGGTCGTCTCTGCCACTCCAAAACATGCTAGGGTGGGGTGGAAAATCCCACCCAATATCTCTATTTATGAAGTTCAAGGCCCCACACACTTTTCCAGTTACTCTTTCAATATGTCCTGGCACCTTCAAAGTTCTATGCACGTGAAACCCTGGATCCTTCTGTCATTGCACACTCTTTAGAGCTGTGCTATTAATTCTATATTGTATTTGCCTTCTGTCAAAATGCATGACCAAAGTTTAATTATTAGTGTCACAAGTGGGCTTACATTAACACTGCAATGAAGTTACTGTGAAAATTCCCTAGTTGCCACACTCCGGTGCCTGTTCGGGTACATTAGCCACACTAAATTCTCTCTCAATGCACCTAATTGGCACATCTTTTGAAGTGTGGGAGGAAACTCACACAGACATGGGGAAAATGTGCAAACTCCACACAGTGACCCAAGCCAGGAATCGAATCTGAGTACCTGATGGTGTGAGGCAGTAGTGCTCACCACTATGCCACAGTGTTGCCCTAGACAGGCAACCTATCCACTCTCAGTATAGTCTGCCTTTCCAATACATCCTGCCTATCAGTTTTCATTACATCGATAAACTCTAACATCTCCACTTCAACTGATATTTTGCCAACATCCACTTCCCCAGCAAACAACAAAACTCAATTGTTAATTACTTGAACTTCATCTTGTGCATGTGTCACTTTTTTCATCCCTATTAGGACCCAACCTTTCTTCTTACTGTCTGTTTACTATTTACATGCCAATGGAAAATATTTAGTTCTCTTCTATGTTAACAATCATTCTTTCTTCATCTTTTCTCTTCACCGGTCCTATTTTCCACTTCAGTTTCCCTCTTGTCTTATATATATATTTGGCCTGGCTCTCACGTGAAGAATTCAGCTCACATGCATCAAAAGATCCTAAGAAATAGAAAGATGTCATCTAGTCTGCTTCACCATTCAACAAGATCCTGGTTGATCTGATTGTGGCCTTAATTCCATCTCTGGATCAATAAACATCACCTCTCATTCTTAGAAACTCCAATGGGCATTAGTCCAACCTGTTTAACCTTTTGTCATATAGCAAGCCCCTCATCCTGGCAATGAGCTGAGTGAACCTTCTCTGAACTATCCTGCCTATCCCTCATAACCCTGGATTTCCTTGTAAATGAAAACTCAGTCTAAATAAGCTTCAATGACTCATCCTCCATTGCTCTCTGGGACAGAGAATTCCAAAGACTAACAACCCTCTGAGGGAAGAAATTCCTTCTCTTTTCCATCTTAAGTGGGACCCCACTTATTTTTAAACTGTTCCCCCCTCCAAGTCCTAGATTCCCACAACAGAAATGTCCTCTCAGCATCTGACTTGCCAGTTCCCTTCAGGGTTGTATATGTTTCAATAAACTCACCTCCCCTTCTTCTAAACTCCAATTAATATAGGTCCGACTTGCTCAACCTTTCCTCATAACCCCTTCATCACAGGATCATTCTAGCGAACCTTGTCTGAATTGTTTCCAATGCAAGTATATCCTTCTTAAGTACGAAGACTAACACTACACAGTACTCTTGGTTTTATCAATGCCCTGTAGAGCAGTGGCACGATTCCTTTATTTTTATACTCCTTGCAACAAAGGTCATCATTCCCTTTGTCATCCTAATTACCTGTCCCTGCACACTAATGTTCTGAGATTCAGGAATAACAGCATCCAAATCCCTCTGTACTGCAACTTCCTATATTCTCTCTCCATTTGAATAATCTTCTGTTTTTCTATTCTTCTTGCTAAAGTTGATGACCTATATAAGAATATAAGACTTAGCATGTTTAGGCCATTTGGCCCCTCAGGCCTGCTCCACCATTTGATAAGTCCATGCTGATTTCATTGTGCTCTCAATGTCATTTTCCTGCCTGTCCTTATAACCCATGAATCGCTTGTCAATCAAAAATCTGTCGAATTCAGCCTTGAATAAGTCTTATGATCCTGCCTTCACTGCTATCTGGAGAACAGAATTTCACAGACTAAAGTCCCTCTGAGAAGTAAAGTTACTTCCTAATTTCCATCTTATTTTAAAACTATTTTTGATTTATTATTGTCACATGTATTAGTATTCAGTGAAAAGTATTTTTTTCTCGCACGTCAAATAGACAAAGTATACCGTTCATAAAGAAGGAAAAGAGAGAGTACAGAATGTAGTGTTACAGTTATAGCTAGGGTGTAGAGAAAGATCAACTTAATTGGTCCATTCAAAAGTCTGATGGCAGCAGGGAAGAAGTTGTCCTTGAGTCAGTTGGAATGTGTCCTCAGACTTTTGCATCTTTCTCCCAATGGAAGAGAGTATGTCTGGGGTGCGTGGGGTCCTTCATTATGTTGGCTGCTTTCCTGAGGCAGCGGGATGTATAGACAGTGTCAATGGGTGGGAGGCTGGTTTGAGTAATGGACTGGTCTTCGTTCATGACCCTTTGTAGTTCCTTGTGTTCTTGGGCAGAGTAGGAACCATACCAAGCTGTGATACAACCAGAAAGAATGCTTTCTATGGTGCATCAGTAAAAGTTGGTGAGAGTCATAGCAGGCATGCCAAATTTCCTTAGTCTTCTGAGAAAGTAGAGGCATTGCTGGGCTTTCTTATGTATAGCGTCAGCATGGAGGGACCAGGTCAGGTTGTTGGTGATCTGAACACCTAAAAACTTGCAGTTTGTGACTATTTCTACTTTTCCCCATTGATGTAGACAGGGGCATGTCCTCCACTACGCTTCCTGCATTTGGTGACCATCTCCTTTATTTTGTTGACATTGAGGGAGAGATTATTGTTGTCGCACCAGTTCACCAGATTCTCTACTGCTTTTCTCCAAAGTTATAGTCTCCTGCACAAATGCAGACATTCTCTGATAGCCACTCAGTCAAGTCCTTTCAGGATCTTTTATGTTTCAATAAAATCATCTCTCATTCTTCTAAACTTCAATGGGTATAAGCACAACCTTTCATCTTAAGAAGCCTCTCATCCCAGGAATGAGTCAAGTGAACCTTCTCTGAGTTGCTTCTGATGCAGTTGTATTGTTTTTCTAAAAGGTAGATCAAAACTGTACACAATATTCCAGATGTGGTCTCAGCAAGGCCATGTCCAGCTGCAGTAAAACGTCCATACTTTTATTTTCCACTCCCTTGCAAAAAATGTCAATATGCCATTTGCTTTCCTAATTCATTTGCTGTGCCTGCAGATTAACCTTTTGTGATTCATGCACGAGGACACTGCATAATGTTAGGTTTAGTTAATTAACCATATCTGTAAGGCAGAACATCTATGTTAGAGGAAAACCTTCCCCTCCTGACATTACGAGCAAATGTTATTAACATTTATTCTAATGACTTTAGCAGCCGTGTAATGTCGATGTGATTTATTTATGGTAGGCTGCGTTATTGTACAACTGACCTGTTTCTGTATACGAGGATGTAATTCGTTCACAATAGTATGTACCTCTGAAGATGTGGGAAATAAGGATGGATACTTGTCTTCAGTCAACCTGATTTTGATTATGGAGGTGGGGGACACCAAGAAGACAATGAAAATTAATTTGAAGTATTCCCAAATAAGGAAAGAGGTGCAGTGAGAATCAGGGATAGAAGTCAAAAAATCATAGGTACACTCTTACCATGGTTAATGTGGCATAATTCTTCTCAGATACAATTCAGCGTATTGTTACTTCAGAGACAGAAGGAGAAAGGCTTTGCTTGTGCTGACGGCACTTAAGGAATCTTGGGTTCTTGACAGACACAAACCATCAATGTTCTCTTCTTTGATTTTTGTTGCGTGCATGTAACATCTAACTTAATAAATTGTACTTGATTAATAAATACTCATTATTAGTTTATTGTCAGGTCAGACACAAAGGAGGACTCTAGTAGTAAAAGGGTTTTACATCTCAAGACATCTTCAAAAGGCTTTCAAAAATCTTGAAGTCTTCTTGGTACTAAAATAATTGCAAAATTAACTAGTGGATTTGGTAGCAGACCTTCTCTATGAAGGGTAAGTTTTGCCTGTATAGCGCACAAGAAACATTACTTTTCACTGTAATACATGTGACAATAATAAATCAAATCAAATCAGACCAAGATAAATGGGGGGTTTCAATAATATTTTGAATTTCTGAGAAGAGTAAAGATTATATTACCTCAAAAATTGCACTTTGAACTTTGAGCACCACAGAATGAAGGATGCCAATGAGAGATACTAATGTAAAGGATATAGGATAGACTGTGTCCAAAGCAGATGAATTTTTAACTTGCTGATTGTTGATTTGAGTGCCTTTTTCAAAAATTAATAGGATGTGTCATGACCATTCTTTGTAGGTCAGAAGGTTCATAGAGTGAAAAATCAAGTCAGCAATTATTAATGTTGCAATCGACTGATGGGCTTTTGATGCAGAAATTGGATGTTAAAAGTGTTCCCAAATCTTTTTGTTGATAAAGCTATAATTTTGAATTTGGTAAATAGCAACTTTATCTAGTGCAGAGATTAAAAATTGGAAGACTATTGTTAAGGATGGAATACCAACGACTTCTTTTCACTAAAAATATAACTAGCAGACGTTGAAGAGGATGATATAAATTGGTTCAAGGAACAGAGAGGAGACTGAGGAAAATAATAGTACAACGAGTAAGTAATATGTGAAAGACATATATGAGAAAGGGAAAGACTTGTTCAGCTCAACAACCTTTCCCTGCTCATTAATAATATTTTGTACGTTTTTGTGTAGAGGATGAAATTGAGTGACGTTTCTCTCAACACAGAGATAATTCAATTGAAAAGCTGTTATGGAGCCTTTATAAATTATTGATATGAAATTTATTTGAATTATTTATTTTTCCTATACATCAACTTCTGATTTAGCTTGACAATTGCTCATCTTGCATGGAACAAAATTGAAAAGCAACTTTCATCTTGTTGATCTAGTATCTGAAACATAATGGTAAATCTTATGTGTACCCTATAGTTTTTTTATGGTACATATTTGAACAGCAACACTTCTGTGGTTGCCTGGTTACAAAAGCAGCTATTGTGGGTTCTTGTCGCCATTAGAAAATTCAGGCGAGTGATTTTAAAACACAGTTGTTTACATTTGT
This sequence comes from Carcharhinus amblyrhynchos, assembly GCF_965287045.1. Lineage (NCBI taxonomy): Eukaryota > Metazoa > Chordata > Chondrichthyes > Carcharhiniformes > Carcharhinidae > Carcharhinus > Carcharhinus amblyrhynchos. Next base: position 39,235,595 of record NC_137330.1, read on the forward strand.
CTGTAGTGGCTGCTGATCAGTCAAGTGACTGGAGCTACAGTTTATGTTCATTTGCTGCATGTTTGTACCCAGATTACAACACAATTGGTTGTCCCAGCGCAAATGATAGAGGAATTTACAACGTAAGTGATTTGCGCCCCAAACTATTTCTGCTTGTGTTGTTTACTCTGGTTCAAGACTCAGTTCCTCTGAACCAAGCCCATAAAACTGACCATGTTCCCAAGTCAAAATTGCAAGATTCTTCCTATTATGTTAGCTTGGGAAGGATCTTTCCATGTTTTGAATACCTCATGGAATGAGAGCTTCACTGATAAGGCCAGCACTGGTTGACCACCCTTTGAGAAAATAGTGAAGAGCCTTTTTTTAAACTGTTGTAGTACGGTGGCACAGTGATTAGCACTGCTGCCTCGCAGCGCCAGGGACCCAGCTTCAATTCCTGGCTTGGGTCACTGTCTGTGCAGAATTTGTATATCCTCTCCATGTCTACATGGGTTTCCTCCAGATGCTCCAATTTGCTCCAACAGTCCAAAGACATGCGAGTTAGGTGGATTGGCCATGCAAAATTGTCCCTTAGTATGAGGGTGACTGGCCAGGGTAAATGAATGGCGTTATGGGACCTGGGTGGGATTGTGGTTGGTGCAGACTTAATGGACTGAATGGCCTCCTTCCGCACTGAAAGATTTTGAGTCTATAATCTGGTTTAGATACATCAACAGTGCTGCTAGGATGAGGGTTCCAGGATTTTGACCCAGTAACAATAAAGGAATGGAGATAGACCATAGCTCCAAGGGGAGAACTTGCAGATAATGGTGTTCTGTTGCCCTGTCCTTCTGTTTAGTAGAGGCTGTGTGTTGGAAAGTACAATCAAAGGAGCTTTCAGCAAGTTGCTGAAGTGCACCTTGTGTGTTATAAACACCGCTGCCACTGTGGTGGATGGAGTGAATGTTTGAGGTCCCTTTGTCATGGATGATGTCAATCTTCATGAGTATAGATGGAACCAGACTCATCAAGGCAAACGGAGATTATTTCATCATAATTCTGACTTGTGCCTTGTGGATAGTGCACTGGGTCACAACAGAATTCGCAGTCACTGGCCAGCTTTGTAGCCTGATGTGGAGATGCCGGCGTTGGACTGGGGTAAACACAGTAAGAAGTCTCACAACACCAGGTTAAAGTCCAACAGGTTTATTTGGTAGCAAATGCCACTCGCTTTTGGAGCACTGCTCCTTCGTCAGATAAGTGGGAGTTCACTTGACGAAGGAGCAGTACCCCAAAAACTAATGGCGTTTGCTACCAAATAAACCTGTTGGACTTTAACCTGGTGTTGTGAGACTTCTTACCAGTTTTGTAGCCACAGTATTTATGATGCAGTTTAATTTCTGGTCAATGGTAACCCCCAGGATATTGATGAAAGGGATTCAGTGATGGTAATGCCATTGAATATGGAGAGGAGTTGGTTACTTCTCTCTTGTTGGAGATGATCATTGCCTGGCGCTTGTGTGGTGCGGACATTACTTGCAATGGATCAGCCTAAGTCCGAATATTGTCCAGGTCTTGTTGTGTATAGTCAGTTACTGAGAAGTCGCAAATGGTGCTGAACATTGTGTAATCATTAGCAAAACATCCTCACTTCTGCCCTTATGATGGGAGGAAGCTCATTAATGAAGCAGCTGAAGATGATTGGGCCGAGGACATTATTATGAGGAACTCCTGCAACAATGTCCGAGGATTAAGATGATTGATCTCCATCAACAAGCACCATCTTTGCTTGTGTTGTGCATGACTCCAACCAGTATAGAATTTTCCCCCAATTTTCACTGACTTCAATCTTTGCGAGAGCTCCTTAATGCCACGCACAGTCCATGTTAAGAACTGTCATTCCCATCTTACACTTGGGCAGCTTAAAATAATGCATTGAAAATGGGGTGAAGAATATGAAAAATTAGGAAATAGGAGCGGGAGTGGGCTATATAGCCTCTTGAGCCTGCTCCACCACGACCGCTACCATTTGGAAGGACAAGAGCAGTGATACCTGGGAACACCAGCACCTGGAAGTTCCCTTCCAAGTTACTCACCATTCTGACTTGGAAATATGTATCACCATTTCTCCACTGTCACTTGTCAAAGTCCTGGATGATCCCACACTACATGGACTGCAGATGTTCAAGAAGGTGGCTCACCATCACCAGGTTCACCAGGATATTGCCCCAACGGCAATTGGCTATGAGGAGACGTTGAATAAACAAGGATTGTTTTGACTGGAAAGGCGGACACTGACGGGAGACCTGATAGAGGTCTACAAATTTATGGAAGGTATAGACAGGCTGGATTGTCAGAGGCTTTTTCCCAGGGTGGAAGTGTCAATTGTAAGGGGGCACATGTTCAAAGTGAGTGGGGAGAAGTTTAAAGGAGATGTGCAGGGGGAATTTATCATGCAGAGAGTGGTGGGTGTTGGAACGCACTGCCAGAAGAGGTGGTGGAAGCAGGCACATTAGCAACATTTAAGAGGCACCTGGATAGGTACATGTATAGGGAAGGAATGAAGAAATGTGGTCCGAGGAAGGGCAAAAGCTTTTTTTTTAGTTTAGTTAGGGCATCATAGTCAGCATGGGCTTAAAGGGCCAAAAGGCCTGTTCCTGTGCTGTAGTTTTCTTTGTTCTTTTTCCTTTGTTCTCAAGGGCAATTAATTACGGGCAATAAATGTTGGCCTAGCCAGCGATGTCCACATTCATAATTAAAGCAAAACATTGAATAAGATCATGGCTGGTTCTTGACATCAATTCCACTTTCCTACCTGACCCCACATTTCCTGATTGCTCTTAGACTCCAAGAATCTATCAACCCAAAAGGAGCAATGATTTCAGGACTAAAAGTATATTTGAAGTATAACTTTTGCGCTATGAAATGATTTTCAGTTTGCGAAAGTTTGAAGGAGATGTTTTCTTGTTTCAGTCCCCTGGGGGTGAATCATTCTGCTGAGAATAGAAATTTATAAAATTACTCTGGAGCTAGGGCCTAACCTGATGTCAGTTTACATGTGGAGTGTAAACATTAAACTTTTCACTGAACACTAATATGGTCAAAAAGGTTCCCGTGAATCTGCTCAAACCACTCATCACCACATCCCAATTTTAATTACATTATTTTAGTTGGTCCTTTCATGCAGAAAGTCATTGTTGGATCGATGAACACCGCATTCCACAAAATGTGCACGAATAACAACAAAGCATTTCTTACTTTGGGTAAGCAATAAAGGAGATATAACCATTAATGGCCAAAGAGCTAGTCATTTCAGTAATAAGGACATTTTCAAGGTGTTCGAACTAGTGACCACATGTCTGAAAGTATAATTGCCAGATTTAATTAAAATAGTGTTGTAATGTCACATTCTTTTATGTTTCCAAACATCCTTACTGATCCTGAGATTATTGGAAATCTCCTAAAATTGTTACCCTTGTTTCCCAACAAGTTGTAGCACGAATCAATCCACTTGTGTGCAGCTTTGCTCAGAGTCTAATGAAAGCTTGCAGCAGTTTTCTTAACTGTTTGTTGTTTATAATTTCTTATGATATTAGGATTACCCCTTTTTAGCTCATGGAAGTGCTTGCAATGTATTCAAGATGACCTTTTATTTTGCATTATATAATGGGACAACACACTTCTTGCATTTGTATGTCTACGGTTTGTTATCCCTACAACTTTTTCAAGTAATAATATGTTGTTAGTCATTGTGCAAGATTTACAATGTAGCGTGATTAGGGTTTAGCATTTTTATTGAGGAAACAGTCTATCAATCTGCCTTGTGATGACAGCCCAAGGTTATCATTTAGATTTTGATACAGAATACCTGGTGTAAATGAAAAGAATTGAAAAAAATTGTGGGGGCAGCACAGTGGTTAGAACTGCTGCCTCACAGCACCAGGAATCCGGGTTTAATTCTGACCTTGGGTGACTGTCTGTGTGGAGTTCTCCCCGTGTCTGTGTGAGTTTCCCACATGTGCTCCGGTTTCCTTCCACAATTCAAAGATGTGCAGTTAAGGTGGGTTGGCCATGTTAAGTTGCCCCTTGGTATCATAAGATGTGTAGGTTTGGGGGACTAGTGGAGTAAATACGTAGGGTTATGGGAAAGGGCCTGGGTGGGCTCTACCAGAGAGTTGGTGCAGACTCAATGGGTCGAATGGCCTCCATCAGCACCACAGGGATTCTATGATTCTATGATGGGGGGGGAATTTTACAGCCTTGCTCAAGTGGGATCAGAAATTCCCACCTGACATCAATGGGCATTTCCATTACCCACCCCACGCATGCTTCGATTCCATGACAGTTGAGGTAGTAGAATTCTAGTGCATGAATGTAAGAGGAGAAAGAAATCACAATAAAATAGTAAAACAAGTCTGAAGAAGATTAGGTGATGATGACGAACAATCCAATGAAAAATATTAAAATCAAAATGAGGAATACAGCCCATGACCTGCAGAATATCAGCATATAAAAGACTTTCATCTGAAGTATATCTAAAGAAAAGTGCATGTAGGTTGTAGCAGATGATGAGATATGAAGCATGATGATTGCTTCAAATGCCAGACACAATAAATGAATACAAACTATTTGACAAAAATATTACCCATATAGTAAAAAGGGGTATATGATGCCAATAATGAACCTGTTGCTAACATATAAGAAAGCCTGATTGTTGTGGTTTCTGGATCATGTAGGAATTTGCCAAACAATGCAAGCAAAATTGTTAAAAGCCAATAAATGCATAATTTGACAATATTTTCCTTTCGTATTAACCATGTTAACACTTATGCTGTTTTGAAAAGCTGATTTATACAATAAAGTGATGAGCATTAGACTGTTGCAACTGCAGAGAGAGCTTGTGGCTTTGAAAATGAGCCACTATGGGAAAAGGAAGAAATAATGAGCTAGAAAAATGTATACGATTTGATTTGATTTATTATTGTCACATGGATTTGCATACAGTGAAAAGTATTCTTTCTTGTGTGCTCTACAAAGCATACCGTACTTAGAGAGAGAAAGGAGAGAGTGCAGAATGAGGTGTTACAGTCATAGCTAGGGTGTAGAGAAAGATCAACTTAATATGAGGTAGGTGCGTTCAAAAGTCTGATGGCAGCAGGGAAGAAGCTGTTCTTGAGTTGGTTGGTATGTGTTCTCAGACTTTTCTATATTTTTGTCGATGGAAGAAGTTGGAAGAGAGTATGTCTGGTGTGCGTTGAGTCCTTCATTATGCTAGTTGCTTTTCTGAGGCAGCGGAAAGTATAGACTTCAGTCAATGGATCAGAGGCTGGTTTACATGATGGACTAGGCTTCATTCATGACCCTTTGTAGTATTGTGTAGTCTTGGATAGAGCAGGAGCCATACCAAGTGGTGATACAACCAGAAAGAATGCTTTCTATGGTGCATCTGTAAAAGTAGTCTTGTTGTGGACATGTCAAATTTCCTTAGCCTCTTGAGAAAATTGAGGCATTGATGGGCTTTCTTTATTAAAGCATCAGCATGGAAGGACCAGGACAGGTTGTTAGTGATCTGGACACCTAGAAACTTGAAGCTGTAAACTATTTCCCCCCACTATCAACAACCTGGGCGTTACTATTGAACAGAAACTGAACTGGGCCAGCAACATAAATACTGTAGCTACAAGAGCAGGTCAAAAACTTTGAAATATATCACGGTTCCTTCACTGTTGCTAGGTCAAAATCCTGGAACTAACTCACTTACAGCACTGTAGGTGTACCTACTGTACAGGGACTGCAGCAGTTCAAGAAGGCAGCTCACCACCACCTTCTTAAGGGTAGCTAGAGATGGGCAATAAAGTCAGTAATGCGCACATCTGAAAAATGTATATTTAAAAGACATCAGAGCAGTTAGCAGTAGCAAGTTGTCTTCCACGAGGGACATTAGTGAATCAGTTGGGTATGAAGCTCAGTATAGCAGTTCTTGGTGATGTTCTGGTTCCAGCCCACAAATTTTCAGATATATCAAATTCAATTTGAAATCTCACCGCTGGCTTCAGTCTGCAGCATCAACTTGTTACACTGATCTGGAAGTCCAGGAATTGTAAGAACTATCTTTCTCTAAGGGTGCAAAACTCAACTTTCCGTCATTGGAAAAAGCAAATACATATAAATAACATGATTAAAAAACAGAGAAGAATAAAAATTGCCTTTCAAATATAGTCTGTGCTTGGGATATAATTTAGCTTTTCACTTGTTCGGGCCAGAAATATTTTCACTAAGTATTTTGAGTGTGTTCAGCAGGCTTTGTGGAAAATTAGATTATATTCCCTATAACCTTAAAAGCTTTTCATTGCTGTTTTACATATCTGCTCTGACTCTGATGGGCACACTCTCTGTGTTCAAGTGTGAGTGATTACTGTTATTCAGTCTGAAACTTGAGCCAATTAAACTGAAGTGGGACATAGAAATTTTCAGGAGTGATGGGCAAAATGCGTGATAGAGCAAGGCATGTGTATGTTGGTCACCCACAGTGTTGAATATGGCAAATCAAACAATATTTGTGAAATAGAAATCAGGTGCTTCAACAATGGAGCAGAAAATGTTTTCTGTCAGATTACCGTTCAATTGATGAAGGTGGAAATGATTCCCATGTTCTCGCACCTGTTTCTCTTATCTGTGTTGTTAATTAGAAACATTGAAATATAGAGGTTATGAGCAGGAGGGCATTTGGCCCTTTGAGCCTGCTCTGCCATTCATTATGATCATGGCTGATCATCCAACACAGTAGCCTAACCTTGCTTTCTCCCCATAACTTTTGATCCCGTTTGCCCCTAAATGCTATATCCAGCCACCTCTTGAATGCATTCAATGTTTTGGCATCAACTACTTCCTGAGGTACTGAATTCCACACACTCACCACTCTTTGGGTCAAAAGATGTCTCCTCACCTCCATCTAAAAATGCCTATCCCAAATCCTCAGACTGTGAGCCCTGGTTCTGAACTCACCCACCATCCGGAATATTTTTCCTTCTATCTCTTCTCATCTGGCAATGGCCTAGATTCTGCTCTAATAGAAAAGGCTAGGCTGCCAGTACTCACATTATCATGGAGTAAATTGGACAGCAACTCCTGAAGTATAAACATATGTTTTCAAACATGGAAATCGGGAATTTGTGAGATGCGAGAAGGTCCAAATTGTCCTGTTTCTTCAATGTCCATACTATAATAGAATCTCACCAACAGACTTGATATTGAGGTACAGCGAAATGGCATGAAGTTCTTCTATTTAGTTACCCACTAAACCTGCCAAGAAGATTTAGAGGCGGTACATTTAGGAGTTAGTGAATATTTAATAGTATGCTAAATGATGATTACTGCCAAAAAACCTAACTTGACATATGCAGAATCTCACCACTTGCAAAGTTAATTAGTGTTGGAGATTTAAAACAAAACTACTTTTTAACTTTGGTATCTCTCTTAGCTCTATCAATGTTTTCCAATTGTTATTTTTCTCTCTGCACATTAGATTTCACTATTTGCTTTATAAGGCCTTGTTTACATTCAAGCCTGTTGAGGGTTGTTCATCCTGATTGAATGAAGACTTGTTTTTCATCCAGTTGACAAATGAGTTGTAGATGGTGCTGTGCTGAATCAGGCATTATAACTAGTTCTTCAAAGTGCACAAATATTCCTTAATCACTGACTATAAAATCCAGAGCATTAATTCCCACTGACTCGATTATCTTGCTTCCTGCTTCATTCCCCTCAGTTCATCTTTTCCTCTCTCTGTATTTTCTTTACTTTCCTTTTGGGTTGGGGGAATGGAATGGTAGCTGGTGGGATGGCATTGTGGAAAAAATTCCATTTAGGATGGAGATGGTAGGGTAAATGTTGCTTTCAGATGCTCCTGACCCATCCTGTCTTCCCATCCTCTTGGTTTCATTATGTCCAATCCACCCTGACACCACACTGCCATTTATCTCATTATGCTCCATTTAAGGTACAATGGTGAAGCATACAGGCCACCTGGGTATACTGCCTATGTGTGCTTAAGTCAGTCTTTTCTCTTTGTTGGCAAAGATGCTTCTGCCTGTCTGTACAGAATACACCTTATAACAATCCATTTTAGAAATCTTGTGCTGAATATTACGGTATGGGAGGACCATTTGTCTCCCCCAGAAGCAAAATTGGCCTGGAGCCAGTCCACTCCACAGCAATGATGCACTGGATTTCATAGAATCCCTACAGTGCAGAAGGAGGCCTTCAGCCCATCAAGCTTGCATCGATCACAATCCCGCCCAGACCCAATTCCCATAACTCCATAGATTTATCCTGCTAATCCCCTGACATTAGGGTCAATTTAGCATAGCCAAACCACCTACCCTGCACATCTTTGGATTGTGGGAGGAAACCAGAGCACTTGGAGGAAACCTACACAGACACAGGGAGAACATGCAAACTCCACACGGACAGTGACCTGAGGCTGGAATTGAACTCAGGCCCCTAACACTGTGAGGCAGCAGTGCTAACCATTGGGCCATTGTGCCACCCACTACAAGTGGTCTAAACAAGAACAAGTGGGACTTAAATTAAATTATTATTGTTACATGTATTGGTAGAGAGTGAAAAGTATTATTTTTTGCATGTTATACAGACAAAACATACCATTCATAGGGTACATAGGGGAGAAGGAAAGGAGAGGGTGCAGAATGTAGTGTTAGCTTTGTTAGAGAGTTTATAAGAGTTAGAGTACACTTTTAAAAGCACAGAATGAGAGTAAAAGATAGAATTAGATTGTATGCTGGGGACAGCTCGCAAGAAGTCATTATGCTCCAGCACCATTGCTCCTAACAGGGAAGGATGTCCTGCACTTGGGAGCTTCAGGACAGTTGAATTGACTGGCAGTTCGATCAGTCCTGGTGATGCCAAGTGGATGATGCCAGGACTGCAGTCTGAGGTCTTGAGTTAGGGTAGGTAGGGGCTGGATAGTTGGGATCTGGTTAGTGGATCTGGCCTGCCCTTTGCAGAGATTATTTTAAAAATTTGCTGTCCTCACCTGGTCTGGTCTCCGTGTGACAGTATGGTTGACTCCCTCCACACAGGGCAATTAATGTTGGGCAATAAATGTTTGGCTTGCCACTGACACCCACTTCCCATGAAGGAATTAAAAGAAAGACTCCTAGGCTGAAAGCTGAACTGAAAACCTGCATTAACTCCACACGGAGCATTCTGATGTGAAGAGGTGATGCTTTTGTTGGGTCAATGATGAAGTACTGAAATCACCCACTGGGGCTATCTAAGTGTAAGAGTCAGTCAAGGATATAATTTGTGCCCGTGTCCCAGCATGCGTGTTCTACACAGTAGTTGCACATTTTTAATTACAAGTTTTCTCTTTAAAGTATTTAGTTGGCAGTTGCTCAAAAATATTCAATGGAAATTTACTTGTCTTCAGTTAAGAGGGATCATTTATTTCCAGTAATGCAGTCATGATGCCCAAAGTTAAATGAAATATTGGAAAAGTAAACATGTAAATAACTCATTATGTTGAAATAAGATTTTGTTGTATAGTATTACTTATTCAGGAAAAGTGTTATTGAATATATACAAAAATTCATACTATTGATGAACACTGAAATGATTGCATCAATTTGATGCTGTCATTGAATTTTAACAGGTTTAAACTCTAATCAGTATTCATATTTTGCTGGCTCCATTTTTTGTGTGTATATTGCACAAATTCATATTGGGTTATTTATAAAATTATAAAAAAGTGTAAGATAGGAACTGTACAGACAGTAGTTGATTCAAATACATATAATGACCTGACTGCTTGTAATTTATGAAATGTAATTATCCATTATTTTGTACAGTCTGCACATTTATAAAAAAAAGATTTTGCGGACATTTTGCTCAATATGTGAATAATTCAGCTGGATGAATAATTACATTGCTCATTAAAACCATACTTTGACACAGTGGCATATGATCTTCTGACAATCAAGAATTTTTATTGAACTTTTCAAAATGTGGAAGGTATCTTTATCTTAAATTCCTTTTTTTAATTGAGATAACTTAATATTAATGGTGTCACAATTTTGATGCCATACTCTGTAAATTAGTTATTTATGATATTGGCAGGTTAATGTTGTTCCTCGCCCTCTACTTCAAATGAGATGGTAAAATAGATAGGTTTAAAATAGATAGGTTGCCATCTATATTAACAGGTCCAGGAATATCACCAAAAAAATGTGTTATGCATTAATATCACAATGAGTGAGATATTGTTTTTATGTCTTTGTATTTCCTGCTTTCAGTCTTCTGATACTTTGTCAAAAAAGGGGGTATGTTTTGCACTGTAATGCTGGTTGGGCCTGACAAAGTGGCAAGGCCCTCCACAGAGATCAAGGCACCGCTTTTAAAAGATGTCAAAGTTAAGTCAGAGGCTCCACTATCCCTCCATACCCACCCCATGTTGCAGACATTGGGACATTGGGACCCAAGCAGCCAAGGGGAATGCCTGAACCTTCCAACACAAAGAATCAACCTTCCCCCACCATTCAATGGATGGGAGGCAACATCTGACGTGGCCCAAAGCAACAACATAAAGCCATTTAATGATCTTAAAATGCAATCTAATTTATACATCATTGGGGAGGGCTCGGGAACATTGTGAGGAGAAATCCCACCATCGCAAATCTCGCTATGGCTTTCACGTGATTTAACAGCCATAATGGGAATTGTGCACATTGTGAATGGGCCCAGAGAATCTCACCCAATGTTTCAAGCTGATGACTTCTCATCAGAACTCGAAATAGTTAAAACAATTACATGAGCAGGGAATGAGCAAAGAGGAAGACCTGTGATAAGGTGAAAACTGGGAAAGTTTAATTTTCTAAAAATTCACTCAGAGATTGTGGGCGTTGCTAGTTAGGCCAACATTTATTGCCCATGCTTAATTGCCCTTGATTAGGTAGGGGCAAGCAACCTCTTGAATGGTTGCAGTCCATGTGGTACAGGTACACCCACAGTGCTGTTAGAGAGGGATTTTGATGCAGTGACAGTGAAGGAACGATGAAATATTTCCAAGTCAGGATGGTGAGTGACTTAGAGGAGAATCTCTAGGTGTTGATGATTTCATGTGTCTGTTGATATTGTCCTCCTAGATGGTAGATATCTTGGGTTTGGAAGTTGCCGTCTCACGAGGCTTGGTGAATTTCTGCAGTGTATCTTGTAGATGGTACGCTCTACTACCATTATGTATCAATGGAAAAGGGGGTGAATGTTTGTGCATGTGAGCCTAATCAAGTGGGCTACTTTGTTCTGGATGTTGTAAAGCTTTTTAAGTGTTGTTGGAGCTGCACTCATCCATACAAATGGACAGTGTTCCATCACACACCTGACTAGCGCCTTATAGATGATGAATAGCTTTGGGGAGTCAAAAGGTGAGGTATTTGCTGCAGGAATCCTAACTTTTGACCTGCTCTTGTAGCCACAGTATTTATTTGGTTAGTTCAGGTTCTGATCAATGGTAACCCTGAGGCTATTAATAATGGGGGATTCAGTGATGGTGCAATTGAATGTGAAGGGACAATGGTTAAATTCTTTCTTGTTGAAGTTGTTCATTGCCTGGAACATTGTGGCACAAATGCTACTTGCCACTTGTCAGTCCAAGCCTGAATATTATCCCAGTATTGCTGCATTTGAACATGGACTGTTTCAATATCTGAGGAGTCATGAGTGGTGCTGAACATTGTAGAATATCAGTGAATATCCCCACTTTTGACATTATGCTCAAAGGAGCTGAAGATGGTTGGGCCTAAGGTTAAGGTTAGGGTTATTCTGAGGAACTTCTGCAGTGATGTCCTGGAACTAAGATGATTGACCTCAAAGATCTTTATTCCATGTATGATTCCAACCAGTGAAGGGTTTTCCACCAATTTCCATTGACTCCAGTTTTGCTGGAGCTCCTTAATGCCGCACTTGGTCAAGAGATGCCTTGGTGTCAAGGGCAGTCACTCTCACCTCAACTCTGAAGTTCATCTCTTTTGTCCACATTTGAATTAAGGCTGTAACGGGGTCAGGAGCTGAGTGACCCTAGCGGAACCCAAACTGAGCAGGTTACTGCTAAACAAGGGCCGCTTGACAGCACTATTGAAGACCTCTTCCATCACTTTACTGGCGATCAAGAGCAGACCGATGCAGCGATAATTAACCTGCTTGAATTTATCCTGTTTTTTGCATGTAGGGCTTATCTGGTAATTTTTCACATTGCTGAGTAGGTGCCAGTGTGGTAGTTGTATTCAACAGTTTACCTTGGGATGTGGCCAAATGACAAAATGAAAGATGGTGCGATTAGTGCTCAAGCGATGTGAGTAAAGAAACAAAAGGTAAATCTAGCAAAGAAGGAAATGCCAATAGTGAAATCATCACTGACAGCCATTGCCTGAAAAAAATAGGAGCAGTGATATGGTCTGAAATCATTGAAGACAGCTTTCAATCCAGAAACTATAGTTGCCGAACTAAAAGAACTAGAACTTCATTCGAATGGTACACAAGACTAAGGACAGAGAGGTCAGGGTGCAAGTGGGCTAGGGAATTAAAAATTGCAAGCAGCCAAAAACTCAGGTCACACTTGCGAGAAGTAATCTATCTGCAACCTGATCTACGGTTGGTTTCTCCTCTGCAGAGCGGATCATATTGTGAGCAGCAGATCTGGAATACTGAAATGAATGAAATAAAAGTAAATCATTATTTCAGCCAGGAGGAGTGTGTGGAACCCTGGACAATAAAATGCAATCAATAAAATGACAAATGTTGCCTCTTCTTCACTTGCATTGGAAGGTGCTTTGCAAAGCATAAGTGGGTTTGGGGGGAATGGGGATTGTGGAAAGAATCAGGTTGTCACAAAGTGCACAGTATCTTCAGAATGCCAGTAGGACATGGGAGGGGAAGACATATTTTGGGGGTAACATCACTCTAGAAGAGGATGTTCCATTGGATGGGGATGCTGGTGGGATGGAGAGTGATGACATTGTACCAAATAAAGAGGTGAGGGGTGAGACCGCTCTTTGATTGGAAAATGAATCATTCTAGAAGTAGGGAAGCAGAATTGGATCTGTGTGATGTCCTATATATTCATTCGGAAGAAGTGAATGGTGTCAAGGGAGAGGTTGTTTAATCTTTTAATTCCTCACTTGTCCCATCATTACGCCTTTTGAGCCTTCCCTCCTCTTTTCCTGCCTCTGTACCTCCTTAAAACCTGTCACATTATCTTTTGCTAGCTCTGTTTCCATAGAGGCTGCCCAAACAGTTGAGTATTCCCAACAACATCTGGTTTTGTGACAGTTTTAAATTTGAACTCTGTCTCGTTCAAACTTGTCAATAAGAAATAGTACCAGGAAGATGACCATGAAATACCACTGAATCATAAATGCCTGTTTGGAAACCATGTGGTTGTGTGATATGGAAGAGAGGCCGTTAGGGATGAGAAAACTTGTGTTGGCAGCAAGGCTATGCTCGTAATGGAAGAGCTGGTGGATGACAAAGCTTTGCAGGGTAAAGTTATAAGGTAGCACAACCTCAGACTTACCAATGTCATGGCAAATCCACTGGTGCAATGAGACTCTTTCTTTATCCTGTGAGACTAAGATAAAATATACCTACTTAGAAAATCTTAATAAAAATGATTCCAGGAAATTATTCTGTCACCCATTCTACAAAGGCAAGATTCTCCAGCCTCTCAGCTGTGTGTTTCCCTCCAGGAGGAGGTGATGCGTTGTTTGCTAACAGCAGGATTCTCTGGTCCCGCAGCTGTCAATGGAATTTGCACAGATGTCACCCCACGCCGGCAAGACTGGAGAATCTCCACTGGTATGAACAGCCAGAAAATTCAAGCCCATGTGTTTCTGACTGGGGGAGAACAGCAAGTGTGGCTTCTTAAATCCATTTTGTACCCTGAGTGGTCACCTGATGACGTGATAATGTGATTCTTTTTGTAGCCACATGTCAGGAGTGCAGGATTTCTCCCCGGGAGCACAGGCAGAGTACAAGCATGGATAGCTGCTCAGTTAATGAGTAAAGTTTTGCTTGTTACTGTAGTCAGTGTTTGTACTCCTACTGATTAAGCAATGTATTCCTTGATTAACTGTTTTCTTTGGAGTTACTTTTTTCAACAATAAGAAATGATTTACTTTGGCCTGCAAAGAAGAAAATGAAAGTTTCAGTGGTGTGATTACAATATGTTATCACAGGCATTGGTTGTACCTGGCTACATATTCAGTTGTCTGTATCACGGTGAGAGTGCCAGAGTGATTCCCCAGTAAGTATAAGTTGTAGGGTATATCAATTCTTGTAGGGTATAACAATTGCCAGAATGATGGGGACATTAAAAGTAGAAGATTTACTTAGAAAGACAAGGTTAATTGGGTGTAAGTTCACAACTGACAGCTAAACTTTAACTGGCTGACTGTTGAATTAAAACACGATTAATAGACTGAAGCAGGGAATAGTGAAGCTTATATTGAAATGTCTGTTAAGTCACATTGTTTTCATTGCACTAAGGCTTTTCCCAAGTTCAGACAGACAAAGATTGCAACTAATGAGTAATGTAGCAAACCCCAGTATTTTAAAATGTGCATTTTAAATATGGATCACAAGAGATATTCTCCAGGATAAATGCTCACCCTTGCACCATTAGAAATTTACAATACTCAGTACTCAATTTTCTTTTTTTTAACTATAGTAGCAATTGAACTTAGTTGGCTTTTAAGCACTCAGTATTGATGGGAAATTTACATTTCCTTGACAACATACAAATATCAATTACATGTGCTTTGGATTTCATGCTCACAATTTGACAGCATCCCTTGGGCTAAATATGGAGCAGTTTCTGGATGGACGAGAGGTCTACAGTGGGACCCTTTCTATTCTGTCTGTCACACTTTCAGGCCAACGTTAGGGGAAAAGTGAATGGATTTTTATGACATCTTGAAAATGAAGAAAATCCATCTTACAACATAGTTTCTGGCATTTATATCCTAGCAATGCTGAGTACGAAGAATACCTGTGTGTTGTTGGCATCTAGGGTAGTTAAGGGCCATCGATGAGGAATATAAAACATTAAAGAAATGTTTCCTGTGGCAATTGATCACAGCTTATTGCAGGGCAAAATCCAGTCTAAAGAAAAACAGGAACTTTTATATATTTCCTAAAATACCGAAACCTGGCTATTAACATGAGGAGAAGGTGTCCTGCACCTGAGTAGACTAGTTAAGTGCAGTTGACAGTGTCATTAAGTAGCACTTACCCAACACGGATCTGCTTGCTGATGGTCTGTTTGGGTTCTGCTGAAACCAACAACTGTAGACCTTATGACAGCCTTAGTCCAAATGTGGGAGAAAATGTTGAATTCCTGATTTGAGAGTGACATCAACACAGCATTTGACTGAATGTGATGTTAAGGACCTTTTAATAAGATTGAAGTCAATGGAAATCAGGAAGAAAATTTTCCTCAGATTTAAGACCTACCTAGCACAAAGGAAGATGGTTGTTGTTGTTGGAAGTCAGTAATCTGAGTCCCAGGACATCATTGTAGGGGTTACTCAGGGTAGAATTCTAGGCCCAACCATTTTCAGCTGCTTCAGCAATGACTTTTCTTCCAATATATGGCCTGAAGTAAGGATTTTTGCTGATGATTGCATAATGTTCAATGATATTCGTGACTCCTCAGATACTAAATCAGTCCATACTTACATACAGCAAGACTATAAAATGAATATAAAAGTAGGGAGGCCTTGCTGCAGCTGTATAGGGCATTGGTGAGGCCGCAGCTGGAGTACTGTGTGCAGTTTTGGGCGCCGCACCTGCGCAAAGATATTTTGGCCTTGGAGGCAGTGCAGAGGAGGTTTACTAGGCTGATACCGGAGTTGAGGGGGTTGAGCTATGAGGAGAGGCTGAATAAACTAGGCTTGTACTCGTTAGAGTTTAGAAGAATGAAGGGAGATCTCATTGAGACGTATAAGATGATGAATGGGATGGATAGGATAGGGGTGGAGAGACTCTTCCCGCACAAAAAAGACAGTAGGACTAGGGGGCACAGCCTCAAGATAAAAGGGGGGCGGTTTAGAACGGAGTTGAGGAGGAACTTCTTCACTCAAAGGGTGGTGAATCTCTGGAATTCTCTGCCCGTTGAAGTGGTGGAGGCTGCCTCACTAAATATTTTTAAGACGCGGGTTGATGGGTTTTTGATAAGAGAGGGGATTAAGGGTTATGGGGAGAGGGCGGGAAAGTGGAACTGAGCAGCGACAGATCAGCCATGATCTTATTGAATGGCGGGGCAGGCTCGAAGGGCTGGATGGCCTACTCCTGCTCCTATTTCTTATGTTCTTATGTTCTTAAGACCTAGAAAACATTCATGCTTGGGTTGATGAGTGGCAAGTAATATTTGAACCATACAAGTGCCAGGAAATTATCATCACCAACCCCGCTTTGACATGCTGTCAGGGTCAATTTGCTTCTTGGCTGACAGTTGATTCTGATCAGTCAAATTGTTGCATTGAAGAAAGCAAAAGGAAACTGTATAGATTCCGCAAACTCCTGAATAGTCCAAAAGAGGCAAAAAGCCTTTTTCTTTGAAGAGAATGGGCCCCTATGTATGAACATATGTTACTTCTACCATGAATGAGCAATATTATGAGCTTGAATGGTTATCTTAAATTGGTTGTTAGTGTAGCTATTAGCACACTACTGTTGGATGTGATTCTGTGAATGGGTGGCACTAGCTGAATAATCCTGAGTGTGCTTATAGCTACACTAATCAAATCAACTTCAGATCATTTCACCACGGTAATGTTTCATCCAATCAGAGTTGACTTGCCAACTAATCAGCACCTATTAGTATA
Organism: Carcharhinus amblyrhynchos; assembly: GCF_965287045.1. Classification (NCBI taxonomy): domain Eukaryota; kingdom Metazoa; phylum Chordata; class Chondrichthyes; order Carcharhiniformes; family Carcharhinidae; genus Carcharhinus; species Carcharhinus amblyrhynchos. The sequence continues at coordinate 39,252,472 of NC_137330.1, forward strand.
AATTGTTGTGTTTATTTGCAATTTGATATTCTAGCATTTGTCCTGATGAGTGCAGGATGAAAAGTTTTGGCAATATGTTTCTTTTTTCAGCAATTTTGAATTTCCATACTACCAAGAGACTGCTTTACAGAATATGAAATATCATGGAAAATATTTAAAGGGTAACCCAGGTAATAAACAGAATCACATACCATCAACGAGACAATCCGGATATAATTTTATTCAGGTAATTGAATGTCAGAACTCATTTGTATTGATCCCATCCATGTTTTCCCCCATACACCTGAAAGAGTCCATAGCAGTGTAATTTTTTAATACATTTATGAGACATGACGGTCACTGGCTGGCCAGAATTTATTGCCCATCCCAAGTTGCCTGAGGGCATTTGAGGGTCAACTACATTGCTATACTTCTGGAGTCATATGTAGGACAGACCAGGTAAGGATGGCAGATTTCCTTCCCTAAAGGACATTAGCGAACCAGATGGATTTTTCCCACTATTGACGATGGTTTCAATGTCATCTAAAAATTCTTGATTCCAGATACTTTTTATTGAATCCAAATTCCACCATCTGCCGTGACAGGATTCAAACCTAGGTCCCCAGAACATTAGATGAGTTTCTGGATTAATAGTCTAGCAGCAATACCACTCAGCCATCACCTCCCCTTGTACATATTGTTAATGCCAATAAAGACTGGGGCTCTATAGGCTGTTTGCAGTTATCAATATGTATCTATATATTTTTAAATATTTATGACTGAATGTGATTAGTAAAATAACAGTGAAAATCATTAGAACAATATTCTGATGTTATTTATTTGATCGTAGAATGCAGTGTTCCCTCATTCAGCCGAGCTATCATCTAATGTGATTTATATACATGCAAATCACAAATTAATCAAGAAAACATCATAAGACAGGATCAGAATGTTGAAACACAAACAGAGAATGTGGCAATTAATTTCCATAAAAATGTTTATAGTGGGAGGCACTTAAATTTGCTGGAAGATTGTTATACTGCTTGATGCCTAATTTAGATATCCAGTCCACCATCCTTTAATAAAACAGTGCTGGTCCTGTTGTATCCTTAAGGAAATAAAATGTCAGCGATATTGTTTTGTATAATAAATGAATTATGGTAATGCTTGAATAAACTCAACTGCACCTGGAAAATTATTAGAAATGCAGTGAAAGAATAAACCATCACTAAACCAAGACCTCACTGCTCGTGTGGCATCTGCTAAATCAGTTTTACACCGCATTAGAGGATTGCTTGGGAGCCATGTAAATGCTGGACATTTTTTTTGTTATTGCAAAGCAACATCCAATGACAACAGTTCAGGTTTAATATTGCTCAACACAAATGAAATTTTATTTCCTGGGATTGTAAAAACAGCATAACATCACTACTAACCCCAAAGCACTGCAGTGAAGCAGACGCTAAAGATTGTAGCCTGGAGGCCAGAATCATCCTTGGGATAAACTGTTTTATTTATTAAATATATTTTAGCTATTCTGTGCTGTAATTTGATAATTGACAGTTGTTAGTAAATTAAGCATCCAGTGAAAAGTCTCCATTACTGCAAAGTAGACAACCAGACGGGACAAAATTAACCTCTTTTAATGATGTGAGAATATTTACTGGTAAATGTAGCAAATGGTGTCAAAATCAAAGTGATAAAAATTCTGCAAGTTAGGCTCAACTAAGAATAAATGCCTTTCCTTTTCAGGTGGGATTGGCATGCCAGTATAATAGAAATGTCCCATTGATGTCAAGGCTGGCAATATTTTATAGGGGTCATTGATAGGGGGAATTCAACCTACTACCATAAACAAGTTGGAATCTATTGTTCCCTGCAAGTCAATATCTGATGATGTTCAATGGTGCTTTGCCCATTGATGCGTGATGTAGAGCTATCTAACCAGGATCCTTAGAGGGACCACTACATGCCACTCCAAAACATCCTTAAACTTTCAAACATTTGTTGTGAAACCAGGAGGAATGGTGGCACAATGATTAGCACTGCTGCCTCACAGTGCCAGGGACCCTTGTTCGATTCCCGGCTTGGATCACTGTATGTGCAGAGTCGTCACATGGCTGCATGGGGGTTTCCTCCAGGTGCTCTGGTTTCTTCCCACAGTCCAAAGATGTATGGGTTATGTGGATTGGCTGTGCTAAATTGCCCCTTAGGGTAAATGCATGGGATTATGGGGATAGGGCCTGGGTGGGATTGTGATCAGTGCAGATGCAATGGGCCAGATGGGCTCCTTCTGCACTGTAGGGACTCTATGAATTTATGAATATTGAGCATACTTGCCCACCCCAGGATGGCCTCCATCATTACCATTTACTTATCTGGTCCAGTTTAGCTCTGCAGAGCCACCAGCTGACTCCTGTCCAGCCTGATCTGTGAACAGCTTGATGATGGAAGTTAAGTAAACTTAACCATAGAAATAGCTTAGGTGGGTGGTAAGCTCATTTCATCCACCTCCTAAGAAAACGACCAACATCCAGCCCCCCCCAAAAAACAACAGTAATTCAGACTAGAGCCCATAATTAAGATGGAGCATCCAAACATTGCTCGAAACAACAGCATTCCTGGGTGATAAAGGAAAGGTCACTGCTTTCATGTTTGATTTCTGCTCCTAAAGTGGCTTGATTTGTTTATGCCTGTTGTAAGTAGTTATTGTGCAGTTTTGCTACTAATTTCCTACTTTCCCAGAAACAAATGGATGTCATCCATCAGCTACCTCTACCTGTTACCCCAGAGATGCCTCAATGTGTGTCACTTATTTAGCAACCTATTGAATGTCCTTACACTTTCATGTTATTCAGTTTTAGGCAGTGGGTGTGCTGGCAACGCAATTCACAAGTGACAGCGTGAAATGCTGATGCTGGCTCCAAGCTGTATTAGTCAGCAGACTTTATGAGTCTGAATCCCTGGGAACAGAAGCTAAAACATCATTCCAGCTAGCCCTCCAGTTTCCATCTGCGTTTGTTCCAGCGAGCAAGTTCTTCATGTGGAACTTCTCCAAAAACACTAGTGGATTACAGTCAGCCTAAAGTAATGTCTCTCTCCTTGATTGTTCAAAATATATTCTTCAAATTGTTACATTATTAATGTTTGCTTCTCAATTGTGGAGTATTTTCGTTGATATGTGTTAAGTTTTCTAGAGAAGTATCTGACTGGACCCTTCAAACTAGTACAGGTAGTCTTCACTTACGTGTGCCTGAAAACCACCACTTTAAGAGAAGCATGGGTTCCCATTAGAATCCATATTGAAGATAGGCTTAAGTTCCTGAAGGCAAACTTTTGTCTGGAAAAATCAATGCCATATTGAAACACTATACTCTACAGTCTTGAATACTTTACAGCATGTTGTAGTAAGTGGCTTTAAAAGTGGTGTCTGGCCTGCAGTTTCCTCTGAGCAGAGATCTCATTAAAACACCAAGTTTACAACAGGTTCTTCAAACATAGATACTGTACAGTTCAGTACAGTACAGAGGAGTACCCCTATACAGCAATTTTAAAACAGTGCACAGTTCTTCAAAAGCAGCAAAAAGAACTGGGCCGGGATTCTTCCAAAACAAAACTATGGGTGGGAAAATGGGAGTATTTGGATGTACTTATTAGAACAAATCTCCGACACTCTGAGCACTGCAGAGTGCCTCAGCGTGATTCACGCTGGTAAGTAGGGGCCGGGTCCTCATCCTGCCCAAGAGGCCAACAGACAGGTGCGAGGATTGACATATGCGCAGTGCCCCCCGCCCCCATCTCCCCACCATGCTGGCCTTCCAGTTCACTGGCCTCCAATCGCTGGCCTTCCCCACAACCCCACTGATTGCTGGTCTTCCAAACTCTCCACTCCTGATCGCTGGCTTACTGGACCTCCCTGGTCAGCCCTGACTCCTCCCCATGACTAGCCCTGACACCCTCACCCACCCAATGGCCAGCCCCAAACCCCCCCATCCCGATAACCAGGCCTGCCACCCTCCATCCACTATGGCCAGCCTCCATTGCCTTTTTCCTCACTCTTCCATCAATCCCGATTGCAGTGTAATAATGATTTACTCCCCCTACCAACCGCCCCCCAAATAGGGTCTGTCTCTCATATGCCCCACCCTGTCTAGCACCACCCCCTCGCCACTGTCCATTACCCAGTGGCGGTGCCAGGCTGGCACCCCCATGTCAGATTCTAGACAGAATTGCTGAGCCAGGAAGTGCAATGATCTTATCACATCAGGATGCAATAATATCACAAAATTGCTTGCAAGATCTTCCAGTCCTGACAAAGACGACCCCCCGCAACCCCCGTCCACTGCCATAGGTTCCCCAGTAGTGTTGTCTGCGAGCAACAAAATGCTCATTGACTTCAACTGGCCACTGGCGGCCAATGGCAAATTACCTCTACTACTGGAAATTCTGCCACAGGATGGGCCAGAAAATCCCCGTCGTGCGTATTGTCAGCTTCTGGGGCAAGACTCAATCTGTTAGTACTGTAGCACTGGACTCCTCATCATTGACTACTGAGTTCCAAGAGCTCCCCATGTCCATGATTTCAGCTAGGTTTGGTCTCACCCAAACATTTTGGTTTCCAATCTTAGTTACCTTCCCTTATCAATTAGAGCCTCAAAAGATACAAGCTTTTAAACAATGGATTCCACTGTTCAATGGGTAATATGCCTGCTCTTCTTTGAAATTATGTCATGGAATCTCTTTTGCAGACTTGAGAAGACAAACAAAGCCTCAAATTAGCATATCATCTGAAAGACAGCACTTCCTAACAGTGTGGAGCTCCCTCAGGACTATACTGGAGTGTCAGCCTAGGCTTTTGTGCTCAAGTTCTATATAATTGTGTGCTTCCCAAATCTTTCCACCACTAGGCGTTCCCTCACGTCATGTTTGGGTCTCTTGTGGGCCACTCAATGGAAATCTATTGCAATGATTACTCAATGACGCAATTGTTGTATCATCATGGGGTTACCAGAATGATAGAAGGTGAATTAGACGTGGCATTTTTCTTCTCGCACATCTGATGTTCCAATGTGTGTTTTTCTCTTGCCAGCAGATATAATATTGGAATAAGAAATATGAAAAAGGATGTGTCTGCCCCAAATATATAGATAAACAGCAATCTTACACCTCTATCCAGCCCCACCCACTGCCATTATTTTCTGGAGTCACTGAAAGTCAATGGGTTTTTGGCTGGCTTTCCAAATTTTATGTTCCTACCTGCAATAGACAGGAAATTCCCAGCCTAAGTCTGTGCAAACATGCAGCACATAGCTGTTTTGTGTCGCTGTCACATATAGTGGCTGTTGATTGCCACATTTCATAGGGAAAACACAGTGATGGCTGTAGTTAGCGGCACACTGGTGAAATATTGATATGTTCCTCCAGTGAAAAAAAAGTTGAACAATTACCACAACGTTGAGCGTTCTCCTGCTGTGGTGTTGAAACAAGTTTATAATGAAGTATTATCCAAAAACTTGTAAGATAATATTGCCAAATTATGCAACTTATGAACGCAGCCCAGCAATTTCCTTCCTCGCATGCTACCAGCTTTAAAATACAGTTCAGCTACTATTGCTTTGTTCAGCAATCTCTATCCAGGCTGCTGGGTTGGTATACATGCGGGGAGGTGTCCCTCCATCCCAAATTTTATTCAACCTCATTTGCACACTGAATGGTGTGTTTAGTGGTTTTCCCTGTTAGCAGAAGTGTGTGGTGTAAAGTTGCCTGTGGAGGAGACACTATCCAGTTCCCTGTAGCACATCCAATGCAAGCATCTCGAAGAAACCTTCATCTATAATGCTGCCCTGCCATGTTACAAAATGGGTCAAAGTTCTTCTTCAACTCCTCATTCTGTATGTGAAGCTTTTGATCCCCATTGGGATCCCATGACACATTTTTTCTCACAAACTACAAAAATATGTCAGAAAAAGATACAAAACCATTTTGCCACACTACAGGCTCACAATGTCTTAAGAAGCAATGGTTTCAGTACCTCTGTGTTGTGACTGCATTGGCACAGAGTCATTCACTCCATAATAATATTGATAAAATTATAAAATACTACTGTGATGTGGATATGCAGTATCATGTTTGATTTATTTCATGTTAATTGTTCAGAGACACATTTTCCATATTTATTTATCATTCTAAATAGCAAAACTTACCTCAGAAACATTAAGCTCCTTTTATTGGAAAGAATAGGTAGTATTAAAAAGTTCCATTCTATCTAATTTAATCACTGATTGCTCTGTCCAGTGTTAAGCAGTCACAATCACGAAACGAATTCTTATTATCTAAGGATTGGGAAACAATGTGAATTATATTCAAATATAAATAATCCTGTCATGAACATGTACGAAATAAAGATGCATTAACCTACTAGAGAGGATGTCTTAAAGATTAATACTTGATTAAATATAATGTAGTAAAAATAACTCAGATGAATGCACACACTAATTTACCCTGATGGCCACAAAGACTTTCATTTTGATAAAAATCAATACTGAATAGTTATTACATTTGCAGATTACAGTAATTAATTATTTTGTTCAAAGTTCTACTGCAAGAAAAGTGAGCGTGGAATCTTAATTGGGTTTTGTATATATGCTGGCAAATCATCAATTTCCAAAGAACCTGAAGCTATGATGTGCCTTCTTTCAAATAATAATGAAGACTTGATCCTACAGATGACTTATTTTTGTGTGGGCTGCAGACTTTGAAAATAGTGACAGCAGTAAAAAGTAATTTGTCTCTTTGGTGGTAGGAATGAGATAATTTGTTCTAACTCGATTCTTTTGTTTACATGTAACCCCCGTAGAAGTCTGCAGGCATCTGTTCAGGGGTCCTTGGTGTGCATATTGTTCCGAAATAATTTGGAAACCTCTTTTATAACATTCACTGACACCAACAAATGTGGCCAGATGAAGCCTACAACGTAGATCTTGTGCAAGTAATAGTGACTGCAATGAAATAAAAATCGAAAGAGATGTAAAACAAGCTTCTGATTCACTACAATCTGCCTTATACTATTGCCACAAAGTCACAGATACCCCTAAAGTCTTGAAAACACATTAGTAACTAAATGGACGACAATTTGATTTCAATGTGGCTATCGAACTTTGAGACGTGATACACACTATCGGATTTGTCTGACTCAGTGCCTGTATTAGGGGTTGGTGGAATCACGATTTTAATGTGCAGAGGTAGGTGATAAAAAAGATTAGAGTGCAAATTGATGGTGAAGGCAGTATGATGTTCTTATCAACAAGGCTTGGATGTCCTTTTCAATTTCTGCCAGGGTAATTTTCTAGCTGTGCACCACTGACTGCCAGCGGTGCAGATTGCAAATTCAAGTGTGCACAATTTTCCAACCACCCAATTTGAATGGTTAGAAGATCATGCACAGAATGCACTTAAATTGTCAATCCTCACAGCCAATAGACAAAGTCCCCACACAATACTGCAAAGTTGAAAAATTACATCTTATGAATCAAACTAAAATATTTTAACCTTCTATATGATTCTCCGATAAAACTACACATGGAGTATTGTGGCAATTTGGACACCATACCTTGAAAAGAGCATTAATATGGTGAAGAGAATGCTAAAGAAGTAATTAGCATTACTTTCAGGGTCTTAGCTGAATTTGCAAAATAACTTATAATTATGACAGAATGATGCCTTGCATAGCAAGGTATGTTTATATGTAACACTGAGCTGGCAGAATAAAGATGGACTAATGTTTCTTGTGATCATATTCACTGCTCGGACACTCTGCACCTTCTCCCTCAGCCTTGTTTGTGACCAAATACTTTCCTGCACCAATCCCTGATCTCTGTCCATTTCCCCACCTCCTTCTGCCTGATCTCTATTCCATTGCACCCCTATCCCTCCAGCTCCAATCTCCAGCCAACTCCCAATTTAGATCTCAAGGCTCCCCAACATTCAATCTCCATTCCCCTCCCCCCTTTCCACCAACCATCCAGTTTCCCTCTCCACTAGCCCCAATTTCCTGCCTTGCCACATTTCCAATTTCTAGGCTCCCCATATTCGCCAAACTTCTCACATTCCCACATAATGACAATATCACGGGAGACCTAGGTTAATGTTCTGGGGGCTCTGGTTCAAATCTCCCCACCTCAGCTGATCAGAATATAAATTCAATGAATAAAACCTAGAATTGATATAATGGTGACCATGAAACTATAACTGTTGTTATAAACATTGAAGTCCTTTTGGGAAGCGAATCTGTGATTTTTCACTGGTCTGGCCTATATGTGATTCCTGACCCACAGCAATGTGTTTGACTCTTAAATGCCCTCTGAAAAGGCCTAGCAGGCCATTCAGTTCAAGGGCCATCAGGGATGGGTAACAAATGCTGGCCTTGCCAATGACAGTAAAAAGTCTGACAACACCAGGTTTTAGTCCAACCTATTTATTTGATAATATTCTCACAAGCTTTCGAGGGGTTACCCTCTTCGTCAGGTGAATGGAGAGTTCTGGCCTCAGACAGAGCATATAAAGCACAGACAGTTTAGAGATTACTGATTAAAATGCGAATCCTTACACCTAACCTGCTGTTCAAGACCACATGAGGACATTCCGCACACATGAGGACGGTCTCAACAGGGATCTTGGGTTCATGTCGCACTATCTGTAACCCCCATGACTTGCCTGGGTTTGCAAAACCTCACTTACTGTACTGTCTGGAGACAATACCCATCTCTTTAAACTAGGATCAGTGCTCCTACCACTCACATTGTCAGCCACTTCAGGTCTTGAACAGCAGGTTAGGTGTAAGGATTCGCATTTTAATCAGTAATCTCTAAACTGTCTGTGCTTTATATGCTCTGTCTGAGGCCAGAACTCTCCATTCACCTGACGAAGAGGGTAACCCCTCGAAAGCTTGTGAGAATATTATCAAATAAATAGGTTGGACTAAAACCTGGTGTTGTCAGACTTTTTACTGTGTTTACGCCAGTCCAACGCCGGCATACCCACATCTTGCCAATGACACCCATACCCTATGAAAGAATGCATTTTTTAAAAAGCTTGACCCTACACAACACACCCAGCTCCACTTTATCAAACACAAGTCCTCTGCTCCACTATATACTCACCTTTTATGTACTTCCACACCTGTCTTGTTTTGACCACAGATGCCTTATACAATGTTAAGCAGAGTTTTTCTATTGTAACCTTGGATTTCATTTTAGTATCTATGGACGGAATCTTGTTGAGGTGTTGGGGGTCTCACCTGCCAGCTGGACAGCCAGATACCTACACTGCTTCTTTTCAGGAAGACCATAACCCAATCAGGCAGTGGCAAGGTCTTCTCCTTGAATCAAGACCCCAAGGTTGGAAGTCTGAGTATCGAGAGCCGGCAGCTTCTGTGCTCCCCTGTGCCACTGGAGAGGCCATGACTGCTGCTAGAAGGGTAAGCACTTGAGTCCCAGGATTGTGGAGTGACCCAGGCCACAACTAAATAACATGCAAGGGTTTTGGAGGGACGAGCCCTGGAGAGAAGAGTGTCGGGGTCAACAGTAAGGCTCTTAACAGGCCCTGCCCTTCCCAAAGTTGGGCCCCTCAATAAGGCACTGAGTGCCTCGGATCGTAGGACCCTTCCCTGAGGTGAAAAGCTACTGCACAGTTTTACCTGTCATGTGTTGTGATTGTACTTCAAGAGAATATGCAACTGAACAAGTAGCCAGAATGTAGAGCAGCATGTGGCCAGCATCTAGTAAAATATGGGTAGAAATTACAGCTGTGCTTTACTTGTGAATAACAATTTCTGTATCCAGAAAGTAGACCTATCTGCTGAACTAACGTGTACTGTACCAAACTGGACCTACACCTAGTTTACCAGTCCTGTGTGTGAAACTGGTAAGTTTGTGTAAAGCAAATATAAAAGTGTAATGATATGCAGGTTACATGTTAACAAGCCTACCCGCTAGTGGGTTAATACCAGCGGTAATTGTATGAGGTCAGTAAGTGGTCATTAATTGGCCACTAATGGTTCTCTACAGGCAAAGGGTGGTATTGATCAGGCCTGAGTCTTCCCACTCAGAACTTATTTCTGGCAGAGACAGGAAGATGGCAGAGTTCCGACATGCCACCCTCCTGCCTAAGTACATGCCCTTCCCGCCTCCGTGCTCACCTCTAGATTTTCCAGCAATTCAAGAGTTTCTTCCATTTTACTCACTTTAGTAATTACAACCAGACTAGATGGTGATACTCAATCACAACACACACACAGATTGTTTTGTTGCTGCAATTCATTTAAGTATAGTCTGTTCATTATTTAGTAATGGTTGCTATATTTAGCATTGTTCAATTTTTCAATTGTGGAGATAATGCAGCCAATATGGGTCAAAGTAGTTCGGGAGAGGGGGGAGGTGGGGGGAGGAATGAGCAAGTTGAAAAATTAATAGACTTCTATAAAGGCAATCAGTTAACCATAATGAATGCAATAAGCAGAGAACAGAGTTGAAGAATATATAGTTGGACAGCAGTAGATGACAATGCAATGAACTAGATTGATTATATGCTAGCACAAAAGATAGAAGAGCAGTGTCAATAATATTCATACATATCTGCAGATAGGGTGCCTAGTGATCACAACCTTCTAATGTGTAAATTGAAGATGAATCTTTCATCTTACGTGCCTGCTGATTTCATTGTGGGCAGGTTTTACAGTGGAAATAGTCCCAGGTGGGATACATTATCCTGAATACATCTTGGTGAAATACTATTCCAATCAAATACTGCACTTCAAGTAATGTGTCCCATCGGGAATTAATTTTACTCGGAAACCTGCCCTCATTGAAGTTCACAAGCAAGCAGAGAAAAAGCAAATAGGCACCAGCCATACGAGCAGAAAATAATACACCGTTGATTTTTTTGACCTGATGCTGCAGCTGTGGCTTTGGAATCGTCTACAATGATACAAAGATCTTTGAAAGTATCTCAATTATTAGAAATTTGAAAGCTGAAACCCAAAGACTTAGTTTTGAGCGGTAGATTAGAGTTTCAATAGTCATCATATCACCAATGAACATATAGGTGGAAAAACTGTATTGGGTATAAAGGAGTTTAGATTACTGCTCAAAAGCCCAAGTAAGTCGAATCTTAGTACAGATTTGCTATCTGTTAGTTGTATATTCACAGGGATTAGGTGTTGATGCAGCATCAATAGTTGTACGTTCATTGAGAATGTATGAGAAGTGTTGCAGGTGAATACTGATGAGCAATACAAGTGAGGAAGTATAACAAAGAGATTAAGAGCCTGACAACACCAATGGACCTAACTTAGGCACCAGATATTTTTAAAAGAATGTTACATGTCAGGCATACATTGCTTCAAAACAACACAAACTATTTCACATTAATGAGTCAGTACTACCCAGCACCATGCATCATATGCCTTATAATGGACGCTATCATATATATATGATCGCGTCCATTATAAAGGAGGTGATTGATTATATATCTATATGTAAAGAAGGTTATTGACCACAGATAGTCCCCAATATAATCAAACTCATTGAGATCTCTCCCTGAGCTCTGAGGTTAATCAGTTGAAACTCCAGGTTATTAATGCAAACTTATATAATCAATAAATCTGCATAAATTAATAACTAATAAACTATTAATTAATAAACTAATCAATTAAAATAATGAATTAATGCACTAAATTTGATCCTTCTGTGATTGCCAGCAGTAAGATTGGAGTACCTGGATAAGGAAACAAATAGTTCACCTCACAGTAATTATGGACATCTCAATAAAGGTACCACTTACTGGTAATACAAATTAATTATCAAGCGACCAGCAACTCCATCTTCAGTTTCTGTTACAATGCCGTGATCTCCTGTCGCACTCCAATGGTAAGAGATTTTCACTCTCTGTTGACATGGAAAGATGATCACCATGCTGTTGTATAGAAGGCTCTGATTCAATAGGTTTTGTTGAAACTATAATAACAGAAGCAGAATCCAATTTTAATGAAGCATCAAGATAAGTTAGCATGTATTGCAATCCAGACATACACCTGAGTGAAGCATGCCTATCTAAACTGCAAATACAAAAGATTCTGAGTCACAGTTTAACACAGACAGCACTATACATCAGATTTCTTTAACAAATCAATGAACTTCATTGTATTAAGGTTGGATTTGTTGAAAGTTTCCTCTTCCACTGACTCATAACAGATGCAATGGCTTGGTACAGGAAGACAAGATTCAGAATATATTACCTTTTTATAAGACTCATAAAATGTTACAGTGATCACTGTCCTGCAGAATTAAAATGTTATATCTGTAACATTTATTATTGTCAGTAAAGGTATGATGCTCAGTCTGTGTAGCACAAAATCCTTGCTGCACAATATTGCCCAGTAGGGTAGCAACTTTAGCAAGCTCAATTTGCTTCACAGCTTGAAATGAGGCTGATGATTTGTGCCAATTTTAAACTTGTCCCTTGAGGTCAGATCATAAAGGGACACAGTGGAGTACTAAGTGGCAGTGCTACCGATGTTTCCTCTAAATCAAATAGTCAATACTCCAAGCCTCACCAAAGAGACCTGAGCACATAATCTAGTTAGACAATTCAGTGGAGGACAGAGGACGTGCTGCATTCACTGAGGTGCTGTCTTTTGGATGAGATGTTAAGTTTTGGTCCCCTCTTGTTTTTCCATCTGGATGTTCAATAAATTCATAAGATATAGGAGCAGAATTAGGTCATTTGGCCCATCAAGTCTGCTCATACACTCTTTATCCCCCTTTTCCTGCCTTCTCCCATAACCTTTCAACCTGTTACCAATTAAAAATCTGTCTAACTCCTCCTTAAATTTATCCACTGTCCCAGCATCTACCGCACTTTGGGGTAATGAATTCCACAGATTCACAATCCTTTGGGAGAAGTAATTTCTTCTCAAGTCTGTTTTAAATTTGCTCAGACTATGACACCTTGTCCTAGAATGCCCCCCAAGAGGAAGCATTCACTCCACATCTACTTTCTCCATACCTTTTATTATCTTGTATACCTCAATTTTATCTTCCCTCATTCTTCTATATTCCAGAGAGTATAGACTTAAACTGTTTAATCTGTCTTCATACGACAAACCCCTCTGGAATCAGTCTAGTGAACCTCCTCTGAATTGTCTCCAACGTCATTACATCTTTCCTCAAATAAAGGGACCAAAACTGTGCACAATACTGCAAATGCGGATTCACCAACACTTTGTATGGTTGCTACAATACTTCCTTACCTTTATATTCTAGTCCTTTAGCGATAAATGCCAACATTCCATTTGCTTTCTTTATTATCTGCTGTAATTGCATGCTAGGTTTCTGTGACTTATGAACGAGAACATCCAGATCCCTCTGCACCGGAGCAACCCAAAGTCTCGCCACATTTAGATAATAGGTCACCTTCCCATTTTTCTGACCAAATGCATGATCTCACGTGAATCCATGTTAAACTCCATCTGCCACATTTTGGCTCACTCTCCTAACCTAACTATATCCATTTGTAAGGTTCTTATTTCCTCATTGCAATTTACTGTCCTGCCTATATTTGTGTCATCTGCAAATTTGGCTACAAAGCCTTTTATCCCTGTATCCAAGTCGTTAATATAGATTGTAAATAGCTGGGCCCCAAAGACCAAATCCTGTGGCATCCCACTTGGCTACTTCCTGCCATCCAGAAAAAAAAACATTTATCCCGACTCTCTGTCTTCTGTCTATCAGCCAGTCACCTATCCAAATTAATAAATTACCTCTAATCCCATGTGATCTAACCTTATAAATTAACCTTTTGTGTGGCACCTTGTTATGATCCATCACAATTTAAAGAGAAGGAGGTATGTTTTGCAAAATATAAGGGGTGGGATTTAATCAGTGCCACACCATTCATGGTGGCAGAACCTGAAGGGGGTGCTGCTTCTGCTTTCATACCAGAAAACAACACCTTTTCAGATGAAAATTTAAAGGGCCGATGGTGGCCAAGTGAACCATGTGCAAGTGTGTGGCTGAGATGGGTTTCCAGTGGAGGACTTTGCCATCTGGTAAAAGGTCAGCAGATCTGGGAAGGCTAAAGAGCCCCCTGGACAAGCAGGGAGGCTCTGCATCAAAGCCACAAATTCCACATTCACCTCTGTTCATTATGCAGTTTAGTCAACTTTTTAAAAATCTTTTATAACGCTCAGCTGATTTCAAACTTATATCCTCTCATTAAAGTCTATTGGCCTCAGATCTCCACCAACCCCCATCACATCCAAACCAAGATGTCAGTATAAAAACCTAGATTGGCCCTAGGTTTAGTGAAGCCTCCTTTCAGATTCTCTTCCAGACTGTTGGAGACTGGTGGGAGGTTCACTTCCTAAGCAATGGCAGCAAAAGGCTTGACCAAGGTGGCCTGAGGAGGCCTCCATTGTTGGATGTCATGGCAACCATGAGGTCCAACCGAGATCGCAGGTGCAGTTCTGGGAAAGGGGCAATGTTCTTCATCTATCTGGCCAGTTGACATGAAATTGTCTATCATGTGGGCATCAGATACTTGTGTAATTGTGCAACTAGACTAGGAGAATGAATGAGTGATCACTCTTGGGATTACATGGCATTTGAGAACAAAGCATGTGACAATTTGGTTTGAGTGGGTGATTAGATATAAACTAAGACATTGACAGTTTGTGTGATGAGGCAGACAAAAGGACCATTGCCTTTGTCAAGTCACTTATTTTCAACTGCAAGACAAGCAGATCCAAGATCAGAAAGCAAGGGTGAAGAATAGGGTGGCAGAAAATTGCTGACAGCGAGGCTGGAGTGGCAAGCCATTAAACTAAGAATGCATGCAGTCTGGTGCTGGCAGAAAGGACACTCAGTTTACGTGTGTTGTATAGAGCCAGATCCTCTGTACCAGCTTTCACACAGACACATTTCAGCAACTATTACTGGATGGTAACCTGAGGTAATTATCTTGAATGCCTTAAACTCTGAAATGAGGACACTTGTGAATGTAATGTTGTCAACTTCTCAAAATGAAACTTGGCTCAATCAGTCCAAACCAGACTATAAACCTGGTAGCGTCCTGGACTTCCTGTTGAATGTTTCAGTATATGATGTTTTTATGCTCAAAATCATTGGGTGAACCCTATACAGAACTGAGAAAGAGATGTGTGAAATGCTATGCTGTTGTTAAGAAGATACTCAATGGGCAAATGAATCAGGTACATTCAAATAAAGGTGAATTTGGCATGTTACACTCTTAACATTGAAACTTCCCAGGCAGAAACACGGTCTGAGATAATAACACGGTGACAGCAGTCTTCTGACTTCTTTGTCTATTGGGGTTTGTTAAACAGACTCTCAAATCCCTTGAGACTGATAATAAAGAAAACACTAATTCTAAGAATTCCATTGCCTATCAAATTGGCTGATAATTTTGTAAGATAATCAAAAATAATTGTCAATTTCAGGAATCTATTTAGTGTCAATTAATCAAATATGGTTAAGTTAATTGAATGACAGCAACCAGTGAATACTTGTTTTCAAGGTTTTGTAAGATCCTCAGATACCCGTATGCAATAAATGTCTGTAGATTGTAAATGCAACATAAGAAAATATAAAATTCATGAGTTTGTTGCACAATTGCTGGTGGCATTTGCTGACTTGTCTCCCTGCATTAGGCCAGGTAACTCAGTCAGCTGTGTAATGCAGCAAAAGATATGAAAAAAAATCAATAAATCTGTTTATGAACAGCTTAGAAGAACAAAAAAAATCGTGCACAGAAGAACATTTACTGACATTTTGTAGTCTCATTTTACTCTGACCTAAGCCAGTTTATGGGTCAGTTAACCGTCTGATTAGATTTAGCTGCTTCCTGTTCTTGGACAATGTAAAGTCTGGTAAGACAGCACTCACTTCTGACAAAGGTTTTACCTGAAATGTTAACCGTCTTTTGCAATTCACAGGTGCTGATAGACCTGCAATCTATTTCCATAATTTTGTCAAGATTTCCAGCTTTTACAGTTTGTGCTTTATACACAGATTTCTCACTTTCCTTCATCTGTCAGTTCCCTGATCAACCCATCAATCGCACCCCTCTCCAATAGCCCTCCCTCTCCCCACCTCACGGCAGCCTGTTAGCCTGGCACAGCGAGATCTCTGACTTATCTTGCTTTGTGCTCTTGGCTCCACTTCTTCAGGGTAGCCATTGTAGTCCCAGCAGCAGCCACTGCTTCTGATGGCGTTGTTGGGCCAAGAGATGGGACTTTCAGAGGTGGGACCTTCTCTCCGATAAAGGTGGAAGACACACCTCATGCTAACTGAAGGTCTAAAGGCTACCAACTGCTTGAGGGGCCAGCCGAGCAGAAGCAAGCTTATCCCATAAAGGTCAGCCCAATGGTTTCATTAATATGAATAAAATCACAATAGTCCAAAGGACATGACAAATGTATCATTAGTTTCTCAAATGTTAGTGAAACATTGGAAAAATCTTAATAATTAAAACTTATAAATGAACAATAACAATTCCTGTATCAGCTTTAAAAAAGGCTCAGTGGGTGACAAGACTGCCCTGTAAAGTGCCAAGAGAAATCTCAACTTTAATTCCTGATTTGTGCTAAGTTACCCAATGTTAAACTTGGAGACCCTACAGTAAGGTGGGCAAAAATTCCTGCACTTAAATTACCTTCATTGGTTAGTTCATATATATTCTTGTTGGATAAGTACAAGATCAGGCTCTTTTGTGATGATTCTCATGAGCAATCATCTTATTGTCAATCACTGTCTAGAGTCACTTGTGAAGAACTATTTAGATAAACTGCTGAAGGACTGCTGGCACCTGAGAAAATTCAGTAATCCACTGTGAGCCAGTCCTTCAAAATAAGGGAGGACAAAACTGACAAATAAAAATATAACTGGTTAGATTGTTAGTCTAGGCGTGGTGGCACAGTGGTTAGCACTGCTGCCTCACAGCGCCAGGAATCTGGGTTCAACTCTGCCTTGGCTGACTGCCTGTGTGGAGTTTGTATGTTCTCCCTGTGCCTGTGTGGGTTTTCCCTGGGTGCTCCGGTTACGCCACACACTCCAAAGATGAGGTTGATTGGCCATGTTAAATTGCCCCTTAGTGTCAGGGGGATTAGCAGGATAAATACAGAGGGTTGCAGGGATAGGGCCTGGGTGGGGATTGTTGTCAGTGCAGGCTTGATGGGCTGAATGGCCTCCTTCTGCACTGTAGGATTTCTATGATTTTTTTGACTTCACCATTGCCTTGAAATTCAAGACAAGCTGCTTTTGTGAGAAACCATTGGAATTCATTTTAGCCTGGGTCACAGAACTACTCTGTCCAGTTTCCACTGAGCTATAATAGTAACTGTTGACTTTTGTCATCTCATCAGTATAAAAATCTGACACATTTACATGTATTGTTGAGTCTCTTGAACCAAGCAAATGGCACAATTTAGGATGCGAGAATTATAGAGAATCACGTAAACTCTTAAATAGGTGTACGATCCTTCCTGCCTGTTTTTTTTTGTATTTGTTGCACCCAGCTGATCAAATACACCCATGCATGGGATCAGAAAATATGCCTTATAAAATGACATGCAAGAAACGAATCATGTTTCAAAAAGATGGAACCTTGTGCAGTTGTTTTCAAATGCAATAGAAACATTTTGCCTAGTGTGCAAACCTGAACCAGGCAATCCACGTGACATGGAATAATGTAGCGCAGCGGGAGGGCCATTCAGCCCTCCGTGGTTGCATGATGTAAATATGTCAATTATAATACAGCTGTAAGGTCAAAGCCAACCCATCCAGCTACAAAGGATCACCAGTAAAATCTGTTTCAAGGACAAAGCAAATTATTATGCAGGTAGTTCAACTGAGGCAACAATACTACAAGTTCCTCCTCTGAGGCTGACCTGGAATCTGAATAATTACCATCTCATTTTCAGTCTGGGTACATTTTACAATTTTGTTCTAATTTGAAAATCATGTGAGATGCAAATCAAAAGCACTGACCTACATGCTTGACTTTACAATCCGTGCTCCTGTCATGCAAAGTACTGTGTTTGTGCTAACTTGCAAAATTTTCCTAGTCTAATCTGATTGAGTTGGTCTAAGGCAGGTTTTTCAATCAGCCCACCGTGTCCTCTGCTGAGTCAATGCAAGCGGCTACCATAATTTCTGCAGACAGTGACGATAACATGAACTCTGATATTGCTGTCACTCAATAAGTAGAAGGAACACTCTAATCTGCCAGAGTGTCTGCATCTGAAGGGATTATGCTGCTGAGAAGGATACATTATTGTTGTTTACATTTTTTAGGGTAATGCTTCCCTAACAAATGTCAGTCACGTACATTACACCAGGGAATACATTAGGCTTTTCTACATGTAGCATTTGGAGAAGGCAAAGGCAGCATTCTTGCAGAGCCCTATTGTATTGTTTGCTTTGGAGCCCCTACAGTTTGCATATCACTGGATGCATCTGAGCCCCCCTCACCCCTCTGCCCCATGCATTCAGTTTTGAATGTTCATGATTTTTATTGCTTAGTTCAATGCCAGGTTCTTTCCTGTTCCATGCATCCTCCACTTTGTCATCAGTTGATGATCTTTTAGTCACAATCTCTGCCTCCTTTAATTCTCCCACAAAAACACTTCACCTCTATTTCACTCTCTGGTTCCAAAACCTCCTCAAAATCTTTATCTTCAAACAAACCTTTTTACTCTTTCCTAATTACACCTGTCAAGTGTCCTATGTTGTTCTTTTGCCTGAGAAATATTAGAATATGAATATATATTTATAATTTCTTGAATTTATTGGGGTAATTTTCACCAAATACATCCTTTGAGAAATCCACAATATTGGATGAAACATTGGGCTGGCTGCTACTGGGAGGCAAGGGGAGGGAGAAGCATTGGGCATGCATAAATTGGTGAGGGAAGGAGAGGGGATGGAGTGCCCATTGTTTTCCTGCCAGCAAGTTATTTTACCAGTGGCAGGTAAGTTGGAGGACAGTTCTGTGCCAAGAAGCCAATGGAGCCACTTATGTGGCCAATTATGTATCTCTTTCCAGCACCATTGACCTTCGTCCTGTGGAAGCTGTGTCCGCCGCTACACTGGGAACAGTCTTGTGAATCATAATAACCTCCCTGTGGCCTCTGTGAGAGGGACCCTCTCATTTAGGCACTTAGTGGTTTAGGGAGGGGTCTCTCTGGCAAGAATGACCACTCACCTGGCAATCCTTCCCCCTGGCTTCACTTCCTGCCCACCTCTGTTCTGACGAAGGGTTATCCAGACTCAAAACATTGGCTTTATTTTCTCTCCACGGTTGCTGTCAGACCTGCTGAGATTTTCCAGCGTTTTCTGTTTTTGTACCAACTCGATGGGGCCTGCCTGACTGTCCTTGCACTCCAGGCTTCATTTACTGGTTATCTGGTTTGCACAGTAGCATGCTTTGAAACACCATCTTTTCCCCGGTCCAATCTCAGTCACGCCCATCCTCCCAATAGCACTACTGAGATTACTAAGATGCTGGCCTCCCAATTGCCAAACAGCACCCTGGTTGGATGCAGGTGAAGGCTGAAGGAAGGAGGCCATTCTTAAAGGGAGGCTAGCCTCAAAGACCAGGGTCCCGTAAATGGCCAAGACTGGATCCCACCAAAACCTGCCACCCCCAGACTTCTGCTTTTCCCTCAGGAGCACCACCATGATAAAATTCAGGCCATTCATTTTTTTATTGATATAATTTTCCGTTAACTTCAATGAAGAGAAAAATTGAATGGACTGTAAAAGAAGCATTTCTACATAAAGTGGTACACTTCCTTCTGTAACTTCAGGTTTAAACCCAATTAGCGTATGTGTGCAAGAAAATATGTTACTTCATAAAATTCAGATTCTCCATTACCTGTTGTTAAAATAGTAAATTAAAAAGAATTGTTTAATTTGCTATTAAATGACAATAATTTGCCAATAGTTAATTTTAGTTCAAAAACATGTAATTGCGTGAAGCCACTTTCCATTGTTCTATAAGATGATATTTCTTCAATATTTTCTGAATTATCTTTATCATTGAAGCATCAACTTTGACTCATTGTTACTGTAAAAAAGTAAAGTTTATTTATTAGTCACAAGTAAGGCTTCCATTAACACTGCAATGTAATTACTGTGTAATTTCCCTAGTTGCCACAGTCCAGCATCTGTTCAGGGTCAATGCACCTAAGCAGCACAGCTTTCAGACTGTGGGAGGAAACCAGAGCACCCAGAGGAAACCCACACAGACACGGGGAAAACATGCAAACTCCGCACAGACAGTAACCCAAACAGGAATCGAACCTGGGTCCCTGGTACTGTGAAACAGCAATGTTAACCACTGTGCTACCATGCCGCCCACGTGCTGGATCTATTTGCCATGATTTTCCTAAAAGTGTCATAACAGCGAGAAAACCCAAGCGGTCCGTGCCAGCCTGCCTGGCATGGATAGGACCACAATAGTCCCACATTCAGTCTTTTTTTTTGAAAGAGTAGTGAGTTTCTCACTGGTTCATGAAGGGGCAAGGCCTGAAAATGCCAATCAGCCCGGCTGCAAAGTGATCAGGCGCTGCTTTGGAAGGGCACTCCGCTCTCACAGTGTATTGGGAGACGCCCTCCCTCCGTCCATGAACATCGGGACCCCCTTGTTGGCAGCGTGTATCTTCAACCCCTCCCCAACATCATTCATTGGCATCAGGTTCCTCCCAATAGGTCCCTCATCGTGAATCCTGACACAGCCTCTGCTTCATGCTCCAACCCTGTGTGGCCTCCCTCGCACAGCCCCCTCTGTACCAGCCCTGCCAGCATGATATCTCCTGCATAACCATGCCCCTCCTTCCCCATCATAGCCCTGCCATCACAGCCCTCATTCAGGCTCCATCCCCTTGGAACAATCCAACTGGTACTACCAGAGTTCCAGGTGGACATTGCTAAATGTCTACTACCCAGCCATGTCCCTGATCAGCTCGGGGTTTCAATGGCCTCTGAGCTCCCTCCCCCCTCCCGATTCCTTCAGTGTGGCCATCACTCCTGGACTCTGCGAGTGGAAACCAAAAGTGATTCTCGTCAGGTTCGCACCACACTTAAGGGCCAGAAGACTCTAGGAACTGAGGAAGTCCCGTGTTGAACAGGCCAAGCATATTACAATGATTGCTTTAAATATGCTAATTTACCTTGCACCCTTCTAGATACGATACAGTTTTCTCCAATAGAAAGGAAGTGGGACCATTGCAAACTGTTTGGCACCGGGCACAGAAATCATTTTTAGGCCTATACTCAATTTTCTGGGATAGGCACAATCTGCTCGAGCATAACAAGACCACAAAATCACCCCGGTGTTTTTAAACTCTCTTCCAGAGACTTTACCACATATTCTAGACTGACATCTTCAATGGAGCACTGAGGAAGTTGTGTACTGTCAGAGCTGTGAACTTTCAGATGACACATTAAACCAAGATCCCATCTGCTTTCTCAGGTGAACATTAAAGATCCCTGGCACGACTTGAAAAAGAGCCGAGGAGCTGCCCTTGCCACCATTTATCAAATATCGTTAGAACGGGTGAGCTAGTCATTAATCATCATGTATAACTGAGGTTTCCATTAAATATGTGGTGAGGTTATGGTAACAGAGCTGGAGGAAGTCCACAGAATTAATACCATTCATTGTCTAAAATGCCTCCAACAATGTTCAGTGATGAAGGATTGGGCCACTCTTAGATATCAAAAGTTTGAATTCATATGGCTTCTCAGATCCATTGCTGTAGCCGAAGACTTGCTGGGAGGTTGCTGGCCACATCTCCCAGCGGCTTTGATCATATCTCAGAGATTTTTATTTCATGATTGATGTTAAAGTGAGTCATTCACCCGACATGGCGGTTTTGCTTTTTGAAATCTCTCTTTATCATCCTTCATTGCTGTATATTGATAAAAAGCTGCTGAAGAGGAAAGCCTGTGGGAAACAATGACACTAATCGAAAATGGTTTATTTTTTGTACAGATAAGAAAGCAAAAGCATGAATCCTTGAACTGTTTCTAAGGGAACAATGTACGCAAGGATTAGCTTCCTTAGCCGGTACATGTTTCAGGTGTCATGCATTTTGCACTTAAACATTTGACCTTGTTCAATCTTTATATTTAATAATCATAATAGAAACAGAAAATATTGGAAGTGTTCAGCAGGTAAGGCAGCATATGTGAAGGGAAAAACAACTGATATTTCAGGTTGATAACGTTTCATCACATTTTATATTTAGTAATGTGTTCTTAATGGTTATACAACATAATCTCTATAATTCAAAAACAACAGAAACTAGCAATTTAACTAGGTAATGTAACTAGCAAAAATTCTGACAGACTTTTTTCATTGTTCAATTGGAGAGAAGCTATGAATAACATTCCTGAACTTAAATATAGTTACTTAAACAAAACAATTTACTGTCGAAGTATTGTTGCAAGGATAGTTGACAAGGAAGGAAATACGCAATATAAATTGATCTTAACTTAAATTTTATATTTTTCTTGGGTCACACTGTAAAGATCAAGCCCAAATTGCATGGACCATAATGTTAATGTAGTGCTCTGCCTTGTTAAAACACAGCAATTCATTTATCTAGCTAGTATGTGAAGAGAATTGTATATATATGTATGATAGGTGAAGAAATGGGTGGCATGGTGGTACAGTGGTTGGCACTGCTGCCTCACATCTCCAGGGACCTGGGTTTGATTCCCAGCTTGGGTCACTGTCTGTGTGGAGTTTGCACATTCTTTTCATCTGTGTGGGTTCCCTCCAGGTGCTCTGGTTTCGACATCTAAGATGTGTGGGTTGGGTTGATTGGCCATGCTAAATTGCCCCTTAGTATGATGGGATGTTTGGGTTAGAGGGATTAGTGGGGTAAATGTGTGGGATTATGGGGATATGGCCTGGGGGGAGATTGTTGTCGGTGCAGATTTGATGGGTTGCATGCAGGGTTTCTATGAAAAGATTATAGTCTCAAAATACCAGGCATTTCAATTTGGAACCCCCGCCCCGCCGCACCAAATTCAACAAATGTTCCACAGAGCTGAATCTACAGCATTTTATGGATCAATGCTTTTGTATATCCACTGGACACTCCACACACAGCTCCAAACACTTGGAGGTGTTTCGAATTAGAACATTGTCTTAAAAAAGACAAATCTGCTGAGGATTCTGATGGCAGGTTAGGAGAAGGAGGAAATTCTCTGAATTAGATGATCAATGTGTCATTTTGCCATATTGTTCAGGATAGATTTAATTTGAGAGATCTGAGTGGGAGAACTGTACAATGAACAAGATGGAAGGCAGGTACTTACAGTTTCAGTCAGCGGTATCTCCAAGGTCTCCTCAAGAAGATTGAATAGTGTGCTGGCACTTCATTGGAGAAAACTTCCAATAAATGTATTAAATGGCATGTGGAGGGTGATTGCACTGACACTGAGTACCAACTAGATCATCTCCCACAATTACACTTCAGCGCCGTAAGAGGTTTGATGACCAGGTGAAGGAAAGCAAACAAAGATACCAGCCACTCTGTTCTCTTTCTTGGGAATTCTGAGTCTGTCCTCTTGTCCAAGATGTGTACTGCTGGGCACTATGAAGAAGTCTTGCTGAAATTACAAAGAAGTCTTTATTAACATTACTGAACTACAGTAAAGGGTAAAGGTATAGAGAGGATGCCATACTAAGTACTTACATGTTGCTACCTATCTCCTGACTGACCTTAGCTCTAGGTCACATGTCTTCTTACATCACTATGCGGACAGTACTGTACTCAGTGCCATGTTAACCCTTTAGGTATCAGATCCTTCGGCTCCAATTCTACACATTGCTACACATACCAAAATTACGGTTCGACTAACCCTTCATATTGCATTCTGGGTGAAGATGTCTTGAGTGGAATCTTTTGCACTTAGTCCCTGTCAGAATGGTGGAACCACTTGCTGATCAGGCATCTGAATGTTGAAGGAATTCTTTCCCACAGCCATGACATTAGCATCCCACCACTAGGTTTCCATACTAGTCAGGGAGGGTGGGCAGGATGATGCATCTATTCCATCAAAGAAAAGATTTTTAATTCGAGTCACCACAGCAGGGGTAACAAGGGTTCACTAGGATTTGATTTCTGAGGCAGCAGGAACCAGGGTAGACCTGAGATGACTGCCACCCTGAGGTATTCCACTCTTGCCTGGAGACCCTGCACAGAGACCTGAAAGATTGCAGTTGGTGAGCTGTTTTAAGGATAGGAGGCAGGAGACAAACTCCCTAACCAAACAGCTGTGGATGAAAGGGGATAATAATGTGAGCAGCAGGAGTGTGGTCCCTCCAAGCTGGAGACCATGCACTACAAGGAATTAGAACCTCAGAAGGACAGGAAAGATTTGTCATTGCTCTTTCAGATGTCAAACTCTGCAGTCTGACTTTCTCAGCAGTTCACACATGCCTTGCTGCTCCAATCATTCCTCTCTGTGTAGTCATCTCAAATCCCATCTCAGCATCCAATATACAGGGTAGACGGCTTAGGTCATTTGAAACAACCAGCCCATGTTGGCATTTATGACTTACTCAAGCCTCCTCCCATCTCATGAAAATCTATGATCATATTTACTTCTCTCTCATGCGTTTCTCTAGCTTTCCCTTACATGCATTTATATTATTTGTTTTAACGACCCCCCGTGGTAGGATGTTCCACATTCTTTTGGGTAAAGAAATTTCTTCTGATTTTCTTATTGAATTTCTTGATAACTAATTTATATTATCTGATATGGTTATTATATTTTCTCTGTATTCACACTACAAAACTTTCCAGAATCTTAAAGACGTCTGTGTGGAGTTCGTACATTCTCCCTATGTCTGCGTGGGTTACCTCCGAGTGCTCCGGTTTCCTCCCACGGTCCAAAGATGTGCAGGTTAGGCGTAATAGCCACCCAAAAATTATCCCTTAATGCAGGTTAGAGGGATTAGTGAGGTAAATATGTGGGATTATGGGGAAAGGGCAAGGGGGGTGAGCCCAGGCAAGATGCTCTGTCGGAAAGTCAGTGCCGACTTGTGGGGCAAATTGGCCTCCCTCTGCACTCTATGGATTCTATGGTTCTATGATTCTTTGAGTTTATTACCATGTACACAACTCTGGTGCGGCCGCACTTGGAGTACTGTGTGCAGTTCTGGTCCCCACATTACAGGAAGGATGTGGAGGCTTTGGAGAGGGTGCAGAGGAGGTTTACCAGGATGTTGCCTGGTATGCAGGGGAGGTCCTATGAGGAGAGACTGAGGGATTTGGGGTTGTTTTCACTGGAAAGAAGGCGGCTAAGAGGGGATCTTATAGAAACATATAAGATGATTAGAGGTTTAGATAGGGTGGATGGTGATAGCCTGTTTCCTCGGATGGAGAAAGCTAGCACGAGGGGGCATGGCTTTAAATTAAGGGGGGGTAGTTATAGGACGGATGTCAGGGGCAGGTTCTTTACCCAGAGGGTGGTGAGGGACTGGAATGCCCTGCCTGCTGCAGTTGTAAATGCGCCTAGTTTGGGGGCGTTTAAGAGATTGGTGGATAGGTTTATGGACGAAAAGGGATTGGTTTAGATTAGTGGGTCAATGTTTTTTTTTAAAAATAAGACTGGTCGGCGCAACATTGTGGGCCGAAGGGCCTGTTCCGCGCTGTAATGTTCTATGTTCTATGTTCTATGTTCTATGTTCTATGTTCTATGTGATTTTATAGGTCATACCGAGGATGGGTGCCAATCTTGTCCCACCTTCACCCTTGATCTGCCGAGCACTTTTTGATTACCATGGTAAACAGGCACATAATACAGCACCATGTCTGTTTCTGTGCTGGTGGCTGAGATTGTGGAATCAATTGATGGTGCATATTCAACATCATTTTGTTATTGGTCTTCCTTGGCCGCCTTGAACTTCTTGGCTACCTGAAAGGAAGAAGCCACAGGATAAGGATGTGTTGAAGGGAGTGGGGACATGGAAGGAGGTAAGAGGCAATGCTTACACCATCTGCCGTTTGTAAGTCAGAAAGCACCGCAATATAAGAGAGGAAAAGAGATGTGAAAAAGAAGATTGGTATACAGAAAAACATCACCTCTGATGGATTCATGTGAGATGTGAGTTGAGTCCTGATTGTTAGAGAGTGTTGGTAGGTGAGTGATGGGGTTGTGGTGAATTAAACAGTGGATGAGTCTTGTAGAGACACAATCTGCTGCTCAGGAAAAGAAATACTCAATTTCTACACCAACAAGATGTCAAAAAATGCTGTGGAATTTCACAGTTGCTGTAGTTATTTCCTAGAGATTAATGGCAAACAATCATTTTTCTGTTACTGCGCCAATCGCTTACAAAATTCTTGCTGAATCGATTCTTAGATAATATGCACCCCTCACAAACTCCTACACACTAGTGACTATCCTTGCAACAGCGTAACTCAGACTCCCTTGAACAACAATGAAATAGAGAGCAGGAAATGCTGGAAATACTCAGCATGTCTGACAGCTTCTGTGGAAACAGAGTTGAAAAGTTTTGAAGAAGTGTCATATGGACTCGAAACGTTAACTCTGTTTCTCTCTCCACAGATGCTGCCAGAGCTGTTAAACTTCTCCAGCATTTTCTGTTTATTTCAGATTTCCAGTATTTGCAGTAATTCACTTCTAATAGATCAGCTAGTACTGAGTAAAGAAAATCCATAAGGAATAATACAGGAACAAGTGACCCTGACAAATTGTCCAGGTAAACATGGAAAATGGGTGGCATGGTGGCACAGTGGTTAACACTGCAGCCTCACAACACCAGGAACCCAGGTTCAATTCCTAGCCTTGGATTATTGCCTGTGCGGAGTCTGCATGTCCTCTCTGTGTCTGTGTGGGTTTCCTCTGGATACTCCAGTTTCCTCCCACAGTTCGAAAAATGTGCTGGTAAGGTGCATTGGCCATTCTCCCTCAGAACAAAGAACAAAGAGAATTACAGCACAGGAACAGGCCCTTGGGCCCTCCAAGCTTGCACCGACCATGCTGCCCAACTTAACTAAAACCACTTACTTTCCAGGGACCATATCCCTCTATTCCCATCCTATTCATGTACTTGTCAAGGTGCCCCTTAAAAGTCACTACCTCCCTCAGCAACGGGTTCTAGGCACACACTACTCTCTGTATAAAGCACCTGCCTCGTATATCTCCTTTAAAACTTGCCCCTTGCATCTTAAATCTATGCCCCCTAGTAATTGACTCTTCCATCCTGGGAAAATGCTTCTGATTATCCACTCTGTCCATGCCTTTCATAATCTTGTAGACTTCTATCAGGTCTCCCCTCAACCTCCCTCTTTCCAGTGAGAACAAACCAAGTTTCTCCAACCTCTCCTCATTATTAATGCCCTCCATACCAGGCAACATCCTGGTAAATCTTTTCTGTACCCCCTCCAAAGCCTCCACATCATTCTGGCAGTGTGGCGACCAGAATTAAACACTATATTCCAAGTGCGGCCTAACTAAGGTTCTATAAAGCGTCAACATGACTTGCCAATTTTTAAACTCAGTACTCCGGCCGATAAAGGCAAGTATGCCACATGTCTTCTTGACTACCTTCTCCACCTGTATTGCCACTTTCAGTGACCTGTGTACCTGTGCACCCAGATCCTTTTGCCTATCAATGCCCTTAAGAGTTCTGCCATTTAATGTATATTTCCTATCTGTATTAGACCTTCCAAAATGCATTATCTCACATTTGTCCAGAATAAACTCCATCTGCCATCTCTCTGCCCAAGTTCCAACTGATCTATATCCTGCTGTATCCTCTG
Source organism: Carcharhinus amblyrhynchos (assembly GCF_965287045.1). NCBI lineage: Eukaryota > Metazoa > Chordata > Chondrichthyes > Carcharhiniformes > Carcharhinidae > Carcharhinus > Carcharhinus amblyrhynchos. Next base: position 39,280,334 of record NC_137330.1, read on the forward strand.
ATGGTCCTCATCGCTATCTACAAATCACCATCCTTTGTGTCGTCCATAAACCAATCCAGTTACATTTTCCTCCAAATCATCTATATATATTACAAACAGCAAACGTCCCAGCACTGATCCCTGAGGAACACCATTTGTTACAGCCCTCCATTCAGAAACGCACCCTTCCACTGCTACTCTCTGTCTTCATTGACCGAGGTGGAGATGCCGGCATTGGACAGGGGTAAACACAGTAAGAAGTCTCACAACACCAGGTTAAAATCCAACAGGTTTATTTGGTAACAAATGCCACTAGCTTTTGGAGTGCTGCTCCTTCGTCAGGTAAAGCTAGTGGCATTTGTTACCAAATAAACCTGTTGGACTTTAACCTAATGTTGTGAGACTTCTTACTGTGTTCTTTGACTAAGCCAGTTTTGTACCTAAACAGGTGCTCGAGTGTGGCGATTAGGGGATTGTCACAGTAACTTCATTGCATTGTTAATGTGAGCCTTCTTATGACACTAATGAATAAACTTTTTAAAAATGGCTGCCAAGCTCTCCCATCTTCTGAACGAGGGAACCAACTACAACTGGCGTATACATGGCGCTACAAATATTGTAAAACTAGAACATCTCTAGAGACTTGCAATTCAAACTTAAGCGCAACTTCAGGACATTGTTCATGAAGGCAGCATTATAAAAGTATGTTAATGTTGTTGTTAATGTATCCTTACAATTTTTTATCCGTGGGGAAAGTGGTGGAAGGATTTCCGAATTGATTATCATACTGTTGAACCATGTTAAATGTTCCTCCTGTGGCCAACAATTGCTGGTGTTGAACAAATAACAAGAGCTTTTGGTCCTGCTGTGGGAGTGCTATCACTGTGCCACAAGGCCTCCAAGTATGACAATATTCAGTAAAGGTTTTCCAAATCTCATAACCAAAATTCTCTGCATCCGAAAGTATTTGTCATGGATGAAGTGAACAAGTTTGATTATTTTTCATCCTCTAAAACAATCTGTTTGTTGAAAGATATCATAAATACAGAAATCCAAATCTTATTTCTTTAAGAGTTTGTAGATAATTTTGTAATTCAATTTCCAATAGTCAAACTTTAGAGTTAGAATCATAGAATAACCTCCAGTGTAGAAGGAGGTCATTAGGCCCATCAAGTCTGCACCAACCACAATCACACCCAGGTTCTGTTCCTGTAACCCTTCATATTTGCCCTGCTAATCTCCCTAACAGTAAGGGGCAACTTAGCGTGGCCAATCAACCTAACTTGCACATCTTTATGGGAGGAAACTGGAGCACCTGGAGGAAACCCACACAGACACAGGGGGAATGTGCAAACTCTGCACAGACAGAGACTTGAGGCTAGGACTCGAACCCGGGTCCCTGGTGCTGTGAGGCAGCAGTGCCAATCACTGTGCCACCCCATCCACCGTTTTGAAAACTGTTGATGATGATTACACGATGGTGCAGAAAACTGCATCTCATCTCCAGAAGGGACAGAACTGAAAATTTAAACCTTGAAGCCAAGAGAGTGGATAATGGAGGTGATTTTGAGCCCAGACTCTCCATTTGCGGGAATGGTGGCACATGCTCAAAATCCATAGAGCATGATTCACGCCAGCGAGTTTGAGTTCCGATATTACTGGCCCCTCGCTGGTGGAGTGGTGTGAAATATGCCATGAGACTGCAGAAAGCTCATGTTAACACATTAGCATGTCATTAGCGAGCACTCTCTCCAGTATATCCCCCTCACCAGATATTCAGCAAGTGCTGGCATGCCAGCGTCATTTACAACAGGTTCACCTAGACGTGGGGGCCTCCCTGGGGTTGTAAAGGTAAGTACAGCCCTCAGAGGAGAGGGATATGGCCAAGCAGTGACCTGGCAGTGCCTCTTGGCATAGCCCCTTGGTACAAGTTGACACCACCAGGTTGAACTTGGCAGTGCCAACCTTTTCCAAGGGGCAGGATCCAGTGGGAGTCTCATGGGTGGGATGGATTTATTGAATTTGTTTAGAAGTGGTGGTGACTAGGAGCGGATGGAGGAGCTGAGGATGCCAGCAATGGCCGTTGGTGGGGGGTAGGGGAAGGTGGGAAGATGTCGATGATCATAGTGGGGAGACAACAGACCGGTAATTGGGGACGGTGCGAGGAGGTGGAGGGTGTGGAAGGCAGAGAAGTGCCGACTCCGATCAGGGGTGGGGAGAGGGGGAGCCCTGGATCCTCCATGCTGGGCTGAGTAGAAGGTAACTCTGGTTCAGATTGGAGCACCCTTCAAAGATGGTGCCCTGATCTCTGAGCAATGGGATTTTGCTGGCGTGTTGAGGCCACCCCACTGCCACCCCCCGTTCACCCATCTTCCCCCCCCACCCACCACCATCAGCCCCCCCCACCCCCCGCCCTCCGTCCCCCCACCACCACCCCCCGCCCCCCCCCCCGCCCCCCCATGACACCCCGGCTCCTCATCCTCTGTTTAATGATGTGAAACATGCCCCCTCAATTTTTTTGGCTGCATCTCATAAGAAAACAGCCAGTTTTCTCGCCAGAAATGGCACTCTGCCACTTCTTAATAAGTTTTCACCCCACATTTTGGTTACATTCAATTGTCTAAAGTCCTGATGTCAATGTAAGCCTCCTATAAAGTTGTAGCAGTCCTCAGCAGTAACTGTTTACTGCTGCGTTAAATTACAAAGCAATAGGCAGAACTCATTAATATTTTAAAAGTATTCTTAATGCTTGGACTGTACTGCAACACTTAGTGGTAAATGGGCACTGTAATTGTCAACTCTTCAAATAGCTGCCATCGTTATTTAAGCATTGCGTGAGTTATTATAGGAATAAAATTCTCATCCCTTGGCTAATCATTGCAAATTAATTTGTATTATTAATTTTATAAAATTAGAATGTAAGTTTTACTTCACATTCTGTATATATTTTGAGCCACTGTGAGTGTGACGAATTAAAGATGCATAGGAAAAGGAACATGTTCCACAAGTCTATTCAGTTAATTAAGTTGATCATGGCTGATCTGTACTTCAACCCCACTTTTTTTAATTCATTCGTGGGACATGGGCGTCACTGGCTGGCTTGCATTTATTGCCCATCCCTGGTTGCCCAAGAGCAGTTCGGAGTCAAGCACATTGCTGTGGCTCATGTAAGCCAGACCAGGTAAGGAAAGCAGATTTCCTTCCCTAAAGGACATTAGTGACCCAGATGGGTTTTTCTGACAATCAGCAATGGTTTCATGGTCATCAGTAAATTCTTAATGTGAGGTCTGACATGGTGGGATTTGAATCCGGGTCCCCAGAATAGTAGCTGAGTTTCTGGATTAATAGTTTAGCAATAATACCACTAGGCCATCACCTTTCCATTTTACCCACTTTTGTTCCATATTCCTTGCCAAACAAAAATCTGCCAGTCTGGGTGTTGAAAATTTGAATTGGCCCAACATTTTTGAGGCTTTTCCCTGAGGTTCTGTACCCAAAATCCAAGGAAAGATGATACAAAAGAATAAGGTGAGCTGAAGGATAATTAGCAACTAATATGCCCATGTCGTTTTATCACTTGCATATAAACAAACATAAATGAAGTTTCAGTTGCAATGTTCTTTTATATAACAGATTAGAGCAGAGATTTGATATAAATTTATTCCATTTATTACTAATTCTGTAAAATGATTATATTAATATGATGTGACAGTAACAAATTATTTTATTTTCCAACATAAAACTCAAAGGATTACTTCAATTAATTATGCTATTACACGATCGTGCAATTTGTACTGGTGACTTTTTGTTGATAACATTCATTTGCATTTTATTCTGGGATTTAGGTGTGATCATTAAAAATGTAAAACATGAGAAAAGAATGCAGATTAAACATGTTAATGTATCCTTCTTCTGAGCTACAAACCTCTCACAACCTGCTTAATAATCACTTTATTGCTGTAGTTCAGCTTGTGAGAAACATTCTGCTGGCAAGGTTAAGTTGTGCGAGACAGCTATTGGGGCAGACTTTCAACACGTAGAAATGAAAAGTGGGCATTCTCAAGAATGAACATCAGCCCCACAATGCCAATATTACACATGGTGTGATAACTTCAGCCAGGGTAATGAGGTTGGCTTGCTAGGGTATGAACCATCTGATGAGTCCTTTTATGCAAAAAGAGATACCTGATGAGTCCTTGAAGCTTTAAGTTTCCTTTCGACTTTGTTTTTTATTTGGGCTGTTCCCCCTTCCTTTTGGGGAGCTGCCCCTTTTTAATTTGTCCCAAAGTTAATTTGAGTTATTTTAGTTTTGTTTGGTATTGAAAAGAACAACCTGATGAGTCCTAATTGATGATTAAATCAGGGAGCCTCATGCTCCCTATTTCAAGCAGATGTATCAGACTCCCAGCCTGCATTCAGCAGGGAGCAACTGGAGAGCTTGCTGTGTACAGATGTATGATGTAAACAAAATAACTTGGGGACGGGACTTTCGCCCCCGCCGCACCCCCGGAGTTATTACACATGGGTAGCAAGCTAAAAACCTATAGATTTGTTTTGGTGAATTCCATCACTTACCTTTCATATAAGAATTGTAGGGCAGAAATTTCCCCCCAAAAATTCTGAGTGTTGAATTCACAGGAAAACTGGAGTAATTGATTTTTCAGTGTGACTTTAGACTAGGATCTCCCACAATCAGTGCACGATAGAGACCACCAGCGTGAATATCATTCTAAATCAGTGAGCGGAGCCTATTCCCGCCCGGGAGATTGAAACCAGCAGGCCTCTGCGCACGCAGAGTGGTCCCACACTGTCAGCCTCCCAATTGCTGGCCAGTGCAATCTCTGGCCAGCCCCCCAACCCCCACACAGCCCAATCATGACATGGCCCCAACCCGCCATCCCGGACTGCCCCGATTTCCAGCCCCCCCCCCCCCCCCCCCCCCACAACAGTTATCTCCACTCCAGCAGTACTGATTCCCCCCACCCCCTCACAGTGCAAAGTCCCCCCCAGTTGATTTCCCCCCCGCTTCCACACCTTGGCTGAACCCTCCTCTATCCCTACTCCACCCTGATCTCTGGCCTCCCTCTTGCCCTGACCAATCCCAATGGCAGAGTGGCAGCAGGACCCCCACCAGCACTGATGGCCCCGAGACCCTGCTGCCTAGGCCCCATCCATTTGGTGGAGTGAGAGAGGTTAGCGGATCTGGGGAATTTAGTCCTGGGCCCGCTACTAGCACTTAAAATGAAATTTAAAATATCATTTAATTGCTAACCCTGCCTCCAGACTGATTTTCAGTGCGGAACGGACGCCACTCAAAATCCGATACTTAGACGCTAGCGGGTGCAAACTTACACATGAATCCCACGCATTGCCCTCCAACCTCCCGCTCCCCACCCCCCCCACCCCCACACACACACACACAATTCTCCCAGTCCACTGAACTAAAAAATTAGCACAACAGGATGGAGAATCACAGCTGTAGTATTTTCAATAATTTTCCAACATTTCAGTTTGCTGGTGGCAGTAATGTAGCCCAGCTGGACAGCCAATTTGGGGAGTGGGGGCACGGTGCTAATATGATTGGACTAATAATCTAGAGGCCCATCAGATAGAATTTAAATTCAATTAATAAATCTGAGATTAAAAGCTCGCCTCAGTAAAGCTGACCGTGGATCAATAATTGATTGTTGCTAAAACCCATCTAGCTCGCCAACGCCCTTTTGGGATAGGAAATCTGCCATCCTCATCTGATCTGGCCTACAAACGACTCATGTATGATTCACAGCAATGTGGTTGACTCTTAATTGCTTTCTGGTGGGCAAACCATTTAATTGAATCAAATCGCTACAAAATCAAAAAAGAATGAAACCTGACTGACCACCTGGCATTGACCTGAATATCAAAAATGACAACAGCAACTGTGAAAAGTCCTCTTTACTTCTACTGGCAGGACAGATCTGCGAGAGGTGGCGGCAGAACACAAGAGAGAGAAAATTGCCCTGACAACATTTAACAATGACCCTGGATTCAATGAAGTATCATTGTAGCAGGTCAAACATAGGGAAGAAAAGCCCCTGCTCATTTTCACCTACTGTCACCCTCTCTCCTGTCCCAGCTGATGATTCAGTATTCATCCATATTGAACACAGAGAGTGAAGTACTTATGGATGGCAAGGACACAGAATGCGCTCTGGTGGGGGACTTCAATGTCCGTCATTAGAGTGGCTCAGGAGTACTGCTACTGACTGGCTGAGTCCTGAATGACAAGCTGCTAAATCGTTATAACAGTTCGGAACTGGACATTCATGAAGTGGGCCATCAGCAATAGCAGAATTATATTCAACAACAATCTGTAGCTTCATGGCCCAGCATATCCCTCACTTTACCATTACCATTAAGCGAGGAGACCAACCATGGTTCAATGAAGATGTAGGGGAAAGCATGTCAAGTGCAGCACTAGGCAAACCCAAAAAATGAGGGATCAAATTAGTGAAGCTACAACACTGGACTATTTATATTCCAAATAGTGTAATAGCATGCGATAAACAGAGCAAGCAAGTAAGCTCATAACCAACAGATCAGATCTAAACTTTGCACTCCTGCCACATCCGGTCATGAATGGTGATGGACAATTAAACAACTGACAAAAGGAGGAGGCTCCACAAATATCCCAATCTTCAATGAGGGAGCCCAGCATATCAGTGCAAAAGAAAAGGCTAAAGCATTTACAACAATCTTCAGCCAGAATTGCTGGGTGGATGATCCAAATCAGCTTCCTGATGAGGTCCTGGCATCACAGATGTCAGTCTTCAGCCAATTTGATTTACTCCACTTTATGTCAAGAAATAACAGAAGGTACTGGATACTGTGAGGGCTATGAGCCCTGACAACATTTTCACAGTTATACTGAAGACTAATCACACTCCTATCTGAGCTGTTCCAGCACAGACACAATATCAACATTTACCCACAGAAAGATGGGAAATTTCCCAGATGTCTCCTGTGCACAAATAACAGGACAAATCCAACCCGGTCAATTACCATCCCATCATCTATTGGATCATCGGCAAACTGACGGAAGATGTTGTCCACAGTCTATCAAGCAGCACTTATGCAGCAATAATACTGACACTCAGTTAAAATTCCTCCAGTGCTACTTGACCCCTGACCTCATTAAAGCTTTGTTCTAAGCATGAACAAAAGAACTGCACTCAAGAGGTGAGGTGAAAATGACTGACCTTGACGTCAAAGCAGCATTTGACTGAGTGCGGTATTAATAAGCCTGAGCAAAAGTAAAGTAAGTAGAAGTCCTTGCCCTTTAATTTGGTTTCACTGTTGGCCAGGTCTGTAACTGGTGAAGTCGAAACTTGTTTCAGTTCTGTAATTGTGCCACTCATAGCCGCAATATCATCTCACAGCTTGGAAAGTTCCATGTCTTTTCCTTTCAATGCCTTCACTTTTTCATTCAACTTGCTTCTTCAGCTCTTGAGCCTGTTCCTTGTAGCTATCCTGGAGTTTGGAACATTGCTGAGTCTTTGTTTCCAACTGGTTCTCCAGTTAGTTCAGAGTGATGTTAAACTCATTTTTCCTCCCCTTTGTAATTTTCCAGAAGAATAAGCTTTGACCTGAGGAATCTTTGTAGCATCAGAAGGTCTTTCAGCATGTTTTCCTTTGCTTTAAGAGGCTCACTTGCCTTGTCTTGAGCTTCCCTGTAATTCAGAAGGCCTTCAGTACTTCTTGTTGCTAAACGATTGGACGCTCCTTTTGATTTGATCTTGAAGAAAAATCTACTAGTCTTACAAACTGTTTCTTCCCTTGTTAACTCTTGCCAACTCATTCTGGGCTTCAATACATCATTCTGTTCCTACTGATATTTCCAAACCAGCTTCCCCTGAAGTGATTGTCAACACCTGTTTTAGCTCCTTGTGATTTTCTATTGCTTCTCTATGTTTTAATTCTTACAGGGTGCCAACTCTTTAATGTGCTTTTGCTGCCTACGGTTTTACCTGGTGGTATATCTGGTCGGGTTATCCACATTCCTGCTGAGATTTGCTCACCATGGAGTTGCTGATCATTATTTCTCCCTGGTACCTTTTACGTTATTCCTGTTGGTTAGATCTCAAACAGCTCAGTTCATTGAAGACTTCAGTTCTAGTGCAATTTCAGGGATATGTACTCACTTTATACCTTGCGCACCAAATCTTCTAATTCAACTCTGAAGCAAACATTTTTCTGAAATGCTGGCGGTGATTTTCCCATTGCACCCCACAACTTTTCTGATGGGTCGCGGTGGGAGACAGCGTCTGTGGCCTTGAACAGGATTTGTGCACGTGCTGAGAACGCCTGCATATCTCCCAGAGCTGACAAAGTCACCTGTCAGACCACACTGGAAACCGGCGGGAAGGCAGGTAAGTCATTTAAATCGTTTCTGCATGTATTTTAAATGTGTATATGTGTTCAGATCCCGATTGGATCTCCCATCCTGCCAGGAGTGCTTCATTCCAGCAGTGTTCGGGATAGCTCCCCACGTTCGGGAACTAGCAGGAGACCCTGCTAGAATGAAGAGGGATGCAATCGGGGTCCCTCAGGAGGTTGGGCAGTGGGAGTGGTGCTCCCGAGGCATGGGCACCTTGGCACTGCCTCCCTGGGCCCCCGGCATGGCCCAGGGTGCCCCTTGGCACTCCCCAGCAGGCATCAGGCAATGCCAAGGGGGCAGGGCCTACAGTGGGCAGAACCTAGGTGCGGCTGGTGCACCATTGGGAACTGGGAAGGAGGGAGGGCAGTGATTTCGGACCAGGGTGAGTGGACTGCTGTGGGGGAGGCCTGCCTCTGGGGTGGGGGGGGCGTTGTCTGATCCTGGTGGAGGGTCAGCGAGGGGGGACTGCCAGGGTGAGGGGGGTGGAGCCTGGGCATCGGGGCACTGTAGGCCAGGGGGCTAGTCAGAGCTGGCCCAGGAATTACTGTGGGGCCACAAGTGGGCTGTGGGGGAGTCTGGAAGAGGGGAGGAGGGGGGTGGGGGCAGCACTGCTGGGGTCCCGGGCTGACCAGTGATCGAGTGGCCAGTGAATTGGAGGTTGACGGTTTGAGGCCACTGCACATTCCGGAACTGCCAAACTCTGGCGCAAATAGCCCCCCACCCCCCATCGCGGGTTTTTAATGAGATTCACAACAGAGACCTCTTCAGTGCACAGAGTGCAGAGATTCCGGTGAGAAGCTGACCTGTCAGAACAGTCGGGATTTAGTACAGTTTCCCTGCCAATTCAGCACTTTTAGGAGAATTGCCCCCGCTGTTTCATCTCTTTATTGTATATTTTGCTCCTGCGAATGATTTCATGCTCTGGGGCCTTCCGCTGCACTCTCTCTGGATGTTTTGTTGCCCTCACTTTGGGATATTTTGTTACTCTTGGTAGAGTTATCTTTTCTCTGAGGTCTCCTGTTGTCCTTTATAGGGAGTGTGCTAGACTTTCTTCTCGGGTCTATGTCCCCCACAGTTCAAAACATCTGTCAACACCTTTTAATATCTCACCAAATATTGTCAGGTATTGATCGATATGTTGGCTGTGGAATACTTCACTGCAATCAAACCAAAGATGAATAAAAAGTTGTCAACTTGTACTTCTTCTGTTTCTTTATTTAATCTTGTATTTCTTCTGCACACTAAAAATTGTCTTCTCCAAGACTGTCAAGCAAATTATTGCGAATGCTAGAAGCTGAGACCAAAAGAGAAAATGCTGGAAATTCTCACCAGGTCTGGCAGCATCTACAAGGAGAGAAAAGAACTGACGTTTGTCAAAGCTAAAAGGCATAGAAAATGGGAGATATTTATACTATAGGGTGAGGGAATATTTATACTGTAGGGTGAGGGAATATAGCCACAGAAACCACAGAAAGATATAGTCACAGAAACACAAGGAAAGGCCAAGAGGTGCTAATGGCAGCCTATGGAAAGAATAGAAGGTGTGAATGGCCAAACAGCAAGGAAACTGAAATCAGAGGGTAAGCTGTGACAGAAGAAGATGTGGAGGGAGCGGGGAGCTGGATGGAAGAGAGGTAAAGTTGACAAAAAGGGGGAAAAGAGAAGCAAAGGGGGAGAAAAAGTAAGAAAAGGGGAGATAAAATAGGGGGAAAGAGTGGAGGGGGAGGTAAATAAAGAAAGGCAATAAAGAAATAGAAAGTAGAGAACAGTTAAAAACAAAATGAAAACAAAAGGGTCGAGGTGGGGTAGAGCTAGTCATCTGAAGTTGTTGAATTCAATGTTGAGACCAGGAGGCTGTAACCTGTCTAGCTGGAAGATGAGGCGCTGTTCCTTCAGTTTGCTTTGAGCTTCACTGGAACATTGCAGCAAGACAAGGACAGACATGTGGGCACTGGAGCAGGATCGTGTGTTAAAATGGCAAGCAACTGGAAGGTCAGAGTCCTGATTGCGCACAGATCTTCTATCTTTAATCTGGTATAGCCCTTTCCATAGCACACATGCAAGTGGCTCTTCTAATCCTCTCTCCGTAACTAATTTTTGTTTCTTGTAATAATCACTTGAAATGTGTTGCCGCTTTAAGACAGGGAGCATTTTTTTTATTTCAGGCATCCTGCTGGTTTCTGGTCTTTGACTTTCCTGTGTTTTTCAGGATTCCCGTAATCATGCTCCTTTTGAAAACAAACTTTTAAAACTGCAGCACTTTCCTCTCTGGGCTGCAAAGACTGATTTCACTGTAATGCTTTCTTTTTCTTCTTTTACCTCGGCAGGTCCCTTTCAGTTTGAACTGTGTGCTGTGAGGGTTTCAGCAGGTGTACTTCCCTTTAAAGTTGTCAGTTCCTTTGTTGTTGATCTCCTGCACTTTTGGCCTCTTTTAGGTTCTCCTGCATTTTTGGGGTTTCGATGAGCTCTTTTTTTTAACTTAAAGCTACAGCCTTCTGTTTGCTCTGGTTGTCATTTGTTTTAATCTTCAGAGCATCAGCAATTTGTTGTTTCTTTTAACACTTCAGTCTTTCGCTTTTTTACTGTGCACTGCAGATTTCTGTATTTAAGTTTGTCAGCCTTTTTTAATGGAATTTTTTCAAGCTTTGTTTTCTACTTGAATTTCCCTTTCAACTTTCCTCTGCTGAGCTTTGGGACCATTCTATAGTGTAAGTACAGCTCCCTTTTTGATGTCTTGTCCACCAATCTTGTAGACTCTGACTCAGGGATCTTACAATTTTAGCTCACCTGTTTTGTGGACTCTCACTATGGGTCTTGCAATTTTGCTTAGGTGCACATTTCTCACGACTGGCTTCAATTTTTCATACTTTGGGATATTGTTCTGGGTTCATGCATTTAGCTGACACCTTTCATATCACTACGGAGCAATATGTTGGATTACAGTACTACCTCTGATGTGATATCTTTTCAGCGCTCCTGCTGCTACCAACCATGTTGTGATTTGGTGCATGGTTATATATCAATGATGAGATCTTGAGACTTGTATGTTTAAACATGAACTGTTGGTTGTTAGTCTTTAACACAGATCCACAATGTAATCATGCATTATGTTGTCTCCATATAGATAGAGTGCTTGCTTACAGAGGTTCTTCCTAGACTGCTTTCCCCAGGTTTTCCATGTGACTCTATACAGCATACCATGGGTGATGCCATTCTCCAGTCCTCTGCTAACCCTTGCTCTCCCAAGCACCTTTACATTACAATGGCAGGTACATATCACAACACCTAGCACAAAGGAAGGTGATTTGGAGGTCAATTATCTCAGTCCCAGGCAATCGCTGCAGGAGTTCCTCAGTGTAGTGAACCAGGCCCAACCATCTTCACCTGCTTCATCAATTACTTATTCTCCATCATAAAATCAGAAGTGATCCTTCACCGATGATTGTATGGTTGCAGTCCATATCCATTTGCAGTAAGACCTGCACACATTCAGGCTTGGGCTGATGAGTGGAAAGTAGTATATGCAACACACAAATGCCAGGCATTAATTATCTCCAACAAGACATCTAACCATCTCCCCTTGACATTCAATGACATTATTATCAATGAGCCCCCACCCTCAACATTCTGGAGGTTACCATTGGCCAGGAGCTGAACTGCAGCTACAAGAGCAGGTCAGAGGCTAGCAATTCTGTAGAGGATAACTCAAACTCCTGACTCCCCAAAGCCTGCCCATCATGTATAGGGCACAAGTCGTGAGTTTGATGGAATACTACCTGCTTGCCTGGATGAGTACAGCTCCAACAACACTCAAGACACTCAACACCAACCACAACAAAGCAACCTGCTTCATTTGCATCCCATCCATCCTTTTAAGCATTCATTCCCTTCACCACTAATGCACAATGGCGACAGTGTGTACCATCTACAAGATGTCCTGAAGCAATTCACAAAGGCTCCTTCAACAGCACCTTCCAAACCCATGACTTCTACCACCTAGAAGATACATGGGGATGTCACCACGTGGAAATTCCCCTCTAAGCCACACATTATCCTGACTTAGAAATATATCATTGTTCCTTCACTGTTGCTGGGATAAAATCCTGAAACTTCCTCCCGAATATCATATGAACTAGAGCAATTCAAGAATGCAGCTAGAACCACCTTCTCAAGGGTAAAAGAAATGGACTGCTGCTGGCCTAAATTACAAAGCGCATATCCCATTAAATTTTTTTTAAATGATTTGCAAATTTTCCAAATATATTACTGCATTAAGCCTCTTGTATATAATAATGACAATGACAAAATGCAATTAATGTAACATTATATGCTTCTGACAGTGAACTGACTCCTGAAATAGAAAGAGGTAGCCAGGCTTTGCCAAACCACAATTTCAATTTTAAAATAATCTTCTTTTGGAATATTGATAATGCTTCTGACACTCAAAGATTATGTAGATCTTGGATCTGGTGTTCCTCTTTAACTGAGACGTATGTTTACTGGCTTTTTTTTAGGTTAAATTAAATATCAGCAATGCGTGATGTTGAAAGAGTTTTTTCCAGCAATGTGGTTTTATTAGCCGATCAAAATATATGGCACCATAATCCTTTCTTAATATACAAACCAGTCAACCTAAAAGTTCATCGGGTTCATTAATTTAACAGTGGAATTACGCAGGGCGGGGGGAGACAAGGGGAGGCAAGGAGGGGGTGGGGGGCTGGGGGATGGGAGGGTGAGGGGGACAAGGAAGGGGTGGAAAGGCAAGGGAGTGGTGGGGGCTGGGGAGTGGGGGGTGGGGGCAGGGGGTGGGGAGGCAGAGGGTGGGAGGGGTCAAGAATGTCGACTCCACTCAACAAATTATGCAAAAATAAACAGCAATTGTGGCTTTTGAGAGAGGTGATGGGATTTTAGCCTCATCCTTCTGGCAGAAATAGGTAGGCAGATAGATAACATGGCCAAGGTGATCTTTCACTAGACTCAGTGGAACAGTGATTAGCACTGCTGTCTCACAGCGCCAGGATCTCAGGTTCAATTCCAGCTTTGGGTGAATGTTTGTGCGGAGTTAGTAAGTTCTCCCCGTGTCCGCGTGGGTTTCCTCTGCGTGCTCCAATTTCCTCCCACAGTCCAAAGTTATACAGGTTATGTGAATTGGCCATGGCAAATTTCCCCTTGTGTCCTAAAATGTGTAGTTTAGATGGATTAGCCATGGTGAATGTATGGATTTACGAGGATAGGGCCAGGAGAGAAATGCTCTGTCAGAGAGTCGGAACAGACTCGATGTGTTGAATGTCTTATTCTGCACAGTGGGGATTCTATGATGATTCTAGACAGCTGCCTTGATTCTGCCACGTTCAATTTTATCCTGATCTTATGAGCAGGTTTGAAATACACGTGCCTTGAAACCAGCAGGTCATGACAAACATATGTAAATTGGAGTCGCATGACATTAATCAGACTCACAAATGGCATTTTAAATCCAGCATAAGCATGGGAAGATGTAACAGTTTACTTACCAGGATGAAGTGGCATTGATGAGATTGAGGATGTAAGAGGCCCTGAAAAGTATGTTCCTTTACTTCATTTTTGTGGGACAAGGATCAGTAAGAATGCTCTTGTGATTCAGAGAGAAAGTTAGGATATCATCTGCTCAGGATATCAAACCCTCTCCCCAAATCCCGACCATAAACTCTTCCAGAATCATTTTCCTCATGCCTACCTGCATTCCCATTCAATGTGAAAACTGGAACAGCAGCATTGTTCTGACCTGTAGTGGTTAAGGCTTTTGTAGCCCCATTTTCGCAGGTCAGGACCTTCTACTTTCCAAAATTGTACTTTATTCATAAAATTTATAAAAATTATTGTTCAAATTTGATATTACATGAGGTGCGAACGAAATCAGTTTCTTCCAATGTTGCATACTACTCATTACGTTAACAGTTACAGTTAATATTTACAAGATTCATTACATGTCAACAGGCAGCCTGAGGGGTTTAATCCAGTTTGCGTCCCTCAATATATTATGACTGAAAGGCTGCAAACAGTGGTTTGTCCCCAGTGAGCCTGAGTCGTGGCTGCCTCGAAATTTAGAGTGTCCCTTAACACATGGTTCTACAACTCAGCAATATGGGCTGCAATCTTGTACCATGGAGTGTCCCAACACTGAGATCAGGAGTCTGCAGGACTTCCACTTGTTGGAGAGATGGCTGGCCACGTCCAACCATGCTGCAGCCAACCAATTAGAAATCCATAGATGAAGTACCCAGCTAATCGTGTGGTGGAATTTTGACAACCCCGTCATTACCTCATGAGGTCAGAGCTTTGGACGCCATATTTAAAGGTCAGCCAGACAGGCTTTTATTCCTCGTGATTTGGCAGCATCAACCTGGTTGTGTGGGTAGATGCCTTGAGCTGCTACTAGAATTTTTTGAAGTCCCCATCTGCTCAACTTTTCCCTCATTACCCTCCCACCCTCACCTAATAACCTCAACTGCTGTGACTGCCTGCTATTCTGGAGTGATGCCTCAGAGCAGACGTGTAGCCCTGGGGTTTAGCGATAATGTCTCCTTGCAGGTTCTCCTCGAGTCTGTTGCTATCAAAGAAAGCCTGTTGTGGATCTTGCTGACTTCAGCAGGAAGAACAGAAAAACAGCATGTTTTATTCAATTGAGAGACATTGCAGAAATCTGCAGTACTGGAAAATGTAAGTGTACTGATTGATGAATCATCAAAGGTTAGCATGCAGGTACAAAAAGTGATTGGAAGGCAAATGAAATGAAATTGTTTAGTACAAAGAGGATGGAATATAAAAGTAGACAACTTTTACAATAGTTTGGAGACTGCCAATGTTTGGAGACTGCAGCCGGGATTTTACAGCTCAAGAAAGTACAGTACAAAACTCTGGTGCGTCCGCACTTGGAGTATTGTGTGCAGTTCTGGTCCCCACATTATAGGAAGGATGTGGAGGCTTTGGAGACAGTGCAGAGGAGGTTTACCAGGATGTTGCCTGGTATGGAGGGGAGGTCCTATGAGAAGAGACTGAGGGATTTGAGGTTGTTTTCATTAGAAAGAAGGCGGCTGCGAGGGGACCTTATTGAAACATATAAGATGATCAGAGGTTTGGATAGGGTGGACAGTGATAGCCTTTTTCCTCGGATGGAGAAAGCTAGCACGAGGGGGCATAGCTTTAAATTAAGGGGTGGTAGTTATAGGACGGATGTCAGGGGTAGGTTCTTTACCCAGAGGGTGGTGAGGGATTGGAATGCTCTGCCTGCTGTAGTTGTGGATGTGCCTAGTTTGGGGGCGTTTAAGAGATCCGTGGATAGGTTTATGGATGGAAAGGGTTTGGTTTAGGTTAGAGGGTCATTGTTTTTTAACTGGTTGGCGCAACATCGTGGGCCGAAGGGCCTGTTCTGTGCTGTAGTGTTCTATGTTCTAAAGGCCGGAAAATCCCACTTGAGGTCAATGGACATTTCCGTTGTGGTGGGCAGGGCAGTAAACTTCTGGCATATACCTGGAGTACTATAGCAGTTTTGGTCTCCTTATTTGAAAAAAAGAACATGATTGCATTCTAAACAGCTCAGGAGAGATTCACTCAATTAATTGATGAAGGCATCATCTTATGAGAAATAGTTGGACATGTTGGGCCTGTATCCACTGGGGTTTAGGAATGGTCGGACGTCTATTTCTCAGAGATAGCAGTAGGAGACTCTCCCACCTGACCAGAGAACTTTTGACCAATGGGGAGCCCTTTACTTTGTATCAGTCTCATCCTGGTCTCCATTCACACTGCCATGGAAATCTGCGATCTTCACCTGTACTCCAGAGATATTTATGTCATCGCAGCTACATCCCTGGACACTGCCACATTGTCCTGGAGTTTGAATGCCTCCCCCTGTACTGTTCCTCAGTCACCTTTGATCTTCCTTCAATCAACCAAAATCTCTTCATCAGCCTGGACCCTGTTACCCTTAACTGTCAGTACCTTGTCATTTATCTACCCTGTATAAACCTGGATTTCCCCACAATCATGCTTCACTTCCATCTATAGATATTGACACTACCTGAGTAGTTCAGCTTCCTTCATCTATCCCCTACGAGACAACATGGGTTTAACATGACTCACCATCCCTCCCTCTCTTGTCTATCATGACCCTTGCACTGCCACCAGCCAACTCGATGCTTTATTGCCTCCTCTCCTATAGTCCAACAAAGCTCTTCATAAAAGAGAAGCAACTCCTCCTCAGCCCAAAACCACCAGGAGGACTACCTCACCTGCTGCATTCCAGCCTCAGTGTGAAGGGACATGTTTCACATTTGCTGTGGTGTTAATTGCAAAGGTCTCATTTAACAGGGAAAATGGTGTTCTAAAGAGCATGCATGATATGCTAATGCATTACACACAGGCTCCCGCTTCTCCGATTAGGAAGCCTGATATGCCCTCAATCCACTGCATCCTTAATTCCCTACTTGCATCTCCTGTGCAATTAAGTGTGCTCTCCCACCCACTTTGTTTCCTGCTGCCAGTGATAGCACAGGATTCCAGCCATTGAGATGGATTCAGTCATGAGCTTCGAAACCCTGGTGTCAGGAACATATGAAACCATTAGCGATTGTCGGAAAAACCCATCTGGTTCACTAATGTGTTTTAGGAAAGGAAATCTGCCGTCCTTACCTTGTCTGGCCTACATGTGACTCCATAGCCACAGCAATGTGGATGATTCTCAACTGCCCTCTGAACAAGGACAATTAGGGATGGGCAATAAATGCTGGCCCCACCCAGCAACGCCCATGTCCCCCAAATGAATAAAAAATGTTTTAAGGACAAACAGCCGAACCAGGAGGATGGTGTAGTCCAATCAAAATAATTATAATGGTTTGGGGAGTTATAAATTGAAAAGATTAGATTTTTATGAAGATTGTTTCAGATTTTGTCAGGTCCATCCAATCAACAACAGTCAGATCAACAGCCATCAACCCAGCACTTTCAGAACATTTATGTTCAAGAATAAGGCTGAATCAAAGCCATCACTGCTCTCAACACTTTCTTTTTATGTTCTTTACTATTTCTTGGATCAGAATTTCCTCAATTTTCCAGGCTTCACTTCCCTTTATTTCATAATTCTCCCACAGACACTCATAACCGGCAACATTAGTACACTATTCTTAACAATGTACAGTTAAGCTCAGGAGTTTGGATTTCCCAGGAGAAGATATAATTGACTCTGTACATACATTGCCCTTCAAAAAACTGATGTTATATAATAGGAAGTGGTTCCACTTCCTGAATGCCCAGTCGGTAGCCAATAAAGCAGGTTGCCTGCTTTCCAGGCAGTAGTCAGTAGTCAGGACACCTTCACACCATGCCAGTCCTCCATACCCCCTGTCCTGAACTCAGACCAGAAGATGTCAGGTTGGATCAGTGGAGACAGGGGACATTCACTCTGTATCTGACTCATAACTTGTATGAGAAACCCAGCCACAAGCACCGACAGTCAGCACAATGAGAGCCACTCATTCATGTGTGTAGCATCTTGGCGAGAGAGTGCTGTTGAAGAAAGCCAAATAACCACTCATCAAGATGCTGATTGGATTGAAGGGAGAGATTTGATGCAAAACTAGTTAAACATGACGCATGTTCCCTGGAACAGATTAGGTTAGAATGTGAAGCAACTGCGCAATGTAGAATAATAAAGAAAATTTGTAGGTTAGATATAGAATCCAACACAGAGGACTACAATTTTAGAATTTGAACTCATTCAGTTAAAAGCAGAAAAAGCAACTCTAGGAAAAATAATTCACAGCAAAGTTTGCAAGAATGCTAACTAATGCCCCTAAAGAGAGAAAATCCATTGCAATGTTTAAAAAGAATACCTACCAGGCAAATAAGAATATTAACACATATGAGGTACATTTCTACGAACATAATGGATATATATTATAAACTAGCACTGCTGTTACAGACCATTAACTTTAAGGTAAATTGTGATCATGTCTTTCATGTAGCGTTATACATCAATATGCGTGTCACGTATTGAGTTGCAGAGATCAGTGGGACTTTCTATCCATTGAAAATCAACTGACTATAAGAATTTGCTATACAATTATCGGTTTTATTTTTATCCCCATTTCTTCCAGTCTATAACTTTTGGATACAGGTGATCATAATTTTACTAAACAACAGCACATGAATTATAATAAATAAATCAAAGCAAATCAAACTGACCCTCTGAATTCATTTATTCTAAATGAAAAAATGGTTGGCCTTCAAGAAAGTCCACAAACTGAACTGTGCAGGATTATTACAGCGCAGAAGGAGAAGCTTATAACATTATGATAGGGTGAACAGTTGGAAGCGTTTTTGCAGGACAGAAATGACAATTACAAGGGGGCACAAGTTCAAGATAAGGGGGATCGGTTCAGTGGAGATGTGCAGGGGAAGATTTTAACACAGAGGGTGGTGGGGGGCCTGGAATGCACTGCCAAGTGAGGTGGTTAAAGCAGACATGTTAACGACATTTAAGACTTATCTGGATAGACACGTGAACAGACAGGGAATAGAGAGATACAGGCGGTTGGTCTAGATAGAACAGTGTGATTGGCACAGGCTCGGAGGGCCGAAGAGCCTGTTTCTGTGCTGTACTGCTCTTTGTTCTTTGTTCTTGTTCTTGAGAACATTCTGCCAATCATACCTATACCTGCCCTCTGATTGGGTAATTCACCTAATGCCATTACGTTACCTTCTCCCCATAACCATGAATAGTCTTCCTTTTCAGCGAATAATCCAATTCCCTTTTCAGTGCTTCAATCACCCCTTTATTGTGGAGTCCACTAGAGGTAGATGAAACATCAACGATCGATGAAAGACTTGAATAAGGCATTCACTGAGTGTTAAAATGGGTGGCGTGGGCTTGTAGGGCCAAAAGGCTTGTTTCCTGTGCTGTTCTTTGTTCTTTGTCCACCACACTCCCAGGCAGTGTATTCCAGATCTTAACTGCTCGCTGTGTGAAAAGGTTTCCCTCATGTCTTCATTGCTCCTTTTGTCATGTTGGCTGAAATCTGTGCCATGCTGTTATCAATGCTGCCACCAGTGGAAATGGTCTCTCCTCCTGATCATCCCAGACTCGTCATCATGTTGAATATCTTTATCAAAGAGTGATTCAAAGGAAAAAAAATGCAGAAGTGTTGTGTTGGAGGTAAGCTGTTAATGACAGTGGCAGGTAAACATTATTTGACTGGTACAATGGTGTTTTAAGACTTTTATATAATTGGAAAATGAGTTGTAGATTACCTAAAGTTGTTCATGAGGATATGGCCATCATTCATAGTTTCAACATAAATGTCTATCTGCTATATATAGTCTTCTTTGTATCCTGATCTTGTAAACTCACAGGTTTTTTTTCAAACAAAGTGCTGCCAAACTTACTAACAGACTGATCAGCTGCATTGCATGACCTCAAAGTGATTTAAATCATTGTTTTACCTCTTAAAAAATGTTCTGTTCAAGTTATTAATTTAAATGTCTTACACTTTTACCAGCTCCTAAATGTTCATTAAGATGCCAGGCTGAAAATTCTCAATCAGATATATTCTGCAATAATTGGCTTAATGGCATTTTCATTAACATAGATTAAGATATTAAAACTAATTTGCTTGTGTGGAATGACCGTTAGGGTTCTGTTTTAAAAGTAGCAGCATGTTTTGGACAGGTCTGAAGAGAGTGTGAACCATCAATAGGCTCATTGTATTACTTAACAACAATTAATCCACTGTTACTCCAAAATTCCTGTAGGGTTGTTATGCTGATGGGAGATGCAAAGATCCTAAATCTGTTTGAGACCCTGAAATCATCAGCCCAAAAGGTCAGACCAGTGCTATGTTGTTCTAAGTGCATAAGAGGAGGATTAGGTAGACCACAGTGTCCAGGTGAGTTTTCTTTCACCCCTAGATTGATTAGTTGGAAGAACTTCAACCCTATTCAATGACCTCAACCGTGATCTAGTGTTTTGAATCCCAGCTGCTCCAAATCTTACCCCATTTTCCATTCTTTGCCCAACAACAAGAACTTAGATTTGCATAACTCCTCTAATATAAATAACAAAGCAGAAAAACAGCAACATAGAACATAGAAACGCTACAGTGCAGAAACAGGCCCTTCGGCCCATCGAGTCTGCTCCGACCACAATCCCACCCAGGCCCTATCCCCATATCCCTACACATTTACCAACCATCCCTCTAACCTACCCATCCCAGGACACTAAGGGGCAGTTTTAGCATGGCCAATCAACCTAACCCGCACATCTTTGGACTGTGGGAGGAAACTGGAGCACCCAGAAGGAACCCACACAGACACGAGAAGGATGTGCAAACTCCACACAGACAGTGACGCAAGCCAGGATTCGAACCCGCGTCCCTGGAGCTGTGAAGCAGCAGTGCTAACCACTGCGCTACCATGCCGCCCTAAAGAAAAGAAGATTCTAAAAGAAGATAGTAGAAGGACAATTAAAGGTTTATTCAGCAATGGTTCGAAAATGCATTTTAGAGGGTAAGCAGTAATTGAGGAGACAGGGGAGTTTGTAGAATCTGCACAGCTGAAGACACAACCATCAATGGTAGGCTGGAAAGGTGGAAGGATGTACAAAGGACTAGAATTGGAGGAACAGAGAGTTCAGAGAAGGGTGTTGTAGGAATGTGGGGGCCTCAAAGATAAGTGGGACATGATTTCAACACAAGGATGAGAGTCTTAAATTTGAAATAGAATGGGATCCAATATAAATCAGCATGGACAGGATAACCACATTTATAGTCACTTAGTGGTATAGAACTTAAATATTGCTGTAAAGAGATATGTTGCTGTAGTTTTTAATCTTGTACTCATCGGGACAAATTCCAAGAATGTCAAATTTCAAACTATCTCCACAATTTATATCACAGGAGAACAGGGTATTGACTGGCTGACAAGTAGACCCTGATTGATAGAGGTATTGTTATGGAGAAAGCAATGGGGAACCTTTGGCTCCCGTGCATCAAGATAGTTCAAGAAATGTGCAAGGTTTGAACATATTCCTTTAGTTTGCAGAGAATGGATCACTGCTAATGAATGCATATTGCTTCTAGCAACCAATAATGAGCCAAGTTATAAGCTTGACTGATTATTTTAAGTTGTTCCTGAAGCAGTATCACACTCAGGACTGTTCAACAAGTGCTCATCAATCATGAGAACACATGTAATGATATACATATTGTTATGGGTTTAAGATATTCCGTTGAGCTCATAATATGGCATATTTATGTTTGCTATAAGCGACATACATTCATACGCAGGGACCTGTTCCATGAAAACAAAAGGAATATGCTCGAGCTTTGAATTATCCAGAAGCGTAGGGAGCCTGTAGTTTGCTGTTGCTTTCTTCAGGGTAATGACTCAGCCAATGAGATTCAACTTGCCAACCAATAACACTCCTTTCTCCTGTAGTTTTAACTGTTGTGATCATTTGAACTTTGGCAATCATCTGTCTTGATGAGTATAAGACAAAAAGTTTCAACAACATGTCACTTTTCAGAAATGTTTGTATTTGTTCAGAACATTTTTTAACAAAATAAGACAAAGTAATCTGGAATAGAAGTACAGCTCATACACAGTAAATACAGTAACATGTTAAAATAGCAGAGTAGATATTTTCAAATGCTTTGGACAAGGTAGAACCAGTGCTCTTTGATCAGTATTCTGTTCCTTCATGATGTTGCTTGCTAAACATGTGCTGTAAAGATATGATGGAAAGATTGAATTTATTTTGTCATTTTTATTTCAGTCTAGAGCTGGAATAAAATGCACATTAAAAAGGTTTGTTTACTGATATTAGATTGTTGGTGAAAACCCTTCAGCACCTTTCACAGAAATTTTGAATAATGCCATGAACAAATTTCCAATTATCAATGGTCATGAAATTGTGCTCAGTGGATGCTCAAGTTTCTTATGCATGCTACTGACGGGCTCTCCAGCGGTAAGGTGAATTCAGAAAATGACTCTTAACGTATCACTGGGGAGTCAGTGGTGCAGTGGTATTGTCAGTCGACTAGTAATCCAGTCCATTGGCAAGACTCAGGGACTCAGGTTCAAATCCCACCATGGCAAATAATGATAATTGAATGAAATAAAGATCAGAAATTTAAAATCAATTGTCAATTGGTTCACTACAGCCTTACCGGATCTGGCCTGCATATGACTTCAAACCCATAGCAATGTGGTTGACTCTCAAATGTAGTTTGGGATGGCAAGAACAATAAATGCTGGCACAGCCAGTGATGCCTACATCCTGCAAGAAAATATTAAAAACAATATTATTGTATTTAAATGTTTCAAAAGGAAATGACTGTAAAATGATGGTACTGTGAAATCCCCAAGAGTGGGGTCTGCTTGCATGGCATGGAGCACATAAATTGACCTTGGGCATAAGTGAAAATCAACCATGGACGCCCTCACCCTGTTGTCCTATGTTTCAAGAACTCTCACAACACCAGGTTAAAGTCCAACAGGTTTATTTGGTAGCACAAGCCACTAGTTTTCAGAGTGCTGCTCCTTCATCAGGTGAGTGGGAGTTCTGTTCACAAACAGGGTATATAAAGACACAAACTCAATTTACAGGATAATGGTTGGAATGCGAGTCTTTACAGGTAATCAAGTCTTAAAGGTACAGACAACGTGAGTGGAGAGAGGGTTAAGCACATGTTAAAGAAATGTGTATTGTCTCCAGCCAGGACAGTTAATGAGATTTTGCAAGCCTAGGCAATTCGTGGGGGTCCTACTTTTCAGTCCTACTTTTTAGACAGGCCCTCCCCAAACAATATCTCACTGAAACATTGGGTCCCACCCTAATGTTTCATTGGTCTGCCCTTCCAGTACAACATGATGCAGTGAAATAGCCACAGATTTGGGCCACATTATCTTTACGATATTGGATATTAAGAATTTATCCTGTTGTTAAGTGCATGCAAAACTCATTGTTATGGACAGGATCAGAAAGGGACTGAAATCCTTGAACCCCTTCCCTTGCTGTTCAGCCAGTGTGTTGTCAATTTTAAAATAATCAGCAAAAAGCATTTATTGGTTCAATTAAAGATTCCCAGTCACCCTGAAAGTGTAATGTGACATCACTCACTCATGCACTCAAGAAAGGTGCAGTTCAAGAGGAAAGTGCACTTTTATAAGTTGTAAACAAAGAACAGTTCATTGTTCACAGGCTTAGCTTCTCATAGAAAAAAAATTCAGACCCACTGCAGGAGGCATCTTCACTCCAAGAGTGTAGTTCAGGTGGTTTCACTAACTGAGGAGATTTGATAGAGAAATTGAACATCATGAGGGAGCTGGGCAGAGTAGATAGGGAGAAACTGTTAATGCTCATAAAAGGAACAAGAAGGAAAAGATTTAAAGTGATTTGCAAAAGAAGCAAATGTGGTTGGGGTCTGGAATGTGCTGATTGGAAGTGTGATGGAGCCAGGTTCAGTTGAGGCATTCAAACCTCAATTGGGCATTCGATGATTATTTGAGTACAATCAATGTGTAACAGTATGGGGAAAAGGCAGGAGAATTACATTAAATCACAATTTGAAGAGACAATGATGGGCTGAATGGCCTCTTTCTGCACCATGACAATTCTATGATGTGTTTATCTGCCAATGTTGTTAACAATTTACCTCCAACACGGCACTTTTGTATTGATGTTTGCACCACACTTTACAATAGGAGAAGACTAAAGCATAATTTAAAAAAACCACATGCACTGTGCTAAAAGCAACAACAAATATCTCACAGCCAGCTTAACAGAGGAATTCAATCTTGTGCACATTTTGACATTAACAAAACATTTGGCACTTGTGGTTTATGCTCAATTGAATTACTGCTCTTTTGTAACTTACTGCCAGCAATTTGTTATTCTATGCACACAGTAAACATTGTACCGATTTATACATCCCTTTAATGAATCCTATGCAAGTTATGCGTGCAGCAGATTGAACAGTCACTTAGCCTCCAATTCCAGTGCAGTTTGAAGCTCATTGCAATTCTTCTTGTCGTGTCAAGAAACAGCAATCTGTGGTACTGAGCTGTAAAGGTATACTAGCTGCAAATGATGTGGGATAAAATGTGCATGGTTCCTTTATATCTACATTTTCTTCTCTCCACTTTCGTGACTGTGCTTTAGTTGAATGGGCACTGCAAGTGTTATTAGGAGCAAAAAAGGGAATATGGGGAACAGGTGGGGAAGTGGATTTGACACCAGGGAGAGATCAACCATGATCTGATTGAATGGTGGAACAGGCTTGAAGGGCTGAATTTGCTATGTTCCTATGCTCCTATGAGCATCCCAACAATGACCAATGATTTCTGCTTAACGACAGCCTGATATCAAGTGAAGTAAGTGTTACCTGTTCTGCCCATCAGTATTCTGGGTGAACCATCTCACCATTAAGCAGGAAAGCTCCTGACACCATTTCTCAACATGGACAAAACTAAATTGAAAGAGAAATTTGAGTGACAACAACTTGTGTTGAATATATAGTGCATTCGTATAATGCATAGTGAAAGAACCCAAAAAATGTACACTTAAGGAAAGTCGCAATGGAGGATAGCAATGTAGCAAGGTGGAGAAGCTTAGAGAAAGCATTTCTGGTTTAGGACCCAAGCAGCTGAAGGTATAACCATCAATGATGGAGCAATTACAAAAAGGAGTATGCAAGAGGGAAGAATCGGAGGAGCGCAAAAATGTCTAAAGCAAGGGATATGTAAGATTGGAGGGGATTACAGAGATAAGGAAGCCTTGGGAACCCTAATTTATGGCCTGGATGGAAGTTAAATATGTATTCATAGGAGCTATCATCCTCAGCCATAACCATGTTATTTTCCTTCTGTCTCATCTCATTGAAAATGAATGAAGGATGATGATATTTTGCAGATTAATAATTACTGTTGACGCATCATCATCCACAGGGAATAGAATTTGTCAATTAATTTGCAATAAAAATGTCAAAAGATTTGCTATATGCAAATGTCAAGCATATTAAAGTAGATTAATTGACATTGATTATATGATCATCAAAAATATTGAGGTTAAAGGTGAACAAAGAACCAGTTGAGGGACCAACTATGCCCCAGTTCAAGCCAGCCTCATAACACTCAAAAGTTTTTACTTAAAGTCATTAAGGAATGTTTTTTCAAAATCCTTACCAAATTCTTCTTATGAAAATGTATTCAATTCAAACAATTCATTGTTACAATTTCACTTTTGTTGCTATTGATACGGTAATTGAGAATAATCATTACCTTTCATTTTCACTTTACTGCTTACTGCAATTCAGGATTGCGGGGAATCGGCATTGATTCCAACTGACACTGGGCCCTAGGCAGGAAACACCCAGGATGGGGCATCAGTAAATCTCAGGGCACACAAAGAGGGAGGCAACAGCCTATTGGTATTGTCACTAGATTATTAATCCAGAAAGTTAGCTAATATTCTGGGGACCCTGCCATGGCAGCTGATAGAATTTGAATTCTATAAAAATATCTGGAATTAAAAATCTACCGAAGACCATGAAACCATTGTCATCAAAACCCGTCTGGTTCATTAGCGTCCTTTAAGGAAGGAAATCTGCATCCTTACGTCATCTGGAATACATGTGACTCCATAGCCACAACAATGTGGTTGACTCTCAACTGCCCTCTGAACAAGGGTAACTAGGGGTGGCAATAAATGCTGGCCAGCCAGCAATACTCATGTCCCATGAATGAATAAAAAAAATCACAAGCTCATTCTTTTGATGTGCTAAAAGAAAGGTTATTTCCCCAATATAGGATTTGCTTTAATCTAAAAAGTAACATTATGCCATGGTATAAAATTTGATTTTTCAGTAATTGAAATGCATAAAACCTATCTACTGGCCTGGGAAAGCTTCTATGGTTGTTTGGTTTAATCCTTCTTAGTACTTTCTCTGTCCAGTGCATTCTTTACCCCCTCTATTTAGCCTGTTTTAAATAAGACAAATCCTTAAGTGGTATAATGTCAGTAAATGTCAGTGTCTGAAGCTTTCATACAGTTCATGGAAGCATATAATACTCGGGGGACTCTTATCTTCTGTGTGACTGCATCAATTACATATTCATGTAGAAAGTGTCTTGACTTCTATTCCAACATAAATATATTTGACTCAAGATTGTGCAGTTAGAACATTTGTACCTAATTAAACATTATTAATAATGTTACGTTGCCATAATTTAGTGGAAGTAGGTTTGTTACACAACATCAGGCTGTGAAGAAATAGGGAAATATAATTTTAGTTGCATTGTAATTATTTGTCAGCATAAATATTGATTCTTAAATGTCATTGGTCTGAATATTGTGGCCAACAGCTGTGCAGTGGTGCTCTTCACTGAACACGAAGAAAGCTGCCCAGAAGAATCATGATTTTCTCTATGGCCCAGGTCCCCTTTTAGTCAATATCAGTTTGAATCAGGAACCATGTCAGGGTGATCGTCAAGCATCTACCAGCAGTGAGGCCATCAAGCAGAATAAGAAGCCAATCAGAATGAGGTATTCTCATGAACAACAGACGAGGAAATACCTCAAACTGAATCCCTTCATTTTAACTATTACTGATAGCAACATAAATAATTGAACAAAGAATATTACAGCACAGGAACAGGCCCTTCAGCCCTTGAAGCCTGCACTAACTATGCTGCCCATCTGAACTAAAACTCCCTACCCTTCCAGAGACCATGTCCCTCTATTCCCATCCTATTTATGTATTTGTCCAGATGTCCCTTAAAAGCCATTATCATATCTGCTTCCACTACCTCCCCTGGCAGCGACTTCCAGGCACCCAATACTCTCTGTGTAAAAAAACATGCTTCGTACATCTCCTTTAAACCTTGCCCCTCACAACTTAAACCTGTGCCCCCTAGTAATTGGTACACAGTCTTTTTGGTCACGTGAGTGTGTTTAGCAGTAACGATGAACATAATACATCATTAAAAGCCCAGTTACTCTTCATTCAACAAAGTATAACTTTTTCAAGTATTTTCACAGCAAATCTCACTGCATGAAAGTGGAAGTTCACACCAGTTCAAAGATCTCTAATTGATAGCATTCTGGGCTATTTCAACAACACACCTCTGGAGAAGTTCAGATCTGCTGACAACAAATACTGGATTTCTGTGTTTAACTGCTCATGTACGGAGTCCCAAAGTTTCAGACGAGTAGTGACAGTGAACGTTAACAGTTTTGCCATCATTACTACCACAAAACTTGGTCAATGAATAAGTCTGTCAAAACATTTATCTGATCAGAAAGCATGGCCTATTTAAATGAAATCCATTAATTCTAGTGCTGCAAGTGGCCTCACTTTTACTTTTTGTAAAGATCGCAGTCCCATTCATTGCTGCTTTTGACTGTACTGGAGTGCTGACTTGGCTACATTAGAGTGTGTAAATTGGAGTTTTGTGAGTGAGGGAGTTCAGTGAAGAGAGATTGAAGTAATCCTTTCATTTTCTACTTTTCCTCAATCTCCAGTAGCTGCCTCTGACTTTGTCACAGGAGAAGAAACTGATAGGTGAGAAATTTGTAAGTTATTCTACTTATTCAAATTGTAATAAATAGTTTTTAAAGTTATGGTATGGCAGGTCAGCTCGGGCAAATAGAATTTGTATCCTGAGGTGTGTTGGATGCTATAGATGTCCTCGAATAACACAATTGCAGGGATTGCCACGAGCTACTGGAGATTTCGCTCTGGGTTTCTGAACTTGAGCAGCAGCTGGAGTCACTGTTGTGCATCTGCGAGGCAGAGAAATTTGTGGACAGCACATTTAAGGAGGCAGTTATACCGCAGTTAAGAGAATGTAGGCAGAGAAGGAAGGGCTGACACCAGGTAATTTAAGAGATCCAGGAGATTGTGCAGGAGTTCCCTGAATCTATCTTATTTGCTAATTGCTTTTCCATTTTGGACACTAGTGAGGGTGATGGTCCGTCAGGGGTATGCAGCCAGAACCAGCTCTGTGGCTGGTTCAGTTGCACAGGAGGGGAGAAAGAAGAGTGGGAGATCAGTAGTGATAGGGGATCTCCTAGTCAGGAGATCACACAGGTGTTTTCCTGTGGCAGTAAACATGACTCCAGGATGGTGTGTTGCCTTCCTGGTGCCAGGGTCAACGATGTCATGGAGGAAATATCGGAAATCCTTCCAGGGGAGGTTGAAGAGCCAAGAGGTAATGGTTCATATTAGCACCAATGACATGGGTGGGAAAAGGGATTAGATGCTGAAAGCAAAATTTAGACAGTTAAATTAAAAGGCAGGACCTCAAGAATAGTAATCTCAGGCTTACTCTCAGTGCCTTGTGCTGGTGAGTTTAGGAATAGAATTACTGAGCAATTGAACAGGTAGCTGGAGAATTGATGTCAGAGGGAGGCCCTCAGATTTCTGAGACATTGGGATCAGTTACGGGACAGGTGGGACGTATAAACTGGACTGTTATTCCTTAACAGGGCCAGAATTAATGTCCTTGCAAGGAAATTTACTAAAGCTGTTGTGGGGCGGTTTCAACTAGTTTTTCCGGGGCAGGGGAAGGTGGGAACCTGAGGGGTAGCTCAAAGGATAGTGAGTCAATAGGTGGAGTCAGAGTAAGGGAGAAAGAAATAAAGTCTAAATCAGGGTTATACTTCATGTATGTGAATGCACAGAGTATATTAAATAAGTTTGGTGAGTTACAGGCACAGATTGCCAAATGGAATTATGATGTTGTGGTAATAGTGGAGACCTGGCTCAAGGTAGAGCAGGACTGGATGTTAAATATACCTGGGAACAAGGCGTACAGAAATAATAGGAGTTGTCACAGGTCCCCAAGTGATGTTCCCCAAATTTGTTAACCTGGGCAAGATCTCACAATTCATCACCGTCTGGCTGGGATATCCCACGTTTTTATGCCCTGGGTGAGAAGTGATGAACTGGCTTCTTTTCTTTATTCAACCCCCTCTGCTGGTCACTACAAGATCAATCTAGAAAGATCCCTCCCTTTGTGGATATCTTTTCCCAGTCCCAATATTATGTTTTAAAAGAAGCCAATGTAACCAGGCTTTCCTAAGTAAGAGAAAGTGAGTTTAATAACTATTAAATGAAGAAAAATGGTAAAACACATTGTGGCTGGCTCATGACTGGAAGTAGGAAGTTTCAGCCCAATATCAGGATTGAAACTCACAATTGACCTAAGTACTGGTGCATGCCACAGAGAGAAAGAGAAAGAGAAGGTCGTGTAATGGCTGAATAGAATAGTTATAGTAATTAGTGACGTAGTCCATGATATACAGTGACATCAGCAGTCATGTGCTGGACACTCGGGCAAGAGAATGGAACAGGCTATACTGTAGCCTACCTTATATATAGTGTTGATATAGCTGCCAGAATAAATCTACAAACTCTCTAGATAAGATAAGCCACACACACCAGAAGCCAGCAGCCATGCACCAGTACATGAAACACAGTAGCAGCAGTGATGACACCACTCTAGAGAGGGGTTGATGCTATCAATGGGACACATGACAAGAAAGTGAAAGAAAACCTGACAAAAGAAAGAATCGACAAAGACTGCAGAAAGAAGCAAACTGGAAAATGGTGACAATGTCAGTGCCCGGTCAGTCCCGCCAGTTCAAAAGTCTCAATGGCCCGCACAGAGGCCAAGTGTGGAAGGAACACTTCCTCTGATATCAAGCAGTACTGGGACTTTGTGCGAAAGAGCAGAAGCACCAGGTTAGTTCATTTGTTTATTCCGTAGGGTCGGCTGCTAACAATGTCTTCTTCAGCAGGGGTGGGGAGGTGCGGGGTGGAAGAGACCTCTGCAGATTTTGAGAACCTCTTCGAAGACTTTGACACAAAAGCAAAACCTCATGATCGAGCAAATGTGCTTTAATCAAAGAACCCGAATCCCAGCAGAATCAGCCAAATAATTTCCTTTCAATCAATATCACATAGCCAGCTCTTGTAGCTATGGTTCATTGAAGGATGAGCTAATTCATGACCACATCATTCTTGGCCTCTGGGATGAGAAGATTTCTGATACTTTACAGACCAATAACATCCATATACTGGATCAAGCAGTTCAATGCATGAGGCAAGCCAAACTGAGAGAGATAAACAGAACTATAATCCTTCATACACCAAGCCCCAGATGATTCTATTAGCTAGATAGACCCAAGACGGGTAGCTGCATCCACTTAAACATCGCCAAAAACGGGTGAAAGAGTGAGAAACACCACAGCAGTCATCTTGAAATGCTTATAAAAGAAACAACACTGGTACCAAGTCCCACAAGCTAGTGGCTTTTGCTACCAAATAAACCTGTTGGATTTTAACCTGGTGTCATGAGACTTCTTATTATATTTACCCCAGTCCAACGCCGGCATCTCCACATCATGATCAAGATTGTCCAGCAGGGGATGCTGAATGTTTTCAGTGCAGGAAGATTGGACATTTCAAGCACCTCTGTAATTCTGGCAACTTTAATAGAGGAAGAAGACTGGAGAATATTTATGAAATGCACATCATCCACAAAGTTAGAAATAATGATAGAGACAAAGTTGCAGATCTTCTAGGGAAAGTAAATGGTCTTAATCAGGAATATTGGTCAGTTATGGTGTAAGTTAAATGTTTTGACACCAGCTTTAAAATTGATAGTGGAGCTGGTGTTACAACATGAGTAGACTATCTGGACTGGTTTCAATCAATGCCCACTCCCATCAATCAAATATTAAATTGCAAGGTTCAAACCTTCCAAGAGAAATTGAATAATTACCACTCTTTGCTATAAGGAGCAATGGGTTGCTGATTCCCTCTATGTTGTTCACAACCAACACACACCTTTATTAAGTGGAAATGTGTACTTACTGGGTATTCTGGAGAAACCGACTGATTACCTGCGCACTTGGACAAGTGTTTGCCTTCCATGGAAGAACTTCCAGTATTTTATGTAGAGCCAATGGATTTTCAGCTAAAAGCAGTTGGTGTAGCTTATTCATTGAGTAGTGATTCCCTTTTCATCACAGAGGCACTATCTACTAGACCAGGGATATTAAGGTTATGGATCCCTCAGTTCTTTATGAAGCTTCTTTATGGGCATCACGGTGGCACAATGGTTAACATTGCTGCCTCACAATACCAGAGACCTGGGTTCGATTCCCTGCTTGGGTCACTGTCTGAGCGGAGTCTGCATGTTCTCCTCACGTCTGTGTGGGTTTCCTCCCACAGTCCGAAAGATGTGCTGTTTAAGTGCATTGGCTATGCAAAATTCTCCCCAGTGCAGAACAGGTGCTGGAGTGTGACTAGGGGATTTTCACAGTTGCTTCATTGCAGTGTTAATGTAAGCCTGCTCATGACACATAAATAAACTTAAAACCTAAGCTAGACCAGAGGATGCTGATACAGAAGGTACTGTGACAGACAGTGGCCACCCGCAAGAAGATCTTTTGGATCTGCGTTGGCATTTTCCAGAAGATGCTCATGAGAAAGAAGCCACTGGAGCACTGAGTATTCAATTGGAAGATGAGGTCCTCGAGGTCAGTAGACTATTCCAATCTACAGCCAAACTGTGTAAAGTGTCCTTTTATTTGAGGATTCAGCTCTGTTTATTGCAACAGAGAAGCTGTCAGACCTCCGTCCCACTGAAGTCTATAAAGCAATGTCTTGTGTGTCGCTGGTTACCCATGAAAGATTGTCAGGGGGGAGAACAACATGGTCGAGTCCATTCTCTAAGCTGTCAGAGAATTCACAGCACCTGTGGCAAATTGAATTGATGCCTACATTTCAGTCTCAGCTGAAAATGTTAGTCCCCACTCGGTTCGTCCTTCGGTGCAGAAGCTGAGGCAGACTATTCAGAGTTTTTACAGATTCAGAATCCTGAAGTGGAAACTCATTTTCATATCGTCCTAAAATGCCATTGTCTTAATCTTGCCCTAATAATCTCTTCCCATTGCCCATGGTGGAGCAGCCTAAAACTGAGAGAAGTGTGGCTATATTACCACGGCCTTCACAAATTGATTATGCTTTCTGGATTGTCATCAAGAAATCATTGCAGTTTTGTTTTTTGCAATGTCTACAGTAATTTATCATCATCCTGTGAATCTTAGGTTTTCAATACCTTTTGCATTCTCGATGCAACATTGAATGATATGACTGGGATTCTGCACTGGAGCTGAAGGTCCTTTGTCTTCTTAGGTCTTTCCCTGGTGTATTTTGAGAGAGCAGAAGAAATGTAATATAAATACATAGTTTAAAGTCAATGATGGAATTGGTATGGTAATGAGTGATGTGGTCCTTAACGTAACATTGACATCAGCGATCATGTGCTACACACATCAGGAGAGAGGGTATTCCTGAGACACATACCTACTCTGTTTGAAGTAACAGCCAGAGTGTAGTCTCAGTAAGATAGGCCATACATACCTGAAGCCAGCAACCACACCACCAGTAAATGAAACTGAGAGTGAGAGGGTGTTACATTGTCACAGGTGTTGTCTTTTCTATGAGGTTTCATCTGCTAATTTCAGTGATTTAGGTGGATATTAAGGCCGCAATTCTCCCATCCCACTGTACTAAAAAATTACAGTAAAAAGTCTGACAACACCAGGTTTTAGTCCAACCTATTTATTTGATAATATACTCACAAGCTTTCGGGGTTAGTCCCTTCGTCAGGTGAATGGAGAGTTCTGGCCTCAGACAGAGCATATAAAGCACAGACAGTTTAGAGATTACAGACAGTTTAGAGAGTAATCTCTAAACTGTCTGTGCTTTATATGCTCTGTCTGAGGCCAGAACTCTCCATTCACCTGACGAAGGGACTAACCCCGAAAGCTTGTGAGTATATTATCAAATAAATAGGTTGGACTAAAACCTGGTGTTGTCAGACTTTTTACTGTGTTTACGCCAGTCCAACGCCGGCATACCCACATCATGACTAAAAAATTAGCCAGGAAGTTCATGTATCAGCTGATTTGTGGGGTTTGCGCGAGCATTTGTGCCCCACTTGCATCTCTGAGTGCCAGATTTCCAGCGGCTCTGCTCCACACTAGAAATCAGCGGGGAGATGCAAAAACCATTTACATGGTCATTGCAATATAAATTAAATATGGCTAGCAGGTCTAGGAATTAAGTCTCTGACCCACTAGCATCTCTTACCCAGCCACAGTATTTCACTCCAGCTGGAATTACAGTAGCTCCCCACTAGTGGCCATACCCTGCTGGAGTGAAAGGGGCGGGGGGACAGATGGAGCTCCCCAGAGGGTTAAGTGGCAGGGGGTGCCTAAAGGGCAAAGTGCCAATGCCCAGGGGGCACCTTGGCACTGCCCATTGGGCATGGGGCAGTGCCATGGGGGCAGGAGGTATGGGTAAGACCTAGGGGTGGGACCTGATGGGGCTGGGTCTAGGGGGCAATTGATGGGGGTGGGGATTCCACTGCCACTCTGCATAGGGATCAGTGGGGAAAACAGGGAGGCAAGCAATCAGGGTGAGCTGGGAGGGAGCCATCAGCTGGGGGAGGGAGCCATCAGCTGGGGGAGGGAGAGGCAATCTGCCTGCTGGGTGGGGTCAGCATGGGGTGGGGGGGGACGTTGGTGGGAGGTCAGGACTGCAGGGAGGGATTGCTGTCCAGGGGGAATTGCTGTGGAGGTGATGGAGATCGTAAAGGTGCGGGGGGGGAGGGGGGGGTGCAGGGGGAGGGGCTGGGCCCAGGAATGGTGGGAGGGGAGTGATCAGGCAGTAGGGTGGAGAAGGGAGGGGAGAGCAAGCATGCGGGGGTCGCAGGGTTGGCCAGTGATTGAGCTGGCCATCAATTTGGAGGCCATCAGTGCGGGTCCACTGTGCATGCGCCAATCGGCACTGACAGGTCAGCACATGCGCAGTAGCCTGCTCAGTGTGCTGACATCAGTCTCTCTGTGGGATTGGCCCCACTCCCTGAAATTTAATAATATTCACTCTGGTGGCCTCTGCAGTGCACAGAGTGTGGGAGATTCTTCGCTGAACTCCCACTAAAAAAAAGCATTAATTACTCCAGTTTTCATGTAATTTAGACACTTAGAAGTTTTGTGGGAGAATTCCGCCTAAATATTTCAACACATTGCTTGAGGATGTGTACAGAGTCCATCTAGTGTCCAAAGCCAATATT
Organism: Carcharhinus amblyrhynchos; assembly: GCF_965287045.1. NCBI lineage: Eukaryota > Metazoa > Chordata > Chondrichthyes > Carcharhiniformes > Carcharhinidae > Carcharhinus > Carcharhinus amblyrhynchos. The sequence goes on from NC_137330.1 coordinate 39,314,913, forward strand.
CCTGACTTGTTCAAGATGTCCACGAAAGCACAGATCAGTGAGCCTCTGCCATTTGTTACTACCATGTTTTTACATGTCAAATTGTCAGTGTACTTTGGAAGTAATTTATTCAGCAAGGCTTTCTAACAGGATAAATGCTGTATATATAATTTCAAGTGTTATTAATATTATGAAATGTATCATCATTTTAATCACTACTTCATTACCACTAGTGGCAATTGACAACAATTAGCGACAAATGTGCAGCAGCTGTATAATACTTCAGTTAGGCTGCATTTGGAATATCGCATGCAGTCCTGATCGCCATACTACCAAAAGGACGTGGATGCTTTCGAGAGGGTGCAAAGTAGGTTTACTAGGATGGTGCCTGGTCTGGAGAGTTTTGGGTAAGAGGAGAGGTTGAATAAACTCAGATTGTTTCACTGGAAAAATGGAGGCTGAGGGGTGACCTAATAGAAGTCTACAAAATGAGAGGCACAGATAGGGTGGATAGCCAGAGGCTTTTTCTCAGGGTGAAAGGGTCAGCTACAAGAGGGCACAGATTTAAGTTGAGAGGTGGTAAGTTTAGGGGAGACGTGCAGGGAAAGTTTCTCACACAGAGGGTGGTGGGTGCCTGGAATGCACTGCCAATGGAGGTGGTGGAAGCAGGCATGTTAGCAACGCTCAAGGTATATCTTGATAGAAGCGTGAACAGGAGGCAAACAAAGAGGTAGAAACCATGTGTTGGTGTGGGCTTGGTGGGCCATATTGTGCTGTATTTTTTTTTGTTCTTTGATCATTTAATTCAACACAGGGCAAACAAAACAAAGAATGTTACAAACACAATGGGAATTAATCTTCACTTAACTCACAGCAGCAGTGGTGAATTCCCTGCTGAAGTCTGCAAAAATCCAGGCATCAATTCTATCAACACCTTTTTACACTAATGAAATGGGATTGATAATAGTAATTATGAGCTATTCCTGTTTGGGAAACTGAAGATAAGCCTGTCAAACACAACTTTAAGAATTACCTGCCCATTTGTAATTGTGTGTACAGAGGAAATGTAATGCTGTAGTTTATGCTCAGCATTACCAGTGTCCATTAATTTCAAAACATGGCAAAATCACAAGGTTTATGCCTTGGAAAAATGATCATTTTACATTCAGTGTATTGTTTGGAGAGTCGGTGCCTGGAAGGTGGTTACAAACCTTGATATAATGAAATAGGAGAGTTAAGCATCAATACACTTCAAAACTTGTAATAATATTTTCAAGAAGGTTGGATGCACTATTTTGTACAGTATGGTGCAGTATACACAGCAATCGCGACTATGGCCAGGATTCTCTGATCTTGTTCACCCCACCACTGTTGTCAGCGAGAACAGAGAATTTGGATCTCAGCCAAAATTCCATTCACCGCAGCAGGACTGGAGAATCCCAGCCACGGGCGAGGTTGGAGAACTCTGGTCTATATTTCTTCTGTTGAAATGGAAATATCAGTTTGACAAGCGTATCTGCTTTAGATATTGCAAGCGGCTGGTAATGACATATAATACCAGATTTGGATCATTCTTTGATAAGAGACAATGTGGGACCTAATAATGACTATGGGCCCTATTTTACCATTTAGATTCTGAGTGCTGGGCAGACTTGAAACTGGGAGTATTTCAGATCCAACCTTTAGACCCATTTTCCAGCACCCCCCATACACAATCTGCCTGCAAAAATATCAGCAATTCCAAATTGTTCTGCAAAAGCCTGTGGGTGAGGCTTAACACAGCTCCAATTGGTATCACCAACTGCACATGCGCAGAAAAAAAAAGATAGAATGTGGCTCCCCACTCCTGGGCCGAATAATGCCTCCCCCCGGCCCCCATAGACATTGTCCCACCCACACAACATTACTGACCCCCCCATCCCCCACCCACCCACCACCCAGACCGACCGTGGCCTCCTCTTCCCTTCCCCCCACCGATCAGAGATAGAGTGGCAGTGAACCCCCCCTTCCCCTTACTGATCACATTCAGAGTGGCAGCAGACCCCTCCCTATTGATCGCAGGTAAAACGGCAGCAGACCCCCCCCCCTCTACCTCACTGGTCACATGCAGAGTGGCAGCAGGACCCCCCCCCTGATTAGAGGCAGAATGGCAGCCGACCCCTCCTCCCCCCCCATCGATCTGATGCAGGGAACTATCAGACCCAACTCGCTCCCTCCACCATTCTAAAGCAGGGAGCCATCGGATCCATCTCCCCCTCACTGATTAGAGGCAGAGTGGCAGCGGGCTCCCCCCCCTTTCCCTTCACTGATCACACGCAGAGTGGCAGCAGACCCCTACCCCCCCGCCCCACCGATCTCAAGCAGAGAGCCTTCGGGCTCAGCACCTACCCCCTCAGAAGCTGGAGTGCGTGAATCAGACTTTTATAGAGCATGTCTGTTTTGTGCTGATTCTGGATGGGTGAATGCGGTGGTAAAGGGGGAAATGCTGGTGAGGTTGGGCATGCACCATTAAGTCAATTAAGATGCATGCAAATATATTTAAATGACCGTCGCGCCCATTTGAGGCATTGTCCTGATTATGGCCATTTTCGGGCCTTGGTGAAGGGAGAACCTGCGCTGAGGTGGGCGCGGATTGCACTACTTGCCTCACGCTTGACTTTACCAAGTTTTCGCACCTGAAAATGGGTGCATCACCATGGTAAAATCGGGCCCTAAGTGCCACTTTGGACAAGAGAACAGGGAATCGGATTGCAATTGTCTCATACCTAGTGCACTGAAACAACCCCCATGTGAAACACGCCAATATGGCATCCCCAGGCATATAACTCACCCAAACTGGCTCGCAGCCAGACAGGGTTAGCAAGGGGGAGTGTTTATGTAGTTTTAATGCTAATGAAGAACTGACAACATTGCCATCTCTTTACAGAAGGTAAATTGGCTATTTCTCCAGCCACTTTAAGTGCTAAAGAGCCCCCAGAGTGACCAAGATGTGGTTTTGAGCTTCAGTGCCTGATTAGCTTGCCTGGGAGACTGTTTTGAGAGACTTCCTCTTTGCTGATGACTGCGCCTTGTATACTGACTCAGAGCCAGAGATGCAAGTCAGTATGGACAAATTTTCCATTGGCTTGTTACAACTTTGGACTCACCATCAACATTAAAAAGACTGAAGTCATGCACCAGCCTGCTCCTCATGCACCGTACACAGAACCCATAATCACAATCAAAGGGCAGGAACTACAGGCAGTGGACCAGTTCACTTGTCTTGGCAGCTCCCTTTCCCAAGCGGTGACTATTGATACAGAAGTTAACTGCAGAATAGCAAAGGCAAGTTCTGCTTTCAGTCGACTGCGCTCCACTGTATGGGAACATCGAGGAATCAGCCCAGCAACAAAACTGAAGGTTTACAGTGCCGTGATACTCACTACCCTCCTGCATGCCTGTGAAACGTGGACTGCATATCGAAGGGAAGCATATAGAACGTAGAACATAGAATATTACAGCGCAGTACAGGCCCTTCGGCCCTCAATGTTGCGCCGACCAGTGGAACCAATCTAATGACCCTCTAACCTAAACTATTCCAATGTTATCCATATGCCTATCCACTGACCATTTGAATGCCTTTAAAATTGGCAAGACAGCTCAATCATTTCCACATGACTTGTCTTTGCAGAATATTACGCATCAGATGGCAAGACGAAGTACCAGACACTGACGTTCTCTCTAGAGCAAGTCTACCATCAGTCCACACACTGCTGATGAGAGCACAGAACCGGTGGGCAGGTCATGTCATTCATATGCCAGACGACCGCATACTCAAGCAGCTCCTTTTTGGGGAACTCTCTGCTGGAAGATGCTCGCGTGGAGAGCAGAAGAAACGTTTCAAGGACACACTCAAGGCCTCCCTGAAATCACTTGACATAGACACGACCACCTGGGAAACGCTGACACAAAACCGTCCTACATGGCGCTGCTTCATCCACAAAGGCTGTCAAGCTTACAAAGCAAGGTGTACTGCTGAAGCACAACTTAAGCGCAAGTTGCGCAAGTCCAGAGCCACCAGCGCAACCACTACATTGTCTACACAAGTCTGTCCAATACGTGCCAGGACATTCCATGCCCGAATTGGCCTGATCAGTCATCTTCAGACACACCACATCCAGCCTCAAAATTATTAATGGTGTCGTGGTCCTCATCAACGATGATGGACGAACAACAGCTCGCCTTAGTGCATTGTCATCATCTTGATGAGAGAGTTGAAGCGCATGTTCAAAATGGATGTCCTGGCATGATTAATCCTCTCATTACCGGTGAAATTGCTCCTAATATTAAGTAAAGAGGTTGAACGTCATTTTGCTGACTAGCACTACATTTAACAATCTCTTTGAGCAGTACTGAACTGAAATGGCCATAATCGGGACAATGCCTCAAATGGGTGCGACGGCCATTTAAATATATTTGCATGCATATTAATTGACTTAATGGTGCATGCCCAACCTCACCAGCATTTTCCCCCTTTACCACTGCATTCGCCGATCCAGAATCGGCACAAAACAGACATGCTCTATAAAAGTCTGATTCACGCACTCCAGCTTCTGAGGGGGTAGGTGCTGAGCCCGAAGGCTCTCTGCTTGAGATCAGTGGGGCGGAGGGAGGGGTCTGCTGCCACTCTGCATGTGATCAGTGAAGGGAAAGGGGGGGCCCGCTGCCTCTAATCAGTGAGGGGGAGATGGATCCGATGGCTCCCTGCTTTAGAATGGTGGAGGGAGCGAGTTGGGTCTGATAGCTCCTGCATAAGGATGGCAAACTTGGCTGAAAGCCATGTTCAGCTTTCATTCTTCACTCGCTTATTGGAACTACATTGTATTTGAAGAGGACTTTTGATACAAGACTTTTCAAGATGCTTTGTCAAGATTATCCCCCAATACATTATCAACACCTGGAAATTCTCTGAGAACCTCATTTAAAAATAGTTAATGTGGTGCTATTCTATCTTAATGGAGACATTGTAGAAGTCATCAGAAGAAAGGTAATGGTTAATCATGGGTTTCTTGTTACAGGTCCTCCTTGGTCTACAGGAGGGATAGGAGAAAATGAGTCCTGGCAGAGCAGCATCATCGCTGAGAGAAAGCGGGAGCGGGGGGAGGCTCCTGCCCTTCATCTTAATGTGCCCGTCCCACCCCAACTGAGACATCCAACCTCTTGAAGGACCCCACGCACCCCAGACATACTGGGGGCGATTTTCCCATCCCACTGCCCTAATTTTTTAGTGCAGTGGACCTGGAGAATTGCGTGTTGGCCAATTGGCAGGATTTCTGTGAGCATTCACACCGTGCCACATTTGTGTCTCCCAGGCCTGGAATTCCAGCAGCACCTACACAGCATTGGAAATCAGCTGGGAGGTGGGGCTAGCATTAAACAGTATTTTACATACTATTTAAGAACATAAGAAATAGGAGCAGGAGTAGGCTAAATGCTATTAGCAGGCCCGGGACTGAATTCTCCGGGCCTGTTAATATCTCCCACCCCGCCAGAGTGTTTCACTCCAGTGGGGATAACATGAGCTCCCTACTAATGGCCGGCCCCATTGGACTGAAGGGGAGGGGGGGGTCAATCGGGGCCACCCAAGGGGTCAGGCAGCAGGTGAGTGGTGCCCCTGGCACTGCCCAAGGGGCAAAGTGCCCATGCCCAGGAGGAACCTTGGCACAGCCCATTTTGCAACAAGCAGTGTCAAGGGGACAGGGCCTATTGGGGACAGGGCGTATAAGTGGAGTCTGCTGGAGGCGGGGTCTGCTGTGATGGGGTCTTGGAGCAATCTAGGGGTGGTGGGTCCCACTACCACACTGTTGAAGGATTGAGGGGGCTGGGGGAAGGCCAGCAATTGGGCCAGGCTAGGGGGTAGGTCAGCCGGGGTGTCTGCCAGGGAAAGGGGGAATACCAGGTGAGTCTACCAGGAGGAAGTTGGTCTGCCTGCAGAGGGCTGGGCGGGGGAGCTATCATCACTGCTGGAGATTGGGGGCTGGAAATTGGGCGGGCTGGGGAAGTACAGGGGTTCGGGCTGGTCCAGGAATGGTCGGAGGGGTTGGTTCAATTTGGCTTTTGGGGTCCCGGGCTGGCCAGCAATCAAGAGGCTGACACTTGGGGCCACTGCACATGCGCAGAAGCCAGCATGGATAGGTCCTGCCTACTGAAATCTAATAATATTCAAGCTGGTGGCCTCTGCAGTGCACAGAGTGAGGGAGATTCTAGTCTAAACTCACACTGAAAAGGCCAGTGTGAATTTGACACTTTGAATTTTTCTTCCTTCGAGAGAAAGATACAGAAGTCTGAGATCACATATCAACCGACTCAAGAGCAGCTTCTTCCCTGCTGCTGTCAGACTTTTGAATGGACCTACCTCAGATTAAGCTGATCGTTCTCTACACCCTCACTTTGACTGTAACACTACATTCTGCACTCTTTCCTTTCCTTCTCTATGTACGTTATGCTTTGTCTGTATAGCATGCAAGAAATGATACTTTTCACTGGAGACCAATACATGTGACAATAATAAATCAAATCAAATCAAATCAAATCAAAACTTCCGGTACCTAAGAACCAGTAATCTTCTCCCTTGATACCTGATACTTTTTTATTCTCTGTCAACCTGCACACTTTACACTTTTATTGGATGGAGACTACATATACCAGGCCAGGAAAACTACTCCTTGTAGTGTGAAAACTAAATATGCACATCTGTGTTTTGCTGCCTCCAGGCATGTTTAAATCATGGTGAACTGCTATATAACAGAAAATGCTGGAAATACTCAACTGTTCTTGATGAATTGTTAATAAAGCTGTGAGCCTCATTGTTGTTCAGATTTTAAATTTTAACTCTGGTCGGCTTTGACACTGACCTCCTGGCTCCAGGTTCCTCCTTGATCAAGCAGTCCACCAATGTTCCCCTCAAGACCTCCAAACCCATAGCGAGGACGCACCACAAAGCCCTGGATTCCCTCCCACCTTTCATCTTAATGTGCCCATTCCTCCCCAACTGAGGCATCCAATCTCTTGAAGTTTCCAGTGCCGGTACTTCAGGCCTCCAAGCTGTCCTCGGACCTACAAACCCACTATTCCTCCTCCACCACCCAGTCCGCTGGCAGATCTGCAGCCCCTCCAGCAGGCAACCTCACTGTGGACATTTCCGTCCCAGTTGTAAAGCCCCCTCCAATCCCTTATCTACTCATAACATGTGCGAAGACTAAGCTTCTTCTGCAGCCTTCACTGACTGGCTCCCCACCTGACTGAAGGTCCTTCTGTCAATCAGCCTGATGCCCTTGACAGGGGACTGATCAATGGCACTACTAATTCATGGCAGACTTAAAACTCCACAGCATGTCCACATTCTCCACTTTGATTTAGATTTACTTGGATGCTACCGGGATTTGATGGTTTGAGTTATAAAGAGAAGCTGAATAGACTGGGACTTTTTCTCTGGTGCATGGGAGGCTTAGGGCTGATCTTATAGAGGTTGATAAAATAATGAGGGACATAGATGCGGTAGATAGTCAACATCTTTTCTCAAAGGTAGGGGAGTCTAAACCTAGAGGGCATAGGTTTAAGGTAAGAATGAAGAGATACAAAAGGGTCCACAGGGGCAATTTTTTTCACTCAGAGGGTAGTGAGTGTTTGGAATGAGCTGCCAGAGGCAGTAGTAGAGGCAGGTACAATTTTATCTTTAATAAGCATTTTATTCAGTTGCATGGCTAAGATTGGTGTAGAGAGATAGGGGTCAAATGCGAGCAATTGGGATTAACTTAATGATAAAAACTGGGTGGTATGGGCAAATTGGACTAAAGGGCCTGTTTCCATGCTTTAAGCTTCTATGGCTTTATATGGAGGAATCTCCCAATCGTCATTTACTCAGCTTTCTGACCAACCTGCTCCCTATGAGTCCGGTCTGGAAAGATTTCCTTCATCTCTCCCTTTCTCTCTCCATAGATTGAATGTTTACAGAATTTTCAGACTTCCAGCATCGTGGTACATTGCTTTTATAGCAATTAGTCCCAAAATTGCTTGCTATATCCAGACTTTCATACAGGCACGTATTATCAGCACAGCACGCACTTGCTGACATTCATCATTATGTTCTGGCATCCATCATTGTGAAGTGCTTTAAAAGGTTATTCATGGCACAAATCAATTCTGGCCTCCCGGACGGCTCGAACTACAGTTCGCCTGCCGCCGCAACAGGTCCACAGCAGATGCCATCTCCTGGCCCTGCACTTAACTCTGGAACACATAGATAACAAAGACATCTATGTCAGACTCCTATTTATTGACTACAGCTCAGCCTTCAACAGCATTATATCTATGAAACTCATCTCCAAACTCTGTGGCCTGGGCCTTGGTACCTCCCTCTGCAACTTCCTGAACTTCCTAACAGACAGACCACAATCAGTAAGGATAGGCAACAACGCCTCCTCCATGATCATCTTCAACTCTGGTGCCCTATAAGGCTATACTCCTTATACACCTATGACTGTGTGGCCAAATTCCCCTTCTACTCAATTTTCAAGTTTGCTGATGAGACCACCATAGTGGGTCGGATCTCAAACAACAAGAAGACAGAGTACAGAAATGAGATAGAGAATTTGGTGAACTGGTGCGGTGGCAATAATCTCTCCCACAATGTCAACAAAATGAATGAGATTGTCATCAACTTCAGGAAGCGTAATGGAATAACATGCCTCTGTCTATACCAATGGGGACAAAGTAAAAATGCTTGAGAGCTTCAGGTTTTCAGATGTCCAGATCACCAACAACCTGTCCTGATCCTCCCATGCTGACACTATTTTTAAGAAAGCCCACCAAAGCCTCTACTTTCTCAGAAGACTAAGGAAATTTGGCATGTCTGCTACGACTCTCACCAGCTTTTACAGATGCACCATAGAAAGCATTCTTTCTGGTTGTATCACAGCTTGGTATGGCTCCTGCTCTGCCCTGCACAAGGCACTACGAAAGGTCACGAATGTAGCCCAATCCATCATGCAAACCAGCCTCCCATCCACTGACTCTGTCTACACTTCCCGCTGCACCGACAAAGCAGCCAGCATAATTAAGGAGCAAAAGTACCCCAGACATTCTCTCTGCCATCTTCTTACATTGGGAAAAAGATACAATAGTCTGAGATCACATTCCAACTGATTCAAGAACAGCTTCTTCCCTACTGCCATCAGACTTTTGAATGGACCTACCTTGTATTATGTTGATCTTTCTCTGCACCCTAGCTATGACTGTAATACTACATTCTGCACTCTCTCGTTTCCTTCTCTATGAGTGGTATACTTTGTCTCTATAGCACGCAAGGAATAATACTTATATTAATATACTATACTAATACATTTACTATATACTAATACATGTGAACAATGTATTATGTTGTTGTGACAATAATAAATCAAATAAAATCAAAAAATCTGTTTTCACCCTTTCCATAATATAATTCCCAAAGGGATTAAAAATGTGGTCTGGGTCAGTTCATGTCAGTGTTATTCTGTCACAACTGTGAATGGAATTAAATATGAAAAAAATCTCCTTTTCCAAATTGTCAAATCAGTGGCTTCATTTTCCAGTGTTTTTGTTAAGGTGCGACCTGAGAATTAAATCGTGCTGATGGAAAACAATTGATGCAAAAATCAGATAACTTGCTGCAATTGAATTGTACCATTCAAATCTGCCAGACATATAGTGGAGTCAATTCTAAGTTGGCCCAGCAGAAGGAAATGGATTGCTTGTCCCAGAACAGTAGGTCCGAACTTAGGACCCCATTCCCACTCATCATCACTTTACCTGGCACCTTTTACAAAGAGGAGGCCAAGGAGCTCACCTGAATCAGATGGGAGGCCCATTATAGTGTACAAGCGGGTTTTGATCAGATGTATGTTGATCTAATTCAGGTGAGACCATTCTGTGTTCACCTCCAACTCCAAGAGATGGGTCTTGCAGTCCAGCTCCTACACTGTCATCTATTCTGCACCAAGTGCTGGCAAACTGCTATGAAGTGCCTGTTTGGGATGCTAGAATGAAAATAAAAATGTCTCACCTTTCCCACCTTCCTGCTCATTCCCTATACATTCTGCTTCTGTATTCTCCTCATGGCGTTGCTTTAACAATGTGAACTCCTCTATTTTTCATTCCTGCTGTCACATTTAACTTGAGGGGTGGATACTTATCTTCTGCTTCTTGGGGAAGGAGATTTAAAAATACTTAATGGATTGATTTTAAAAGCATTTTGATTAAAGGTATACCATGATAAACAGCCTTTTGTCAGAAATCAATATATAGCACATGATTGATATTTTTCGCTGACTGTTTCCAACAAGAGAGAATGTAACCATCACCCCTTGACATTCAATGGCATTAACATCGCTGAGACTCCTACCATCGACATCCTGGGAGTTACTATTAACCAGAAACTGAATTGGACTAGCCATATAAATACTGTAGCTTCAAAAGTAGAGACTGTGAATCCTGTGGCGAGCAACTATCCTCCTGGCTTCCCAAAGCATATCCATAATCTACAAGGCTCAAGTCAGGAGTGTGATGGGTCAGTGCTCCAACAACTGTGTCACTCAGGATAAAGCAGCTATTTGATTGTTACCCCTTCCATTAACATTCACTTCCTCCACTACCACTGCCAATGTGACAGCTCTGTGTGCCATCTACAAGATGCACTGCATGAACTCACCAAAGCTCCTTAGAATGCACCTTCCAAGCCCACACTCTCTACCATCTGCAAGGGCAAGAGCAGCAGATACATGGGCAGTCTTCTTCTTAGGTAATCCCTCAGAGTCAAAGATAATTTGCTTCCACACTGAAAGCTAGTTCTTAGGTGACTGAGGAATCCAATGAGTGACCCACAGTTTCTGTCACAGGTGGGGCAGATGATGGGTGGAGTGCCCAGGTTGTCACATGCTCCTTTTTTTATTCATTTGTGGGATTTGGGTGTAACTGATGGGCCAGCATTTATTGCCCATTCCCGGGTTGCCCTCGAGAAGATGGTGGTGAGCTGCCTTCTTGAATCGCTGCAGTCCATGTTCTGTAGGTTGATCCACAATGCCATTAGGGAGGTTTTGACCCAGGGACTGTGAAGGGACGGCGATATATTTCCAAGGCAGGATGATGAGCAGCTTGGAGGGGAACTTGCAGATTGCTTCCCTTGTCCTTCCTGATGGGAGTGGCTATGGGTTTGGAAGGTACTGTCTAAGGACCTTTGGTGAATTGATGTAATGCATCTTGTAGATAGTACCCATTGCTGCTAGGTGGATTGAATGTTTGTAGATGTGGTGCCAATCAAGAGGGCTGCTTTGTCCTGGATTGTGTCAAGCTTCTCGAGTATTGTTGGAGCTGCACACATCCAGGCAAGCTGGGCATATTCCAACACACTCCTGATTTGTGCCTTGTAGATGGAGAGTCAGAAGGTGAGTCACTTGCCACAGTATTCCTAGTCTCTGACCATCTCTTGCAGCCATTGTGTTTATGTGATGAGTCCAGCTGAGTTCCTGATCAATGGTAACCCCAAGGATGTTGACAGTGGGGCGATTCAGTGATGGTTTCATAATTGAATGTCAAAGGGTGGTAGTTAGAGTGTCCCTTATTGGTGATGGTCATTGCCTGGCATTTGCATGGCGTGAATTTTATTTGCCACTTGTTAGCCCAAGCCTGAGTATTGTCCAGATCTTGTTGCATTTGAACACAGACTGCTTCAGTATCTGAGGAGTCGCAAATGGTGCTGAACATTGTGCAACTATTGGCAAGCATCCCCACTTCTGCCCTTATGGTGGAGGGAAGGTCATTGATGAAGCAGCTGAAGATGGTTGGGCCTATGATATTATCCTGAGGGATTCTTGCAGAGATGTCCTGAACTGACTGACCCTCCACAACTACAACCATCTTCTTAAGTGCCATGTATGATCCAACCAATGGAGAGTTTGCTCCCTGATACCCATTGATTCCAGTTTTGCTAGGGCTCCTTGATGCCACACTTGATCGAATGTGGCCTTGATGTCAAGGGGTGTCACTCTCACCTCACCTCTGGAATTCAGCTCTTTAGTCCATGTTTGAACCAAGACTGTAATAAGGTCAGGAGCTAAGTGACCCTGGCGAAATCTAAACTGGGCATCACTGAACAGGTTATTGCTGAGCAGTGCTGAGCAATTTTCCACATTGTTGGGTAGATGTCAGCTTTGTAACTGTACTGGAAGAGCTTGGCGAGGGGAGTGGCACATTCTGGAGCACTATTGCCGGAATGTTATCATGGCCCATTACCTTTGCAGTATCCAGTGCCTTCAACCATTTCTTGATATCATCTGGAGTGAATCGAATTGGCTGGAGATGCTGGGGACCACTGGAGGAGGCCGAGATGGATCATCCACTCACCACTTCCGGCTGGAGTTTGCAGTGAACACTTCAGCCTTATCTTTTGTGCTGGGCTCCTCCATCTTTGAGGATGGGGATACTTGTCGACCCTCCTCTTCCAGTGAGTTGTTTAATTGTCCACCACCATTCTCGACTGGATGTGGAAGGACTGCAGAGCGTAGATCTAATCCATTGGTTGTGGGATCACTTAGCTCTGCTTATCGTTTGCTCTTTTTGCCATTTGGTGTGCAAGTAGTCCTGTTTGGTAGCTTCACCAGATTGACCCCTCATTTTTAGGTATGCCTGGTGCTGCTCCTGGCGTGCCCTCCTGCATTCTCCATTGAACTAGGGTTGATCCCTGGCTTGATGGTAATAGTTGAGCGGAGGATATGTTGGGCCATGAGGTTGCAGATTGTGCTGGAGTACAGTTGTGCTGCTGTTGATGGCCCACAGTGCCTCATGGATGCCGTCTTGAGTTGTTAGATCAGTTTGAAGTCTGTCCCATTTAGCACGGTGATAGTGCTACACAACATGATGAAGATTATTCTCAGTATGACGGCAGGATTTCGTTTCCACAAGGACTGTGCAGTGGTTACTTTTATCGATACTGTCATGGATAGATGCATCTGTAGCTGGCAGATTGGTAAGGATGAGGTCAAGTATGTTATTTTCTCTTGTTGGTTCCTTCACCACCTGCTGCAAACCCAGCCAAGCAGTTATATCCTTTAGGACCTGACCAGCTCGATCAGTAGTGCTGCTGCTAAGCCACTCTTGGTGGTGGACATTGAAATCCCCCATCCAGAGTATACTTTGCACCCTCAGTGCTTCTTCTAGGTGTTGTTCAACGTAGAGGAATACTGATTCATCAGCTGAAGGAGGACGGTACGTGATAACCAGTAAGAGGTTTCCTTGCCATGTTTGACCTGAACCCATGAGACTTCATGGGATCCAGAGTCGATGTTAAGAACTCTCAGGGCAATTCCTCCCAACTCTATACTGCTGCGCTGCCACCTCTACTGGGTCTGTCCTGCCGGTGGGACACGACATATCCAGTGATGGTAATGGTAGTGTCTGGGGTGTTATCTGTAAGGTATGATTATGTGAGAATGACTATGTCAGGCTGTTGCTTGACTAGTCTGTAGGACAGCTCTCCCAATTTTGGCACTAGCCCCCAGGTGTTAGTAAGGAGGACTTTGCAGGGTCGACAGGGCTGTTCGTTTTACCATTGTCTTTTCCGGTGCCTGGGCCGATGCCAGGTGTTCCATCTGGTTTCATTTCTTTGTTGAGGTTTTGTAGCAATTGGTACAACTGAGTGGCTTGCAATGCTAAAATTGTCCCATAGTGTCCTGGGATGCATAGGTTAGAGGGATTAGCAGGTAAAATATGCAGGGATATGATGGTAGGGCCTGGTTGGGATTGTGGTCGGTGCAGACTCAATGGGCTGAGTGGCCTCTTTCTACACTGTAGGGTTTCTATGATTCTATGATTCTGTGATGTTTTAGTGTCAGTGAGGATTCTATCTGCTCATGATGTCTTGTAATTCTTCAGCTGTTGGATGGCCTTTTCTACCTCATTCCAAGTTGGGGTTGTGCTAAGATGGTGGTGAGTAGGATGGAATTGAGGATATTTGTATTGAGAACGGAGTGTCTGTTAAGGAGGTCCTCAAAGTCCTCCTTCCAGTGGGTGCTAACTGTCTCTTTGTCCTTCTTGGATTTTTGCCATCAGCGCCACCTGTATATGGAGCTACTTTCTTGGTCTCGAGTTGGGTTGCTTTTTAGGTCAGAAAAGCCTTGTGTTTGTGGTTTATCAGCTCCTGGATCTCCTAAGCATTCTTATCAAACCATTGTGTTCCTGGTTGAATAATCAAACGTTACTTTGCAGATTCTGATTATGGAGGCCTTGGGAGCAGGCCAAGCATTGTGGACGCTGTGTGCTTCTGGGTCACCAGGAGTCATCAGGTAGGCAGAGAGGTTTGGCTGAAAAGTGCCACAGCACAGATCTTCCTGCAGCATTGTTTCTATTGCTGTCACCGCTTTGGGGCCACACTGACATTGATCACAGAACAAATTGGGCGGTGGTCCATCTGTAATCACTGACCCCTGCCTTGGTGCAGGTGATACGCATGTCCTTGCGGTTCCTCACTCAGATGATGACATGGTTGAGCAGCTGCCAATGCTTGGAGTGAGGGTGCTGCCATAAGCTTTGTCTCTCTAATGGAATGAGGCGTTGGTTATGATAGTGCTATGTTCCAGGTATTCTGTCAGGAGCAGGATGCTGTTGGTGTTGGATTTTCCTACCCCTTCACTACCAATTGCATTTCCCCAGAGGTCTCTGTCCTTTCCAACTCTGGCATTGAAATTGCCAACCAAGGAGGATCAGCTTGTTGCCCGTTGGCAATCGGGCCAAGGATTATCCGAGGCTGGAGTAAAATTCCTCTTTGGACTTGACTGTAGCTTCCAGTGTTGGGGGCATACGCGCTGAAGACTGTAGCACACCGGGCAAACTAATTTTTATCTAGCACCATCATCTGAAAGTTCTCCTCCAAGCCAGACACCAAGCCGACTTGGAAATATATCCCTGTTCCTTCACAGTCGCTGCGTCAAGATCCTGAAAATCCTTCCCGAATAACAATGTGGGTATACCTGCATCACATGGACTGCAGCAATTCAAGAAGGCAGCTCACCACCACTTTCTCAAGGGCAGCTAGGGATGGGCAATAAATGCTGGCCAGCCAGTGATGCCCACATCCCATGAATGATACATATATATGTGTAATATAATTAGACGGTTTCCACTTCATGTTTCGAAGCTGTGGCTCTCCAACATCTAAATGCAAAACCACATAAATCTCCCCATGGCTGTTATCTGAACAGAATTGTACGTGATTTGTCTCGACATGACATTATCTTATTGAGAACAAGTAGGGATCAGTGATGCTGAAAAATGAGAAAACAATTCAAGTAGCTTTTAAGCATACAGCAAAAGAAACGCTACAGCTGTCAGGAATACAAAAAAAAATACAAATCTTACCCAAGGTGTCATTACTTTTATTCAGAAACCAGCTTCTTTTTATATAATGAAGTTTTTGCAGCTTTCTGAAATCTGCAGGAGTATAGCTGCATTGCAGAAAAATAATGGTTTTCATTTTGCTCAGTGATCTCCAGAAATTGATACTGTCTTCCCCCATTTATATCTTTTTATTAATCCATAAAGAAAGAAAGCCACAATTAGATTTTTTAAAAATACCAAAGTAAATAGCAAACGCTTTATGAAAATGGAAAGCAGCTGAACTGTGAACACATTACGCACCAATTTCATGCATTATAATCGAATAAAATGTGTGCAGGTAACCTGAAAATAAACATTGATATTTTGCTATTTTTCACCTTTCTCTCCATCCTCTGTCAGGCAGGAGCAGAGTTAGACAGTGTAAGAGTGAAGCAGCAACCCATTTTACCTCTCCTGAGTTTTACTCCATTGACTTGTAATATTTTTGGATTATTCACTAATTACTGAAAACATCATCACCATCAGTTACATCTTAATTTCTTTTTTGTTCACCCCTTAACTCATCAATTTTTGGAAAATAGAAATCAATCTATGATAGATTTAACCCAACTCATTAAGCAGAAACCAGGAGGGTGGCCAGTTAAAATTGGTAAAGTTCCTTAATAGCACTGGAGCCGCCAGGAACTGATTACTTTGGGTCATCTCACCTGGGGAAACTGTAGCTCTCCAACATTTAAATGTGAACCCATCCAAACTGTCCAAAGCCAACAAGGTCCATTTTAACATATATATTAGGTCTTGATGATGTCATCAGGATTTGACCACAAATCTTACTCTGCAGTCTGTGTGTGTGTGATGCAATGTAAAGGAGACCATATCATAAGCAGTAAATACAATATAGTATATTGAAAGCAGTCCAAGTAAATTGTTTTTTCACTTTTTTTTGTTCTTTCGAGGCTGGCCAGCATTTATTGCCCATCCTTAATTTCCCTGGAGAAAGTGGTGGTGAGCTGCCTTCTTGATTCGCTGCAGTCCACATGCTGTGAATTGACCACAATGCTGTTAAGGAGGGAATTCCAGGATTTTGACCCCAAAACTGAGAAGGAACAGTGATATATTTCCAAGGCAGGATGGTGAGTGGCTTGGGGGGAAACTTGTAGGTGGTGTTATTCCAATGGATCTGTTGGTCCTCTCCTTCTAGAACGAAGTGGTCATGGGTTTGAAGGATGCTGTCTAAGAATCTTCGGTGAATGACCGCAGTGCTATTGAGCATCAATGGTGGAAAGAGTGGGTGTTTGTAGATGTGTGCCAGTCAAGCAGGCTGCTTTATCCTGGATGATGTCAAGCTTCTTGAGTGTTGTTGGAGCTGCACCCATCCAAGCAAGTGGGGAGCATTCCATCACATCCTGACTTGTGCCTTGTAGATGGTGGACAGGTTTTGGGGAGTCAGGATGTGAGTTACTCGCCATAGTATTCTTAGTGTCTGACCTGCTCTTGTAACCACTGCGTTTATGTGGTGGGTCCAGATGAGTTTCTGGTCAATGGTAACCTCAAGGATGTTGACAAGGGGAATTCAGTGATGGTAACAGCATTGAATGTCAAGGGTGGAGGTTAGAGTGTCTTTTATTAATGATGGTCATTGCCTGGCATTGTATGGTGTGAATGTTACTCGCTACTTGTCAGCCTGAGCCCTGATATTGTCTAGAGCTTGCATTGAACATGGACTGTTTCAATATCTGAGGAGTCATGAATGGAGCTGAAATTTGGAAGGAGTATTTGGGTCCTTGGACAGTGAAAAGGGGGAGAGTGAAAGGACAGGTGTTGTATCTCCTATACCACCATAGAAATTTTCAGCAGTAAGGAAGATATTGTCAGGAATGACTAAGTTTGAGGACTTGGTCGTCACAGAGGGAATGATCCCAATGGAATGATGTGAAGGGAAGGCAGAGGAGATTGCATTTGATGGTTGCATTACACTGGCACTGGAGAAAGAGCAGAGGATGATCCATTGAATAGGACGGCTGATGGGGTGGAAGGTGAGGGAAAGAAAGGGGGAAGAGCAAAAGAGTACAAAATGGATTGAGCACATTGGAGGGCCTTGGTAAGCAAACTGAGAAGAAATCTTTGGTTGAGGAAAACAAAGGGCATATTGGAAGTGCCTGTGTGGAAGATTGCAGCATTGGAACAGGTGGGACAGAGATGAAGAAACTGGGAGAATGGAATAGAGTCCTTACCGGAAGCAGGGTGTGAGGAAGGTAGTTGACATAGCTGTGGGAGTCTGTGGGTTTGCACTGAACATTAATGGATAGCAGTCAACTAAACCATGGTTGACACCACAAAAGCACCTTTTAGCAACCTTCTGGAGAATTAAAAATTTTATGTGCACAGCGGAACAGATAAGAAATCACACCTCACCAACAACCTAGAGGGATGTGATGTATTATTGCTAGACTATTAATCCAGAAACTCAGCTAATGTTCTATGGACCCAAGTTCGGATTCTGCCACGGCAGATGGTGGAAGTTGAATTCACTAAAAAAAATCTGGAATTAAGAATCTACTCATAGAATCGTAGAATCCTACAGTGCAGAAGGAGGCCATTTGGCCCATCGTGTCTGCACTGTTCCAAGTAAACAAGGAGAAAGGAAAGTAGGATGTGGTACCTTTCGAGAGGATAAAGCAGCCCGCACTAAAGGTGAACCATTATGTGAAGGGAGCCAGAAAATGGGTAAATAAGCCAAAAGCAGCTGAGGAATGGTATCCAAAAGATTCAACACAGCAAGTATTATGTATCTAATCCAAGAACCTAGAAACTTACAACAAGCACAGAAGATGAGAAGTTACAGGAAGCAAAACCAGCTCCATAAAAGAGTGGACATCCTTAGTGAGGATATACCAATGAAGCCAAATGGCAATTGGAAAGGGACAGCTTGTTATAAGAAGAAAAGTTGGTGGTTCTCAGAGAACAAAGAAATCCAATGTTGTATCAGGCACATGATGCTTCTCCAGCAGATCACCCAGGCCTTTGGGCACCATGAATCAAATAAAATACCTAATATGGCTGCAAGGCATGAAGGGGATATTGAGCATGATACTATAGTCTGAACTGTCTACTCATCCAATAAACCTGGATGCCATTAACAAAAAGGCACAGCATCACACCAGTTTAGCAGCAAGGCCATGGACAGATTTCCAAATTCATTACATAGTTCCATTTCTCTGGACATTGAGGGGACATCAACGGGCATTGGGAATATTAGCGCTTTTCTAAAATGGATAGAGACATTTCCCACTGTTAGAGCCAAGTACAGGCGATGGTCAAAGTATTATTTAGACATATGCTCACTGGATGGGGTCTGCTCAAATCACTTGACCGGATCAAGAAAAATATTTCACTGGAAAAGTTATGCGGAATACAGTGTAACTCTAGTAGTCAAAACCACATTCTACATATCTTCCAAACCCCCATCTTCTGGCATTGTAGAAAGAATGAATCACACCCTAAAAACAGTGATGAAAAAAAAGCTAACTTATTTTCTGGGATCAATTCTTACCATTGACATTAATGTGATTAGATCAGAAGTCAGTCGATCCCCCAAGGTAAGCCCACATAAAATCATGACAGGAAGTATAATGAAGATGCCAGAGAACTTGATGTATGTCGAACTTACATCCCCTGAAGCAAAGGCTCTCATTCAGGAGGACTGTGTGAAACAGTTTGCAAACTAACTGCAAAGGCATCCAGGTTTTTTGCCGCAGCAAGTATGAGACATTCTAAAACAAAACAAACAAACGTACTTTGACACAAAGTTCAAGTCTATGGTACAGAAGGTTGGATAGCAAGGGATGAATGGTTGCTTACCCAATCATGACCAAAGCAAGGCCCTAGCTGCCTGGTAGAATTATGTAACAAACAAAAATGATGTCACATAAATCAACTAAAGGAATTTAACGGAATAGATCAGGGAATAATAAGTCACATGAATCAGGAGGGTCAACAGTCAAGTGGGATGGTGATAAACAGCAAAATAGCCTTTCTTCCTGTGCCTGCTTGAAGTTATTGACACAATTAAGATCACATATAAACCATCCTGATTGATGTGCAATGTAGCAGAATAGGTGACTACACCTGAGTTACTACCCAGGCCCTTGGCCCAAACTAGGAAAAAGGATAAGAAACATCACCAATGATAGAAAAATCAATAATATCAAAAAACAGATGCTACCAATCAGCCTAATAACAACTCAGTCAACAGAAATGAGAATTGCAGAAACTATTAACTATTAAGTCATAGTCAAGCTAAAGCTAATGAGCAGCTACTGTGAATATAAATGTTTCTTTGTCACCAGCATCAGGAGATTAAATTATGCTATTACTCTTTGTAAAGATGATGGACTACCTCAAGTAGGTGGGTTGGGTCGTGCCACAGGTTAAAATGCAATGAAATCTGAAACAGGAACCTAACGTGCCTTGAACCTGCACATTTCCCACTTTAATAGAGTGGCAAGAGGATGGTAACCAATTTACTCACAGGTTGGTCAGTTAAGTATTTTACTTAGGGTGTGTACTTTCATTTATACAGTCACTTCACTTTGAATTCATGTTGGCTGATTTTTCCAGGTCTCAGAGAACCTGACCAATGACAGAAGTTGAGGAGAGTTAAACTTATGAGGGAAGTGCTTTTACAGCACTGTTTGGGGGCCAGGAGGAAAGTGAGCTACCCAGTAAAAATCAACATCACAATCTTCCTACTCCATCTATACCCCACTTTCAGATCTCCCAACTTCCATTGGATCCCATCCCCTTTCCAACAATATCTGCCTCTGGATCCTCTAAATGATTGGACCCCACAATCTCTCAAACTCTGCTGTCGCTCCATCAGACCTACCTGTCTCAGGTCAGCTTAGTTGCAGTCTTGTCCTGGGCCAAGACGCTTCTAACCTGTCGATCGGGTTGGCTGTGGGAAGGAAACCGGCAAAAAAAATTAAAGCATGTTTGGGAAAGTAATATTTTTGGGTATTCTGACCTCAAACTGGTCCTCCCACTCTCTCCATGCTTCTGAAATAAAATCCAGGTCCCCTTGTATGTTAACATTGCATGTTAACAAATCCAAACATTGGCTACATTAAATAAATGGTCTGTTCCCATAAAATGGAAAAAGTAAGCTAGAAAACGAAGGACAAGGAATTGATAAAATTAAGGCAAGAGGGAATTTACAAATACAGAATCAAAATCTCCAAAGTGTGACAGGAAGCTGGCCTTGAGAATGAATGTGGTTAAAGCCGAAGGAAAATGTGGAGGATAAAGCAGACTAATGATTAATGATTAACCTGTCAGTTTCTTGGTGGTACAGAACTTACAAAGAGAGACATGTTGCTGAAGCTTTCCATGTTGCATCAATCAACACAAAAGCAAGAATGATCACAACAGTTTATAGGATTGGCTGAGGCCTTGCCATAGAGAAAACAATGAGGATTATAGTACCCCCAAGCTCTTGAGTAATTCAAAAAAGGCACAAGATTTGATTATATTCCTTTCGTTTGCAAATAGATCCTGTGTATGAATGTACATCACTTCTAGCAAGCATAATTGAGCCATGTTACGATCTCGACCAATTCTCTTAAATTTCGTTATTGGTGTAGCTATTGACGCATTCAGGGATTTAAACGTGATTAAATCATACCGCAACAATTTTGATGCTCCATGAGTTTTCACAATTCAGCATGTACCCCGGCATCTACCAACACCACACTCTCCCTGCACCTTTTCCCTCACCCCCACCACCATCATCACCAGATCCATTAAAAAGCTGTTATTGACAATTGAGTTGCTTTGTTATTGTATACATTCTGTCTCTTAAGCCTTTAGTTCTTGTTAATTCAAGGATTCTTGCTTGTTAAATAGGCAAACTATAAAATCACTCATCAGCTGCTGTACGTGTAATGCGATAATTTTGCCTGTGAAGTGGGATTAACAGCTCAGGCAGATACTTGTATGTTGAGAAAGAGAAGAAATCTTCACCAAAGAACAAAGAAAATTACAACACAGGAACAGGCCCTTCGGCCCTCTAAGCCTGCATTGACTGTGCTGCCTGATTGAACTAAAACCTTTTACCTTTTCAGGGACCATATCCCTCTATTTCCATTCTATTCATATATTTGTCAAGATGCCTCTTAAAAGTCATCAGTTTCAATCAGTTGCACAGTAAAATTTTCACTACAACAGGGACTCTATCATCCCCATTGGAGTCGGATCCCTAAGATCAAGAAAAGGATGTCCATGATGTTAGGTAGAATGTGGTAGTCTCAAGGCTTCATTAAACAGTAAGTTTCCCGCTTCAGTCATAGCTACCTGGCAATGATAGTAATGTGCCAGAGGTGGCTGAATTTTACAAAAGCTAGGATTTTCCAGCCCCACCGCAGAGTCCACTGACATCCTCTAAAAGTTTGTCATCTTCTTCACAAAGATCTCTATCCATTTAGCCATCCTTAGAGCACTGTCAGTGGCCTGGATTTTCCAGTTTCTGCAGTAGCAAGCATTGTCACAGACAGGATGGGAAAATTTGAAGAGTGGCCAAAAACCCTTTGCCCAAATTTTGCTGCCACACCTGCATTGATGACAGCTGCAGGCGAAACTGAAAAGCAACTGATGAATTCATATCCCTCTATTCTGATTTAAAAAGGAATTTACATGGAGTTACATCAAGTCTACTGCATTGATGCAGGTCATTTGGCCCAACTGGCATTAGTTAGCATCTTTTGTTCCAAACAAATCCCCTTTCATTCCAACTTATCTAACCCTATCAGCATATTCTTCTGCTTCTTATGTGCATATCTAGCCTCCGCTTAAGTGCAAATGGCCTCTACAACTCCATCTGATGTTGTGATATATCTACATGTTGCAAGTTGGGTTTGGGGTACAGACTTCCCCTTTAAGAGTGCATGTCAGGCGATACCTTGGCAGTTGGCTCCACCCAGTGTGGAACCCAATTGGGCAGTCTGAGATCTGACTGTGATACAGTGTACACTTCCATTAAAGAGCTCCCAGTATTCAAGTTCTTTATGTATCCTTAGTCCATAGGTACATACATTATAACTAGCAACAGGACTGCTTCACGGCCTATATATTCTGCTGGTGTTCCTTTCTGGTGAAGGAGGAAGGGATAGGGCATTGCTCCGGACCTCGTAGAAGTGTCCTGAAAAGGAATCACAGTTTGGTAACCCTGTGAGGAATGGGTGGGAGTGCTCTGACCATTGTTACTTCATTTGAACAGTCCATTCAGGTGGAACGTAGTACTTGTCTGGGAACCAGTCGAAAATGTCACAGGAAGCGGGTACTGAAGGGGCTCATGTTGCAGTCAACAATGGGGAAGGAGTGTTAATGATGGTCATCAAGGGAGTAACCATCATGAGAGGTGGACGCGGGGGGGACTCGGGCTGCGGGCTGCAGGCAGCTGCTGGCAAGGACGGGAGGAGGCATCAAGCTGACACTCGTGTGGCCAGAAAATGGCAGCCAGATTCAGACATCCCTTCGATGAAGAGGCAGAGAGCTGGATACCTTATACAGAGCGCTTTGATGCTTATCTGGTTGAGGATCTGGATGTAACGGTTTTCTTAAGTACTATAGAGAGCATGACCTTTGCTGTTTTAAGAAGTTTAGTACAACCTGGAAAACCAGCTGAGAAGTCTTACCAGAAGTAGCGCAATGCCTTAAAGCTCATTTTGTTCCCAAGCCATTGATGATTGACGAGCATTTCTGATTCTATAAACTAGGTCAACTCGAAGCGGAGTCCATTGCTCAATTCACTGCAGGTCTGAAGAGTCTGGCAGAGCACTGTGAGTTTGGAAACCCAATCCAGGATGCCTTACGGGACCGACTGGTTCGTGGCCTCCGGTATGAAACCCTTCAGCAGAAGTTATTGGCTGAAAAGAATTTGCAGTTTAAATCTGAGTTAGAGATCACAGCTTCCATGGAGTTAGAGAAGCAGCACAGTTGGGTGTCAGCATCCAGATGCACAAGGTAGCAGAGGTAGTTTCGGCACTGCCAGTGAAATGCTGCAGATGTGACAGGGCAGGCCATAGGGGGTTGAATTGCTGGGCACGAGAGGCCCAATGTCGCAAGCGCAAGCGAGTTGGTCACATTACCCAGAATTGCCGGGTGTAACTAAGCCCAGAGAGAGGAATAAAAAGGCCCATGTTGCCATGGAGAGGTTAGGGAGTCTGTCAGTTCTGCAGGAGGAGCAGGCAGTCCAGAGAAACAAGAGTTCAGGCTGAACATTCTGTTAGTGCTGGGTGAAGCCAATCAGTTCTGGGATCTCCCTAAACTGAAAGGCAAACAGTGAAAATAGAGGTGGACTCGGGGCCGGCTGTGTCATTGATACCGGAAGCTGTATACCAGGAGAAGTTAAAAGCCCTGCCATTAAAGCCTGCAAAGATCACATTATGAACATGTGCAGAGCAATTGGTTCCCCTCAAGGATTATGTACTGGTGAAGGTACTGTGGAGGGACAAATGTGCAGAATTGCCGTTCTTTGTGGTGAAAGGTGACTACCTTCCTTTATGTGGATGCTCCTGGTTACAGAAGTTGAAATTGAACTCGGGCACGGCTAATAGACTGGCAGATTCGAAACTGACATTACAAGACATTTTGGAAAAGTTCAAAGATGACTTTCAAGGAACTCTTGGGGAGATGAATGGTGTCAAGGTTAAGTCATAGTTGAAGCTGGATACTTGTCCGAAGAGTTCAAAGGCACGTCTGGTACCATACGCCATTAGGCCGAAGGTGGAGGCTGAATTGGAACAATAGGTGGATCTGGGCACATTGGAACAGTGACCACCTGTGAATGGACCACCCCAGTCATTGCAGTTTGAAATCAGACGGATCAGTGAAAATTTGTGGGGATTTTAAGGGGACAGTAAACTCTGCCCTGTGTGCAGATCAATACCCACTTTCTCTCATTGACAGCCTATTCAGTGGCCTGATAGGTGAAAAGAAATTCTCCAAAATGGACCTATCACAGGCCTATTTGCAGAAAGGGGGTAATGAAGGATTCATAGCCACTTCTAATGACGGTCACACGAAGGGGCTTGTTCCATTATAAGTGGCTCCATTTTGGTATTATGTCACCTCAAGTTCTGTTCCAGAGAGCCAGGGCCCAAATCTTGAGTGGATTGACAGGAATACAGTGTTAGCAGAATGATATTTTGGTCACGGGTTCAACAGAGGAGAAGTGTTTAAATAACCTGGAGAGCACCTTGATGAGTTTGTAGGAACAGACTGCCTGAAGTCAAGAGAGAGAAATCTGAACTCTTTAAGGACTCCATTGAATACCTGGGTCATGTAATTGGTACACTGGGTTACTCAAGTGTATAAGAAGATGGAGGCCATTATGAAGGCCCCAAGACCAGAAAATGTGTCGCAATTGAGGCCATTTTTGAGACTTATTAATTACTATGACAAGTTCATTCTGGATCTGGCAATGGGGTTGAAATTGATGCTTTGGTTGCTGTGTAAAGGACAATGTGGAAGTAGACAAATGAATGTGAGGAGGACTAGCTGGCGGTAAAGCAGGCTTTGAACAGATCGGATGTGTTAGTTCATTTCAACCCAAGTTACCACTGCAGCTTACGTGTGATGTCTCATCCTATGGGCTTAGGATTGTCCTGTCCCATATTATGCCAAACAAGGAGGAGAGCTCTGATCTTCGGGTAAACGTTCTCCAAGGCGGCCTTCACGACATACGACAACGCAGAGTGTCGATAGCCAAGTTCCGCACACATGAGGACGGCCTCAACCGGGATCTTGGGGTCATGTCACACTATCTGTAACCCCCATGACTTGCCTGGGCCCGCAACATCTCACTTACTGTCCTGTCTGGAGACAATACGCTTTTTAACCTATGCTTAATGCTATCTCCACTCACATTGCCTGCACCTTTAAGAGTTAATTAGCTGACTAGCTGTAAAGACTCGCATTCTAATCAGTGTTCTGTAAACTGTGTGTGCCTTTATATGGCCTGTTTGTGATCAGAACTCCCCACTCACCTGATGAAGGAGCAACGCTCTGAAAGCTAGTGGTGTTTACTACCAAATAAGCCTGTTGGACTTTAACCTGGTGTTGTGACACTTCTTACTGTGTTTACCCCAGTCCAACACTGGCATCTCTACATCATCCACAGGGGTATACATAACACCATACTCTTTGATAAACATTTTTCTCCTGGATTCCCAAGAGGATTTTCAGTGGACTTCCTGAGTTCCCTATTGACTGCACAAACTGAGTCAATCAAACATCTCTAAATATAAATAATTTCTCTCTCCAGCTTTAACTGATAAAAGCTGAAATACTTGGTTGATCTTCATGCATATGTGTCAGGTGAAAGAGAGTGATTAGTATGTCTGCTTAGTGGCACCAGGCTCAGGCCAGATGCATTTATATGGCCAGGGCTCACTTGAATCCATTGCAGAATTGATTGATACTTTGAAGATTTGGAGAGTAGCGTTGTCACATATTTAAAATAAACTTGTTCTTCTTAAGGGAGGTGTCCTCCAGCTTGTAAGTATGTCTAGTGCATTTTTAAAAAACTTTTGGACTGGAGATATCTTCTGCCAAAACCCCATGATTTAGTGGAATTAGATCCTCAGACATTGCCCACTTAGACTTTTGAGAAGTTTTTGATAAGGGGTTTCTGGGTGAGCTCTCTGTTGTCAATGCTATTGTATTCAGCTGAATTGGGCACTGCAGCAAAACTAAGACAAAAAGTGGTTATTGAAGGACTTGCATCTGTATAGAGAATGGCCATCATTGGTGTCCTACAGGAATCAGTGTTTGGTCTATTGCTCTTTACTACTTAATACTTTGGGTATAGATGTTGGGGAGCAATCTACAAATTTGCAAATGATACTAAGATTTGGTTGAGATTTAGGATTGTAGGCCATGTTCAACTGTTTCAGATAGTGCTTTGTGTTGGTCAGATTGTGCACTTAACTGGCCAGAGATATTTAACGGTATAAGTGATGGATATGTGCAGTGTTATGCACATGGGAAGAGCAAATAGTCAACATCCATACATCCTCCAGGGAAATCATTAAAGAGGTTATGAAAAAATGCAACCTGGGCATTCCAGTGCACACATCCCTAAACATACATATTGCGGTGGACAGTGGCACAGTGGTTAGCACTGCTGCCTCACATCACTAGGGACCCAAGCTTGATCCTGGCCTTAGGTGACTGCCTGTATGGAGTTTGCACATTCTTCCTGTGTCTGTATGGGTGCTCATGTTTCCTCTCACAGGCCAAAGATGCTCAGGCTAGGTGGAACGGTCATGCTAAATTGTCATTTTGCATCTGAAGATGCGCAGGTTAGATGGATTAGCCATGGTGAATGCACGGATTTCAGTCTTAGGGCGGGGACGTGGGTAGAGTCTTTCAGAGGGTTGGTACAGACTGGATGAGCTAAATGGCCTCCTTCTGCACTGTAGGGACTCTATAAGCAGTGTGGTGAAAGCATAGTTAGAGCAATCAGGGCCTTGAGTGCATTAATAGGACAAATGAATACAAGATGAGGCATATTACTATGTTCCTGTAAAAGACCTGTGACCAACTTTGGCTTCCTCATATGTTGGAAGATACTGAAACTTTTAAGAGTGCAGAACAGGACCATTAGAATAATTCACATCCAAAGCAGATTAGTTATTGTGATACGTTAAAAGAGTTTGTACTCTACACTTTCCAAAAGCTTAGATTTATGAGTGACCAGATTGAGGTTTATAAGATGACGAAAGGCATGTGTTCCAGGTGACAGTTTGTTCTAATTAAGTAGGTGAGCAGGGGTCCTGGATGCAAGTGGCTGAAAATGTGAATGCCAAATGTATCAGCCCAGAACAACCTCCTCCTTCCTGGACTCCTTGCAAGGCCTGAAGCTCCCCCATCTGTTGCTGTTGTTCCTACTCTTTCTGCAGCCAGTATGGGATGGCCAATATCACTTCCATCAATCAGTGAAACATGCAGTACAACTTCAGCCAAAAAAAAATCTCAGTGAAGTGTCTTCAACCCTCCAACTAGATACCGATGATCTGGCTACTTGCAAATGAGTACCCCTTTAAAATATCACAGCAAATGTCCCTTATTACCAATTTAACAAAACGTGCAAGTTCCAAATGGCATTCAGTATTCAAAAGCATTAATCTGAACTGTTTCATTTCAGTAATGTGCGCTGGCAGCAAGTGGTTTAGTCACTGGACAGTCACAGTCACTGTTTACTTGGTATGTTAACAGAAAGAAGGCAGAATTCTTCTTCCTAAAATCAGAGGTGGCGGGCAGGCGGGCGAAAAGATGAAGGAGTATTGTGTTTTGAACAACCTCTGCATCAAATTCTCCTTAAATGCAGGTCGTCAACATAAAAAAGAAAATAAATTCTATCTTAGGAAGTTGGGCAAAATAAATATAGCCTGAGTTTAGTGACACCAGGTGCAATGATGTGGCTTTTTTGCAGCAAACATTGTCATCTGTACTTTGACTTTGTAAACATTCTCATCATTTTCTGAACTCTAACCTTTTGTCATGTTACCACAGAGCAGTACATCTTGATGTTTCACCTAACTTCCAGCTGCCAAAGAAAGCTTCTGATGATGTGGCTCGTTATCTGAAAGCCAAGGTCATCTCTTGTTTGAAGCAATTTGTATTGTCACTGTGGAAACAAAATAACCCTGTCCAATGCTGTGTAACAGTTCTTCAAACTGACAGTAAGCGTTGGATTTCCAATAGGTGCTGTTGGTAAGTGCAGTCCCCCCCACCCCCGTCAGGAGTACGAAATCAGGATATTACCTCTGGAAGGTTCACCTGTTAGTCAGCAATGTGGTTGATAAAATGATAGTGGTGTGTTCTCCTTCACAAGGCATTTCAATCTCCCCAACAAAGGCATTCCTAGAGAATTTTGACATCAAGATGTTTCACAGTGGCAGGTGGGCAAGGAAATAATTGGCGAGAACAGCGCAAAGAATGTTATACAAAATGAGACGGTAAGTGAAGGAAGGAAATGAATATAATAAATGAAGTGGCAGTATCTGGCTGCAAAACATTACAGGTGACAAGGAGCTAGGATGATGTAATGAATAGATACCAGATAAGACTTATGCAGTATAATGTGCAGATAAAGCATTTTACAGTGATGAAAAGAGGCAAATTGTAAGGAACATATCAATATACATAGAAACATACATAGAAACTAGAAGCAGGAGTAGGCCATTTGGCCCTTCGAACCATTCATTTTGATCATGGCTGATCATCAAATTCAATACCCCAGTCCCCCCATACCCCTTGATCCCTTTAGCCCCAAGAACTATATCTAATTCATTCTTGAAATCATACAATGTTTTGTCCTCAACAACTTTCTGTGGCAGTGAGTTCCACAGATTCCCCACTCTCTCAGTGAAGAAATTTTTCCTCAACTAAATCCTTATAGGCTTACCCCTTATCCTCAAACTATGACTCCTGGTTCTGGACTCCCGCACCATCAGGGAAGTCCTTTCTGAATCTACCCTGTCTAATCCTGTTAGAATTTTGTAAGTTTCTATGAGATCCCCTCTCAGTCTTCTAAACTCCAATGAATATAATCCTAACCTTCTTAGTCTCTCCTCATGTGACAGATGTGCCATTCAAGGAATCAGCCTAGTAAACCTTCACTGCATCTCCTCTATATCAAGAACATTCTTCCTTAGATGAGGACACCAAAACTACACACAATACTCCAGCTGCGGCCTCATCAATGCCCTATAAAATTCCAGTAAAATATTCCTATTCCTGTACTCAAATCCTTTTGCTATGAAAGCCAATACACTACTTGCGTTGTTTATTACCTGCTGTACCTGTGTGCTTACTTTCAGTGCCTGATGCACAAGGACACCAAGATCTTGCTGAGCATCCACCTCTCTCAACCACACTGATGTGGCCCTGGAGTCACATGTAGACCAGACCAGGTGAGGACGGCAGATTTCCTTCTTTAAAGGACATTAATGAGCCAGATGGGTTTTTCTGACAATCAACAATGGTTTAATGGTCATCAGTCAACTTAATTCCAGATATTTTTTATTGAATGGCAGGATTTGTACCCAGGTACCCAGAGCATTAGCTGAGTTTCAGGATTAATAATCTAGCGATACATCGCCTCTCCTAATGACACCTTTAATATAACTCTTTGTTTCCTGTCTGCTTTCTATCCATCTCAATACACTACCCACATTCCATGCTCTTTAGCTTTATGTAGTAATGTGCTATGTGCGACCTTGTCGAAAACTTTCTGAAAGTCTAAATAAATCACATCCTCTTGTTCTCCCTGGTCAGCTCTACAAGTTACATCCTCAAAGAATTCCAGTAGATTTGTCAATACAATTTCTCTATTGTTAATCTATGCTGACTTTGCCTGATTTTACTATTGCTTTCCAAATG
Organism: Carcharhinus amblyrhynchos; assembly: GCF_965287045.1. Classification (NCBI taxonomy): domain Eukaryota; kingdom Metazoa; phylum Chordata; class Chondrichthyes; order Carcharhiniformes; family Carcharhinidae; genus Carcharhinus; species Carcharhinus amblyrhynchos. The sequence continues at coordinate 39,344,742 of NC_137330.1, forward strand.
CTGAGTTACGAAATCTTTGATAATGGACTCAAGCAATTTTCCCAGTACCGACATTAGGCTCACTGGTCTACAGTTCCCAGTTTTCTCTCTACCTCCCTTTTTGAATTGCGGGCGTAAATTAGCTAACCTCCAATCTGTAATTCCAGAGTCCAAAGAATTTTGGAAAATGACCACCGGTAGAGTTATTATTTTTAGGGTCACTTCTTTAAGTAGTCTGGACCTAGAGGTTTTTCCACCTTCAATCCCATCTATTTCCCCAACACAATTACTCTACTAATGCTGATTTTCTTCAGCTCCTCACTAAAACTTGCTTTTCTCAGAACTTCCAGTATATTATTCATATCTTCCTTTGTGAAGACAGAAGTAAAATATGAATTTAGTTCCTCTTTGTTCCTTGTTACGAATTCCCCCATTCCTGACTATAAGGGGCCTACACTCATTTTTGTCAATCTATTTCACTTTATGATACCTTAGAAACTTTTATAGTCCGCCTTGATAAAGAATATAGACCAATAAGGAAGATAGGTTTAAAAGTTGTACTGATGATATAGGACTGACAATTCTATACAATGAATTGTCCTTGGCTGAAACACAGAATCAGTTCTTACTTTATATAAACAAGGTATGGATGTTATGACAGTAACTCTCACTGTGATGTGAACTTTGCTGTGCCTGCATTCTACATCTATCCAGGCTTATTACTCAAGTATCGTGAGACCGAAACAAAGGGTAGACTTGTTCTCCCTTTGTCACCCTGCCCCTCTTCATTCCTTTTTATTGAGAGTGTCACAGTCAGGCAGCTTAAATTTAAAGTAATGGTGCACTATCCAGGGAAGCAGTCCTTTGACAAAAAAAAGACATTTTTGCTAAGTTTAGGTTTTTGTAACATCTGTTTTATATCGAGTTAAAGAACTTAAAAAAGATCACAAATTAAAAAGTTGTGATTAAGATTCCTGTAATCAGCTTATTTTGATGTAATGGAAACAATTTTCATTTCTCCATCTGTCAGGAGGATACATAGCATGAAGAAAATAATGAGCAACATATTCTGCCCCATTCTGACTGCTACTGTGCCTTTTTAATAATTCATTTATGGGATGAAGGTGTCACTGGCTGGACCAGCATTTATTGCCCATCTGTAGTTGCCTTTGAGGAGGTGGTGGTGAGCGGCCTTCTTGAACTGCTGCAGACTCTGAAGTGTAGGTACACCCCCAGTGCTGTAAGGGAGCAAGTTAAATTAAATGCTAAATTGCCCCTTATTGTCGGGGTTTTAGCAGGGTAAATATGTCGTGTTGCAGGAATAGGGCCTGGGTGGGATGTAATTGGTGCAGTCTCCATGGGCCAAATGGCCTCCTTCTGCATTGTAGGGATTCTATGATTCAGTGAGTTCTGGGATTTTGACCCAGTGACAGTGAAGGAACAACAATGTATTTCCAAGTCAGGAGGGGAACCTCCAGATGATGGTGTTCCCTGTTATCTTTCTAGACAAGAATAGTAGTGGGATTGGAAGATACCTTAGTGACCGTAGTGAGTTTTTGAAGAGCATCTTGTAAATGATACATAAAGCTGCCACTGTTCACAGTGAAGGAGGGAGTGAATGTTTGTGAAAGGGATAGCAATCAAGCGGGCCGCTTTGTCCTGGATAATCTAAAGCTTTTTGAATATTGTTGGGGCTGCACTCATTCAGGCATGTAGAGAGTATTCCATTACACTCCTGACCTGTGCCTTATAGATGTAGGGTTTGGGGAGTCAGGATGTGAGTTATTTGTCACAAGATTCCAGTCCAAAAATGTGCGGGTTGGGTTGATTGGCCACGATAAATTGCCGTTTAGTGTCAGTGGGGTTAGGAGGGTAAATATGTGGGGTTATGGAGATAGAACCTAGATGGGATTGTTGTCTGTGCAGGCTGTTTGGCCAAATGACCTCCTTTTGCACTGTAGATTCTTTGATTCTATGATTCCTAGCCTTTGGCCTGCTCTGGTAGCTACAGTATTTATGTAGTTATTCTAGTTCAGGTTCTGGTCAATTGTAACACCCAGGATGTTGATGGTGGGGGATTCAGCAATGGTAGACTGATGGAACAGTTATTGGCAGGGTTGGATTTGACCTGCTTCTTGTGTATAGGTCATACCCGAGCAATTTTTCACATTGCTAAGTAGATACCAGTATTGCAGCTGTACTGAAATGGTTTGGCTAGGGACACAGCAAGTTCTGGAGCACAAGACTTTAATACTATAGCTGGAATATTGTCATGGCCCATAGCCTTTGCAAAATCCAGTACCTTTAGCCATTTCTTGATGTCATGTGGAGCGAATTGAATTGGCTGAAACCTGCTGCCATTTTGATAGAGACCTAGAATTTGGAGGCTAGAACTCCCACTTGAACAAGTGAGAACCTCATTAAAGTACTAAAATATTAAATATCATTAAAATATCAGAGTCATTTGTGTTACTAAGACCAGAAAGCCATTTCACAAATTTAATTATGGTGAATACTCAATGCTGTGTTAAGAAAACAGCTGATGGTAAATGCTGGGGTTGTTCCAAATCCCAGAAGAGAAACTTGAAACAAATGCCTTCAACCTTATCTTGTAATTTGATCTTAATGTGAGGAATAATTTAAAATCCAGGGAGCGATGTCCCAGACATTTTGTAATGATTTAAACAAAGTAAATGTTTATTAAACAATAATGAAGTCAACTAGAAGTGCATTCAATGAAATCAATGGCTATACATAGCAACACTAATTTGTATGCTTAAGAACATAAGAAATAGGAGCAGGAGTAGGCCATCTACCCCTTTGTTACCTTATACATCTCTATAAGATCCCCCCTCAGCCTTCTAAACTCCAACGAGTACAGACCTAGTCTATTTAGTCTCTCTTCATAGGCCAATCCCCTCATCTCCGGTATCAGCCTAGTGAACCTCCTCTACACTCCCTCCAAGGCCAATATATCCTTGCGCAAGTGCGGCGACCAAAACTGCACACAGTACTCCAGCTGCGGCCTCACCAGTGCCCTGTACAGTTGCAGCAAGACCTCCCTGCTTTTATATTCAATCCCCCTCGCTATGAAGGCCAAACAGTAAGTAGAGCAACATACGAATAAAGAACAAAATACTGTGGAAGCTGGAATACTGCAGATGCTGGAAATCTGTAGTAAGAACAGAAAATACTAGATAAATTCAGCAGATCCAGCAGCATCTATGGCATCTCCTTGTGTGTACGTGTGTGTGTGTGTGTGTGTGTGTGTGTGTGTGTGTGTGTGTGTGTGTGTGTGTGTGTGTGTGTGTGTGTGTGTGTGTGTGCAAGATGAGAGTGAGAGTGTGGGAGATCACTGAGGTAATCCATATCCACAAGCAGCAAACCTGGACAACATTTAATCTTGGGCTGACAAGTGGCAAGTAACATTCACGTCACACAAGTGCTGAGCACTGACTATCTCCAACAAGAGAGAAGCTAACTATAATCATCAATGGCAATAACATCATCCCACCATCAAAATCCTGGGGGTTACCATTGGCCAGAAACTAAATTGTACCAACCATAAAATACTGTGGCTGTAAGAGCAGGTCAGAGGCTGGGGATTGTGAGGAACTCACCTCCTGACTTCCCAAAGCCCATCTACTAGCTGCAATGCACAGTTAGGAATGTGATGGAATAATTTCCACTTGCCTGAATGAGTGCAACTCCAACAATATTCAAGAAGCTCAAATCCATCCAGATGCACCCTGCTTGACTGGCACTCCATCCAGCACCGTAAACATTTACTCCATCCACCATCGATGCACAGTGCTAGCAATTGTACTGCAGCACTTCAACAACTCACCAAGGTTCCTTCGACAGCACCTTCCAAACCCATGAACTCTACCATGTAGAAGGACAAGGCCTGGGAATACCATCACCTTCAAGCGTCATCAAAAACTCACACCATCCTCATTTGGAACAATATTGCTATTCCTCCATTGTTGCTGGGGCAAAACCATAGAATGAATGCAACTGTAGTTGCACTCATTCAAGCAGTGTTGTGGGTGTACCTACACCACGTGGTCTGCAGCGTTTCAGGAAGATGGGTCATCACCACCTTCTCGATTAGGAATGGGCAATAAATGCTAATCTTGCCAGTGGTGCTCACATCCTGTGAATGAATAAAGAAAATAGCCACTACTGAACATGCAAATCCAGGGGTCACTGACTTGAAAATAGAGCAGGGATTAAAATTTCTTTACAGCAGTTTAAAATGACGAGTCACGATGATATCAGATATGGTGGTGGGTAGCAGGGTGAAGGGAACGGGTAAATCAGTTGTAACATTCTGGTGCTGGCAAAGACCTCAGGCTGCAAGCTGGTGCTACCAGTCTCCTGAGTCTGCTCTGTCCTCACTTTCCTTGTGATTATTTCTCCTCAGATGGTCTTCTTGCTCTCCTGTTTCCATTTATTGATTTCATTGTGCAGAAAGATTGTCCAAAATTCAGCACACAACAACAATGAGCCTTGGTGAACTCTGTTGAAGAGTCATTTGGACTCAAAATATTGGGGGAATTTTCCCGCCCCGCCTGCCGCAGGGATCACGGCAGGCTGGGGAGGACCATGCAAAAGTCCATTGACCTCGGGCGGAATTTTCCAGTTTTGGGGTGAGCATAGTCAAAAAATCCCAGCCACTAACTCTGTTTCTCTCTCCATACATGCTGCTCGATCTGCTGAATTCATCCAGTATTTTCTGTTCTTACTTCAGATTTCCACCATCTGCAGTATTCCAGCATCCACAGTATTTTATTCTTTATTCCTATGTAGCTCTACTTGCTGTTTGCTGAGTGAGAATGTGGCATTAGAGAACTTCAATTTAAATGCAGTAATGAAATTCATGCTTACTTCTGGCTTCCATGCCAATAAAGATCCCGAGAAAATTAACAGCAGGAGAAACTGAAGGAACAATAGACAGTAACTGCAGGACAGTGATTTTAAAACTACTTCCAGTTTGATCCTGCTGGGTGGAATAGGTTAAAATGGGCCCAATTCGATTAAATATGTCCACTGAGATAAACCCTCATCTCATTGTAAATTACAGTGCTGATGGCAAGTGAACTCGAAATATTGGAAAATAACTAATCACCTGAACCCATCCCAGAAAGTGGTCAAATTTGTTATTACTTCACTGTCTGCCATCATTTATCACTGTGGGAAAATATAGGTTGGTATTTTTTCCAGTAAAAGGATCCTTGCATTGTTTCCTGATCAGCAGTAAATTGGCAGGAAAGCCCAAATTCAAAAAAAATTGATTTCCATTGTTTGGTATCTCATTGTAGATAAATCCTGCAGTCGCAATGTTCAGTTGTCCGCTTGAAATGGAATCAAAATATCACTCAATGATTTTAGATCCATACAGCCGTTAAAACACTTGGGAATTTACCAATAAAATTCTAAACATGCCACTTATTATAAAATAACACAGGTAAGAGGCTGCTGCAAAGCTGATTGCTTTAATTTTTTTTATTTGTATGGTTGGGGAAGCTGTTATAGTTTGATATTGAAGTTAACAATCCATTGACAGTGATAAACTGCTTTGGCTTCACTTCTGCTACTCGCAACATTATCTCAGCTGCTTGATGAATTGCTGTCTTGTAGCACAGCCTAAGTTATGTATTTCCTTATAGGTACTAAGTGAATACATGAGCTTCCTGTCACCATCTACAGGGGCATGATTTTTCCGATGGCAGGATTTCCCATCCCAAAGAGTCAATGGGGAACGCATTCGATGGATTGCAACCTTTTATAGCTCAATAAGGCATTAATTGGCTAAGGGTGAATCATATGCTCTCATCTGGGGAGAAAATCCTATCTTACAGAGCTGCCAGTCAATCTGATCAGCTAGGCACCTGGCATGGACTTCACTGGACCACGGGTACAAGGGCAACAGAAATGTGATGAGGCACTTATGTGAGCACTCATTGGCCATTTGTGGACCTCATTAGCCCCAAGGGCAGTTGGGTCGCCCAAAGCCTCAACCAACCCCATAAAATGGGAGACCGGTCAGGGCAGGTGGATGGGCCAGACAACAAAATTTTATGAGTCCGACTGCCTTAAAACTTGGCAGCAGGGAACCATAGAATTCCACCCTATGTTAGTATCCTCCACTCTAGCACCACAATTAAGCCAGGGGATCAGTCCCGGATTTAGGCATAACCTAAACAAGCTACAGATTACAGCCTCACAATCTGCAGGGACCTCACAAAATTTCAGAAGGTTTACAATGGAGGGAACATTTAAGAGCGGATACCAGAAAAGAAAAAGAAAGCACCAGCTTGAAGAGCAACTCAAAAAATTATCAAAAGTTGACAGTTACTTTACTTCTGAAGCAGATAAGGATCCACAAATCCTGTTTTGGTACACACTTTTGTAAGATCTTTTCATGTAACTTTTTAACAAGGGACCTCAAAGCTTTATATAGCTTAGGGCCTCACCAAGTCTAAATCCGGCACGGCAGGGGATCAACACTGAATACTGCAAAGGCCATGGGCCCTGCCAACATTACTGAAGACATACACTCCAGAACAAGCTGGGCCTCTGGCCAAGATGGTCCTGTACAATTACAACACTGGCATCTACCCAACAATATGGAAAACTGTCCATAAAAAGGAAGATAAATCCAACCTGTACAATTGTCTCCCCATCAGCCTTCTCTTGCTCCTCATCAATAGTTATGCAAGGTGTCATCAAAAGTGCTATAAGCAGCACTTACTCACCAATAACCTTCTCACTGATCCTGATTTGGGTCCTGCCAGGGCCAATCAGCTCCTGACCTCATTGTCTAAACATAGACAAAAGAGCAGAACTCAAGAGGTGAGGTGGGAGTGGCTGTCCTTGACTTCACGGCAGCATTTGACCAAGAGTGGCATTAAGGACCCCTTACAAATGAAGTCATAGGAATCAGGGAAAATTCTCCATTGGATGGAGTCATATCTTGCATAAAGAAAGATGATTGTGGTTTTTGGAGGTCAATCATTTCAGTCCCAGGACATCACCTCAGGTTAGTGTCTTGGGTCCAACCATCTTCAGCTGCTTCATCAATGACCTTCCTTCCATCATAAGGTCAGAAGTGGGGATATTCTGTGATGACTGCACAATATTCAGAATTATTTGTGACTCCTTAAATTCTGAAACAGTCCATGTCCATATGCAGCAAGATCTGAACAACATTCAGATCTGGGTTGGTCAATGGCAAGTAACATTTCTGCCACACAAGTATCAGGCAATGACCATCTCCCTTTGACATTCAATGCAATTAATATCACCAAATCATCCACTTTCAACATCTTAGAGTTACCATTGACTAGAAACTGAACTAGACCAGCCAGGTAAGTATTGTGGCAACAAGAATAAGTCAGGGGCTGAGAGTTCTGCAGATAGTTTACCTCTGACTCCCCAGAGCTGTCCACCATCTACATGGCATAATTCAGGAGTGAGGTAGATATCTTCCAACCATCTAGAGCTCCTCGGGAAGCTAATTTGGCAGAGGGTGGGACCCAAAGCAGTAGGAAGACAAAAGTGAAGGTTGAGTACAGCACGAAAGTTAAAGAGAGCACATTAAATAGTTGAGGCAGTGTGACTAATTCTAGCATTGGACAGGTCAGGCAAGAGCAGGGCAGAGAGCAAGGGAATCTAGATTAAACTGCATTTACTTCAATGCAAGAAGCCAGATCGGCAAGGCAGATGAACTGAGGGCATGGATGGGTGCATGGGACTGGGATATCATAGCTATTACTGAAACATGGTTAAAGGAGGGACAGGACTGGCAGCTCAATGTTCTAGGGTACAGGTGCTATAGGAAACATAGAACAGGAGGTAAAAGAGGAGGGGTAGTTGCATTTTTGATTAGGGAGAATATCATGGCAGTACTGAAGGGGATGTTTCTGAGAGTTCGCCCACTGAGTGCATATGAGTAGAGCTGAGAAATAAGAAGGGGAAATCACTTTGTTAGGGTTGTACTATAGGCCCCCAAATAGTCAGTGCAAAATTGAGAAGCAAATATGTAAAGAGGTTACAGATAGCTCCAAGAAAAATAGGATGGTAATGGTAGGGGACTTTAACTTTCTCAACATTGACTGAGACAGCCATAGTATTAGTGGTTTGGATGGATAGAAATTTGTTGAGTATATTCAGGAGGAATTTTTCATTCAGTATGTGGATGAGCCAGCTAGAGAGGAGGCAAAACTTGACCACCTCTTCGGAAATAAGGAAGGGCAGGTGACAGAAGCATGAGTGAGGGATCACTTTGGGATCAGTGACCATAATTCCATTAGTTTTAAGATACATATAGAGAATGATAGGTCTGGCCCAAAAGTTAAAATTCTAAATTGGGGCAAGGCCAATTTTGTTGGAATTAGACAGGAACTTTCAAAAGTTGATTGGGGGAATCTGTTGGCAGGCAAAGAGATGTCTGTAAGCGGAAGGCTTTCAAAAGTGTGTTAACTAGGATTCAGGATAAACACATTCCCTTTAGAGTGAAGGACAAAGCTGGTAGAAGTAGGGAACCCTGCATCCGAGGGTTCTGAAAGAAATGGCGGAGGTGATAGTGGATGCCCTGGTGGATATTTTCCAAACATCGCTGGATTCCGGGGAAGTGCCGGAAGATTGGAAAGCGGCTAATGTTATGCCGTTGTTTAAGAAGGGTGCCAGGCAAAAGGCAGGGAATTATAGGCCGGTTAGCTTAACGCCTGTTGTAGGTAAAATGTTAGAATCCGTCATCAAGGAAGAAATAGCGAGGCATCTTGAGGGGAATTGCTTGATAGAGCAGACGCAGCACAGTTTCGTTAAGGGGAAGTCGTGTCTGACAAATTTATTGGAGTTCTATGAGGATGTGTCTAGGGCGGTGGATAGAGGAGAGCCGGTGGATGTGGTCTTTCTTGATTTTCAGAAGGCGTTTGACAAGGTACCTCACAAGAGGTTATTGCAGAAGGTCAGGGGGCATGGAGTTGGGGGTAGGGTGTTAGCGTGGATAGAGGATTGGTTGTCAAATAGGAGGCAGAAAGTGGGGGTTAATGGGTGCTATTCGGATTGGCGGTTGGTGACTAGTGGAGTGCCCCAGGGGTCGGTGCTGGGGCCTCAGCTATTTACCATTTATATAGACGATCTGGAGGAGGGAACCGAGTGTATGGTGTCGAAATTTGCTGATGACACCAAGATTGGTGGAACGGCAAATTGCGCGGAGGGTGTGGAGAGTCTGCAGAAGGATCTAGATAGGCTGGGCGAATGGGCCAGGAACTGGCAAATGGAATTTAATGTTGGCAAGTGCGAGGTGGTCCACTTTGGTAGGAATAATGGTAGGAAGGACTATTACTTACGTGGCGAAAAACTGCAATAGGCGACGGTGCAGAGGGACCTCAGGGTCCTTGTGCATGAGTCACAAAAACCCAGCCTGCAGGTGCAGCAGGTGGACAGGAAGGCTAATGGGATGCTGGCCTTCATGGCGAGGGGGATTGAATATAAAAGTAGGGAGGTCTTGCTGCGGCTGTATAGGGCATTGGTGAGGCCGCAGCTGGAGTACTGTGTGCAGTTTTGGTCACCGTACTTACGCAAGGATATTTTGGCCTTGGAGGGAGTGCAGAGGAGGTTTATTGGGCTGATACCGGAGTTGAGGGCATTGAGCTATGAGGAGAGGTTGAATAAACTAGGCTTGTACTTGTTAGAGTTTAGAAGAATGAGGGGAGATCTCATTGAGGCATATAAGATGATGAATGGGATGGATAGGATAGAGGTGGAGAGACTCTTCCTGCTCAGAAAGGACAGTAGGACTAGGGGGCACAGCCTCAAGATAAAGGGGGGGCAGTTTAGAACGGAGTTGAGGAGGAACTTCTTCACTCAAAGGGTGCTGAATCTCTGGAATTGAGGTGGTGGAGGCTGCCTCGCTAAATATGTTTAAGACGCGGGTTGATGGGTTTTTGATAAGAGAGGGGATTAAGGGTTATGGGGAGAGGGCGGGAATGTGGAACTGAGCCACGACAGATCAGCCATGATCTTATTGAATGGCGGGGCAGGCTCGAAGGGCTGGATGGCCTACTCCTGCTCCTATTTCTTATGTTCTTATGATTACTCAGGATATTGAGATCCTGGTCAAGAAGAAAAAGAAGGAGGCATATGACATGCGTAGGCAGCTGGGATCAAGTAGATCCCTTGAAGAGTATAGAGGTTGTCGGAGTAGAGTTAAGAGAGAAATAAGGAGGGCTTTGGCAGATAAGGCAAAGGAGAATCTGATGAACTTCTACAAATACATAAAGAGCAAAAGAGTAACTAGGGAGAGAACAGAGCTTCTTTAGGATCAACAAGCTCATCTATGTTCGGGTGAGATCCTAAATGAATATTTCACATCTGTATTTATTGTTTAGGGAACTTGGGGAAATAAATGGTGATCTCTTGAAGAGAGATAAGAAGGGGCAGGAAGACTTAAAGTGTATCAAGATAGATAAATCCCTGGGACCTGATGAAATGTAATCCAGGACATTGTGGGAGGCTAAGGAGGAAATTGCTAGTCCCCTAGCAGAGATATTTGAATCGTTGACAGCCACAAGAGAGGTGCCTGAAAATTGGAGGGTGGCAAATGTTGTGTCTTTGTTTCAGAAGGACTGCAGGAAAAACCTGGGAACTAAAGGCCAGTGTGCTAATGTCTGCAGTGGGTACGTTGTCAGAAGGTACTCTGAGAGATAGGATCTACAGGCATTTAGAGAGGCAAGGACTGATTAGGGATAATCAGCATGGCTTTGTGAATGGAAAATCTTGTCTCATGAATTTGATTGTGTTTTTTGAAGGGATAGCCAAGAAGGTAGATGAGGACAATGTAGTCAGCGTTGTCTACATGGACTTTGGAAAGGCTTTTGATAGGGTACCACATGGTTGGTTGTTGCATAAACTTAAATTACAAGGGATCCAATGTGAGGTAGCCGATTGGATACAAAATTGGCTTGATGACAGAAAACAGAGCGTGATTGTAAAGGATTAATTTTCAAACTGGAGGCCTGGGACCAGCGGTGTGCCTCAGGGATCAGTGCTGGATCCACTGTTATTTGTCATTTATATTAATGATTTGGATGAGAATTGGGAGGCGTGGTTAGTAAGTTTGCTGATTGCGCCAAGATTCATGGCATAGTGGACAGTGAAGAAGGTTATCCAGGATTGCAACAGGATCTTGATCAATTGGGCCAGTGGGCTGATAAATGGCAGATGGAGTTTAATTTATATAAATGCAAGATGATGCATTTTGGTAGATCGAATAAGGGCAGGACCTACTCAGTTAATGGTAGCGCATTTCGACGAGTTATAGAACGAAGAGATTGAGGGGTACAGGTTCATTGCTCCTTGAAAGTGGAATCACAACTGTACAGGGTGGTGAAGAAGGCATTCGACATGCTTGGTTTCATTGTTCAGAACATTGAATATACGAGTTGGGATGTTTTATTGAAGTTGTACAAGACATCGGTGAGGCCACACTTGGAATACTGTGTACAGTTCTGGTCATCCTATTATAGAAAGGATATTATTAAACTAGAGTGCGTGCAGAAAAGATTTACTAGGATGCTACCGAGACTTTATGGTTTGAGTTATAAGGAACGGCTGGATAGACTGGGACTTTTTTCCCTGGAGCATAGGAGGCTTAGAGGTGATCTTATTGAGGTCTATAAAATAATGAGGGGCATAGATAAGATAGATAGTCAACATTTTTTCCCCAAAGGTAGGGGAGTCTAAAACTAGAGGACACAGCTTTAAGATGAGAGGGGAGAGATACAAAAAGGACCAGAGTGGCAATTTTTTCACACAGAGGGTGGTGAGTGCCTGGAAAGAGCTGCCAGAGGTGGTAGTAGATGCGGGTACAATTTTGTCTCTTAAAAAACATTTAGACAGTTACATGGTTAAGATTGGTATAGAAGGATATTGGCCAAACACGGGCAATTGGGACTAGCTTAATGGTAAAAGCTGGGCAGCATGGACAAGTTGGCCCAAAGAGCTGTAAACCTCTATAACTCTATGACTACCACATGCCTAGGTGGGTGCAGCTCCATCAATGCTCAAAAAGCTCAATAACTTCCACGAGAAAGCAGCTCACTTGATTGGCACCCCATCCACCAACTTATATAATAAGAAAAAAATAAGAACATAAGAAATAGGATCAGGAGTAGGCCATCTAGCCCCTTGAGCCTGCCCCGCCATGCAACAAGATCATGGCTGATCTGAAGTGGATCAGTTCCACTTTCCCGCTTTCTCCCCATAACCCTTAATTCACTCCCTCTACCATCAGTGCACAGTGGAGAGTGCATCAGTGCAGAGTATTCACTCCCTCCACCATCAGTGCACAGTGCAGAGTATTCACTCCCTCCACCATCAGTGCACAATGGCAACAATAGGTATCAGTTGCAAGATTCAGTGCAACAACTTACCGAGGCTCCTTTGACAGCACAAATCCACAATCTCTATCATCTAGAAGGTAAGGCAGCAGATACTTGGGAATATCCTAGAATTTCCTCTCCAAATTGCACACAATCTTAACTTAAAATTATATCGCCAATTGTTCACTGTAGCTGGACTGTGGATGTTTCTACATCACATGGACTGCTGCAGTCCAAGAAGATAGCTCATCAACATCTTCTTAAGGGCCATTAGGGATGGTCAATAAATGCTAGTCCAGGCTGTCCATGTCTGATAAACAAAGAATATGTAAGAGTTCAACCTTTGCAGATCAAAGAACAAAGATGATTGATGTGGAAAAACTGTGCCGATGTTTTTTGGGAACGGAAATGGACCTTTAACCCACTTTGTCATTTGCTTCCGCCCCTGCCTCAGGCAGCAGGCCTGCCACCATCAGACCAATTAAGACCATGGGCCAGGTATTCCGGCTGCATTCACCTTGAAACCGGAAAATCCCACCCAAGGTCAACAGAGCTTTCCATGGTCCGCCCCTCTCCCACTCTGATTCCCGCGGTGGGTGGAATGGAAAGATTCGCCCCCATGTACCTGAGTTACTCTTGTCTAACTTCAAAGTGTTTGAAGTTACAGCAAACTTTTGTTCTATCTTTATCTCTAACTTTGACCTAAAACTCACCAAATCTGTCGCTCTTCAGAAAGAAGCTAAAGGCCCTAAATGTCAGTTGCTTTGTTTATCAAAATTGATTGTAAGGTTCTCTATTAGATACATTGCAGATATTTGCCTCTGGCCAGGGGCCACAGTCTGTTGCAATTTTCAATTTGTGCCCATTGCTTGTTGATGCTAAACTCAGCAGAGGACAGAAAATTGCAAATGAAAGTTGAGGTTGATTGTCAGCCTTCAAAATGGAGCCAAGATACCAAGCAGCAGTTTTTTTTTAATAATATGCATTTGATGGGGCTACTTCTTTGCCACAGACTTTAACCAACAAAGCTTACTTATTTTTCTATATCAACTGCCCTCATTATGGCTGGTAGTTAAAATAACAGTGGCACAGCAAGTTGGTGCAATCAACATGATTGGGTTTTTTATTATTCCCCATTTCTGTTATTGCCCTAATGCCAAACAGCACTGCCAGATAGTGATTATATTTAGTGTCAACACTCTTGGGTGGGAGTTTCCAGCCCTATCCCCTGCTGCGATCGAACAATCCCACCAAAAGTCAATCGATCTTATGCTGGCCCGTTGCCTTACCTGCAGTGTGTCCCAAAATAGTGGGGCAGGAAATTCATGGTCCTTGTCTCTTAGGTTTCAGATTCGAGTCTCACTCCAAAAATCAAGGCTGATATTCCAAATAGAGAGGATGGGAGAGATTTTCCAGTCCTTTCCATTGATGGGATATTCCGGTCCTGCCAAAGGTGATGGTGAATTCCCTGGTGTTGGGACAGGCTGGCCATGCACATAGGCATAGATATCGACAGGTCTGAAAAATCCTGCAATTGGCCAGCAGTGAGCCACCTCTGCCATTGGAAAACTAGTAGGCAGAGATGTGTGTGGGGGTAAGAGGGGACAGAAAATCCTGCCCAATATCTTTCAGCCGTGATGTTAAAATGAGACCCCATTGGTCTGCTCAGATGGATATTAAAGATTCCATAGCACTAGCTCAAAAAACAACAGCTGAGTTATCCCCTGATGTCTTGCTAATATTTATCCTTCTCTCAACATCACAATAGAAGGTTATCCGGATATTGTTACATTACTAGTTGTGGGATCTTGCTGTGTGTAAATTGGCTACCACATTTCCTATGTTACAATAGTGACGCACTTCAAAAGTAGTTCATTGACTTTGAGACTTCTGGTAATCAGGAGAAGCACTGTATAAATGTCTTTCTTTTGTTTGACACGTAGGTCAAAAGGCAGGAGTCTGAGCATACATTAGATAATGTCCAAGCATCAAATATCCATGGAAGCGTATTAACCATCTTAGAACTGACAGTGGAACAATGGTGGACCACTACATTCAAAGAAGGTGGCAATCCATATTTTCCAGCAGTCAAGTATCTATTATTTGGTTTCCCTTTTTTGATGCATCTGATAGCATTAATCACGTGTCAATGAGGTGGTCATCTTGCGGTAGGTAGAAAGTCTTTTGGCTTGACAGCAATATCCTGTTAGTGGAAATGCCACTCTTGTTTCAGCATAGTAGTGGCATGAAACAGTTAGCTTCACCTGTTACTCCAATTTTTGAGATACTTTTCTTTTCCAGGGTAATTTGAGGTAGATGGGACAATTTTCAAATCCAAAAGGGGTGGCCTTGAGCTCATTCATGAGTGTGCACTATACTTATGAGCAATGATCTGATCTGATCAGAGGAATCATTATCCCATAGTTTGCTAATAAGGCCAATCTTATTGGGATCCCTGCAGCCCCACATGCTATGTGTATTTTGACCAATGAAGGTAGACTTGCAGTTTACAGTAGTGGAGAAATCACTGGTGGATCTCTTGGCAAGCATGTTGAACAAAGAGAATTTGTTAGATTGCTCTATTTCAAAGGTGAATCTGAACATGGGATGGGACTCATTAAACTGTATGTAGTTGAGAATTCTGATTAATTCTAAATACCCAACATGAGGATAATTAGCAGTTAATGTTTTAATTTGTGGTTTGAGAATAATACAAAATATTTAAGTAGCATCTAAGAAATGAATTTGTAACATGCCAGTAAAATGAAAGATGTATTCATGAAAGATATCAGCACAAGTCAGGCACAAATAATACAACAAAGTAAATTACCAATGCATATCTAAGCTGGGGAAATAAGCCCAATAGATATAAGTGCCTTTAATATAATCGGTTTAACTTTGTTAGAGAAATGCTGAATCATAAGAAGCCATTTTTGGGAGAGAACTTCTGTAAAACAGACAGACGAATGACAGATCAATATTTGAAGATGTCAAAATATGATTGGTTGAAGGACATGCCATTATTAGATTGACATAACAGTGAATGAATGAAATTGCTTTTAATTAAGTGCTGGATTGTATAATCTGATAACAAAAACTGTAACCAATTCTGCTGTTTGGCATGAAATCTGAGATCTTTGTGAAAAGGCTGCTAGCTCATTAGTTGTTTAGGTGGAACCATTGATCTCCCTTTTTGGGCCAAAATGAGCTTTGTCTTTTCTTAATTGTATTGTCTGAATATTGTTAACTTGTAATGTTTTTGATTCTAACATTTCAATATTTTTAATAAAAATAAAAATTTAGGTTAATTGAAGAATTTCATTGAATTGAATGAACTTTTTTTGCCTTTGTGAAATGGAATATTTAATTAAAAGATTTAGCCTTTAAATTAATCAGGCCACCTGAAAGAATTTCCCACAACAGTGTATAAGGAAATTCTTACAAGCAGCTGCTGTTTCAAATGAATTCTTCAAGATGTGTCGAAAGGCCAACCATCTTCAACTGGTTCATCAATCACCTTCCCTTCATCATAAGGTCACAAGTGAGAATGTTCGCTGATGATTACACAGTTTTAAGCAGTATTCGCAGTTCTTCAAATACTGAGAAATTCATGTCTAAATGCAGAAAGATCTGAACACCATACAGGCTTGAGCTGATAAGTGGCAAGTAGCATTCATGCACACAAGTGGCATGCACTTTGGAAGGACAAACCAAAGTAGAACGTATAGGGAAAATGGTAGGACTCTGAAGAGTGCAGATGAACAGAGGGATCTGGGAATTCAGGTACAGAATTCCTAAAAGTGACGTCGCGCGTAGATAGGGTCGTAAAGAGTGCTTTTGGTACATTGGCCTTTATAAATTGGAGTATCGAGTATAAAAGTTGGAGTAAGGTTATGGTAATGTTGTATCAGGCATTGGTGAGGCTGAATTTAGAGTATTGTGACAGTTTTGGTCACCTAGTTACAGAAAGAATGTAAATAAGGTTGAAAGAGTGCAAAGAAAGTTCACAAGGATGTTGCCGGGACTTGAGAAGCTGAGTTACAGAGAGAGATTGAATAGGTTAGGACTTTATTCCCTGGAGCGTAGACGAATATGGGGATATTTGATAGAGGTGTATAAGATTTTGATGGGTGTAGATAGAATGAATGCATGCAGGCTTTTTCCACTGAGACTAGAGGAGAAAGAAACGAGGGGGCGTGGGTTAGGGGTGAAAGGAGAAAAGTTTAAAGGGAATATTAGGGGGGGCTTCTTCAAGCAGAGAGTGGTGGGAGTGTGGAATGAGCTGGCAGATAAAGTGGTAAATGCAGGGTCACTTTTAACATTTAAGAAAAACTTAGATGGGTTCATGGATGAGAGGGGTGTGGAGGGATATTGTCCAAGTGCAAGTCAATGGGACTAGGCAAAAAACGGTTCGGCACAGACAAGAAGGGCCAAAAGGCCTGTTTCTGAGCTGTAATTTTCTATGCTTCTATGGTTCTAAGTGCCAGACAATGACAACTCCAAGAGACAGTCTCAAAGCATTTGGACTTGACACTCAATGTCACGGTTATTGCTGAATTCCCCCAAAATCAAATTCCGGGGTTACCATTGACCAGAAGCTGAACTAGGTAGATTATAAAAATACAAGTACATGTCAGAAGTTGGGAAATCTGCAATTGCTAACTCACTTCTTCATTCCCCAAAGGCTGTCCACCATCTACAAAGCACAAATCAGGAGTATGATGAAACACTCTTCATTTGCCAAGATCAGTGCAGCTCCTACAATACTCAGGAAGATCAACACCATCCAGAACAAAGCGGCTCACTTGACAGGCATCCTTAAACATTTACACCCTCCTCCACCAACGTACGGCAGCAGAAGTGTGTAACGTCCCTACAAGATGAATTTCAATAACCCACCAAGGCTCCTTTCACAGCTCCTTTTACAGCCATCAATGCTACCATCTAGAAGGACAAGGGCATCAGATACATAGGAACACCATCACCTGAAAGTTTCAATCCAAACCAGGTCATTCTCACTGGAACCAGCAGACAGATCCTTCACTATTATTGGGTCAAAATCATATAACTTCCTTCCGAATGGCACTATGGGTGTACCGACACCATGTGAACTGCAGTGCTTCAAGAAGGGATGGACAATAAATGTTGGCCTAACCAGTGATGCTCAGGACCCATGAAAGAATAAAAAAATGAATATTGAGGATAGATACTTAGCTTGCAGAAAAGTGCGAGGACAGAGCAACAGTCAGGCATAGCCCTTTAGGGTATCGCAAAGCATCATGTTAGTTATCCCAGAGGCAAACTAACTTGGCAGCAATCTAGCTGAGGATTTTGCAATTTGCAATACATGCTAGCACACCGAGGTCTCACAGCCTAGATTCTCGGTCCCTTACACCCATCCTTTCCATGAATCCTGATAGTTGTTGGCAGTGGGATCTAAAGACTGTTGCAGCTAATTAAAACTGAAACTATGCATTCTTCCTGCAGGGAAGATATTGCCCGCTGCCAGGAAATGACAAGCTTTTGAAGGAGGATGTGCCAACATCCAGTATTTCACACCATAATTGGCTTTCACGCTGGCCTGGCATTTGGGATTGGAGATGTAGGAATCTGTGCCTTCAATGGGTTTGAGACTATGTGTTTTGATTTTTTTTATTTGTTTATTTTATTTGTTTGATATGTCTGTGTATTCTTCAATTCCTGCAGCAGCTACCACTTTCCTTGTAAAAAAACCTAAAAAAGTAACTGATTCAGAAAGAAAGAAAGGACCCCAAAGTTAACTGCGCTTTTTTTTAGTTCTTCCTGTAAGTCAGGACAGCAGAAGATATTGATTGAGCCTTGCTGTCTCCTCTGCTTTGGCAATACTGGAGATTACTTATCCATGCTTTCCCTACATCTAGTTGAGGGAGGATTAAGCTGATAAGATACTAACACATGCTGCAAAAGGAAACGAGAGGATGCAGATGTGAACACAAGAGATAATAACAGGAGCGGACCGTGCAGCCTATCGAGTAGGCACCTCCAAACAATACAATCATGGTTCAACTTGGATTTCAACTCCACTTTCCCATTTGCTCACCATATTCCTTGACTGAGAGATCAAAAATCTGTTTATCTCAGCCTAAAATACATTCACAACCCCCAGGGTGTGGAGCATTCTGAAGATTCATAACCCTTTAAATTCAGTCATTTCTCCTCAAGTCAGTCCTAAATGATTGACCACTTATCCTGACCGTGTGCCCCAATGTTCTAGATTCCCTAGCCAGCAAAAACAATCTCTAGGGTTCTAGCCTGTCAAACCCCTTCAGGATCTTGTGCCTGAGATCACCTCTCATTCTTCTAAATTCCAAAGAACGTAGGCCCAATTTACTCAGCCTCTCATCTTGTCGAGGGGCCAATCTAATGTACATTCACTATCCTGCCTCCCTCCAATGCAAGCATATCTTCTTTAAATATGGAGATCAAAACTGCACACATTGGGAAGAATCAAACCGTCCTCTGCTGGTGGGTTGTAGGCAAGGGTTGGCTGTCATAATTGTAGTGGCATGGCCCTTTAAGGCGGGCTTTACCCGAGGGCCACATGATCAATAAGGGCACTATGGGTCATCCCAGTGAGAAGCTGAGCCAGTCAGCAGGACGGTGTGCACCACAGGTCACAGAGGGAGTTGCAGTTGAAGTCTGGGAGTCAAGCAGAGCAGTCGCATTTGTTATCTAGTCAGACCTTGTTTATTTACATTTTTTCTGTTGGCAATAAAGCCACATTGAGTCACCCTCGATCTGTTGTAATAATATTCCCCTGTATTTCCACAGTATCCCCATATTCCTTGATACCTTTGATATCTAAAAATCTATCAATCTCTACCTTGGGACCAAAAAGTCCATGGATCCCTGGATGTCAAGGGAGACACAGGATTGGATGAGGCAAAAAAGGAAAGCTTACAACAGGTCCAGGGGGCTGTCAACAGTGAATGCCCTGGAGGAATATTGAAAGAAGTAAGAAGTCTTACAACACCAAGTTAAAGTCCAACAGGTTTATTTGGTAGCAAACGCCACTAGCTTTTGAAGCGCTGTGTCAGGTGACTCACTTGAGGTATTGCAAAGAGGTGAGCCGTCCCCAGATAGACCAGAGGATGGAGTTTGCACAACATGGCAGTCAGGATGATGATGTGAATGTGTCCATGTGAGAATGAATATTCATATGTGTTCCCTGCTGATGGAAATGTGAGATCTATGAAGAGAGTTACCATTTAAACATGTGATACTATGATGACAATTTGATCAGAGATAATTAACTCTGCTGAAGCAGGTGGGATCATTCTTCCTGTGCAACTACCTCCCAGGCCAGAGAGGTAAGGTCACTGTGCTTCCTGGAGTCAACTATGGGATAGAGGACATGTCTCTGCATATGCACAACTTGAATCAAGGCTTTGATGACTTAGTGGTTGAATCAGCGTGCAGGCGACTTCTTGAGGCTACTAGCCTTTTGCCTCTGGCTTCCAGACTTTCAGCATGGTATGGTGAGGACAAGTTGGTTGGAAAACGTGTGCTGGATTGGCGTTTACTTATGACGCCCAGACCTTTGAACTCATTGATGATAGATGGATGATTGAACTCCCAACCCCCTTGATGATTCAGAGAGATGCTCATTTGTGCATAATTAATGAGGCTCCAAGTACAAAATCAAACTGAATCTGCCCAACACCACACAGACAAAAAAGGAGAATTCTGCCTCTTCACCTTTGTAGAAGCAGGCTAGTAAAGGAGCCCATGACAAAATATCAACCTCTCAAAGATTGTCCATCTCAGTTCTTGAGACATTAAGAGTGAGTTACTTACATCCTAAGATAATATAGTACAGCAGTCAGCTCCATCTCAGAGACCAGACCATCAAATTGTATATAGACATGTTAGAACTGGGGATAAAGAAACACATTGTGCAATGTGACAGAATCAATGGTGCTTTTGTAAGTAGCTATAGTAAATTATAGGGATATTTGCCTTGGTATTTCGTTTTCATTTGTGGCAATGGGTGACAGATAATGAGCTGATTTTACGGCTCAGGATGAAGATGTAATGTGCGAAGCAACAATTTCACATAAACTGAGAATTTGTTGCGAGGAAGCAGATCTTCGATGGGCTAAGACTTCCGAACAACAGACCTCTATCCATCTGTGAAAGTGTCAGTGTTAAGACTGAGATAAGAGACACTAAATACAGAACCTCCTCATGTCACGATGCTTTAATACTTTGTTAGTTCACTGTCTCTGTTCTATTTCAACATGAGATGCAAGGGGCTACTTATATGGCTCAAGGAGCCTCTTTGTAGGATTACCTCTTTGCAGGAATTAATTACCTCTGTAGGAATTTCACAGCAGTGTTAATGTAAGCCTTACTTGTGACTAATGAACTTTCCCAGAGCTGCAGAGGACTACTACAATGATGCATTCATGAAAACAAGGATGAAAGCTCAAGATGTTTCTCAGCTATCTAGCAGCAGTTACCACTGCATTTTCTTCCTGTTCTTTATGGGCCAGGTCTATAATGTCAGTATGATCAAGTTCCCTATAGACCTAGTCAAACCTTCCTTTGAGATCCCAATGACTTGCTCAGTTTCTGTTTTTACATTTTAATTGTTCTTTGTCTCAGCAGTGAAACTGACTTCAGATTTTCTTAGAAGCATAATTTGAACCTTCAGCAAGAAGTAGAACTTAAGAGTTAATGCTTCACCACTTGTTTGTTTCATTCGGGGTTTGTCATGAACTCTCACAATTTTGACTGTGACCGTTTTGATCTTGGTATTTGGCTTGTCAGGATGGTATAGCTCAGTTGGCTACAGCACAGTGTTTAATAACACTGACGGCGTGAGCAGAATCCCCATATTGATTGATGTAGCTTCTGGGGCCTGCCTCTTCTCTTTGCCCCATTACAATATCATAATCATAATCATCAACACTCAAACACCAAGGGGATTACAGGGACATAGGAAAAGAGATAGTTCGCCTGTCGATGAGTTACAATAGTTGTTGTTTGTCTGTCTTTTGTTACAATGCTTGAAATATGATATACAATACTTAAAGTTACACTGTACTGTTATTTTCACGCCAGAATTAGACCATAATTTTTATAGTATTGGCATACGTCAGGCTGTATCCTCAGAATTTATACCTCCCACAAATTGCACACAGAGCTGATATTAGCATGAGAAGCTAGCCATCAATAGTGATTATAGTGTTTAGTGTTGCTCGGTGCTTGCAGTTTACATTTCTCAAAAAAAGTTCCCATGGTGTTTTCAGTAATTATTTCTGACTTTTCGAGAACATGGAGAAATCAGCAAAAATGCAAAAGGCCAAGGTTTAGCGGAAATCAGAGAAGAAATCTATTTAAGAAAGCAAAAAAAAAAGTACGCAATTAGAGACAATTGCATATAATTGCAAATACTTACAAGTAATTACATATAATTCACTTTACAAAGCATGTGTTGCAGTCCTCAATATCCCTTTGGTTTGAATATACATTTATACAAAACTTCAACCACATCCTCATTCACTTCCTGAAACTGCAACAGGACATTCCACTCATGCAGGAAATAAAATGGTGTCAACATGGTGCTGAAAGGTTACCGGGGGCTAGGCAGGAATTGGGGTTAAGGTTACAATCAGGTCAGCCACGATATTATTGAAATGGTGGAGCAGACTCGAGGGTCTACTTACTCCTTACTCCTGCACCTAGTATTGTTTGTATTGAAGTCCAGTCCTTAGTCCAACTGATAAAAAGCTTGAATCTTGGCCAGTAGCAGGGAGAGCAAAGTGACAAGCAATTAGACACAAACCGGTAGGAAAAATTAAAAATAACATAACTGACCTGGAGACTGGTTGCAAAAAGCTGGAAATAATACTTACAAGGCTGACTGACTGATCCTCAAGAATTCCGAGTCAAAAGAATCCAAAGAAAAACTAAAAAATACCTGATAGCGTATATCCATGATGAGCTCGTTCCTACCCAGTAATTAGAATCAGGCAAAAAATTCTTGTCAAAGGTAGCCTCTATGTAAGCACTGACTAGTAAGAAGGCCCACCAATGCCTCTACTTTCTCAGGAGGCAGAGAAAATTTGGCACATCTGCTACGACTCTCACCATTTTTTACAGATGCACCATGGAAAGCATCCTTTCCGGAAGCATCGAATGGTTTGGCTCCTGCTCTGACCAAAACTGCAAGAAACTACAAACGGTTGTGGACATAGGCCAGTCCACCATGCAAACCAGCTTCCCATCCATTGAAGCCTCTACACTTCCGGTGCTACAGAAAAACAGCCAACGTAATCAAAGACCCCATACACCCGGGTATACTCTCTTCCACCTTCTTCCATCAGGAGCAAGATACAAAAGTTTGAGGTCACGTACTAACCGACTCAAGAACAGCTTCTTCCCTGCAGCTATCAAATTTTTAAATGGACCTACCATATGTTAAGCTGATCTTTCTCTACACTCTACCAATGATTGTAACACTGCATTCTGCATCGTCTACTTTCCTTCTCCCCTAAATGCTGTACGAACAGTATGTTTTGTCTGCGTAGCACACAAGAAACAATATTTCTCACTGTATCCTAATACATGTGACAATAATAAACCAAATCAAAGTAGAAACCTTAGATAGATCACCTCATGCTTAGCTAAGACAATACAAAACTATGCTTTATTCTTTGATTATGAGTGTAAACCTCATATACTCTTTGTGGTATTCTGTATTTCATCTCTAGGTGGGCTTGATTATTTTTGTGATATTGCAACCATTACTATATTGTAATTTGGAGTTTATTCTTGGAATACAATATTATTAAGGAATCATTATAAAAATTGTAGACCTTAGGCTCCGAATTTCTCTGGAATTCTTAGATGGGGAATTCTATGTCCTGAGATAGGTTAACTCAGGGGAGCGAATTCCACTACTAATGTTTTATTTTATTCTGTGATATCTTTGTTTAGTTTAGCTGATATACTTCTGGGATGAAGGACATTTTATTTTAAGACCATGTCTATAGCTGACTATGTTTTTACAATGATTTAAAATCATACCTGGCAGAAAATTAAAATAATTATTAGTCTAAATTAATAAATTTAACCTGCCAGGAGGATAAAGATAGCGGCTAGAATTTTACTGTCCCGCCCACCAGGGAAATCAGAGCAAGCAAGGGGCAGACAATGAAAAGGTCCATTAACCTCAGGTGGGATTTTACAGTTTCAGGACGAGCGAGACTGTAAAATCCCGTCCAATAGAATCATCACAATGGGACTTTATATTATAATTAATATAAATATTCAAATGATTATGGTAAAACATCAAAAAAATTGAAGAAAAACAGCTGAAACTTGTCAGAAAAATCCATATAGACCTGTGATGTTCTATAGGTGTATGCAATCACCATACTTACCTGAATGCTGAATTTACCATAGTACAAAACAAGATGTGGATAGCAGTAAATGCACTCCATATCTGTTCACAATGGGGTGTTACTTGACTAAAGCTGGAAGATTCAATGGCCCAGAACTTCCATTCCCCAGAGGTTCCACACACGAGGTGTCCCAGAAGATGTGCTGGGGTTCCCCAGGAAGTCCCCCTGCAAGGACTACATGGGAATTGCCTGGAAATGTCAAACTTCAGATGGGCAATTACCATGTACCAGGAAACATTCTACACTCCAATTTAAACGTGAAACTTTGGTTGTTTCAGACTCTCTTACCAGAATACTCACCCAGGAAATGTTAGAAGGATTAAAACCATTATTGCTCCTGAGTAACTTTAGTACTGACCCCGTATTGGACTCCCTTCCCTCATATCTATCTCCCAACTACCTCCCAAACTCCTGACTACCTCCCCACCCCTTCGTCTGATCATCCAACCCCCTCACAATACACCCAACCCCACCAATCCATCCTACTCCCCCCTTCCAACCCATTCTACCGGGCTTTAGGTTTGGGTTTACTTTAAATAAATTGGATCACTCTTCGGGTAAATTATGGCCTGATCTATATTGGGAAAGTACAAATGAGTGACTTAGGTCTAATTTTTATAGCTTTCTTCAAAAGCTCCTGTGTTTACACTATGGTGAATTCCAAGATTCTAGGCAAGTAAGACTTCCTCTAGTACAGATTATTCTATCTTAGTCTCTTGCGCATGGCTGCTGATAGCATTGTTACATCATGGTACACATCAATAAATATTATTACTAATATATTTATGGTCTGGTATTGAGTCTAATAACAAACCACGAGGTCAGTGATAATCAATTGCTGGAACAGTTTATTAACTTGTCTTTATCCTAGCACAGTCAGCATAAGAATGCCTAGGGAAGCTCCACCCTGCTGGAGTTTGAGTCCTGGGTCACCTGTTCATTCTCTTGAAGAAACATACATAACAAGTTCCATAACCATTTACCTATCATTCTACACCAACCCCCAAGCCCCATTCTACCACCCTCTCCCCTCACCCCATCCTATTCACTTTCTTTACATGGCGCTTTCTCCTTGGCTTCAATGTCCTTGGGGCCTTGAAACTCACCTGCTTTTATGGCAGCTAATGCTGTAAAAAGTGAGTGAGGCTTCACTTCCCCAGATGCTGTGCACAGTATAGGAGTTGGTGCATGGTACATTTCTTCCCGGTTGGAAAACTGGGCAAGAAATCTGCAGCTTCCAATTAAGGTTAGTAGATTGTGATTGCCACTCTTTGGAATTCTGGTCCAACATAAGTTGAGCTATATTGGTGAGGAAGTAAAGTGCTGATGTTATTGTGAATCAGACCAACAGAACCTACTGACTTAGAATTAGTCCCTCCGGTCCCATGCAGGACAGTGAGCTCTGCCATCAGCCTAGTCAATACCAACTTTTTTCATTCCAGCCCAGATGGTGCCCACTCTTATGGTTCCTTCTTCAATGTAATCCACCAAGTATCCTTTTGCCAACCTTGTCTCTTTCTTCCATCTGCTGGTCTCTATTCTACAGCCACTTTTGGGTAGATGCCCGAGAGGTGAAATAAATATCCTGCTAGCCACTGTGGTCTCTCTGTCACAATATCCCACAGACACCTCTGACCTGTCTTCTGTAGCACTTCTTCATTGACGATGCTGTCTCTCCCTGTAAAGCCCAGGATTTTATGTGGGTAGCACTGGTGAAAGATGTCCACCTTACATGACACCTTTGCTGTCATGTCTTGCTGGCATAGTACGCACAAGGGGGCGTGATTTTACCATATTTTATCTAAGTGCTGGGTGGACTTGAAACTGGAGGGTTCCAGATCCATCTTTTCAGTGTGTTTTCAGGCCCCCCACACTTACTCTGCCTGCAAAATTTTGAGCAAGTCGCTGAAGAAGCCTGTGGTTGGGGGCTCTACACATCTGAAAGCCTGTTGAGGGGGGTAGTGCGCGTGTATAGGCCTCCAATATTGCACATGCATATGAGCAGTAGTAGGGATCTGACAGAAAAAAGAGAGCTGTCAGGACCCTGCTGCTGCAGGCAGCCTAAAGCAGCTCCCCCCCCCCCCGCCGCCACCGCAATCACAGGGGCCCGTGGGGAGGAGATACAGCCTGCACCGACCGCAACCCCCCCCCCCACCCATCCAATCGTCTCCCTCTCCCTCACCGATCGCAGACTCGCAGCCCTCCCCACCCACCCAATCCCTGCAGAGTGGCAGTGGGCCCTCTGTCCCCACTGGCCCCTCCCCCATTAGCCCCACCCCTGGCACTGCCTGGTGGGCATTGCCCAGGTGCCAAGATGGCACTGCCAGTCTGGCACTTGCCCCCGGCCTCCCCGGAGGGGCCTGAATGGTTCTGGTTCCAGTGGTGAGGCCAAGTCAACTGCTCCTTGTTCATGGGGAGCATGTCTGTTTCTCGCCAGCGCGAACCTTTCCCAAAAAGGTCATAAGGGGAGCTGAGCCCGGATGATTGAGCGACACACTCACTAAGCAGGTGTAAAACAGTAGTTAAATAAATTTACATATATTAACCTGTCTCTCATCCATTCCCAGCATGGGGCTTACTGTGCCAGAAATCTGGCATTCGTAAAATGGCGCCGGTCACGAAAACTGGTGCCAATCGCGCTAATGCTTTATGCCCCACTTTGCCATCGCGTTGCACCCAAAACAGGCACAACACAATGGTAAAACCATCCCCATAGAATCACAGCTTCATGGCGTGTTGATGGTGTTGGATGGCCAGACTGCGTGGACCCTCTGGAAGACCAATGCTGGTTTGCCGATTCTTGTTTACGTCGATCTCAACCTCACCCTCCACAGAGATGTTGCTTCTCAGGCAGAGGAAGTGGTCAATTTCCTTGATGTTCTGTTGTATAATGGAAATGGGAAGGCTTTGTTGTCATCTAACCATCAGTCTTCTCACAGCTGATATGTCGACTGAACTTGATACTAATGCTTTCAAGACTGTTGGTTACGCTTTGGAGCACGTGCAGTTCTTTAACCGACAAGACAATGTCGTGATCCATCAGCTGGTGGTGTTTTCAAGGGCTATCAAAGTCTGTGTACACCATTACCATCCTCATGATGAAATCGACAATCAAGAAGAAAAGGATTTTTTTTATATTTGATTATTGTCATATGTACTGAGATACAGTGAAAAGTATTGTTTCACGTGCTCTCCATACAAATCATATTGTACATAGCTCACAAAGAATCATCACGCCCCAGTGTTATCTTGAAACATGGATGTGGAATGGGGACAGTATGCAGTCTTGTCGCACTTCTGTGATGTTGAAAGAGTCCATGGTACCCATGCTGGACTTGGCGCAGCAGCTGGAATCGGGATACAAGGCTTTGAAGATGTTAATATACTAATATACATCCTCTCTGTCCATGGCAGAGTGACTGCTGATGGGCGCTACCAAAAGTCCCTTGAAATCAATGAAGCTGATAACAAGTGGCATCTGACGTTCTAGCTTCTGCTCTTTGATGTTCCCCAGCTTTGAGATCTGCCTGCGACATGATCAGCCACCTCAGAAACCTGCCTCTTCTTCAGGAAGGATACTGTCTACTTCAAATACCTTGACGCATGCATTTTTTTTTTCCTAACGTTGCTTTGAAACTTCAGTGTGCAAAGGGATTTTAGCCTGAGTGGGAAAACTCACAGCTTGTGTTTATTGAAATGAAAATTGACATTTTTCAAAATACTTTCATCAATACCAACATCACACAGACCCAAGCAATCCGGAATTCTCCCAAAAAAATTCAAAGTATCGAATTCGCCTGAAGAATGGAGTAATTCACATTGGTTTTATTCAACTGGAGTTCAGAGAAGAACCTCCCACACTCTGCAGAGACCACCAGTGTGAATATCATTAAAAATTAGGGGCGAGGCCTATACCCGCTGGAGCGGCTGAGCAGAGCCGGCCATTGCACATTCGCCAATCTATCAGCGCACTGATGGCCTTCCTATTGCTGGCCAGCCTCATCGTTGGCCAGCCCGCAGCCCCTGCAACACCGGCTCTCTGTCCCCCATGGTCTGATTACTAGCTCCCAACTATTCCCGGGCCTGGCTCCCAACTATTCCCGGGCCTGGCTCCCAACTATTCCCAGGCCTAGCTACCCCCCAGCCCACCCTGATCTTCCAATATCACCCCTCCTCAAAATGCCAACCTCCCCAGCAGACTGACCCCTCTCCACAACGTACCCTTCCCCCAGCACACTCTGATTGCTGACCTCTGTCTTTCCCCCATCAATCCTGACTACAGAGTGGCAGGAGACCCCCTGCTCCCACTGATTGCCTCTGGGCTCAGCTGCCGTAGGCCCCACCCCTTTGGCACTGCCCCATGCCCAATGGGCAGTGCTAAGATGCCTCCTGGGCATTGACACTTTGTCCCTTGAGCAGTGCCAGGGGAACAGGCTGGCACTGCTAGGGTGCCAATGTCCAGAGGAAAACCCCCAGTGACCCAACACTCGGGGGTGCCCCGATTGCCCCTTCTTCACTCCAGCAGGGTCAAGTTGTCCGATTGGGGGAGCTATTCTAAACCCAGCTGTAGTGGAATACTCTGGCGGGGGTGGAGATGCTCGCAGGCCCGAAGATTAAATCATGTTTAAATCAGATTCAAATGACCATTTAAATGGTCTTTGCACCTCCCTGCTGACTGCTGAATGCCACCAGAAATCCAGCAGAGGGAGACGTTAGTGGGGCACACATGCGCGCGTGAATCCTGCAAATTGGCTGACCCAATGATCTCTCTGCTCAGTGAGCTAAAAAATTAGCACAGCTAGATGGCAGAATTGTAGCCGCTATTTCTTTTTCTCCGAAGTACATGTGTACATATGCTGAAGCAGCAGCAAATTATTCACTTATCCTTCAAATTACTGTATATCAGAAATTCTGCAACGTATCTTGGTATGCAACAAGCTGTTGGGCAATGTTTGTTTAATGTGGTAAAATATAAATAACTGCTCTGTTATGAGCCAATTACCCAAGTTCTTCAGTTGTGGAATCATCAAGATAATTATAGCTGTGAGTTCTAATTGCCAAGGTTAATGATTAAGGACTTTATGAGGAGCTTTGTGAGTGCAACACCTCTGCGTTATGTTTGTGTGATGCACACGCGTTTTCGTTCGAGCAAGTGTCTAACTTCGGCTATATTAAATCGGGAGCAGCTGGCAGAGTCATGAAAAGAGCTGCAATAAAAAGAAAGCTGGGTTGGATATTTTGAAGATAAATTTATAGGCCTGTTCAGCCGTACATCATCCATTTGGGATAGTTGTTTTTAAGCTTTCTTCTTTCTCAAAGAAATGACAGTTCTCCAAAGGAAATAATGTGCTGGTAAGTCAACAAGTAAAGTATAGAATTCTGATGCCAGGCATTAAAAAAAATTTGATTGCTTTTGAGATCTCTTGGGCCCAACTCAGTTAGAAAATCTATGACCCAGAAAAACCTGCAATTCCCTCATCACTGTATCCAACTGTTTGTAAAAGTACTCCAGGGTTTTTGTCTCCACAATCCTACCTAGCTGTCAATTTCAAGTGTTGATTACTGGATCTGAAGTGCAATTTACATGAAGTAAAATCACTGAGCTTTGTTTGTAAAACTCTGCAGGCTCATCCTTTTTATCGCTTCTTCCCTTCGTCCATTGTTTTACAATATTTGAACACATGGAAGTTTTCATCCTTTCTGCTAATCACTTGGCTCATTATATGCTTGAGAGCCGTGAAAAAATCATGCATTGTAAACACTTGATTTTTGCCGATCCCATACATCAGAGCACATTACATCAAATCCCTTGGTTAAACATCATATTGCAAAAGTGGCCTCTGAAGCACAGGTGAGTTTCAGCGCTATGGGAGCTGGTTGAGATTAAGAACATTGGGAAGGAAAATGCTTTTAATTACATTCAATATGGCCAATGACAGTCATATTGTGGCTGTGGTGAGCATTTATACTGGTGTCACCATTTTTATATGCGTATACCCATCAGTCTTTCCCAATAGGGTGGCACGGTGGCACACTGGTTAGCACTATTGCCTCAGTGCCAGGGACCCAGATTTGATTCCTGGCTTGGGTCACCATCTGTGTGGAGTTTGATGTGGCTGGTGTTGGACTGGGGTAAACACAGTAAGAACTCTCATGACTGTTGGACTTTAACCTGGAGTGCTGAGATTTCTTACAGTGGAGTTTGCACATTTTCCCCGTGTCTGTGTGGGTTTCTTCCGGGTGGTCCAGTTTCTTCCCACAGTCCAAAGATGTGCAGTCTGATTGATTGGCCATGCTAAATTGCCAGTCAGTCTCGCAGGGTAAAGACATGGGGCTACAGGGTTAGGACCTGGGTGGGATTGTGGTTGGTCAGACTCAATGGGCCAAATGGCCTCCTTCTGCACTGTAGGAATTCTATGATACACCATTCTTTCAAAGTCCTCATCTGTAGCAGAACCTGTCTGCTTCTACACCCTCTGGTGAGCTGCCACAATAGTTTTACCCTCAACCTGTAGCCCACCTGTGCTCAGCTTCACGCCCACTGCTGAACTCTTTGATAGGAGCAAGTGTCAGATGGAATGGTGGTGTTTCATCATCATCATCCATTTCTCTTGGATTTCCAATTCACCCATCCAGTGCCTGACCAGGTAACAGTTTTTGGGTATCTCAAAGAAGAAAGGCACATAGGTAAGGTTGCTGTGAGAAAGCTGGTGTGGAGGAATGGGGAAGCAACAAGTGCATGCTGACTCCATCTGCAACTTTTAAATCAGAAACAATTGGGGCAACCATGGACAGCCTGGTTGGAAAGGGGATGTGTTGTTTGCCTCCTGTTTGTCTTCCTCCTCCACCTCCTCAGCAGTTCACTCTGCCCCCACCTGGTAAACGCTCTCCCTCATGAGGGCAACGTTGTGCTGAATACAACAGTTCACAAACAATGCACCAATAACTGAGAGCAAGTGATCTGAGAATAACCCTTCTAATCAGGACTAAGGTGCAACACCACCAACTGTAAAAAAACACTCAAAACCTCACAGCACTTCTACAAACTCATAGAGAACTCGAGTAAATCAATCAGCAACTAACGTTAAAGTAGTAGATGATCCCTCTAAACAGAACTGGTGTGGTGGGAGGGATGGCCAGGTGATGGGGTGAGGTGGGGTCCTTCCCACTGCTGAACACACATTTTCAGTCTTTTTTGTTTAATCGAGGACATTAGTTGTGAGATTAAAAATGGCAGCAGTGGCATTATATCAGCATAACACAAAGGCTGATGTTATAATCCTATCTGTCCACTAGCTATCTGCACACTTGCAATGCCCACTAAACTCCATCCAAAATGGTGTCTGGTGTCAGCTATGTGGGAAGGAGGCATTGGCATTATAGTATGGTCACTAGAATAGTAATCCCAGAAACTAGGGCAAGACCTGGGGACCCAGGTCCGAATCCCATCATGGCAAATGGTGAAATATGAATTCAAAATCTGGAATGTAAAACAAAGTCTAACAGTGACCATGAAGCCATTGTCATTTGTCGTAAAAGTGCATCTGGTTCACTAATATCCTTTAGAGAAGGAAATCTATCATCCTTACCTGTTCTGGTCTACTCCAGCAATGCAGTTGACTCTCAAGTACTCTGAAATGGAGTTTTAGAGATGGGCAATAAACATTGGTTCAACCAGCAATGCCCACATCCCATGAATGAATACAAAACATTGTGTGGCCAGCACAGGATGCCATTTTGTTACCAAAGTGAAGGAAAGTGTTAAATTAAAAGCGGAGGAATTTAGAGTAGCTAAGAGCAGTGGGCGAGAAGAGGATTGGGAAAGGTTTAAATGTCAACAAAGATTGACAAAAAAGTTGATAAAGGAGGGTAGAAGAAGCTATGAAGCTGGGCTAGCGCTTAATATAAAAAAGGATAGCAAGAGTTTTTATAAATATATAAAAAGGAAGAGGCTGGCTAGGGTGAACGTTGGTCCCTTAGCGGATGAGAAAGGGGACCTAGTGGTAGGGGATGGGGATATGGCTAAGGTCTTGAATAACTTTTTTGTTTCTGTCTTCACGGAGGAGGACGTGAATAATTTGCCGGGTGTTAGCGATGGAAAGGTGGTAGGACTGGAGGGTCTTAATGACATTACTGTTACTAGAGAGGTGGTGCGCGACAGACTGGAGGGGCTGATTGTGGACAAGTCCCCAGGACCGGATGGAATGCATCCGAGGGTTCTGAAAGAAATGGCGGAGGTGATAGTGGATGCCTTGGTGGTTATTTTCCAGACGTCGCTGGATTCCGGGGAAGTGCCGGAGGATTGGAAAACGGCTAATGTTACGCCGTTGTTTAAGAAGGGTGCCAGGCAAAAGGCGGGGAATTACAGGCCGGTTAGTTTAACGTCTGTGGTAGGTAAAATGTTAGAATCCGTCATTAAGGAGGAAATTGCGAGGCATCTTGAAGGGAATTGCTTGATAGGGCAGACGCAACACGGTTTCATTAAAGGGAAGTCGTGTCTGACAAATTTACTGGAGTTCTATGAGGATGTGTCTAGGGCGGTGGATAGAGGAGAGCCGGTGGATGTGGTCTTTCTGGATTTTCAGAAGGCGTTTGATAAGGTACCTCACAAGAGGTTACTGCAGAAGGTCAGAGGACATGGAGTTGGGGGTAGGGTGTTAGCGTGGATAGAGGATTGGTTGTCAAATAGGAGGCAGAGAGTGGGGGTCAATGGGTGCTATTCGGATTGGCGGTTGGTGACTAGTGGGGTGCCCCAGGGGTCGGTGCTGGGGCCTCAGCTATTTACCATTTATATAGATGATCTGGAGGAGGGAACCGAGTGTAGGGTGTCGAAATTTGCTGATGACACCAAGATTGGGGGAAAGGCAAATTGTGCGGAGGGTGTGGAGAGTCTGCAGAAGGATCTAGATAGGCTGGGCGAATGGGCCAGGAAATGGCAAATGGAATTTAATGTTGGCAAGTGTGAGGTGGTCCACTTTGGTAGGAAGAATGGTAGGAAGGACTATTACTTACGTGGCGAAAAACTGCAGCAGGCAACGGTGCAGAGGGACCTCGGGGTCCTTGTGCATGAGTCGCAAAAACCCAGCCTGCAAGTGCAGCAGGTGGTCAGGAAGGCGAATGGGATGCTGGCCTTCATAGCGAGGGGGATTGAATATAAAAGTAGGGAGGTCTTGCTGCAGCTGTATAGGGCATTGGTGAGGCCGCAGCTGGAGTACTGTGTGCAGTTTTGGGCGCCGCACCTGCGCAAGGATATTTTGGCCCTGGAGGGAGTGCAGAGGAGGTTTACTAGGCTGATACCGGAGTTGAGGGGGTTGAGCTATGAGGAGAGGCTGAATAAACTAGGCTTGTACTCGTTAGAGTTTAGAAGAATGAGGGGAGATCTCATTGAGACGTATAAGATGATGAATGGGATGGATAGGATAGAGGTGGAAAGACTCTTCCCGCTCAAAAAAGACAGTAGGACTAGGGGGCACAGCCTCAAGATAAAGGGGGGGCGGTTCAGAACGGAGTTGAGGAGGAACTTCTTCACTCAAAGGGTGGTGAATCTCTGGAATTCTCTGCCCGTTGAAGTGGTGGAGGCTGCCTCGCTAAATATTTTTAAGAAGCGGGTTGATGGGTTTTTGATAAGAGAGGGGATTAAGGGTTATGGGGAGAGGGCGGGAAAGTGGAACTGAGCCACGACAGATCAGCCATGATCTTATTGAATGGCGGGGCAGGCTCGAAGGGCCAGATGGCCTACTCCTGCTCCTATTTCTTATGTTCTTATGTTCTTAAAGTGGCATCTGTAGTACCAAAACAGTGGGTGCTATAAAGCTGAATTTGCAGTTTTGATTAATTACATTCATTTTGTCTGTTCCTTTAATGAAATGATTATGTGAGTGCTTGGATTGTGCACTCATTATTACCTTCCTATCATGATACGAGTTTGCCATCTGTGCTTTTTTACCTTCAGAGACTTCAACTGGCAAATGTTGTGTGACCTACGCAAGAATTAACAGGAGGATTTGAAATGCCAACTTCACAAATGATCAAGTCCTGATTCTGCGTGTGACCAGTCAGTACAACTGCTAGCTTTCAGTCTCCAACAAAACTATTGGCATCGGAAATAAAAATTGCAATGTAAATTTGTTCAATATTTGAAAGAGAAAGATTGGTTAACTTGATTGCAACACAATTAATCTTTTTTAAAAAATAGTCAAACCATGGAGGTCTGACAGTTGACAGTGGCTCAATCCATTTTTAAAATTACCATTGCTTTTCTTGGTCATGCAGCTTTTAATATCTTAATATTCCCATTGCAGCAACAGAGACCCAGAACTGACCGTGTGATGGACTTCCCTGTATTATTAAGCATAAAGGTTTGCGGCTTGCTGTGCCCAACATGTTACTATGTGGACTTAATATAAGTAGTACTGCAATCCCTCAGCACCCATTAACAATGGATGCTGAGTGGAACACTGTACATTCAGGCCTGAATTTTAGCCTGGAGCTCACATGTATGGGGGGATGGGGGACAAGGTGGTGGTGATGTGAGTTAGGGGAAGGGGGGTGTGGGGGTTGTGAGGATGGGGGCCAGTGTTGGATGATTCTGGAAGAGGAACTGTTATGGAGCTCAAAAGAATGGGTTTCCCAAATCATAAGGCCAGAAGAAATAGGAACAGGAGTAGACCATTCGGCCCCTCGAGCCTACTTCGTCATTCAACAGGACCATGGCTGATCCAACATTCCTCAGGTACATTTTCAAGACCCTTTCCTTGTAACCCTTGATTCCTTGCAGAATTTAAACATTCCTCTAACTGGGGGCATCCTGCCCATCGGGTTCAGGCAAAAAAAACTTGTAAAGTATTAAGTGAATCATTGTGATAGGAAAAATGCAGAGAGACAATATAAAATAAGGGGTACATTTCTAAAGATCCTGCAAAAGCAAAGGGACTTGGGTGTATATGTGCATTGGAGATGGCAGGAAGGTTAATAAAGTATATAGGCTTTATTAATAGGGGCATAGAATAGAATAGCTAAGAGGTTATCGTTAAACTTATATAAGATACTAAATGGCTAAACTGAAATAAAGTAAAATGAGGAACTTCTGTTATATGGATATGCTAGAGAAGTTACAACTGTTTTCCTTGGAGAAGAGAAGGTTGAAAGGAGGTTTGACTGAGGTATTCAAAACCATGCGGGCTCTGGAGATGGTGTATTGGGAGAACGTGACCCTGAAGGTGGAAGGTTCAAGAGAGAGAAGGCACAGATTTAAGGCTATTGGCAAAAGAATCACAGAGAATCACAGAACTGTTACAGTGTATTAGGAGGCCATTCAGCCCATCGTCTCTGTACTGTCTCTCTCCAAATGACCATACTAACTTATTGTCATTCTCCTGCCTTTTCTTCATAACCCTGCATATTATTTCTATTTAATAATCATCGAATGGCCTCTTGAATGCTTCCACCACACTTCCAAAACCTGCCTCCACCACACTTCCAAGCACAGCACTCCAGACCTAACCACTCGCTGCGTAAAAAAAGATTTTCTCACATCACATTTGCTTCTTTTGCAAATCACTATAAATCTGTGCTCTCTCATTCTCGATCATTTTATGAGCAGGAACTGCTTCTTCCTATCTACTCTGTCCAATCCCCTCAGATTTTGAATATTTACATCAAATCACCTCTCAGTCACATTTTTTTCCAAGAGGAACAGTCCCCTCCTCTCCAATCAATCCTCATAAATGAAGTTTCTCGTCTCTGAAATAACTTTTGTGAACCTCTTCTGCAGGCTTTCTAATGAGTTCACATCCTTCTTAAAGTGTGGCACAGAGAACTGTACAGAATACTCCATCTGAGGTCTAACTAGTAACTATGCAAGTTCAGCATAATCTCCTTGCCCTTATGCTCTGTACTCCTATTAATAAAACTTTAGATACTATATGCTTTATTCACTGGTCTATCCACCTGCCTTTCCACCTTTCATGAGTTCTGCACATTTACACCCAGATCCCTCTTGCATACCCAAGAGTTCTACCCTTATTTTATACTGGACGCGATTTTCCCAAAAAAAGTTCTAAGTGCAATCCCTGTTTAAATGAATTTACAGCGCTCTGTGCAACACAGAGGCTGTCAAGCAATTTGCGCCGGTGGGAGAGGGGCTAGGGGGGTGCTGCGGGGGGTGGGTGGGTGGTGTTGGTGCCTACTCCTGTTGAAGACGTTGGCAGCAGCGTGCTCAGGGGGCCATTGGAGCATGTGGCAATCTACCAGTATACTGGGAGATTGGTTGACCATACACCCCCACCAATCGCCGCACCTCCCCTTCCCCACCCCCAGCATCGTTGGCCCCAACCTCTGATGGCCAGCCCTGGCCTCCCAATGGCTGGTCC
Organism: Carcharhinus amblyrhynchos; assembly: GCF_965287045.1. Classification (NCBI taxonomy): domain Eukaryota; kingdom Metazoa; phylum Chordata; class Chondrichthyes; order Carcharhiniformes; family Carcharhinidae; genus Carcharhinus; species Carcharhinus amblyrhynchos. The sequence continues at coordinate 39,380,934 of NC_137330.1, forward strand.
CGACCTTGTTCTGATCTTGTTCCTTCCCCACATCCACTCCTCAAAATCCCCCTACCTTCCAACGAAGGATATAGGCTGTTTATGTACCGCTGATATGGAAAATGTTGCTCTCACTTTTCAGCTACAGGGAGAAACTAGATAGGTTTGGATTGTATTCTTTAGAGCAGAAAAGGTGAAGGGGGGACATGATTGAAGTGCATAAGATAATGAGGGGTATGGACAGAGTGAGTAGGGAGCAGCTGTTCCCTTTGGATGAGGGGTCAATCACGAGGGGATGTAGTTTAGGGGGTGAGAGGCAAGAGATTCAAAGGGGATTTGAGAAAAAAAAATTCACTCAGAGTTTGTGGTATACTGGAATGCACTGCCTGGGAGGGTAGTGGAGGCCAGAAACCTTACAACCTTCAAAAAATATTTAGATGAGCACTTGAAATATCAGAATATTCAAGGATATGGGACAAGTTCAGAAAAATGGGATTAGCACCTATAGAGGTACAGACTTGATGGGCTGAAGGGCTTTTTCTGCACAGTATGACTGTGTGACACCAGCTTTGTTCTCTCCCAGTGCTTTCAAACAGGCAGGGAACAAAGGTTACAGCCAGAATTCCGCCCCAAAAAACCAAGTGCCTAAAGGGCAGGAAAATGGGAGAATTTCCCGTCCATTTTTGGGCGTGAGCTGGTCTGTTGGTGGGGAGATCGGCACATGCACATTGGCCCGCTTAGTGCCAGCTTTCCAATCGCTGGCCTCCCCCTCCCGATCACCAGCCTTCCCAACCTGCCCCCTGTTTGCTGCCCTATTGGATACCTCCCGGGCCAGCCCTGATCTCTTCCTGCCCTACCCCATGGCCAGCCCTGGCATCCCCCCCCCAACTCCATGGCCAGGCCCAATTGCCCCCTCACTCCCTCCCCCACTAATCCCATTGCAGAGTGGCAGCAGGTCTCATCCTCCTAAACTGACCAACCCACAGTAGGCCCTGTCCCAGTATACCCCAACCCACTCTAGTCCTACCCATGGCACTGCCTGTAAGCCCAGCTGGTGTGAAATGGGGGGGGGGGGGGGAGGGGGGGGGGGGGTGAGAGGGACACTAGCGGGCCCAGAGAATACCATCCTGGGCCTGCTATTCATATTGAAATGTCAAATTAAGGAACCACCTTTCTCACTGTTAATTCCCTCAACGCTTTAATTCCCACATCGTAATCTTTTGTACACTTACGGAGTGCATGTCTAATTTGGGTTTTTCAGTGCTGTGCACTGAGAATACAGGTTCACAACAGTAAAGGCAGGATTGTTAAAATTGAGAAAACAAGTCAGATGCCTAGTTCGTACAAGGCTGCAATTTTGCACTCGACTACATTTTGTGAGCTGGATTGCTGGTGTCTGTTTAAACTTTAGCTCCATTAAGGCATCAGATTTGCTGCAAAAATATTTAAATGAACATCTAACTCAAACTTCCAGCTGTCGCGCCAGATTTTTGACATTTTGATGATCTATGAGTGAAATAGCTCTTAGAGTGCAAAGGCTTTGTATGTTTTTAGTTGTCATGTTTATTGTACCTTTTGTGTCTTTCGTCAAGACTTTTCCATAATTTTTGTAATTTTCATTAAGACATATTTGTGGAGCTATTTTTGGGGGGTCAATTTTAACCTACTCGTCTTAAATATAGCGCTTTATCATCCCTCATAAAATGAGAGCAGGCGTATCAGAGAAACTGGTAGGGATCAGACTACTGACCTTCAAGAATTGTTTCAGCTTGTTCCAGCTTATCAGAAAGCCAATGGCTGAATTTTCACATTATGACCCAGGATAGCTGCAACCAAATTGCAAAGTACAGGCAGCACTGCCCAAGGCTGGCAAAGTCACTGCCATCCTCAGCTGTGATGCCTTTGGCTCATTCCCACCCACCTCTTACGATATCAGCCAATGCGCTGGCTGCACATGGATCAAGCTGGTGACTGATGCATCAGTCAGAAAGTCATCCATGTCATTTCCCACTTAATGGATTCACATAGCCATCCAATATCACTGCACTGCTGTTAGCAACCATGTGCCAAAGATCAGTCCAGTCAGTAAATGACCATGTTCCAGGAATAAAACTCTTGTGATTTTTATTTGCTTAAGTCTGAATATGCAACCTGCTGATATATGGGAATACAGAAGATGCAATGAAAGATGCAATGTAGGGTTATGTGAGCACTTTGTATGTCGAGCAGCTGGATAGGCAAACGCTTTGCAGCATGAAATGCTAGGTTGTCTATCCGCTATGCGATACTGTCAATTAGTATTACCCATGTACTATCCTGTAAATTCTGGCATAATTTCTCATATCCTTTTCCCAGGTTTTGCGGGTACAGTAGATAGTATTAAACCTGGCTCCCAATGCTAGTCGTCCTTCAGGTAGATTGTCCTGAACCCCCAACAGTGTAATTCTTCACACCAAGACGCAGCAGCACATGCTCTTTGCCAGTCATGCAATAGGAATTGCAGTTATTTTTTATTCATTTATAGAATATGGGCATTGCTGGCTGACTAGTATTTATTGCCCAACCCAAGGGCAGCTGAGAGTTAACCACATTGCTGTGGCCCTGGAGTCATATGTAGGCCAGACCAGGTAAAGGCAGCAGATTTCCTTCTCTAAAGGACATTAGTGAACCAGATGGGTTTTTTCAACAACCAATAATGGTTTCATAGTCATTCTTAAATCCAGATTCTTTTTATTGAATTCAAATTCCACCTCCTGCCGTTTAAGGATCACACACTCACCACTCCATGTTGTGCCCTTCCATTTGTATGTGTCACTTCCATTATGGGCTCGATTTTACCATTTTGATTTGAAGTGCTGAATCTGGGCGTGATTCAGATCCGATTTGTAAACCTGTTCTCTGGCACCCCCATACACACTCAACCTGAAAAAAAAAAGTCGTGTATCTGAATCACGCTGTGGGTGGGGCTTTAGCACACTCAAAATGCTGCTGCTCTGATCGGGGCCTTCAACTGCACGCGCGCAGTGAGAAAAATGTGAAAAATGCTCCCCTGCCACATCACTCCTGGGCCGCAAATAGCGGGAGCAATGACCCCCACAAATATTGCCCCATCCCCACAACATAACTATCCTCTTTATCCACTCACCCCCCCACTACACAGACCAATCACAACCCCCTGCCCCACCTCCCCCCACCGATCGCTCGCAGAGTGGCAGTAGTCCCCCTGCCCCTGCTGCCCCCTCACCCGAGATCCACCTGGCCTCTCTCCTCCTACACTCTCTCTTCCCCCCCCCCCCCCCCCAACAAGAATGAACTGGCCTCCCTCATAAACCCCCTCCCCACAAGAGAATGGTCTGGCCTCCTTCGCATTGCCAATCGTGTCCGTTTTCAGGCCTTGGTAAAGGGGGTGGATCACACTATTCGCCTCATGCCCGGCTTCACCAAGTTTTCATGCCTGAAAACGGGCACAATTCAATGGTAAAATCGGGCTCTATATCAGCATTTTCAAAGGTTAGCCTTTTAAGTGGTTGGTAGAATCCCTGTGGAATATTTCGTCCATAAAGTGAGTTTAGGAAGTAATCTGGCTGGTAGAATTGATATGCAGTCAGTTACTCTGCCACAGCACAAACACAGTGGGCCTGATTTTACCATTGAGACCAATGGGCACGAAAACATGGTAAAGTCGGGTGTAAGGCCATTAATGTGATCCATGGGGGCATCCACATAGATGGCAATCTTTACTGAAACCCGAGAACGGCGGTGATCCGATTCGCGCCCAAAATGGGTGCAACGGTGATTTAAATGTATTTGCATGTATTTAAATTGAATTAATGTGCTGCCCGCCCAATTTTATCAGTATTTCCCCCTTTACCACCGCGTTTGCCAATCCGGAACTGTGCCGTAATGGACCTGCTGAATAAAAGTCTGAATTGGGCATTCCTGCTTCTGAAGAGCGCATTCAGAGCTTCCAACTGCTCTGACTCAGATCAGTGGTGGGGGAAAGGAGGGAGGTGGGTCAGATCATTCTCTGGTTGGGAGTGACACCAGATCGTTGCCTGGTTGGGAGGAGGGAGGAGTGGGAGGAGGAGGATGCGAGTCAGATGTATCTCTGGTGGGAAGGGGGTGTTGGGGGGAGTCGATAGTTGTCTGGTGGTGGGGGAAGAGGGCTGATTGTTGTCTGGTGGAGAGGGAAGAGGAGGTGGGTCAGATGTTCCTCTGGGGTGGGGGGAGGGATGAGTGAGGCCAGAACATTCTCTTGGTGAGGGGGGGGGGGGGTGCGAAATGTGAATGAGGCCTGATCGTTGTCTGGAGGGGGGGGTTTGAGTGAGGTCAGATCGTTGTCTGGAGGTGGTGGGGGCGGGGTGGGAGGCCCTATCACTTACTGGTGGGGGGAGGAGGCAGATGGACCTCTGATGGTGGTTGGGGGTGGGGGGGGCGCACTGCCACTGTGCGGACTGTCAGTGGAGGGGGGAGAGGCAGGGACGGTGATCAATCTGGGTAGCTGGGGGGTGGGGGGGGGGGGTGAGCGGATAAGGGGAACAGTGATGTGTGTGGGTAGTGGGCTGGGTTGATAAGGGGGCAGTGATGTGTGTGGGTAGTGGGGGTTGGGGGGGTTGATAAGGGGAACAGTGACGTGTGTGTGCACCATCGCCCCAGCTTTTCATTCCCAGGCCATTTTCTGTGGCCCGGGAGCAATCTGACACAGGCGTGCTTTTTCAAATTTCTTTCCTAACTGCGCATGCACAGTTCAGAGCTCTGATCATTTTGGCCGTGCCAAGCCCCGCCCACAGCGCAAATGAGACTGGAGATGGTTGAGTGCGTGTGGGGGCGCCTGATTTCCAGGTCTGATTTGCATTACACCCAGATTCAGCACTTTGAATGGAAATGGTAAAAATTGGGCCCAGTAAGTAGTCTCACCACACCAGGTTAAAGTCCAACAGGTTTGTTTGGTATCACAAGCTTCCAAAGTGCCACCTGATGAAGGAGCAGCACTCTGAAAGCTTGTGCTACCAAATAAACCTGTTGGATTTTAACCTGGTGTCGTGGGAGTACTTACTGTGTTTACCCCAGTGCAACGCCGGCAACTTCACATCACAGTACAGGCAGGTATACATAGCGAATAATGAGTGTCATTCTCCTTTTCTTTTCAAATATTCAGTTTAAATCTTTGAAGGTGTTGAAGCAATTTTTATCTCTTTAATTTGAACAGGTATAATATTCTGGCCAATATATTCAGATCTGAAGGAATTTTTGGGGAATTCCACTGGCATCCTTCAAAAGTCACAATGGGCGGCCGATAGAGTCCCTGCAGTATCATTGGCCCACAGTGTAAGTTTTGGAAGTAATTTGGCTGGCATAACTGAAGTGTCATTAGCTCATCTGCCACACTTGCAACAGCCAGGTATGTACAACAACGCTATTAATTAATGTCACCCTGCTTTTCTCTCCTGCTTTGATGCCAGGAGTCAGAATCCCAGGATTGGATTCCTAGCAGTGACAACACAGGCGATGCAATGAAATTTACAACCCCTAAGATTGTCATAAAATGAGCATTTAGAATTCTTCAAGTAGATGTAGTTGTCTGACATTCACAAACAGATCACAGTACAGCACCAGACACATAAATAGTTGTTGCTTTATTCAAAACATGCCAACAGTATGCAATATTTGTATTGATCTGCCAGAGAGTATGAACAAGGCAATGTACAGAGGGAAAAAATATTGCAAAGGACATGAATCCTTCCATCAGCTGATCATTCTTCCTAAACAGCATTGGGCACAAATCGCATGCTAGTCAGCAAGTCATTATTAGATAACCATGATTGATACTTATATCAATTTTATTACAACACATGGGGGCAAATGTGCCATCCACAGGCACTTGTTATTTTTAAAACCTGAGATTGCAACAGACCAAGTGACATGAGTAAAGATCATAACCATAGAACAAATATAGTAGTTCACAAAAAAATAAGCTGCTGGAAATACGGTTATAGAAGACAAAAAAATGTCTGTGCACTGGAAATATAAGAATTGCAAAACTAAATATTATTTTTGCATATACAATCAGGAAGAAAATGAATCAATCTCCATTAAAAACTAATGAATTTTCACAGACTTTGCTTTAATGTTTCAGGTGAATAAATGAATTGTTACCCCACTCCTGATCATAAAGGCAACAATTTTCCCTCTCCTGCTACCATGGCCTTGGAATCTTTATTGGGATCAGATGTATCAGCAGAATCAACCATTCGAGTAGGAGTGGACCAAATGACCGAGGTTGGAAAGATCAGTGAAACTGACTGTCACTTTGCTGCATGAATTAAGCACTTGATCCATCCACCTTTAGACCCATGTTAGAATCCTCCCTTGGTCTGTGCTCAAATATTTTCTTACACCCTTGTGTAGTAGTTTGGAAAGACCTGCGACCACCAAGTAGATTAATAAATGAACGGTTTATTAAGGTAAGAAACTATGTACAGAAAATGCTATAGAGGCTACCAAACGCCACAATTGCAGACTCCTAACTGGCTACAATTCATACGCTCTAGCCAGGTTGGCTGAATGGGTCACAAGACCTGCCTACACCTTGCTTGACACTTAAAGGGGGTAGGATACCACACCCCTCCGCCGTTAAGTTTCCAATTAACACATTTCAACAACAGTTGAACTATTTACATTATGCAACAAATGGATCTCAAACACAGTCCCCTATAAAATAAGTCGGTCCAGGGATTTCGCGATCCTTTGGGAAAGTTGTAATTCACTAGCAGGTGCTCTGGCAGTAGAGATAACTTTGGTTTGAACATCAGTGGACTCTTGACTTGCAAAGCTGCATCAGTGTAGGTAACTTCTCCAATTCCCACTGTAACATTACTTGATTCTTCCTTGGGGTAGTTTGCTGCTGCAGTATTTTTATCCAGACTAATATCACTAACAGGTTACCTCAGGATGGATGCCCCTGGTGTGTGCAATTCTCTCTCTCAAATGGTCTAGGTATTTCTTTACCCTTTTTCCTTGGAGACCTGTTCTGGCCATCACAAGGATCCAATCTGGACCAAAAGCATAATTCTTTACGAATACCAACTCGTCCAATTTAAATACCTTGTCCATTTTTGTCGAGTCATGAAACTTCCTTTGTGCATTCTGTTTTGCTTCCATTCTGCCCACCAAATTCACAAATATGAGATGCAATCGTGTTCTAAGATGTCTGCCCATTAGTAACTTGGCATGTTTAACGCCTATGGTAACATGATGTGTTGTACTATAGATGATGAGGAAACTGGCCTGTTTGGTTTGTACAGAGGCGAATGATTGTTTCTTCATAGTTAGTTTTGAATGTTTGGATAGCTCTCTCAGTCAGACTATTTGAAGCAGGATGATTGGGTACTGAACAGTGTTGGCACTCCTACACACACTGCATCTTTCTGATGTTCTTTCCAATATCACCTCTGGTATTTCTTGTGCAGTGTGTGTAGGGTTGCCAACACTAGAAAGATTGGGAATAAATCACCCAAAAAAGTTCCTCATTCCTAAAACATTTTCAGTTCCAATATGTTTCTGGAGGCCAGTGCTTCCTAAATGCCCTTATCTTCTCTTCCATAAGATGCAGTCCTTTTGCGGCCACTTTGAACACTAAATATGTTATTTCATGAGCCTGGAACACACATTTGTCCCTTTTTAATTTCATTCTGGCCATCTTAAATCTCTTTAAAACGTCTTCAAGATTTGTTCTCTCGTCCTGGCAACATCTTCATAGATCTCCTCTGTATCCTCTTTAATACGAATGTGTCCTTCCTGTAATGTGATGAGCAGAATAGCATGCTTTGCCCTAACTAGTGTTTTATACAGTTCTAGCATAACCACCTGCTCTTATAATCTATGTCTCTCAGCTAATAAAGGAAAGTAACCTGTTTGTCTTCTCAACTGTTTGATCCGTCTATCCCTCAGTCTTCAGCGATGTGGAGGAGATACATATCAAAGTCCCTCTGTTCCTGCACAATCCTACCATTTACTGTGTGTTTCTTTGCCTTGTTTGCCCTTCTCCATTGCAATACCTCACATTTCTCTGAATTGAATTGAATTCCATTTCATCACATTCCTGTCCACTTAACCAGTTCATTGATATCTTCGTTCAGTCTATAACTTTCTTCCTTGCTAGGAACTATATAGTCAATGTTCTTAATTATGCATCTTGAATTAATGTCTAAATCATTGTTGTGTACTATGGAAAGCAAATGACCTAATATTGAACCCTGCGGAGCCCATACTCCCCTCCCCCCAGAGACAACATTCTAGTCATACAAACATCCATTGGCCATTACCATTTGTTTCCTTCCATTAAGACAATTTTAGAGCCAAGTTACCACTTTCCCTCCATATCCTTTCAATTTTCTGATCAATCTTTCAAGCAGGAACTTGCCAAAAGTCTTGCTAAAATCCATGTCGATTACATCAAATGCATTACCTTCATCAACGCACTCAAATGTTTATCCTTACTCTAACATTCCTTTGAATAACCTCTCTCAAATATTTCCCCTTGCACATCAAGCCATCTGCCACCATGAGTATAAATGTAACCTAGTACTCACCCTTCTGTTAAGTCTTGACATTAACCTTTGCCAGATCTGCCTCCCCCACACGTTGGCCCACAAAGAGAAAAATGTCAAGCTATTAGAATGTTCTTAATGTTTTATTGCTCCTTGCTTGTTTTTTTTCCAAATCTGAAATTAATGTGTTTCTCTCAAAAAGATTAATTCAGGAGATAAATTGCCCTGAAATGTCCAATTTATTAAATATTCTCATTCTGCTCTAATGCATTTTGTTCATTATATTGTGCACTGCTGTAGGCCAATGTCTTGCTTTGACTTGTTCTTCCCACAGGGGTATTGGTATTAACATATGTTTTAATATTACAATTTGTAATATTTTCAGCTCTTATACAATCCCTCACTTCCTATCCGAGGTTGGTTCACAAAATACCCAGCAGTCAAATATCAACAAAGAGACAAGTCCTTGAGCTTTGTGCAGTTGCATTATTAAGTTAACAAAAGATGCTGTTATTGTAATATCTGAAACATTAGTCTGACCATTATAAGCAATCCCACCTAACCCATCTGATGAAGGGGCAAGTGATTTATATAAATAGCAAAAAGCTGAGACAAAGAAACAAATGTGTGAAGAAGCGGGGTAGTGGAACATGCTGAATCTGGAATGTGATGTTCAATTAATCCTATTAGCTTTTAAGGACTGGCATGTTTTGTTTGCAGTAATCAATGTTTAAATGATCTTTAACTCCTAAGGTTCAGTTATCTTCATTCCAAGTCTGCAATGTGATTAATGTGGTGTAACTGTGTTATTGTTAAAGGAAGTGAATGGACTAAATACTGCAAGATGGTGTTCAATAAGATTATATGTTAAATTGATAAGATTAAAGTTATTGTTAAATATGTAACAATTTTCTGAGTTGGTTGCTTGGAAACCGAGATATCAGCCGAGATGAGTTAATTGTCTTGTTAATCAAGTGAGGGCTGGAGAACAAAGAACTAGCAATATAAGATAATCAAAATTTGCCAACAGATAACTGGCTAGTTGTTGACCTTCAAGAAGGCAGGTTTGGTCTATCTGGTGCTGAACACTGACTGGAATATAACAAACTGTGCCCCAAGGTGACAGATAGCCAGTTCAGGACAAAGTACCCAATTGATCACTTGAAAACTAGAAGGGAAAAAAAAAACTGGTCATTTGCTCTATTCTGACTCTCAGAGAAGCCAATGCAGCCTTGTACGTATGGACAGGTGAGGATAAGTGTAAGGTTTCTGGGGGTGCTAATAAACATGTTGTCTGCATACAATAATTTGATAGTCTTCAGTGGTTGATACCCAGACTAAACCTCTAAATCAGAAAGAGGGATAGCAACTTACAAAATGTAAGTTTCACCTTGAAATATGGGTTGACCTGCCTTCCTGCAACAGATAATCCAAATGGTTTAAAAACTTCAGAAAAGCCAAATAGTATAAAGAGACCTTGCTTTAATCCTTTCATTGTCTTTATCAGCTAGTTTATGTCTTGGTACCACATTGTTTTGAATTTTGTAAAAATGGAATCGTGGTTTCTGAATCTGAGAAAACAACCCCAAAACTGCAAATGAGTTCAAACAGATACACAAGTTGGCATAATGTTGACTAATTTTTAAAAAAAATATGGAGGGTTTTAATTAGAACAACTGGGAAGGAAATATGTTGGCTGCATAAATGTTTCAAAAACGTTATTGGACTATCTGCATTGGGCAGATAGGTGGCAGATGGAATTTAATCCTGACAAATGCGAGGTGATGCATTTTGGAAGGAATAATGTAGAGAGGAGCTATGTGATTAAAGGTAGACAAATTAGGAGTATAGAAACACAGAGGGACCTGGGAGTGCAGGTTCACAAATCCATGAAGGTTGCGACACAATTGGAGAATGTTGTCAGGAAGGCTTATGGAATGCTAGCCTTTATAGGAAGGGGGATAGAGTTTAAAAGCTGCCGTCTAATGCTTCAGTTGTATAGAACGTTGGTTAGACCGCATTTGGAGTACTGCGTCCAATTCTGGTCACCTTCCTACCGGAAGGACGTGGAGTCTCTGGAAAGGGTGCAGAGGAGGTTTACCAGGATGTTGCCTGGCATGGACGGGCTGGGTTACGAGGAAAGGTTGGAGAAACTGGGACTGTTCTCCTTGGAAAGACGGAGATTGAGGGGGGACATGATAGAGGTATATAAGATACTGAAGGGAATAGACAGAGTCAATAGTGAGAGACTGCTCCCTAGATTGGTTACAAATACAAGAGGACATGATTTAAGGGTGAGGGGGGAGAGGTATAATTTGGATATGAGAGGAAGGTTCTTTACGCAGAGAGTTGTGGGGGTATGGAACGCGCTACCGAGTAGGGTGGTGGAGGCGGGAACGTTGGACTCGTTTAAGGTTCAGTTAGATAGGCACATGAGTGAAATGAGGATGGAGGGTTATGGTAGGGGTTATTAAATAAGGGTTAGAACCTCGGGAGACACCGGAAAGGCAGGCTTGTGATTAACGTTTTTGTCTTTTTATTCTGCAGGTGGAGGTCCACCTCGTTGTCAAACAAGGGGCATGCACACGGTGGGTTGTGCGTGGGCTGCTCTTGGAGGTTCCGGGAGTAGCCTAGTACTTCGTGTCGGTGTGTGTGCTTGATCCGGGACCGGTAGAAGGGCGCCGCAACAGCTCGGTGACTAGCACTGCTAGCTGTGCAGATACATGGATTTGGGCCTGTGTCTGCGGGAGTTTGTGCATTCTCCCTGTGGATGTGTGGGTTTCCTCCGGGCGCTCCGGTTTCCTCCCACACCCCAAAGATGTGCTCTTAGGCTGATTGGTTTTACCAAATTGACACTATTCTCCCCTGAATCTGGCTAAGTCAGGGGTTCTATCTGTAGATACGCAGGGTAGAATAGGTGTAGGGTGATGCAGCGGCGCGGGCTTGTTGGGCCGAAGGGCCTGTTTCCCGTGCTGGGTTGTTCTTTGTTCTTTGTAGTTAAGTGACAGTATGCAGTTGAGAGCAAGCAGCAAGTGGAATGGCCTGTCATAGTGGTGAAGAGAATAACCACTGAATTATTAAAGAGAGTTTGACTCTGTAGGAGGGTTAAAGCTCCAATGGATGAATATAGGATGGGCCAACTTATCTCTTCTCATTTTTATTGACCCTATGATTCTATTAATGTTGAAATGCTTAAAAAGGAACTTTGTCTCTGTTCAGCAAGAGGAGCAGTATTTTGAACTGAAAATCCAAAGGGGTTTGAATGTCATTTATTTGCCACTTTTTTACATTATGCCTCCACTACCCGACTTGAAGTTCATTCTATTCGTTGCCTGTGGTCATTCAGTTTGCCATTTAGCAATTTTAACTCCATCTTTATTGAACTAATGTTGATGGACACAACTCAAAGACAGAGGAAAGAGAGAGACTTGAGCATTCCCAGTACTGGCAACGCTTGGGACCTGAGGAAATTGCATGTTGTCTTCAATGTTATGTGTATATGAAATCTTGCTTAATAAATTCTACTTTGATTGATATAGTAGTTTGTCCTTCATCAGATCAAACACAGCCAAGGACCTTAGTGTTAGAAATTAAGAATTCAGAACTTAGAAATTTTAATTGTATCTTAAAACCCTAAAAATCTTCCACCCCTTTCACCAATCATTGCATTATGTATACCCTGGGACACTGCCCCTCTGTCCAGCAGAGACATGGAAGTTTGTGCAGATGTTGCAGTAGCAGCAGTTTCCCAAGCTTGATGAGTTCAGGCAGCATAGTGTCAGCACCTGGAGCTTTGCCCATGGTAAGACAGTCAATAGCTTTGCTAAGCTCCTCCACTATGGGTTCAATATCCATAACAGGTAGGCTTTCTCAGTGACAAGGTTCATCCTGGAGTACAACTCAAGGTAGTGTTCCATCCATCTCTCAGTTACTGATCACCTCCCCCGCCCTTGATTTCAGTTGAGCCATGTTCTTTGCTGATTCCTTCATACAGGCCCCTAGTATTCCCTACCTCAAAGGACATCTGAATATTCTGGCAAAGATAAAACCTGCTGTCATTGACACACCTCCTAACAATGTGCTGGTATTTACTTCAAATAACTCTTGGTGCATTCTAAGTTTTCTCACTTAAATCTCTGCTGTAAATAATAACAGTAAGCAGCCTCAACACCAGGTTAAAGTCCAACAGGTTTATTTGACAACACTAGCTTTTGGAGCCCCAAGCTCCTTCTTCAGGTGAGTGAGGGCTGGTGTTCACAAACAAGGCATATAAAGACACAAACTCAATTTACAAGAGAATAGTTGGAATGCGAGTCTTTACAGGTAATCAAGTCTTAAAGGTACAGACAATGTGAGTGGAGAGAGGGCCAAGCACAGGTTAAAGAGATGTGTATTGTCTCCAGCCAGGATAGTTAATGAGATTTTGCAAGCCCAGGCAAGTCGTGGGGGTTACAGATAGTGTGATATGAACCCAAGATCCCGGTTGAGGCCATCCTCATGTGTGCAGAATTTGGCTATCAGTTTCTGCTCAGCAATTCTGCAGTGTCGTGAAGGCCACCTCAGAGAACGCTTACCCGAAAATCAGAGGCTGAATACCGGTGACTGCTGAAGTGTTCTCTGACTGGAAGGGAACACTCCTGCCTGGTGATTGAGCAGTGTTCATTCATTTATTGTCGTAGCATCTGCATAGTCTCCCCAGTGTACCATGCCTCAGGACGTGCTTTCCTGCAGCGTATCAAGTAGACAATGCTGGCCGAGTCACAATAGTATGTACCGTGTACCTGGTGGATGGTGTTCACATGTGAGACAATGGAATCAGTGTTGATGATCTAACATGTCTTGCAGACATTGCTGTGGTAGGGTTGTGTGATGTTGTGGTTCTTGCAGAGGTTGCTGTGGTAGGCTGGCCATCCCATTGTATCAGGCAATGGGACCCTGTGTGAGAACCTCTCTGGCTATGTCAAGGGCATCCTGAAACCCATTGTACAAAAAGTCCCCAGCTTCTGTTGTGACACTACAAACTTCCTACAGAAACTCAGCACACATGGAGCAGTTGAACCAGGAGCACTCCTCGTTATAATGGATGTCTCGGCACTCTACACCAACATCCCCTATGCCAATGGCATTGCTGCAACTGCCAATCTCCAGATGCAATTCTACAACTCATCCACTTCATGCTGGACCACAACGTCTTCACCTTTAACAACCAGTTCTTCATCCAGACACATGGAACAGCCATGGGGACCAAATTTGCACCTCAATATGTCAACATTTTCATGAATAGATTTGAACAAGACCTCTTCACCACACAGAGCCTTCAAAAGATGCTATACAGTAGATACATCAATGGCATATATTTTCTTCCTTTTTGAGCTCATGGTGAACAATCATTGAAACAACAATATGATGACATCAACAAATTCCATCTCACCATCAGACTCACCATGGACTACTCTCTAGAATCGGTTGTATTCTTGCACACAAGCATCTCCATCAAGGACAGTCATTTCTGTACTTCACTATACTGCAAGCCCATGAATAACCTTACAATGCTCCACTTCTCCAGCTTCCATCCTAAACATGTTAAAGAAGCCATCCCCTACAGACAAGCCCTCCATATACCCAGGATCTGCTCAGATACAGAGGATCATAACAGGCACCTACAGACGCTGAAAGATGCTCTCATAAGAACAGGATATGGTGTTCAACTCATTGTTTGACAGTTCTGACATGCCACAGTGGAAAAACTGCACCGACCTCCTCAAAGACAAACATGGGATATGGTGGACAGAGTACCCTTCGTCGTCCAGTACTTCCCTGGGCAGAGAAGCTACAACATCTTCTCTGGAGCCTTCAACATGTCATTTGATGAAGACGAACATCTTGCCAAGGCCATCCCCATACCCCCACTTCTTGCCTTCAAACAATCACACAATCTCAAATTGACCATTATCACAGCAAACTACCCAGCCTTAAGGAGAACAGTAACCACAGCAACATCTGCAAGACCTGCCGGATCATCAACACAGATGCCATCATCTCATGTGAGAACACCATCCACACGGTACATACTCTTGCAAGTTGGCCAACGTTTTCTACCTGATAGGCTGCAGGAAAGGATGTCCCAAGGCATGGTATATTAGGGAGACCGTGCAGACACTAAGACAACGGATGAATGAACACTGCTTGACAATCACCAGGCAGGAGTGTTCCCTTCCAGTCGGGGAATACTTCAGCAGTCACAGGCATTCAGCCTCTGATCTTCAGGTAAGCAATGTCCAAGGCGGCCTTCGTGACACACAGCATAGTTGCTGAATAGAAACTGATAGCCAAGTTCCGCACATGAGGATGGCCTAACCGGGATCTTGGGTTCATGTCACACTATCTGTAACCCCCACAACTTGCCTGGGTTGCAAAATCTTACTAATTGTCCTGCCTGGAAACAATATACATCTATTTAACCTGTGCTTGGCCCTCTCTCCACTAGCATTATCTGTCTGTATCTTTAAGACTTGATTAGCTGGAAAGACTTGCATTCCAACCATTAAAATTGAGTTTGTGTCTTTATATGCCCTGTTTGTGAACACCAGTCCTCACTCACCTGATGAAGGAGCTTGAGGCTCCGAAAGCTAGTGCTGCCAAATAAACCTGTTGGACTTTAACCTGGTGTCGTGAGACTTCTTACTGTGTTTATCCCAGTCCAACACTGGCATCTCCACATTGTAACTAATAACAGCAGACCATTGTCTTCTTTGACTGGTCCCATCACAGTGGTGTTTGCCTTAAACCAGTTGGAATTTTTCTGCTCTTGCTTCTCACATAGTGAAAATGCAATATTGTAGATGGAGTAAGATTCACCCAAATTGGAACTAAATGCCCATTGCCAGTGGGAAACCAAGATTATTCCTCTTCAGCAGTGGCAGCATCTGTCATTGGGAGTCATCCACCTGAAAGATGCAAATGAGGCCATATTGGCCCACTATTCAAATATCAGAAGGGCGCTCCAGATGCTGCAGTTGGAAACAGGTACCTCTCACCTCAATTGGTGCCTTCCCCGCTTGACCAAGGTCGTACCACCGCGAACCCAACAGCAAAGAGAAACCCTCAACACTGCAACCCCCTTGCACACTATACAGGCATAAGGGTGACCCCACTCAACCCTCTCCCACCTCTGACATCCATATCCCCCTCCCTTCTTCCCTCAGACCCTAATCAGCCCCCTCTCCCTCCCAAAACACTCATCCACCACCTAGCGCCCTCAGATCCCCCTTCACTTCCTCATATGCTCCCCTTAGCCACCCTCACACCCTCAGACTTCCTACTCAGCCCTCTCCTCCTCAGACTCCCTCTCAAGCCCTCCCTTCAGGTCACACATCTTGGCAGTGCTAATGCTGCACTGCTTCTTGGCGCTGACACCCTTGGGTCACAAAGGGTGGGGGTGGGGATTCAAGAAGGTAGGTCCAGAGGCCATTTTCTCCTCTATTTCTGCCAGACTGCAAAGAAAGGGTCTTCAAGTGTAGTGGAAATGGATGGGATGGACTGGGCTGGGCTGGGGGCAAGGGAATGTCCACACCACTCTCCCTTGGGATGGGGATCTTGTGGCCGGGTTGCCACTTCTAGCCCTGGCTGACCTGAAGATCACTCCTGGCATGGTGATTTCAGGCAGGTCTGATAAACATCTTGATTTTACCTGTCAACACTGACAATTCTGAAGTGGCCAGGTCACTTTAACTTCCAGGCCCCCGGTTTCCTGGCAAGATTTTAAACCATGATGCGGAGATGCCACCATTGGACTGGGATAAACATAGTAAGAAGATTCACAACACCAGGTTAAAAGCCAACTGTTTATTTGGTAGCAAAAGCCACTAGCTTTCGGAGCTCTGCTCCTTCGTCAGGTAAGTGGGAGTTCAGTTCACAAACAGGGCATATAAAGACACAGACTTAATTTACAATCATTATTTTATAAATTTAAGTTTGTCTTTATATGCCCTGTTTGTGAACAGAATTGCCATTTACCTGACGAATGAACAGCGGTCCGAAAGCTCGTGGCTTTTGCTACCAAATAAACCAGTGTTGTGAGACTTCTTACAGGATTCTAAATCTGCAGCAGAGACTGCCTTTCGCGCTACGAAAAACTGCAGCTGTGAGCAGATCCCTTTGAAGTCTTCTGACAGAGTCGATGTCAATTTCATTACAGCTGTGCAGTTAGCTCCAATGTATTCACATAGCTTCTATTTAAAGTCTCTAAGCCTTTGTAACTAGCTGAAATCTTTGAAACCCTCTCTGTTGCATTGAAAATCTTTGATCTCTGTCAATTCCATAGTGCATGCCTTGAAATAGGCTTCCATTGACTGCTTAATGGATTTATATGCAGGCTCCTGTCAACCGTGTTTATTTACAGCGTCAAGTTTTTAGTTGTTGAGATCACCAACAACTTGTGTTGACTTTTCCCCCATGCCAACACTATAGTTCAAAAAACTCACCAACGCCTCTTTTCTAGGAAGACTAAGGAAATTTGGCATGTCAGCTATGACTGTCTCCAACCTTTGCAATGGTTTCTAGGGTGCATTCTTTCTGGTTATATCATAGCTTGGTGTGGCTCCAGCCCTGCCCAAGACCACAAGGAACTACAGAAGGTCGTGAATGTAGCCCAATCTATCACACAAACCAGCCTCCCATCCATTGACTCTGTCTATACTTCCTACTGCTTTGGCAAAGCAGTCAGCATAATTAAGGACCCCACACACCTCAGACATTCTCTCTTTTCCCTTCATGCTTGAATGCATTTCAAGTACCTTCATTGTTCCTAACCACAATGTTTACAAAAATTCTAAGCCTGATTGAAAGCTGTAGTTTTTCAAAAAGAATAAGTGGTTTCACTTCCTCTTTTTCCCGGGGGTGTGGTGGGGTAGTAGAGAGCCTGTTATTTAAGTGGTGGAGGCAGGATGCTCCTCTTTGCTAAGGGATTGTTGGTGCTCCCCTGGACCCTCAAGGTCCAGCGCACCAGGTCCACGTTGCTGATGACCAACACCAAAGCCTTCCAGAAGCTTTTCCTGCTGGAGAGATGGTGTATTACAATTAGCGGGTTTGCATAGTCATTGCATTGCTGTGTGTTCTGGATGGGAACCTGATGGGGTACGGCATGGTGAGTCAGGTGAGTCAGCGGGAAACCCAATTTTAGCTCTGAAAGCTGATTTCAGCAGGCAGTCAGGATTCCTGCCATCACCGAACAGGGCAGGTGAATTCCCCATGGTGTCTCAAAGTGTATTCCATTTTATTTCTGCACGGTGTGTAGGGATGCCAGACTCAAAACATTAACTCTGTTTTTCTCTCTCCATAGATGTTGCCAAATCTGCTGAGTTGTTCCAACAGTTGCTGTATGGGCATAGGAACAGGAGGAAGCCATTCAATCACATGATAGTATTCCACCATTTAATTAGATTGTTATCTGTATGTTAACTCCATCCATCTGCCTATTCAAAGACCCTGTATTGTCCAGCGTTTGCTGTATTTTGCTCTTATTTTAAGGCTCTTTGGATATTGACTATAGTGGAAAAAAAACTGACGCCTTTGAACATGATATTGTCCCCTCACAAATCACTGCACTTCATCTAAAAAACGTTAATAGAAACATCCAGGAAGTCACATTTTCAACCTTGTTAAGTGCAGCTTGTACTGCAGCAGCACTGGGCAAGACTTCAGGAAAGTGCAGATTTGCAAACTGAGGACTTCAATAAAATGACAGACATATGGAGGAAAATAAAAGCATATGTAAGATGATGAATGTAGAAGCAGAAAAACTCATTGCCAAAAATTAATCCTTGGCAGGAACTGACAGCAAACTTGTTTCATCAAACACCCCAGTGTTTGACAAGCCTGCCACACAATCATGTATCCATTAGATCAGCTGGTTGCTGAAGTGAATGGTTGGAGCTGGTGCTGATGCTCTGCTGGATCCAATGAAAGATTGAGGAGTGGAAACTCCCAATTTAGGCAGTTCCTGGCCCCTGAATCACCTGCCTTCTGCTTTTGTCAGCTTCCCACTGGGAGTTAAGATTATTGCTTTGTACACTAGCAGGATATACCTTTTGTGTAAGAGCGATTGTTCCATATGTTAACACAGCAAACATCATTTTTATTTCTGTGTTTTGATAAGGTTCATACGAAATTACTCAGATTGCAGCACTCTGATATTCTTCGAGCCCATAAAAATCATGTGGCAGGAATGGCTAGAAGACCATGAGGGAGCAGTGTAAAACATGTCAGAAAGAGTTATTAGTTAATGACCTGCTTCGCTCCATCCAGGGTACATTGACAGTCTTGCTTTGCTCAATATGTTAAAGGTGGTGAACAGATGAATTGACCATTTCCAGGACTATAGAACAGTGACTTCCAGGCTATTATGTTAGACAGCATGTCTACCCTCAACTGTCATGACCTTATCAAGAGACACTGTGTAATGAGGCTATGCTTCACTGAATCTGCCATTCAGGCATTGTGCCACCTTCCAAAACTGGGCCTTCAACAAAAAAGCAGCATTCACACATTACTGCCAGGAAAATGGCAAAGTGTTGGTTCTAGCACAAAAAGCGGAGTAATTCCTGCCAACGGCACCATCGTGATTTCCGACCAAATGTTATGCCTCATTAATGTAATTCTTTTGCTCACGAGTGTCAGAGGGAACGTCCGCAGTGCATTCCCTCTGATTCACCCACCCCACAACAACTTATCTGCTGCAATCACTGGGGAGTTCCACAAAATGTCTCCCAGGAATCGTCCCTCAACTGTACACATGACTATCTTTTTCCCTTTGGTTTCTGGGGGCCCCCTGTGATCGTCCGTGGGATAGCGGAGCAGCTGGAGTGAAATCCAGAGGCACCGCCATCCTCTGGCGCCTTCATTCGTGGATTCCCATCAGTGCCTGTGCCATGTAGCTCACACCCCCAGACATGGGGGTCATGAGCTGAGCCATAGTGCAGATAAGAAGTCAGCACCTCGCTTTTCAGAGGGAGCCATGACCAGGATAATGGATGGAGCGCACAGAGGAAGTATACCCTCTACCCGTCCACCAGGAGATGGTATTCAAGCAGGATCACCACCCCTGGTCAGTGCAAGCATGATCCAGAAGGGGACGAGACAACAGTGACAGAAGAAGATGAATGATCTTCATTCAGCTAGTCACCCTCAGTCTCCCACTGGACCCCCCTCATACACCCCTCGCATCCCCAAACCTTTCTCCCACTCAGCCACCATGGCCTTTGCCAACACCGGGCACCGGCATCCCACAATCACCATCTTACCCCCAGTAGCTGCTGTGGTCCTCCAGCTTCCACTCAAGCCCCAAGCTGCCACACCTCATCAACATCTTCAATCTTACCAGTCCTGCTTACACTGTCCCTTTCTCTGTCATTGTAGAACAAACTCAACCCAATAAGTGTGAATGGGCACAGCCAGCTGCATCATGCCCGACTCAGAGCCCACGTGCATTTTGAGGAGCCAGCCCTCGATCTGGCCGGGGGAGGGGGAAGAACGTGCCTGCACTGCTGATGAATTTGGGGTATTGGAGAAACCTGAGAATCCTCAAGACATGCTGTCATTCCTCAAGTCTCAAGTGGCTAATCAATATTCCCCATCTCTAGCAAGTCAACCAGCTGAACAGGCCAGACCATCCTCAGGCCCTCTGGACCCACCAAATATGAGCAGCTCTAAGGGAGAGTTCTGTAACCCCACTGTTGACGAGGTGTCACAACTGTCACCCACATCTGGCACCAGTGCAGATACTCACACCTCAGTGGGATCACTAAATAGGCAGGCTCCTGGGTCACTCATTGGTGAGCACCTCACAGCTGAAGATCCGCAGCAGATGGAGGCAGGGACGTCCCAGGAAACTGGCACTTGTAGACATGCCAGAGGCCAAGGCTCTTCTGGGCTCCTGCCCATGCCCCTAGGCCCAGTCATTCTCAGCTGCTTGAGCTATAAAGACAGAATCATGAGCATCAGGAAGACACGACAGCACCTCTCCTTAGACTGTAAGACTGATCGGAGCAGTCAACATCTTCTTTCCGAAGAGATCGTGCTATCGCTGCAGTGCACCGAGGCCAACAATGTAAGAGTAGTGACCACAGTGGAGACCTTGGCACATAATAAGCACTCCATGGCAGGAGGTATCTGCACCATGGCTCAATTCATAACCTCCATGTCTGAGCTCCACGCTGCTGGCATGGATGGGAATTCACGAGTGAAGGTGCCAGAGGATGGCGGTGCCTCTGGATCTCACTCCAGCTGTACCTATATCCCATGGAAACCAAGGGGAAAAATATTGTCAGGAGTACAGTCCAGGGCCCTCAAGCCAGGGTACCCTGGGCATAGCCAGTCCATCTGATACCCCGCCCCGTGCGCGACACACCTCCAACCCCAAGTATGTAAGGTGCCTCAATGCCATCCCTCACACCCTGCACTTTGACACTATAGCAACAACATTAGCCCCTGTCAACTCCAGCAGGATTTAGCACGAGGACCCATAAGGGTCTCAGTGACACCAAACGGCCACATTCCCCCAGTTCCCCAAGCCCACCTCCCGAGAGAAACCTGGCATCAGACCATCCTCAGCCCCCCTGGCATCAGACCATCCTCAGGCCCCCTGGACCCACCAGATATGAGCAGCTGCATGTGGCCAGTGTTTGCAGCCTGACGGGGAACCTCGTCAATACACCCTGTCATTACCTTGATTGGGGTACGTGATGATAGACTTCACAACTGCACCTTGCATAGCAGGCACATCAGTGTTATCTGTCTGATGTCGCAGCCTTTCTGGGAACGTCAGCTCAATGCTTGGGACATTCACTTGCAAAGGGTTAAAAGCTGGTCTTCACTAATTGATTATGCTGTTCGGCTGCACACCATTTATTGGCATAACCACGAGTGAGGGGAGGCTGGGGTGGCTGTTCAGCCAAGTGTCTGCCTCTTGTGGCAAACAAGGCACAACTGGATCGTATGAGGCCAGCAATTAGCATATCCAGCACATTCCCAGAATGCACCCTGTTTCTTCTGGGTCACAAGAGGTGCAGAGATGAGCAGCCTTCCATGACCCATTGAGATAAACTGTTGCAAGCACCCCAACAACTGATTTACAACTTCCTTAAGTTTAAGTTTATTTATTAGTGTCACAAATAGGTTTACATTAACACTACAAAGAAGTTACTAGGGAAATCCCCTAGCTGCCACACTCTGGTGCCTGTTCGGATACACGAAGGGAGAACTTAGCACAGCCAATGCACCTAACCAGCACGTTTTTCAGACTGTGGGAGGTAAGCGCAGCACCCAGAAGTAAACCATGCAGACACGGAGAGAATGTGCACACTCCACACAGACAGTGACCCAAGCTGGGAATTGAACCCTGGTCCCTGGTGCTGTGAGGCAGCAGTGCTAGCCACTGTGACATTGTGCCACCCACTCTGGGCAACTTCTCCCCTTTGTCTTCACACTGCTGCCTGTGTGGGTGCCAGTCACACTTCAGTCATCCTTCCCCCAAATACAAGGCCCTTCAGGCCACACGAGGGGAGACTAAGCCCATTCCTGAATTCTCCAACCTGCCCTTACTACCTGGCCTCTCACAGAACCTCACCTTGGTAACCTACAGCCGCTTCCAAGTCTGCCCACCCCCTGGCCAGCCCCCATTAAAGAAGGGCACTCCTGCTATGATATGGACAGGAACTCAGCATGGAGAATACAGGAAGCACTGCCTGCATATTAGCCTTTAAAGCAAGGGGAACTCCGACATGAAGAGAAGGTAAGGTCTGCAATTGACCCCTCCTGACCCCCTCCCCAAAATGGCGATTCTGGGACCCTCAGCCCTAGCCCTAAATTGCACTTTTCAACGTCCCTCGAGTTGTCTCTACTACCCCTGAGCAGTGAACGCCCCGGAGGGTGCTGGCTGCCTGAGCACTCACCTCCAGAATCCCCCTCCAGAGGTGAAAGTGCCAGGTTCACACTTATGTAAAGTTGTTGTAAATGGTGCTGGCATGACATCACACCGGCGCCTACTGATTATCCGGTGAGTGGGGAAGGCCTGGAGAGAGTGTTCACTAATGACATGCTAATATGTTAAAATGTGCCTCCTGGGGTCCTGCAGCATGTTTCCCACCACTCCACCCTTGAGGCACCTGGAAGATTGGAACTCGTAAACTTGCCAGTGCAAATCATGCCTTCCGAGTCTCTCCGGATTTTAAGCACGTATCCACAGATGGAGAGCAGGGGCTCAAAACCGCCCTCACTATATTAATACGCTCTGTGATCAATTTGCAGTTTCCTCATGCATCATAGACTCTCAACTTCAACACACTTCTAATAATGCAAGGCTCAACACTGGAATCCATCAACCACTGGAGAGCGTGACAGACATGCAACAAGAAAGCTTGCATTCCCTGCACCCAATCTATCGCCGGCACTAAATACGGGTGATGACAAAGAAAATTGTAATGAAATTGTGAATTTCCATTCACCTTTCAAGTTGAATGTTTGGCTGAATAATATGGTTAATATGCCATCAGTATTCAATCCTACGTGCCCTAACAAGTTGCATAAGGGGCACATTTGAAGTACAGAAGCATCATAAATTAGACAGTTGGACTGCTTAAACAATGCTGTTAATGTTTAGACTGCTCTGGCAGTAGAGTATGACCTAGAGAGAGTCAGAGAATAATAGAATAGCTAATGATGTGCTACACTCTACAGACCATCAATAATAAATAATATGCTTGCATTTAGATTGTAATGATTTGGAGATTCCCATCTCTTTATTTATGACTTCAGATAGGAAGTGTACATATGATTTAAAATTTGTTTTCAGTTAGCTGTGACTGAAAAGGCAATTAATAAGAAATGTTGCCATTCCATAAATATCCCAATGGTGCATGACCTCAGGCAGAGGATTTTGCATTCCGATGTGGATTCTTCATGGAATGCCCTTCTATTTGTCTCTGGAGGAAAGTGATGGTGAATATATAAAGCTGAACCAGAATTAAAATGGAAGCTGATATTCCTTGCTCAGAATCTTGAAGAAGAGATAAACTGGCTTTGAGGTTGTCACATTGTGTAATTTGTATATTGGTCAAGTTGCTGAAGCTTTGCGATCAGTAAATACGATGGATGCTAAAAACTGAAACAAAAATCAGGAAACGCTGGAAACAGTCAGCAAGCTAGACAAGCATTTGTGCAGAGAGAGAGAAAGCGATGCAGGCACCTTTGGAGGATGTGTGAAATGATTAAAATTATTTGTGGCTGCAGCTGCCAGATCATCTCTGTCGGGGGAGGAGAAGGACCTTCCACAGATGGCCTAAGGCTCCAGCTGTTACCCTGAGGCAGAAATAGTTTCTTGGGAAGGGTCAAAAATAAAGGAAGCTCTGTTACCCCCTCCAACCTTCACCCACCTCCAGGGGCCTGCCAGACTTCAGTCACAGTATGACACCTATCCACTGCAGATGAAATACTGGCTGCATCCCCAACCCGGCCTCAAATGGCCAGCTAAATGCCGCTAATTGGCTACCAGGGAGCCACATCTGTTGTTCATCTGTCTCTGGCAATTTCACTCAGAGGCCGCCCACTGAACCATTGGCAACTTTTTGGATTTTCTCTGTGTCCATGGGCTTCATAAGAATTCACTCATAACTTCCTCCAACTTAACAGTAGGAACACCAGAACTAAGAGTTCTGTTTTCCCACTATGAATTCTATTCTCTTGACACTGAATTCATATTATATGGAATAATGTGTAGCTAAAATTCAAACTCATACTCCCATCATTTACCAAGACTATTTCCAGGAAGACCACATTACCTGTATTTGCTCATACCTCAGCCCCTCTCTCTTACTATCTCTTAACTTGGTTTCTCCCTCCCAGTCTTTACTCCCTATAAAACCAAATTGTTCAACTCTAGTCTTTGACATCCTATCCTGCACCAGTCCCAGTCTTAGTTACCCATCATCCCAGTTTGGATTCAATTTAAAACTCTCTTGGGGAAAAAAATTAGAGAACACCTTTTTTCTGGTTTAGGCTTCCCTGTACCTGGACCCAGGCAGTGCACAAACTTTGAGCTGCTTCCTCATCTGAATGATCCCAGCATGCAGCTAGTCAGTATTCCAGAGGAAATTCTGGGATGAGTGATATGTGGGAATGTGGATCATCATTAGTGGTTTCAGCCTCAAAGCTAGCCAGAACCTTTTTTAAAGTAAATAAAAGTTTATTTATTAGTGTCACAAGTTGGCTTACATTCACACTGCAATGAAGTTACTGTGAAAATCCCCTAGTCACCACATTCCAGCGCCTGTTCAGGCACACTGAGGGAGAATTTAGTATAGCCAATGCATCTTTCAGACTGAGAGGAAACTGATGCACATGGAAGAAACCCACAGAAACATGGGGAGAACGTGTAATCTCCACACAGACAATGACCCAAACTGGGAATCAAACCCAGATCCCTGGCACCGTGAAGCAAAAGTGCTAACCGCTGTGCCACCATACCACCCGCGAGCTAGAACCCCAATCATAACCACTCCAATAATGGACCGACATCATTTTTTTCATTGAGGTAAGAACATGTAGTCATGCCTATTCCCCCATCAGCATGGTGTTGTTGTCTATAGTTATGTGCCCAACCTCATCCTGCAAAAGATGGGGAAGCGTGTCAGTGAGTGTGGTGCAATGTGTTTGGGTGATGTGCCTGTCATAGTTGAAAAGCTGGCAGTGTTGCAAGTTATTTGGCGTGCAAAAACCATATTAATGTGATGATGAGGTGAAGCTATGAATGTGAAGCATGAGTCATACTTGATAACCTTGGTAGGTGAGTGCAGCGGGGGTGGTGAATTGAGCCATGAATGAAGCAATGACTAAAGCAGCATGATAGCACAGTGGTTAGCACTTCTGCCTCACAACTCCAGGGACTTGGATTCGATTCCTGGCTTAGGTCACTGTCCCTGTGGAGTTTGCACATTCTCTCCATGTCTCTGTGGGTTTCCTCCAGGTGTTCCAGTTCCTCCCACAGTCCAAAGACATGCAGGTTAGGTGTATTGGCCATGCTAAATTGCCCCTTAGTGTCCTGGGATACATAAGTTAGGGGGATCAGTGGGGTAAATAAGTGGGATTGTGGGGTTGTTATTAGTGCAGACTCGATGGGCCAAATGGCCTTCTTCTGCACTGTAGGATTTTTGTAGTTTCTATTTGTGAGGGTGTTTGCATTTGAAGATGCATTCACTGACCTTGATGACTTGTGTGAGGTTATTAAACTTCATTCTGCACTGCATCCTGGTCCTTGGGGCTCCATTCACAGCGATGGACTGCTCCACTACTTTCTCAGTATCTGTCTGGGGGATCTGCTGGTTCCTTGTGGATAGAGGATCTCTGTCTCCCTCGTCCTGCACCAAGGCTATCAGCGCTGTCTCTGAAAAACTTGGAATTGTGTATTGGGCCTGTCCTTTTCCTAAAAAATATACTTTATTCATAAAATTTTCAGAAGTGCATGACATGACTTTAAATTTGAGATTACATAAACATAATAGAGATCAGTTTTTCTTACACAGCACACGAGGTGTCTCACTACTCTTGCTTTTAAAGGTTATACTTACAATGTACATTTACACAATGTACATTTACACAATATACATTTACATTTCATTCCAAGTATTCTCTGAAGCATACAGCCTGAGGGAGTTTAGTAGCTTTCTGGCCTCTGTATACTATGGCAGCAAGTTCTTAGGTAGTAGAGTGGCCTTTATCCACTAAACCTCTGCCTCAACCTTCAATGTGCCTATCAGCATGTATTACTGGACCTTGGAATGTGTTCATTTGCAACACCCATCATCTCAGCTCTTTTCACTGGAAAAAGCAACAGATTTTAGGGAGACTGTAGGAGGGAATGAACGAACTGAGTCTTCTGAGACCGTGTAGAACTTCAACACAACCAACTTTATTCAACATGCATGAGGGACAGCAGAACTCATGGCTGTAACTACAGCTTGCTTCCGAGCTATTCTACTGATCATTGGCTCCTGCGTATTCTTATACTTTTTTGCATTACAAAGTGTCACATTTCGATTAAATCATCGGATTGTTACTTTAAATTGGCTACATTTCTGTTTTTGATCACATTATATGGATCCTTCGTGCTTTAGCTTTAATGCTTGATTAGTTTTCCAGAGGTACAATTGCTCCACTAGACTTTTTGGAGACTTGATAAGTGATATCAATTCTCTTATTGTTGCTGGAACGTCGGAATGATCTCACCTGGGGTGTAACTCTTTTAGTGCCGTCTGAGATGTAGTTCTTTGTAATTTGTCATGTGTCTGCCTGCAATGAGTGTGGATACTACAGTGCTGTCAGTTTAACCCTTTCCATTCATTCCTCTCCTGTTGCAGCCCACACTCTCTGGGTTTTGACGTATGACGGAAACCATGAAATGTCTTTCACCAAGTAAGTGGCTCTCTAGCAGCATTTGGTGTTTGTCTCCTCATTGTATCCATGAGTATGTCCCTTAGGTGTGGAGTTGCCGAAGTTGGACTGGGGTAAACACAGTAAGAAGTCTCACAACACCAGGTTAAAGTCCACTAGCACAAGCCACTAGCTTTCAGAACGCTGCTCCTTCATCAGGCGAGTGGAGTTGTGTTCACAAACAGGGCACATAAAGACACAAACTCAATTTACAAAATAATGGTTGAAATGCGAGTCTTTTCAGGCAATCAAGTCTTAAAGGTACAGACAATGTGAGTGGAGAGAGCATTAAGCACAGATTAAAGAGATGTGTATTGTCTTCAGCAAGGACAGTTAGTGAGATTTTGCAAGCTCAGGCAAGTTGTGGCAGTTACAGATAGCGTGACATGAACCCAGGATCCTGGTTGAGGCCTTTCTCATGTGTGCGGAACTTGGCTATCAGTCTGCTCAGCGACTCTGTGCTGTCGTGTGTCATGAAGGTCACCTTGGAGAATGCTTACCCAAAGATCAGAGGCTGAATGCCCATGACTGCTGAAGTATCCCCCAACAGGAAGGGAACAGTCTTGCCTGGTGATTGTCGAGCGGTGTTCATTCATCCATTGTCGTAACTTCTGCATGGTCTCCCCCATGTACTCATTCATTCTTCATTCTTCTTGTAGCTCAATCACTCTTCCCAACCATTTCCAATGCCCACTGAACCTCTGCTTCAAGAGAAGCTCATCTCGCAGGAACCTGGGCCTCTCATAAGGTGTGCAACCACTCAACAGTACAATTAGCAGAAGGTACAAAGATAGTCTGTCCCTTGCTTCATGATAAGTGGACAGGGGTTGATTGCAATCCCGACCTCCTTATCAGGCCTTAACAAATTTTTGCCCTAAAATTCATAGATAATCTTAGAATGATTCATTAATGTTTGGAATTTGTTTCAGATATTATCTCTAAAAATTACTGCTGCAGTTTTCGCTCAGTAGAATTGCATGTATCTTAAGTTCTTCAAAATGGGCCATACACCATTTTCACCCAATGCTGATTGGTGTCAGCCAGCATATTCATGGCTTTTTTGTGGTAAGACTCTTGCGAATGTTTATGAGAAAATATGATTTTGCTCAAATCAATAAATGAGCTTGACAGAGCAAAGTAAGAGAGGGATATTAGTAGTGGTAGAAAAGTTTGCAGTACATCGTCACACTGTTTTAGCGTTGAATCATATTGTGAAATATCAATTTCCATTGCCTTCTACTCAAGCTCTAAATGTAGCTGTTGTGTCTCAAAAATAAAAAGACAATTTTACATAATGGAAAATCATGAGGCGAGTAACTGAAGGCATTGTTGCTAAAGGAATGACCCTTTAAAACAGAGATGAGGAGGAATTGCTTCAGCCAAGGAGTGGTGAATCTGTGGAACTCTCTGCCACAGAAGGCTGTGGAGGCCAGGTCATTGAGCATCTATAAGACAAAGGTAGATAAGTTCTTGACTAATAAGGGGATTAGGGGTTATGGGGAAAAGGCAGGAGAATAGGGATGAAAAATAATCAGCCATGATTGAATGGCAGAGCAGACTAGATGGGCTGAGTGGCCTAATTCTGCTCCTATGTCTTATGGTCTTATGGATTATATAGGCCCAAATGGCAACTTTCTCCAATGGTTTGCAAGAGCAATTTCTGATGTAAGTGATGTGGAATCCACATTTACTTAATTGTTGTCTTTCTGTTGCTTTGAAGGCAGCACAGTGGCACGATGGTTAGCACTGCTGCCTCACAGCATCAAAGACTCAGGTTCAATTCCTGGCTTGGGTGGTGTCTGTGCGGAGTCTGCACATTCTCCCCGTGTCTGCATGGTATTCCTCTGGGTGCTCCGGTTTCCTCCCATAGTCTGGAAAATGTGTTGGTTAGGTGCATTGGCCATGTTAAATTCTCTGTCAGTGTACCCGAACAGGCGCTGGAGTGTGGCGACTAGGGGATTTTCACACTAACTTCATTGCAGTGTTAATGTAAGCCTAATATTAGTATGACACTAATAAATAAACTCTAAAAAAAACTAATGAGAAAGTGTTTAATTCTCCAGAATTAACAATTTTTCCCTTGATGAATACAAGGGTTAAGAAAAAACAGCAGAGAAAGCATGATGAATTGATTGGAGACAGTAATGATGCTGTACTTTAATTGAAAAGCACAGAGCTTACAAATCATGATAGTGGCCCTTGAATGAAATCGTAAAATCAAATCTACAAATGAATGATGGCAACACCTAAATGTCTTGATTAACTTCCCTCCTTTTTTTACTGCTGCTCTGTCATCGATTTACACACTTCACTGTCAATGAAACCTGTTAATACCTATTAAAATTACTGCTGAAATCACTGGTTGATTAAAATGGCAAACTGGTTGGTGAAGTGGCTTCTTACAAGGTCCTTTCCTGCAAGTGAAGAGTTGGGAGTGGGGAGGGGCAGTGAGTGGTGTTTAGCAGCCACATTGCTTAATATATCAAAAAGAAAGCCTGCTCTGAGTCTACAAACAGAATGACAATGTTGTCATGTCACTCCAGTGGAAGAACCAAGCCAAAAGATTGGTCTCAAAACATGTCAATTATACCTTTCAATAGAGCCAGAAGATTTTGCTGTGTTCAATTATCTATCACCAATAAAGCTTTGAGGAGTGGGCGGGGGTGCCATCTTACTGGCTCATCATACCAGCCAATTGGCATGGCGAGCCAGTAAGATCAGGTAAGAGGCAAAAAACCAGGTTCACACCCAGTTTCAAGCCTCTCACGATATTGCCAACCCAGTTCTGCCGACATAATCAGCCTCGCATACGATTGCGTCTAGGAGCTCACCCAAAAGATGGGTGCGAGTTTCTTTCACTTTCACACTCATTTGGCACTTTGAAGTTTTTTGGTCAGATCGTCCCCTTAATGTTTTCCCAAGTATCTAGCTGATAAAGGGACTTCCCCTGAGATCTAATGAGGGTAGAGTGATTGGAATTACCCATGACACAGGAGGATGGACACCCTCCTCTCTCTGCAAACCAGAAAATAATTAAATGGAAGAGTTTGGACAGAAAGCCAGTAGAACCAGATTTCATGTCAAATTTCATGGACAAGTTGGTGATCTGTTTGTTCACTGTCCTGGTGACCAGAGTGCAATTTGGAGGCTGCTGTTGTTTAAGATTCTATTACATTTTGATACATTTATCCAGGCATTTATTATGTAATATTAACATCACCGCAGGCTTTAAATGATCCACTATTGTTCAGATAAGCCTTTTTAGTCTGTCTCATGTAAACTTCATCTTCCAGCAGCTACAAATAGAGAATAATGGTTCGAGATGATTATTTTCCAAGCGTCGCTGGATTCCGGGGAAGTGCCGGAAGATTGGAAAACGGCTAATGTTACGCCGTTGTTTAAGAAGGGTGGCAGGCAAAAGGCGGGGAATTATAGGCCGGTTAGTTTAACGTCTGTTGTAGGAAAAATGTTAGAATCCGTGATCAAGGAGAAAATAGCGAGGCATCTTGAGGAGAATTGTTTGGTAGAGCAGACGCAGCACAGTTTCGTTAAGGGGAAGTCGTGTCTGACGAATTTATTGGACTTCTATGAGGATGTGTCTAGGGCAGTGGATAGAGGAGAGCCGGTGGATGTGGTGTTTCTTGATTTTCAGAAGGCGTTTTGTCAAGGTGCCTCACAAGAGGTTATTACAGAAGGTCAGGGGGCATGGAGTTGGGGTAGGGTGTTAGCATGGATTGAGGATTGGCTGTCAAATAGGAGGCAGAGAGTGGGGGTCAATGGGTGCTATTCGGATTGGGGGTTGGTGACTAGTGGAGTGCCCCATGGGTCGGTGCTGGGGCCTCAGCTATTCACCATTTATATAGATGATCTGGAGGAGGGAACCAAGTGTATGGTGTCGAAATTTGCTGATGACACCAAGATTGGTGGAACGGCAAATTGTGCAGAGGGTGTGGAGAGTCTGCAGAAGGATCTAGATAGGCTGGGCGAATGGGCCAGGAACTGGCAAATGGAATTTAATGTTGGAAAATGTGAGGTTGTCCACTTTGGTAGGAATAATGGTAGGAAGGACTATTACTTACGTGGCGAAAAACTGTAGCATGCGACGGTGCAGAGGGACCTCGGGGTCCTTGTGCATGAGTCGCAAAAACCCAGCCTGCAGGTGCAGCAGGTGGTCAGGAAGGCGAATGGGATGCTGGCCTTCATAGCGAGGGGGATTGAATATAAAAGTAGGGAGGTCTTGCTGCGGCTGTATAGGGCACTGGTGAGGCCGCAGCTGGAGTACTGTGTGCAGTTTTGGTCACCGCACTTACGCAAGGATATTTTGGCCTTGGAGGGAGTGCAGAGGAGGTTTACTAGGCTGATTCCGGAGTTGAGGGGGTTGAACTATGAGGAGAGGCTGAATAAACTAGGTTTGTACTCGTCAGAGTTTAGAAGAATGAGGGGAGATCTCATTGAGACGTATACGATGTTGAATGGGATGGATAGGATAGAGGTGGAGAGACTCTTCCCGCTCAGAAAGGACAGTAGGACTAGAGGGCACAGCCTCAAAATAAAGGGGGGGGGGGGGGGGTGCGGTTTAGAACGGAGTTGAGGAGGAACTTCTTCACTCAAAGGGTGGTGAATCTCTGGAATTCTCTGCCCGTTGAAGTGGTGGAGACTGCCTCGCTCAATATTTTTAAGACGCGGGTTGATGGGTTTTTGATAGGCAAGGGGATTAAGGGTTATGGGGAGAGGGTGGGAATGTGGAACTGAGCCACGACAGATCAGCCATCATCTTATTGAATGGCGGGGCAGGCTCGAGGGGCTAGATGGCCTACTCCTGCTCCTATTTCTTATGTTCTTATGTTCTTATGAGGTATAATGTAGTGGATTAATTTGAGCTACTACTACCTATGTTAATCGTATACTGTGTGCATCATCACAGGAAGTGATACCACATCACATGAGCAGGTTCCCTTGTTTGCTGCATGGAAGCTGTAGTTAGAACAGTGAGAGACATCCCAGTAAAGCTCATGTTTTATACACCTCAGCATTAATCAAACAATACCAAGGATAGTTTACAAGGGATACCCATTGCTCCTATCAATGTAATGCGCTAAGACAGTTCCCCAGGAAGCAGGCATAGAGAAGCAAAGGTGTAAAGCTTTCTGAAGCTGTTAATAGCTCCCTTTACTCAATCAGAAGTACAGCATTTTAGTGAGAGTCAGGCAGAAACAATCCATAAAAGGGTAACAACATTTGGCATGAAATAGTCAATATGAGGGAAGGAACATCCATGCATTTGCCTTTTTATGTGGGCACTGACTATCTGAAGCAGTGTTTAGGCATTCCCAATACATCATGTGCCTAACCCTCTTTAATATACTTTGCACGCCCTAATTAGCCTAGTGTGTGAGTGATGCATGGGCTGCTGATAAGGCTTCTGGCTTCAGTACGTTGGTATTTGAGGAGCAATGCCTGATACACAGCAAGGTTATGGGTGCTGAAAATCGCATTACCACTCATACATGGTACAAAATCACATTAAATCAGTCCCTGTAGCTGAATTAATTGATGGTGTTTGCAACAAGCAGGTTCAACTGAGTCAAACCTAAACTGGAGAATGAAATGTGATATTAACATCTACAAATATATAATCCTCAGAACTTGGGCCATTTATTCTTGAGAAAATTCTGTCTAAAGTTTAAAATCTTCAATATAAAGATTACCAGCTATTCACTTGAAACAAAATTGGCATATGCATTCGCTTTATGAGCTATGAATCCAATACCAGCTTGAGAAAAGATAAATCTGTGCACCAAAGCTCTCAATATCCTCAGTTACATCCCAGATCTACCTGGTGAACCCCACAACCTCTGTCCAGAAACAGGGTAAACTTTCCTCTTCCCCATCTCTGAGGAATGAGATCCCATCACCACCCCTGCCCCAAGCAACAACAGAATTAGAGAATCTTGTCACTCTCATATTGCTATTTGTGAAAGCTTACTGTGCACTATTTGCCTTGCATGTTTCATATGTTACAACTATAAACTATTCTTCAAAAATGCTTCATTGAGGCACTTTGAGACAACCTGAGATAATGAGAGATGCACTATAAATGCAAACCTTCCTTATTTATTGTCAGAAAAATATTGGAGTAGATACCCATTAGCACCCAAAAGGCCCTGGTCTTGACAGCATGAGCGCAGCTGTATCTACTCAAGCCTGCTTGTGTATTTAATTTCCTCCAGGATCTTATGGCTTCTGGCCCACCCAGGGTACAGGCCAGCATCTGGAGTATATCCAGGTCATGCAAATGGCCCAGCCAAGAATAAATGCAGACAGCTGTGTCCTCTCAAGCTATGGGCACCCAAAGAGCAAAACCTGCAAAGCCCAATGTGTTTCAACTACA
This sequence comes from Carcharhinus amblyrhynchos, assembly GCF_965287045.1. Taxonomy (NCBI): domain Eukaryota; kingdom Metazoa; phylum Chordata; class Chondrichthyes; order Carcharhiniformes; family Carcharhinidae; genus Carcharhinus; species Carcharhinus amblyrhynchos. Next base: position 39,414,333 of record NC_137330.1, read on the forward strand.
AATAAATGCTAAATACAGTTTCAGCTTATATCTTACGTTTTAAATTTTCAACACATCACAGAGATGACACATCAGTTAGTTACTTTGACAATTCTTATAATTTGCAGACTGCAAGCTTTTAAATCCCAATTGTAGTGTTGTTTCCTACCTGTTCTGCAGCTCTCATCTATTACATTCAACACTGGTCAAGTCCTACACCATACTTCATGGCCCTTCAACTAGGTTCCTTATTATTACTAATAATAACAGAGTACACTGAAACCAGTTCTGGATGACACATAAACATACATTTGAGGCAACATACTCACATATGCAAAGCTAAATATAAGAACATTTGTGGTAAGATTAACCAAGTGTGCAAGTTCCTTTTAATGGGGTAGCTTTCCTTCAACAAGCTTTTCACTTGACATTTTTACCAGATAGGGTAAACAGCACTTGACAGCGCTAGACAAGTAATTTACAGTGCCAAAGAATACCGTAACTGTCAATGATGCACAGCCAGTGGTAGACTTTGGTGTTGGATTTGAAGGAGAGGTTCAGAATTAGTGAATCACTAATGAGGAGGCAAATTAACCACCTAGTTTGAAGTCATTACCAAAATAAATAACACCAAGAAAAATGCTTCCAAGTTGAATCATGTTCACATTTAAAACAGCTTACTGACTGCAACTGAAAGTACTTCTTTAACTAACTTGAATTTTCCAAAATTTACTTGTGGAAACCTCTGCATTTTAAATGATGGGTCATCATTAGTTCAGGGCCAGATAAAATCAATGGTAATTCTGGCTTTTGGTGATAGTGTAAAATGGATATCAATTCAGCCACCCTTGTAATGCATCGTTCCCAATTTTCATTTCCGTTAATGTCAATAAAATCAAGATAGATGCAGAACAAGTGACTGAATCATTTTACATGATCACCCAAAGTCAAAATTGCCTCCAGCTAGATTTGCATGGGCATATTTACCAATTACTTTTCCTACATATGTGAGATAATATTTTTATACATCTTTTCTCAGATAAGGAATGGTGCAAATTCTATTTCAAACAGAAATAAATGAAGATTCAACGTACATTAAATACTACAACTTGTACAAAAACAAGCTGTGTAAAAATACAAAGCAGCTGTTGCTTGCAACAGTAAAGCAGGACAAAAGTTGTGTCAAGCAAGCTATGTGATTACCTTTACTGTACACTGCGTCTGCATAGCCACAACCAAACTGATAGAATACAATAGGATGTATCTGTCAGTTCTTCCAGTTTGAAGTACAATTTGCACCATTACTATTCTAGGAAAAGATATGTGCCAGAATTCTACAGTTCCGTCAGCCACAGAATCAGAGCAGGCGAGGGATGGACAGTGGAAATATCCATTGACCTCAGGTGGGAATTTCTGATCTCAGTCAAGCAAGGCTGTAAAATCCCACCCATAGGATAGAAAGTATATTAACAAACAATAGCTCACGCTCAGCACATTATTATAATTATAAGGACGAAGGGCTAAAAATTGATCTGCAGCAATCTTTGGAATGAGGTCATGATTTGCAACCTGCCTACTGCAGTTACCATGGAGATAGACAGCACACTAATTTGGTGCTGTCCTCATTTAGCTGGTAGTTGCATTAGACTGAGTGGGTGCCACGCTGCTGGTTGCATGAAGGATCAGCAGAGAGCTGAATAACATTCCCTTTGGTGAAGGAAATCTACTAACTTTACCTGGTCTGGCTGGTCTCATGTGACTCCTGACCCACACTAATATGCTTGATTCTTTACTGACTTCTGAAATGGGCTATCAATCAACTCAGCTCAAGGGCAACAAATGCTAGCCTTGTCAGTGATGTCCACATCCCATTAAAAAATCATTTTTAAAATATCACAGTGAGTATGAGATGCCAACCAGTCTTTTGTTCTTGAAGATAGTCGTCCTCTTTAAAGGGAAGCTGCAGTGAATCATAGAAGGTCGCTGCTGAATACAGCTACAACGTTTATACATAAGAAGAATGAAACAACAGGAGAGAGAGTGCCCCAAGCTCATGGATGTGGTGCTGGACGCTTTATTAAATAGATGGGCCAGGATAGACAATATGATCCCCTGGGTTGAGGGAGTAGCAGAAGACTCTCAAAGACCACACATAAAAGAGATCAGTAGCAGGCCAGGAAGATCAGTGCCCCATGCTTGGCAATATGGAATAGCTACAGTACCTCAAGAAGTAATTTCTTGTGGTTGGGCAAAGTTAAAGAATGCATCTTCAGGTGTCATCTCCACCTACTGCTCCACTAATGTCTCAAGCTGTTCAGTGCATTACACGCCTATCAATGCTCCCTGGCAGTCAGGTTGCATTCAGATACTCTACCTCACCCTCACACACATTCCAAGGATACCAGTTCCCACTGCTTTCACATACCTCCAGTTATTCAGCTATATTAGGTGCATTGCCAAAGCACACTATTACACATCACTGACATCCTGCCCTCTCTCTCTGTCAGGATAAGGTCATCCACTGTAGAAGGAAGCAGAGCAGGACCAGCAAGGGGAAAGACACAACTCTTGAGCTCAATATACAAGATGATTCCCCTCTTGATGGGGCTGGTTGTATCAGAGTCCATGGCATCTGGCATCACTGAGAACATTGATAATGATATATGTTCCTATCTGTGTCCCCTTCTCATCTCCCAGCTCACCCTCACCCTAACATTTGGCATGATGAGTAAGCTGCTGCTGATGTGAACCTGGACCTCTTGTTTCCCACCCAATCTCCCTTTCCCTCACACATCTATTTGCAGACATCCAACAACTACCACCTGTCCCAGGAGGAGGAGAGAGAGCAACAGCACAGATCTGATGAAGAGAACTGACACTCTCAGCCACCAACTCAGACAATGGCACAACACATACTATAGAGGTTAACATAGAGTCAGGGTTTGAATCACTGGGCACCCAGGTTTCAGCCAGGCAAGGGGAAATGAATAGCAGTTCAGTGCAGGGTAAGTTGACAGATAAATATTGTTGCAGGGAACAGAGATGTGGATCTTTATGGAGCACCATTCAAAAACACTAACGGGTATGCACACTTAGACATTGGGTGAACTGTTTGGTATGCCAGGCAGTCTGCTGTCATTGGGTGGATTGGATGGCATTTCCCCCCATCACCCTGTGGCGTGTCTTGCGGCAGCGGAAGTGGTCCACCATTGGCCAGTGGGATCTTCCAGTCCTGCCACTGTTGGCGGGGTTTCCTGATGTTTGTACCCTCTGTGTGGTGTGGGTCACCATTGGTGAGATGTGGAGATCCAGTAGCCTGATTTAAGACTACCTACATCCCCTAGGAACTCAGAGGATCATCCTTTTCTAGACTTCCAGTTTCTTGGAAGAAATGTGCTTCATAAATACTTTCTGGTCTTTGACTTTGATTAAAATTGCTGGATTTGCAGAAATAGTTGGAATGTCCAGTTTTGTCACACTAGAATTATTTTGTGCCCCTTCTGAGCAGTCTTCGTTCATATATTTGGTCTTCATGCCACATTGCAAACACTTCAAAATGTCTGCCAGCTTGGCATTTGCCACCCTTTGGTTCATTAGGCTTTCTTGTGAATGGGGCTTCTGCCCGTGGGCCTACACAATCTACTGCGTCATGTGAAGCCCTTGCACTTGCCTTGAATTATAAGCTCAGCCTGTCATGCTGGACTGCTTGATTCAAAGTAAGATCATCTTTGGTCTGCAGAAAATCAGAGAGTTTTTCATTCCAGACCTGTAATTATGCAATCATGGATTACCTCACTCTTCAGTGCCCTTATCTGCAAGAACTAGCTAAGAGGTATAGGTCAGTTAGAAATAATTCAATTGATTCCCCAGATCATTGCAACCACTAGTTAAAGTGTACTCGTTTGATTACTAAATTTTTCTTCAGCTAAAATAGGTGTCAAAAGGTTTCAGAATGGACTCAAAATCCACAGTAGATTCCTGCATATTCTGCCTTTGGTGAATGTTGTCTGCTATTAGACCTACTGCATGAAGAAAGGAACTAACTTGAAGCTTTGGTTCCTTTTCTTTAAAGAGCTGACCAGATAAAATGGTGTTTCCATAACTCCCATTGTGTGCCTTTCCGCTGGCAAATAGGCAGGGCAATGGTGGACCTGCTCACAAGGTAGTCATTGTTACCACTCTCTAGTGTACCTCCTTCCTCAACCAAAATTCCTTCTCTTATCTTTTCTCCCCCTTTGCTTCCTCTTTTCTAGATTTTACTTCTATCCCATCCATTTTTGACCCCACCCCCTCCCCTACATCTTCATCTGTCATAACTTACCCTCTCGTTTTAGCTTCTCTGCCGTTTGGCCATTCACACTCTTTATTCTCTCTGTGGACTGCCATTAGCAGTCATTTCCCCTGTTTTTTGTGGCTATGGCTCATCTTTCATTCCCTTACCCTACAGTATAAATATCTCCCATTTTCTATGCATTTTAGCTTTGACAAAGGATCATCTGGACTCGAAACACCAGCTCTTTTCTCTCCTTACAGATGCTGCCAGACTTGCTGAGATCTTCCAGCGTTTTCCCTTTTGGTTTCTCAAGCTATGGTTCCTTCGATAACACCGACATATCATTTACATCAATGATTCCAAAGCTGTCATCATGTTCTGAGATAGGTTTTTCTACCTTGGACTCAAGGCACGGAACTTCATTCTTAGACAGACTTCAGACATACTCTGATATCTGCTTGTCCATTAGTGCTACATCTAAACAGGTTACAGGGCAGGCATGTTGCTCCTAGGCATGATTCCAACCTCTCTCTGGAGTCAATTACATCACTAATATCTGTGGTACATCGTCATCTTCATCATCCTTTAACATATCCCATCCATTAACCCTTTACGCCACAATCATCAAATCCTCTGCCTTTCCTGTAAGGATACAGCAACATTGCTTGCCAAATCCAGCAACTCACCACAACATGTTCAAAAACAAGCATTTCCAGATTTTTTGCAATAACAGAAGATTTCTAAAATCACTTTACCTTTCAGCAGTGCCACTGCTGGGTACGTCTTGTAGCTGTATTCTTGTTCTTTGCTGAGTCATGTGCAAATTCATTAAATGGATCTGTATGGGGTCCAAATTTGGAAGTTGAGCAGCTACATTTGCTACTAGAGCCAAGTGACTTCTTGATAGCTGCTTCTGGCACATACACAGCATGCCAGTCTAGGCTCCCTTCTCAGTATGGTGCTTCAAGTAGTTGCACCAGAAGTAGCTGGAGGGGTAGCACTCAGCATGAGGAGAGCAATCGGATTCCATAACGTCATCTCCAGTGGCAATACATTTCCAAATTTCATGCCCTAAAATTCTACAAGATAAGAAATGGTAAAGTCCAATATTACATGCAAAACCTTAGGGGATTTCAGTGTTTCAAATATGTCCAATTTGTACCACTAAATATTTTCCAATAACAGCAGTGATTTCCATGTACATGAGGAATGCTGCTGCTTTTCATTCTTCCAAGCTGTTTCAGCTAAAGCGGCATCATTGGGACCTAATTACAATTTTTAAGTTGACATATAACATCTTTCATTACATTTTCTCTTAAATATAGGGGTGGCACAGTGGTTAGCACTGCTGCCTCACAGCGCCAGGGACCCAAGTTCCATTCCCAGTTCGGGTCACTGTCTGTGCAGAGTCTGCACATTATCCCCGTGTCTGCATCAATTTCTTCCGGGTGCTCCAGTTCCCTCTCACAGTCCAAAAGACGTGCTGGTTTGGTGCGTTGGCCATGGTAAATTATACTTCAGTGTACCTGAACAGGCGTCGGACTGTGGTGACTAGGGGATTTTCACGGTAACTTCATCTAAGCCTACTTACAACACTAATAAATAAATTTTAAATAAAATTGAAAGCATTACTACATGAGAAAAGCACTGGGCTAAAAAAAAAGACATAGCAAGCTCGGTTTCTCCACAAGGTACAACTCAGAACACATTTGAGAGGGATTTGTTCATACTTTCCTGAATAGTAGCATATTTAAAATCAGGAGTGGCATTTGTCCTTAAGAAACTGACCTGGAAAGGATGAACAACAATCGCTGGCACCTGTACTTCGAGTGAAGTGAGAAGATGGCAGTCTAATTAGCTGGGAGTCAATTATTTTAATTAAAAAAAATTCAATTAAACAATGTTTAACTGCTCATATAAATCCCACTAGAGAATAAATCATACCCATTTACTCAGTATGAGGGATTTGACTTGCATTCATGGATAACGAACCATTATCAGAGTAATTATAAGCAGACTTTTTTTCCATTGTAGCAGTGAGCACAAGTATAAGAAATTCATTCTTGACACGTTCTACAACCCTGACCCAATTAAGAAATCCAGTTGAGGAAGTCCGGCTCTAACCACACAGAACAATCTGTTTATGATGGATTTGCATGGGTGTCTGTCAATGTTACTAACTAACATGTTTATTGAGGGTGGGTTTATTTTAAGCCAGAGATAATGGGCAGCATAATATGGTGGGTAGCATATTTTTCAAGGACAACAGGCTTGAAAACAAGCATAACGGAGCCTTCATTATTCATGTAAATATGACAGGCAAGCTGTTGGTTTCAGCACCCACCCGCTGCCATATTTCGGGGAGATATTTGGGGTGAGCAGGAGATCTGTGGGATGGATTCACATCCTGTTTTATGTGCCAACAGTCCACGGGAAAAACATGTCCACCCTGGACACGTAAAATTCATCCAGAGGGGTGAGAAATTACAATTGTTTATGCCCATTTCCTCTATATTACAAGTCCCTTAAAATTCCAAAATGGCATTTACAACAAGGGCAGGGGTACGTTGTGTTGGAAGCCATATTGTTGAGGGCATTAGCACACGCACAATGAACATCTGCCTGAAGAATGCAGGGCAGGTAAACCATCACGTTAACCAGGATGCAACTCTGATTTAATAGCAGCATTGCCACTTCAAGCTTAACACTCCAGTTAACACTCTCTCTTGTCCTCATACTCTTGAACATGAGCCCAGCAGCAGAAAGGATTCTGTCTCTACCTCATCTACATTCCTTGAAGTATCAGCAAACATTTTCAGGTAAGCTACTGTTTGATTTCCTCTAGCATTTCTTCTGTTCTACAAGTGTTTGTTGTTTTCTGTAGTTTAAAGTTTATTTATTAGTTACAAGTAAGGCGTACATTAACACTGCAATGAAGTTACTGTGAAATTCCCTTAGACACCATACTCCAGCAACTGTTCAGGACAATGTACCTAACCAGCGCATTTTTCAGAATGTGGGAGGAAACTGAGTCCCCAGAGGAAACCCACAGGGAGAACATGCAGACTCCACACAGACAGTAACCCAAGCCAGAAATCGAACTCAGTTCCCTGGTGCTGTGAAGCAATAGTGCTAACCACAGTGCCACTGTGCTGCCAGAGTCCACAGGTCTTAGTCTGAGATTTACTGAAGAAGTTTTTGCTGACTTCAAGGTTTCTGTAGAAATCGGAAAATGCTAGAAAATCTCAGCAAGCCTGACAGCATCTGTGGAGAAAGAACAAAACTAAATGTTTTGAGTCTGGATGATCCCCTGGATGCTGTCCCACCTACTGAGATTTTCCAGCATTTTCTGTTTTTGGTTTAGATTCCAACACCTGCAGTATTTTGTTTTTATTTCTGTAGAAATCAATTGTTCCCAGGTGTGGGTGCACTTCCCTAGGAATACAGTCTATCTGGGAGAATGAAGTGGGGGGAGGGGGGGGGAGGGGGGGAGTGGGGGAGTGGGGGGACACACAAAGAGCAGGACAGGTAAGGAAGGAAGAGGAAAGGGAGGCCATTTCTACAGTGTTCGGGAAGCAATTCTATTAGCTGAATCTTAGAAAATTAGAAAATCTTAGCTATTTACCATTTATATAGATGATCTGGAGGAGGGAACCGAGTGCAGGATGTCGAAATTTGCTGATGACACCAAGATTGGTGGAACGGCAAATTGTGCGGAGGGTGTGGAGAGTCTGCAGAAGGATCTAGATAGGCTGGGCGAATGGGCCAGGAAATGGCAAATGGAATTTAATGTTGGCAAGTGCGAGGTGATCCACTTTGGTAGGAAGAATGGTAGGAAGGACTATTACTTACGGGGCGAAAAACTGCAGCAGGCGACGGTGCAGAGGGACCTCGGGGTCCTTGTGCATGAGTCGCAAAAACCCAGCTTGCAGGTGCAGCAGGTGATCAGGAAGGCGAATGGGATGCTGGCCTTCATAGCGAGGGGGATTGAATATAAAAGTAGGGAGGTCTTGCTGCAGCTGTATAGGGCATTGGTGAGGCCGTAGCTGGAGTACTGTGTGCAGTTTTGGGCGCCGCACCTGCGCAAGGATATTTTGGCCCTGGAGGGAGTGCAGAGGAGGTTTACTAGGCTGATACCGGAGTTGAGGGGATTGAGCTATGAGGAGAGGCTGAATAAACTAGGCTTGTACTCGTTAGAGTTTAGAAGAATGAGGGGAGATCTCATTGAGACGTATAAGATGATGAATGGGATGGATAGGATAGAGGTGGAGAGACTCTTCCCGCTCAAAAAAGACAGTAGGACTAGGGGGCACAGCCTCAAGATAAAGGGGAGGCGGTTTAGAACGGAGTTGAGGAGGAACTTCTTCACTCAAAGGGTGGTGAATCTCTGGAATTCTCTGCCCGTTGAAGTGGTGGAGGCTGCCTCGCTAAATATTTTTAAGAAGCGGGTTGATGGGTTCTTGATAAGAGAGGGGATTAAGGGTTATGGGGAGAGGGCGGGAATGTGGAACTGAGCCATGACAGATCAGCCATGATCTTATTGAATGGCGGGGCAGGCTCGAAGGGCTAGATGGCCTACTCCTGCTCCTATTTCTTATGTTCTTATGTTCTTATGTAAAAGGATAATGCATGAGAAATCAGCTCTTCAATAAGAAAGGCCTCATGAAATTTGCCTCCTGCTGCAGCCATTACAGGTAAGGCCTGTCCACTATCTGCAAGGCAAAGTTAGAGTATAATGGAATACTCTCAACTTGCTTAAATGAATGCAACTCAAGAAGCTTGACACCATCCAGGACAAAGCTACCCCGTTTGATTATTACCCCTTCCACATACATTCAATCCCTCTACCACTGTCAAACAGTGGCAGCAGTGTGTACCATCTACAAAATGTATTACACAGGAACTCACCAAGGTTCTTTAGGCACCACCTTACAAATCCATGACCACTACCATTTAAAAGAGCAAGGATAGCAGATACCTGGGAACATGGGGATTCCTTTCCAAGTCACTCACCATCCTGATTTGGAAATATATTGCCACTCCTTTAATAACTGGGTCAAAATCCTAGAATTCCAGTGCTAACAGCAATGGGGTGTCGTTATATCTCAAGGACTACAATGTTTCAAGAAGGCAGAACTCCACCACCTTCTCAAAGGCAGCTAGAGTTGGGCAATAAATGCTGGCCTAGCCATTGATGCCCACATCCTGTAAATATTTTTTTAAAACCTCAGCAGGATGAGGATAACATTGTCAGTGGCTATGAAGAGTCATTTTTAGATGCCCTTCCAAGCTCGGATTTCTTTGCAACATCTGACAGTTTGTCACCTATTGTCACGTGAGGGAAGTCACTGGAAGTCTTCATTCAATGAGAGTTAATAACATTTCATTCTCTCTTGCCAGAAAGAAACAGGTGAAACAGTTCTCTTTCGTCAAGGACCCAAAGGGTTCTGAATGTACCCAGTCCATCATGTGAACCAGCCTCCCATTCATTGACCCTGTCTATTCTTCCCACTGCCTCAGAAAAGCAGCCAGCATTATCAAGGTTGCCGTGCATCTTGGGCATACTCTCTTCCACCTTGTTCCATTGGGAAAAGGATACTGAAGTCTGCGATCACATACCAACTAACTCAAAAACAGTTTCTTTCCTGCTGCCATCAGCCTTTTCAATGGAGAACCTTACACTAATTTGATCTTTCTCAACACCCTAGCTATGACTGTAACATTACATTCTGCACCCTCTCCTTTCCTTCTCCTCAATGTACTCTGTGAATGATATGCTTTGTCTATATAGTCTGCAAGGAACAATACTTTCCATTGTATACCAATACATATGACAATAATAAATCAAGTAAGTAAATTATATAAAAACGCCAGAGGCCTGGTGGCATGTGGCAGCCATCTTTAGTCAGTGTCTTTTGTATTTAAAAATCCATTTTAGCAGTTCATTATCTGTTTTGTCAGTCAGTGAAATTACAGATTTTGCACACATGCGCAAGGTACATCATCATGGCAAATTCACACTTCATGCAAACATACTTAGAATAGCTAGAAAATGCACACCTACTCCTGGAAAAAGAGATCAAGAACTGGGGGTTATAGATGTAAAGTCATTGGTAGAAGATCTGGCAAGTTTAGGAGATACGGAGGTAGGGAAAGGGCATGAGAATAAATGTTTTCACCCAGAGAAATGTTTGGATCTGGAATGCTGTAGCTGAAAAGTTGATCCAGTGAATATCTTTAAAAGAGTGTTGGACCAGTGCTTGAGGACTCAGAAATAACAGGGTTATGGACAAAAAATGGGTCTAATGAAACTAAGCATGACTGGTCTTTTAAAGAATAAGATCAGACACGACAGGTCTCATGGCCTCCTCCCATGTGATGATTTTCAATGGTTAGAAAAGCTGTCATAATATTGATTAAATCTATTCAATCTCCCCTTAATATACTGTGCTCTAAGGATAATATTGCAGCTTTTCTAGGACCTCCACACACTGAAGTTCCTCATTCCTGGTCCCATTCTAATAGTGTAGACAGAGCAAAATGATACCACACCCAACTCATCAAATCACTGCAGTCAGGTCACTTCAGGCACAAATGGTGGTGGACAATTAAACAACTAACTGGGTGAGGAGATTTTATGAACATTCCCAATCTCAATGATGCTCGAGTCCATTGCTTGCTCCATAACTCCACACACATTTATTTTCCCCTTTGAAAAACACTAGGAAAGTGTTAGATGAATTCGGATGTTAATTATCAACCTGTTGAACCACATCATCAGCACTCCTTCCTTGACCAACAGGTCCTGAGGTGGGACTTGAACACAGTAAGAAGTCTCACAACTCCAGGTTAAAGTTCAACAAGTTTATTTGGTAGCAAGCACCACTAGCTTTCAGAGTGCTGCTCCTTCGTCAGGTGAGTGGGAGTTCTGATCACAAACAGAGCACATAAAGACACAAACTCAATTTACATGAATAATGGTTGGAACGTGAGTCTTTAAAGCTATTCAATTCTTAAAGGTACAGACAATGTGAATGGAGAGAGCTTCAAGCACAGGTTAAAGAGATACGTACTGAGTCCAGATAGAACAGTTAGTGAGATTTTGCAAGTCCAGGCAAGTCGTGGGGGTTATGGATTGTGTGACTTGAACCCAAGATCCTGGTTGAGGCCATCCTCATGTCTGCAGAACTTGGCTATGAGTCTCTGCTCAGCGAATCTGCGCTGTCGTGTGTCATGAAGGCCATCTTGGAGAACGTTTACCCAAAGATCAGAGGCTGGCGTTCCCCAACAGGAAGAGAACAGTTTTGCCTGGTGATTGTCAAGCGGTGTTCATTCAACCGTTGTCGTAGCATATGCATGGTCTCCCCAATGTACCATGCCTCAGGACATCCTTTCCTGCAGCATTTCAGATAGACAATGAAGGCTGAGTTGAAAAAGAGTATGTACCGTGTACCTAGTGTATGGTGTTCTCATGAGAGATGATGGCATCCGTGTCGATGATCTGGCACGTCTTACAGAGGTTGCTGTGGCAGAGTTGTGTGGCGTCATGGTCACTGTTCTCCTGAAGGCTGGGTAGTTTGCTGCAGACAATGGTCTGTTCGAGATTGTGCGGTTGTAGCGAGTCTTGAACCCAGAGCTTCTAGTTTAGTGATAATGGCACAGTCTACTGAGCCATGAGATTTCCACGTGCTGCTGAATTTGAGCAAACATTAGATTGGAATACTGTACACCATATAATTCTAAAGCCAAATTATAGAAATAATAAAGATGAAAATGTAACAAATTCATGGTTTTGTGAATAATGGGTAAAGTGAGAAACAAGGAGCTTTTGCTGAATTTTCTTCAAAAAAATAGATGTTTCTTTTTTCCTGCACTTTCAACATCCTTCTCTTGCATTTTCTCATGTGTCCTCATAAGAGATAATGCAGCAAGTGAACTGTAGAAGGAATGGAATTATGATTGTGCTGCACTGTAAGTACAATGCCCATGGTTGGTTGAAGCTGCAGTATCTCATTAACCTGCTTTAATATCATTCCTTTAATGGAATTTCGAACATTGAATGTAGCTAGTTTTATGATGCCTATTACAAACACACATATCTATCCCCCTCTGCTTTTCACAGCCTCCAGTTTTAACATCACATTTGATTTACAGATCATTAATAACGACAAACCTCTCTCTCCTTCTCCCTACTTTTCATCCTCCTTCACACACAATTTTTCCTTTTTCTATTTTCTTTTTATTTTCTTATAGGTGATCAATTTCCTTCCAGTAAGTTTATATATGCCATTTTCCCCCAGGAAATCTAGCAGCTTTGGAAAGGAACATGGAAATGTAGGAATAAATATTTCAAAGTACTCACATGTGGTTTATGGAATGTGTATCATAAGATCATTCACTCTCCCACTCCATAATTTGCCACCCACAACTTTAGAAAATGACAAATCGGAGGCAGGCCTAGCACAGTTTGCTATTTGCTGCCTTGGTGAACACAAGAAACAAGCAGGTTGCAATTTTTTCACTCAGGTTGATTTGAATCAGTTGTGATATATGATTCTGCATATATTTGTTGGTGAAAGGTGATATGGTGGCACAGTGATTAGCATTGCTGCCTCACAGTGCCAGGGACCCGGGCTCAATTCCAGCCTCAGGTGACATATGTGGAGATTTCACATTCTACTTGTGTCTGCGTGGGTTTCCTCCAGGTGCTCTGGTTTCTTCCCACAGTCCAAAGATGTGCGGGTTAGGTTAATTGGCTATGCTAAATTGTCCCTTAGTTACCGAAGATGTATAGGTTAGGGGGATTAACAGTGTAAATATGTTGAGCTACGGGACAGGGATTGGGTGGGATGATCTGATGGAAAGTCAGTTGCAGACTTGGTGAGCTGAATGGTCTCCTTCTGCACTGGAGGGATTCTACGACTTGGAGCCGAAGGCTATTGAGCTCATTTGTGTGAAAGCTGAAGAGGCAGGTAAGAAAATCTGCAGTATAAATTTTCCACTCAGGGTTATGTCTTCACAGCTTGAAATTAATATAAGCCATTCAGCAATAAAAAAATACACATAGGAACCTCCAAGTGTTTGACCACCTCATCCAGCTAGGGGAAGCTGGTGCCTATCCATCACATTATGTCTTTCAAAGGTGAGATGCCTGAAAGCATCACAGTCAGCATATCGATCCGAGGCATCACACACCCACTGGGCAAAAAGTTCAGACTCAGCTTAAATTAGTCGTTTATCAGTCTGAAATTTACAGGATATGAATAAATCACAAGCTCTTGATTTAGTTGGCAAGCGTGAATGAGGAACAAATGAGCAACACAAAACTGACTAATTACAGCAACCGGCTGCCTCAATAATGTCTTCATAAATTTAGACTTGAGGGTGACTTTCTCTTGCAGTTTAGTGACATTCCTATTTCCCACACCAGTCAATGTATGGCTTTCTGTAGTGAAATATAGTACAACATTAAAGAATGGTTCGTCTGTGGTCCCATTTCCATTCAGATAACCTCTCAGGATTTCAACTGACAGCAGAACAGGGAGAAATTAACCAATTAACTGCCTCCACAAGGTTCATCATCTGACTCAAACTGACTGGTCTCCAGCAGTCCTCCAAGTGCCAGAGTCCCTGCCTGCCTTGTGGGCCTCAATCTGCTCGTGCTTAGGAAATAGAGAATGGATTTTCAGTTGACAAGACTACATGTAACTTACCGTGACTGACAGGATTTGATGAACTGACAGAGATGTGATTGGTACTAGGTTGTCGGGAGAGGCCAATCTCCCCTATCCCATGGCAGCAACCCCTGTCCTCCCCAAAGACAGCCCAGCTGCTGCCTTCTGGAACATAGTGAGGAAAACAGTTGTCCGTCTGCCGGTCGTTTGCAGCTGTTGTGTGTCAGCTTCTCCTATATAAAGATGAAAGAAAGACATGTGATCTGAGAGGGTGGAGCACAGTGGCTTAGTGATTAGAACTGCTGCCTCACAGCGCCAGGGACCTGGCTTCCATTCCCAGCTTGGGCCACTGTCTGTGTGGAGTTTGCACATTCTCCCCATGTCTGAGTGGGTTTCCTCCGGGTGCTCTGGGTTCCTTCCACAGTCCAAAGATGTGTAGGTTAGGTGGATTGGCTTAATTGCCCCTTAGTGTCTGGAGCATTAGCTCAAGTAAATGCATTGGGTTATGGGGATAGGGCCTGGGTGGGATTGTGGTCAATGCTTCTGCACTGTAGGATTCTATGATTTTAGGTTGGGGGGGATGCGTGTCCCCGGTGTGTGGTGAGCCCTCCGCAGAAGGGCCAGAGGGTGAAATATGAGCAACGTGACAGATGGGGTGGTGGTGCTGTGAACTTTTGCATGACAGAATGAGTTTCGATATGTTTCCCCGCTAACGGTTGTTTGAGATCCCTGAAGAGAGTCACCATTTGAGTGCCTAATGCTATGATGAGAATTTGATAGTGGAGGGAGTTGAAGGATGCGGATGAGTTTATTCATTAACTTCCTGCGCTGGATGGCTTTTCAGGCATCATTGGCAGCTGCACTGACCTCTTCTGTGACGGCCTTCCAGGTCAGCGATGTGAGGTTGGTGTGCTTAATGGAGACATCCCTGGGATTCAGGGCATGCTTGCGCCATGGTGGATGAAGCAGGGTGTTGCCTTCTTTTTGAGACTGCAAGCCTTGTTCTTTTAGTTGCCAGGCATCTGTGATGGTCTGAAGACAGCTGGGCTGGAGGGAGTGAGATGTGTGTGTTGGACTGGTGTTTAAATATGACACCTCGACCTTCGACCGTGCCTGCTGATGGCAAAGGGATGAATCAGCTCCCGACCCACCAAGTGATTCAGCTCAATTCTTGCCTGTACATAATTTATGAGCTTCCAATGGGAATCGGGTGTGAGTTCCCACCATTCTGTCCAGTGAGGTGGGAACCACCAAAGTTGGCCACCACTTAATCTCATAAATGGGAAATTGCACCCATTAACTCCAAATGTCTCTCCAGCTGTTGCCATCTCCAGCAAAGTATTTCCAGTATTTTTAGTCTATATTTCTTATAAATTCTAACCTTGAACTATCTCATCTCTATTGGTAATATCCTTTAAATTTCCTTAGTGTGCTATTCTCGCAGTTATTGCCTATTTCAAAACGTGTTCAAAATAAAACTGTGCCAAAATAGAAACCAAAAGCATTTAACATCAAACATTGGCCAATATATCACTGCAGAATGTTAAAACTCATACACTGGAATTCTACCGTCCCGGCTGCCACGGAATCGGAGCGGATGAGGGGCAGACAACAGAAATGCCCATTGATCTTGGGCGGAAATTTCTGGTCCTGCTCGAGTGAGGCCGCAAAATCCCACCCATAATGTATTTTCCCCTTTTAATACTCAATCTTTCAAAATGAATCTAAACTCAATATTAAGTCAGCTTTACATGATAAATATAATTGTACGTGCACTTTGATGCAAATCATTACTTCAAAAATATGCTATTACTCATGGCAGTTTCTTAAAATTAGAAGTGTATTTTCTTTCACAGCTGGGATGATCTCATCTTATTCTTCAGTTTATCTTTAAAGAAAGAACTCTTTGTTCTCTCTTAATTCTTTTGACAAAAAGGTCCCATTTCCTGCCTCTGAGTCAATGATGTCATCAGTACCTAGAATGGATGTATCGCAGCTTGGTATAGCTTGTGCTCTGACCAAGACTGCAAAAAACTACAGAGGGTTTTGATAGTAGCCCAGTCCATCACATAAGCCAACCTCCCATCCATTGATTCTGTCTACACCTCCCACTGCTTCGGAAAAGCAGCCAGCATAATCAAGGACCCCACGCACCCTGGACAAACTCTCTTCTACCTTCTTCCATCAGGAAAAAGATAAAGTCTGAGATCATGTGCAAACCAATTCAAGGATAGCTTATTCCCTGCTGTTTTCAGACTTTTGAATGGACCTACTATATATTTAGCTATTTTTTCTCTACACCTTAGTTGTGACTGTAACACCACACTCTGCACCCTCGCCTTTTCTTTTCCCCAATATACTCTGAATGGTATGCTTTGAATGTATAGCGCACAAAAGAAATAATACTTTTCACATATGACAATGATAACTCAAATCAAATCAACACCTAAGTTTCCCTGAACAAATAGCACCCAGAAAGGATATTCATTCATCTCTATTAGCTCCTGCTTATTGTTTGTATATTTCAGTCACAATAAACCATAAAGGCAGCATCCACTCTTTGACTCCTAAAATTAGCGAAAGAAACATGAAATGATTCTAATGTTTTTCTTTGACAGAAATTTTCTTTTACATGTTGCAAAATTTTCTTGCCTATTCCCTGTTCATTAATCTCTTGAAAATGTCAAACTGAGATCATAATAATGGGTTAATGGATTAACTCTGTCAGATTTGGATTATAGCAGACATGTATGTGCATGCCAATGTTTGCAATCAAAAATGCTTTTGCTTTGATTAATATATTTAATCTATTCTGAAATCTTGATCTTTGAAATCTTGTTGCTCAACTGAAGGGGAATGGAAGCTGAATTGATGCACATTGTAAGAGCTGCTTAACAGGTTTTATTTGCATTAAAACATTGCAACAAGTGTAACCACTAAACTGCAAAATCCCCACTCCTCAGTCACATTGCAATTTTTTTAAGTTTGAGGACTCACGTGCAATTCATATCCCCAAAAGGAGGAAATGGCCATTTCTAAATTTAAAACTGCCCCCTAGCATTCTTCATTGTTTCATACACTGCACAGAGCCAATGTCATAAGTCCATTTCAATTCATTTCTAACTATTTGTTTGACGAGGCAGATTTCAGCTTTATTTTATTGCTTTTCTCAGGATGCTCCTAATTTTTACATTTCGGCTCTCCCTATTGTCTGACTAAGATCAAACAACAATGGTATAAGCTCTGCCCAAACACCATCTGCAAAACACATAGAACTGCAACACACCACTGCACCACCTTATGTTAATGACAGTTGCTTAAACTAATATTGTATAAAATGTATCAAATGGAATACCCCCTACCACTGCAAACCAGTGAGGGTGAACTATATAACTGGCATTAGATTAACTGGACTGTAGTTAAGGGCAAATTCCTGAAAATTGACAGTTAAGATACTGCAGGAGTTAATCAAGGGCAGCCAGTGCAGATTAGCCAACGGCAAGTGAAAGCTATGAAAAGACATGGATGGAAAGCAGGCTGACAGGCAAGTGAGCTAAGGTAAGCATTTATTCTTTGGACTGCAGAAGGTTTAAATGTAGTGTACCCAGGGTCAATATATGGTCCACTTTTGTTCCCGATTAACAGAGATGCTTTGAACCTGGAGACTGGGAGTGCGACTCGTGATGTACATGGTGATACAGAGGTAAAACATTCAGATGAACAGCAAAGGAGGCTGACAAACACTTTGGGAATACACATGCCCATTAAATAATCACTGACATAAGTGTGACATAATTAATTAACATTTTGATAATTTCAAAACCAACTTTTGGGAAATAACCCAATATCAATTTCATTTTCAGCCTAAAAAAAATCAATCGAAGAACTATGTATTGTATATTTCTAAAGTTTCTTTCTGTACTGTAGGGTTTCAATGGGGACACATACTTTAAACTTTAGAAAATGGCGCACATTTCCCAGAAGAATCTTTAGAAAAAGAAGAAAAAGGAAAGTTGATTGGCCATACTAAAATTGCCCCTTAGTGTCCTGAGATGCTTAGGTTAGAGGGATTAGTAGGTAAAATATATAGGGATATGGGATTAGGGCCTGGGTGGGATTGTGGTCAATGCAGACTCGATAGGCCGAATAGCCCTCTTTCTGTACTGTAGGGTTTCTATGACTAATTTAGAAAGAAAAAGGAAATGGATAAACGCTGAAACTTTTTGGGGGAACAGGGAGACCTAAGTGTTCAAAGACATTAGAAATTGTTTCTGGCTAGTTTTGGTTCATCACCGAATGTAGATGACAGGCGGGAGCAGATGGAGATTTAAGTTGAAGAATCAGGGAAAATGAGGAAACACCTCTTCGCCCAGAGGATACTGGGTGTATGGATTTCACTGCCTGGTTTGGTGCTGGAGACAGAAACTCTCAAATCATTTTAAAAGATACCTGGATCTGCACCTGAACTGCTGAAAAATGCAAGGCCACAGGCCAGGTGTTAGAAGGTAAGATCGGAATATGTGGCTAATTTTTGTTTTTCAGCCATGCAGACATGAGAGGCTGAATGTCTTATCTCTGTGCTGTAAATCTTCTATGTTTCTATGAATTTTATTGACATTGACACTCAGATAAGTTACTGAGAAGAAAGCAATAGAGGCTATATGGGCCATAGGCTGATTGAAGAAGTTTAGTAGTGCGCCTGGCGTCAGCCCTGCAACTGGAAAGAGCATTCCTGCTCCTGCTGACTCAACATCAACTTTCAAAATAGCTCCTTTCTCACGCTGACCAATTGCTACAACAAGCCCATGCCTGGAAATACTAAGTTTCAAAGTTTGCTCTGCTCAGATCAGCCTTATTCCTACAAGGGCAGGTAAAAGGAGTGGTATGGTGGCACAATGGTTAGCGCTGCTGCCTCATAGCACTAGGGACTCGGGTTCAATTCCAGCCTTGGGTCACTGTGTGTGGAGTTTGCATATTCTCCCAGTGTGCATGTGGGATTCCTTGCCAGAAGCTCTCAGGCCATCCCGTCCACCTGAGATCTCATCAGATAACAGTGAAGACGCATGGAAGCCTTTACGGGCAGCATCTAAAAAGCCATCGCAAAGATATTTGACAAAGGAAGAAACAGGAACAAAGATTGGTTTGGGACCCACTTTGCAGAAATGGTTCCTATCAGTGAAGTGAAGAGCGCATCTCACTGGCTTACAACCCACACGTCTCCTAACCCTGAAGCATGTGACAACCTCATGATGGGTGGTGGCACAGTGGTTAGCACTACTGCCTCACAGCACAAAGGACATGGATTCAATGCCAGCTCTGGGTCATTGTTTGAGTGGACTTTGCACATTCTCCACATGTCTGCATGGGTTTCCTCTGGGTGCTTTGATTTCCCCCCACTGTCAAATGATGTGCGTGTTAGGTTGATTGGCCATGTAAATTGCCCCTTAGTGTCAGGGGAATCAGTAGAGTAAATATGTAGAGTTACAGGGATAGGGTCTGGGTGGGATTGTGGTCGACAGAGTCTCGATGGGCTGAGTGGCCTCCTTTGCACTGTAGGCATTGTGTGATTCTATGAAAATAGGCATGATACTCCATATATATTTAGAAACTGCTGCCAGGAAGGCCTACAACATTGTCCAACAGCATTTATGCACTCTTGGGGCATGAGAGGCAGGTCAATTTGACAATGGTGACTGAGGGTTTCATTTTGCTCCCAAAAAACTCCCATAATTCCTGGAAAGTCTGAGAACAAGTAAACAAATCCATAAAAAGCAGAATTTGTTGGTTTTCTTAATAGTAAACTAAGGTATAAGAGTAAAGAAGTAGAATGAACTTATGTAAGGTAATGTGAAGGTCTTTGTTAGAGTACTGCGCAAAATTTTGGCCACTGCATTATTGGGAGGGCATTTTGCAATGGAAATCACCAGGATGGTGCAATGGACGGGAGCTATGTAGACTTGACCTACCAGTGAGAAAAATTGCAATGCACTGAGTCTGCTTTACTGGATTTAAAACAAGCACAATGAATACCTATTTCTGGGTGTGCATTCCTGGGTAATTAGCTCAGTTAGCTAGATGGCTAGCTTGTATATCAACAAATTCAACTCCCATTCTAGCGGATAGAGACTTGGGACCTGTCTCATCACCTGCCCCTGGGCATGGAAGGCAATGGCAAGTCACCAATAATGAAAACCAGAATAAAGAATCAACAGAGCCAAGGACCCGCATTCAGGCAGATCACACATGACAAGACATATGAGATTTAAAATAAATATAGCTCTTCTTCAAACATATTACAGGTACCCAGTGACAGCACTATTAATGAATAGCTGTAATATTATTTCTACAAATCTTCTTTGCATAGTTAGAAAAAAATACTTCATGAGATGGATGGATTATGTGAAAGATAAAAATTCTGTGATTTTATTCATAGATTTGGTGTAGATTTCTTTGTATATCTGCCATTAATTCTCTTTGGGATATAATCAAAAGAATATGAATGCGTTGTGTCTACCAACCTAATCTTTCATGGCTCTATGTTGTTCATACATGGAGGTCACCCCCCAATCAATAGTTTAAATTTAAAGCAACTTTCACTGAACCAGAACTCAATCGCATTTTATTTCTTTTTTGAAGGTACCAGACAAATACAAAAATTGCCTGGTCCTGAGTTTTATTGTGGATAGAATTTCTGAATTTCTACACCACTTCTCATCAAATAAATATTAACCTTTTCAAATCAGTCAGATGTAAAATAGCTTTTCTTATTTGAAACTGAATCTTGGTTACAGTTGCACAAATTTCACACCACCATTGAAGCCAAGGTGCATGCATTTTATGTTCTTTAAATCCGCAACTTTCTTCTTTTCTCCGATTATTCGATTTATTTCAAGCCTGAAATTTGCAAAAAATGTGAAAGAAATGTTCTAAAACCAATCAGACTATATGGCCTACAGTCCTATTTCTAGTTTAGTATGCTTCAATTAAAACACCTCCACTCCACCAGCATGCCAGTAGAGTCTGCGTCTAATTTTGGACACCTCCGAAGTATTCATGATTCTGGTGCCATTGATTGGCCAATTACTAGTGATTTAAGGTACATTTGCGGAGTTGAGTGGGGGCTCTTATGAGAGTGAACCAAGGTAGATCGAACCAGGGCAGGACCTACTCAGTTAATGGTAGGACACTGGGAAGAGTTATAGAGCAAAGAGATTTAGGGGTACATGTTCATAGCTCCTTGAAAATGGAGTAAAGGTGGATGGAAGGCATTCAGCATGCTTGGTTTTATTGGTCAGAACATTGAATGTAGGAGTTGGGACGTCTTGTTGAAGTTGTACAAGACATTGATAAGGCCACATTTGGAGGACTGTGTACAGTTTTGGTCACCCTATTATAGAAAGGATATTATTAAACTAGAAAGAGTACAGAAAAAAATTACTAGGATGCTACCGGGACTTGTTCGTTTGAGTTATAAGGAGAGGTTGGATAGACAGGAACTTTTTACCCTAAAAATTGTTGTTCATGGAGATGGTGGTGCTCTTTCAAAACCCAAAGTTTTGTTAAAAATATACATTGGATCAACATCTGGCAGTTCCCAGAAGCCACAACCTTTTCTGGGCCCATTTGCCTCCTCATCGGATTAGCCTGAAGATTCACCAACCCTTGAAATCCAGGCCATCAGCTTAAAACATACATAGAATTGGAATTCAATGTATGTATGTTAAATTGGACACCACCAGCTTTGGGGATGACATGAAACTGTCATATGCAATGATGAAGATGTGCAACAATGCTGTGAGCACAAAATGCTGTATCCTGGCAATATTATAACCTACATACGTTACTCGATATTGATTAGTTAGAATATCTGAATCAATTACCAAATAGAATTCCCAGTGCATCACTGCGAACAGCACCAGATCATCCTTGTGTTCTCCAAAATGCAGCTTTCCTCTTATTATTATCCTTCAGAAAATTAAGGGACCAAACTGATAACCCAGGCAACTACCCCAGTGGAATTGAGAGTCTCTGCCAGCCCACATGGTACATGCAATTGATTCTCAACCATTCCAATCTGATACAAAAAGAACGTATGCCTAGATTGTTGATCTGTGAAAGAGCCCTTTAGCAATCTGCTTTTCCATTTGCCACCAAAGAATGAAAAACGTCTTTTCTGTGTCTTTTACCACAATTGTCCAGCTAAGTTGTATCTGTGCTGTCTCTTTAAGCCCAGATGTTTTATTGACAAAGTGAACTGACATCAATAATTTTTAAAATTACTGCGGTTGGCTTCCTGGGGACTCTCAACTGAATGGTTAAACACAATGACTACATGTGATCCTACAAATCAGGAAATTACTAACCAAATCCCTCAGGAGAATTTTTATTGCCAGCAGTTTTCTGGTAGAAGTTGCAGTAGTGAGTTACTTTCCAACCCACACACGGAGGATTGACACCCAGGCTGAACTCATTTCTGTTTCACTGCTAAACATCCACATGTCCAGGTTGGGACAATATTGGCAGAAAGCAGAGAGGTGCACAGATTACCCACTGACGGCATCCAAGTGGTGGCTTCAGTTTCTAGGCCATCCCCGAGGGGCCTCCTGCCAAGATTGCAAAATGCGGTGGGGAGGGGTGGGCTGCAACTTATGGGGGGGGAAGGGGTGCGTGTGTTGTGGTAGGTTAGACCACTTACTTATTACTCTACTTGATCCTGAGAATGTTAGCCAGGATTTTCTGGTCTTGCCAGCAGTGGGCATTATTGGAGGTGGAGTAGGGAAATCCAGACGTTCCACATTAGCAGAACTGGAAAATCCCACCCATTGTTACAGAGAACACTTGCCCTCTTGTAGCCAAAGTAATTCTTGTTTAAAAAAACCCTCGCCGGTTTCAAGAGGACTTGAATAATAGCTGGTTGCTAGGTGAAGGATGATCCAATAGGTGAGTGACCTTGTTACATCTTGTGGTTCCCAGAAGTTTGAAATAATCACATTTTTAGGCTCAAAATTTGAAGCTTCATTGAATGTATCCCAGATCACACTAAATGCTGCATTTTGATAAATTGTTTCTTTGACATACAGACTGAAGTGCAATGGTGAGTAATGTGGCATTCTGAATTCTTTATGTACGCATATACATGAACATAGATCCCTAAACCATATTGGAATAATACCTCTTTCATTTAAAGAGCATAATGTCTCTATATATCAATATAACTGTTCCAATCATTTGTTTCTATTATATCTAAGCTAAAGAAAATTCGTTATTAACTTTTATAATTAAACTGAATGTCTTAAGAGTCTTTTGCAGTTTGTTTTTCCTTTCTCAAAATATATTATCTGCAGTATTGCTTAGGTGGTAAATTGTTGTGCCTCTTTTTCTGAGCTCAAGCATCACAATGCTAATGGCCTTCAGCCTGATAGTACTTCTCCACCTCTATTTTACAATTCTGCAGCTTATGTTTCTCTTCCAGCCACTCTGTGCCTTCTCCACCAGTTTTTCAGCTTCCTGCTGTGGTGCCTCCTCTGCTTGGCTTCTTGTACTTCATATTTCCTTTTTTAAATGCTCCAGCATTTCAAAGAGTGTGTGTTATTGGTCTCCAGTGAATCGTTCTCCAACTGTGATAAAGTGCTAAGCTGCATCTGCAGCTCACTAATTTGCCATCTGAACCCAGCACTGTCAAGAATCATAGAATGCTAAGGTGCAGAAGGAGGCCATTCAGCTCATTGAGTCCACACCAACTCTCCAACAGAGCATCTTACTCAGGCTCTATCCCCCATAGCCCCACCTATTTACCCCACTAATCCCCCTAAACCTACACACCTTGGGACATTAGGGGGCAATTTAAGATGGCCAATCAACCTAACCTGCACATCTTTGGGCTGTGCAAGGAAACCGGAGCACCCAGAGGAAACCCACGCAGATATGGGAAGAATATGCAAAGGCCACACAGACAGACACCCAAAGCTAGAATGGAAGTTGGGTCCCTGGCACTGTTGGGCAGCAGTGCTTACCTGATATTCTTTTCTTTTTCAAGTTCCTCTTTTTAAAACATGCACAGTTGGAGTTTTGATACAAATTCAGGATCTCACCCTTTGATACCTCCTGCACTAACTATACAACTTGCATTTTTGCTTACTTAAGCTCCTTTTCGTTCTTTCGAGTAGCTTACCAGGTTATGTGCTGCTCAGAATTCAGTCTCTCCAGGTCAGTGAATTTATTCTTTTGTTCTAACTGTTCACCTTGGGGTGCTGCTAGTTTCTGGAAATCTTCTTCCTCAGTTGCCTGAGCTTACTGAATTAGTTTTCTTTCCTTTACTTTCAAGAGTTCTTTGTGGCTTTCATTATTAGCCTCGAAAATTGCAATATCTGGCTGCAACCCACTCATTTGGCTTTGCATGTTATCTCTAAAACAATGGAATGAACCCAGTCTGTAGGCTCTGTGACTCTAGCAATCACTTTCCTGTTTCTGAGTGTGCCTTTCAATGGTGCACTAACTTCAATCTCCATTGATAACTTCTTCCCCTCATGGGTTACTGTGATCAGCTGCTCAATATCAGGATGGCAAGACCATCTGTTTCTGTGACATGGAACAAGAATGTCTATTTCTTGGTGTATCCCTCTGGATTTGGAATATTCCCAGCTGTCAAATCCCAGTTCTCTTATTTGCCATCAGTATGACATTGTTCATTCTCAGAGACTTATCTGCTTTCAAATGTTTAGGAAACATTATCTGGTATAGCCTGAGTGGAATGGTGTTAGTTTGTCCAGTGATAAAGTTTCAGCTTCATATTTATGGTCGTAGGCATTTTTTTCACCATCATCATGATCTGGTCATATGAATGTCTTTCCTCTGGGAGCTGTCGTATCCAGATATTTCTGCAATCCATGTCTATTGTCTCCTCTAACTCATGTTCACCTTCCAGGGTATGGATGTTGTGGTTTGTTTACTTTCTCATTTGCTCCACCTCTGGTAATTCCTATACCCTATTCATACTTCGTTCTGCACCTCTTTTTCCAGTGATTAGGATTTCCACAAGCTCTTAGCTGGATCTTGGAGGGGGAGGAGGAAGAGTTTTCTGTGAACTCATGTGGCCATCTACAGCTCTGAGACATCTTTCTCTCTGATGTGTATTCTTTTGTTGCTGTTTCACTGCATCAGTTCTGCTGCCGTTCTGTTTATTTAACTGGAAGCTAGCTGTGAGGGCAGACAGCAAATTCAGCTGTCCACATATGGCTTCATGAGCTCCAGTGGTGTCAGCAGTCTGTGATATTATGACCCTGTATTGCCTAGTTGATATGTTTTGTACATTGGAGTGTGCAGAAGCCTCAGAGGAGCTGACCTACTGGCCTGTTATGCATTTCTTTGAATTTACACTTATTGGCTTCATTTCTCAATCTCGTTAAGAAATTATCCACTGGCTCACCTGATTCCTGCCTCAGGTTTTGAAATCATGGGTGGAATCTTCTGACCATTCACGTCGGTGGGATTCTCTGGTCCCACTGCAGTGAATGGAAATTTGGCTGAATGCCAAATTCTCCATCCTTGCTTGCAGCACCAACAGGACATGAATGGCCAGAAAATTCTGGCCATGTGCTATGACTATGGCTGGAAATCTGTGCAGAATTTCTCCACAAATTTTCTATTTTTACTGTCATCCTCACTGATCTCCCAGCTTTTAACTGATCTAATCCTTTACTTCCTTCTCAAACAGAATACACTTGATCCTTCTCTCTTCAGCAGTGCCTTTTAGAAAGCTAAATATCAACCAGTACTTTTGTTTCAACTTCTCAAATCTCTGCACAACATCATCACTCTCCCAATTGATCTTGAACTGGAACCGCCTGAACATTGCTGCAGTGACGACCATTTATTTTTCATATGATTTACTCAGGTTTTTCTCTCTCTCTAGCAAATTGATTATTTTTCTTGATTTAATTCAGCATTTATTTAATTTGTAACACTTGGCTTTAACTCACAGACCTGTGGGAAGCACAGTGGTTAGCACTGCTGCCTCAGTGCCAGGGACCCAGGTTCAATTCTGGCCTTGGCTCACAGTCTTCCTAAAGTTTGCATATTCTCCTCATGTCTGTGTAGCTTTCCTCCCACAGTCCAAAGATGTGAGGGTTAGATGGATTGGTCATGCTAAATTGCTCTTTAGGCTCAGGGTGATTAGCAAGGTAAATAGATGAGGTTACAGAGATAGGATCTGGATGGGATTGTTTTTGGTTCAGGCTTGGTGGGCTGACTGGCTCCTTTGGGGATGCTATGTATTATGTCTGCTTGCCACTATGGTGTATCAAATTTATTATAATTTTAAACTTAAATGCTGAAACTTCAACAAATGAATTTATCTGATCACATTGTATGCTGATATACAGTTCTGATACAGTATGGTGTAATAGTGAGTGATGTGACACACTGGATACTTATGTACAAATACACATGAACAATTAGTTCCTAACTCATTGGAAAAAATGGAGTCCTAGGCAAGAATTTTATTTTGATCAAGTCTGCAGGCATCCAAACTGAAAGCACATGAAATCACAGGAGAGGATTTTAGGCACATGTCCTGGTGTCATTACACACTCATGTCATATTTCAGTCAGTGGATGTATGAGAGAATCAGAAATACACATTAAAAATCAAGCAGGCAATTTAGTCCATTAAGGAGTCAATTGAACAAAATTTTGTGAACTGTTATCAATTACAAACAAAACTACAATATGTATAATGAATAACAAATATATCTAAGGTGTTCCAATCAAGCTAATCCCATAAGCAAAACACTTCCATAGGTTTCACACAAAGACTAATGCTCACATGATACTGGAACTGGGCCTTTGGATGAATGCTGCAGTTCGCTTAATACACCCAGTACAGTTTGAAGTCAAAATAGCTTCCCAGACCAAGGAAAGATTCTGGTCAAGCCACAACAGCAGATTTTCTATTGCAGGAAGACAAGAAACTTTACTTTCAACTAACCAGCATAACTTCCAAAATCCAGGGAGAGAGAAAAAGACTGCTTTCAGTATGATGTCCATTCCCTTCTAAACTAAAACACTGCTGCCAGCCAAAAACAGAAAATGAGATCTTGAATTCCCTAGGAAAGAAAACAAAAACTGACTAGAACCCATGAACTTCCTTCTAATAATCAGGGATGTAAAACAAGCAGACTAAAAATAAACAAACCCCCATTTAAATCACTGAAGAAGCAATAAAATGACTCCTGCAGATAGCCCAGCAATAGTGAGAAAATCAAACTGAGAATGGTCTACTTACAGCTGCAGAGAACATGATTTTTAAAAAATTCTTAAAAGGTACATTAGCATCACAAATGTGTCCAAGGACTGAAGTCTGTTTGATTGTGCTGCTTAGGCATATTTTTTGATATTTATTTTTCACAGGTCACCTGTCCCCAAGACAGCCCTGTAATGACTGACCCCCTGAGGGAGCCCATTAGAAATACCAGCCTGTACCCACCCTTTTCTCAGCACCCTCCCCAGCAGCACTCAGCCTTTCACAGAGCACATTTCAGTGGATAGCTATTAATTGGCCAGCCAGCATGAAATTGCAGTCTGAGGTCAACCGTGGCAGGGAATGCCTTTCACATCCACTTCCAGGTCTGCAGAGCAAGCGCACCTGATGGGTGAAAAATTCAGGCCCTCTTCTCTAATTCTGCTCTTTCATAAATGGTAGATTCCTTCCTAATCTTGCAACATCAATTTCACTTTTCTATTTGTATCCATTTTAATCTAATAACAGGAGGAATTGCTCCCCCACCACCAAGTTATTTTACTATTTCCTTTCTGCTCTCCCTATCCCCATACCACAAACTAACTGCAATCTAGAGAGCAGGAATCCATGCTCCATCAATGCTGTAGCAGAAGGACAGTAAGAAGTCTCTCAACACTAGGTTGAAGTCCAACAAGTTTATTTGATAGTAAACCCACAAGCTTTCGGAATGCTGTTCCTTCATCATGTGAGTGGCCTCACCTGACGAAGGAACAGCATTCCTAAAGCTTGTGGGTTTACTATCAAATAAACTTGGACTTCAACCTGGTGTTGAGACTTCTTACTGTGGCTACCCCAGTCCAATGCTGGCATCTCCACATCATGACCACAACTGACATAGCAGAAGGAGCCACTAGGAGATAGGCACTGTTACATCAATGTGAGGTGGGTTAATAACTGACTCCTTTGCTCTACCATTCCATTTTTGACCTTCAGGGTTTTGCAGTGAACTTAGAGAGGATGTGTTTTGTCACTACTGAAGGAATCCCACTATCTACACTTGCAGATTAGAAAAAAAAATTCTGGGGCAAGTTGACTGTGTTTAACATACATCTATTGACCCTACAACCCAAATCAATCATATGTTACAGGCATTTCTTGGGACCCACATAAGTACGAGTATGGTTGGTAAATTATAAGGATAGACCTAAAAAAGTTTACAGTCTGTGATGAAAATAAACAAAGAAATATATGGTTAACTGTCCTTTGGCTGGTCTCAATGCAGCAATTCCAAGTTGTCTGTTTTATTCAGTCATCTTCTTGGGCATAGTTTTATGGAGCAGATTTCCACATTTTATCTATCCCCAAAGGATCTTGGTTTGCAGTAGATTTCTCTTCTCAGGATGGTTACTTGCATATCCTCACATAATACTTCAGAGAGAGGCTCTTTACAGCCTTTCACTTAGAGCCTTCTGATCTCTCCTTGCTGCCTTGGTAAAGAGTTCTTAAAAGCCTTACTCATCCCAGAGAATTTGATTACTTTAACTGCTGTAGTCAATGTTTTGTAGACCAAAATTACATTTTGATGTCTCATCTAAAACATTTGAAGAGTAATAATGTGAAAGCTGAAAGGAGGTAGGGGCTTTGATACTCCTCAGTTTGAGGATTTGATCCTTTTCACCTTAATTGAGTTGAATGACATTGTATATTATAGTCGACTGGCAGTCCCGCCATTGCCTCAGTGGGATTACAGATTATTAAACTGGACATTTTTTTTCCTTTAAAAAGCACCTCCTTATTACAGTAAAACAAGAATTGTCTCTGATCAACACTCTCCTGCTGTGGGAAACCACCAGGCCTCCGAGGCCAGATTCCCAAAGGTATTTAATTGAGCATTGCAATTCAACAAGCCTGCAGATAAGAATTCATACCCAACAACCGTATCACAAATTGGTCTTCCAATTTACTGTGTCACTATTGTTTCACTGCATTATTACATTTTACTTTGCCAATGTTTCACAAAATCTATATTAACATTTGTATGGCCACTCTTCAAATTTTGCTCAAGCGTACACACATTAGGGGCGATTCTCCCATCCTGCTGCACTGCTCGAGTAGTGCAGTGGGGCAGGAGAGAATGGCAGCCATTTGGCAGGATTCCAGCTGGGCTTCCAGGCCTCCATGCATCTCCCAGCCTAAGCTTTTCAGCATTAATCAATTCAAGCTGAAAATCAGCAATTTGCATGTGTTACCATAACTTACCACATCATTACTGGGTCTGTGACAAAATTCACCATCCCCCCCCTCCAGCATCTCCCTTCTCTCCAACTTGACTCATGCTGGCAGGGATTACAACAGCTATATAAAAGTTGGGACCTGGTGTGGCAGTGTTGAGCAGGAGAAAGGAGATAAGTTTTAGGGAGTTGCAGCCTCAGACTGCAGGGAAGGTTGGAAGCAGAGCTGGAAAATTTCTGCTTGGTGTAAGGAGAGTCCCTGGAGAGCTGACAGTGCTGTTCCCAGGCCCAGGAATGTTCCATGTACTTTCTGCAGGATGGGGGGGTTCCTTTATTGACTGCTGGTCAGGCTGCAGTCTGCAGCCACTGGGCTGTTCCATTGTTCAGGCTGTGGGGTGTGATGAGGAACTGCACTGAGTGCTGTGGTTTTTAGGGAGGGAAGGAGGGCAGGGGGCTGATACCCACCTCATGGGTCTCCCAAAAGAGGGAGCCAGAAGGTAGCTGCGGAGGCCAAAGCAATACAGGACCAAGAAGTCCTTTGGAGGCCGTGTGCCATCGCTGACTCTGCCAATCTAAGGATATGATCCGGCACTCACGTGAGGGCCTAGCACACTTCGCACCTCAGTGGAGGGGAGGCCACCCACTGCCAGTAGACATTAAGGTGACGGCAGCATCCAACTTCTACACCACATGATCATTCCAGGCATCCAGCGGCAACCTCTGGAATCACTCAGGCCTCTTTTGGCAGATGTTTGCCAGGTGACAGATCCTTTGTATGTCCTGGTAGGCCAATACATCCATTTTGATGTGGGGCAGAAGGCCCAGTTTGCAGGTTTTGCCACGGTTGCCGGAATGGCCCATGTTCAGGGGGCAGTGGATGGGACACACATCAGCCTGCAGTCCCCACGAGGTGAGGGGCAACCTTTCATTAACAGAAAGGGGTTCCACTTCCTCAATGTACTGCTCTGGGAACGCCCTACAGCACGACCCTGTGCGTGCTAAATGCATTATAATTGTCTGCTGCATCCTGAACAACAGCAGCAGGGAGACCAGCTGGAGCAGGAGGATCAACACCAGGCAGATGTGGAGGAGGCAGAGGATGGATGACAGGCGACAATGGCAGGACAACAAGGCTTCACATAGCTGGTGCTATGCAGTGTGGAGACTGCTCTCTACACCCTTCCACCATACCCCAAGAGCCACTGCAGCTGTTCCTCCCCACCCAAGGCTGTCCCCTCAACCCACATGACCCTTCTCTTCCCCACCCTCTCTCACCTCACACCCCCAGTTCTGAGTAACATCACAACAGGTTAATGGGCCTGTATTGGCTGTGCTAGCAAGTCTCTGGTGAGGGCTGGAGGATGATGGTGACTTGCTGAAAGGCACACTGGGATCCTGCCTCTGGAGCCACTCAAATCTGACTCCTACCTGTTCTCCAACTGCACACTGCCACCTGGGCCCACATTGCAGTAAAGGTTAGGAACACAAGCATGTGGGGCAATGGGTCGTGGGGTTCGATTGGGGTGGGTGGGGGGCAGGTGTGAGTGCGATGCCAGGCATTTGATTAAGGGTCTGGGGGATGCTGGGAAAGTATTGCAGGTGCCTATAACCTTTGGCCAAGGCTCTGGTATCACAAAGCACAGCAGTTTGCACCTCAGTGCGTGGGATTGGAGTGCACTCTGTGGGGGGGGAGAATTAGAGACAGATTAATCACAGTTGCAAGGTGCAAATAACTTTTAATTGTGCTCTTAACATGGACAAAAACTTAACACTGACTACTGGTGCCCTCTTAGTGACCCTACAACTTTCTAATCTTGTGCAGCCTACTGCTTCATCTCGGTGCTCCCCCAGGATGCACATCAGAAGTGGATGGGTCCAGCTGTGATCCATACCCCATTTCCTGCAATACCCTTGGTGGCCATCCCCTGAGGGGCTGAGACCTGGAGGGCCCTGGATGACGTGTGGATGAATTGATGTTATGATGCCACACTGTTCATCTAGCTGGCTCTGAGATGCCCTGGTGTGAGGAAGGGGGAATGGGAAGGTCTCAGGATGTCTAGATCCTCCTGGGTGGAAGGCCCTGGCATGGGCTCTAGCCCTTCCTCAGGGTGTTCATAGGCCCCAAGGGCCCTCAATGGGATGCCAGGGCAGTTGGACTGAACTCCAGAAGCTCTGGCATCACCTGGCTCTGCCAGTCCTGGTGGATAAGGTGCCCAATGGTCTGTGATCCTCAGCCCTAGCCATCTGAGACTGGGCCAAGCTCTGGAACCGTGCGACTACAGCATTCTGTGAGCAAGCCAGGCTCTGGAACCCCTCTGAGACTGGGCTAAGTCATTGAAGCTGACGGCCGCAGCCTACTGTGTCTCCAGAATCCCAGGAGCCCCAACCATGGCCAGTGTTTCCAACATGTCCCCGTGGCCACAGAACAATGTGCTTCCAGGGTGCCAGTGACACCCTCAGCCATAGCCCACTGTGTCTCTGCCATGCCCAATATCTCTCCAGGAAGGCCTGGACCCTGTCACCCATGAGGCTAAACCCCTGTGCCAGACTTTCCACTGCAGAAGCCACCCTTGCAGTATTGACCTGGTTAACACTGTGCTGGCACTGCCTCCTGTAGCATTCTGTTTGACTCCTCTGAACGGTCTTGCAGTCACAGCATGTTTACTGACAATCCATCCCCAACTCCAGGTTTGCTGATGCATCTCCACCACCTTCAGGAGGAACAAACCCTGAGGCCCAGCATCTGGCTTGGAACCAGCTACATCCTCACCTCTGGTGGATTTCTGTGTACCTAAGTCCTTGGATATACCCACCTCCACTTTAAAGACTTAGGAATAGGGTTCTGCTGACACTCACTTGCATACCAACCTGACTGTTGGTTACTATTTCCAGGTTTCAGAATGGGATGCACATTCACTCTTGCTGCCCAAAGAAGGTCATTCATTTTCTTCCCTTACTGCTCCCCAGACAGGTCAATGTCCTGGCATTTACTGCAGATACCACTACCTCCCATATGGTGCTTGCTGCATGACCTCTTGGGCAATGACCCTGAGTGGGGAACAGCAGTTATCACCATAACATCCAGCCAGTGGGCCTGCTCACTCTCAGAAAATCTGGGAGCATTTTTTTTAGGTACCATCTTCCTAGCATAGCTACCTGTGTGTCCATCATTGCAGCTTAAATACAGCTCTGTCTTGTTAAGGGAGTCCAGGTGCAGTCAGTTTGGGATGATCATGGGCCTATTAGTTAGATTTCATTGGGGATAATGTTCAGGCAACCTGGTTTCAATAGAGGGTAAGCCATCTCCAAAGGTGCTGATTGGATGAACTCAACAATGTACTGTGGCTGGGAGATTGCTCAAGGGGCTCACTCAATGAGGGGGGGGGGCGGTGCTGGCGCTGCCCGGAGGCAGGGGGGTCTGTATAAAAGGCAGCAGTGAGGTAAGTGCTGTGTGTGCGTGCGCGTGGGTTATAATGGGGATGGGGAAAGCAATGCTCTTGTGGTGCAAAAGACCAGCAATCTCAATGCTGGGAAGACTTGTTTAGCAATGTCCAGAGAATAGTGTGTGTGTGTGTGTAGGGGCCTACTCACCCCCCTGATTTCAGCCTCTTCAGTGGGAGTTGACCCTACCCCTGAATTTCTGTATGATTCACCCTAGTGCACACAGAGTGTGGGAGATTCACCTTGAAAACCCTGCTGGAAAAAACCAGTAGGACTTAGTCCAGTTTTCATATGAATTTGACACTTAGAATTTTTGGGGAGAACCGCCCCTGTTATTTTACTTCCCTCTGCTTGACAAGGTGCCTTCTCTCAAAAGAAAGTTGGTACCTGCAGATATTATTGGGATGAAGTGAGCTATCCAGTTAGGGAAATCATGTTCTCTGGGGGATGCTTAAACAGAGCAGCTAATGCGAGGAGTACTCTAGGTTTAATGTGGCAATGGTGCTGTAGGTTGTAGTATTCTCACCTGAGTCAGGAAGTCAAATCGGGACACTTGATCACAAATAGATAACGCTCCAGTGCAGTACTGAGGGAGTCCTGCATTGCTGAGGTGCTGTTTTTCAGATAACACCTTCAATCAAGGTCTTGTTTACTCTCTCAGGTGGATGGAAAAGGGTCCATCGTACTGTTTTGAAGAGCTGGGGAGTTACCCATGATGTCATGGCCAAAGTTTATCCCTCAATCAACATCACAAGAATAAATTATTACCACATTCCTATTATGGAGCATTGCTGTGTGCAAATTCTCTGCCATGTTCCCTACAATAGAACAGTGAATACACTTCAAAAATATGTCATTGGCTGTAAGGCAGCTTGGGTGGTCTTAAGCTTGTGATAGGTGCTATATAAATGCAAGTTTTGCTGCTTTTTCACAGCCTAGGATGTTAAAAAAAAGCTGATGCTGCATTTAGAATGATTGGGCAAGTGTATATATGAAATAAAATATAAAGGGCACAATCTTACTGGCCGTTCACACCATGATCTAGCTGCAGCAAAGTCAGAGAATTTGGTGTCCAGCCAAATCTCCATTCACTGCAGCGGAACAGGAAATTCCCACTGGCAGGAATTGCCATAACATTCCGTCCGCAATAATTAATGAACTTTGATTAGTAAAAGAAATTGGAGGACTGAATTTATAACGGAAATAGGGAAGGGAAGGAAAGAAGGGAATGAGCGAGTGGGAGGGAGAGGGAACTTGTATTTATAAAATACCATTTACAACCCCAGGGTGACCCAAAGTGTTTTACAACCCAGGATGTACTTTGGAAGTGCAGCTGCGGTTATATTGTAATTAATTTTTTTTAAAGTCTGTAATTAATACTTTTTGCATTCTTATCTGCGTGTCATTGTGGTTTGAGCAATGTGACACTAACAAGCACTAAGAATTCCCAAGGATTGATTGCACAAGACAAAAATACGTAACAATGAGTGTTAAGGCTTCATATGGTCAACCAAGTGTCAAAACTTAGATTACAAAAAGTAGGCATGAAAATTTGTTACTGACATCAAAATTAATGGCCTTCATGAAAATGAATAATGTTTTATCTCACAAAAGTGCTGGTAAATTATTCTTTCATTCTCTTGTGTTCATTTGCATTTGATAAATTTCTTACAATAGAAAATGAGTATTTATTAAAACAATCAAACTTTTATTTCTGGAATTCTCATTGTCTAAGAATCAAAATAAGTTATAAATACATCTTCATTCTGTTTTGAATATATTTAGTAGCGTGAGCTGAAAGTATTTTAAAGTACTTTCTGTCCTCTCCCCATTCTGTTATCTTGATAAAAGTAGCTGGATGAGCACTTGGCATGCCATAACATTCAAGGCTATGGTCCAAGTGTTGGCAAGTGGGTGAGCAGGTCAGGGCCTCTCATGTATTGGTACAGACTTGATGGGCTGAAGGGCCTCTTCTGCACAGCAGTATTCTGTGATTTGGTGATCCCTATATAATATTTTGTACCGGAGAGTCACCCAATTCTATAACTCCAAGCCCTGAGATCTATAAAATTTTGACATTACAACATCACCCTGTCAAAATAGGTAAAAGCCCTACCAAGCATTGAGATCACAATGCAATTAATTTGCAATGATCATCACCATGACACTGAGTGATCTTGGTGGCTGGGACTCAACTGTATTTCTAACATATCTGCCACTAAAACATTCCAAGCATACCACATTTGACACTAAAATGTAATTTTATACTGAAAACAAGAACTAATTGTTGTCTAGATGTTACAGTCTGTCAATTTGTGTTTCAGGAATCTCATAACGAATTGTAATATTCTTCACAGAAAGTATCTCTTTATTGTTGAAAATGTCTTTACCTCCAACATTGTGATACTGTGATGCAAGAGGGAATTTTAAACTCTCCCCGCCTGACAGAAACAGGGCAATATCAGGTTAAAATACCATAGGAACATTTACCATTCCTTCCCACTTGGGCAGGATTCTCTGACCATTTAGGCCAGCAGGATCCTCTGGTCCCATTGCAGTGAGCAGAAATTTGTCTAAGCGCCAAATTTTCTGTCCCCCCCCTGGCAGCGGTGGTGGGGTGTGAACGGCCAGAGAATTCTGGTGATTAACTCAACACCATATTCGCAAGGGATATCAGGGATGAGATAATAAATTCTGGCCTCGCTAGCAACACTCACATGCAAAGAATGAATTTAAAAAAGCATCATTTATTTTAGGCATTCAACATGCCCAACAAGAGCTGACAAATTAATACATGCAAATTGGGGATCTATGATATAATTTGGACCTCAATGCATCAAAAAGTTTCATCCAATGCTGAACTTGCTGAGTTAAGGCTGGTGGTATTGCTTTCTGATGGCCAAAGGCAGCAGTATATAGAGGACCCTCATTATCCAGCATTTCTTGTATATGCATTTTTGCAAGTGATTTCCATGGTGGCGTTTGGATACATTTTCCACAGTCATTCAACTTACACATCCATACTGCAGCAGTACCTGTAGAGGCCATGTTTCTTCTGACAGGCTCTAATGGATTTCTGTAGTCTCCTATAACAAGAGCTACTGCCTTCCAAAAGGAAAAACACTGAAAAGTGGAAATGACTGGAACTGGTCTGAACTGGAATTCCATTTTAATGTATACAGGACCCATTGGGAAATGACTAGTACTGAGATTTAGTAGTATTTTTGAGCTAGAGTTCTGCATTTGTGAGAAATCTTAACATTTTTGTCACAGCTTATTTTACGGTTCTACAGAGGAAATGTTTTGCATCTCTCTCTGTCTGCTTTTCTAGCAAGTTACCCATTCCCTCTTTGTTAGACCCAACAATGATATAGCCTTCCCAAAAGACATTGGCAGTCACACTTAAAGGTTTTAGTATTTGCTGCATTGACTAGCTTTCCTCATGTGTACAAGTTCATTGACTTCAGACATGCATTTTTTGAAGTACTAGAAAACCAGAGTTTGTAAGTGGGAAGAGATTTCATTCCATGATATGCTGGTCAGGTTATTACAACGTTTCCTGCTTTGAACACAGGTATTGGAGTAATGTTCCTTGAACTGAGAACCTTTGCCACCTCTCTCTTGGCCTAATTATAGGCAATGGTATCTCCTTCCTTATCCATTGGAAAAAGAGCATCTCTTTGTACTCTCTCCTTCTCAACGAGAAACTGCAGGAACATGCCAAAGAACCTGGGGCTAAAGCATTCATTAATCAAATGTTAATGAGGGCCAGCAATTAAAATCCCCTGAACTTCACACTGATGGAGTTGAGCAGTGAACTTCACTCTCACCTCCAGAATTGAATCCCACAACCTCTTAAAAGCTTTTAAGATTCTCACTGCATACAGTAACAGAACATAGCGTATGTATATATTTAGTGGGAAATATTACATTGAATTTTCTTTTTACTTGTTCTTGTGATATGAACGTCACTGCACTTATGGAGAAATTACAGCAAAGAAATGGGCCATTTGGCCCAACTGGACCTTGCCAGTGCTTATCTTCCGTAAGAGCTTCTCCCACCTTATCCCAATAGAGTGTCATGATCCCTTTATCCCTCACTTATTTGTCTAGCTTTCCCTTTGATGGATCTATACTACCTGCCTCAACTATTCCATGTGGTTGCACAGTTAAAATTCTAACCAGTCTCCAGATAAAATCTTTCATGAATTCCCTAATGGATTTATTAGCAGTTACTTTATTATCCAGAGACCCAGGGTAATGCTCCAGGAGCCCTGGTTCAAATCCCGCTGTGGTAGACAAAATGTGAATTCAGTAAAAATCTGGAATCAAAAGTCTAATGATGACCATGAAATCTTTGTCAATTGTGGTAAAAACCCATCTGGTACACTCATGTCCTTTGGGGAAGGAAATCTGCCAGCCTCATCTGATCTGATCCACATGTGACTCTAGACCCATAACAACATGATTGACTCTGACTCTTAAATGCCCTCTGAAATGACCCAGCAAATCACTCAGTTCAAGGGCAAAGTTTATTTATTTATGGGTTAGTGTAACAACTAGGCTTACATTAACACTGCAATGAAGTTACTGTGAAAATCCCCTAGTCACCACATTCCAGCACCTATTTGGGTACACAGACGGAGAATTTAGCATGGCTATTGCACCAAACCATCACGTCTTTCGGACTGTGGGAGGAAACCCACACAGACAAAGAGAACGCGCAGACTCCGAACAGATAGTGACCCAAACTGGGAATCGAACCCAGTTTGCTGGCGCTGTGAGGCAGCAATGCTAACCACTGAGCCCAATGAATAGGGATGAGCAATAAAAATACTGGCCCAGTCATTGATGCTCACATCCTATTAATGATTTTTTAAAAATAATTTGGACCCTAGGGAGGAGTTTTCCCATCCCTGCTCAACACGGGAATTGCAGTGGGTGGGTGGGGGCAGATCATAGGTCTGTTGACCTCAGGTGAGATCTTCCAGTTTTAAGCCGAGCGCAACCCACCCTAATTCTGAAAATACTACAAGCAGAAACATTTCATTATCAACCAATCTAGCCCCTTCAGAGTTTTAAAGGCCCTTTATTAAGTCACCCCTCATATTCTCTATTCCCAACAAAAAAGCCCCAGCCTTTTGAATCTTCTCTGAGTTATAGCCTCTCAGTTCAGATAGCATGCTTACAAATCCTTTTCTCGGGTGCCTCCATATCTGTTTTTTGTAATATGGAGACCTGAATTGGGCACAGTGCTCTAAGTATGGCGAAAGATATATATGTGGTATACTACATAATGTGACAAATGCTTTTTATTGCACAATGTACATGATTCACTATATATACAGTTCCCACTGTTAATAGTGAGAACACTCATGAAATTGTGCTTTGACCCTGTAAATCTTACCTGGGATAATACTTCAGACTTTCAGATCGTTTTACGCTGCATCAATCACATCTTTTTTTTGAAAATGCATCTTCAAGGCCAATGACGCTTTCCGCCCCCTAACAGTTCATATCCAGAAGTGCTCTACCAAGCTTTACCTAAGCTAGGCCACTTACTGCCTCAAAATTTACTATTTGTTTCCCTTCATCATGGACCAAAGTCAGAAGTCCTTTTATGTTGGAGGAAATGATACAATATAATAGGGGACAAAGATAGACCCCCAAATGCAGTGGTGATGTTGGAAATGGCATTAAACACAAAATTAGAGACATATGTGATAAGGGAATATCGGTGATCATGGGTGATTTTAATTTGCACATAGATTGGGCAAATCAAATTAACCACAATGCCATGGAGGAATTCCTGGAGTGTATACAAGTTGGTTTTCTTGACCAATATGTGGAGGAACCAACCAGAGAGCAGGCCATCTTAGACTGGGTACTGTGTAATGAGAAGGGAATCATTGCCAATCTAACCATACGAGACCCCTTGAGGATGAGTGACCACAACAGTGTAGAATTTTTTTTATCAAGGTGGAGAGTGAAGAATTTGATTTGGAGACTAAGGTGCTGAATCTTAATGAATGAGGATATGAGGCATGAGTTGACCTTGATAGATTGGGCAGAGTTACTTAAAGGGATGACAGTGGATAGGCAATAGCGTTCAAGGAACGCATGGGGAAACTGGGGGAACTGCAGCAACTTTTTATTCCTGTCTGGCACAAAAGCAACTTGGGTAAGAGGGCCAATCCATGGCTTACAGAGGAGATAAGAGACAGTTTCCAACCTAAGAAAGAAGACTACAGTTTGGCCAAGAGAAATAATAGGGCCGAGGATTGGGAGCAGCTTAGAATTCAGCAAAGAAGGATCAAGGGATTGATTAAGAAGGGGAAAATACAATATGAAAGTAAGCTTGCAGGAAACATAAAGACTGACACTAAGATTTTACCATCTTGATTCTGAGTGCTAGGCAGACTTGAAACTGGGAGTGTTTCAGATCCGACATTTAGACCCTTTCTCAGGCGCCCCCATACACACTGTGCCTGAAAAAATATCAGTGATTCTGAATCATGCTGCAAAAGCCTGTGGGTGGGGCTTAATGCACCCAAAACTCTGCAGCTTCAATCAGAGCCTCCAACTGTGCATGTGCAAAAATAAAATGATAGAACGCTGCTCCCTGCCACATCTTTCTTGGGCTGGATAATGCCTCCTCCTCACCCCCACAGACATTGCCCCATCCCCCAACATTACTGATCCCCTTATCGTCCCATCCTCTCCGCCACCCAGACCGATCGCGGGCCCCTTCCCACTGATCTCAAGCAAAGTGGCAGCGGACTCCCCCTTCCTTCTCATTGATCTCAGGCAGAGTGGCAGTGGACCAACACCAACCCCCCCCACCTTTTCCCCCACTGACCTCAGGCAGAGTGGCTGCCGAGCCCCCCCTCCCCCTCGCTGACCTCAGGTAGAGTGACAGTGGACCCCCCTTTCCCCTCTCTGATCTCAAGCACAGCCCCCTTCTCCCTCATTGACCTCAGGCAGATTGGTTGTGGATCCCCTCCCCCCTCACTGATCTCAGGCAGAGTAGCAGCGGACAGCCCTTTCCCCTCACTGATCTCAGGCAGAGTGGCAATGGACCCCTCTTCCCCCCACTACTGGTCTCAAGCAGAGAGCTGTCAGGTACTAGGTACTTACCTCCTCACTAACTGGGGCGTCCGAATCAAACTTTTGTGCAGCTTGTCTGTTTCATGCCAATTTTGGATGGGCAAATGCAGTGGTAAAGGGGGAAGCGCCAGTAAGATTGTGCGTGCTGCTCATTAAGTCAACTTAGATGCACGCAAATGCATTTAAGTGGCCATTTTGCCCGTTTCAGGAGTGGTCCCAATTGCAGCTATTTTCGTCTGAGAAAGGGGGAACCAATGAAGAGGTGAGCACGGATTGTGCTACTTGCCTCACACCCAATTTTACCAAGATTTCACGATCGAAAACAGGCACAACATGATGGTAAAATCAGGCTCTAAGAGTTTCTATAGATACATGAAGAGAAAGAGGTTGGTGAAGACAAATGTAGGACCCCTGCAGACAAACAGGGAAATGTATAATAGGGGACAAAGAAATGGCCAAGCAACTGAATACATATTGTGGATACAAAGCAGATGCCAGAAATGTTGAAGAATGCAAGATTTAATGAGATGGAAGAACAGAGAGATCAATATTAGTAGACAACTGGCACTGGGAAAATTGATGGCATTAAAGGTAGATAAATCCCCAGGGCCTAATAATCTATAAATTTAAATATTTAAGGAAGTGGCTGTAGAAATAGTGGATGCATTGGTGGTCATCTTCCAGGATTCTATAGACTCTGGAACAGTCCCTGCAGATTGGAGAATAGCTAATGTCTCTCCAATATTCAAAAAGGGAGGTAGAGAGAAAACAGTGAATTATAGAACAATAAGCTTAACATCAGTAGTGATATATTTGGACTTCCAGAAAGCATTTGACAAAGTCCCACATGAGAGATTAAAGTGCATGGGTTTGGGACAAATGCATTAAGATGGATAGAAAACTAGTTGGCAGAGAGGAAACAGAGTAGGAAATAATGGGTGCTTTTCAAATTGGCAGGAAGTAACTTGTGGGGTGCCACAGGGATCGGTGCTAGGACCCCAGGTTCTCATGATATATATTAATGATTTGGATGAGGGAACAAAATGTAATATCTCAAAGTTTGCAGATGATACCAAGTTGGATAGGAGGATCAACTATGACGACAATGCAGAGATCCTTCAGAATGATCAGGTTGGGTGAGTGGGCTAAGCTACAGCAGATGCAGTATAATTTGGATCAGTGTGAGGTTATTCACTTTGGAAGTAAAAACAAGGCAGATTACTATCTGGCTGTAAATTGGGAGAGGGGAGTGTGCAGTGAGACCTGGATGTCCTTGTGCACCAGTCATTGAAGGTAAGCATGTAGGTGCAGCAAGCAGTAAAGAAGGCAAATGGCATGTTGTCCTTCATTGCGAGAGGTTTCATGTACAGGAAGAAGGATGTTTTGCTGCAATTATACAGGGCCTTGGTGAAGCCACGTCTAGAGTATTGTGTGCAGTTTTGGTCTCCTTTCCTGAAGGATGATCTTGCTCTCGAGAGAATGCAGCGAAGGTTTACCAGTAGATTCCGGGGATGGCAGGACTGATGTATGAGGAGGGATTGATTAGGTTAGGATTGTTTTTGCTGGAGTTCAGATGAATGAGGGGGGAATCTCATAAAGACTTACAAAATTCTAACAGGACCAGACAGGGTAGATGCAAGTAGGATATTCCCGATGGCAAGGGTCACAGCCTGCAGATTCGGGATAAACCATTTAGGATGGAAGTGAGGAGACATTTCTTCACCCAAAGAGTGGTGAGCCTGTGGAATTCATTATCACAGGAAGTAGTTGATGCCAAAACATTTAATATATTCAAAAGGCAACTAGATATAGCACTTGGGCAAATGGGATCATAGATTATGGGGAAAAAGCAGGATTAGACAATTGAGTTGGATGATCAGCCATGATTTTAATGAATGCAGAGCAGTCTTGAAGGGTGAAACGGCCTCCTCCTGCTTCTATCTTCTATGTTTCTATGTACCTCTTTCCACCATCCCTGTAAATACAAGGTTCACAGATGTTTAAATGCTAAGAAAGCTTTATAAATGCCAGTTGTTGTTCTGACCTCCAGCTATTCATTGTTCAATTGTGTCCAGTTTAACATGGCATTGCAGTCAATGTAAGCTTATATCACATCAAAGGTATTTTTTGTGTTAGCAGTATTAGAAGTCTCAGCATGTTGAAAAATACTTGTCAAACTTTGTGCAAACAGTAGGAATCCTGGCGATTCTGGGACAATTTTCTCAGGTTCGGGGGAAGCAGGTTTACGTGCATCAAGGGAGTTGAATTCCCTAAATTGACATTAAATCCTTACATCAGTACAAACCTGTTCGGCCATTCACTGATGTCATGTCTGATCTGCAACCTAACTCTATAAACCTACCTGCGCCCATATCGCTTAATACCTTAGATTTTTGTTAGTCTATCAATTTCAGGTTTAAAATGATTAATTAATCATAGAATTCATAGAATCCCTACAGTGCAGAAGGAGGCCATTCAGCCTATTATGTTTGCACCGACTCTCCAACACAGGATCCCATCCAGGCCCCTTTCCCATAACCCCAAGTATTTACCCTGCTAATTGCCCCATCCTACATACCTAGGGACACTAAAGGCCAATTT
Source organism: Carcharhinus amblyrhynchos (assembly GCF_965287045.1). Classification (NCBI taxonomy): domain Eukaryota; kingdom Metazoa; phylum Chordata; class Chondrichthyes; order Carcharhiniformes; family Carcharhinidae; genus Carcharhinus; species Carcharhinus amblyrhynchos. The sequence goes on from NC_137330.1 coordinate 39,456,875, forward strand.
GCCATGGCCAATCCATCTAACCTGCACATTTTTGGACTGTGGAAGGAAACTGGAGCACCCAGAGGAAGCCTACACAGTCATGGGGAGAACATGCAAACTCCACACAGTCACCCAAAACCAAAATTGAACCTAGATCTCTAGTGCTGTGAGGCAGCAGTGATAACCACTGTGCTAACGTGCATTAATCTAACCTTAGTTGCTATTTCAGGAAGAAAATTCCTAATTTCTACTAGCCTCTTTGTGTAAAAGAATTTCCTAATTTAACTTCTGAACGGCCTAGCCCTAATTTTCTTACCAGGTCCTCACCCTCCAAACAGTAGTTAATGGTTTTGCCTAATCAATGTATCTGTTCCCCTTAATATATTGATAACAAGAGATGTATGGTAGATAATCATACCCAGCCTGGAGTAACATGAATTTGAGAGAAGAACTTATGTTACTCCAGGCTCCAGAGTGGACTTACAATGAACACATGGGGTGGAATTTTACCTTCCTATCCACCCTGGGAATTGTAGTAGGCGGGACTTGGATCATGCAAATGTCCATTGACCATAGACAGGATTTTCTGGCCTTAAGACGAGTGTGACCAGAAAATGCCATCCATCATGTTGAGGCACAGCGTACAGCCAATGGCAGGGCATGCTAGCCTCTGGATGGTGGAGCATCAATCAGAGCATGTTTCTTTAAAAAGCAGCAACCAGGTTTCTGACCCAGGGCTGAGGAGGCCAGGTAACCAGGCAGACAGCCTCAGTCAACAGTAAGGTCACCAAGTTTGCCTTGGGGAATGCGAGGGCCAAGGAGAATGTGTGCCGGCAATCATCATATTGGCTAAGATCAAAGCTCAAGGTGGGGTGCAACACCTCACCTTGTCAGCTTGGATCTTGTTTGTCTCTCTTGTGGGGACAATAAATTGGATTCAATTGGTTTTTGAATTTAGTTTTTGGAACAAGCAAAGAAAGGATTTGGGTTTACGCAGTCCATTCTGAGCATTGGCTTTGTAACTTTGAGAATGGAGTAAAAAATTTGAAAAAAAAAGACTTGAGCCCAGGTGAGAGGCTTGGCAACTAAGGGTGAGGTGAGGCTAGATAGCCAGGCAGGCAGAGGAGTCAGCAGCGAGGCTGTGAAGAAGTGTAGAAGAAAAGCTATTTAATTTGTCATGCCAACAAGGGATGAAGCAAGGAAATCACAAAAGTCTGTCCCTCTTCCTTATTCTCATGTTCAAATTCTTCCAAAAGGGACCATTTGCTGGTCACATACAGCTCGTTCTAACCACCATCCCCCATTGATCTCAACACTAACCTTCAGAAAATCTTTTCTAGGACAAAGGACCGTATCTCTCAGGCAAAGCCACTGATATCGGACTTGGACTCACTGGACATGAATGTATGGCAGTAAGTTCTTTAAGGGTGTAAATATACATTTTTTAGATGCCTAATAAAATGAGCCAAACACCTGTACACCTTGTACACAAACTGCTCTCCTGCAGAGTGATGGTCATCATCTCCATCTGAATGATGGTCATCATTCTGCCTGTTTTACACCTAGGTAAGAAAAGGTAGCTGCTGAGCTTAAGAACATAAGAAATAGGAGCAGGAGTAGGCCATCTAGCGGTTCGAGCCTGCCCCGCCATTCAATAAGATCATGGCTGATCTGTCGTGGCTCAGTTCCACATTCCTGCCCCCTCCCCATAACCCTTAATCCCCTTGCCCATCAAATAACCTATCAAATTGCCTATTGAAATAAACTACTCTTCTTTATAAGTCCTTTATTGTCTGTGATTTAGGAACCCAACATATTTACATCTAGCCTCCAACCTTCCACCCATGAGCACCATTCTATCCTCACTCACCTAGTGTGCAGGGATCCAAAGTCGATTGCTGAGAAGTCCTGGGAACTGTATTGACAGCAGTCACCACTCCCAGTGGCACTGTTGGCAATGGAGTGCTGCCAGCCTCTGATCGGGCAGCAGCTCTTGGAGGGCAAAATTCCTGGTCAGGAGGTCCAAAACTTGGACTCAGGAGGCCCAAGCCTTGGGGAAGGCTCGAAACAACTGGCAGATTCATGGCTGAGAGGCAATTAATTTGGTCAATCTCCCTGCGCCACCACCTGCAACCCCCCCCCCCCCCCCCCCACACATCAGATCCCAGCCATTCTCTTTAAGCCACACTTCAACCAAATATAACTGTCAGCTGCAACTGTTGCTGATGTTTTGATTGATACACTGTTTGCTCTTGAGAATGTATCAGAAGTAATTTTGCACAAGCTTGTGATTTGCAGCAGGATCTTAATTCTGGAAATAACACATTCAAGAGCAGACACAACTGATTTTCACTTTTATGGAAGCTACGTGTCTCTAGCTGAAAGCATGCAACAATTGAAATGTATCTGTATAGTGTAACCCATAAATTATAAAGTGCAAAGGCTCAACTAACAGAAAAATTTATAGGGTCAAGGGAAATCTAACAGACAGAAACATAAGTTAATTCACCTGACTCTTTTAATAGTCCCAGTGACATAGGAACATAGGAATGCAAATGATCAAAAATCCATTTCAAACATTTGCTAATTATTACATTTGACTCCATTTCACACACCACTCACTTACTTGTTTTGTCAAATATTCATTCAGTCTTGTTTTAAATTCATACTCATTACCTTCCTGGACAATATATTTCATAGGTCCATAGCCCTCTGAGTATAGTAATTAAATATAAACTTTTCACCTTTCTCTTTTGAGCTTAACTCTGCGGCTTCTTGTTACAGAATTTGTAACTATAGTAAACTTATTAACCATAGAACCCTACAGTGCAGAAAGAGGTCCTTTGGCCCATCAAGTCTGTACCGAACACATTCCCACCCAGGCACTATCCCCATATCCCTACATATTATACTCACTAATCCCTCTAACCTATGCATCCCTGGACACTAAGGGGCAATTTCTTAGTATGGCCAATCAACCTAACCTGCACATCTTTGGACTGTGGAGAGAAACCAGAGTACCCGGAGGAAACCCACACAGACACGAGGAGAACATACAAACTCCACACGGACAGTGACCCAAGCCGGGAATCAAACCCAGGACCCTGGAGCTGTGAAGCAGCAGAGCTAACCACTGTGCTACCGTACCACCCATAATTATCTGGAATTGTTTGGTTATATCCCTCAAAATTCTGCAGAGTTGAATAAGATCCCTGCAGCCTTATCTATTCAAGGATAAACATTTTGCTCCCTTTAGGTCCAACCACAGTTAAATGACTAAATAACTTTGTCTACACTATTTCCAAATACAACAAGCAGAAATGTATACAATACACAAGATGGCATGGGGTGAAATGAACCAATGCTCTGCAAAAGCTCAAAGGGTTTGAGATAATCCAATTCAATTATGCGCCCAAAGGCTAATATCAAACCCTAATTCTTCAGAATGGAATAGAATGTAGCAGATGGAACTTACCCGGATTCTCAAAAGATCTTTGATCAGGTATTCCATAGTGGACAAATGAATAAGGTCAGAGAATGTGGGGTCAAGTGATGAGTGGGTGAAAATGGATTGTGGGATGGCTTCAAGACAGAAGCAGAGAGGGGGAGCAAAAGGTAATTATTCAGATGACAAAAAAGTGGGAACTGGTGCTCCACAAGGAGCACTTCTGTTCAAAACTTGCATTAATGTTTTGGAATTAAAAATATGGTTTCAAACTTTGCAGATGGTATGAAATTGGAGAGGGAATTCAGTGCTGACTGCAATAAATTACAGGAGATCCTAATAACTTTCAGAATGGGCAAGTAATCGGAAAATGAAGTTCAACAATGATGAGGTAACACATTTTAATATGAACAATAAGGAGGCCACTGATTTCTTGACAGGTGTAAGCCTAGGTGGGATTTGGGGACAAAGGGATCTTGGGCAGCACGGTGGCACAGTGCTTAGCACTGCTGCCTTACAGTACTAGGGACCCGGGTTCAATTCCAGCCTTGGGTCACTGTCTGTGTGGAATTTGCACATTCTCCCTGTGTCTACAAGGGTTTGAGCCAGGTGCTGTGGTTTCCTCCCACAGCCAAAGATGTGTGGCTTAGGTTGATTGGCCATGCTAAATTGGTCCTTAGTATCAGGGGGTTAGCAGGGTAAAAGTGTGAAGTTGCGGGGATGTGGCCTGAATGGGATTGTTGTCGGTGCAGGCTCGATGAGCTGAATGACCACCTTCTGCACTATAGGGATTCTATGAGTAGAAATACACCAATCACTAAAAGATATGTTACAAGGCCATAGAAAAAAAAACAAACTAAACACTAGAATTTATTTCCAATGGGATTGAATTGGAAAGTAGGGAGGCTGTTCTAAACGTGTATCTTACTTTGGTTAAACCATACTTAAGAATATTTTGTGCAGTTCTGGCCTTTCTATTATAAAAAGAAGACACTGGAGAGAATGCAGCGAAGGTTTACAAGGACAATATCAGAAACCATGGATGTGCGCATTAGTGACGTATTGGCAAGCTGGGTCTCTTTTTTTCATGAGGAAAAAAGTTGAGGGGTGATCTAATGATGGCCTTTAAAATTATGAATTATGTTGATAGAGTGCATATACTGAGTGAATGTTTCCTGTTGTTGGGAAGCGCATAACTAGGAGCCATCAGTACAAAATAGTCACCAAGAAACCTAACAGGGAATTCAGAAGAAACTTCTTGACCCAAAGGGCAATGGAAATTGCTAGCACAGGAAGATGTTTGAAGCAAATCATGTAGATATATGTAAGAGGAAGCTAAAATGAAAGCATATGAGTAGAAGGAAATAGAGGTCTAATATAATATATGTAGATAAGAAAAGATGGGAGCAGGCTGAAGTGGAGCATAAATGGGTTAGGCCAGATGGCATGTTTCCATGTCTCATATCCTATGTAATGCAGTCCTATTTTCATCCACAATATTTCTTTCTTATCAGCACTTGATTCAAATGTATCCACCTAAGTCACCTTGTCCTACTGCATGTAAAAATTCACACTTTCTCTCCTATGCTATTCTCCCTGTGTCCAAGTTGCAATATCATTGTAAAGTCATCTGCCAACCAATTGTTATTCAGCCTAGTCTCTGTGGAATCAATGCATGGTTAGAGTGTGGGTCCTAAATGTGCTAAAAGATCTTACACAGCATTTTAAGGATTTTGGCAGGTGTGTATAGAATTGAGAAGCATCTGCTGCAGCTTAGTTTGTTTCTTTCTGTTATCATTACTTACCACAGTAGTTCTTGTTTGTACTCAGCCTACTTATTTATAAAAGCTTTTATCCTTGTACTCGCTTCTAACAACTTCTTCTCTATCCTTTTGGATACTTCTTAGTTCCAGCATTATTTACTTTTTGGTCTAATCTCTTTATTGTTCCTTGCCTTTATTCATACCAGAATAAATCTACTCCCAATTCTCTCTTTTTGTACAAATATACCGGTACCCAGTTCAGTTCAGATGAGGCTTTTATCCATTTCGGCGATCAACTCATGCATGAAAATCTTTAAGTCACCATTCCTCTCCACATCTTGACACCTCCATAATGACTCAAAATTACCTTACAGAACCTTCATCCTGTTCGTTCTTATAGTGTTAGTTCCTATATGAATCATGATGTTTTGCTGGTCTTCCACCTATCGCAAGCATTTTATTCTACCAGCCTGCCCAACATCAGGCAAGATAATGACTGAAAAGAGGGGAAAGATTGGGTTATGAAGCCCAATGTTTTTGTCCCTTGTATAATGTCATTTCCTCTGCCCCTGTGGTAGAGGCTGCTGGCTGAAGTTACCATTCTCCCCCTCCCCCTCCCCCACCCCCATCACTACCACCACCACCACCCTGCCCTTCCCCAGTCAATGCTGGCAGGAGGTTGGAACTGACTGCTGAACATTATATACAATCGCTGCAGTGCAGAAGGAGGGCATTCGGCGCAGCAAATCTCTGCACCAACTTGCTGACAGAGTATTTTACCCAGGCCCTTTCCCCCACCCTATCCCAGTAACCTCACACATTTACAATGGCTAATTCCCCTAATCTGTACATATTTGGACTGTAGGAGGAAACCAGAGCATCCGGAGGAAACCCACACAGACATAGGGTGAATGTGCAAACTCCATACAAGCGGTCTGCCAAGGCTGGAATTGAACCTGGGTCCCTGGCGCTGTGAGGCAGTAGTGCTAACCACTGCTGCCACCGTCCCACCCTTGATTTTTGTGCTTAGATTTGGGAGTGACACTTGAATACTACCTCACAATTCCAAAGTGTGATGCTACCAACTGAACCACAACTTATAAGACCAAATCGAATACACTTCCAATGTCAGAAAGTACCAAAGCACTGATCCTGCAAGCTGATAGACTAACATCTGCACCAATCATAAGATGTGAATTTAGGATCATTAATGCCATGCACGCGCACATTTTCCTGATCTCAGGTGAGCAATATGGATGAGCAATCAAAATCATGCTTTACTTGTCTGGGAGTGAAGGTGAGGGGTTGGAGGCAAGTCAGTGCATGCACTCCTGAAAGCAGAAAGAGCACATCGCCTGCCTGCCTGCCAGTGAATTATTCCTGAAAATACAAGTACAATCATATCTTATTCAAACTAAAACGTGTCATGAATTATTTAAACTGGGAAATGGACCTTTTCAAGTTCATTCCTTCTTTTCATTTTGTTTTATTTACATTTTTTGCTTTTGAATGTCTATTCTATAGACTACTCTTAAAAGTAAAAAAAAGTTCAATTTTAATATTCCTTCTTTAAAAAAAATTCACACAATTTTCAAGTAAACGTAGTCCAGACCTTTCCCATGTAAGCTGATATCATTAAAAACACATTTCACTGTACAATAGGGTCACACCTGATAAGATTAATACTGTTAATACATGTGAACTACTTATTAGATGACATGTTGGTAAATGTGTATTATGAGTAATGTTTATAGTACCAGTTAATATGCTGAAAATATGCTATTTATGGTAATTAAACTTCCCCTGGCTTTATAACATCTAGTGGTCAATCACCAACCAATAAACAACATATAATCCTGGTCAGTTCACCCTGGTATATATTCTTTTGCATCTCACAGGATTACGTTGGATACACAGCATAGAAACAATCTAGGATCCACTTGAGCTTCTTCCCATCTTTTTTCATTGATCTCTATCAGCACTGCTCTTTATTCCCTTTTCACTTTTATGTTTCTCTAGTCTCCAATTAAACGCATCTATCACACTCCCTGTGATAGTCAGTTCCATATTCTCACCACTCTTCGAATAACACAGTTTCTTCTGAATTCCTGAATGGATCACATGTATTATATTATTAATAACCTCTAGTTTTGCTCTTCTTCACAAGTGAAAACATTCTCTCTCTGAATATTCTATCAAATGCTTTTCATAATTTTGAAGACCTCTAAGTCAGTCTTTTCTTTTCCAATGAGGCTTAGCTTATTCATTCTCTGAATAGATATACCTTCACATTTCTGGTGCCATCCTTGTAAATCCTTCCTTTATTTTACAATATGGCCACAAAATTCTATACGTTACTCCAAGTTTAACCAAAGTTTGATACAAGTTTAACAAAACTTGTGCACTTTTCAATCTTAGCGATTCTCTTCCATATGTGGGAGCAAAAACTGTCTGGGGGTAAGAACTAGGACAAGTAGTGTCTTGGCCACAAAACTGAGAACAACAGAAACTCTGAAAACAAATACTGGGAACCAGAACTGCCTCGGATCAAAAAACTGGGAACGCAGAACTGTCTAGGGGTGGCACAGTGGCACATTGCTTTAGCACTGCAGCCTCACAGTTCCAGGGATTTGGGTTCAATTCCTGGCTTAGGTCACTGTCTGTGTGGAGTTTGCACATTCTCCCTGTGTCTTTCTTCCAGGTGTACCAGTTTCCTCCCACAGTCCAAAAATGTGTGGGTTATATGCATTGGCCATGATGAATTGCTCCTTAGTGTCCCGGGATGTGTAGGTTAGAGTGATCAGCGGGGTATATATGTAGGGTTACGGGGTTAGGGTCTAGGTGGGATTGTTGTCAGTGCAGACTCAATGAGCCAAATAGCCACCTTCTGCACTGTAGGGTTTCTTTATCTCTTTCACTATTTGCCTCTTCCTAATCTATCTTTTCTCCTCCTGTACTCAGAAATGCATTTCCAACATCTCTAATGCACCCTTACTGCAAACATTCTTTGAAAAATAACAGATTCATTGATAATAATCATATGCTATAAACATGTTGAGTTATATTTTACCAAAAAGAGGGATGAAACTGGCAGCTTTATGGCTCCAAAATTTCTCATTGTTTTTCCAAGATATCAAACCCCTTCCCTAGGAGACAGGTTTCCCCCAATAATCAACCGCATGCTTATAGCAGAAGATCCACGGGAAGCATGGCGATACAGTGAATTGACAGTTCTCTCTGGTTTCTCAGGATTTCCACTGGAACTATTGCAGGTGGCCAGGATAATCACTCAGGAGATTCAACCCGTCCTCCAAGATTACCTTAACTCTACATGTCTTCAGCACTGTCCATATACTTCATATCTCCAGGTTCTTCCACCTTTGCTGCACCTCCAAGATTCTCAACCCTTTCCCACAAACCTAATGACATTCATGACCCAGCAAGACAATCTATTTTTGTGGTAGAGTTAATCAAAGGAAGAATGTTGGCTAGGAAATCAGAAGAATTCTGCCCTGTTTTTCTTGAAGGTGTATCTGAAAGATTAGCCTTAGCTTGACAATAATTTGCACAATATCACTTCTTGCATCACAGCACTCACTCACTCAATATTGTGCCAGAATCAATATAGATTGTACTACAGTTGGGCTGAAGTCAACAATCTTCTGATGTCCATGGTGTGCACTCCTGACATATAACATTTTGGCACAACTATATAGCAGAGTTGGAGGGCTATATTTTCATCCTCAAGGTGGATAGTGGGCATCAGGAAAATTCCCACCTCAGCCCGTCAGCCTCAGAAGAAAATGCCAGGAAAGATGGGATTTTCATTCTGGGGTGGGGATTGTGTTGTTGCTAGGCCAGCCGACCTGGGAAAGAGTTCAGGATTCCGGGGCAGCCCCATAGAGGCTGCTGGGTATTGTATACAGTTTGCCTCAATGCTGTGGAGTTTGGTTTCAGTTATAATTGGAAAGATAAAGTCCTTCAGTCCTTTACCCTCACATCCCTTCAAACCCTACACACGCCCCATGTCTCATTAGTGCCAGCTCATGCCAACCACCCATCCCCATGATCCTTCATACTAAGATATGAAGAATCATGGGGTGGGTGGTGTGGCTCTGATGCCCCATACTGAGATATGACTCCAGGCAAGCTCGTCAGGTCCCCATTCCAAGGTATGCTCCTCACCAAGCCCACTGGCGCCATGTGCCCCAATGCCAAAGTATGCCCATTCCCGACAGTTCTTCATACTCCCATGTCAAGTTCTCTTGTGTTCATTCGCCCACCCTACACTATAAAGAACTAATTAATCCTGCAGTGAGAATAGAATGTGTGCAAAAGCTTTAGAAAAGCAGGCATTCATTGATAAAGTTGCACTATCTTTAAAAAAGCTCTGATTTACTCCACACCAATAAAAGTGTCAATCTCCCAGACCCTTTCAAGTATCAATAGCTGAACCTGAATAGAAGAACTTATCTTAAATAAATAAGCATTGTGCAATTGTCAGCAGAGATCAGCTAGCCTCACCATTAATCAAGAAATGTTGTCTGAGGAGCTGAAACGTTTTGATATTCCAAAGGATTTCTGGGCTCTCAATGTATGCTCCTGCATTCTTTTTTATGGAGCGTATGACGGACCATGGGAAGTGAGCGGAGAAAGTGCTTTGGGAGGTCATAGTGGGTTGAGGACATACCATGATATGGTGCATGGGGGAGGGCTGAGGAAAACCATTTGAACTTATTTTTTTCAAAAGGTTTCCTCCTGCAGGCTATCTTTTAAAATTCATTCTTGGGAAGTGGGTGTCACATACTCAGCCTGCATTTATTGCTCATCCCTAATTGTCTTGAGAAGGTGGGGGTGAGCTGTCTTCTTGAACGGATGTAGTCCTCACGTTGTGTAGGTACACCCACAGTGCCAGTGGGGAGGGAGTTACAGGATTTTGGCAGTAAAGAAACAGTGGTATTTCCAAGTCAGGATGGTGTGTTGCTTGGAGGGGAACTTACATAAGAACATAAGAAATAGGAGCAGGAGTAGGCCATCTAGCCCTTCGAGCCTGCCCCGCCATTCAATAAGATCATGGCTGATCTGTCATGGCTCAGTTCCACATTCCCGCCCTCTCCCCATAACCCTTAATCCCCTCGCCCATCAACCCGCGTCTTAAAAATATTTAGCGAGGCAGCCTCCACCACTTCAACGGGCAGAGAATTCCAGAGATTCACCACCCTTTGAGTGAAGAAGTTCCTCCTCAACTCTGTTCTAAACCGCCCCCCCTTTATCTTGAGGCTGTGCCCCCTAGTCCTACTGTCCTTTCTGAGCGGGAAGAGTCTCTCCACCTCTATCCTATCCATCCCATTCATCATCTTATATGTCTCAATGAGATCTCCCCTCATTCTTCTAAACTCTAACGAGTACAAGCCTAGTTTATTCAGCCTCTCCTCATAGCTCAACCCCCTCAATTCCGGTATCAGCCTAGTAAACCTCCTCCGCACTCCCTCCAAGGCCAAAAATATCCTTGCGTAAGTGCAGCGACCAAAACTGCACACAGTACTCCAGCTGCGGCCTCACCAATGCCCTATACAGCTGCAGCAAGACCTCCTACTTTTATATTCAATCCCCCTCGCTATGAAGGCCAGCATCCCATTAGCCTTCCTGACCACCTGCTGTACCTGCAGGCTGGGTTTTTGCGACTCATGCACAAGGACTCCGAGGTCCCTCTGTACCGTCGCCTGCTGCAGTTTTTCGCCACGTAAGTAATAGTCCTTCCTACCATTATTCCTACCAAAGTGGACCACCTCGCACTTGCCAACATTAAATTCCATTTGCCAGTTCCTGGCCCATTCGCCCAACCTATCTAGATCCTTCTGCAGACTCTCCACACCCTCCGCGCAATTTGCCGTTCCACCAATCTTGGTGTCATCAGCAAATTTCGACACCAGACACTCGGTTCCCTCCTCCAGATCATCTATATAAATGGTAAATAGCTGAGGCCCTAGCACTGACCCCTGGGGCACACCACTAGTCACCAACTGCCAATCCAAATAGCACCCATTAACCCCCACTCTCTGCCTCCTATTTGACAACCAATCCTCTATCCACGCTAACACCCTACCCTCAACTCCATGCCCCCTTACCTTCTGCAATAACCTCTTGTGAGGTACCTTGTCAAACGCCTTCTAAAATCAAGAAACACCACATCCACCGGCTCTCCTCTATCCACTGCCCTAGACACATCCTCATAGAACGCCAATAAATTTGTCAGACACGACTTCCCCTTAACGAAATCGTGCTGCGTCTGCTCTATCAAGCAATTTCCCTCAAGATGCCTCGCTATTTCCTCCTTGATGATGGATTCTAACATTTTACCTACAACAGACGTTAAACTAACCAGCCTATAATTCCCTGCCTTTTGCCTGCCACCCTTCTTAAACAACGGCGTAACATTAGCCGTTTTCCAATCTTCCAGCACTTCCCCGGAATCCAGCGACGTTTGGAAAATAAGCACCGAGGCATCCACTATCACCACCGTCATTTCTTTCAGAACCCTCAGCTGCATTCCATCCGGTCCTGGGGACTTGTCCACAATCAGTCCCTCCAGTCTGTCGAGCACCGCCTCTCTAGTAACAATAATGTCATCCGTGAAGACTGAAACAAAAAAGTTATTCAAGACCTCAGCCATTTTCCCCATCCCCTACCACTAAGTCCCCCCTCTCATCCTCTAAGGGTCCAATGTTCACCCTAGCCAGCCTCCTTTTTATATATTTATAAAAACTCTTACTATCCTTTTTTATATTAAGCGCTAGCCCAGCTTCATAGTTTCTCCTACCTTTCTTTATCAGCTTCTTTGTCAATCTTTGACATTTAAACCTCTCCCAACCCTCTTCTCGCCCACTACTCATAGCTACTCTAAACGCCTCCGCTTTTAATTTAACACTTTCCTTCACCTCCTTCGTTATCCATGGCTTATTACCTCTCCTCCTACGGTCCTTTTTAACCATCGGAATAAATTTCTGCTGAGCACCAAGAAAGATCTCCTTAAAGATCCTCCACTGCTCCTCAGCAGACCTACCTTCCAATGCGCTCCCCCAGTCAACAGTTGCCAATTCTTCTCTCATCCTACCGTACTCCCCTCTGTTCAAACAAAGGACGCGTGTCTGGGAACCCACATTCTCCTCCTCCATCTGCACCAGAAACTCCACCATACAATGATCACTCTCCCTAAGAGGATCCTTCACCACAAGGTCCCTAATTCTACCCGCCTCATTACATAACACCAGATCCAAGATAGCTCGCTCCCTCGTCGGCTCCAACACACACTGTTCAAGGAAACTATCCTGGCAGTATTCCAAGAACTCCTCCTCAAGCCCATCGCGTCCAACACGGGTCGACCAATCAATATGTAGATTGAAATCCCCCATAATTATCACCGTCCCATTCCTGCATGCCGCACTTATTTGCGCATTAACAGCCCACCCCACCTCCAGATCATTATTTGGGGGCCTATAGACGACACCCACCAGCGTCTTCCTCCCTTTGCTGTTCCTAATCTCCACCCACAACGATTCCACTTTCTGCTCTTTGGTTCCTATATCATCCTTTGCTACCACCCTGATGCTATCCTTAATCAGCAGAGCTACACCACCCCCCCTTTCCTCCCGCCTATCCTTCCTAAACACTTGATACCCCTGGACATTCAGCTCCCAGTCCCTGTCACCTTGCAGCCACGTCTCTGTAATGGCCACCAGATCATATCCATTTGTGCTGATCTGCGCCACCAGCTCATCCACTTTATTCCGAATGCTTTGTGCATTCAGATAAAGTGCCTTCATCCCAGCCTTCACCTGGACCCTATTTGCCAGAACGCCACAACCATACTCACGCCCCCTACTCCCTTTATTATTGGGACATCCTCGGCCTCTTCCCTTACCTGTACCCTCTCCTTAACTTTAGACCCCGTAATGTCACCTACCCTTGCACCCTCCTCCCCCCCTAATTAGTTTAAAGCCCTGTCTACAGTCCTATTTACACGATTCGCCAGGACTCTGGTCCCAGCACGGTTCAGACCAACCCCATCCCGCCCGAACAGGTCCCACCTCCCCCAATACTGATGCCAATGCCCCATAAATTCAAACCCATTCCTCCCACACCAATCCCTGAGCCACCCATTCACTCCCTTAATCTTATCAACCTTACGCCCGTCTGCACTCGGTTCAGGCAGTAGCCCAGAGATAACCACCTTGTCGGTTCTACTTTTTAATTCCATTCCCAGCTTTTCATACTCCCTCCCCAGATCCTCAGTTCGCATTTTGCCTACGTCGTTGGCACCCACATGTACCACAACAACCGGATTCTCACCCTCCCATTCCAGGTTCCTCTGCAGCCCAGATGCGACATCCCGGACCCAAGCACCAGGCAGACAACACACCCAGGACAGTGTCAATACCCTTCACCCCACTATCCCCAATTACTACTATGTTCCTTTTCACCTCTTTGCCTATGTCCTGCGTCTGCATCACTGTACTGTGTGCAGTTTGCTCACCAACCTCACCTCCCTCGTTCTCATCCAGACTGGAAGCGAGAACCTCAAACCTGTTATGCAGATTGAGAGGCTGAGGCATCCGCTCCCCACCCTCCGTCCTCCGCTCCCCACCCTCTGTCCTCCGCTCAGCAGCCCACTCTTGTTCCTGACCCTTAGAGTTAGCCAGTCTAGGGAGGGGTGGATGTCACTTACACGCCATTGACAATGGCACCCTCTCTCCCCCTGATGAGCCTCAGTGTCTGTAGCTCAGAGACCAGCTCATTTACCTTGAGCTGGAGCTCCTCCAGCAACCTGCACTTACTGCAGACATGGTCACTGGGAAGGACCCTGGGGTCCACCAGCTCCCACGTCATACAGAAACAACACATCACAAGCCCCTCCATTATTCACTGTAGTAGTATTGAAAATTTCAACACGGACCTACCTGGCCCTTTTGCTCCTAAGCCCTAATAGCTCACTCTGCTTCCCTCTCACTCCGCTGCCCGCTCCGACGCTGCCCATTGTCTACACCAGGCCTCCTTTTAAACCTGGCGCTGTTTTAAAGCCTGCTCCCCCACAACTCCCTGCTATCCACTCCCTTAGAATTCTTAAAGTGGTAGATACAAAAAGCCCGCAAAAATGCTTTTAAATGATTTAAACAGTTCTACAAGGTAAGTTCTTACTACAAAAGTGCTTTAAACTTATTTAAACAGTTCCATTTGGTTGTGTTCTAATGTGTCTGGTGTTCTTGTCCTTCAAGATATGGTGGTTGTGGGTTTGGAAGGTGTTGTCTAAGGAGCCTTGGGGGACTTCTTGCAGTGCATTTTCTAACTAGTAAGCAATGCTGGCACTGTGCTTCATGGTGGAGGCAGTGTTTGTGGATAGGGTGCCAATCAAATGATTGACCTTCTTTTAGTGTTGTTGAAGCTGCATTGATCCAGGCAAGTGGAAGATATTCTAACAAACTCCTAACTTGTGCCTGGTAGTTGGTAAACAGGCTTTGGCGAGTCAGAAGGTGAGTTATTCACTGCAAGATTCCTTTCTTCTGACCTGCTCCTTTAGCCACTGTTTTATATAGCTAGTCCAGTTCAGTTTCTGGTCAATGGTAGCTCCCAGGATGTTGATGGTTGGGAATTCAGTGGTGGCAGTACCAATGAATATCAAGGGGATATGGTTAGATTCTCTACTGTTGGCAATAGTCATTGCCTGGTATTTGTGTGCCGTGAATGCTACTTGCCATTTGGCTGCACAAATCTGGATATGTCCAGGTCTTCCTGCATTAGGAAATTGACTGCTTCAGTACCTGAGGAATCACAAGTGGTGCTGAATATTTTGCAATCATCAGCAAACATCCCCACTTCTGACTTTATAATGGAAGGAAAGTCATTGATGAAGTAGCTGCTGAGATGCAGTGAACCATGACCAGTAAATCTGGCTCAACTCCATGAAAATTGTGGAGGATTAGGACATGCGTATCGCTGCAGTGGAGCCGGCTGGCATATTTCCTTCCCAGCTAGACGAGTTTCAGTGCTCTGATTGGATATTCTGTCGGCATGCTGCGATTGAATAATTGGAGATTTCATGGACACGCTCAGTTTAAACATGGTTTCATGTGCACAGCCGCCTGGAGTTTCCAGTTTAGAAGAATTCACCTTTTACCAAATTGTATGGAAAAGGGGGCTCTGAAAAAAAATGCAGCTTTTATTTGAATACAAATTGTTTGCCAAAGGTTAATGGTTTTTGATCTGATTTAATTTATTATTGTCACATGTATTAGTATACACTGGAAAGTATTGTTTCTTGTGTGCTATACAAAGAAATACATGGTGAAGAAAAGGAAAGAGTGCAGAATGTAGTATTACAATCATAGCTAGGGTGTAGAGAAAGATCAACTTAATGCAAAGCAGGTTCATTCAGAAGTCTGATGGCAGCAGGGAAGAAACTGTTCTTGAGTTGATTGTTACGTGACCTCAGACTTTTGTGTCTTGGGATGTTGAATATATGTGTGTGGGTATGTGCGACTGTGGGTGGGTGGAATCTTCCGGTCCTGCCAGTAGGGGGAAGCTTAGTGGGCAGGAGAACTTAATGCGATATGTGGCCAAAAATCAGTTTCCTGACATTGGGAAATAAGTTCCTGGAATTTTAGGTGGGTCAGGTTTCCAAACAAACCTTTATTAATATGTCACGTACACTAGTTAAAAAGCTACCTCATTGGGATCAAGTTCCACATCCGTCAGAAATGAAAACATTCAGTGCTCAGCTGTATCCAAGTGGCATGCACATGTCGCGCTTCCCTCATAACATCATTCCAGTGCCAGTAATAAAAGCTGCACCAACGCTGGAGATGGGAGGCAGGCGAAGATTGGGTGGGGGAGCAAAGAGATGTGGGGGTGGGGGGTGGGTGTGGGGGGGGGGGGCACAGAGGGAAACTATCCAGGGAAGTTGAGGGGGGGGGTGGCAGGGCCTGGGGGTGGATGGCAAATTTGTCTGAGAAAGCAAAGAGAGAATGTCCTGGAGGGCAGGGTTGGTTCTGTTGACAGTGGGGGGGGTCCTGGAACTTTAACTCAGGGTACTGCTTAGAAGTTACAGTAACAGTTACAGGATGGCAGGTTAAGGCAGAAGGGTGCATGCTGATCATGAAAGGGTCATGGATTTGGGTTGGACAGGTAGTTCAGATAATGGGAGGGAATCAGGATCAGGGACAATAACTGATGTAGGCTCTGAGAGGAGGGAAAGCATGTAGTAGTAGTAGATGGTGATAGGGACCAGGGGTGGGAAACAGGATTGAGGGTGAAAAATGGTGATACTGGGTGTGTCATGGCTGATGGAGTAGATGACGGGGAAGGTGGAATGTATGAAGTGAGTTTGAAAGTTGCAGCAAATCATTTTTTCTAATCTGACATTGAGAACACAGTTATTCAGTAAGTGCGATCCCTCAACATGGGAGGAGGGACATTTTGGTTGGATGGAGTGCAAGGTCAGCACAAATGGCCAACTAAAGGTACACCCTAATAATCATGAAGCAACTGGATATGCAAGTCTGAGCGCATATCCAGCAGCCATTGTGTTCTGCTGGGTTTCTCAGGCAGCTGTTACATTTTCCATGGAGTACTCACATGACATTAGTTCCCAGGCTTTTCCTTTCAGCCCTTCTTAAACAAAGGTACAACATTTGCCACCCTCCAATTTGCCACCTCATCTGTAGCTGTTGATGATTCAAATATCTCTGCTAAGGGACCTGTAATTTCGTCCCTAGCTTCCCACAACACCCTGGGATACACTTCATCAGGTCCTGGGGATTTATCCACCTTGATGCGCTTGAAGACTGTCAGCACCTCCTTCTCTGTAACATGTACACTCAAGACATCACTATTTATTAATAGGAGCATGGAATACAGGAGCAAAGAGGTTATATTGAACTTGTATTAGTCACTAGTTTGGACCTAGTGGAGTATTGTGTTCAGTTCTGGACACTGCACTTTAGGGATATGACAGTATTGGAGAGAGTGCAAAAAAGATTCCTGAGTGGTTCTTGGGATGAGGAACTTCAGTTATGAAGATACAGTGGACAAGTTAGGACTGTTTTCCTTGGTGAAAAGAAGGTTGGGAGGATTTTTGATAGAAGTGTTCAAAATCATTAGGGATCTGAACAGATAGGGAGAAACCATTGCCACTCATGAAAGTATTGAGAAAAAGGGCTATAGGTTTGAAGTAATTAGTAAAAGAAACAATAATGATATGAGGACAAACCGTTGGTTAGGCTTTGGAATGCACTGTCTGACAGTATGGTGGAAGAAGGTCAAAAAGAACAAAACAGAAAATGCTGGAAACTCTCAGCAGTTCTGACAACATCTGTGGAGAGAAAACAAATGACATTTCAAATCTGAACGAGTCTGTCAGAGCTAACAAGAACTAGAAATAGGATGAGATTTGTAATGTTGAGCAGGTGTTTGGGGGGATGTGGAGTAGTAGCGGCTGAATGAAGGGCCAGCAATAAGTGGATGTGATGATTTCAGCCAGACTAATGAGGTTGGCTTGCTAGAATATGAACTGCCTGAGTCCTTGTCGAAAGACATGCCAAGAGAGATACCTGATGAGTCCTAATTGGTGGTTAAATCAGTGAAGTTCATGCTCCCTATTTAAAGCAGGTATGTCAGACTCCCTGCCTGCATTAGCAGAGAGCAAATGGAGAGCTGGTTATGTACAGATGTTATTGTGTAAATAAAATAGCTGGGATGGGATTTACGCCTACGTGGAGTTATTACAGTGGAGGCTAAGGAGAGATTGACAAAGATGTTATGGACAAAAAGACAAGTGGAATGTAAATGGTGGTGATCATGGCTAGGAAGGGTGCTGATAGTGGCACATTTAAGAGGTCAGTGTGTTAATGGCAGCACAAAGGTACGCAGTGTGACAAAGGACAACCTGGAACAAGCAACAGATGCCCCTAGTGGGATGAAGGAGGAGGGGAGATGGTGGTAGGGGAAAACACTGGAAAGCAGGATTAAGAAAGGGAATTAGACTTATCTGAAAAGAATACGAAGAGTTACAAGGAGAAGGTGGGAGAATGGAATTCAGTGAGTGTGCATTCAAAGAGCCGGTGCAGACACAATGGGCCAAATAATCTTCTGCCCCATAACAAATCTGTTGTTCTCTGTAGTACTTTTGAGTATTAGTTACTCCTTTGAATAAAAGAAAATGTGACAGTCAGTTTGAACACAAGGTCCCACAAACAGTAAGATTTTTTTAAAAAAGTGATGTTGATTTCGAGATCAATATTGGCCAGAACATCAAGACCAACACTCTATCTTTATAAAGCTGTCCTTTTGGCTAATGAACCTGTCAACAATGAGATAATTATCACTTTCTTAACAGGAAATACAAGAGGCCTCATCTCATCCAAGAGACAGCACTCACAACATGCATCAACCTAAGTTACATCCTCACCTTTCTAGAGTGAGGATGGAGTCCATGAGCTTCTACCTCAGGAAGAAGAATGCTACCCTTTTGTTATGGTGGACTTCTCCACTCAAACTGCCATTTGCAGCATTCTGTCTAAGACAGCCACCAATTCCATCACTATGGTGCTCCACGAACATCACCCTTTGAAATGAAGTTCTATAGATACTCAGGTTCTAGAACCAAGAGATGACAACACCCGAAGCACCAGTCAGCATCGGCAACTTCTTCGTGTGTCAACATCTGCAATTTTTGTTCTGTGTGTGTGTGTGTGTGTGTGTGCACCCCGATTCTTGTGCGCTCATTCTCTTTCTTCACCACATAATCTCTAGGGGGTAGAGGTCTCTTGGGTACATTTGGGAGATAAAGAGCATGTGCGCTGAGAAATGTCATCATTCCCAGATGATGGAAGATCTGTGTTCTCTTCATGCTATAAACTTCCAGAGGGAAAAGATGTGGCAACGGATCCTGGAATTCAGAAGTCCAGGAATGGACTCCTGGATTCAGGAGTTCATGTATCACATTCATTGGAATGGCTCAAGTGAAATAAACTAAAGGAAAAGCACAACATTCTAACACGCCCTCAATTGGCAATCTTTCTTCAATTGCACCAATCTCCAACAGTCTCACTGGCTGTTTTCCCAGAATCTATAAAGGTTCCTCCTCACATGAATAAGAGCTCAGCTCAAATGTTTCTCCGATCTACCCTGCACAGCCATGGAGTGGCCTGCAGCACTGATAGTGACTCCTGGATGTCATCCAAAAGCACGCTTCCAACCCTGATGATTCATTGGGAACGGTTTTAAATTCTTAAAAGGTGACACTTTTGTCTTTCCTGGTTCTGCTTACACCCCTCCAATTAGAGGGTTGAAAAGGACAAAGTGCAAGGGCTCTTGCCAATTTCTTCTGCATACATCTAGATTGGCCTCTGGCCTCTGAGTGGAAGTCTCTCTTCATTTTAATGCTAATTTTACTTCAATAGATGGGAATTGAATATGCAGCTCACAAGCGCAAATGTCTTGGTGGGGATAAAAGGAACACTTGGGACCTATACTGAGAGAAAAAAATGTACCTATCTCTGTGAGCAATTCAAAAAAACAACAGTTGACTTATTTTGATCGAGACAACTTGTGGGAATAACTCAAAACATGAATCAGTAATGCCTACACTTTTTTTTAAAAGTACAAGGTCAGCATTATTTCCAGCTGCAGTTTTACACCTTGTAACACTTTTTTTACAAATTCATTCTCATTGTAGACATTAAAAGTTAACCTCAACTTCAGAATGCATTCCAAACCTCCTCTGTATGCAAACTCCCGCTGCACTGAACAATAAATATCAATGTGAACAAAGCAGCTACAGTTCAAAAAAAACCCCCTTTCACTTATGGGCATTCTTCCATAAATTGTGAGTAAACTGAGTTACCGTAAACTACAGGCTTGACCAGGAGAGTAAACACTTGCTTTGTGGGAACGATGAGATCCTCAATCCTTTTTGCATCTTATCATATAATCTATAGTGCAGAAGGAGGCCATTTGGCCCAGAGTCTGCACCAACTACAATACCACCCAGGTCCTATCCCCATAACCCCATGCATTTCACTCTAGCATTTCCCCCGATACTAAGAGAGAATTTAGCTTGGCCAGTCCACCTAACTGGACTGTGGGAGGAAACCGGAGTACCTGGAGGAAACTCATGTAGACATGGAGAATGTGCATAATCCACACAGACAGTCACCCAAGCTGGGAATCGAACTGGGTCGCTGGCGCTGTGAGGCATTAGTACTAACCACTGTGCCACTGTACTGCCACAATCTTCAGTAGGAGAAAAGGTGATTGATTGAAAGTTAACCAAATATTAAAAGCATCTCGAGTAATGTTTGGTGAATAGCCACTGAGTGGTTCATTTGGATAACGAACCTGCCAACTAAAAGATTAAGGAGTCCCTGTCGCAATTTGAATCTTGGCCCTGGCTATAATGTTGGACTGTTTGTGCAAAGATTTTCCCTAAGTAGTAAATTTTGACTGGGTTTTTGAAGCCCAGGTGAGGAAGATAAATGACCAGAAGGGGGATGGGGAAATTAAAGATGGAAAGCTTGGCTCTGTAGCCACTGGCACCAGCACTGCAAAAATGGCAGCCAAAACTCTTCCAGTGTGATGCACTCTGACTGTAAGGGCACTAGCTTGGGCATGTTGTACATGAGTCAGAATTATGCATAATAAGAAGATATTGATATCAAACAGCATCTAACACTGATCTGGTGCATGACCTGCTACTTTGAACCATGTAGGTTCTGTTAATAAACTTTTTTAACCATTCCAAACCAAACATGAATTCAACTGCCTGAAGCAGCACTCCTCCCGCAACTCAAACCAGCTCTGCTTAAAGGGGATCAACGTGGGCCTTTCAAATAAGCTGCTACTGCCCTTGCTGCTGCAGATGAGTGGAAATACATGGCCAGAATTTTACTGCCTTGCCCCCAACAGGAATCAGAGTGGACAAGGGGCAGAACTTGGAAAGGTCCGTTGACCTTGGGTGAGATTTTAGAGTTTTGGGACGAGGGAAGCGATAAAATCCCACCCACCGTGTTCAATAATGGTGGAAATGCGACAAAAATTTTGGGATTCATCAGCAGAATTGGAAGGTACATCAGGACTAAGCATGCTTTCTATGATTGGACTGCAGTTGCAGTTCCTCCTGGACTGTAGCATGGATTTGGAGACGGAGCACAGGCGGCTGATAGGAGAAGCTGTGCACAGGAAAAGAAGGACTCTCAATAAAAGACTCTACCAAGGTTCTTCAGAGAACATGTACCTTCATCTCAGCCAAGAGCGTGTCTAAGACACTCATTTGACCAATGTGGTGGTGATTGAAGTGAGCCACTTCCCATAACTGGATGTGCACTTGCATAGAAGGGCAATGATGGCACTGCCTGGAGCCTTGAAGAGAACTGTCGACTTCAATTTCAATGCCAGCCTCCTACCAGTTGGGAGCAAGTGGCATTTCCAACATTTTACGGTTGTCTACATATCACTACATCAGGAAGGTGATAGATGTCTAGTACTAGCAAAGGGGTTTACGTCATCTACTCTTGAACCAGAGTGAAGATGCAAGAGTGAACATGTTATTTTGCCAGGCTACTAGAATTCCCAAAGGTGCAGGGTGCCATTCCACATAATTAGAGGACAGTGGATCACAAACAGACAGGAAAACAATAAAAATGTAACTAGTTGGTATTGACCAAATCCTATTGATGCATGCCCATTATCCTGACAGCATCATGACATATTCATCCTGTACTAATCAACCATACCATATTTGAAATACCATGAAGAACTGAAGGCTAGCTGCAGGGGACAAAAATGCCCATGCCAGACTTCCAGTGCTCATTAGAACACGTCTTCAAGCTCATGGAATTCTGCTGCGTCTTCTACAACCTGGCTCTCAAGGATGCATCTTTGCCACAGGTCTTCAGAGGGCATCTTGGGAGGCGGAACCCAGGATCCCCATTTACCAATTAATTTGCTATGTCCATCACAGTGCCCATGTGGCCCAAATTCTGAAATAAAATCCAACACAAAAAAAAACCCATTCCATAATAGCTTTACCTAAGAACACTTCCAATAACTCTCTCAAAACTGAACTATTCACTCTTGTAAATTCCCTGACTGTCTTTCTTTCAGGTGTCTTTGTCTGGTGTAGGTTCCTATGCCAGACCTACCCTGGTGACTGCAACATGGCTACTGAATTTCATTGGAGAAGCTGCAGATGGCCCTGAAGGCCAACCTTGAACATCACTGATTCCCACATTGCACCACCTCAGCACAAGCAATAGCTTTATGGACAGTTTCGCTGAAAGGCATCAGCGGGGAGACTGTTGGGGAGTATCAATGATGGGTTTTTTGCACCACAGATCAAGGTGACTCAGATCATCTCAGGAAGAGGGATAAGAAGGGAGGACTTATTTGTTCAGGCTGACTGTTCATGAGCAGATGCTCAGACTCCAGTTAAGAGGTACCTTAACACTCTGATTAATCTGGAGCACAGATTGCTGGAAGAGTCTGTACGTTTTGAGCACTGGTATCCACAGCAATGATGGCAGTGGTCTGAGTATGCATGGCATCAGCTGGGTTTGAATGGCAACACTCATGAATCTCAAGTCTCCACTGCAGCACTGAGAAGTTGGGTGATTTCTGACTATGTTGCAATGGAAGCTAAGATGTCAGCCCCAGACCCGGCATTACGGTTGGATCTACAAGTGCTGCTACGTCCGATCCATGTCAGAAAGGAAGGGCTCCAACCTCTTTGTGAAGCCATGTGCCAGCTTCAAGTCTGAGACCTCCATGCTCCTCAACAGTAACCACAGGCTCTGTGGCAGGCCTGCCTTTACACCAAGCCCCTCCAGTGTGCATAGTTACCACCAGTCTTCGCCTGCAAGCCACACCAAAATCCTCACCCCAATGCTCTGCAGAAGAACTCACCTGCCAGCCTCGGGGAAGCTATCTCACACGCTGCCTTTTGCCCCACAATTCTTACAAGTGTATGCTTTTATCTGATTCACGTTTGCTACAGCCTTTCCTTTCGTAGTGAGACTACATAGTTTGGCAGCAAATTTTGGATCTTTGAAAGCATAAATACAAAAGAGGAGAGTGTGGTTGGGATGAATTGGAATACAAGAGATTTACATTCACACCATCTGCAACTTATACTATGTAGGTGACAGCAGAATATTGGTTAAGTGGGATTTGTGAAGGAACATAGGCATGAAAACAATGTAATCCTTAGTGTTTTCAGTAATGCCAGACACAGAAGCCTCAGTTACTACCAGTCCCATGATACACAGCACCACCTTTTCCAAAAGGAGCAGACATCCTAGTAATCCATTGGTTATCTGTTCCTCTTTGTGCAACCCCGTCCTGCAAGAGAGAGAAGAATGTCGGTTAATGAATTGCAAAGTCTTTGGGTAACGTAACGACTTAAGCAGAATAGCTGGATGTATGTGGAAATTGATAGAGGTGCATGTGCAGCTAGCAGCATTGGGAAATGTATGTGAGGGCAAGATGGAGCATCAGAATGTTGGTATGAGTCCTGATGAGTTGCAGACTTGTGGCACATACAAGAGATGGATGTCATTTGAAGATACTGATCTTAGACCCCCTTCCCCCCACCAAACCCTTACTGAAGATCATTGATCTTTTTCTAGAAATGCAGCTAATTCCTCAGGGGTACACTCTGGGAATTGACAGACTTAGGCAATTGCTCCCAGTACTTTCATGGGATGTGCCTCGAGGGCCTCTTGATCCCTTAAGTCAACACAACCACTTTCTTCCAGCGCCATATCAGAGAGTCTGTGAGCTCTGTTTTGTTGCTCCGTTTCCACTCCTCTTCCCACAATGCCGTCCCTACTCTGCACCAGCAACCTTTGTAGCCCAAGCGTGCTTCTCCTTAGCGAGGTGTTTCCTTTACCAAGTGCAGGCTAGCCATGTGTCAGCAGGTTCCAGACTCTACTATCATGATAAGCAGGCAACACCAAGTTTGCATGTTGCTTTAACAGGAGCTGAGATTAAATCACACATTGTGATCCTCCTTCCAATAGAGCAAGTACAAATATATCAGCAGCAACACTGACAAAGTGAATATTTTAACCCATCTATTTTAAAATGGGTTAAAATCACAAATAGAAAGGTTGTGTGTGGTGGTAATAATCGTCTGAGGTATGTCTATTTCAATGCCAGGAGTATTGTGGGGAAGGCAGATGAGTTGAGGGCATGGATTGACACATGGAATTATGACATAGCCATTAGTGAAACTTGGCTACAGGAGGGGCAGGACTGGCAGCTCAATGTTCCAGGGTTCCGATGTTTCAGATGTGATAGAGGCAGAGGGATGAAGGGTGGTGGGGATGCATGGAGGGGTGGTATTCCTGGTTAGGGAAAATGTTGCAGCAGTGCTCAGGCAGGACAGATTAGAGGGCTTGTCTACTGAGACCATATGGATGGAGCTGAGAAACAAGAAAGGTATGACTACATTAATGGGGTTGTATTATAGACCACCCAATAGACAGCGAGAAGTGGAGGAGCAAATCTGCAGAGATAGTAGACAAATGCCAGAAACATCATGTTGTGATAGTAGGGGATTTTAATTTTCCACATATAGATTGGGAGTCCCATACTGTTAAAGGCCTAAACAGGGTGGAGTTTGTAAAATGTGTTCAGGAAAATTTTCTAAATCAATATATAGAGGTACCAACTAGAGAGGATGCAATATTAGATCTCCTACAGGAAATGAATTAGGGCAAGTGATGGAAGAGTATGTAGGGGAACAGTTAGGTTCCAGTGATCATAACACCATTAGTTTCAACATGATCATGGATAAAGATAGATCTGGTGCTCAGGTTGAGGTTCTAAACTGGAAAAAGGCCAAATTTGAAGAAATGAGAAAGGATCTAAAAACCGTGGATTGGGACAAGCTGTTCTCTGGCAAGGATGTGATTGGTAAGTGGGAGGTCTTCAAAAAGGAGAAATTTTGAGAGTCAAAGTTTGTATGTTCCTGTCAGAATTAAAGACAAAGTGAATAAGAATAAGGAACCTTGGTTCGCGGGATATTCTATCAGAGTTGCAGAGATACAAACAAAGAACAAAGAACAACCCAGCACGGGAAACAGGCCCTTCGGCCCAACAAGCCAGCGCCGCCGCATCACCCTACACCTATTCTACCCTGCGTATCTACAAATAGAACCCTTGACTTAGCCAGATTCGGGGGAGAATAGTGTCAATTTGGTAAAACCAATCAGCCTAAGAGCACACCTTTGGGGTGTGGGAGGAAACCGGAGTGCCCGGAGGAAACCCACGCATCCACAGGGAGAATGCACAAACTCCCACAGACACAGGCCCAAATCCATGTATCTGCACAGTTAGCAGTGCTAGTCACCGAGCTGTTGCGGCGCCTGTCTACCAGTCCAGGATCAAGCACACACACCAACACGAAGTACTAGGCCACTCCCGGAACCTCCAAGAGCAGCCCACGCACGACCCACCGTGTGCATGCCCCTCGTTTGAAAACGAGGTGGACCTCCACCTGCGGAATAAAAAGACAAAAACGTTAATCACAAGCCTGCCTTTCCGGTGTCTCCCGAGGTTCTAACCCTTATTTAATAACCCCTACTATAACCCTCCATCCTCGTTTCACTCATGTGCCTATCTAACTGAACCTTAAACGAGTCCAACGTTCCCGCCTCTACCACCCTACTCGGTAGCGCGTTCCATACCCCCACAACTCTCTGCGTAAAGAACCTTCCTCTCATATCCAAATTATACCTCTCCCCCCTCACCCTTAAATCATGTCCTCTTGTACTTGTTACCAATCTAGGGAGCAGTCTCTCACTATTGACTCTGTCTATTCCCTTCAGTATCTTACATACCTCTATCATGTCCCCCCTCAATCTCCATCTTTCCAAGGAGAACAGTCCCAGTTTCTCCAACCTTTCCTCGTAACCCAGCCCCTCCATGCCAGGCAACATCCTGGTAAACCTCCTCTGCACCCTTTCCAGAGCCTCCACGTCCTTCTGGTAGTAAGGTGACCAGAACTGGACGCAGTACTCCAAATGCAGTCTAACCAACGTTCTTTACAACTGAAGCATTAGACGGCAGCTTTTAAATGTATGACATGTATAGGCAACAAGGAACAAATAAGATGCTTGAGTATAAAAAGTGCAAGAAACTAAAGGAAATCAGGAGGACTAAAAGACATGAGGTTGCTTTGGCAGTCAAGGTTAAGGATAATCCTAAGAGCTTCTTACAGGTATATTAAGAGCAAAAGGATAGTAAGGGATAAAATTGGTCCTCGAA
The DNA here is from genome assembly GCF_965287045.1 of Carcharhinus amblyrhynchos. NCBI lineage: Eukaryota > Metazoa > Chordata > Chondrichthyes > Carcharhiniformes > Carcharhinidae > Carcharhinus > Carcharhinus amblyrhynchos. The sequence continues at coordinate 39,483,380 of NC_137330.1, forward strand.
GATCAGAGTGGCCAGCTTTGTATGGAACCAAAAGAAATGGGGGAGATATTAAATGGGTTTTTTGCATCCTTAGTAAATAAGGAAACTGGCATGGTGACTACAGAAATAAGGCAATCAAGGAGGGAGCCATGGAACCTACACAGATTAAAAGGGGAGGAGGTGCTTGCTGTCGAGGCAAATCAGTGTAGATAAATCCCCAGGACCAGACAGGGTATTCCCTTGGACCTTGAAGACTAGTGTTGAAATTGCAGGGGCCCTGGCAGATATATTTAAAATGTCAGTATCCACGGGTGCGGATGATTGGAGGATAGCCCACATTGTTCAGTTGTTTAAAAAAGGCTCAAAAAGTAATCCGGGAAATTATATACCGGTAAGTTTGACATCAGTAGTAGGTAAATTATTGGAGTAGTACTAAGAGATAAGATCTACAAATATTTGGATGGGCAGGGACTTCTTAGGGAGAGTCAACATGGCTTTGTGCGTGGTAGGTCACGTTTAACCAATCTATTAGAGTTTTTCGAGGAGGTTACCGGGAAAGTGGATGAAGGGAAGGCAGTGGATGTTGTCTATATGGACTTCAGTAAGGCCTTTGACAAGGTCCCGCACGGGAGGTTAGTTAGGAAGGTCCAGTCACTAGGTATACATGGAGAGGTAGTAAATTGGATTAGACATTGGCTCAATGGAAGAAGCCAGCAAGGGGTAGTGAAAGATTGCTTCTCTGAGTGGAGGCCTGTGACTAGTGGTGTGCCACAGGGATCAGTGCTGGGTCCATTGTTGTTTGTCATCCGTATCAATGATCTGGATGATAATGTGGTAAACTGGATCAGCAAATTTGCTGATGATACAAAGATTGGAGGTGTAGTGGACAGTGAGGAAGGCTCTCAAAGCTTGCAGAGGAATTTGGACCAGCTAGAAAAATGGCAGATGAAGTTTAACGCAGACAAGTGTGAAGTATTGCACTTTGAAAGGACAAACCAAGGTAGATGTTAGGACACTGAAGAGTACAGTAGAACAGAGGGATCCGGGAATACAGATACATAATTCTCTAAAAGTGGTGTCACAGGTAGATAGGATTGTAAAGAGTGCTTTTGGAACATTGGCCTTTATTAATCAAAGTATTGAATACAAGAGTGGAAATGTTATGGTGAGGTTATATAAGACATTGGTGAGACTGAATTTAGAGTATTGTGTACAGTTTTGGTCACCTAATTACAGGAAGGATATTAATAAGGTTGAAAGAGTGCAGAGAAGATTTACAAGGGTGTTACCAGGACTTGAGAAACTGAGTTAGAGAATAGGTTAGGACTTTATTCCCTGGAGCATAGAAGATGAGGGGAGATAGAGGTGTATTAAATTATGATGGGTATAGATAGAGTAAATGCAAGCAGGCTTTTTCCACTGAGGCTAGGGGAGGAAAAAAAAAACTACAGGACATGTGTTAAGGGTGAAGTGGGAACAGTTTAAAGGGAATACTGGCCGGCGGGGGGAGCGTGGAATGGGTTCTTCACACAAAGCATGGTGGGAGCGTGGAATGGGCTGCCAGATGAAGTGGTAAATGCGGGCTCACTTTTAACATTTAAGAAAAACTTGGGACAGGTACATGGCTGAGAGGTTTGTGGAGGGATATGGCCAAAGTGCAGGTCAGTGGGACTAGGCAGAAAAATGGTTCAGCACAGCCAAGAAGGCCAAAAGGCCTGTTTCTGTGCTGTAGTGTTCTATGGTTCTATTTAATTGACCAAGGAGTTTGTAATTCTAATACCATGTGTTTGCTTGAGCCTGTCTGAAGTATCAACTTCTGAGTTCATGCTAAACTACAGTTTCTTTCCTCTGTCCTGCTCACAGATTTAACTTGTTCAGTAAACAACTCCCAGGAATAAAATATTTTCAATCCTCCAAAAAAGTCACTGTTAAATTGTGTTATTGTAGTTTTGTATTTTCACAGCTCCATGCTTACTGATGTGATTGCATTCTGAAATTTAAACCTTTCGAATATCCAAAAATCATAGAACCAAAATAACTCAAGACTGTAGAAATCAGTTTTAATATTAATTGAAATTAGATTTGCATGCATGTGAAATGTCATTTTAAGGCTTATTAAATTTATGTAACACAAATAAAAGAAGCCGGAGAGGTTATTCATTTACGGGAATACTAAAGTACTTAATATCCTACACAATCACTGTACAGCATAGTTTGATTTCACAAGAATAATACTGGAATAATTTCTACTCCCTGTGCATGTGTATTTTTATTGGATTTGTATTAACATTGTGGGCAACATTGGCACAACCACATTTATTATCTGAAAAGATGGCACTCCACAGGAATTAAGTGAACCACAATGTCAGAATAAATAGGTTTTATGAAAATTCTGCAGCCTCTAAGATTGTTTTCTGGTGCCAGTGCACAATATGACCACATTTATTTACCTACATTTCACAACTTGCTGGACTGGGATTTAAACTCATGACTAGAGTTGTTAGTCCAGCATGCACTGCTACACTGCCATAAATGAACAAGCTTGATCTTTTATCTGTTTTGTATTACTTTCTGGTAGTTTAGTTTTTTGTTTCAATATTAAACAGAGGCTTCATTGTGTATGGAATAAATAGGGCAGCACAGTGGTTAGCACTGCTGCCTCAGTGCTAGGGACCTGGGTTCAATTCCTTGTTTGGCTTACTGTGTGGAGTTTGCCGATTCTCCCCATGTCTGCGTGGGATTCCTCTGGGTCTTCCAGTTTCCTCCTAACAGTTCAAAAATGTGTGGCTTAGGTTTATTGGCAATGTTAAATTACCCGTTAATGTTTGGGGAATGTCAGGGAGATTAGTAGGGTAAATGTGAGGTTACAGGGATAGGGCCTGGGTGAGATTGTTGATGGTGCAGACTTGATGGGTCAAATGGCCTCCTTCTGCACTGTAAGGATTCTATGATTAATCCAAGACTACATACTCAAACATGGCTGGCACTTTGCCACTGACTTATACACACATTTGGAGCAAACATGACACCTATTAACCAAAAGATGCCCATGTGTCAACAGCAGAACTATACCTATGCTTAAAGAGTTGACTGAACATCAGTGACAATTCTTGGACTTGGTGCTGAAGCAACATAAAGCACATCCAATAATACTTTCGGGGATCCAATGAGGAAAAAAGTCACATTGCCCAAACTTGGACAAGTAAAATGAGACATTGTCAAAAAGGTTAAAACTTTCCTTAGCCTGATCAGTACCATGCTTTATAAATAAACAATCTTATCACCACCTTCATTAACAAACAAACATAATGGCAAAAATAGATTTTTATTACAGGACATACTTTGTGTCTTTCACATTTAACACTAGTTGTCAGTTTCACAGATGCACATTTTGCATTTTTGTTTGATCTGCACAGTGTGATGCATATTAATTGTTTAAATGCCATAACATACATTGTGCTCAAACAGAAAGCAGTTTTGCTTTGTAGCAGGTTAGCATGGATCTGTGCATTTACATGATCATATTCCCTGAACAGAATGTTTTAACAGATCAACAATCAAAGTGCATTTTTTTTAAAAAAAGATAATTCTCCCAACTCCATGCCCTGTCTTTATCTGGAGATCAGATATTCTTGAGCTTGTAATCTCATTCTTGTGTTACCTTCCCCCGACCTTGATATTTAAAGCCCTGTGATTTATCTGCAAACTGCCCACGTGCTTTCATCTCAGACCCACGCATACTTACAAGCACAAATCCAATACTGACAAAGAACTGCAGACTAAATTATGCACACTTCAGTGTGTGTGAATACCAATGTAACCATTGGGTCTCTAATTATTCCAGCCACTGGCTTTAGCAAATAATTTCCATTGACAAGAAAATTACAAAATAAGACACAACATACTGCTGTGGTGCAGGTAGAAAGTAAACAACATAGAACCTTAAATCCATTTCCAGGTAAAAGCATCTGTTATTACTTCCATATGAATCCAACAGGGGACTATTTAATATGCAGTCCCTCATTTTGGCTTCATTAAGCAAAGAGTTAAATGGGAAAAGACAACGTTGCCTCGATTTTTCAGTCTAAAAGTTCGAACCTGCCAGATTTGGTACCTGCGGTGAGCCATGTCATTTTATATTTTTTCCACTCTGTTACCAATTTTCAAATAAAACAGCAAAATAAAAAGTCACTACAATCATACAAGACACACCAGGGGACCAATAAAACAAAGAGGAATAATTTTTGCCCAGTTAAAGCAAAACTTGAATCAAAATTCAATCCAGTTTGGGTAATTAAAAAAAACCTATATCTTAATAGTTTCTCCTCTGTTCTCTAATAGATTGATTCATCATAATTCTCACTTTGTATACAATTAGTTTACTTGTAGTTATTGTACAAAATGCAGCAGCTCTGTACATGTGCTGTCAATCTGTAATAAGAAAAATGTATTCTGCATTCCAGTATATTCACTACTTTAAATCAATGTTACTGCTACAATTTTCACCTTTCTATAGCAAAGAATTCTTACCCACGTTCATTTTAACTTGCGCTCTTTAAAGAGTCTTATTCAGGAAGTTTATTCTCTTTTTAAAATAACCTTCTCTGCCAGATTTTATTTTGGGGATGTATTTAATGAACAAAGTGTAAATATTGGGGGCTGCAGGTTCTAAAGTGAGAAGACTCTAATGATGCATTAGACTTGGTATGCCATCACCTACACAAAATTAATTTCATACTCCAAAATGAGAAATTGAGCTATTATCTCACTTTACACCATTTTGATAATGCCCCTGTTGCATTATTCTCTTTTCGATCTAATCTCTTAGAAAGCAAATCACTTTTAACATTTACATAAATACAAATATGAAAATGTGATCAAATGTGAAAATCAGAACACCACTTCAGCACAGGGGGGAAAAAAAATCAAACTTCTTCATTTCAATTTTGTTCCTTTTGCTTTCAGAACAAAACATGAAGTGGCAAATGACAGAGGCGTTGGTTCTTAGATGTGTCAGTCATAACATCCAGCTGATGGCAAAAATTATGTCCCATTTTTACAGTATTAAAGGCGCTTAGGCAGTATAATCTGCATAATAAATGCAATGTTTATTTCCAGTATACATGTAAATACTGTTATTGTATTTCAATCCAAGATCAAAATTTTGTTTGTTTTTCATTTCCATTTTGTTGTATTTTGATTAAAGGACTAGGGTCAACATATCGTCAATGACTCTGTTTCCAATGAACTGACCACATCTATGTTCAAATAAACTGACCCCACCTAATAGTTTGGAGTCAGCTTATTTACATATTGTAATGCCACGATGATGAAAGGGCATTTTGCTGCACCACAGCGGCAAGGTGGGCCAGATTGCCATTCCTCACTGGCTAACATAGGAATTCTTGCACAGCGGAGATAACTTTAAAATCTGGTCATATGAAGGCTGATAAAGACAAAGGGAGGACAAATTGGAAATAGAGGGCCATTTTGCTGCTAATCAATTTATTTTTCATAGTGCTTATCTTCCTTAACACTCATCTCAAATATATGCTCCTCAGGCACTATAGGTGCATTTTGGAGATGCCAACTAAATAGCATAGACTTTCAGCTTTAATACATTGGCCACAATGGGATATGCGAGATTCTTTAGGTTCAGTGTTGACATTTGCAAACTGACATCCAATCCACATCGGTTCACTAGACGCAAGACATGGCATTAAAAAGCTTCGTGAAGTAATACTGACCTGAGTAAATAATGCACCGTAGCATAAAAAGTCAAACTTGAAATAATAAATGGCATAAAAAATATCTACTGCATTTGATTTTCAAAAACGCACTGGTCCTATATCATGTCTGAAAATAGCTTTGAAATCAAATAGCTGTGACAGAAGAAACAAAAAGGGGGTGATAGAGAGAATCGGTGAAAAATGATGCAGTGTGAAAGAATGCTTTAAGTGGCACTGTGAAACCTCTAACATGTAAAATATGTTTGAACTGTACTTTATGAAAGCCTTGTAAGAGAACAAAACAACCATTAGCAAGCAGAAAGTGTTACATCAAACCTGTAATTGGGCACAGTGAGAGCAAATGTAAGTACGTTGTTAGAAAAAAAAGGGGTGATGGACACTCGTACTATAAAAAGAGCCAAAGAAATCATCGGCAAAACTTAAAGGATTTCAACCAATTAATGTCACCACTGCCAGCCCACATCCCCTCAGGTATCTGCTTTCCCCAGAAACTGAATACTCCAGCTGAACATACCAATTATGGAGGGGTGTCAAGTCACCTCCAATCTGTGCTTCATAAAGCATCCACTCTTTTTTTAAACTCAAGTATTTTCTTAAGGAATCTGGTCATTATGCAATTCCTACACCCCCCCAACAACCAAAAAAAACACCATTCTATCCTGCAAATGCCAGAAATTCCTTCAAAGGATGTTGATTTGACTAAATTTTGCATCCTTGCTGTATATTTCTGTTAAATTTGTTTCAGGGTTTTGCTTCCAGTGGAGCTTTGGTTATCTATTTCAAGGCCTAGACCAAAATGGGAGCAAAAATGAAGACAGTAGTCAGATTTTCTTTTGGGTGTTGGCCAGGCTATTGCTCCATTCCTATTGAAAATAGATTGGACACCAAAATTGCTTCATTCATGACAAAGGATTGAATCATGGGGAGCGATTGATCAAAAAAAACTTTGGCAATTGACCCTTGCAAGCTAGTAACTGATGTTTCAGTTATATATTACACCCTATTCAAAAGATAAATTTGGAGCATAAGTTCATGGCAAAAACTTTGAAAAGAGATGGAGGACATTGGGTTAAACTGGGGAAATATAAATTTTAGACTGCCATTAATCAGGACATGTTTCCACATGAGTGATTGAAAATTTAGAGTACAATTTTGGGGAGGGCAGTGAAGGTAAAACTACTGGAGACATTTAAGACAGGTGGTTAATATAATAGGAGATTATGGGCTCGGTCTTTGGCCAAGTCGGTTGAATGGCCTTCCTCACCTGTATTTATCTTGCAATGTGTCAAAGAAAGTTGACAAAGTATTTTTAAATAAGTTAAACATTGAAATGTAAGCTAATATGACAGCAATGTGCCCTCATGTAGAGGAATGCAATTTTACCATTGTCATGCATGTAACAGAAATTGATGGAATTAAAATGACTTTAAACAATAGTGTAAAATGGCTGAGATTGATCCAACTGCTAGTCTGCATCTCTCCTCAGAGTGAAAGTTACTCCCACTGTTTACAGATGAAACTAATCGACTTGCTAGACAGCAGTTCTCTTTTAAGAACTGAATATAAACCAAACGGAATGGTTTCCGAAATGCTCTGTTTTGAAAAATATTTTACAAACTTCAGAAAATATTCCATGGAACAATCTATTTCATAAGCATATGATCACTCCAAAGGGTAAAACCATGATTAGCCAACCTTTATATCCAAATGAAGCAGCCATTTCTTTACAAATAATGACCTTAAAACAAACTGAAAACACAAACAGAAGCAAAGCTCCAGCTGGATATTTCAAATCAAAAAGGGAGATTTCTCACTGGAAGATTAAGGTATTCCAAGGAAAAGAAACCTATTTGCTTAGTTTGTTTAATCAGGATTTTGTTTGTTGTTACATATTTTAACATGAGCTCATTTCACAATCAGTAAATTTCACATGTGTAGCTTTCCTCTATTATTAGGCATTAACCCATTTAACTCTTAAGTACTGAAGTTCACTCAAAGCATACCTTAGTTGATCTCCTGTAGGGTTGTGCACACACAGGTCAAGGCCCAAGTTCCTTGACACTTCAAATTAAGTGGAATTCTGACAGCTGTATCAACAGTACATCTGAACAGAGGGGCCTGGGGGCCGAAGTTTGTTCATCACGTTTCATCAGGTTAAATCAGGCAAGCCTGGGGCGATAAAAGACACCCCACACAGATAAGCTGTGCACCAAATTTTAGCCAAAATAAGCCTCAGGGATGAAAGTGGGCTAGTTATTGCATCAAGCCAATCGGAGCACTGGCATGCCACAAAGTCTTAACTTTTTCATCATGAAAATAAATCTCTGATAAATGTGCCTCAAGATCTGGAATTGCCTGTTAGACGTTCTGCACTATGCTTTGTTTAAATAAGTACATGCATTTGAAATGACCACAGTGGTCTCACCTCAATACTGAAATGAGGCCTACATTTAATTTGGCTTCTAGAGCTACATAAAAACAAAACAACCATTTAATAGTAACCCAATTCCCATGCAGATCAGACGTAGGCCTCTGCATGGCTGAATTGGTTATCACCTGTCTTAGCGCTATGAATTTAGACTATTCTAAATATTCTAAAACTTTGTTTTGATAACTGCACCTTAACCCCATATTTTTCATTATTTACTATGTTTGGCACTCAGGATTCTGCTTCTTTTTTCCACTTGCTTCTCAAACTCCTCTTTTCACAAACCAAGGGGACCTGTGGATAGACTGGGCTCAAAACATGGACAGCTGCAGAAATTCTCTTTCATTTCACTCGGATTGTGGGCAGCGGAAAGAGGGGCTTGAATTATAAGGGGACAGACAGGGAGGTAGATGGAAGAGAAGGGCAGGGAGCACACAAATTGCTGGGGAGGAGCAAAAAAGCACCCAAGGGGATGTGGATTAAGAGTAGGGAGCGTGCAAGAGGACATGGACAAAGAAGAGCACAGTGTGACATGAGTGAGCAGGGACTAGGAGAGGAAGAGAGCACAAGAAGGTGGGACTGAAAAGGGCAGATGGCACATGAGGTGACAGGGGACAGGAAGAGGCAGAAAGGATGTCAAAGAGGGAGACGATGGAAGACTGATAACTGATAGGGAGACTGAGGAGAAAGAGAGATTGGGAGATGGAGAGAGAAAGCATGAATGGGAGATGGGGCAAAAACGATTGAGGAGATGAGGCCAAAGCTTAACAGAAGATGGTTTTCTTCACTGATTTCTTATTATTCACTCATTCATGGATTGTGGGCTTCACTGGATGGGCCATCAGTTATGGCCCATCCAATGATGCTTGCTAACCATTTCAGAGAGCATTTTTAAGAATCAACCAAATCGCTCTGGGTTCTGGAGTCACATTCAAGCCAGACTGAGTAAGGATGGTAGATTTTCTTCCCTAAAAGGGACATTAGTGAACCAAATGAGTTTTTACAACAACTGACAATCGTTTCTTGGTCATCATTAGGCTATTTCCAGATTTTTGTTGAATTCAAATTTCACCATCTGCCATGGTAGAATTCGAATCCTGATCCCTAAGATGCTATTCTGAATCTCTAGTCTGGTGACAATACTACTGTGGCACCGCTCTCCAGTAACTATGTGACACTATTATTAAAATGAGCAATTTTTAAGACTCACTACAATAGCTTTTACAAAATTTTTTTTGGGTACATAAAGCCCACTTAACACATGATAAATTCTATTTGGGGTATTATTAAATGCCAATTTAATTCTACCTAAATTAGATATTTATTAAGAATATCCATTTCCTGTGGAAATATTTTTAAACCAGGCTAATTTAATATTACAACTTATGCTTTCTGCAATTTAAAATGACTCACCAAAGGATGCACATTCAAGAATAAGTCACAAGTCATTAAGAAACTAGATTACCCATTTACAGCACTTAAGTTTTTTTGGACTGAAATAATATTAAAAAAGTAAGTGGCGCTGAATGGTGACTTCCCTTTCTTATATTTTGAGAGGCAGATCTGGTTTCTTAGGTGCATTTTCCCTTTTGTGAATAACTTAGGCAAACTGCAGTCATGTACTACATTCAGTGAACCCCATATTCATAAATACTATTTGTGATAGATCTCCAGTGATACATTCGGACTCATTTGTTGGTATCCGATTCCAGCACTACTCGCTTTTATATTGAAGTTAAGGTTAGGCCATCACGTACCCTTAGTTAAGGTTGAGGGTGGTGGGCAGGATTGCTACATAAAAATTGTAGACTCTACAGCACCAAAATAAGCCATTTGGCCCAGCCAGCCTCTGCCATGTTTATGCTTTACATGAGCCTTCTCCTACTGTTTCATCTCACCTCATCAGCATAGTCTTTTATTCAGTTCTTGCTCATGTATTTATCTAGCTTCTCCTCCAAATGCATTTCTCTACTTGTCTTGACTACACCCACAAAGTCAGAGTTTTGCCCTCTATCCAGTCTGGATAAACACATGTCTCCTGGTTTTATCTATGACGATCCTATATTGATGACTTCTAGTTTTGAATTCCCTCGTTTTGATGTCTTGGCACATAGTAACGCAGACAATAGTACCAGCTGAAGGCTAAAAAAAGTTCGTCACTTTCAAATTTCTGTTTTCATTTGGTCAGTTAGATCCTTCCTCAGCACCTATCACCAACACAGGGGGCATACCAGTAATCTTGCTGCCCAGTATTAATAAGCTTTCGTTGCTGGGAAATATGCAACATGCTGTTATCTGCATTTTATGTTAATATACCCTCAAATACCTGGCCAATGTATTATATACCACTTCTGGCAGGAAATACCATGGCCAGATCAGTTCAGCATTTCACTTTCCATGACCCACCTGTCCTATGCCAGGATGATGCACTGACAGAAGATGACAGGAAAAATCAGAGCTCTTTCTCACCCAATTTGAAGTTCATTTCAAAAAGTGCGTAGAACTTCAAAGACAAATAAACAAGCAGCATCTTCACAAGAGAGTTAGTCGAAATGTTCCTTCTTTTGACATCTAACCCACAACCCACTAAATATGCACATCTCCTTTTGTGAGACACAAGGCAGGAAAATGATGCTGTACAGCAAAAGCTATTTTAGAAGATTTCACTGAAAAAAAATGTAGAAATGCTACCATGCTCTCAAACGGTTAATCTGTTGATTACCTGGTCTGAAAATATAAATCCAAAGCAACATTTTGCTTTGGAAAGTGTGATCCAGATAGACACATACCTGAATCTCAGCATTATTCCAATCCAGGTATAAACATCAATCTGTAATACAAATATCCTGATCCTAGCAGCAAATATAGGCAAAACGCAAGTTCCTTTTGGTTCAACCAAAATATATTTGGAATTGGTTTGGAAATAGAAAAATTATTTTACTTCCAATTTTCACAAGTAATTCCTAAGAAGGTAAAAGCTTGGGGCACTGGGAATGTGAATTTTACATTGTGTGGCATTGGCTACTTATGGTTTAATGTTCACATATATAAGCTGCTACCTTGTAGCATGGAATCTAATTACCTTGGTGCATTAAACTGGAACTGAACCTCATGTTCAATATAGACCAACTATTTATTTTTCAAAAACAAAATACTGCTGATACTCAATCTAAACACTGAAAATATTCAGCAGGACAGGCAGCATTAAAGAGAGTAACAGAGTTAATGCTGCAGGTCAAATACAACAGCTCAGACGTTGCCCTTGCCTGCTGAATATTTCCAACATTTTCTGTTTATATTTATTTTTCAATACTGGTGATCAGAATTAAACAAGATATTTTTCTTTGGTCTAACAATATTTAGAAAGTTTAGGGATTTGAATGTCAAATCTGACCTTCTTAATACAATGTATTCATATGTTTTATATATGTAAGGTTGGCTAAGGCTGATAACCAGATCCACAATTATAGGCACAGCCCACTACTGGGAGGTCCGAGGTGGATTCAAGAATCAGGCCTTGTGCCTCATTCCAATAGCTTAGGCAAGCTGCTGGTGCCTGTGGGCCCACAGACAGATCATCTATTTGCAGATGGCACATTAATTTGGGGTCTCATGTCCCAGGGTGGGGGGAGAGAAGATGACAATCATTTATCCACAGCAGCCTCCAGCAATGATTGCAGGCTGCTTTCTAAGCATTCAATCTTTTTTAACGGCCAGCATTCATTAAACTAGATCCATGTGGGAAAATCTGAACCATTCAGGGCATTCTAATTTCTTAAAGGATCCAAGTCCAGCAGGCACCTACCACCCTCCCACTCCCCCCTGCCCCCCCGCCACTGATTTCAATGGGAGTGTGAAATTACTCACTTAAAATGAAATTTTAAAAAATTCCATGTTTTCTTTGCTTATCATTTCTTAAGACTATGGCTAAAGGGCTGGCTGAAATTCAACTCAAAGAAAGTTCCTTGAAGGCTCATTGCAAAAAATTTCTTAAACAAGTAGAACCAAGCGATGATGAGGGAGCAGGGATCAGCTGCTTTAAACAAAGCATTCAAGTTGAACAGGTAGAGACTGTACACACTAACTGTATACATTAAAGTTGATAAATATTCCTTTTCAAAAAAAACCAGTACAAATACTGGCTCCTGCTGGAGAAACTTGTGCTTGAATTAACGTATCAAACCATTATTTTAGCTGAGGTCTCTGCACTCCTCCAATTGTGTGACCAGACTGCAGATTTTTTTTGATAATGCTCCTGCGAAGTGCCTTGGAATGTTTTATCACATTAAAGAGCTAAACAAATACAAATTCTGGGTACAATGGTTTTCAGATATGGATTCATCGTAGGCAGTTGCACAAAATGAATGATAGGGAAAAATCAGCAGCACATTGTGTGCCACCCGATTACATTGATGTTAAAAGAAAACGATTCAATCTTTATTTTTGGTCCTAGATAATTTGGCTGCATGTTTAACATGCTCCAGTGCTGGACTGAATGGTACATTCACCTTGTTTGCTGCATCTACTTGTTCCTTCAATATAAAAATGGCTAGACAAACGGGGAGATGATGTCAGAAAAGGCAGTTTTCTTTCGTTATGCCATTTTTATAATTCTAATACAAGACTTCATTTGCTCAGTTCACACCAGGATATGAAATAATGAAAAGTGGATTTTGGGAGATGCTGGGCTTTCTGCAGTGCCCAAGCATGAGTATAAACAAGATTAATCAAAATAATGAACTCAGTCAACTGGAATTTGAGTTCTACTTTACTGGCTATGCAACTCTTGAATTAGATGACTTGGCTAAATTAGCCAAGGGAATGCACATCAGTAGCTAGTATGTTTTAATCAAGCAATAAAATCTAAAAAAAATCTTGTTGGATGTTCCTTCAGGAAAAGAAAACACATACATTTGTCCATCCCTCTCCACAGTAGAAAATGGATTTGGTTTCTACATTTGTACTTCCACGTTTTGTGACTAAACTGCTGAAAAGTAATGTCTTACACAAGCTCAGATTTTGCAGCTGTTCAGTCTGTGAGGCCAGTGCAAACTAAGATTGATTAAAATATGAATGCATGAGGTCACCAGGTTTCAGTTGCTTAATAAATTTGTTTACAGAAAATACAAGGTGGCCTAAAATTAGCATTTTTAAATGCCATTTTCCAGTTGCATTAACTTTAACTAACACCATCTAACCGTCTTATTACGATGCAATGGAAAATACTGGTGTGGATTTTTTTTTGAAATGAAGTATCTCATGTTACTCCACAAGGACAGATTTCTTTATCACAGACCAGCTGATACTGGCTAGGTTCAATATAGTGTGACTCAAATTTAAATTTTGTTTACCCTAACAATACAAATAGTTACCAATGTCAGCTCAGAAAGTGACTCATTCTAGAAAATGCCTTTTTGCTGGATTCTAGTGAACCTTCCTGTTCCACTCTGACGAAAGATCATCTAGACTCGAAACATTGGCACTATTCTCTCCCCACAGATGCTGTCAGACCTGCTGAGATATTCTAACATTTGTTTCAGATTCTCCTATTCCTTTAAATTGATTTGTCTTATGGAAATTGAGGGATGTTTGCAATCATGTCTTAGATGAGTTTAAAAAGCTGACCAAGCTGATAACTTTTTTTAGTATCATCTATGAAGTTAGAAGATATATTTCTGGAGTATATGGCAGTCAGATGCAATAATCTGGGGCAAAAATTAATCTCGACAGCAGTACAAGATTAAATTTGCAATTTTTCTTTTCTGTAGCCCTAATCCATAAAATTTGAGGGTATAAGCAAGGGTGAAATGGCCAATAGGCACAATACAGTCTACTATTTAAGCACAAGGGGTTAAAGGTCTATCTTTGAAATTAAGTTCATAGAACTATCATTGACAGAAATAATGACAGCTTCCTTTAACGGAGATTTAACTTTATTTTGATTTTATATTATGGCAAGGGACATTTGTTAACACTGGTCTCTGGTTCTAGACCCATGGCTAGATAAATTTAAAGGTGTTAATTGTTCCAATGAGGTGCCAGTTAAGAACTGAGTGTAGAAAACAGCAAATGGAACTTTTTCATGTTTGCCTTATTTTGAATTTTAAAATTACAAATCTTGCATAAAATATTCTGAATAAAAGCAGAATATAATGCTTTTTACTAGAAGAAAAAATGAAGCCCTGCTCTTTTACAGGGCATGGAGTTGTTCATGTTACTATTTCAACCAGCAGTGGGCTCTGTCAAACGTACAAGGCTGCAGTGCCAAGCAGCCTATGCCAATATTTCAACCCAGCAGTGTACTTAAACAGCACAGGTGAAAGCACAGACGATATTGCATCTATTACAAAAAAGAGAAAACAAGTTGTTTCATATTGTCTGTCCCATTACAATCTAGATTTTTAATTAACTGAAAATAAAAAATGTTACAAATTTCCAATTCTAATGCAAGAATCCTATTGCTCCAAAACCTTAACCAGTAAGTCAGAGAAGGATCCTCAACCAGCCTGGTGAGTTAAACTTAGAACAGTATGAAATCTTCACAGATCTATTACAATGTGCTGAGTCATTCCAAGCAAAAACAATGGCCTGGATTTTGTTCTAATAGCAGGATCTACATAAATCAGTATATTGGTGTGAACCTTGGGTAATTTATCAATTTTCACCCTAATTATAGTAATTAGGGGCGACTGAGATTCTTCAATCTGGTTAAATAGCCTCACTTCAGCTTTCTTTGCCCGAGCAACAAGCGATAGCCGGAAGAGGGCAGAATATTGGATAAGATGACAAATGACTCAATCTCCATTGACCCGTAAAAAGTCTCTGGTGGACTATACATGAAGTGAATATAGGAACAAGTGCTTTAGCCTTTCAAGCTGTTGTCATTCAATGAAATATTGGCAGGTATATAAGGCGTATTAACTCCATACACCCGATTTTGTCCCTTATACTTTAATATCTTTGGATAACAAATCTTAGAATTAAAATTAATTCATCAAGCATCAGTTGCCGTTCACAAAGGAGCTCCAAACTTCCACCACCTTGTGCGTGTAGAATTATTTCCTAATTTCATTCTTCAAAGATCTGAAGTTTTTTTGTGGCTATTCCTCCCTTGTTTTAACACTCCACAATCAGCAGAAACAAGATCACCCCTTTCCAGAAAGGATGCAATCCTGGTTTAGGTAATCTCCCCTTGTAATTTAAGCTTTGGAATCTAGGTATCACTCCAGTAAACCAATGCTACACTCCCTCCAGGGCCAATACAACATTCCTTAAAAGAGGTGGTGCCCAAAATCCAGACCAATGCAAAAATGCAGGAGGTAACAAACGGGAAGGGATTGCCCCACACACACACACAAAAATCCTTTCACATTTGCATAGTAACAATATTCTCCATAGAGTTACTCTGGTATTCCTGCAATCCAAAAGCTTCCCATTGAGAAATAACTCAATACAGGAAAGGGAACAGGGTTCCCTAAAGCACATTTTAACAGATAGGCATGTTCAAGCTTCTTGTGACCGATGCTGCTTGTGCCTGGCTTACAGGCACTGATATGCTCTGTCATTTCGAAGTGCTCTGCAAGACTGTGACAAGAGATCCGAGTGACAGACAGTCCCCAGAGCTCAAAAACACATTCATCTTTTTGGCATGTTTATGCCATCTTCACAAATGTTATTTCTGTGCTATTTTTCTAAGCAATATAGTGTCGACAACTGTGTACACCATCCCCTCAATCCTTCGAAAATATACATATTGAAATGGAAGTGGCAAAAAAAATTCTTAAACTGAACACTTTCATTTGGTTTGCTATTTCTAATAGTGAAAATGCAATTCTTCCACCAACCCAAATAGAAAAATTGGAACACAAAAAAAGCAAAATAGAGAATAGGGAAGGATTCCTGCATAAAGGCCAGCTTAAGGGACAACAAAACCATCTCTGAATGGGAATATTGCAGCGTCCAAGGTTAAGACCTTAACATGAAGAATGGCACACAGAATGTTGGGCTTTGTAAGAACTGGCAGTTAGAAAATGTACGTGGTTTTGAAGTTCACACCTTAAAATGGGTCTCTGTTTTCAGCCAGGTGGAGTCAAGTCAAGTTGAGCTGGTAACCCCCACAATTCAGACTCGGGCTTCACATTCTCTGCAAGAGCTCTCCTTGTGCGCCGAGGAGCACAGGTCTGGGTGAGTTGGGGGAACGGGGCGGGGAGAAAACAAGAGTGCGTGTGTATAAAAAAATAAAGAGGGAGCGAGAGAGAGAGAAAAAAAGGTGCTATTTGTGGTTCAGTATAGACAGCTCCTTCAGCACTCGTATTTTCCCGCTGGCGTCTTTGCGGCGCTTTTCCCTGATCAGCTCCTCCAGGCTGTTAAAGTTTAGCGTGTGCACCCAGTTGTCCGAGAGGTGCAGCTTGAGGAAGTAGCGGCGCTCTCCGCTCCCGCTCTGCGCCTCGCCGCCCGCCTTGAACTCCCGCTTGCCGAAGCGGCACCAGGCGGCGAAGCTCTCCGAGTCGCTCCAGCAGACGTCGCGGCCCTTGAGGCCGAGGTGGCCGCGCGCGTTCTGCACCACCAGCTCGGGCGGCAGCGCCCGGTAGCGGTACCAGGTGTTGACCACCCGGGCCCCCAGGCGCCCGCCGCCCACCTCGGCCAGGTGCTCCTGGCGGATCTCGCGCCGCCCCGGGTGCAGGTGGACCACCTGGCTGCCGCCCACGTACACCGCCCAGTGCGGGGGCTGCCCGCCGGCCGGCAGCTCCAGCAAGTCCCCGGCCCGGCAGCTGGGCAGCAGGCTGTTGACCGGGTGCAGCTTCAGGTCCTGGCTGCCGCCCAGCTTGGAGAAGATGCACTCCTGGCGGCAGAAGGCGGAGAACTCCAGCTCGCCCACCGCCGACACCTCCAGCTGCAGCTCCGGCTCGTCCTCTCCCCTACCGCCGCCCCCTCCGCCTCCTCCTCCCGCCTCCTTCCACTGGCGCTCGGCCGGAGCCCGCGGCTCCACCTCCACCACCTCATCCTCCTCGTCCGAGAAAAAGTAGGCGACCCCCACCCTCAGCTCGTCCTTCTCCACGCCCGAGGGGTCGCCGGTGGGCAGCTCGCTGTAACTCAGGTGGGTGATCCGATCGATTTGATTTCCCATCAAGGCGGACACAGCAAGGGCAGGAAATGTGACCTGGAAAAAAAAATTATATAAAAATATAGAGAGATAAGAGAGGGGGGCACAAATGTAGCCTATGGTGAATTGTTCCACCGCTGAATGTAGCTCAGAATCCACCTCGGCCGGCTACCAAAAAACTCTCAACAAACTCCCCTAAACTGCACCAACTGAGAAGACAAACCTCACCTTTAAAAACATCCCAACCCTCCCCCGTGAAACAAAAAAAATCTACCATTTACATTCCTCAGGCAAATTTCACCTGGAGACTGGCTCACTCCCTACTACTATCCATTTAAAATATATTCCTGAAGAGACTTCCTTTTTTTTGAAAAAAGGCTGGGTGGAAGACTTGTCCATTTAAAACACGGTGGTGTGTGTTTTTAAACAGTCCTGGAGACTGGCTCACTTCCAACTACTACCCATTTAAAATTTACAAAGAGTACTTCCCTTTCTTTTAACCAGGCTGGGTGGAAGGTTGTCCACGGCGGTGTGTTTTTGGAAAAACAGTTTCATTTAGAGTTTACCTGGCGCCCAGCAAAGCAGCAGCCCCCGCTCAGTGCGGCTTCACCTGGCTTTGCCCGCTCTCGCTCTCTTTCTCAGCGCTCCTCCATCCGCGCTGTCCTGAGGTGAGACAAACCCCCCACTCCCCTCCCTCTCTCGGCGCTGCCACATGTGGAGCCAAGCTCCCGCCTCCCACTCTCACTCATTCGCTTCCTCGCCGGCTCCACACCCCCCTGCTGGGAGCCCCTGATTGTTCCGTGCCGGCTTGTCAATCAAAGCGAGTGGCAGCCCGGCTCAGCGCAGCTCCCTTGTCCAAAGGGGCGGGGAGGTGCGGGTGAGTGGGAGGGTCTCTCTGTCTCTCTCTCCGGCTCAATCCTATCGCAGAACGTGTCTCCACTGCCGCTGCTCCCAATCCACAAAACAATATTTACTGGAACAACTTCTTACACACACGGGCCTCCAGGATCTCCTTTCTCTAACTTGATTATGCGGGAAGCAAAGGGGGAATGGAATTGCTGCGCACTTTTGATTGTCACTATGGCATTCTGCAATCAATTACTGAGCAAAGTACCTCAGTTGCCCTTCCTCCCATGACTTTGCTCCGTAACAAAAAACGAGAGATCGCATTGGAAGGACATATTGCCGTAATATTCCTACATGTGCAGTTACAATTCTTCGCAGTCACCCAAGTAACACGGCACGGACGTTTTGCTCACGCCTTTTGCACTCAAACCTACCTATAAACAAAGTCAGTATCCGGGATGCTGACTAAAGGAGGAGGAGGAGAAGGAGAGCTATCTACTTTGATGCGCCTGGTTTTCCCAAGGCTGGAATGTTACTATTTGGAATTCACACTTTCTCAAAGGCAAATTCAGCTCCAACATTAGCAAGTCTAGTGCGGAGGGTGAATTAGGCAATTTCGACTCGCGTAATTAAGAAATCAAATTATTCAATTACTGTCACTTTGATTTTGCCTCATGAATACACTCTTAAAGGAGAAACGGAATTCCTGCATGGAATGATCGTTCGTTGTTGTATTTTCAATCGGTGCTATGAAAACACTAGGAATACAACAGCAATTCCGAAGCTTCTCAAATACCAAAAGTAGCATTATCGATATTCACCCGGCCTCAGCTATGTGTGCATGTCTGTGTGTGTGTATATATATATATATGTGTGTAAAGTAACTTTTTTCTAATAAAGTACTGTACATACTTTCTGTCTGAAATCTTATAAGTCAAATCACTCAAAATGAAATTACAGAGCCTTTCGACTGCAAAAATCCGAACTTTGGCTCTGAGATGATAAAATGTACCCGAAAAAAACAACAAATTAGTAATAAAGTATACATATCAAACAAATGTGGAGAATTCTGCTGTACGCAACAGGCCAGTTAGCATAAGTAAAAAGGAACGGTATCAACACTTTTCGGTGAAAGACACTTGTAGGCTATAGTAGAGGATTACAACAAAAGGTAGCAGATTTACCCGTCACGAGAGGAAGTTAAGATGTTGAATGACCTTAGAACTGCATAATCAAAAAGAATGATATTGCTAAATTACAAAATGAGGATTCGCTACAAGATTTCTAAGATGAAAGCAGGAAATGTAAAGAACAGCATCCGCCAGTCTTAAAATGAGGAGGAAACTGACCAATACAAAAGGGCTGCATCAGAGCTTGTTTTGCTGAAGGCTCTTCATCTGGAAGACAGCGACAGGAATAGTTTCATAAACTTGTCCTGTCGTTCAGTTAGATCGTGGCTGATCTTTGATCAAACTCCATACACTCCCCTTTGCCCCTTCACCCTTAATAGCTTTGGCTATTAAAAAAATTATCAATCTCATATCTAAAGTTAACAATTGGCCTATTATCAGCAAGCTGAAAACATCTACCATCCTTTGCTGGTGGAAGTGCTTCCTGAGTACACTTCTGAAAGGCCTGGCTCTGATATTCAGGCAATGTCTCCTAGTCCTAAATACACCAACTAACATAAATATTTTCTCTCTATCGACCCTATCTTGAAAATTGTGATCAAATCACTGTTTAATCTTCTAAATTTCAGGAATTACAATACTTTGTGTATTAACTCCTTGCAGTTTGAAATTCTAGTAAATCTACTTTCCACTCCCTCCAGGTACGATCTGTCTTGTATAAAAGTAGCATGACTTCAAAACCCTTGTATTCTAGTCCACTGGACATAAAGGCCAGCATTCCATTAGTCCTGTTTAATTAACTTAATGATTCATGTGGATAGACTCCAAGGTCTTTTTGCACCTCCACTGCTTGTAGCTTTTTATCATTCAGAAAGTACTCTGACCTGTGCTTTCTTTGGATTCAAAGTGAATGACCTCACACTTGCCTACACTGAAATCTAGTTGCTACAGATTATCACCTTCAGATGATTCATTAGCTTCTTTGTATTGTCCCGCTTCCACCAAAACTACCCTTTATCTTTGTTGTGAAGATGCAGGTGTTGGACTGGGGTAAGCACAGTAAGAAGTGCTTCAGGTGAGTGAAGAGTTGGGAGCAACACTCTGAAAGCTTGTGCTGCCAAATAAAGCTGTTGGACTCTAACCTGGTGTTCTGAGACTTTTTACTGTCTTTATTTTTGTGCCATTGGCAATTGTAGATATCCATCATCTAAGTCATCACTAAATATAGTGAGTAGCAAAAGCCTGACACAAATTTCTGCATGGCACCATTAGTTACATTTCACCAGTTGCAGTTTCTACTTATGATTCTTCCTCTGTCTCCTGCCACTCATCAAGACTCCTCACCAGGTGAATAGTTTGTCCTCAATTCCATGCACTTCAATTTTATCGAACACTCTCTTATGAGGGACTTTTTGAGTGTCTTCTGGAGGTTCATATAAATTACATTTGTAGACATTCCCCTGTCTGCTATGTTAGCTATCTATTCAAAAAAAAATTCATTAGGCATGACCTCTCTTTTACAAGTCTATGCTTGTTCTCTCTGATTTGCTGAAAGCTTTAAAGATGTTCAATCATTTCATCCTTCATTATAAATTCTGTTCATTTTCTGTTATGTGTTGATAGGTTAACTGTACTGTATTTTCATCTCTCACCCTACTTCAATATTACAATGTTGTTTGTAATTTTCTAGTCTAGAGGGATGGTTTCTGAATCAGAAGTACTTGGAAGATTATAGTCAGGGCTTCTGCAATGTTCTCACCTTCTTTGCATCCCAGTAATGAAAGCGATGTGTGTGGATTTGACCTTCTTTAATGTTGTTATTTTCTTCAATACTGTTAATTGCCATTTTGATTTAGGTGAATTTCTGCTCTGATTCAATTTAGTTCTTTTGGGATTTTCAGCACGCTATGCTCTTCCTCTATGATAAATACCAATACAAAATTCACAATATCTATCATTGACAATATCTTCATTGACAATATCACGTTGATCACTTCTTGTAGCAACCCTCTCCAAAATTTTTTTTTGTGTTATCCCTTGAAAATTTCTATTCATATTCCCTTTTTGAGCTATTACTATCTCTTAGTCACCTTTTGCTGTTCTATTACCCTTGCTCCCATTTGCCAGGATCTGTGCTTTATTGCACTTATCTATTTTTTTTTATTTGATTTATTATTGTCACATGTATTAACATACAGTGAAAAGTATTGTTTCTTGGGTGTTACACAGATAAAACATACTGTTCATAGAGAAAGAAATGAGAGAGTGCAGAATGTAGTGTTACAGGCGTAGCTCGGGTGTAGGGAAAGATCAGCTTAATGCAAGGTAAGCCCATTCAAAAGTCTGACAGTAGCAAGGAAGACACTGTTCTCGAGTCAGTTTGTACATGACCTCAGACTTTTGTATCTTTTTCCCAAAGGAAGATGGAAGAAAGAATGTCCGGGATGCGTGGGGTCCTTAATTATGCTGGCTCCTTTGCCGAGACAGTGGCAAGTGTAGACAGAGTCAATGAATGGGAGGCTGGTTTGCATGATGGATTGGGCTACATACACGACCTTTTATAATTCCTTGCGGTCTTGTGCAGAGCAGGAGCCATAACAAGCTGTGATACAACCAAATCGAGTGCTTTCTATGGTGCATCTGTAAAAATTGGTGATAGTTATAGCTGATATGCCAAATTTCGTTAGTCTTCTGAGAAAGTAGAGGCATTGATGGGATTTTTTAACTATAGTGTCTGCATGGGGGGACCAGGACAGGTTGTTGGACACCTAAAAACTTGAAGCTTTATGTTGTCTATCTTTTGCAAGTAGACAGACTCTTGCCTCTTAAGGACATAACATGGTTCGACAGCACATTATATTCCTTCTTGAACAGTTACCGCTGATCTGTCCTTTTACCGCTTAACAATTTTACCGATTTAAAGGTGGCTAGTCCCTCTGTCATCCTTTTGCTGCCAGCCGTATCTAAATTTAGAATCTTATTAGCGTTTTGTATCTCTCCCTTTCAAACAGAACATTGAACAGAATTATATTATGGTCACTATTAGATAAATGTTATGCACCATTAGGCTGTTAACTAAATCTTACTCATTGCTCATTAAATAAGATATGACCTGACCCATTGTTAATTCCAGGTCATATTGTTCTAGAAAACTACTCAGAACACACTCAAGAAATTTCTGACATAAACATGTCCACTTATCCCATGTTAAAATTTCCCATTCAAATACTCCTTCTTTTACTATAAATGTATTTAATCTCTGCATGAATATATTCTGCCACTTCGCAGCTATTATCAGAAGCCTATACACTACAATCTTAAATCTTTTTCCATCTCTTAATTCTACCCTTAAAACCTTCATTGTGTGCTTGCTTATCTCATGATACCTGATCACTTATCATGAAATTAATCATTTCATCCTTATCCCTTAATGTACAATTTCATCCTCCTTCCCATTTACCTCCCCGTTTACTAGATTTCCAATGCTAACTGTAGACTCTATAACAAGGTACACTCAATTACCAGTCCTGACCATCTTGCAGCTGTGTCTCAATAATGGTTACAGTGCCATGCACTTTTAAGTTGAATTCGAGCTTGCAATTCTTCTCTCCCCATTTGTATGAAAAACACTTCTTTAGGCCAGACATTGTAACCAATCTGCTCTATGTTTTTATTTTTGACCCCGGAATACATGTGAAGCTGGCAACGCCAGCATTTATTGCTCACATCTAATTGTCCTTGGCTCCTTTTGGGAGCTGCCCCTTTTGAGTTGTCCATAAGTTAATTTGCTTTTGTTTATTTGTTCAACAAGAAAAGATATCCCTAATTGCGTTTGAGAAGGTGGTAATGTGCTGCCTTCTTGAAGTGCTGCTGTCAATGTAGTGTAGGTACATCTACAGTGCTGTTGGGGATGGAGTTCAAAGATTTTGACCCAGTGACAATAAAGAAATGACAATATCGTTCCAAGTCAGGAAGACGTGACTTGGAGAGGAACCTGCAGGTGGTGGTGGTGTTTCCATGATTCTGCTGCTCTTTATTTTCTAGATGCTAGAGGTCAGGAGTTTGGAATGTGCTATAAGAGGAACATTGATGACCTGCTGTAGTGCTTCTTGTAAACAGTAGACACTGCTGCCTCTGTATGTCATTGGTGGATAGTGTGAATTTTTAAAGTCCATGGATGGGGCCCTCATCAAGCAGGCTGCTTTGTCCTGGATGGTGTCAAGCTTCTTGAGTGCTGATGGAGTTGTACTCATCCAGGCAAATGGAGTGTACTTCATCACACTCCTGATTGTGCCTTGTAGATGGTGAAGAACATTTGGGAAGTCAAGAGATAAGTTACTTGCTGCAGAATTCCCAGCCTCTGATCTACTATTGTAGCCACAGTATTTATGTGATTGGTCTAGTTAAGTGTCTGGTCATTGGTAACCCCTAGGATGTTGTTTTCCTCATACATTTCTTATTTCTCATTCCTGATTTAAATTACTTTACACCTTTTAGTTTTCCCTTTTTGAGTGCACAGTTTCTGTCTGTTACCCTACTCCCTGCCTTTTCATTTATTTTAGAATTATTATTTTACTATCTTTTCCGCCTTAGCTTTTCTCCAATTTTGTGACCACCCTATTTATTATTTCTGCAAGTAGTCTGGTCCTAGTCTGGTTCAGGTGGAGTTTGTCCCAACGTTACAGTTCCTTTCAGCCCCAGTACTGATGTTGGTGTCACACGTCTCCTATACCTCTCCTTCAGTCACATATTCACCTCTGTGATCTGCTTAGCTTGACACCAAGGTGCGTATGCAGTCACTTCATTGGTGGCTGAGAGAACCACCCCTGTTCTAAGTCAAATGGGAGATACAGTTACAGTCCACAATTAGTAAAATCAGAAAGTTTCAATATGCAGAGGCAAGAATTGCTTTTTTTTTGCCAGGACATTCCAGTCTTGAGCTGTTTTAAAGTTTATTAAAGTCACAAGTAGGCTTACATTAACACTGCAATGAAGTCACTGTGAAAGTTCCCTACTAACCACACTCTGGTGCCTGTTTGGGTACACTGAGGGAGAATTTAGCATGGCCAATGCACCTAAGCAGCACATCTTTCAGACTGTGGGAGGAAACTGGAGCACCCAGAGGAAACCCACACAGACGTGGGGACTCAGCACAGACAGTGACCCAAGTCAAGAATCGAACCTGAATCCCTGGCACAAGGAGACAGCAGTGTTAACCACTGTGCCGTGCCAGGAGAACAATGAGATGCTCTTCTTGAGGTTTGAGCTGGCATAATATGGAATATCAAGGCAGCACCGTGGCACAGCGGTTAACACTGCTGCCTCACAGCGCCGGGGCCCTGGATTCAATTCCCAGCTTAGGTTACTGTTGGTGTGGAGTTTGCACGCTCTCCATGTGTCTGTGTGTGTTTCCTCCGGGTGCTCCAGTTTCCTCCCACAGTCCAAAGATGTGCAGGTTAGGTGAAGGTCATGCTAAGTTCTCCCTCAGTGTAATGAAACCACTTGGAGTACGGTGCGCAGTTCTGGTCACCTCACTACAGGAAGAATGTGGAAGCTATTGAGAGGGTGCAGAGGAGATTTACAAGGATGTTGCCTGGATTGGGAGGCATGCCTTATGAAGATAGGTTGAGGGAGCTAGGTGTCTTCTCCCTGGAGAGACAAAGGTTGAGAGGCGACCTGATAGAGGTTTATAAAATGTTGCGAGGAATAGATAGGGTGGATTCTCGGAGGCTATTTCCCAGGGTTGAAATGGTCGCTACGAGAGAACACAGGTTTGAGGTGCTGGGGAGCAAGTACAGAGGAGATGTGAGGGGTAAGTTTTTCACTGAGGGTGGTGAGTGAGTGGAATCGGCTGCCGTGGGTGGTGGTAGAGACGAACTCGCTGGGGTCTTTTAAGAGACTTCTGGATGAGTATTTGGGACCTAATGGCATTGGAAGTTACAGATAGTTCTATGGCTTGGTAGGTATAGATGTGATCGGTGCAACTTGTGGGCCGAAGGGCCTGTTTGTGCTGTAGTGTTCTATGTTCTATGAAACAGCCGCCGGAGTGTAGCGACTAGAGGATTTTCACGGTACCTTCACTGCAGTGTGAATATAAGCCTACTTGTGACTAATAAATAAAACTAATAAAGATAGATCAGAGTAGGAGGGTGAATTAACTTGTTGAGCCACAGGGCATCACACTTGGCAAAGATAATTAACTTTTTGGTAAATGGGTCACTTAATCTAGATTTGTATTTCCAGTGTAAGATGAGAGCACCATGAACAATGAATACCACATTTTGGAGTGGAGAAAGTACAGATGGAGTGCTGCCTCATATGGAGCTGAGACAATGATGTGGAAAGAGATGAATGGTTATGATATTGCATTTGGCATAGTTACACAGCAAGGTGCCGGTGGAAAATCTGCTCACTGTTGGAATTGTTGCAGAATGCACAAAGGTAGCATGAAGGGATTGGTGCTTCCAGAAAAGAGGAGGTGGTGAGGGAAAGTGAAATGTGCATGTGGTGAAATCATATGTAGATGGCAGAGAACAATCTGATAAATGTGGAAGCTAATAAATTAGAAGGTTAGGACAAGGAAGCTATCATGGTTGTGCAAGGAGGAAGCGCAAGAACAAAGGCAAGGAAAATGTAATGAATATGGTCAAGGACCCCATGACTCATCAATGGAAAACCATAGCAAAAGAACTAAATAAGTTAAACTGCCTAAAAATGTTTTATTTCTGAAATTTTCCATTTGCCTGTCTTAATTTTTATATTTATATTTACAGCACTTTAAATAATGTTTGTCATGCAAGAAAATTATATTTACAATATCATTACACTTTCCTGTACTATTCTTGAAAATCTTTCATTGTTGACGCCAAGCTCTCATAAGTCTGCAGTTGGAGTTGTTATTTTCCCTGGAGGATCCCCTGTCAGATATACAGAGTTATCAATGCTTCTGTGTTTGCAAGTTCCCAAAATTCAATAGTCTGAGCATGTACAATCTAAAATATTTCCTTGCATTCATGGGTAGTGCAAATACAACTGCAAACACATATTTCTTTGTGTATAATGAGATTTATTTCTTCATTCAAATGGTTTGAACAAAGAACTGCTGGATATATTTTTAAAAGCTTTGGTATAAAGTTTCTTATGCAAACTATTATGAAGTGCTGACCTTTTATGTTAGAGGGACTATCTCAGAAAGGGAGACACCAAAATAGAAAGTGAGAAAGAGACCAAAATAGAAAGAGACTGAAATAGAAGGCGAGAGAGGCAGTCAGACAAATTGGTGGTTTAGAACATTTGTGCTTTATGACATGTTAATATGAACAATCCAAACCAATTATTGCTTACAGAAAGAATTGTTTTCCTCAGTGTTAAAATGGGCACTGGACGTGACAATATGAATGTCTTTTTTTCAAATTACTAGATAACAAAGCTGGAAGGTGGATTTTTTAAAGATCTTTTGAACTAAGATTTCTCACCTGATATTTATTTTGTGCTCTTGACCCCAATGATGGATGAGACGGAGCCAGCCAGACACATAGACACATGGTTGGAACCTTTGTCCTGTATTTTGTTTATCTGCATTATGCAAAGGCAATCATTGTTTACATGAAAATGATTATACATTAATGCTAGTCATCTATTTATAAAACTACGATAAGTGCAGGAAATACTGACTATTTATGTCCAAGAATCAATAAGAAACTACCTGCTTCACATCTCTTGGCAGACATTTTGAAAAGTGCTTTCCAAATTATTCCACTGAAGTGGTACACCGTCATGCATAATACCTACCTTCTCCTTTGCAACAGTATAATTTCTGGCTCACCATGAGAAGACATGGTGGAATATTACAGATGGTGGATTAGCAGGCAGGAAGTGATTACGTTCTGACTGAGTCTAGCATGCCTTTAGTTACCATAATGAAACTTTGTTACTTTAAAAACAGATCAACTTAAACACAATTCCAGTTTGCCGCAGAATGATTCATTGTGTTCCTGTTGATATAAAATACTATAATCATCCAACTTACCACAGGAGATCTGCTCCTACATATTCACAGCATTCTAAGAGCTGTACTTTGTGTCTGGTACACATCAGAGGGCAGACTTCCTATGTTGCATTCTGCTAGCACAGATTAGACACACTTGACGCAAGATAATTACATACAAATGCTGTGCAGCTGATTGGTACATTTCATACTCATAAATCAGCAACAACACACATTCAGTATCAAAGAGGAGTGTGAAAAATCTAATAATCAATTTTAGAAATGCTGGACCATACAAATGTGTCAGGAGATTTTTTTATTTCAAGTTCTTGTCTATGAATTTGAATTCAATAATTATGAAGACTGACAAAAATTTAGTAATCAAAACAAAACGCAAGTTATGAAATCTCTTCACATAATGTTTGAGAGAAAACATTGCTAATCTGCTGACAAGAGGCTTGAAAGAAAGCTTCTATCATAAATAAAAACAGGGTAAAAGCTTGTAGTTCACAGTAGCATAATTAAACTTAATTATCAAATTGCCTTTTGTGCCTTTGAATCCCTTCTAATGATTTACCTGTGGGCTTCAGCTTCTCTTGAAAGGTGGGTTTACATCTTGTCAATTGGAAGCTTTTACCCATTATACTTGTGCCTGCAGATCTTAGAATGCTGCAGTTTAAGAAGGAGCTGTGCGGAGATTTTACCAGCATGCGTCAGAATGATTCAATGCAAAATAATCAGAATAAAGGTTTCTGAGCTTCTTTGCTTCTTTCCAAATGATTTGGGGAAAAAAAATGTCAGGGGATTTATTTTTGGATAAAATATCAGATTTGAGCAATGACAAAATGTTTCATTTTTATCACGGACAAAAAGCTAAGGTGAGACAAATGTAAATAATAAAAGAAAACAAGCGATCTTATCTCACATGCTCACTTTTATTTACATTAATCAATTCTTTAAACAAAAAACGTGCTTATTTTTCTCAAAAACCAATGTCAAATTATCTGATCCTATCCATGCTCGGGCTATAACATTACTTGAGTCTGTTGTTCCAAATCAATCCGAGGCAAATTGTTAGATTAATTTAACAACAAGTTTGGGTAAAAGTTTCACTTCAGATTTAGTTTTCCTTCAGAGAGTCTTACTCAGATGAAGGTGACGGTTCACAGTATTTTTTTCTTTACTCATCTTTGGGATTCCAAAACAGGATTCCTCTTTGCACATTTAACTATGCAGCTGTGCTATAGGCATCTCACAATACCAAACCCCAATTTTTTCCCTACCTAGTACTGTCAAAATTCAGATTTCTCCCTCCACATGCTCAATCAATAGCCAAAATTCTCCCATCCCGCCCGCCACTTGAATTTTAGCAGGCAGGTTGCAGAGTATGTGAAATGCCATTGACGGTTGGGTGGGAATTAGACCAGCGCGGTCGGAGAATTCCACCCAACATTTCCATTTTGTAGTGCACTGAAGGTAATGATCTTTCCCTTTCCCTGATCTACTGAGCTTTAACTTCCAAAACACCAGGACTAATTCTCATCTCCAGCGTTGTCAGCCTCAATATCCCTTCCTTCACAACAGTCCTTTATCCTCCAGCATAACACAAAGACACACGGATAATCAATTGGAAAATAACACTTTGTACCTTGTACCTAGTTTGAACATTTTTACACTTTGCTTTGTATTAGGTGGCAGAACAAGATCACAAGCAATGAAACATTGGAATGTATTTACTGCTCAATTACGTGGGGAAGGACAAGATTTTATGGTGACATTTGTTTACAGATCAGATCTTTTATGGAGAATCGAGATGACAGATGAAACTAGGGTGCATGATATTACAAAGATGCAATGAAGATTTCATCGATGCTGTGAAATATTTTCTGGACACTTCGGAGACCCTACTGTGGACATGACTAGATGACAACGGCACGCTGAAGTGAGGAAAGAAGTCAAGGGATTTGAGGTGTACCACTGTACTATTATTTCTTTACTTAATCCTTGGAATGTGGGTGCCGCTGGTAAGGCCAGCATTTATTGTCTAATTGCCATCGAGTCGATGGTGGTGAACCATCTTCTTGAACCACTGTGATGTATGTTGTATAGGTAAACCCACAGTGCTGTTAGGAACCAAGTTCCAGCATTTTGAACCAATGACAGTGAAGGGGTGGCAATTATAGCTCCAAGTCAGGTTGGTGCATGGATTGGAGAGGAAAAACATCAGAGGGACCAACAGATTTTATATGAATTTCAATTTTATTCCTGTCTACTTTAATCTTCTTTGTTATTTATTTTCAGTTGATTTTTATACCTTACTTTCACATTTTGTCCTCTTGCTCCCTCCACCCATTTAGGAGGTGGTGGCAACTCTTAAAATCACTGGAAATAGTTTTGTTAAAAGCTTGGATTATGAAGATGCATAGAATCATAGAATCCCTACAGTGCAGAAGAAGGCCACTTGGCCAATCGAGACTGCACTGACTCCCTAACAGAGTATTTTAGCCAGACCGTCTGCTCTATCCTATCCCCATGTATTTACCCTGCTAATCCCCCCAATCTACATATCTTGGGATACTGAGGGACAATTTAACATGGCCAATCTACCTAACCTTTGTGCTGGAAACTGGAGTACCTGGAGGAAACCCACACAGACACGGGAAGAACATGCAAACTTCACATAAACAGTTACCCAAGACCAGAATTGAACCCGGGCCCTGGCTCTGTGAAGCAGCAGTGCTAACCACTGTGCCAGCAAGCTACGCACCCAGATGCAACCAGATTAACCTTTGCTGCAAATGGCACGGTGGCGTAGTGGTTAGCACTGCTGCCTCACAGTGCCAGGGACCCAGGTTCAGTTCCTGGCATGGGTCACTGTCTGTGCGGAGTTTGCACATTCTCCCCATGTCTGCATGAGTTTCCTCCTGGTCCTTTGGTTTCCTTCCACGTCCAAAAGATATTCTGGTTAGGTGCATTTGCTGGGCTAAATTCTCCCTCAGTGTATCTGAACAAGCGCCAGAGTGTGGCGACTAGGGGATTTTCACCGTAACGTCATTGCAGTGTTATTGTAAGCCTAACTGTGACACTAATAAATAAACTTTGATAAACTTTAAAAAAATGAAAACAATTCTTTGTTTGTAATACAACAAAACTGGTATTTGCTGATGTTGGGGGGAAGGTGGGTTGGATAAATTCCTGGTGACAGGACAGTTAGCCAGCAAGACGATGAGTTGGAATTTCCTCAAAGCTGCTCTTGGTCTCTCGCCACAACATCATGTTAAATGAGATGTTTCTTGAAATTTCAGCAAAGTCACAGCAGAGGAGTGAGAGCAGTGCCGAAGAAATTCCTGGCCTTTGATCTTGCACTTAGAGGCAGAGAGTTTAGCAGTAAGATGATAATGAATAGGTTAACAGACTTCAATTAGTCCACAACTGGCATAAGTACTGAGAGGATACAAAAGCAACGGGATAGATATCGTGTTAATTCACTAACGTGTTATCAAGGAGGAGAAAGTTACAGCTATGACGATAAATTGAAGAAATTAGCACTTTTCGGAAAGGAATGAAAGGAGGCTGAGGCATTTAGGGAATAAATTGCACAATGTGGGCAAAATAATGTAAAGAGGGAGCTATCTCTGGATAAATTGGAGTCCACATTGTGAGGCCAGCAAGGAGAGTGTAGGAAAATTCATTTGAAGATTGCAGTGGCACAATTAGGTTTTGGTAGTGTGGAGTGAGATAGAGGAGGAGATATTTTGGAGAAGGAAATAGGCAACTGTGGTCCTGGACTAGTGTGGCTTAGAAGCAAAGCTTAGGGTCAAGCGAGACACCGAGGTGGGGAAATATTAGGTTTGAGGTTAAACAGGCATCCAGGAAAGGGGATGAAATCAGAGGTTAGGCTGTGAGATCTCTGATGGACATTAGCATTGTTAATGATAAGACTAGAGAGTTTTAAGTTGTGCACAATTTGATTTTGGACAGAGGATCAAGCTTTTTTGGAATCAAGTCATGTAGAAATATAAAGGTTTTGCACCATGAGCAAACACAGTTTTTTCTGATTGAATATTGGGAAACCATAGCCACAAACACCAAAGCTATGCCACCAATTTCATTCCCTCTTCCAGTCTCTCTCTGAAGCTGCACCTGACAATTCAGCATCCTGTCAAATGCCAGGCTGGATTCCTAATGTGATATTTTTCCATCACCGGCCTTTTTTGATAATTCAGCTCCTGTTTCAGTGAAACCCTTGCTCATACATTTATCATCTCCAAATTCCACTAATTCACTGCTCTCCTGGCCTCTCATCGTCCATGCTTAATCCATCCAAAACTCTACTGCCCAGATCCTAGCTTGCACCAGATCCTTTTTGTTCATCATACTTGCCCTTGTTGACCTACATTGATTCCCATTTCATCAACGTCTCAAATATGAATTTGCCATTTATGGCCCAGGGTTTTCTGCACTGCCCCCACCTTCCCTCTCCACCCCTCATCCCCGGACAAGGTGGCTCTCCATTTGTGCTATTTGTCACAGGGACTGGCTTTGGTGGGGCCAGAAGATCTGTCCCCTGAAGTGCCGAAAAATCCCAGCTTTAAATCCCCTCATAGCTTTGCCCCTTCCTATCTCTGTAACCTCCTCTATGCCTCCAACACTCTGAACCTCTGCCCCTGACAGCTTAAACATTCCTTCAGCATTCCTCATTGCAAGTGACACCTTCAGCCAGCTAGATCTAACCCTGTAAAATTCCTGCTTTTAATTCCTTCATTCTTCTTTTGCGATTACCCTTAAAATAGACTTCTTCGTCCAAGCTTCCAGTCATCCTAAAATTTCCTCTGGCTTGGTGCCATTTTCCATTATTTCTGGACTCCTGTATTACTGCTATACATGCTGATGAAAATAAATGTACATTATACTTTTAATTAAAGATTGCTGGCAGTAAGACCATAATAAATTTCAATGATATCATCAAAAATACCAATTATAGCATTCTTCTCTTTTAGACCAAATTGTGTAGGCAGGGTTTTGATGCTGTTTATAAATCCAGTCCACAGAAGCTGGCAAGGCACATACTTCTGATGTGAGTAAAACTTTCAAAGCGGTAAGCATTTCATTTTTAAGAATTCAATATTTGAATGTTATACTGATGGGTTATCGAAAAGAGAATTGGTGTGTGAGAATAGTTGGAATGGAAATATTCTTATCTTGAATTTCAGGTGACAATTGCCTCAAGCCTCATGTCTACACAACATTGCACTTTCTAAAACAGTTTAATTTAGAACAATTGTATCCTGCTTATAACACTATCACTAAAGATTTAACTTTGTGACACAGCCACTGAGAGGTTGGAAAGAAGTTAATTGGTGGCAATTAATTGGAAATAGGATTCAATGAATTTTAAGTCTTTAATACAATCGAGCTTTTGATATAACTTGTGAGAATGTAAGAAATTTTAAGAATGAAGCTTGAGCAGTTTCTAAAATCACCCGATCCCCAGGATTGTTTTCTTATGTCAAAGAAAAACTTTTTTTTGGATGAACTGCTCACCAAATTGAGGTCGTCCAGTGTTAGCGTTAAGCACTTTCCTGCTTAAAATGGAGATACCGGCCAGAACTTTCGTGACCAGAGAATCTGACCATTCATGCCAGCTGGATTCTCAGGTTCCACTGTGGTGAACGGAGAATTGGCTGAGTGTCAAATTGCAGCGGAGCAGGGCACGTACAGTCAGAATATTCCAGCCGCCATCTTTGGGTGAGACATTAAACTGAAGTCCTTTTGTTTTTTAGAAAAACTCTAGAATTTACTACTAAGGCAGTAGTAGTAGAACATATGGAAAATTATAATGGTATCAAGCAGAATCAACATGGTCTTGTTAAAGGGAATTCATATTTGACAGGTTTATTAGAATTCTTTGCAAATGTAATGAGTAGGTTGGATAATGGGTTACCAGTCGATACAGAGTATTTGGATTTCCAAAAAGCATTCAGGCAAAGTGCCATATTAGAAGACAATTGCATGAGAGAAGAGCTCATGACACTGTGGGCAATAGAGTATTGGCTAACTGTAATGAATGTTCGGAGGCAGAAATCCCTTCATCAAAATCCCTTTATTCACAATTGTAACAGCAGTGCACAGAGTGCTATCAGTCAGCAGTCTACCTTTGAGAGTGCCAGAGGAACTGACATACCCAATTAATATAAGGAAAAGACTTGCTGATTGGCCCATCAATTGACTCCTTAATCGGGAACATCTTTTGATGCTAACCAAATAATCAATATCAAATTAATTTAGGGACAACTCGAAAGGGGCAGGTCCTTAAAAGGAGGGGAGCCACTCGAAACGAAAAACAATGCAGAAAGAAAACTTAAAACATCAAATTAAAATGTGATTAAAGGGGTCAATAATATACCCCAGTCCCTGCGGGCACCAAAGGCATTAACTGCATGCTCCCTCTCCAGGCACACTCCTTAATCATGGCACTCATACTTCAATAGGCCAACCTCAATAACCTGATTGAAGATATTACACTAAGAGCAGACAGTCAGTCAGGATAAATGTCATTTTCAGGATGACAAACTGTAACTATTGGAGTGTCACAGGGATTGGTGCTGGGACTTGAACTATTTACCATCTGTATTAATAACTTGGCTGAAAGGACAAACTGCCTTGTAGTCAAATTTGCTATTGATATGAAGATTTTAAGAAGTCTTACAACACCAGGTTAAAGTCCAACAGGTTTATTTGGTAGTAAACGCCACTAGCTTTCGGAGCACTACACCTGACGAAGGAGCAGTGCTCTGAAAGCTAGTGGCTTTACTACCAAATAAACCTGTTGGACTTTAACCTGGTGTTGTGAGATGACTTACTGTGTTTATCCCAGTCCAACGCCGGCATCTCCACGATATGAAGATAGACAGGAAAAAGACTTGATGCAAAGAGTCAGCAAGGGGATATAGTTAAGTGAGGAGGCAAAACATTGGTAGATGGAATATACAATGGGAAACATGAGATTGTTGCATTGGGGAGAATAGAAAAGTAGAATATTATTTAAAAGTGGAAAGACTGCAGAATGCTGCAGGACAGAGACATCTGGTTGTCCTTGCACATGAATCACAAAAAATTAGTATGCAGGTATAGCAAGTTAGTAGGAAGGTAAATAGAATGTTGGACTTTATTGCAGTGAGCATGGAGTAGAAATATAGGAAAGTCTTGCTACAACTATACAGAGCAATGGTGAAACCATACCTAGAATATTGTGTACAGTTTTAATCTCCTTATCTAAGGCGAGATATATTTGCATTGGTTCTCTTGGCCAATTCGTAGGATGAAGGAATTGTCTATTGAGAAAAGGGTGAGCATGTTGGGCCTATACTTTTGCAGTTTAGAAGAATGAAATGTGATCTTTTGGAAACATAGGAGATTCTGAGTGGATCTGATCAGATTGATGCTGAGAAGACATTTCCTGAATCCAGAACTAGGGGGCACAGTTTGTAGATATGAGACCTCCCATTGAAGTTAGAGGAGAGGAATTTTGTTCTCTCAGAGGACTGTTAGATATCTTGGAATTTCCTCCCACAGAGTGCAATGGAGTCTGGGGACATCGGATATATTCAAGGCCAAGTTAGATAGATATTGATCTGTAGGGAGACCAAGGGCTCTGGGAACAGAAAGAAAAGTGGAGTTAAGCCACAATCAGATCAGCCATTTCATGTAGAGTAGTTTTGATGGGTTGGATGATCTACTCCTGCTCTTTTTTCTTATGATCTTAAGATACATTTAAAAGATCTTTAAGTGCTTTAAAATAAGCAGAGGCGTTATCTATGGCATCCTGGTCAATACTTGTCACTCAACCAACATCACTAAAAAAGTGAATCATTATCTCATCGCTGCTTGTAGGAACTTGCCCTGTGCAAATTTTGGCTTCTACCCTTCCTCTGCTAAGACAGTGATTATACTTCAAAAGGATTTCTTTGATTGTGAATCATTCTGAGTGATGCTGAGATTATGAAAAGTGATACATAAATCTACAGCTTCCTTACTTCTAGCTCATGTAAAACATGGTGTGTAATGTTCCCTAAATCCTTCATGGTAATGTGTCACAGCCTTTACCTCAGAAGAAACCCCTTCCGGTGCAGTATGTGATATTTTTCTATTTATCACACTAAAATATCTAGAGTAAAATTACTGATCCAATATAAACCAGTCCTCATCAAAGGGATTTTTGATGTGGCCCTATGCCCACTATCCCAAATGCATTTCACATAGCGCTTTTAAGCCGGCAATAAAGGAAACTTTCATTCTCATTAGCTTAGTTTGAATGAACCAGGCACTGTAGTACTTAGGTTAAATTATTTTAAAAGAGAGTGAGATGTTTGCTTGAGAAAGATAAATTGTAAAGGCTGCTAAAAGTAAGCATAGATAGCTGGATTAGTAGAGAGGTCAAAGCGCATAAGCTTCAAACTAGGACTAAGATCATCAGGATTGAAAGCAGAAAGTAGTTTTTCACATAGCGGGGGGTGGAAATCTGATATTTTTCTACTCCAAGAATTAGTGGATGCTGGTCAGTTTGTATATTCAAGACAGACAGTGACAGATTGTTATGTTAGTTAAGCATAGCAAGAGTTAGTCATCTGTGCTGTGATACTCATTGACCAAACAGATATATAATCCAAATGAGTGGTCAGTATTTATGCTGGGCTTGTTATTTTTAATATATTGAAATATAATTTGCTTCATTTAGTGTAAATCCATGAGATCAATGATAGGTACAAAGATCAGTAACAAGAATGACAATGTAACCTTTTATGAAGTATGCATTGACATACGGAATCATGGAAATTTATTGTACTCTTTACTGCAAGAAATTAAAGCCCAAATTTCCCAATCAGATCAGAACTCCTATATCCAACACTGATCCAATGACAAAAAACATTTGTCTTCCTCCAATTTTTCTGGTCAATCTTCCAATGGAAGATCTTTCCAAACCAACTCAACACAAAAAGCCTCAGAGACAATAGCAAAGGGAATATGCATAGAAGCCATATCCCTTTTTACAGCACTCGCTGCTGTAATTGGGTAAGTGAAGAGTGCAAATGTCCCGAAGCACCTTTGAAACGCTATGAAGAGAGGATAAGTGTGTAAGCTGGAGTAGGGTGGATAAGGTAATTCAGTAAGGATAGGGGATAAGGGTAGATGATAGGGGATAAGGATAGATGATAGGTTGGGTAAGAAGGTAGAGTGAAAAAGTAAGAAGGTGACATGAGTAATGTAAGGGGTAAGAGGGTGAGGTAAGTGGGTGGGTAAGACGGTAGGATGGGTAGGTTAAGTGGGCAAGGGGAATGGGTCAATTATGAGGCTGGGTGGGAAAGATAAGTGGATAAGATCATAGGGTGAGTGAGAGGGGTGGGTGGCAGTTGGTCAGAGTGGTGAGGAGTCAGTTGCTGGGGTAATTTTGGGAGAAATCAAAAGATTCAGTGGGGTCTCAGATAGTGAGATCATTTCAAGTCAGAACATGGAGGGGAGTAGATGGGAAGAGGGCACGATTGTTTCAAGGGAAGTCAGAGATGTGTGATTGTGGGGGAGTTGGGGTCATGACGATCAGGTGGTGAGGTCAGTTCAAGTCAGTCAGGCTAGTCATGGGGTTGTGGAGGGAGTGAGGAGTCAGCAGGGAGTTGGAGAGCTTCGGGGGGGAGTTAGGGTTGAGGTTGGGGCAGGTAAGATTCAGGGACCAGGGTGATGGGGGAAGCGGGAGAGTCCGGGGGGATAGGGAAGTGGAGATCAAATCAGGTTGAGTTGGGAAGTCATTGGGGAAGACTCTGGGGGGTCAGAGGCATTAACACAGTAAGAAGTCTCACAACACTAAGTCAAAGTCCAACAGGTTTATTTGGTAGCAAACGCCATTAGCTTTCAGAGCACTGTTCCTTCATCAGATGAGTGGGGAGTTCTGATCACAAACAGGGTATATAAAGGCACACGCTCAGTTTACAGAATACTGATTAGAACAGACCATTGTCTGCAGCAAACTACCCAGCCTTCAGAAGAACAGTCACCACGACACCACACAACCCTGCCACAGCAACCTCTGCAAGACATGCCAGATCGTTGACACGGATGCCATCATTTCACATGAGAACACCATCCACCAGGTATATTGTATATACTCTTGCAACTCGGCTAACGTTGTCTACCTGATATGCTGCAGGAAAGGATGTCCCGAGGCATGGTACATTGGGGAGACGATGCAATCACCAGGCAAGACTGTCCTCTTCCTGTTGGCAAACACTTCATCGGTCATGGCATTCGGCCTCTGATCTGTTCAAACTTCCTGGGAAATTCCCACGGAGTCATTGCAGTGGCATCTCCGAGGGGTCTTGTAGCACATCTTGGCAAGGGGAATACATCCAGTCTCCAACTATCCGGAAACCGGAAGATCTGGGCCAGATACGTGTTATATGTATCGCACCGTGTACAGTAAGTGGAAATGTTATTGTGTTATTATGTGTGTGAAGACTTCTGCAGAAAGAAAAACTCCATTTGGAATTCTTGCCACATAATCCATACACAGGAGAAAATCCATCTGGAGTGATCTCAGAAGGGAGAATTCATGTGTACAGTGCAAGCCCACCCCCTGCTGGGCAGTTACAGTGACGCACTGCTGGGCCTTGGGGATAAAGGTGCAAATGTTGGACAGAAGCAACACTGTGGAACCTTTCTAATACATTTAAATCACACATTGAAAAACGCTATTTATTTTTAATTTACTTTCACTTGGTTGTTCAAAAAGATAGTGCAGACTTCCAAACATACCACTGCTTGAGGTCAATTAAAATATAAGGGAAAGGACTGTGATATAAGATGAGAATGACAACTTGTGAAAGATATTTTTGAGAATTACTTGAAAGAGCATTCTTAAGGCCCAAATTAACAATTTCCAGAGCTTAACTTGAGCACACTAGCTGTCTCTAGGCACGGCAAAAGATGTGGCGGGGAGGGGTGGGGGTGTTGGTCAAGGAGGAAGTTTGATCTGGGAATGTTGGTCCCCTCCCACTAGGACAATGTGCTGGAAAGATGTTCTGCACTAGCAGTCAACCTCCATCCATTTAATTGCAGCAACACATTTAGAGTACACAAAGCACTTGACAGTATTTTAGATGGAACAATCTTTATTAACATCTAGGATGAAGGATCAGTTCAATTCATATCACGGAGTGGCTTTCAGCTTCTAGTCTATCTTTCAAATCCTCTGAAGAACTGCGCTCCTTTTTACGTCATATATTACTTCCTTCAAAGATTCATGTCACTGATCAGATCTCATGACCTATCTATTCTCAAATCCTTTTGAAGATTGTCCTGTCATGTTAACAGTTGCAGTTGGTTACTCAAAGGCGTTTTTCCCTCAACTAAGATGTCCTGACCCAACTGTTCTTAATCTCTGTGAAGAACAGGCTCTACTAACTGTCATTTTTACATACTATAGTTAATGGACCCTTCTCCCTGTATTTATTACCCTAACCACTTATTCCTTTGCATTTTCCCATTTACAACATGTCTGACTTTAAAAGTTGAAGACAAGCTATGCATTCTTCTCGTGACATTTCAAAGTCAACATGCTTATCTTGGAAGGTTTGTTGTTACATGCTACAACGATGTTTGATTATTAACCTTTAAGGATCAAAATGTTCAACAGACAACTCTCCAGGATGTCCATAGTCTGTGCCCATGCTGATCAGACTATTCCTGGGATGCCAAAATTGTTTCATTTGATCAGTTTTTCATGCTTAGATTTCTTCTTGCACATTCCTTACCTTTTTCCTATTCATACCCTTCCTCAATCTTGTACATATCTTTTGTTTCTTCAAATTCTTTTATCATAGGGGTACTTTGGTGTAGGTACAAAGAAAGGTAACAGCAATTTGACAACCTGTTATACTCCATGCCTGATTTTTCCTTGATTAGATTAATTTATCTTAGAGTCTCTACAGTACAGAAGGAGACCATCTGGCCCATTGAGTCTGCACCAACCACAATCCCATCCAGGCCCTATCCCCATAACCCCACTAACCCCCAGACATTAAGGGTAAATTTAGCATCTTTGGACTATGGGAGGAAACTGGAGCACCTGGAGGAAACCCATGCAGACAGGGGGAGAACATGCAAACTCCACACAGACAGTGACCCAAGCCAGGAATTGAACCTGGGTTCCTGGAGCTGTGAGGCAGCAGTGCTAACCACTGTGCCACCATGCCGCCCATAAAAGTTATATGTTCAACATTGAATTTTACCCCCACACCTCATAATGTCTCATGATTATATCACTTCTGCTGTTTAAAGATCTGTGGTTCCTCAATAAGTATTTAACATATAATTAAACTTACTTCCTTTTGTATGTGGTTGTGTTTTTCCTCCTTCCTACATTTCTCTTGTTCTCTTCCCTTTTAAATGCTGTTGATCTTCTAGTCCTGATAGTGTGTCCGGTACTAGACATTAATTTGCCTGTTCTCGCCTCAGATACTGGCTGATCTGTGTGTGGCTCCGGCACGTTATGTTATTGTACTGCATGGAGAGAAGACGTTATACTGCTGCTCCTCATGCTATTCAGTGCCCACGAACAGCTTCTTGTGAGATACCTGCAGAGTCCAGTTATTTGCCTTGTGCTGAGCCAGTCAAGGTGAAAGTTGAGGGTTCACCTTCTTCTTACAACTCAGGGTTCATTTCAATTTTCACTGACTGCTGAGACATGTTTGATTCAGGAATAGAACACTTAGCACTCGGAGAATATAAAAATAACTGCTGGCAGACAAGGTCTTTTATCAGATTGCTGCAGTATCTATGGAACTTGAGTAGAATGCAACAGTTAGCATGCAGGACCGGAGTCAGTGTCAGTGAAGAACAGTAATCACTGAGGCAATAACAGAATGGATGTTAATGTCAGAACAGTGTAAGGATCAGTTCTCTGTCAAAAAAAAGACTGAACATAGGTGTGTTATTAAAAAAAACCTTCAAC
Organism: Carcharhinus amblyrhynchos; assembly: GCF_965287045.1. NCBI lineage: Eukaryota > Metazoa > Chordata > Chondrichthyes > Carcharhiniformes > Carcharhinidae > Carcharhinus > Carcharhinus amblyrhynchos. The sequence continues at coordinate 39,523,603 of NC_137330.1, forward strand.
TAAATGGCATTCAGGAAAGAGCTTTGTTTGACAGTTAAATGCTTCACGATGTAGTACAGAGTCTTCTATTCATTACAGAGCATTTACTGTTAGCTGTTGGGTGTGGGTCATTAGGTATTGTTAATCTATTCATCATCTCAGGCAGCTCAACAGTAAGTATTTATTAACTACTAGAAATGATATACATAGGTACAGTAAAGGTCTAAGCCAGGTCTTCAAGCTTTCTTCTACACATAGGAACATAAGAACTAGGAACATAAATAGGCAATTTAGCAATTCCAGCCTAGTCCACCACTTAATACCATCTTATAGGCCTCAACTCCACTTTCCTATCCATTGACAATAGCCCTTCAAACCCTCACTAATTAAAAATCTGTTCACCTCCTCCTTAAATTTAATCAATGTCCTGGCATTCACCACATTCTGGGCTGTGAATTCCATAGACTCATGACCCATTGAGAGAAGTAATTTCTCCTCATCTCTGTTTTAAATCCCTTATCCTAAAACTATGATTTCTTGCTCTAGATTGCCCTATAAGAGGAAACATCCTCTCCACATCTACTTTGTCAATCCCCCTTATCACCTTGTACATCTCAATTAGATTTCCTCTCATTCTTCTAAACTCCAGGCAGTATAGGCTTAAACTGTCCAATCTCTCTTCCTAAGATAAACCCATATCTCTGGAATCAATCTAGTGAACCTACTCGAACCATCTCCAATGAAACTACATCCCTCCTCAGGGGGACCAAACTGTCCACAATATTCTAAGTGCTTTGTACAGTAGCAGCAACACTTCAGTACTTTTTATTTTCTATTCCTTTAGAAATAAATGCCTAGATTCCATTTGGCTTCCTTATTATCTGCTGTTCCTGCATACGAGTTTCCTGTGATTCATACATGAGGACACCCAGGTCACTCTGCACCAAAGCATTCCAAGTTTCTCTCCACTTCGCTAATAATTTGCCTTTGTATTTTTCCTACCAAAATGGATAACCTCATAATTATCCATATTAAATTCCATCTGCCAAATTTTGCTCCATTTACTTAACCAATCCATACCAATTTGTAAATTTCTTATTTCATTTTCACAACTTACAATTCCAACTCTGGAGTCATCTGCAAATTTGGCTATAGTACCTACTTTTCCCTGGACCCAAGTCATTAATATAGATTGTAAGTTGTTGGGGCCCAAGGACCGAATCCTGTGGTACCCGACTAGTTACATCTCTCTAACCATAAGAACATAAGAACATAAGAACATAAGAAATAGGAGCAGGAGTAGGCCATCTAGCCCTTCGAGCCTGCCCCGCCATTCAATAAGATCATGGCTGATCTGTTGAGGCTCAGTTCCACTTTCCCGCCCTCTCCCCATAACCCTTAATCCCCTCTCTTATCAAGAACCCATCAACCCGCTTCTTAAAAATATTTAGCGAGGCAGCCTCCACCACTTCAACGGGCAGAGAATTCCAGAGATTCACCACCCTTTGAGTGAAGAAGTTCCTCCTCAACTCCGTTCTAAACCGCCTCCCCTTTATCTTGAGGCTGTGCCCCCTAGTCCTACTGTCTTTTTTGAGCGGGAAGAGTCTCTCCACCTCTATCCTATCCATCCCATTCATCATCTTATACGTCTCAATGAGATCTCCCCTCATTCTTCTAAACTCTAACGAGTACAAGCCTAGTTTATTCAGCCTCTCCTCATAGCTCAATCCCCTCAACTCCGGTATCAGCCTAGTAAACCTCCTCTGCACTCCCTCCAGGGCCAAAATATCCTTGCGCAGGTGCGGCGCCCAAAACTGCACACAGTACTCCAGCTGCAGCCTCACCAATGCCCTATACAGCTGCAGCAAGACCTCCCTACTTTTATATTCAATCCCCCTTGCTATGAAGGCCAGCATCCCATTCGCCTTCCTGACCACCTGCTGCACCTGCAAGCTGGGTTTTTGCGACTCATGCACAAGGACCCCGAGGTCCCTCTGCACCGTCGCCTGCTGCAGTTTTTCGCCACGTAAGTAATAGTCCTTCCTACCATTCTTCCTACCAAAGTGGACCACCTCACACTTGCCAACATTAAATTCCATTTGCCATTTCCTGGCCCATTCGCCCAGCCTATCTAGATCCATCTGCAGACTCTCCACACCCTCCGCACAATTTGCCTTTCCCCCAATCTTGGTGTCATCAGCAAATTTCGACACCCTGCACTCGGTTCCCTCCTCCAGATCATCTATATAAATGGTAAATAGCTGAGGCCCCAGCACCGACCCCTGGGGCACCCCACTAGTCACCAACCGCCAATCCGAATAGCACCCATTGACCCCCACTCTCTGCCTCCTATTTGACAACCAATCAGAAAAAGAACCACATATCCTGACTCTCTGCTTTCAGTTGGTTAGCCAACACTCTGTCCAAACTAATAAATTACTCCCTAATCCCATGTGAACTAACCTTGTGTATTGACAATTTGTGTGGTACCTTATCAAATGCCTTCTGGAAGTCCATCTACATCTACATCTACAGGATCTCTATTATCCACCTTGTTTGTTACATCTTCAAAGAACTCAAGCACATTAGTCAAACATGATTTACCCTTCACGAAACCGTGTTGACTCTGATGGATTGTATTTCGATAGATGTTAAACTAATTGGCCTATAGTTTCCTACATTTTGCCTCTCTCCCTTTTTGAATAAGGGCATTATGTTAGCATTTTCCCAATTCACTAGAACCTTTCCCACATCCAGAGAATTTTGAAATATTGGGCAGGATTTTAAGGCCTCACTTGAGCGAGACCAGAAATTCCCGCTCAAGGTCAACAGAGATTTCTATTGTTAGGTCCTTGTCCGCTCCAATTCTGGGGTGGAGGAAATGGTAGAATTTCAGCCATTGTAATCAATGGATTCAATTCTTCAACGCTACTTCATTTAAGACCCTAGGATGTAGGCCACCAGGCCTTTGGGACTTGCCTGCCTTCAATCCCTGTAGTTTGCTCAGTTCCTTTTCCCTAGTGATGATTGTTCTAATTTCCTCCCTTTCTATAACCTGTGCCTTTTCTGTTACTATTGGGATGATACAACTGTTCTCCACTGTGAAAACTGAGGCTAAATATTGATTTAGTATCTCAGCTATATCTGCAATCCCCAGTATTAACTCTCCAGCCTCATCTTCCAAGGGATCAACTTTCAGTTTAGCTACACATGGCCCTAGCCAATACTGTACTGACCCCGATGAGCAAATCGTGTGTTCTCTTACATTACTATGTGAGCAGTATTGAACCCAGTCCCACATTAACCCTTTATGTGCCAGACCGTTATATTACGTTTAGCAACTTTTACCACCTCAATCCAAATACACCCATTCCCACGTGTGCCCGTCGGCCAATGCATAAGTTACAGTATCTCCTTTTCATGTCTGCTTGGTGCTTTTAGTGCTGCTGCCACAATATTTCTATAATGTTTATAAGTCTTTTTTTTGGAACAAAAGGCATGGAAGTGATATGGACAGATTCCCCAATGTGAGAGCATGTATCCTACGATAATAAAAGGCAGACATGCATTGTCTTTCTAAATGAAGTGTAATTAATAAGTAACAGTAGCCTTTGTGGTGTGTAATGTGAGTTTCCACAGTAGTTCTATGTGAAGAAGTTACTTGAGTATTCACAGAGGCCATTCTGATACTATGGTGCTGTGAGAGGCAGAGTTTGAGAAACAAGGTGATGATAAAAGGCTGAATGAGTGATCGAGGATGTATATTGGCAAGAGTGATTTGATTTACTTTGACAAACCTTGTGAGGTAATTGAATTTTTCCTTGCACTGTGAGACAGCACTTGGGTGATTCTGGTTATGGGTTCCAGTCTCATCTTGTAAATTTGTAGAAATTGTATTTATTACATTTTGACTTGATTTAATTTATTTGAATACAGCCTAATTATTGGGACCAGAATTACACCTTTAGACTATTTGAGTTTGACAGAGGTATAACCATCAGGCAAACACTCAGACACTGAATTAGCCAATAACATCAAATTTATTGATTATAAGCTAACTAAAACAACTTGCGATTGGAACCCAGCCATAACGCAAGAAACTGCAAATCACAATTGGACTACTGGTTGTAGCAATACAAGTGCTGAGTTTGTAAGTTGTGGGGCCTGCTGACAAAGATCCTGACAACAGATGTTTCTGGATTTTGGAGTTCTGGACTGGAAAAGTAACCATGTATCGTAAAATTTGTGACCTATAGATACTGATCGTTCTGCCAATGGGAACAGATCTTTCCCATCCATTCCATTAAGTCTCACCTTGATCTTCGCTGCTCTAAAGAAAATAATTTAAAATCCTTTCATTTTGCCAAGCAACTGAAGTTCCTCATCCCTGGTGCTATTCTGGTAAGTCTACTCTGTCTCAACTCTGAAGCCTTGACATCTTTCTTAAAATGTTGTGCCCATTTATTAGGCACAATATCCCGGATGAGGCCTAACCTATGATTTCTGAAGATTTAGTATAATGTCCTTGCTTTTGTATTCTTTGCTTTTATCTATAAAGCCAAGAATCCTGTATGTTTTTTAACAGCCTTTTCAACTTGTCCTTCCTGGCACCCTCATGGACTTGGGTATAAGAATCCCATGCTCTCCCCTTTTTAAAAATGTATCTTTCAACTTAGATTGTCTCTCCTCATTTTTCTTTCCAAAATGCATTACGTCATTCTTCTCTGTATTAAATTTCATCTGACCTGGTGTCTATTTTCGGAATCTTCTGGTTGACTCAATGGATTAAAACGTGTTTACTTGAAGGATCAAAAGTCTGACCTGTGTGAGGATCTTCACACATCTTTGAACTGGGATGATCCGTGAAAATGACTGCGAGGATGGAGGGGAATTGTGTAACACTTCCCTGAAAAAAAAGACAAAGGTCAGATGGCTTGTGTTGCCAGGAGACATTGCTCACTGGTTAGGTACAGAGTTGAAGGGACATTGACACAAAATAGCAGATGGCAGCTTGCTAATTATTTGAAGCCCAGGGACCTGATGCAGAGGTTAAGTTTTTCAGAAGGGCAAACTGCTGGATTCTTTTGTCTGTTTGACTATTTAGTAACCTTTTCAAAGCAATATGCATTTAATTTCCAATCTTCTCAATTCTGAAAAATGCTTTAAAAAGTAAATATGGAGCAATCAAATGACTGGTAGAGTGTACAAATAGGGGAGCTTCTCAATATTCTAACTGAATAGATGTCATCATAATTCTCAATATGATGCTCTTACAAATCATCTACACCTCTCCCACCAGTGAGGATTTGCTTGACATGCAGATTGGAGGCCGGTTACGCAGGAAGATTGTCACTAGCTTTCCTTGGCTAATTGTGAAGGATGCCCTCTTTTGAGCAATCAACATGCAATTGTTGCCACAGTTTGACACTTTTACATATACCTACCATTTGCACAATCAATATTTGTCTGAGCAGTTTGAGGATCTCATGCATTTCAAGGAGAATCTAACCTAATTATAATTGCAGTCAGGAAAGAGCCCACTTACTTTCAAACAGCGCTTTTCTTGGCAGTCTGGAAAGCTGTAAGGATGTTCACTTTTGCAGGTACTTCATAGAACTGGAGATAAAGAAAATGCAAATACATTTGTAGCAGGAACTGAGCCATGAAAGGCATCTCTTTATTTAAAGTAAATGATTTTAAAAATCTATTTTATATATATAATACATATGTGATATACATTTGAAGCTCGATACTTTCATGTTGTGTAACATAAAAATATTTATGAGAAAAAGTCTGAAATATGTTTTGCATTGAACATGAAGTAATGCTATGAACACAATCTTGAACAAGCTAAACACAATAGTATCACAAATCTGCCCCAACTAAAACATGAGTGTTAAATTGACGTTTCTGGTGACACTGCTGATCTTACAAAAGCCCCAAAGGCATAAAATGGTGTGAGGTGCAATGCTGGCTACTTGCAATGCATGTTACCATGCATCCCATGCTGAACGGCATGTTTGGACACACATAGAACCATAGAATCCCTGCAATGCAGATGGAGGCCATTCAGCCTGAGAAATGCAAGAGAATCTACACAGACTGTCTGACAGAGTATCTTATTTAGAGGTCTTCTCCACACTATCCCTGTAACCCCACACATTTATCATGACTAATCTGCATCACTTACGTAATACTAAGGGCCCTAATTTAAGGGCTGGGCAGACTTGAAACTGGGAGTGTTTCAAATCCAAATTTTCGAACATGTTCTCCGACGCTGCCATACGCACTCTGCCTGCAAAAATATCAACGATTCTGAATTGAGCTGCACAAGCCTGTGGTCGGGGTTATTGCACCCGAAATCCTGCAGCTCCAATCGGCACCTCCAACTGCGCATGCACAGAAAAAAACGATAGAATGCTGATCCCCTGCCACATCGCTCCTGGGCTGGATAATGCCTCCCCCTGGCCCCCATAGACATTGCTCTACCCGCACACCATAACTGACCCCCTTATCCCCCCACCCTCCCAACACCCAGAGCAATCACGGGCCTTTTCCCCTCCCCCCCCCACTTTCCCCCACCGATCACAGGCAGAGTGGCAGCAGACCCCCCACCCCTTCATCCCCTCTGATAACATGCAGAGTGGCAGTGCTCCACCCTTCCCTTCCACCAATCACAGGAAAGTGGCAGTGGACCCCCTCTTCCCCTCCAATCACACACACAGTAGCAGCGGACCCCTCACCCTCACATCCCCCTGCCCCCCACCAAACAGCCATCTGACCCGCCTCTCCCCGCAACCAGAGAACTATCTCACCCACCTCTCTCCGCAGCCCCCCCCCCGCCCCCCACCAGAGAACCATCTGACCCGCCTCTCCCCCCCATCCCCACCCCAGGACCAATCTGAGCCAGACAGCTGCAGGAGGCTCGGAACGAACCTTCTCAGAAGTTAGAGCACCCAAATCAAACCTTTGTGGACCATGTCTGTTTTGTGCCGAATCTGGACGGGCGAACGCGGTGGTAGAGGGGAAAGTGCCGGTAAGTTTGGCCGTGCAGCCTATTAAGTAAATTTAAATCCATGCACCTGTTTCGTCCGCAGTCCTGACAGTGGCCATTTTTCGGCCCTTGGTAAAGGGGGAACAGGTACAGAAGCAAGAGCAGATCATGCTACTCGCCTCACACCCAACTTTACCAAGTTTTCACGCCTGAAAACGGGTACAAGTTGATTATAAAATCCATCCCTAAGAGGCAACTCAGTATTGCCAGTCGACCTAACCTGCTCATCTTTAGATTACGGGAGGAAACTGGAATACCCGGAGGAAATCCACACACACACGGACAGAATGTGCAAATTCCACACAGACACTCAAGGTCAGAGGATTCGATCCCCTATAGATTTTCAGAGAGTATTGCTTGTACCTTAGGGCTGAGGGGAGGAGTGAGGGATGGGGGCAGGATTTCCCCCAGTGCGCTGAGGAGCTGGTGTCCAAATCCATGATGGTCTGCTGCATCCTGCATAAATAACCTTGCCATTATAAAGGCACAACCATTGTCACTAGGTATCCAGCCACTCTGAAAAAGGAGAAAGAGGAGGAGGGGAGAAAATGCATCCTTGACCCCCTTCACTCCAAACAGGCTCCTCGAGGGTAGCTCCTCAGATCCACTTGTTGAAGAAAAACTTCCTTTCACAGAATCACAGGGCAGTTACAATGCAGAAGGCCATTCAGCCCTTCATATCTGCACCAGCTCTCCTAATGAGCATTTCACTTCATGCTATTCTCCTGCTTTCTCCTCGTAACCGACGCATTGTTTCTTTTCACATGTTTAATTCCTTTCTGAATGCCTTAGTTGAAGCTGCCTCCATCACAGCACCATGATACCACCATTCCTCACCTTACATTCATCAGGGTATTGTAAAAACCAATCTTCAAAGACTCAAGCTTAATGAAAATCATGATTGTTTGATTTAAAAGTCCAGCAGTTTTCGAAGGTCATCAGCGTAATAGTAATGAGACTGAACAGTTAGTGAGGATTATTGGAAAAGGCACTATTGCACTGTACCTTCGGTCTACTCGTACGTTAATACTGCTGTGAAAAATGAAGCAAAAACATACAAATTCCTTCCTTCAATCATGTTCAGCTTCTCTGAAATCTGCCTGTTACAGCCTCCAGCAATGCACTAAATACAATCTTGAGTTGCAAGCTGGCAGGCTCGTCAAAAAGTTACATCAACAGTACAGCAGAGACTTTTATCCATTACAAAACTGCTACAGCAGCTCTTCCATAGTTTTTTAAATAAATTTCTGAACATTGTACCCAAAATGTGCCCTACCAGTACAGGTTGATGCAGTCACCTGGATTGTAAAGCCAAGAGGTAATTTTCCAACTTTGTACCTCTCGGAAATGCTTTATACCCCACAAATATGTCCATTGGAAATTGGGACAATTTGAATGAATGGTTGGACGATCACATGTAGCCATGTTTAAATGTACAGTTGTCAGCCAAGAGTACAAATGACCTTTCTGTACCATCATTATGCATTCCACAATCAGACACTTCATACTTATTTTCCAAATCCTCTGGGCTAACTAACAAGACCCAAATCATCAGTGCAAGTTCTTTACTCCTGATCTTCATGGTATATTTACTATATCTGGGCATTTTGATAGTGCAGTCACAAATCCTGGCACAATAGAAGTTGGGAGTCAGTATTGGTAAGCTGGGACTTTTTACTAGGTACTGCATAATGGTGTGTGGTAAATTTTAACTTGGACAGTGGTGGTGGTGGCCCAAAAGTTATTTTTCAACCCATTTATCCTACCATTATGGTGGCCAATATCCTCAAATGGGCCTTCCCCTGGGCAACCTGGCACCTGCTAGTTTCAGGTGGTAGAACTTTTAATATGCAAGTTGGCGAGGTTGGGGGGCAGTTACAGTGACATATAAAGAATCCTGATTATAGTTTTGACAATCATCTACAAGGGCCATGCACAGAAACGACTCTTCAGAGTTTCATCAGATGTATAACAGAAATGGTGGCCTGGCTGTAGTGTTATTTTAAGGACTCAGCACCCAACTTGCAAGGAAGGTGAATTTGAAGAAGTTTTATTACTGTAGTGTCTCAGTGTAGAGTGGAATGTTTTTGAAGGTAATGCAGTCAGTTTCTACATCTATAGAACATAGAACATTACAGCGCAGAACAGGCCCTTTGGCCCACGATGTTGCGCCGACCAGTTAAAAAACAATGACCCACTAACCTAAACCAATCCCTTTTCGTCCATAAACCTATCCACAGATCTCTTAAACGCCCCCAAACTAGGCGCATTTACAACCTCAGCAGGCAGGGCATTCCAATCCCTCACCACCCTCTGGGTAAAGAACCTACCCCTGACATCCGTCCTATAACTACCCCCCCCTTAATTTATAGCCATGCCCCCTTAGGAGGAAGGGTTCTGCACCCTCACAGAACGTAGGGGATTAGGTCATTTTTTTTAATTAATTGATTTGATGTGATCATCAGTGGCTATCAGCATTTATTGCCCATCCCCAATTGCCCTTGAGAATGAGGTGATGAGCTGTCCCCTTGAATCTCTGTAGTTTGTGGGGTGCAGGTAGACCCACACTGCTGTCAGGGAGGGACTTCCAGTCTTTTAACCCAGCAACAGTGAAGGAACAGTGATATATTTCCAACTTAGGATGGTGAGTAGCTTGAGGGTGTGACTGCGAGTGTCACATCAAACAGGGGGAGTATCAAGGCTGTTTCGTTTACCTCTTTCTCCTCTTCCTGGAGTTGTTGTGACTGAGCATTTGGGAACGCTTAGGTGTCTAAAAGCAGGCAGCCAGGAGCAGAAGATGTTGCACTGAGTGAAAGGGAGGCGTGGGGGTGTAGGCAGTAGAAAGCAAGAGAACCATAGAATCCCTATAGTGCAGAAGGAGGCCATTCAGAGGCTGCACTGACAACAATCTCACTCAGGCTCTATTCCCACAAACCCGCTCATTTACCCTGCTGGTCCCCCTGACACTAAGGGGAAATTTAGCATGCCCAGCAAAACTTAACCTGCAGATCTTTTGACTGTGGGAGGAAACCGGAGCACCTGGAGGAAACCCATGCAGACACAGGGAGAATGTACAAACTCCACATTCAGTGACCCAAGCCAGGAATTGATGCCAAGTCTCTGGCACTGTGAGGCAGCAGTGCCACCATGCCACCCAATAAGAGGTCCCAGGTTGCATTGTCACCAGTTTGCTGAGGGACATGGGAGTTCAGATGGAGCACGAGAGAGGAACATAAACATTTTCAGTGGTATTGGATGCTGCTGAGAACCATCTCCTTCACAAGACTAAGGAGATGCTGGCATCCTTGTCTTCTGCTCTCTGTTTTTGTATGAGTGTCACTTTTTCCAGGAAGAGAAATGGCACTGCAATCCTCAGCCCGCTGCTGAATGCAGAAGCAATCAGCATTGCGGACGCTGTTTGACACAACACTAAAATCAGGAAAATAAGCTGCAGTACCAAATTTACAGATTGCCCACGGTCAGTAGAAATCAGGTGCACTCAGGTCCCAAATTATGACTCCCATGCCTGAAAAATGGGGCAACCTAATTATTAACCTGTAGTGTGATGAACCTCCTTCGCACATCAGCCTTCTTATAGTTTTTTTGAGTCAAATTGTTACTTGCGATAAATTATAGGCAGTTTTGTACTGTAGTTCTGTACCCATTTTAACTTGAACTAAGATTGGTCAGGCTCACCTCCCACTGGGCCAGCAGCAGCAAACAGAACAAGCTTTCTGTACACCAGTCTCAGATGAATTCAAACCCCAGATGGACAGCATGAAGAATAAAAATGACAAAATATTTTTTAATCAAAAATATCTGATTTTCTTGTGATTAAACCACCCCCCCACTGTAGCACACCATAAATCAATCTTGATGATCAAATCCCACATCACATCTTCATTTTTTATTTATCCTTCCTGTCCACTAGCACTACCTCAAAAAACTGTTAAGTCACTGAGCAAAGTTATTCTTTTATTGAACCTTTGAATTAATCTGAAACAGTTCACCTCTTTAGCACCGAGAGGTTTTTTGTCCTCTGCAGCTTTGCTGATGATTAAGCAAGTATGTTCATAGAATCCCAACAGTGCAGGAGGCCATTCAGCCCATTGAGTCTGCACTGATTCTCCGACAGAGCATCTTTCCCAGGCCCACACTCCTGTCCTATTTCTGTAACTCCCATGCATTTATCCCACTAACCTACACATTTTGGGACTCTTGTGGACAATTTAACACGGTCAATGCACCTAACAAGCATGTCTTTCAGACTGTGGGAGAAAACCGGAACACCTGGAGGAAACCCACATTGACATGGGGAGAACGCGCAAACAGTCGCCCAAGACTGGAATCGAATCCTGGCCCCTGGTGCTATGAGCCAACAGTGCTAACCACTGTGCCACCATGCAAAAGAATCATAGTGCGACTGACACCTTTTAATACTCACACAGAAGTGTTTGCATTAGCACCACTGGATTTAAACCTATCATGTCAAATCTAAATTTTAGTTGCAGAAAAAAGTGAGGCTGATTTAATAATTATACAAGATGATTTTCATTTCTGTATCAGCCCGTTTGCACTTTAAAAAAATGGGGCAGTAACAGAACAAAAACAACAGGGAAATGAAGTTGCCAGCTTATTGCTACATTGTTACACCCATCCCAATTTTTTCAAGTTGACCCCAAGCTACTTAGGCAGAAATATTGCCAGAAACAGATGGGGACTTAATTAATATATGCTAATCAGGATCAATTGGCATAATTATGATTAGCATACTATTTACATCTCTGCCTGAATTGCCAATTGCTGTTCCCATCCACAAACCTTGGACATTAAAACTTGGGTGTCAGCCATTATCTATAGTATTTGAAGAGATTTCCAGCTGCTCTCAAATCTAGAAAAAGGACTGTAGAAATTTTAGTGAGATATTTTGCCTCCATTGAATAGTATTTTCTTGCTATTTTGGTACATTGGTAGGATCTGGTACATACATGGTTTACGTGGGATTGAGTATAGAACCGTCCATACAGTAATGTATGAAGACAGAGCCAAGGTCAGTCTAGAGATGGACAGAGATGTGTAAAGATCTTAGATGGAGTCAACTCCATACCTGCTACCTCTACTGTGTATATGTATATAGTTATGAGTTGTTAAAGACTTGCTGTGAATATTCTCTAGGTTAGAAAGCCTACTTCCTGATGACTGACACTGCTTTCTTTGTTAGGTGGCTTCAAAGTCTGTGCAGCTGCTGTAGAACATTCTGAACTGTTAAGGAGCTTCTGGTGCTGCACTTACTTCTTCAATCCCAGGGATTCCTCTCTGGAAAGAGAAGGATAGGGACAGCAAAGGAGCTAACAGAGCTGCAACTGGAGAAAGAACAAACGGGGAGCCTTCACCTTCCCAACAGAGGTTATAGGCCAAACAACATTCCTACACTTCTCAGAGGGGCAGTAATAAAGGAGGCTTTGTTTGTCAAGGAAGGTTGTCAGACCTCTGTAGTTTGCTGCTAAATATATCTGCAACAGACTGGCACAACCAGCACAATGCGACCAGCTGCTGTCAAGGTCACTTTACATCTGGCTGCCATAGGTTCTGACAAGAACTATCAGTAACATCAGTCAGTCTATCATCCATGCTTGCTTTAAACAAATGACATTCCCTGTGGTTTTCTTTCTTAGGATGCAGGTATTGCTGGCAAGGCAAATATTTATTAGCCATCCCTAATTGCCTTTGAGAACGTGGTGGTGAGCCACCTTCTTTAACTGCTGCAGTTTATATGGTATAGGTACACTCTCAGCTTTTAGGGGGAGAATTTGGATTCAGTGTCAATGAAGGTGATATATCTCCAAGGTAGGATGCTACGTGGCTTGGAGGGGAGCCTGCAGATGGTGGTGTTCCCATGTATCTGCTGCCCTGATCCTAGATTGTAGATGTTGTATGTCTAAAAGGTGCCATTGAAGGATCCTTGGTGAATTTCTGGAGTGCATCTTGTATACACTACACACTTTTGCTACTGTGCATTGGTGGTGGAGGGAGTAAGTGCTATTTTGCTGAAAGGGGTGCAATTCAAGTGGACTACTTTGTCCTGGATGGTGTCCAAGCTTCTTGAATGATGTTGGAGGGGTACTCATCCAATCAATGGTAATCATGGGAATTTTAAATAATGCATTTTCACCAATGGATGATGCCTTTAAATTTTCAAAGGGAGTTGGTTAGGTTGTTGGAGATGGTCATTCCTGACACTGGTGTGGCGCTATTGTTACTTGCCATTTATCTGCCCAAACCTGAATGTTGTCCAGACTTGCTGCACATGGATCTGAACTGTTTCAGTATTTGAAGAGTTGTGAATAGAACAAAACATTGTACAAACATTTGTAAACATCCATTTCTCTGACCTTATGATGGGGCGTTAAAGCCATCGATGAAGCAACTGAAGGCGATTCAGCCTAGGATACTATCCTGAGAAACTCCTGCAGTGATGTCAAAGAACAAAGAGCAAAGTAAATTACAGCACAGGAACAGGCCCTTTGGCCCTCCAAGCCTGCATCGACCATGCTGCCCGACTGAATTAAAACCGCCTACCCTTCTAGGGACCATAACCTCTATTCCCATCCTATTCATGTATTTGTCCAGACATCCCTTAAAACTCAATACTGTATCTCCTTCCACTACCTTCCCCAGGAGCAAGTTCCAGGCACCACCACCCTCTTGTGAAAAACTTACCTCATACATCTACTTTAAACCTTGCCCCTTGCACCTTAAACCTATGCCCTCTAGTAATTGACTCTTCCACCCTGGGAAAGAAACTTCTAACTATCCACTTTGTCCATACCCCTCTAATCTCGTAGACTTCTTTTAGGTCACCCCTCAACCTTCATCATTCCAGTGAGAACAAATCAAACTTCTCCAACCTCTCCTCATTGCTAATACCCTCTATATCTGGCAACATCCTGGTAAATCTTTTCTATACTCTCTCCAAAGCCTCTACATCCTTCTGGTAGTGTGGCAACTAAAATTGAACACTATATTCCAAGTGCAACCTAACTAAGATTCTATAAAGCTGCAATATGAATTGCCAATTTTTAAACTCAATGCTGTGGCCGATGAAGGCAAGCACGCTGTATGCCTTCTTGACTACCTTATCCACCTGCGTTGCCACTTTCAGTGACCTTTGTACCTGTACACCCAGATCCCTCTGCCTATCAATACCCTTAAGAGTTGTGCCATTTGCTGTAAATTTCCTATCTGTATTAAATCTTCCAAAATGCATTACCTCACATTTGTCCAGATTAAACTCCATCTGCCATCTCTCTGCCCAAGCCTCCAACTGATCTATAATCTGCTGTATTGTCTAATGATCCTTATCGCTATCTGCAAATCCACCAACCTATGTGTCATCCACAAACTTACTAATCAAACCAGTTATATTTTCCTCCAAATTATTTATATATACATTACAAATAACAAAACAAAAACACTGATCCTTGAGGAACGCCACTTGTCATAGCCCTGTGGAAGGGAGTGTTTCCATTCAGAAACACTCCCTTCCACAGCTACCCCTCTGTCTTCTATGACCAAGCCAGTTCTATATCCACCTTGCTAGTTCACCTCTAATCCCATGTAACTTCACCTTCTGCATCAGTCAGCTATGAGGGACTTTGTCAAAGATCTTACTGAAGTCCATGTAGACAACACCCACTGCCCTACCCTCATCAATCATCTTCGCCACTTCCTCAAAAAACTCAATCAAGTTAGTGAGACATGACCTCCCCTTCACAAACCATGTTGTTTCACGCTAATATGTCTACTTATTTCTAAGTGGGAGTAGGTCCTATCATGAAGAATCTTCTCCAATAATTTCCCTACCACTGACATAAGGCTCACCAGCCTGTAATTACCTGGATTATTCTTGCTGCCCTTCTTAAACAAAGAAACAACATTGGCTATTCTCCAATCCTCTGGGATCTCCCTTGTAGCCAGTGGGGATATAAAGATTTCTCTTAAAGCCCCAACAATTTCCTCCCTTGCCTCTCTCAGTATTTTGGGGTATATCCCATTAGGCCCATTAAGGACTTGTCTACCTAATGTTTCTCAAGAACTCAATACCTCCTCCTTTTTGATCTTAACGTGACTCAAACTATCTACACATTCTTTCCCAGATTCATCATCCATCAGGTCCTTCTCTTTGGTAACCTTGCCCATGTCCTCTGGCTCCACGCACAGATTCCCTCCTCTGTCCTTGAGTGGGCCAACCTTCTCCCTGGCCACCCTCTTGCTTTTTATATATATGTATAAAAAGCCTTGGGCTTTCCTTAATCCTGCTGGCCAATGATTTTTTTGTGACCCTTTTTAGCTCTCCTTACTCTTTGTTTAAGTTTCTTTCTACTTTCCTTGTATTCCACACTTGCTTCATGTGTTCCCAGCCTCCTATCTTTGACAAGTACTTCCTTTCTCTTTTTGATTAGGCTCACAGTATCTCTGGTGATCCAAGGTTCCCAAAACTTGCCATATTTATCCTTCATCCTTACAGGAATGTGTCAGTCCTGAATCCCAATCAACTTACATGTGAAAGCCTCCTACGTGACAGATGTTGATTTGCCCTCAGACATCTGCCCCCAATCTACATTCTTCAGTTCCTGCCTAATATTGTTGTAATTAGCTTTCATCGCCTTTAGCAACTTAAAGACTGCACTTATCTTTCTCCATCAGTACCTTACAGCTTACTGAATTGTGTTCACTGTTCCTGAACTGCTCCCCTACTGAAACATTGACCACCTGGCCAGGCTCATTCCCCAGTAAAAGGCCCAATATGGCCCCTTCCCTAGTTGGACTATCTATGTACTGTTTCAAGAAACTCTCCTGGATACTCCTTACAAACTCTGCCCCATCCCTGCCCCAGCACTAAGTAAGTCCCAGTCAACATAGAAGAAGTTAAAATCTCCCTCCACAACAACCCTGTTACTTTTACACCTTGACAAAATCTACCTTCATATCTATTCCTTTATCTCCCGCTGGTTGTTGGCCTGCCTATAATAAACCTCCACATTGTGACCACACCCTTCCTATTCCTGAGCTCTACCCATATTGCCTCTGAGGTGTCCTCCCAGAGTGCAGCTGTGATATCCTCCTGAACCAGAAGTGCAACTCCCCCACCCCTTTTACAACCCCCTCTGTCCCGCCTGAAACATCTGTATCCTGGAATGTTAAGCTGCCATTCCTGTCCTTCCCTTAACTACATCCTGGGACATGGCCTCCAACAGCTAGAACCATCTTCCTCTGTGCTAAGTATGACTTCAACCAGTGGAGACTTTTGCCCCTAAAGCCCATTGACTTCAATTCTGTCAGAGCACCCTGATGTCACACTCAGTGAAATGTTGCCTTGATGTCAAAGGCAGTCACTCTCACCTCACGGCTTGAATTCAATCCTTTTGCCCACGTTTCGATCAAAGCGGTAATGAAGTTAGGAGTCGAGTGGCCCTGGTAGAACCTAAACTCAGCATCACTGCTACAGCAAATACATTCATCAGTTTCCTGATGGATAACTGGAAGCAATAGGATAGGATATGGATTTTGCACAGATTGAGGGATTCTAGTCTGGGTTTCATTGACTGTACCCGTGGACTGCTTCACATAACCTCATTGTAATCACACATCACAAGGATCTCTCCATGCCAAAATGTGTAATCATCATCAGTAAGTAGGTCACTGCTCTCTTTACACTGGGGAGCAATTCTCTGTCTACCATTCTTGCCCTGTGCACAGGAAGTGAGAAATTGTCTGAGTTGGGATTTGGGTTATCACCACTGCATACTTGGTCAAGAATCTGTCAAAGCTGACACTTAGTGCAGAATTATCCCATGCCTCCGCCGTTGGGTTCAATGTCAGTTGGGTAGAGAATGCAGAATTCATTGCGAATCCAAAATCGGTTTCATGTCAACGTGAATTTCCCATGGGATCTTCCACTGAAGCTCGCCATGTTGAATGTAGAAATCTGCTGAAGACCAACGTGAACCCGATGCACATCATGCAAACGAAGGCCTGACTTGAATTTTCCCTCCATCCCAAGTCTCCATCAGCGGGAATTGCTGGAACAACATGAAGTGCAAAAGTCAGGACTTACCTGACAATGTCTGGGGCTGCCTTCGGAGTTCAGAAGGTGCAGATACAGAAGGTGAAGTAGCGTGGGATCAGAGGTGAGCTTGCAAGATGGATACAGAACTGGTTCGGTCATAAAAGTCAGAGGGTAGCAGTGGAAGGGTATGTTTCTGAATAGAGGGCTGTGACAAATGGCGTTCCTCAGGGATCAGTGCTGGGATCTCTGCTATTTGTAATATATAAACGTGATTTGGAGGAAAATGTAACTGGTTTGATCAGTAAGTTTGTGGATGACGCAAAGATTGGTGGAATTTTGGATAGCGATGAGGACCATCAAAGGATACACCAGGATAAAGATCAGTTGAAGACTTGGGCGGAGAGATGGCAGACGGCGTTTAATCCAGACAAATGTGAAGTAATGCATTTTGGAAGGTCTAATGCAGATGGGAAATATACAGTAAATGGCAGAACCCATAACAGGCAGAGGGATCTGGGTGTACAGGTACACAGGTCACTGAAAGGGGCAACGCTGGTAGAGAAGGTAGTCAAGAAGGCATACGGCATGCTTGCCTTCATCAGCTGGGGCACTGAGTTTAAAAATTGGCAAGTCATGTTGCAACTTTTGAGAACCTTAGTTAGGCCGCACTTAAAATATAGTGTTCAATTCCAGTCACCACACTACCACAAGGATGTGGAGGCTTTGGATAGGGCACAGAAAAGATGTAGCAAGATGTTGCCTGATATGGAGGGCATTAGCTATGAGGAGAGGTTGAAGAAACTTGGTTTGTTCTCACTGGAACGATGGAGGTTGAGGGGCAGCCTGATAGAAGTCTACAAGATTATGAGGGGCATGGACAGAGTGGATAGTCAGAAGCTTTTATCCAGGGTGGAAGAGTCAATTACTTGGGGGCATAGGTTTAAGGCACAAGGGGTAATGTTTAAAGGAGATGTACGAGGCAAGTTTTTTTTTACACAGAATGGTGGGTGCCTGGAACTCGTTGCTGGGGGAGACTGTGGAAGCACATACAATAGTGACTTTTAAGCAGCGTCTTGGCAAATAGATGAATAGGATGGAAATAGAGGGATACAGTCCCAGAAAGGATAGGGGATTCCAGATTAGCCAGACAGCATGGTCAGTGTAGGCTTGGATACCAAAGGGCCTGTTCCTGTGCTCCAATTTTCTTTGTTCAGGATGGAAGATCCCGGAACACCACTGTAGTGGATGGGAGAGGAAACATCTGTACATAGATCTTCCAGAATCAGTGTCATCAAGAGGTCTATCTTCCATCCTCAGATTGTTCTCTGAGATCCAGTTCCTTTTTTGAGGAGGCCCATCCTCTTGCTTCAATGATGGGTCAGTGCTGATTGGCACCTTTTCAATATTGTACCCAGAGATAATGACAAGACTTGTACAATCAAGCCCACGATACAAAACTCCATAATCAACGAGATTGGGACTGGAATGTATGGCATCGTTTGCCCCTGGCCTCCGCAGTGGGAAACACCCCATGTCCCTGCCCTGCCATCAGACCTAGTCCCAGATGGGCAAATTCTACCCTTGGTGTCTGAACTGTGCTGCAATTAGATCCATGGTTCAATTAGAGTGCCCCTTAAGCAATGATGCTGCTGGATTCCTGCAAGACAACCCATGAAGCATGTTCTGAATGAAAGGGGTTCACTGTCACTCACAGAAGTGTTATTCAATGTTGATCTATTGCATGATGAGGAAGAGGACATGGATGACATTGAGGAGGAAACAAGAAGACTTCAACATGCAGCTGCAATCGGAGATCTTAAAAGTAGCTCAGTGAAATGTACTTCAGCTGGACATTCCTGCCCCTTCTATTCACATTCAAGTCCAAAATTTCTCCCAATTATATTGCCCTTGAATAAGTTGCATTCACCTAAAAGCCTATTTCATGTCAACTAATATTACTAGTTCACCAGATACTACAAAAAGACACATTACACAAAACATTTCAAAAGAGTATTATCATTACTCTGATTTACTGAAATGTTTACACACTAATGATCACACTGCTCTGAGCTTCAAGCTCTTGTGGTAAGAGTTTTCTTCCCTATTATGTTTCTATGAGATCCTCCGCAACCATTGTAATATTTTAAAATTCATTTGTGGGGTATGGGCGCTGTTGGCTGGCCAGCATTTATTGCCCATCACCAGTTGCCGTTGGAGGGCAGTTGAGAGTCAACCACAATGCTGTGGCTTTGGAATCACATGTATGCGAGACCAGGTAAGGATGGCAGATTGTCTTCCCTAAATCACATTAGTGAACCAGAAGGGCTTTTCGGACAATTGATAATGGGTTCATAGTCATCAGTAGACTCTTACTTCCAGATATTTTTTAATGGAATTCAAATTCCACCAGCTGCCATGGCGGGATTTGAACCCGGGTTCACAGGTCATTAACTAAGTTTCTGGATTAATAGTCTAGCGATAATACCACTAGGCCATTGCCTAGTAATACAGGAGGTAGAACACTGCTATGCCTCACTTGAGGCTTCTTGAGATACTTATGCTGGTGACCTGTGGGTGTCTGGGCCTAAGCACCAAATCAACAGTTCCTGGGGAAGCCGGAGACAGCTGGCTTTCCTGTATTGGTTGAGGGGGTCTGCAGTGCTGTAATCATGAACAAGAGTTACTGGCTACAACTCTACACTCCCACTGGTTTCTGGATGAGCCTATCATACGTTTTAGTGACCTGATTAAAAACCCGATGCATTTGAACTCACAGCCTATCCAAAGTGAATTAGACGGTTGAGATTAGACCCTACGTTTCAGCAGTATGGGAATGCATGAAATACACCTTTAATTCAATATCTATGCTGCATGTGGTGCCAATTTCTGTGCTTGATGTTGGAAGCCAGTGAGAGTGCATTTCTCAGAGGGTTTGCCTCCTCCATCTGTGTGCCCCAGTCATTTACTGGATCTATAAAAAGGAGAAAGACATGGAAATAAACGTGTAGTAGCAGGAACAGCAGGATAATTGGCATTGTAATGTACCAGCAAGGTGTTACACAGTGTGTGCCAATAACAAGCAGAACAAGAAACGAAAAGGAATATACCTAAATAGCCTACGCCTTACCTCTTTGATGCTGTACGCCTGTACATATATGAGAATAATATTTGCAGTAGCCTCTTCTATTGGTATTGTCACAGGCAGAAGGGGGATTAATTTAAACAGCCCTGATTTCTCCACTCACTTGCTGACCATATATGGAAATGTATTTTATTTTGATCTCCCCCTTTATAACTGGTGGCATATTTTCCTCAACCCTTAAATTTGGAGTGATCCAATCCTCCGTGAGTAACTTTCACAGCAAACTCAAGATAAGATAAGATAAAAGCGTTGGTTTACAAGGAACAAAGAGCAGTACAGCACAGGAACAAAACCTTTGGCCCACCAAGCCGGCCCTGACACATGATGCCTTCCTGAACTAAAGACCTTTTGCCTCTATCTGGTCAGTATCCCTCTACATGTATATTCATGTATCTGTCAAGGTGCCTCTAAAACATTGCTATTGTTTCTGATTCTACTACTTCCTCTGGCAGTGCATTCCTGGCACTTACCACCCTCTATGTAAAAAAAATCCTGCCTCTCATAACTCCTTTAAATTTTCTTCTTTCTACTTTAAGTCTATGTTCCCTCCTAATTGACATTGCTACCCTGGGAAAAAACACTCCAACCATCAGTTCTATCCATGCCTCTCACAACTTTGTAAACTTCCATCAGGTCACCCCTCAGCCTCTGACATTCAAGTGAAAACAAACAAAAGTTTGTCCAATCTCTCCTCAAAGCTGACATCTTTCAAACCAGGCAACATCCTGGAAAATCTTTTTCGTACCCTCTCTAAAGTCTCCACATTCTTCTGGTAATGTGGTGATCAGAGCTGTACGCAATATTCCAAATATGGCCTAACCGAAGTTCTGTGCCACTACAACATGACTTACCATGCCCCAACTAATGAAGGCAAGCATGCCATACACCTTCTTGACCACCTTATCCACTTATGTTGCCACTTTCAGGAAACTGTGGACCTGTACGCCGGGATTCCTCTGAATGTTAATGCTTTATAGACATACACAAAACACAGGAAAGGGGTTTCACATCATCCATCACTTTTTGAACATGTACAATAAAACAGGATAAAGGAAAGAAAAGGGTACAGGGTCAGCCCATAATAAAATATAAGTTATGGTTTACCTGAGTCCAGAATCTAAGATTAAAAGTCTAATGGAGTATTTCTTCAGAGGGTAAGTTGGTTGACAGGATGATCCGCCTTTCCAGCGGCAAGAACTCCATGAGGAGAGAAGGTACGTAGAGTTGAGTTCAGGGAGTTGGGTCAGAGGGTGCTCAGATTGGTTGGGGGAGGGGGTAGAGGGGAGGCCTAATCGAGCCGGTGAGTATAGGAATTCCTGTGTGGGTGGGGTGCTTGGTTGAGGGAGGGGTGTGCGGTTTTCCTTGGGGATGGAGAATGGAGCGGAGGGTGGTGAATGACTGGAATGCGCTGTCGATGGAGATGTTAGAAGCGGATTCTGTAACAACGTTCAAGTAGCACCTGGATAGATACATGAATGGGCGGGGAATAGAGGGAATATGGACCAAGTGAAGGCAAGAAAATATTAGATTAGGGAGGCATCTGTGTCAGCACAGACTTAGGGGGCCATAGGGTCTGTTCCTGTGCTCCACTGTTCTTTGTTCTTTCAGGGATGACTCCTCTCCTACTCTCCATGGAGGCCATTGGATACATTCACAAACAAAAAATAGGAGCAACAGTACATTTACTTTGGAACACAGCTGCATTTGTTGCATTCAAGACATGAATCCGTCATACTGAATCAACTGAAAAGCATGCAAACCCATTAAAAATACATTTGTGCAGCAGCCAAATATTATGGACTGGAATTTACTAAAAAAAAGGCAATGGCATGTGAACAATGAATATCATCCAGAAACCAGTGAATTGTCAGAGGTTGATGGACGGTTTGTGGTGTACTGTTGTTAGCTTTATGGAAATGGAAGGTCACCCTTAACTGCCTCGTGATTTTCATGAACTCACTGCATTTGCATGTTAATTGCCCATTAAACTCACCACAAAAAGTTAAACTAGTAATTAATAACGTAAGTACCCTTTTAACGGCATGGCAATTGCAAGTAACTGCCAATCAAGCTCTTCAGTGAATAAGTGTGGAGTTTTATTCCTTCAGGTTGTTGTTGGAGATTTTAAAAACTTCCCATTTTATTTCTTACTTTTTTTTGTGCCTCTTTTCTCCTCTTTCCCTCTCTCTTAATCCAATATTCCCTTGCCGCTCTTCATTTCACTTTTCCTACCTGATTTGACATTGAATTCACCTATTCTAATAACTCTCCTTCTCAAGCCTTCCAGTTTCTTTGTAATCGTTAAATCTAATTGATCCTATTAATTATGTTGTTCAACGAGTCTTCTGTTGCCCTCATCATCATCTTGCATTTCCAGCATGCTTAGGCAAATCATTTTTGAGCTAAAGGGTGCCATCATCCTTCTATCTGTAAAAGGTGATGGGAATGCAGCCTCATAACTCTGGTGAGGTCCGATGGGATTATCTACTGAAATTATTTTGATGGCTAAACAAGCTGATTGTGGAAAAGCGATGTCTGCCACAAGATGCAGACATGGTGTTGCCTCTCGCCAGTGGTGCACGACGCTCCTTATAGATGCCTCGATTGCAGGATTTGGTAGGTATAGGTTGTCCAGACTTTGCTACCATACAATAATGAGCTGAGGATACAATCCTGAGAAATAAACATCTTGGTCCTGCAGGCCAATTCATTGTTTTGTTATGTTAAAGTTAGTCATTGCTTTTCTGATGGTGTGCTGAGCTGCTCATCAAAAGACAGGTTACTGTATATCCAAGGTAGCAGAATGTGTTGACTGCATCCAGTGGCGTGTTGTTGACTCTAATCACAGGTGAGGGAGACACTATCTTATTCCATTACTACCATTTTCTTGAATCTCATGGTGAGGGAGAATATGACACAGGCATGGGACAGATAATCCATGTGCCTTTGGATCTATTCATCTGTCTGGGCAATTAGTGAATGTATACTGATGATGCCACATTTGTTGACAGTCCTGTCTGATGTGTCAAATGCTTTTACAAGATCCACAAAAATCAGCTGATTTTTGGTCCTTCCCAAGTGCTTCATTTCCAGGTTGTGCTAGGGGGTCAGTGGTCTTTTTCAGCTCAAGTTTATAGGTGATAGGCAGCTCCAGACAACTCCAAGCACAAGCAGAGAGATATCTGTCAGTATAGCTAGGAGTAATGTTCTACCCAGTGGGCCATTTGCTTGTTCCTGTTAGCGAGATTCCCTGTCTGCAGATTTCAGTGGGGAAATTTTAGTGATGGCAGGCCCCAAGTGCTCTTTTGATACCGTCATGCACAATACAAAGGTCACCAATGTTGCCCACATTTTGTATCTCTTCACATATGTTGATCCAATATAGAACAAAGAACAAAGAACAACCCAGCACGGGAAACAGGCCCTTCGGCCCAACGAGCCCGCGCCGCCGCATCGCCCTACACCTATTCTACCCTGCATGTCTACAAATGGGACCCTACTCAGTCAGATTCAGGGAAGAAATAGTGTCAATTTGGTGGAAACCAATTAGCCTAAGAGCACATCTTTGGGGTGTGGGAGGAAACCGGAGCGCCCGGAGGAAACCCACGCAACCACAGGGAGAATGCGCAAACTCCCACAGACACAGGCCCAAATCCATGTATCTGCACAGCTAGCAGTGCTAGTCACTGAGCTGTTGCGGTGCCCGTCTATCGGTCCAGGATCAAGCACACACACCGACATGAAGTACTAGGCCACTCCTGGACTTCCAAGAGCAGCCCACGCACAACCTGCCGTGTGCATGCCCCTCGCTTGACACGAGGTGGACCTCCACCTGTGGAATAAAGACAAAACATATTAGTTATACAGCCTGCCCTTCCGGTGTCTCCCGAGGTTTACCCTATTTAATAGCCCCTACCATATCCCTCCATTCCCGTTTCACTCATATGCCTATCTAACTGCATCTTAAACAAGTCCAACGTGCCTGCCTCCACCACCCTACTCGGTAGCGCATTCCAGACCCCCACAACTCTCTGTGTAAAGAACCTTCCTCTTACCTCCAAATTATACCTCCCCCCCCTCACCCTTAATTGATGACCTCTTGTGTTCGTACCCAGTCTAGGGAGCAGTCTCTCACTATTAACTCTATCTATTCCCTTCAGTATCTTATATACCTCTATCATGTCCCCTCTCAATCTCCTTCTTTCCAAGGAGAATAGCCCCAGTCTCTTCAGTCTCTCCTCGTAACCCAGTCCCCCCATGCCAGGCAACATCCTGGTAAACCTCCTCTGCACCCTTTCCAGAGACTCCACGTCCTTCCGGTAATAAGGTGACCAGAACTGGACGCAGTACTCCAAATGCGGTCTAACCAACGTTCTGTATAACTGAAGCATTAGACGGCAGCTTTTATACTCTAAGCCCCTTCCTATAAAGGCTAACATCCCATAAGCCTTCCTAACAACGTTCTCCACTTGTGACACAACCTTCATGGATTTGTGGACCTGCACTCCCAGGTCTCTCTGTACATCTATACTCCTAATCGGCCTACCTTTTATCACATAACTCCTCTCTGCATTATTCCTTCCAAAATGCATCACCTCGCATTTGTCAGGATTAAATGCCATCTGCCACCTATCTGCCCACTGCACCAACCTATCTATATCCTGTTGTATCACCTGACAATCCAGCTCTGTACCCGCCAACCCTGCCATCTTGGTGTCATCAGCAAACTTGCTGATCACACCACCTACTCCCTCTTCTAAGTCATTTATGTAGACTACAAAGAGGAGAGGTCCCAATACCGAGCCCTGCGGCACACCACTGGTCACTGGCCTCCAGCCCGACAAGGTACCCTCCACAACTACCCTCTGTCTCCTATTTCCCAACCAGTTCTCAATCCACCTAACTACCTGGCCTCGTATCCCATGCGCCTTAACCTTTTCTACCAGCCTACCGTGAGGGACTTTGTCAAACGCCTTACTGAAATCCATGTAGATGACATCAACGGCTCTCCCATCGTCAACCGTTTTTGTCACCTCCTCAAAGAATTCCACCAGATTCGTAAGGCAAGACCTCCCTCTAACAAAGCCATGTTGCGTATCCCTAATCAGATCGCAACGCTCCAAATGCTCATACATCCTACCCCTAAGTATTTTTTCCATTAACTTCCCTACCACCGTCGTCAAACTCACTGGCCTATAATTCCCAGGGTTATCCCTACTACCTTTTTTGAACAACGGGACCACATTTGCTACCCTCCAGTCTTCTGGGACCTCACCTGTGTCCAAAGAAGAGACAAAGATGTGCGCCAGAGGCCCAGCAATTTCATCTTTCGCCTCCCTAAGCAGCCTGGGATAAATACCATCAGGCCCCGGAGCTTTATCCGTCCTTACGCTACCTAAAAGCCCTAGCACTTCCTCTCTCGTAATAACTATATCCTGCAACTGAACCTCCGCTCCCTCCAAGAGTCCGCACGATTCCGAACCCCTCTCCTTCGTGAATACCGACGCAAAGTATTCATTCAGGAGCTCCCCCATTCCCTCCGACTCAATACACAACTCTCCACTCTTGTCCCTAAGAGGACCAATTTTCCCTCTAACTACTCTCTTGCCTCTAATATAGGAATAAAATGCCTTAGGATTATCCTTAATCCTACCGGCCAAAGCCATCTCATGCCCTCTCTTCGCCCTTCTAATTCCCCTTTTTAGCTCCCTCCTACTCTCTCTATATTCCTCCAGCGCACACTCCGTACCCATTTGTTTTGACCTATCATACGCCTCCCTCTTCTTCCTAACCAAGTCTTCAATATCCCCCGTAATCCACGGCTCTCTAATCCTACCTTTCCCATCCTTTCGCTTAACCGGAACAAACCTCCCCTGCAACCATTTCATTTTGTCCCTAAAAGCCTCCCACTTGCCAACCGTGGACTTGCCAGCTAACAGTCCCTCCCAGTCAGTTTGCTGCAGCTCCCTCCTAATCCTGCCATAGCTCGCCTTTCCCCAGTTCAGCACACTCCCGCTTGGACGGCACTCGTCCCTTTCCATTTTTATCCTAAAGTAGACGGACTTGTGGTCACTGTTCGCCACATGTTCGCCTACCTCTACCTCACCCACCTGCCCTGGCTCGTTTCCCAACACTAAATCCAGTATAGCCCCTCCCCTAGTCGGGCAAGTTACATACTGTTCTAGCGACCCTTCCATAACACATCTCACAAACTCCTCTCCCTTGTACCTTGTACCTTGCCGTCTCCGCACACCTGTCTTGGCTATCATGAGTTTATCACACACTTCAGGGTTAGGAGACATGCAGGTAAGCCGGTGAGATGTGCTTTTCACTTCACTGACAGGAGCCATTTCTGCAAAGTGGGTCCCAAACCAATCTTTGTTTAGGTGCTGCCCGTAGATGCTTCCATGCTTCATCATTATTATCTGGTGAGATCCCAAGTGAAAGAGACAGCCCTAGAGGTTCTGAAAAGTTCTGGAGTTCACTCTCATCCCTCCTCCATTTCAGGTCAATGACCCCTCTTCAGAATGAGATGCCAGTAGGGATGCAGAATCCGTCCAGTTGTTGGCACCCAGGGATTTGTCCTGTTGGAGAAAGCCACCACTACAGTGAGCAGGTTGCTTAGAGAGCATGGCTCAGCCATAGGGACAATGCGGCCACATGCCTCCAACTCCTCCCCCACAGTGCACCCATCTTTACCACCCCCCCCCCCCTCACCCTGGAATTCCTCCACCAAACCCACCTCTCCATCACACTTATTCCCTCCTCCTAAACCTCCTCAGGACAGCACACAAAACAACATAAGAACATAGAACATAAGAAATAGGAGCAGGAGTAGGCCATCTAGCCCTTCGAGCCTGCCCCGCCATTCAATAAGATCATGGCTGATCTGTCGTGGCTCAGTTCCACATTCCCGCCCTCTCCCCATAACCCTTAATCCCCTCTCTTATCAAAAACCCATCAACCCGCGTCTTAAAAATATTTAGCGAGGTAGCCTCCACCACTTCAACGGGCAGAGAATTCCAGAGATTCACCACCCTTTGAGTGAAGAAGTTCCTCCTCAACTCCATTCTAAACCGCCCCCCCTTTATCTTGAGGCTGTGCCCCCTAGTCCTACTATCCTTTCTGAGCGGGAAGAGTCTCTCCACCTCTATCCTATCCATCCCACTCATCATCTTATACGTCTCAATGAGATCTCCCCTCATTCTTCTAAACTCTAACGAGTACAAGCCTAATTTATTCAGCCTCTCCTCATAGCTCAACCCCCTCAACTCCAGCATCAGCCTAATAAACCTCCTCTGCACTCCCTCCAAAGCCAAAATATCCTTGTGCAGGTGCGGCGCCCAAAACTGCACACAGTACTCCAGCTGCGGCCTCACCAATGCCCTATACAGCCGCAGCAAGACCTCCCTACTTTTATATTCAATCCCCCTCGCTATGAAGGCCAGCATCCCATTCGCCTTCCTGACCACCTGCTGCACCTGCAAGCTGGGTTTTTGTGACTCATGCACAAGGACCCCGAGGTCCCTCTGCACCGTCGCCTGCTACAGTTTTTCACCACTTAAGTAATAACCCTTCCTACCATTATTCCTACCAAAGTGGACCACCTTGCACTTGCCAACATTAAATTCCATTTGCCATTTCCTGGCCCATTCACCCAGCCTATCTAGATCCTTCTGCAGACTCTCCACACCCTCCGCACAATTTGCCGTTCCACCAATCTTGGTGTCATCAGCAAATTTCAACACCTTACACTCGGTTCCCTCCTCCAGATCATCTATATAAATGGTAAATAGCTGAGGCCCCAGCACCGACCCCTGGGGCACTCCACTAGTCACCATCCGCCAATCCAAATAGCACCCATTGACCCCCACTCTCTGCCTCCTATTTGACAACCAATCCTCTATCCACGCTAACACCCTACCCCCAACTCCATGTCCCCTGACCTTCTGCAATAACCTCTTGTGAGGTACCTTGTCAAACGCCTTCTGAAAATCAAGAAAGACCACATCCACCGGTTCTCCTCTATCCACCGCCCTAGACACATCCTCATAGAACTCCAGTAAATTTGTCAGACACGACTTCCCCTTAACGAAACCGTGCTGCGTCTGCCCTATCAAGCACTTTCTCTCAAGATGCCTCGCTATTTCCTCCTTGATGACGGATTCTAACATTTTACCTACAACAGACGTTAAACTAACCGGCCTATAATTCCCTGCCTTTTGCCTGGCACCCTTCTTAAACAACGGCGTAACATTAGCCGTTTTCCAATCTTCCGGCACTTCCCCGGAATCCAGCGACGTCTGGAAAATAACCACCAAGGCATCCACTATCACCTCCGCCAACGGGCCAAGTTAAACTGTAAAACTTTTTTTACAACAGCATGGTGGCACAGTGGTTAGCACTGCTGCCTCACAGCACCAGGGTGTCCTCATGTCACTGTCTGTGTGGAGTTTGCACATTCTCCTTGTGTCTGCGTGGGTTTCCTCAGGGTGTTCTAGTTTCCTCCCACACTCCAAAAATGTGCAAGTTAGGTGGATTGGCCATGCTAAATTGACCATTAGTGTCTGGCGGATTAGTAGGGTTAGTACCTGGGGTTATGGGGCTAAGGCCTGGGTTGGACTGTTGTTGGTGCAGACTTGGTGGGCCCAATAGCTTCTTTCTGCACTGTAGGGTTTCTATGAACTTTAAACAACATTTGAGGTAGTTCATCATTTCATATCTTGACAACAATTATGATGTAAACATGCGAAACTTATGAGTTGAAAACGTTCAATCTTTCGAACAGTTTACCAGAACAAGTGGCTCTGACTGAATCATCGAAGAAAAACAGTAACAACAATTGTAACAGTGACAATTATAAAGCTAAAAAAAGCCAAATATCGATACATAACACAATGCCAACAATAGACCAAGAACAATAGCATTAAATCTAACAGACCTGTCTCCTTAAGGACCATGTCTTGAGATTCACTATGAGGGAGTCTGAGCAGGAATGGTAGACACTGCACAAGAGAGATACTCTACTCCATCATATGGGCGACACCACCACTCCCCTCATTGGCACTGCCCCACTGCATGGGGCAGTGCCAATGAGGCAACACCTATTAGGGGTGAAGTCTAGGGGGCAGGGCATGATGGGGCGGGACCTCGGGGGCAATCGGTGGGAGTGGGGACTCCTGCTGCTACTGCAAATGGATCAGTGGGGGAAGGAGGAAGGCCAGCGAGTGGGGGTGTCTGCCCATCGATGGGCAGAGTGAGCCGATTAAATCACAGCTATTCACTCTGGCTAATATTCCTCTTCTCTTATCTCTTCCTTTCAGTTAACAATGATACTCTTCTGCTCCATTAAGTCTGTTCCACTAGTTCCTTTCCTTCTTTCTCCCAAGCACTGTTATCTCAGTAAACCTCTAGAGTGAAAGTGCAGAATACATTTCTCTGAAAAGTTTCGAAATTCATCTTATCAAATTCACAGATGTTTTCAGAAGTGTCATGTGTGATGACATAATAGTAGGTTTATATTCACAGCTTACTCCTGATTCCTTTTCTGAAGATTATAATGTCCTCCCTCTTTATAATTAAGTGAAAATGTCTTGCTGCTGGCCCTGTATAAACCTACTTTAGAATTTGCCAGTACTGAAGAAAATTGTGTCATGTAGTGACTTGAAAACAATTGTGTGCTTTTGGTTCTTTTGATGTCAATCCATTTTTGGAGAAAGATGGGAGTGCGGGTATGGTGAGGAGTGTGAACACTGGAAATCCTATCCACTAGAAAACTTGGGCTGGATATTATGGGATGCCAGGGTCCTCACCTCTGAGTAAAATGTTGTGGGATGGGGAGAGCATCCCAGAGAATGAATGACTTTCTGTAGCCATTCAATCACCAACTGGCCTCTATCAGCTTGGAGGCAAAAATCCCTCCCTTCAGAGGCAGGAATTTCCATCTGTTCCAATCCCAGTGTTAATAATGGACAGGTCAGACCGCAGAGTGAATCCTGGCTTGATGGATCCTAACTTTTTTTGAAAAAAAATCATGGAGGTCAGTTACCAAACACATTTACAAGAGTCTGCTGATGTAGTTTTAACACAAAGAATAAAATGTTTATTAAACAAGAACAATGAACTGCACTAAATTAGGCAAAAGGGTTGGAAAGATTTCAACACAAACATCAAAAAATGATTCAAACTCACACTGTTCCTTTCATCCCAGCAATAGCCTTACAGACACAAAACCCCAGTGAAGATTTATCATTATCTCAAAATTAAGATTTCTTGCTTGGGCTGGTTCAGTTGCAAATTCTTTTCCTCCTGAGCATTCACTGGATGCTTTCACCAATTGGCATCTCTCTCTCTCTTAGGCACCCAAAATCTGCGATCTACACTCACTATTCAGTTCAGAACAAAGCTGAGTTCCTTAAACTCAAGTTTTTCATTAGTCTTACAGATTTCTTACTAGAGAGCTTAGAGTGCGCTCTCTGACATACATCCACTGACTGAACTGTCCTCCTGTCTTTTCCTGTTGGTGTGTGTCCCCCCATCAATGGACAACAACAGATTTTTTAAAATTCAATAAAAACGTAACTCATCTCTTCAATTCAAGGATTATAAAGTCTCATTAAAAAGTATGTATTCAAACAAAGCCTCTGGATTTCCCAACACCAAGCTCACAAAAAAATGAAACCAGAAGCATTGTTCCACCTTCTTTAATACACAAATACAAATATAAATTCAACTTAAAGTTATACATTGTTCCTAATACCATCTCAGAGAGCTGCCAGTTCTCCAATACCAGCAGCGCTGCCAGGAGCAGTGGGCACTGCCAATATGGAACTTGGTCCTTGAGGATGTGTTCACTGCTGGATCTGGACTTGGTGAATGTTTTAGTGTTTGGCTGGGGCCATGCTGGCAGACCGTAGCAAAGGGGGCTAGGGGTCAGGGTTTGAAAAGCACAGGAGGCAGAGTACCTTTTGTGAGGGGTCTGTTAGGGACACAGTCCCCTGCCTGTGCAGGAAACCCGCTGGGCTGGGTGCTTAATGTGGGCTTCTCTTGCCACTGGTTAAATCCCGATGGTGACAGATTGCAGCCTTTAAATGTGGCTAGGCGGTGGGAACTAGATTTTGTGTGTGTCCTCTGCCTTCAAATCCATTGGAGGGGGAGTGTAAAATCCAGACCATCTTCACAATCTATTTTTCCAATTTAAGTGGACATTAAGCTCCTGTTACCTAGCAACCTTGTGTTTCCACAATTCCAGCACTCTAGTGTATAAGTAATTTCAGTGTTTATGGAGTTAAATCTACTCTGCCAGTAAAAATCATAGATTCCTTGCAGTGCCAAAGAGGCCATTTGGCCCATCAACTCTGCACTGATTCTCTGACTGAAGTACCTTTCCCAGACTCTCTCCCTTGCCCTGTCCTGTAACCCCACACATTTACCACGGCTCATCCATCTAAACTACACATCTTGGGACATTAAGGGGAAATTTAGCATGACCAATCCACCAAATCTCCAGATGAAAAGGGAAAGGTTACAGCAGAAAGCCCCAGTCTTTATTTCTATCATTAAACTCTCAAGCTGTGGACTTCCTGTCAGCAACGTAGATTCAGAATTGCCTAAAGTGTTGTGTACATTTCCAGAACTTGCAACATTACCTCATCCGTGACATTTTCTTTCATCGCTTGCTGCTCTTTCATGGTTTTCATTCAAAACATACAACAGGATGTATATTCCCAGATCAGTCTTATAGGTCATTTAGTCTTTTAGTCCCACAGACTAGTCAAGCAAATCTCCGATGAATCACAGAATCATATCTTACAGCCAATATCTTGGAATTCTCCATCATTATCCCTGGGTATGCCACCATCAAGAGAGATGCACCAGAGGTGCAGCACAATCAGGAAGGAAGCCTCAATATTGACCCCAGGCCCAATGACGTCTCATGGTGTCAGGTCAAACATGGTCAAGGAAACCTCCTGCTGTCTACCTCCTACTGCCAACACATCCCCATCCAACACCACCTCACCCCCCACCCCCTCCCTTACACCTCAGCTGGTAAATCAGTACAGCAGTCTCTGAACATCAGTTGAAAGAAGCAGCCAGACTGTGAGGGCAGAGAAGATACTCTGCTTGGGGGGCATTACTAAGAGTGGCTCTGTAGTACCACTATTGAACCAAGTGAGCTCAAGTTAATTGGCTGGGTCCTGAAGTACATTGCTGGGTCTGTGGCAGGTGGTGAAAAAACCAACAAGATAGAAAAACAAACTTGCTCTCAACCTAACCAACTGATTTGTCACACCCATCCATGACAGTATTGCTAGGAGACAACCGCACAGTCATTGTGGAGACAAAGTTCAATCATCACACTAAGAACATCCTCAGTTGTCTGACACCACTATCATGTTAAATGGGATAGAATCAGAAGTAGCAGCTCAAAACTGGTTATCCATAAGGCACTGTGGGCCATCATATAGCAGCAGAACTGAATCCCATACTGTCTGTAACTCCTCGGCCCAAAATATGTCACACCATCAAGCCATGGGACAAAGCCCAGTTTATTTAAAGAGTGTGAAGAGTGCTCCGGCATAGAATGAGGTAAAAGTGAGACACCAACCTGTGAAGCTACAATAAAGAACAACATGTATGCTCAGCATTGGAATCAGTATGCTCTAAACTGAGCAAAGCAATACCACAACCAAAAGATCAGATCAAAGCTCTGAGATCCTGCCACATCTGCCATGAATGATGATGAACAGTGGAACAACTGGAGGATGAGGATGCACGAACAATTACGGGGAGAGCCTTAGTAAATGTATACAAAGGACAAGGCTGAAGTGTTTGTAACCATCTTCAATATAAGTGCCAATAGAATGATCCATCCCAGCATCTTCGTGAGGTCCCCACCATTACTCATACCTGTCTTCAATCAATTCGATTCACTACACATATGTCATGATGAAATGCTGAGCATCTGGATATAGCAAAGGCTATTGGCCCTGATAGAAATCCTATCTCTGGCCCAACTGTCCCAACACTAGCACCTGCAACAAAATGAAACAATGCCAAGGTATGTCCTGCACACAAAAATAGAACAAACTCCAATCCAAGCAAATAAATGGCCTATTAGTTATTCTCAATGTTAAACTTGGAACGAATGGGGTCAAAAGTTATGGGAGAAAGCGGGATTAGGGTACTGAGTTGGATGATCAGCCATGATCATAATGAATGGCAGAACAGGCTCAAAGGGCCAAATTATCTCCTCCTACTCTTACCTTCTATGTTTCAATCACAAGCAAACTAATGGCAGGCATCAGTGACAGTGCTATCAAGCAGCACTCTCAGTAATAACTGGTCACTGATGCTTAACTTGGGTTATGTCACTTGGCTCTTGACGTTTTGATCTCATGATTTGTACCTACACCATGTGAACTGCAGCAGTTCAAGAAGGCAGCTCATGACCACCACCTTCTGGGCAATTGGGGATGGGCAATAAATGCAGACCGAAGCAATGATGCCCACATCCCATGAATGAATAAAGAAAAGCCTTTGTCCAAATCTGGATAAAAAAATTGAACTCCACAGGAAAGTGAGAGTAACTGCTCTTGACATCAAAATAGCATTTTGACTGATGCTCTACAAAAAGTGAAGTCAATGAGAATCAGGGGTAAACTCTCCACTTGTTGGAGTCATACCTGGCACGAAGATTGTGGTTGTCGTATGTCAATCATCTCAGCTCGAGGACATCTCTGCAGAAATTCCTCAGGTTAGTGTCCTAGATCCAGCCATCTTCAACTGCTTCATAAATGATCATAAGGTCAGAAGTGAGGACATTAGCAGAGTATTGTATGGTATACATTTCCATTTACAACTCCTCAGGCAACATAGCAGTCCTTCCTGCAAGTAACAAGACCTGGGCAACTTTCAGACTCTGTCTTATAAGTGGCAAGTAAGATTCATGCCATACAAATGCCAGGTAATGACCCCCTCCAGCAAGAGGAGATTCAACCACCTCCTTGACATTCAATAGGATAACTATTGGTGAATTCCCACCAGCACCATCCTGGGGGTTATAATTGAGCAGAACTACAATTGGAGGAACTGTATGAAAAGTGTGGCTACCAGAGCAGATCAGAGATTCAGTATTCTGTAATGAGTAACTTCCCTGCCTTTCCACTACAAAAAAGGGTCAGGAATCTGATGCAATATTCTCCAATTGCCTGGGTGAGAGTTACAATTACACTCAAGAAGCTGACTGATACCAATCAGGACAAAGCAGCCCGCTTGATTAGCGTCTCATTAACCATCTTCAGAATTCACTCCGCCGCAGGTCTAGTGTGTATCACCTACCAGGTGCACAGCAGCAACTCACTAAGGCTTCTTTGCCCACATCTCCAAAATACTTGACTTCTATGACTGAGAAGGACAAGGGCAGCAGACGCAGGGGAACACCAACAAGATGTAAGCTTCCCTCTAAGTCAAGCACCATCCTGACTTGGAAATATATTCTCATTCCTTCACTATCGCTGGGTCAAAATCCTAGAACTCCATACCTTTGACCGCTGAGGGGGATATCTACACCATATGAACTGCAGCTCATCACCACTTTCTCAAGGACAGTTAGGGATGGACAATAATAAATGCAAACAATGGCACTTGCTTTGAATGAATAAAAAATTAGTCACACCTGACCATATAAAGTAGTTAGCCAAATAAATCACACTTACAATCATTATTAAAAACGTTAAAGTGTGGAACATTTAAGAATACAGCAATCCACCTTACCCAAGCACCAACCCCGAGCATAACAGAAATGTTACCCAAGATGCATGTATTTCATCAGCTAAACAAATAACAGCAACCTGGGACAGTATTTAATGGAGGTGATGGGAATCTCACCCACCAGCTGGAGAGTTGGCAAGAGCCCAGGTCACCTCTTTTAAGGAAGGCACATGTATTAAGTTCCACTCAGGCATTTTACTAGACAGGAGCAGGCCTTTCCTGAACTGAAATACTGCCTGCCAATCAAAAGCCAAAATCTCTATGGAACAGGAGGGCCACAGGGGAGTGTGTCACCTACCTGGTACCCAGGATCATTGCGAGGTCACAGCCTCATGCCTTGCCTGGGCCCCACACTGCCCCTCCAGCAACCTCGCCTGGGCCCCACACTGGCCTCCAGCATCCTCGCCTGGGCCCCACACTGGCCTCCAGCATCCTCGCCTGGGCCCCACACTGCTGCTCCTGGGGCCTTCAAGCTGTCTGATTTGCTGCTGATAGACAGACTAATCAGTCTATCAGCAGAAAATGTAGGGAGGAACCAGCCTTTGGTTGAATCTGAACATTCTGTAACCACTTCCTCAAGGGCAATTAGAGATGGGCAATAAATGTTGGCCTAGCCAGTGGAACCCACATCCTGTGAACAAATAAATAAAAAAAAGATTGTGCAGCTGGTGTGGCATTGGGGAGGTGGTGGCCTACTGGAATTATCACTAGACTGTTAATCCAGAAAGTCAGCTAATGTTCTGGGGACCCAGGTTCAAATCCTGCCATGGCAGATGGTAGCATTTGAACTTGATAAAAAAATCTCGAATTAAGAAAGCTGACCATGAAATCATTGCTGGTTATTGAAAAAACCCATCTGGTTCACTAATGTCCTTTAGGGAAGGAAATCTGCCATCCTTATCTGGCCTGGCCTACATGCGACTCCAGAGCCACAGCAATGTGGTTGACTCGGGCAATTTAGGAATGGGCAATAAATGCTGTCCTGCCAGAGGCGCCCATGTCCCAGGAATGAATTTTCTAAAATGGCATATTATCAGGATAAAAAAAAATCATAACCAAAGGTGCAATTGTGAAATCTGATCAACGTTCTTCATGTTTTTGGAAGGTAGCTCTCCATTAGAATTGCACCCGAATTGCTCAAACTCTTGAATCTCAGCACTGAAGTTTTTTATATGAGGCAATGTGTTTAGCCAGCATAACATTAGAATACAAGCATTGAAGAACTGCTGATGAGATATTAGATAGAAGATGAACATCATCATAGCTGGGAAGCAGTTTATTATGTATAAACTTGCAACAGTAATGAAGAAGAATGCAGCCGTCAAGACAAGAATGAGCTGGGCTACTGCCAGATTAATGTGAGGCCTGTTGCTGTGTTAATTCTATCATAATGACAATTCCCTGTTGCTAAACTAATGGCACCCTAAATCCGCCTACTTTGATTTTCTATTACTATTACACGAGAGATGAATAGGCAGGAGATTTAAATAAATTATTAAAATGCTAATGTTGTACTTTAACCGTTCTCAAAGTCTGCATTTGGATGTCTATGTTTTAATAATGCTGATCAAGTCAGTACATTTCATCGGCCTAGGTTAGATTAATCCTTGTGTCTGATTCGCAAATATAATTATATTTAAAGACATAAACAGCGTTCCACCTTGTTTTCATGACCCAGTTTAAAATTACAAAACTAGGATGTGACAACGTGGCACAGCAAATCGTATTCCCAATGCTATGAACCATACAATGATAGGATATGTTTTCTATGCCCTCATTCCTGCTGTCAGCCATGGTATGATAGGGAGGCCAATGAGGCCAACCACTTTCACAAAAGGAAAAAAGGTCATATTGATAACACAGTCAGGCCAGACCAGACCAGATTCTTCAGCACCTCAAAGTGGCCTCCAAAAGAGTAACATTTCCCCCACCTTCACAGGTGAAATGTATATGTTCCTGAGGGAGTCTTGTCAGGGAGAAGGTGGAGATGAAGTTTCTTCTTGTGGGAGAACCTAGAACAAGGGGTCAGTGATTAAAAAAAGGGGTTGCCCATTTAAAGAGATGAGGTTCATGAGTCTTTGGAACGCTTCCTGAAACAGTTATGGAAGTAGAGTCTTTGAATATTTCCCACCATACTGCCTGGGCTTGCAAAATCCTACTAATTGTCTTGGCTTGAGACAATTCACACCTCTTTAACCTGTGATTATTCCTCTCTCCGCACACACTGTTTGTACCTGTAAAGACTTGATTACCTGAAAGACTCACATTCCAACCATTCTTCACATTCCAATCTGTAATTTTCTTGTAATTGTGTCTTTGCCTATATATGCCATGTTTGTGAACCTATCTCTACTCATCTGATGAAGGTGAAGCGTTCCGAACACTTGTGATTCCAAATAAACCTGTTGGACTTTAGCCTGGTGTTATAAGGCAATTTACTGTGCCCACCCCAGTCCAAGCTGGCATTGCCACCTCTTGAATATTTTTAAGCAGAGAAGGATAGAATCTTGTAGCAAGGCGGTGATAGGTTATTAGGAGTGCGGGGGGATAGTTGATGCGGTAGGCAATATGCAGATTTGAGGCTACTATCAGATCAGCCATGGTTTTATTAAATGGTGGAACAGCCTCAAGGGGCTGAATGGCCTGCTCCTTGTTCATAGATCGGTATGAGATTTGACTTTCCAGACTACTCTCCTGATCTCCTGTTGTAACAGTGATGGAAGATAAGAAATTGACTGGAGACAGCATTAGCTGCCAAGATGGCACAGTGGTTAGCACTGCTGTCTCACATCACCAGGGACCCAGGTTCAATTCTGGCCTTTAGTGACTGTCGTGTGGAGCTTTGCACATTTTCTCTGTGTCTGTGTGGGTTTCGTCTGGGTGCTCCGGTTTCCTCCCACAGTCCAAAGATGTGCAGGTTAGATGGATTGGCCATGATAAATTGCCCCTTAGTATCCCAGGAAGGATGTTATGATATCATGATGGCATATTGTCTGATTAATCTACATTTCCTGTGAAAGCAGCTTTATCCAACAAACCACTCCACATTTAAAAGACGGGGAACTGCCCTTCTGGAAATGCATTGTCCAACATTATCTAAACTTACCCTGAGTGCTGGCCATGTGCTCTTTTAAATCATTGTGTGGGCAATACTGTATATTCAGTCCCACATTAACCCTGTATGTAGCAGATCCTTATATATCTACTATAGCTGTGTCCCCAACTCTGGCTGGGACAGAAAGTGAGTTGGAGGGGTCTGCCTATGCTGAAGCAGCCAGCACTGGTAAGAGCCAATAAATCCTGGTACAGGGGCAGCTGAGGAGAGGGTTTACCATAGGGAGAGGTTGAGGAGAAAACTGCTTGCTTCACACAACCAGATGTGTCAGGTTTTGGACAGGTTATCCAGGAGCTTCACTATCATGGCTGCAAGTATGGAGGCATAGGTTTTGAGCCTGGGTAGTGTCATCTTCCAGCATATAAGCACTCTGTGGTCTACCTTAGTGACTGTGGTCACCTCCAAGGATGCAGCAGCCAGAATCTCTCAACAGCAGTCAGTGTTTACAGCCTTTACAGCTTTGTTGGAAGCTCAAATGGCTGCTTTGTAAACTCTTGGCTCAAATTCCTGAGTGCCTTCTTAAATTTGGTCACATCTGTCACTTTGTCCATCCAATTTTGTTTGGTTTTATCTAAAAAATAACTTCTGAAGGGGAGCTGGGCCTGATGTGAAAAATAGGTATGAAACCTTTCCTCAGCTGAAGTTTATACTTGAACATTTCTGTTTGTCATATATACCAGGAGAACAGTACCACAGAGAATTTTCCCTCCTGACTGTTTTCCAGAGGAACTATTCTCTCTGGAGGAGCCTTCTTTCCATATTTAAAATAGGCTTGTGTATTATTCAGGCTGCTGCTAAGAATACTCTGCGAGGTTTGGCAGTGGCTCAGGCATATGGACAGATTGGGCATTGGCCTTCCCATTGCTAAATCTGCCATGGTTGCCTTCTGTTGTATGACAGTAAAATGGGTTCAACAATGTTGAACTTAGGCCCTGGTATCACTTAATTCTCCTGGCAAATTTGTCATCCTCTAATCTGAACACTGGCTTCAGAAACCTCAGACCAAAGCCACATCTCTTTTTGCACTTAGTTCTTTCCCATTTCATTCACCTTCATTTTGTTTTTTGTGCTTGAATCTTAGATGTTTATTTATACTGCTTTATCTGACTATTGTCACACTCCTCTATTCTTTAATACTATTTCATTGCTTCAGTGAGCTGAGTCTTGAAGACATTCTGCCAGTTTTCTGTTTTGCCCTTCTAAACAAATAATGTTCAGGCCATTAAACATTTTAACTGCCTCTCGGCAACAGGATTCAGCATTCCTTCTTGATTACTTTTGCCTGTTTTCTCTCCTATCCTCTTTTGTTTGTTCAGTCCTATTAAAGGGATCCTTTATCTTTCAGTTTCCATTTCTGAAGAACAAATCATACCACTGACCTGTGTTTTCTCTTCTGATACCATCAAATTGTGATGTATTTCCAACAGTTTCCACTTGATTCACTAGGGACTCTTATCTGTTTTGTAGTTGGTATTGTGCAACCACTAAGATGTCATAAAGGCATTAAGAAACATTAAAGGAAAATCCCAAAGAAAGGAGATGCTGAAGCTTTCGTAAAGGCCTTTGAGGCACAACTAAGAGGGAGGGGGTGGTGTCCCTCTGTTTAAACACTCCAGCACTACACCTTTGCCAATACCACTTTCTACCAGATGGTTCTAGGGAGTAGCAGCACCAGGAATGGATGGGAGGGAAATGGAATGGGAAGAAAAGCTGTATGTTGTTATCTGCGTTTCCACATTACAGGTAAGCTAGGAATAACTACCAATAGTTAGAAAGGTATAAGGGAGAAAAACCCAGGATTGAATAGAATGAGCTGTAAATTTTATCCTCCATTTTCTTGTCATTTGTGTGCGCTGCCTTCCAAATTAATCAAGCTGTATACAAATGTGCTTCATGCACTAAGACTACATCTGAATCCAAAAAGGCAGGGAGACTGATAGAAGGAGAGAAAAGAAGGAAAGAAAGAGGAAGGGGAGGAAGGTGACAAAGGAAGGGGAGGCAGAAAGGGAAGGACGAAAGGGGAAAAAGGAAGCAAAGGAAGAAAGAGGAGGAAGGCAGAAAGGGAAGACCAGGAAGCAAGCAAGCCTGACAAACAGACAGACCAAGATCATGTATAGGCTGGCCAATTAACAAGGTAGAGGCACGGAGTCCAGCGGATCCAATGATGAAGCATGCAGGAAGGCAAATGTTCCAGCAAAGAATGATAGCAACACAGGTGATGGTGCCATTTTTAACAGATAGCTAGAGATTCCTGGAGTGGCTTTATGCTTCTGCCTCATTATCTCGCAGCTGCAGGCACACATTTTACAGAATGGACCAATAGCTTACAACAGTAAGGCAAAAAGCCTTGATCAGCAAGATCTAGATCCCTCATTGCATACAACACCTTCCATCTCCAGTGTCCGTGCAACATCCTTCGTCTCCAGCGTCCACATAACACCCTCCATCTCCAGCATCAATACAACACCCTTCATCTCCAGTATCAATACACCCTGTATCTCCAGTAAACCAGGAGGACTGGATGGATGAGTCTCCTTGGGTGACACCCCTTCACTGGATGTTGCTCTTCGATGGAGTGTCCATCTATTGCTCCTCAGATTCTCACAGGTGACCCTCCCCTTCACCGCTCTGTTCCTCAGCTCCTCTGAGATATCTCAGTCCCTTCCACATTTTTGGGCTCCTCTTTCCTTTCTGTGAAAGTCTACACTCCAAGGAAGGCAACACCAGAATGGCTGAGTCTCCATTTAAGTGTGTGAAACCTCATCCAGAAACTACCACCTTTGAATATTGGGGATCTAATGGCCTGTGATTCCCATGCACCACATATTAAATTTGGAGAACAGCATCTAATTCAGCCTGTTAACAAGATTGATTACCACCCATGTGGCATCTTGCTACCTCTCTGCCCCCCCCGTATAATTAGGCCCTCAGATGGCAGAATCAAGCCTCCAATACATGGCCTCCTGAGAAATTCTACAGCCTCCCACTTCTGTTCTCTCTCCAGCAGTCTCCATTAGCTTCTGCCCTATGTAGAATTTTAATGGCATCCCAAAACACTTTACAGCTAATATAGTCATTTTTCCAATATAACAAAATGTGACAGCCAATCTGTGCACAGCAAGATCCAGCAAGCAATGAAATAAATAACTATGCCTTTTTTTTTAATGGTTTGGTTGAGTAACAAATGTTGGCTATGACACCATGGAGAATCCCCTGCTTTTGTTCAAATGGTGACACAGGAAGTATTCCATTTACCTGAAAAGGCGAATTTTAAACATTATCACCTGAAAGACAACACACACTCAGCACTGCACTCAAGTGGTGGCCAAGATAAACACTTGAACCATAGCTTCCTTACTCAGATGGAGTGGTGCTCCACTGAGCCAAGGTTAATAAAGATGTTGGTAAAGCTTGATTAATGAATGAAAAATAATGATGGAATGTCTTTGGAACAACTTATATCATGGGTTAGTGTTATCGGACAACACATTTTATGACATTGGGCACACAGTATGAAAGCAGACTAAATTACATTCAGAGCCTCTCCACTAAAAATCACAAAGTAACAGACACGGACTAGCAGGAAAAGGCATGCTTTTAGAATGCAAATGAGGGCCAGCTGGACAGGATGGCACCTACAGGAACTAAATTAAAAAACACATCCCCACCCCACTAAATCAGCATTTCTAAACCAGTCAAACAACCTATGGAGACACCTAAAAGTTAGCATGTCTAAGGAAACGTCCCTGGCCCCTCAAAACTCTTTGAGATCAATCACACACCCATTGTTCAAACCCCAGAGATTCTCGACCATTAATAACCAATCAGACAAAAACGATTAACATACACTTAAAACAATCATCCTAACACTCGATAACATCGAGACAGGATGGCTAAAGTCGAATACTGTAAATAAAGTATTAGCATTTGAATCGCATACTACACCGAAGTTCAGGTAAAACAATAGCCCGTTACGACGGACCTGTAGAGTGCTTTCGGGACAGTTCAATTGTATGTCCTGACTGCACCTCTGTCGGCATAAAAGAAAATAAAGCTGTGCTGTTATTGAACTGCACCCTGAGTCCGTAGTGATCGTTTCGCCCACTTGTGCTAACAGTTAGGTTTCACCTGTATTTGAAGAAAAGAAATCTTCAGGACAGCCCATCTGAAAACACTAGGCCACGCACTTAACCTTTCTGCTCTATTTCCTAATTTTCATTAATGGGATGTGTATGTCCCTGGCAAGGTCAGCGTTTATTGATTTATCTTAATTGCCCTCGAAAAGGTTGTGGTGAGCTGCCTCCTTGAACTGCTGCAGTCCCTATGGTGTAAGTACAGCCACAGTGTTAGGGAGTGAGTTCCAGGATTTTGACCTAGTGATAGTGAAGGAACGGCAATATATTTCCAAGTCAGGATGGTGAATGCCTTGGAGGGGAATGGTTGTGGTATTCCCAGGTGTCTGCTGCCCTTGTCTTTCTAGATGACACTTGTCATGGGTTTGGAAGGTGCTGTCTGAGGAATCTTGCAAGTTCTTGCAGTGCACTTTGTAGATAGTACATGCATGTAGCAATTATTCATTGTGAAAGGTTTTGCATCAACTCCAGATTAGGATGTTCCTTGTATCAGTTTATACATATCTTGAAGAGAGACAATTGGAGGGACCTGACAGAGGTACAGAATACAAATTAGAATATTATTATGGACTCAATATATCCAAAACTGCTTTATGGAAAATTGGTTACTTTTGAAGTGCATTTACTGTTATACAGGTAAATATGACACAAACAATTTGCATAAATCAAGGTATCACAGACAATAAATCTTGAACAGTTAACCTGTTGTTTGAGGGAGGCATATTAGTGAGAACACCAGGAGGACTGTTCTCCAAGTTATTGTCATGGAATTTTATGGCATTTGCCAAGGCACATGAAGCCTTAATTTATTTTGCCATCCAGTTATCTGCCATTTCATCCATCACAATTTAACCATTTGCAATTTTTTTCTGGGCCTTTCTGTCATTTGTTGATTACTTCATCAAATTCATCTCCCTTAAATTCTACACTTCCCTCCCATCCTCCAAGCTGGCATAGAACCAGCATTTGGACAAGTTGCACTGAGTTCCTGAATCCAGACCCTTTATACAGGCTGGTCACAGTTAGTGTCCAGCAACAATACCTGGGGAACTCCATTCAGGATATCTCCCATGCCTAACATCAATCCTCAACCCAATAGCTGCTGTTGCCACTAATTCCATATTTGTTTTCAGTTTTCATTTAGGATGACCACCGCATTTAGCTGCTTACAATAGCCTTCAGCAAGTCCAAGTGCAATAGATTTTTGATATGTTACTTGGTCAAAAGGAATGGTCACACCTGATCTGACCTTTTCAAACTGTTGACTGTCATTTACTAGACTATTTTCACATAGGGAATCTTCAGTTTATTCTAAAATAGTGAGCCTGTTGTTTTGCTAGTTAATGATATAAATAGGTGGGTTTTAAATTAATTTAGCACCAGGATGGGGATCACTGGGGGTGGGGAGTTCATCCCAACTAATAATTTCT
This sequence comes from Carcharhinus amblyrhynchos, assembly GCF_965287045.1. Classification (NCBI taxonomy): domain Eukaryota; kingdom Metazoa; phylum Chordata; class Chondrichthyes; order Carcharhiniformes; family Carcharhinidae; genus Carcharhinus; species Carcharhinus amblyrhynchos. Next base: position 39,567,297 of record NC_137330.1, read on the forward strand.
TTGGAGAATTTTGCAAAATGATATGACCTCCAATTCTCACCAATAGGTGTGTGTTCCCACACTGCCTCAGCTTGCTGAGGAAGACACATTTATAGTTTCATGCCATAAAACCTATTTCATTTGTTGGAGTATTCTTTTTGTCATGGTACACATTGACGCAAATAAGCTAAGATTCAGGCTTCCGCCCCCTCATTCCCTGGTAAGATGTTACCATCAATCTCCTTTGAAATGTACACCTTCTTCATTAGCTTTAGCTCTGATTGTATCAACATATGATAAATTGATGAAGGCTGCAGAAATTAGCCATGTGTTACAAGCTAAACCCAACACACCAGGGTAGCAAAATTTCATAGGTTGCAAATTATACTTTAGAGTGATTAACTCGATTGTGATTATAAATTCTGTTGGTATGAAGTCTCATTTTTCACTGCAATGCTTTCTGTGATCCTGTGGATTTAAGTTCCTTGCAATCTTGAAAGAGCTTATCTCAAGTGCAACATACCCTTTATCATACTTACTATAAAAGGACACTTCATCAGTTCGCATTCAATCCAATAGAATTAATGAGTTTTGAGAATTATGGTCTATTAATTCCATTAAAAATTCCATATCAGCACTACTACTGTGCAGATTTGTGTTATCTAACAACAACAAGCCATGAACCTATCAATAATGTCAAACACATTAACTTATCAAGAGGTATTATTTAAAGGAGTAATGATCAGAGTGTCACATAAGTTTTCAATACTGACCACCTGCATTAATTTGCCATGAGTTCCACTAATAAGTCATTATTTTTGTTCAGCTGTTACTGCTACTAGCAAAGAACAATTACCATTGTTTGAAAACTTCATTTTAACAACATTAGTTCCCACTGGATTGTAAACTCCAGATGTGTGCATATGACTAATTCATTGGGACTAATTACCTCCATACACACTAGCCTTAAGCAAGAATAATACTCCTCTTTAAACAGAATGGGGTCAAAAGAATTAAATGATAGATGAAGCAGGCCACTTGAGGTAACTAATTATCAACCAAATCATTAAACAAAGGCCTGATTAATATAAATCTTTTCGTCAGTGCAGAGAGCAAGCAAATGCCTTATTTAGAGCCAATTGTTTCTTTGACATGACTTCTTAACACTGTGATTATCCACTGTGCAAAACATTTTCCATGTCTTCTTGGGATGTCCAAGGAGTGTTTTCATCATCCAAAAGTTAAAACTATAAATAATGAAAATCCTGAATTCGAAGACAGTAACTATGTGATTGGTTTACCAATGGTAAACTCCACAGTACTCCAGTATTATAGTTCCAAAGCAGATACTCAGACTCTCGGCCTTGAGAGCTACCCTGTGAAACTCCACCAGTCAACTAATCACAGCATTCGAGGTATCCATCGAGAAGACTATGAGGAAGGTCAATCTATGCTTTTAGACAGGAGGAGGCCACAGTTACAAGCCAAATTGGGTCATGATTAGCAATAGCTGAGATTAGAACTAAATCATTTTCTCACAATATACTGAATGTGTGAGTATACCAGATAAAGGATAATTAGTTGGGTTAGATAAATTTTCTGGAATTTTACTCAATTTAGAGGTGGACAGGACATTTCTTGTTTTAAGTGGGGTGGGTGGTGAAGGGGCAAGTGTGAGGATTGAGGGGGAGATTGGGGGGTGGTTGGAAGGAGATTGGTAGGGGAGTAGGGTAGAGTTGGTGGAGGGTGTGTAGGAGCGGGGAAATGATTAGGGGTGTTGTAGTTTGGGTGGGGGTGTGGAAGTGGACAATCTTTTTCTACTTCTACAAAATGGAAAAAGTCTTGAGCAGTTATCTGGGTTTCAAGTGGTGAATCTTTCCCTCAAAGATGAATTTATTGCCACCGTCTCCATATGTGCAGTTAACAATAATTCAATGCAATGTCTCATGGAACCTCATTGAAGAGCTCTTATTTTGCAGCAGACAAGTCCAAGGGGGAGGCCTGAAACACAAACAAGTGATTCTTATTGAAGGGGGAGGTTAGTTTGACCTCTCTTTTAAACAAATGAACTAAATTAACAAATTACATCAAAATTGTAAAGTCAGGGAAAATCAAAATAAAGATTTCATGCAGGGAAGTATAGGTCATGCACTGAACCAATAATGTGTTTGTGCTCAAGGGTCACCTGGACCTGAACTCAAGCTCAAAACATGGCCCTGATGAACACATGTTACTGCGGGTTGACTGGTCCCAATATGGGGCTGGATTTGGAATATTTTAGTCACACCATTATCAAAAGGATATTTATTTAGCAGCGAGGTTTCAAAACAGATGATAAGGATAATTCTGGGACTTTGGACTCTGGACTCTAAGCTATGAATCACAGTGATGGCATTATTTTCACTGAAAAAAAACAGGCAAATTGGTAGAGATAGGATGCACATTTTTAAATTGCCATGAAGAATGGAAAATATAGATGCAATCAGGTTGTTTAACATGGATTGTGTGTGTAAACACAGAGAGCATAAGCATAAAATTAAAAGCCTCAAACAAGGCTTGAGATTAGATTTGCATTGTTTTCCTCACAATATACTGAATGCGTGGGTAAACCAGATAAAGAATGATTAATTGCTTGTTAGGTTAGATAGGTATTCTGGAATTTTACTCAACTTGGAGGTGGACAGGACATTTCTTTTTAAATGGGAGGGGGAGCGTGGGGAAAGAGCAAGCGTGAGGATTGAGGGGGAGGTTAGGGGGTGGTTGGAAGGAGGTTGGCAGGGAAGTGGGGTAGCGTTGGTGGGGGTGGGAAGGGTGTGGAGAGAGTTGGAAGGGGAATACGGAGTGGGTTGTTGTAGTGAGCGGAAGTGGAAAGTCTTGTTCTACTTCTACAGAATAGGAAAGATCTTGTGTAATTTATCTGGGTTGCAGTCGGGGAATCTTTCCCCCATATATGAATTTACTGTTACCGTATCCATATGGTGTGATGTGCAGAACATGTTAATGAGGGTTGAGGCAGTCACTGGAATCAATGTTATCACTTGCTCAGTCTTATAAATAACTGGTGGAATACTTTCCCATCAAATTAACAATATTGCATGTTGCTGCAAAAGTAACATTTACACTCCGATTTGTTTAATAGTTCTGGTGGGATTACCTATACTGTGCATAAACTAACATATATCATTGCTGCCCTTAATATTAATAATTCATGCTGCACGTATATCTGACAATATTTCTAACCAGATGCTAACAATAGGTATTATCATTTTGCTGGGATCTGTGATTGTTAATGAACCTTGAAAGGGGAAAAGTATCATGCATGATTGAGGAGGAAAGTTAAATTGGGGCGAGGGGGGTAGGCATTAAAGGATCTGGAAACAGAAGAAGTGCCAGGGCCCGTGATTTTTCTCACTAGTCCTGGCTACATCAAAGATTGCAAAGACACAGAAGATCTCAAGTTTCAATTGATACGTATGACAAAGAAAAAAAGTGACCAACTTTCTGCACGTCAGGAATGAAATGGATGATTTCCCAACGATTTTTCAGGAGGTCTGTCTACTTTCTGGAGGCAGTAGTAAGAGCCACATTCTCTCTGTGTGAGGTTGCTGCAGTGTGGACAATGGGAAGCAATGCTAAGCACACAGAGAGAAGACAACATCATCTTCTGTAATGAGAGGGATTTCTTGTAGACAATGAATTCTGGAATGAGATTTCTAAAGAGGATACTGCAGCTGCAGAAGCAGCTTCTGTGCTGACACCAGCTCTGAAAAGAAAAGGACTTTCAGCTGGGACTGAAGTATGGGTGCCAATTGTCTTTCACCTCAGAACCATAGAATGCCTACAATGCAAAAGGATGCAATCCAGCCCATCGAGCCTACACTGGCTCTCAGAAACAGCATCTTACCCAGGCCCTTACCTCCACCTATTTCCATAACCCTGCACATTTACCATTGCTAATCCATTTAACCTATGCATCTTTGGCCACTAGGGAGCAATTTAGTATGGCCCATCCACCTAACCTGCACATCTTTGAGTGTCAGAGAGAACTGGAGCACCTGGAAGAAGCCCAAGCAGACATGGGGAGAATGTGAATACTTCACAAAGACAGTCACCTAAGGCCAGATCGAACCCAGGTCCCTGTGAGGCAGCAGTGCCAACCACTGTGCCATTTGCTCTTGAGTAGCATGATCCTCTATGAACTCTGATCTGAACTGAGGCAAAGTGTTCTCTATGGAAGACTCTTCTTGGACAACAGGAAATGAAATAGACAATATGTTGGTAGATTCAGTGGAACTAAGATCTGAATGCTGCTCAGCCAGTAAAAACACAGCTGATTTTTCTAAAAAGACAACAGAGACATCATTAGGTGCATCTATTAGTGGGAAAGAGTAATCATTCTCTAGCACCTCAATCTCCAAGAGATCATTCAGTGCTGCAAGGAATTCTTCCTCAGAAGTAGTAATTCAGGTGCAGCAGATCTTTGTGGGGATGGGTGCCATCTGCTGTAGTGTGCTCTGTATCCTCTAGCATAACTTGGTGAAGAAACTGAGCGATTCATGACTTCCTTGTCTACCCCAGGGTCTACTGGATGGTGTCTCTGTGAAAGAAAAGAATTGCCTGAAGAGTGTACAAACTTACTCAGCTTCTGAAGGCTGAGTTTCCACTGGTTCTAAACAAAAGACTGTTGTGTGAAGAACAGCAAGTCATGAGTTTAAAGTTGAAGTTTTTTGAAGTTTTAGTTATTAGTGTCACAAGTAGGCTCACATTAACACTGCAATGAAGCCACTGTGAAAATCCCCTAGTCGCCACACTCTGGCTCCTGTTCGGATACACTGAGGGAGACTTTAGCATAGCCAATGCACCTAACCAGCACATCTTTCAAACTGTAGGAGGAAACTGGAGCACACGGAGAAAACCCGTGCAGACTCCACACAGACAGTGACTCAAGCTGGGAATCGAACCCGGGTTCTTGGTGCCGTGAGACAGCAGTGCTAACCACTGTTCCACCATGCCACAAGTCATTCAAATGATGAGCATCATCTGTTTTTCCAGGATTCTAGATGTATGCCAACATCACCACTCAATAAGAATGGTACATTGAACGTGAAGTAAATAGAGAGAATCAACAATCTGTTGTTCCTTGTTGTAATAATCCTGCTCTTGATTGGAGGTCTAAGCCGCCTGGATCTTGTAACCTGATGTTTGATGGATGAAGGGTCATTGACTGAAGACAGCCAAGGTCATCTGCTGATATGTCAACAGAAGCACCAGTAGCAATATTAAAATGAATATTGAAGCCTGGAATTTAGGCTGGAACTGACCAATAGTCTGGATTAAGAGTATTTCCCCTAGGAACTCTGTGGGGTGACTGTTTTCAGGACTTTCCATTGCTTGAAAAGAACATGCTCCATAAATATTAGCTGATTTCTGACTTCAATTAAAATTGCTGAATTTTCAGAACACCTCAGATGTCCAGTTTTGCCATAGTGGAAGCTTTCCACAGCTCCTGCTGGGAACTATTTGTATCTGCGCTGGTTTTTACACCACAATGGCTGCCTGTGTGGCGTTTCCCATCCTTTCAGCTTTCACATGGGTGGGACCACTGCCCATTAGTTTACACAATCTATGGAGTCATGTGAAACTTCAGAATAACCACAATTTATAGCCCAATTAAATGCTCTAAGCTGAGCCTGCCTCACACACTGGACAGCTTGATCCAAAGTAATATCATTTTGGTCTGCAGAAAGTTGGAGGATTTCTCATCACTCACAACTATGCGATAATGAATTAGCTCATCTGCTCTCAGATATGATTATCATTGTCTCTCTTCAGTGCGTCCAAGTTCATCTGGACTCGAAACATCAGCTCCTTTCTCTCCTTACAGATGCTGCCAGACCTGCTGAGATTTTCCAGCATTTTCTCTTTTGGTCCCTTTTACCACCAAAATGTCTTAGGGCTGCTTTCAAAGGTTTCTTAAGACCAGTATGTCTTTTTACATTGATATCTCCAACGCTGCCACCATATTCTGGGTCCTTCTGTCTTAGACTCTGGGCTCGGGTCTTGGTTCTTAGACAGACTGTAGACACAGTCTGGAAGCTGCATAACACTTCTTTATTAGTACTTTATCTAAACAGATTACAGAGACACAAAGCTCTAAGGCATGATTCTCGCCTTTCTCTCTTTCTCGAGTCCAACACATGACTGACTAGGGTCAGTGGTACATCATTATTTTTATCATACCTTACCATTACCTATCTGTGAATCTTATTAAAGTTGGTGCAGGGCTGGTTGGGGTCATATCCAGTGTGTGTTTCACTTTGAAAGCATTGCCCTTTATACTTACTGCTCATCTTCTTACATCGATTGCAGGAGGGTTTTAAAGCCAACAAAGCTTCCAACCTACCTGGTTTTGAAAGCTATTAACCGTGGTCACTGAATGCCATTGGCAGAATATATACAAATTTCATTCTATCTCAAAAGGATTTGTTGATTCTCACTGATGCTTGGTTGAATGTATCACAGAATTTCATTCATTTATAATTTAGCCCATTGATTATACTGACTGAGTAATTCAAATGTCAGTTTTATTAAAAGCGATTTCAAAAATGTTACCAAGTCTTTGGGATAAAACTTCACATTTCTAATATTTACTGAGAGAGAAAAAAAGACTAATCAGGATCCTTGGAAATAGACCAAAGGAAAAAAAAATTAAATGGCAGTTCTAACAGGTGCTATAAAGCATTTTTAAATGGATATCATATAAAATCAAAGTTACAGCTTTGTTAAAATGACATCTTAAACGTCAGACACTTTATTCCTGTTGCTTTGCCTTCAGAGAAAATGTATCATTATAATAAATAGCACTGACAATATGATATCACCATAAGGCTTTATATTTGAATTATTTCTAGTATCTTTTGATGCAAGTATCAGGATCATCTCCATCAGCCAACCATCCTCCTGCTTGAACTTCTCTAGAGCATTATACTTGTTTTTGGTGTGTGCACTACAACTGCAATGTGTTGCCATCATGAATCAACTGAATGAAAATGAAAAACATTTCCCAAGTGATAAATACTGGCAGAATCTACACATGAAACATAGACTTCTCATAATAATACACAACATCAGTAGTAGTTCTGCACATCTGAAACATTTCCATTTGCTTGTGTAACTATGTTTAGAGGTGAGGGATGACTGCTGCGAAATGGGATTTTGTTTCCTATTGCAGCAAGCACTTTTTTATCACAGCATGAGTCTCATACAAATGCAGTTTTTCCCTTTCACCACTTGATAACAGCCTCTCTTCATAATCATTACATAGGATCACATGGAATATATGTATTCCTTTATTCTCTTTATTATTATGATTTCCCCTTGTTGTTCAGCTGACAAGTTCAACACCAGGTATGAAATTTAGTCATTCAGCCCTGTAAGGTGCTAGTTTCAATCCTTGGTCTTATTAACAGACCAAGTATTCTGCAATTGGTCTCAATAGGGCCAGAACGGGAAGAGCAGAAAATGTAATCAATGTTCCCGCTTCTGTGCGACTTCTGCTAAAAATTACACTGCTGCAGTAACCATATTCCATTTCTCAAAGTGAACACTTTTATGAGCTCTTTGAATTTGATTTCTAGATAGTAATTGTTCTCAATAAGGCAAGTTTTAATTGGTGAACGATGATGGTGGGCTGGACTGAGATTGATGGACTGACCTACAATACACTGGACTGAAATGGCACAAAATTACTTTGCTTCATGCTCATTGGCCAGAATCACACTAATCCCAGGGGTGTACATAGAGTGATCCAACAGTGCTGTTCAATTCCTCAAGCGAAACTGACCATATACATTAAGTCAGAAGAACATTATACTTTGAATGTAACATTGTATTCTATTCTGAAAATATTGGAAAACATAAATAATCCTTGATGATTAGAGCAACCAAATGTGGTTTTACTTATTTTGATTAAATGCAGATGCCTGCAATGTCTTAAAAGCCTGTTTTATAAAGCATGTCTCTGAATTTAATGCTTATAAATAATAAGAATGTAAGAACTAGGAGCAGGAGTAGGCCATCTGGCTCCTCAAGCCAGCTCTGCCATTCAATAAGATCATGGCTGATCATTTTGTGGACTCAGCTCCACTTACATGCCCAATAACCTTTAATTCATTTACTGTTCAATAATTTATCTGTCCTTGCCTTAAAAACATTCAATGAGGTAGCCTCAACTGCTTCACTGAGCAATGAATTCCACAGATTCACAACCTTTTGTATGAAGAAGTTTCTCCTCAACTCAGTCCTAAATCTGCTCCCCCTTATTTTGAGGCCATGTCCCCTAGTTTTAATTTTACCCCCTCATTCTTCTGAATTCCAATGAGTATAGTCCCAGGCTACTCAGTCTATCCTTGTTCGTCAACCCTCTCAACTCCAGAATCAACTTTATGAATCTCCTCTATACCCCCTCCAGTGCCAGTATATCCTTTCTCAAGTAAAGGAGATCAAAACTGTACACAGTCCTCCAGGTGTTCATGGTGGGACATATAGGATAGATGTCCAAGGTAGATTCTTCACTCAGAGAGTGATTGGGGTATGGAATGCACTGCCTGCTGATAGTGGAGTTGGACGCTTTAGGAACTTTCAAGTGGTTATTGGATAGGCACATGGAGCACACCAGAATGATAGGGAGTGGGATAGCTCGATCTTGGGATTGGACAAAGCTCGGCACAACCTTGAGGGCCAAAGGGCCTGTACTGTGCTGTACTGTTCTATGTTTCTATTTTTCCTTGTGTTACCTCACCAGCACCTTACACAGCTGCAAAATAACCTGGCTGTTTTTAAACTCCATCCCTCTAGCAATGAAGAGCAAAATTCCATTTGCCTTCTTCATTGCCTGCTGCACGTGCAAACCAACTTTTGTGATTTATTTTCAAGGACACACAGGTCCCTTTACTGCAATTTTTTTACCAGTTTAAATAATAAACCATTTTGCTATTATTCCTACCAAAATGGATGATCTCACATTTGCCAATGTTGTACTCCATCTGCCAGGCCCTTGCCCACTTACTTAGACTGTCTATGTCCCTTTGCAGACTTTCAGTTCCTCTGCACACTTTGCTCTGCCACTCATCTTAGTGTCATCTGCCAAATTTGACACACTACACTTGGTCCCCAACTCCAAATCATCTATGTAAATTGTAAATAATTGCAGTCCCAACACTGACCCCTGAGGCACACCACTAGTCACTGATCACCAACCAAAAAAATCCCCTTTTACCCCCACTCTTTGCTTTCTGTTAGTTAACCCAATCTTCTATCCATGCTAATACATTACCCGTAACACCGTGCACCTTTATCTTATGCAGCAGCTTTTGGTGCAGTACCTTGTCAAATGTCTTCTGGAAATCCAAATACACCACATCCACAGGTTCCCTATTGTCCACTGAGCACATAATGTTCTCAAAGAATTCCACCAAATTAGTCAAACATGACCTGCTCTTCATGAACCCATGCTCCATCCTACCAATGGGACAATTTATATCCAGATGTCTTGCTATTTGTTCCTTGATGATATATTCAAGCATTTTCCCTACTACAGGAGTTAAGCTAACTGACCTATAGTTACCCACCTTTTGTCTACCTCCTATTTTTAGGTGTGATGTCACATTTGCTGTTTTCCAATGATGTTTTCTGGGAACCACCCCAGAGTCCAGTGAATTTTGATAAATTACCACTAATGCATTTGCTATTTCCCTCACCATCTCTTTTAGTACTCAGGGGTGCATTCAGGACCAGGAGACTTGTCTAACTTTAGTCTCATGAGTTTGCTCAACACTCTCTCTTTCTTGATAATGCTAGTTTCTAGGTCCTCACCTGCCATAGCCTTCTTGCCATCAGTTATTGGCATGTTGTTTGTGTCTTCCACTGTGAAAACTGACACAAAATACCTGTTCAATGCCTCAGTCATTTCCTCATTTCCAGTTATTACATCCCCCTTCTCATCCTCTAAAGGATCAATGTTTACTTTAGCCATTCTTTTTTGTTTTATATATTTGTAGAAACGATTGCTATAGAACCATAGAACATTACTGCACAGAAACAGGCCTTTTGGCCCTTCTTGGCTGAGTCAAACCATCTTTCTGCCTGGTCCCACTGACCTGCACCTGGACCATATTCCTCCACACCCCTGTCATCCATGTACCTGTCCAAGTTTTTCTTAAATGTTAAAAGTGAGCCCGTTTTCACCATTTCATCTAGCAGCTCATTCCACACTCCCACCACTCTCTGTGTGAAGAAGCCCCCCCGCCCCCCATATTCCCTTTAAACTTTTCCCCCTTCACCCTTAACCCATGTCTTCTAGTTTTTTTTCTCCCCTAGCCTCAGTGGAAAAAGCCTGCTTGCATTCATTCTATCTGTACCCATCATAATTTTATACACTTCTATAAAATCTCCCCTTATTCTTCTACGCTCCAGAGAATAGTCATAACCTATTTAATGGGATTGGGAGTTACAGATAGTTCTATGGCTTGGTAGGTATGGATGTGATCGGCGCAACTTGTGGGCCGAAGGGCCTCTTTGTGCTGTAGTGTTCTAAGTTCTTTTCAACCTTCCTCTGAAACTCAGTTTCTTAAGTCCCGGCAACATCCTTGTAAACCTCCTCTGTACTCTTTCAACCTTATTAGTATCCTTCCTATAATTAGGTGACCAAAACTGCACACAATACTCTAAATTCGGCCTCACCAATGTCTTATACAACCTCATCATAACATTCCAACTCTTATACTCAATACTTTGATTTATAAAGGCCAATGTACCAAAAGCACCCTTTACAACCTATCTACCTGTGACGCCACTTTCAGGGAATTTCAGGGCTAGATCCCTCTGTTCTACTGCATTCTTCAGTGTCCTATCATTTATCTTGTATGTTCTACCTTGGTTTGTCCTTCCAAAGTGCAATATCCAACGCTTGTCTGCATTAAACTCCATCTGCCATTTTTCAGCCCATTTTTCTAGCTGGTCCAAATTCCTCTTCAAGCTTTGAGAACCTTCCTCACTGTCCACTACACCTCCAATCTTTGTATTATCAGCAAATTTGCTGTTCCAATTTACCACATTATCATCATCCAGATCAGGCACACCACCAGTCACAGGCCTCCACTCAGAGAAGCAATCCTCCACTGCCACTCTCTGGCTTCTTCCATTGAGCCAATGTCTAATCCAATTTACCACCTCTCCATATATACCTAGCGACTGAACCTTCCTAACTAACCTCCCATGTGGGACCTTGTCAAAGACCTTACTGAAGTCCATGTAGTCAACATCCACTGCCTTCCCTTCGTCCACTTTCCTGGTAACCTCCTCGAAAAACTCTAATAGATTGGTTAAACATGACCTACCATGCACAAAGCCATGTTGACTCTCCCTAATAAGTCCCTGTCTATCCAAGTATTTATAGATCCTATCTCTTAGTACTCTGAACAATAATTTACCTACTACTGACGTCAAACTTACCGGCCTATAATTTCCTGGATTACTTTTTGAGCCTTTTCTAAACAACGGAACAACATGAACTATCCTCCAATCATCCGGCACCTCACCCATGGATATCAACATTTTAAATATATCTGCCAGGGCCCCTGCAATTTCAACACTAGTCTCCTTCAAGGTCCGAGGGAATGCCCTGTTCTGTCCTGGGGATTAATCTACTCTGATTTGCCTCAAGGCAGCAAGCACCTCCTCCCCTTTAATCTGCATAGGTTCCATGACCTCCCTACTTGTTTGCCTTATTTCCATAGACTCCATGCCAGTTTCCTTAGTAAATACGGATGCAAAAAACCCATTTAATATCTCCCCCATTTCTTTTGGTTCCATACATAGCTGACCACTCTGATCTTCAAGAGGACCAATTTTATCCCTTACTATTCCTTTGCTCTTAATATACCTGTAGAAGCTCTTAGGATTATCTAAAGCAACCTCATGTCTTCTTTTAGCCCTCCTGATTTCTTTCTTAAGTAGTTTCTTGCACTTTTTATACTCCTCAAGTATCTTATTTGTTCCCTGTTGCCTATACATGTCATACACCTCTCTCTTCTTCTTTATCAGAGTTCCAATATCCCTCGAGAACCAAGGTTCCTTATTCTTATTTACTTTGCCTTTAATCCTGACAGGAACATACAAACTCTGCACTCTCAAAATTTCTCCTTTGAAGGCCTCCCACTTTCCAGACAACAGTCTGTCCCAATCCATGCTCTTTAGATCCTTTCTCATTACTTCAAATTTGGCCTTTTTCCAGTTTAGAACCACGACCTGAGGACCAGATCTATCTTTATCCATGATCAAGTTGAAACTAATGGCATTATCATCACTGGAACCAAAGTGTTCCCTTACACACACTTCCGTCAAAATTGTCCTAACTCATTTCCTAATAGGAGATCTAATATTGCATCCTCTCTAGTTGGTACCTCTATAAATTGATTTAGAAAATTTTCCTGAACACGTTTTGCAAACTCCAAACCATCTAGACCTTTAACAGTATGGGAGTCCCAATCTATATGAGGAAAATTAAAATCCCCTAACACAACTTAATGTTGTGTTCTCACTGACTATTGGGTGGTCTATAATACAATCCCATTAATGTAGTCATACCATTCCTGTTTCTCAGCTCCATCCATATGGCCTTGGTAGACAAGCCCTCTAATCTGTCCTGCCTGAGCACTGCTGTAACATTTTCCCTGACTAGCAATGCCATGCCACCCCCCTCCCCACCCTTCAACCCTCTGCCTCTAACACGTCTGAAACATTGGAACCCTGGAACATTGAGCTGCCAGTCCTGGCCCTCCTGTAGCCAAGTTTCACTAATGGCTATAATGTCATAATTCCATGTGTCAATCCACACCCTCAACTCGTTTGCCTTCCCCACAATACTCCTGGCATTGAAATAGACACACCTCAGAAGATTATTACCACCACACACAACCCTTCTGTTTGTGATTTTGCATAAACTATTAATATCATTTATTTTCAGCCCTGCTCCACTATCTGCTCTGGCACTCTAGTTCCCACCCCCCTGCAAATCCATTTTAAACCCTCCCCAATAACACTAGCAAACCTCCCTGCAAGTATATTGCCCCCTTTGTAGTTAAGGTGTAACCTGTCTCTCTTTTACATGTCCCAACTGCTCCAGAAGAGGTCCCAGTGATCTAGAAATCTGAAACACTGCCCCCTACACCAGTTCCTCAGCCATGTGTTCACCCGCCCAAGCTTCCTACTCTTACCCTCACTGGCACGTGGCACAGGTAGCAATCCTGAGATTTTTAACTTCCTATCAAGCTCTCTGTACTCACTCTTCAGGACTTCCTCACTCTTCCTTCCTATGTCATTGGTACCAATGCGTACCATGACATCTGGCTGATCACCCTCCCCCTTCAGAATGCTGTGCACGCAATCAGAGACATCCCTGACCCTGGCACCCGGGAGGTAACAAACCATCCGAGAGTCTCTGTCACGACCACAGAAACTCTTGTCTGTACCTCTGGCCATTGAGTCCCCTATGACTACCACTCTCCTCTTCTTCCACCCTCCCTTCTGCACTGCAGAACCAGATTCAATGCCAGAGATCTGGCTGCCGCAGCTTGTCCCAGGTAAGTCGTCCCCCATAACAGTATCCAAATCGGTATATCTGTTGTGGAGAGGAATGGCCACAGGGGAACCCTGCTGTGCCTGCCCTTTCCCCCTACATCACCTGACGGTAACCCAATTATTACCTGTGCTCTGTGCCTTTAGCGTAACTACCTCCCTGAAGCTACTATCTATAAACTCCTCATTCTCCTGAATGATCTGGAGGCCATCCAGCTCCCGCCCCAGTTCACTAGCTGTTAGGAGCTGCAGCTGGATGCACCTCCTGCAGATGTTGTTGTCAGGACCAGAGGTCTCCCTGACTTCCCACATCCTGCAAAAGGAGCATTCCAACATCCTGCCTGGCATTCTTTCTACTCTGAAGAAACAGAAAAAACTTACTGGAACCTACTGTCGCCTCTACCTGTTCACGCCAAAGCCGTCCCACTCTGCTCCCTCTCACTCCGCTGCCTGTCGGATAGAGCGGCCTGCTTTTTAAACCTTCCGCACCTTACTCAGCCTGCGCAGTCTCATGTTCCACTCACTGCCTCCCTTGTTCTGACTCCTTTTTTTTTTACCTGCTCTCGCCTGAGTCTTTTTTAGATTAGAGGAGGGGTTAGGGTTATGGTACAGGAACCTTCTCAGGCCACCCCTCAACCTACTTCCGGTTTACTGATTTAACTGAAAAAAAACTCCAATAAAATGTAAGGTAGAAAAAAAAACAATCTCTTACCTTCAGCACTCCTGACATGAATCACTCCCTCTCTGCTTTGCTCCGGTCGAACAATGAGGTTGATCCTCCCAGGTAAGTAACTTTTAAATAAAAAAAACTTTCCAGGCCATCCTGCAGCCTACTTCTGGTTTACTGATTTAACTAAAAGAAAAACTCAGATAAAAAGGTAGAAAAAAAAAACATTTTTAAAAGCTTTTAAAAAGCTATCTTTTTATATTCTGTGCTAGTTTATTCTCATAATCCATCTTACTTTATTTTTTTTGTGGCTTTCTGTTGACTTTTAGAGATTTCCCAGTCCTTTAGTTTCTCACTAATCTTTGCCACTTTGTATGCCGTTTCTTTCAATTTGATATCCTCCTTTATTTCCTTAGATATCCATGGCTAATGAATAACCTGTGGTAAAATACTGAGAAATTGTCTAACAGAGTGGAATACATTTACAAAATAATGTTTGCATTTCTAGCCTTTTGAAAAGGAAGTTACTTCAGGCAGATGATAACATTTTAAAAATACTCAGATATCACTTTCCCACGTACAGACTTTTCAAAGAAACTGCTCGAATGCAAGACGGCAGGAGGCTTCCTGTGACATTACATGTTCCACAATTCCAAAAATATGTTCATGTTCTGTTTAAGAAAGAGAAAAGCAATCTACCCTGTAACTGTTGCTTTTGGTAGAGCAGGTAGATTTGTATTTATTTTTATATAATGGGAGAGTCCTGCAGTGCTAATTAAAAAAAATACATCATTCAACCATTTTAGATGCAAAATAAAGTTATTTAGCTAGCAGAAATAAAACATTTTTTCCATGAAGAACTCTGAACCGATTCAATGTCTATATCTTAGAATGCTCCTAGACAATATAAAGAGGAAAGAAAACTATAAAAATTTGAAACCGTCAAAGATTATTGAAGAAAGATTAGTAATAAGCTGTATTTATTAAGACTATAATAAAGTGTAATATCATTCATGTGTATAAAGTTAAACATGCACAGCACCTATGGTAATTACAGTAATGGTGTCCAAAGTACTTAATTCTCAGAAAGGCACTTTCCACAAATGAAGCTAATGACCCCTGAAACAGTCTTAGTGGTGAATATTATCTCATTCTGGCAGAAGCGAACAGAGTGAATATCTCATGCCAGCACACTTGTTTCAGCAGCAGTCATTTCAGGGGATTTTGTCCCGAATGTATTAGAGTCACTGGTCTCATAAATAGGCTTAAATCATATTATGGTGCATAGCACCCTCCATTGATTGGCTTTTACAATTTTTAGCATAATAAATAAAAGCTTTCCCTTGTGTATAAGAAGGGCTTCCGGTTTGTGCACTCAATTGCTTTTTATCACTAACTGGGTGAAAAAAAGCAAAAAAAAAGTGTTCGACATACTCTGCAGGTCTGACTGCATCTTTGGAGAGAGAAATATGACTTGACATTTTGGGCCTGATTTTCCTGCCCTGCTATGCTGGTTGAGTAACATAGCACTAGCTGGAAAATTTAAGCAAGAAGCCAAAAACGGGAATCATGCTGGCATCCAGCCAGGTGCAATCTTCCCGGGCCATTTTATCTGACAGGCACAAGGCTGATTGCAATCTTCATGAGGTCATTTAAATCTATTTAGCGAGCCCGGGACGCAATTGTCTGGACTCAGTCATTTCTGACCTCACCGATGAAGATTCCCACCAGTGGGATGATCCCTGATGGCCTCGCTGGTGGGACTGGAGGCCACTGAGGCCCCCTGGAGGAACAGGACTGGGGTCCTGGGGCAGTGCCAGTCAGGCACTTTGGCAGCGCCCACCAAGAATCCTGTCAGTGTCCACCAGGCACTGGACAGTTTCAAGGGGTGCGGACTGAGCAGGCCTCACCAGGAGGGGCAGATGGAGGCAGAGCTAAACCAGGGGTGGGGGTGGGTGGGAGAGAGGAGGGGAGGGAAGGTGAACTCTGCCTCAGGGGGCGGGGCTGATGCGGGACTGGCGATCAGACGCCTGGGGTGGGCATTGGGGATTACGGCTGGCCAGCAGAGGTTGGAGCCAACCGTTGGGAGGTGGGCGATGTCTGCGGCGGTGGGGGGAGGACAGGGCATGTCAACCAATCTCCTGCAGAATAGCGCATGTCCATTGCCCCCTGAACAGTTCGATGCTAGCCCCTCGAGCAGGAGAATTCACTGGCACGAATCATGGCCTCCGTGTTGCACAACGTGCCGAAAATTCATTTCACTAAATTCACCCAAAAACGGGTGGGAAAACCCTGGACATCACTGCAGAAATTCCTCAGCGTGGTATCCTAGGCCCAGCCATATTCAGCTGCTTCATCGGTGATCTTCGTTCCATTACAGTGTCAGATATGGGGATGTTCGCTGATGATTGTACAAATGTTCAGATCATTTGCAACTTCTCAGATACCGAAGCAGTCTGGGTCCATAAGCAGGAAGACCCAGACAACATTCAGGTCTATGGCACCTCACAGAGCCCCCATTGTTTCCACTTCCCTGAGCCCTCACTGTCTCCGAAAGCTGGAGCCCCCCACTGTCTTTCCAATAATGAATTTATATTTAAATGGAACAGCTTAATATATCTTATAGGGGAGAAGAGCAAGGGTTGTTCAATCTCAACCAAGAACTGTCTAGGAACTAGATTTCCATCACTTGAGTCTTTGCAATAAAATCTCATTGATAATCAAAGATTGACCTGTTCCACAATGGCAGTGTGTTGAAATAAACAAGTACTATGCATCCAATTAAGAAATTCTGATATATGGAATGGGGTGATTAATAATTCCCATTAGCTACGTTTGTAAAGTGTACCCATTACTTAACAATTCTAATTAGTGTGCAAGAGGAGTGGCTACATTGTGGCTCTGATTCAGCATGTTATTATTTCTCTCCTCCAAATATTATAATTACAAAAACATACAAATGTGCAGAAAATGAATAACAGATTGATACACATTATAAAATCTCATCACTTACTCTTAATAGTTTTTGACAGGATGGCATTCTGATGAATCAACAGTGATGCGGTCCTCCTCACAATGAGTTTCTGCTGCCATTGCAAAAGAACCTGATAGTTTTGCTTACAAGACTGAATGTTATGATTGTATTAAAAAGACCCTGAAAGTAGGAAAGACGTGGCTTGCTTGAGATGGCATTTTGATTAAACGTGCTTCAGTTCCCTGGTTTATGCACTAACAGCTGCAACCAATGAACATAATGAAAATACATAACACAATAAAACATTAGCTGGGTTAAAATAACTTTTAGGAATGTCTTAATACATAGAATTGGAAAAGACAGCTGTGGCTTAGTCCCATAGTACTACTTCTGTTCCTTTGTTCACTTCTCTTGTAGGAAATAATATCTGTTCCCTGTTCAACTTGCCAGTGCTGACAGCTCCCATTTTCTTATACTATGAGCATTGATTACCCTGTTAAACCTACTGGCAAGTTGGTGCAAGCTGTAGATTACTGCTGGCATCAACGAAGTTCTATGATAAACACCAAAGTAGCAAGGTTGCTCATTTCAGTTTTCTATCTATCTAATGAAAGAGCTTGTGAACAGTTAGCACTCCAATAATGTGAGTTATCTAAAACATTAGGCAATCGGGTACTTCTGTGTTCAAAGCCAGATACTTACCACATTTGCTATTAGGGTGACGGTTAAACATATTTCTAAAGAACATCTTTGAACTACCCATTTCAGTTGTCACACAGAATGATTAATATTCTAGGAATCAGTATCAGCATTGACAGTCTGGGGAGCTCGATGTTTTCTTCGGGGACCTGTCACTACAGAAATGTGTTTCTTGGTTGGGTGAAGGTACTCTGTATATAAATCATGTGCAAAAAATGATTAAATGGGCAGAAATATTTCCATTTTTGAACTTATGTATCAAAATGCATGTCGTTCACCCTTTGTTGAATAGAAACATTCTTCACATACTGTAGAATGGATCCCTTCCGAATGGGCACTAAACATACAATAAGAAGTCACAACTTCCTCTGTACCATTGCATCAGTTTATTTTGACCTAGACTGCTGTAGCTATCTGTGATTCCCCTTAGCCTGACTGATTTAACAATTGGCAAAGGAGCTTGGATAAAATTGTGAAGTGTGAAGGATTCCATTTGAACAATGAAAATAATCACACCAAGTTAGTGTTCATCTATTTTTCGTTTACTTTCTACATTCGCCACACACGTCAAAGTATTACAAATTAGAGGAGGAAGGGTCCCTGAAATGGAGTTTTAACACCAGCTGACAAGTTACTGCTGCTTTGGACCTGACCATTTGCAGCTTTGCGGTCCAGTGACTAATGCTTAATAAATTTATGAGGATTATTCCTGGTGCCAGCACTGCATATGCTACCAATCTGGACCTGATTGAGGTGCCCAGAAACAGCCACAGAGCGGGTGTAATGACCCTTAAACCTGTCCCCTGAGCTTCCTGCCTGTGAGCTGGGAACAATATAAAATGCAATCCTTTTTTGGCCACTGGTTTACTGTGGATTCTTTGCAAGTGAGAAAATAAACAACAATCGATAGCTGTAATTCTGCTCTCTAGAATTAATACAGAACATGGGAGGGGGGTGGTTTGACCATCTTTAAAATTTAATCAATACTGACAGATGTAGTGGCAGGGGAAGCAATTTCTGGTCTCTAGGTAAATTAACATGCTAATCCCAAAGACTACCCAGTTAGGATTTCAAACAAATTAAGAATGCTCCCCCATGATGTCTTGCAACTCACTGACTAATTTTCACACAGAAAATACCCGTGGTACATGGAGTCTTTGTAACACAGGACATGTGGTTAGAAGACTGAGAATCCCTGGCCTATTGTATATAACCAGTATTATGATAACTTATCTCCTCCTCACTAATTATAACCAAATAGACTCAGTTTCCCCTACGGTCTCCCCTCTCTATCCCCGCCATAGATAGAGAGGGGAGACTGTAGGGGAAACTGAGTCTATTTAGTTATAGTTAACGAAGAGGAGATAAGTTATCGTAATACTGGCTATATACAAAAGGCCAGGGATTCTCATTCTTCTAACCACATGTCCTGTGTTACAAAGACCCCATGTACCACAGGTATTTTCTGTGTGAAAATTAATTATGAAATGAAACATAAGCATATTATTGTTTCGCTTAATGCAAAATTTATTGATGTGTTCTAAGTAGCAATTCTGTTGAGACGTGGACATCTGATCTCTTAAACTTACAGTAGATGGACCTTCTCTGATTCATTTACCAGCTCCAAGGAGACCAATTATAGGCAAAGCTAACTAGCTTCACACGGGGAAGGTTCAGGCAAATGCAAATTGTGATTAAATAACTAGAATAATGGAGGAATCCCAAAGTTAGAATATCTCTAGTAAAAACCCTGAAATTGGACTGTGTACTTCCCATGTTGGTGGTGAATGAGTACTAGTAAATGGCACTGGATTTAGACATCAAGGACTGAATGTTCACTGATAATTTGGGAGCCCTTCAAACATGGTGTATCCTGATTAGATTTAGGCCACCTAGATCGGAACTTTCTATGAAAGAAACTTGAATTTGCCCATTCACATAGACTGGAATAGGAAAGCATTAGTATGTCTACCAGCAAATTAAGATCTCAATTTGGAACCAATTATAGGTCTATCTGGGCTTTATGAATTGATATAACAACCCAGGAGTAAAAGGATCACCAGAAGTCAATATAGCTACAATATAGGCTCAAATAGCCCTGCTTTAATTCAATTTCAATCATATAATCCTAATAACCTAGTCTTGGATTGGCACATTCTCACCCTTGGTAAAACACCATTGTACTGTTCCACAGAAAATATTTCCTCTCCCAAATGAGATGTCAAACCATTCATCCAAATTAGTGTTGATCAAATCTGTAGAACATAACACATACTTCTTTACCTTATGTCCACAGGATTGTAATATTCAATATCAAGGATGGGAAGCTCTCTTTTAGGATTTCACACAGAGCATTGCATTATGGAAGGTTGTTCAGCAACCTTGGCAGATTTCTGGAACACCTTAAAAAGTATCATGTTAAGCATGAAGAACACATTTCCAGAACCAACAATTCTGGACTAACCTGCTGTAACCTTGAATGGATCAAAAAAACAATTTAAGTGTGAATTCAAGAGGTGGCTAAACAAATTCAGCAAGGAGAAACATGACACTATTGGGCACGATTGTAAAACACAACAAAAAGGAGAGCAGAGACACAAAGAGAAATCCAAGAAAATAATGAAGGTGATAAAGGGAAACATAAGTTAATATTCCTGGCTACAAAGTATTCAGGAAAGATAAGGAAGAATGAAAATGAGGTGTGTTTAGTATTGATCAAAGAATCTATTATAATGCAGGATGGAATAATGTAGTTTGGTGGTGGGGATAGAGAAGGGAGACTGTAGGGGAAAACTGAGTCTATTTGGTTATAATTAATGAAGAGGAGAGAGATAAGTTATCATAATACTGTTTATATACAATAGGCCAAGAATTCTCAGTCTTCTAACCACATGTTCTGTGTTACAAAGACCCCATGTACCACAGGTATTTTCTTTTCTGTGTGAAAATTAATTATGCAATGAAAAGTAAGCATATTATTATTTAATATGCAAAATTAATGCAAAATTTATTGATGTGTTCTAAGTAACAATTCTGTTGAGACATGGACATTTGATCGCTTAAACCTACAGTAGATGGACCCTCTCTGATTCATTTACCAGATCCAAGGAGACCAATTATAGGCAAAGATAACTAGCTTCACACAGGGAAGGTTCGGGCAAAAGCAAATTGTGATTGAATAACTAGAATGATGGAGGAATCCCAAAGTTAGAATTATCTGCTAAAAACCCTGAAATTGGACTGTGTACTTCCCATGTTGGTATGAGCCATGAGCCTGGTAAATGGCACTGGATTTAGACATCAAGGACTGAATGTTCACTGATAATTTGGGAGCCCTTCAAACATGGTGTGTCCTGATGCTGGAATTACTGATCCCATTCCCAAACTGTCTGATTTTCTATAGCGTCTGGGCTATTTCCTGTCAATAGCTCACACTCAGCAGTGAAAAGCTACCGAATGCCAAACTAGTCCCGCTGCAAAAGAAATAAGTGCAATTGGCTCAATTGCAGTGATAGACATGTCTTGCCCCTCTGCAATTTTCATCAAGTCGGGCCAGATTTTTAAAGAGTCGTGGTTCATTGCCTCTCAGAGGGAAGATTTCAAGCTCAGCCCACCTGTCTTAGAGATGCTATCTGTAAAGGCAGGTTGTTTCTTCTTACAGGGTGTGTGTGTGGATTGGAGTTGGGCCAGTCAACCCAGGAAGAGGTTTTGAAGCCACGGAGGCTACTAGATGCCAAGGTGAGGTATTGCCATCCATGGTTCTTCTCAGAGGTTGCTCATATCAACATGGGAAGTACACAGTCCACTTTCAGGGTTTTTAGCAGATAGTTCTAACTTTGGGATTCCTCCATTATTCTAGTTATTCAATCACAATTTGCTTTTGCCCGAACCTTCCCTGTGTGAAGCTAGTTATCTTTGCCTATAATTGGTCTCCTTGGATCTGGTAAATGAACTTTTGTCTTTACGAAGAGACCTTTTTCAAGGTGAGTTCCAAATGTCCTCCTCATACAACTTATGCAAACTTTGGCATGCCACCCACCCCCATTCCTCATACCAGGCTTTGGCACTCCATTCAATCCCCTTGGCCCCTCATGCCTCCTATTGCAACTCTAGACACTCCTATGCCCACTGACCCAACCATGCATTGTAAAGAACAAATGAACCTGGGAGTGACAGTAGGATGTGTAAAAAACTTTAAAAAATCATTCATTCATTCCGTATGCCATACATTTAAAAAAGTTGCTTTACTGCAAGTCAATAAGTGTGTCAATCAACCAAACCTCTTAAAACATTGATAACAGAAACCACAAATCCTTGAAAGTAATCAGCTTTGTGAAAATAAACAGTGTGAACTTAACAGCAGAGATCTGAGAGTCAGAGCTGTCAAGAAAAACAGTTTTCTCTGGTTAGCAGCTGTTTCAACAAGATTATTGGATGTCTGGCTCTCAGTCAAGCCTTATTATGTATACCATATGTATGTTTCATTCTCATTATGGGGGACAGAGGGCAGCATAGCCTGGCATGGGGGCATGAGGATGGGCTATGGAGAGTGTGGAGATGGTGAGAGGGTGTGAAGGTTTAAGGGCCTTTGTGTTTTTATTGTAACTGAAACAAAATCCTACAGAACCATGGATGGCAATACCTCACCTTGGCATCTAGTAGCCTCCGTGGCTTCAAAACCTCTTCCTGGGTTGACTGGCCCAACTCCAATCACACACACACCCTGTGAGAAGAAACAACCTGTCTTTACAGATAGCATCTCTAAGACAGGTGGGCTGAGCTTGAAATCTTCCCAACTATTGCTTCCTCAAGGATGAAAATTCAGACAAGGGGCATCAAGGAGGCTATAACAATCTTTGCAATGTCTGAAACCTTTCATAGAACATAGAACATTACAGCGCAGAACAGGCCCTTCGGCCCACGATGTTGCGCCGACCAGTTTAAAAAAAAAACAATGACCCACTAACCTAAACCAATCCCTTTTCGTCCATAAACCTGTCCACAGACCTCTTAAATGCCCCCAAACTAGGTGCATTTACAACTGCAGCAGGCAGGGCATTCCAATCCCATGGAATTTCATGGGGGTTACTGTAGCAATATTTAGCATCCAAGAAAGCTGGAGTCAAAGGATGTCAATCTAGTATCCCTTATTAGCGCCCCTTGACAAGAAATGACTAAGGAGAAACTTCAGGGTGGAATTTTTCCTTTTTATTTGGCAGAGTATGGCAGCAGATGGAAAAAACGGCGTTCTGGTGATTTTCATCGTCGTAATGTTCAGCTCATAGTTGGAAAAATGGAAGAGGTGATCCCATGATGTATCACTGGCGGGGCAAACTCTGGTTGAGCCAGCACAACTAGCAATTTTGGTTTTCAAAAATTGATCGGCCGTTCTAAAGGATGCCCGATACAACATTAAACATAGAACAATATAACAGCCCTCTCCTCCCTCCCCAAGGAACATCGCCAACCTCCCCCGCTCCCCAACAACATTCTCCCCCAGCTGCTCAGCTAGGCGAGCAGTGCCTGTGCGTGACTTTCTCACCCTCCCTGAATAATGTGCTCACCTGAACTCCTTTGGTGGGTTCTGCATGCCAGGTGTATGCTGAGGGGGACCTGTTGTGATTCACATTGTCTCACCCTCATGCTGTGAATGGATTATCAGGTGTAGGGCCGCTGTTACATCATAGGGACAGTTGTTACGGGAGATTCTGCCAGTGTGAACTATGTTTTGGGTCTCCCACAGGATTTTTCACTCCTACCACTGATTCTGTCCACTGAAAATGGGAGCTGAAAATCTCTCCCTCCTCCTTTCATCTCTGTAGCAAAATCCAAGAATTGAAAAAAGTAAACATCACTTAAGAGCTGTGTTTATGCTGAGTAAAAACTGAACAGGCTGCTTCAGTGCACTGCCTATGCTGATAAAAAATGAGAATGGATTAGTATATACAGCAACAATTTTGATTCAGGAGGCAGACCAATGATGTGTGAGGAGGAAATAGAACAGAGGAATCATGAAATCATTCCACAAGTTTAAAATTGCAAGTTTATTTGAAAATTTTAATACACTATTTCACAATGACAAGTGTGCTGAAATCCATTTCTTCTGGGGCAGAACTTGTTTTTAACATCAGTATTGTTCATTTTTGTTATTAATTGAAGAATTTTTGAATTCTAATTTTCAGTAATGCACACGGGGGAAGTCGCTGACACAACCACATTTATATTATGGACTGAACTGCAGAAGCACAAGTATTTCCAGGTTGCAATTGCAGTCACCTTACTTCACTCCACCATCCCTTTGACGATGAGTAGGGCAGGAAGTCCATGCTTTGATCTTTTCCTGCAACTTTGCAATTGAAGCACAATCCTTTCATAACCATCTCTTTGTAACACCTAATGCAGTACTAAATGTACTTAATGATGGATGTGTTGCCTTATGATACATCAGTAAAGAACCTCCCTCTGCACTGCAGCCTGCTTGATGTAATTGTTCTGCTATCTTGTCAACACTGCACTGTTCTTCCTCACGACTTGCCAGAAGATGTTTTATAAGGCAGGGGTAGAAAACAGTAGATACACAGTCTGCCACTAATTTATTGTTCAGCAGCAAGGAAAGCAGTTCTGTATCACAACTGGAAGCATCAATCTAGAGGAAAAAAGATATGATGAGTCTCATTTGTTAAGTAGTCCCCTGAAGATTTGACATTTTGCTAGTTACTGAAGGCTTTGAATTATAGTTAACAATATGATCTACATATTAAGCATTAGGACCATAATACAAATACTCAAACACTTGAAAATCAAAAGTTCCTTCAGTTTCATTAACTCGACAATTTGTATTTAAACACCTTTAGGATAGAACAACATCTTAAAGCACTTTACACATCGGAAGCTACCACCAAGTGCAGTGGCTTCTGCTACATTAAGAAAAATGGCAACTATTTGCACATAGCGGGATGCCACAAAACAGCAATCAGATGGATGACCAGCGAATTATTGGTCAGGATGAAATTTGAAAGAAAACTGGAAAAACTCTCAAGGTCCTTTTTTGAATAGTGTCATGGGATCTTTAATGCTCACCTGAAACACAGAAATAGGCAGACATGAAATACAAAGGCCAATCCCCACAACACTGCAGGATATGCTCAGAATGGCATTGGAGTAGCAACTTTGATCTTGTACTCAATCCGTTGAGAAAGTTTAAACCCATGACCATGGTCCAGGGAGGAGAGTGTTACCCTCTGAGCCAAGCCATGCAAATGGTTACATTAATGTGACATTTTTTCATACAACAAAACTGACTTTGGTTATAAATTTTTGTACACTGCATGATACTTTTTAAATTATGCTGTGTAAGATGAAATAAGACTAAAACCCAGATGAAGGTATAAGCAGCTTAACTATGAACGGTTAGCTGATCTTCATCATTCTTCTATCAATGATTATGATACTTTCATTATCAGTTCTTGAGGTGACAACCGTAGACTTACATGCACTGATAAATTTCAGAATACACCAGGGAATAAAAGCAGGTTTGAGCACTAATGCATATTCAGAGTATTTTTTTGCTCAGTAGCTAACTTTCGATAAATGCTTACACAATGTGTTGGGACATTCAGCAAACCATGCATATTCACTCAGTTTTACAGAATTCCTGAATTCAATAGAACAATCAAGTACAATTTTGTATTAAAAAAGGTAAATTTGCTTTCAATCGATACGCTTGGATTTCTTAGAATAAAATCTAATCTATTTATGCTGTGTGTAATTTTTGAATTACGCCGTGGGATAAAATATAAGCACTGCCGTGATAGCACATCCTATCTCATGCCAAATTTACACTATCCCGTCCCAGCACGCTGTATGTCCCAGCTCCTTTACCTTGACCATGGCATCAGCAAGTCGTGCACATTGATTATTTCCAGGTTTCCTGAACTAATCTGTACAGAGTATTTAAGGCAAATATCAGAATTGTGTCAACTATGGCAGAGGGCAAAGGGATAGAAAGCTAACTGCCACATTTCCAGTTTCGACAACAGCATTACTTTATGGTCAATTAACTCAACTTGGAGTTATCTTGGAGTAAGATTGACAATAAAAGCAAGTCTCAACAACTCAGAGTTCAGGCACATTATTTACAATAAGAAATAACCAAAATTTGCTCAAGAGTTTCAGTTCAGCACATTAACTATTCTTTTTGAGTAAGGGTCATCTGGACTCAAAATGTCAGCTCTTTTCTCTCCTTACAGACGCTGCCAGACCTGCTGAGATTTTCCAGCATTTTCTCTTTTGGTAACTATTCTCTAACATTCGTTTAGGATAATAAATGCGGCAAGATGGTGGTACAGTGGTCCTATCACTGGATGGGAAATCCAGAGAGCCATGCTAATGCCCCGGGGCGGGGGGGTTAGGTTCAAATCGCACTACAATAACTGATGGAATTTAAATTCAATTAATAAAATCAGGGATTGAAAGTTAATCTCAGATGTTAATCATGAAACTATCGTCATTAAAAATCCATTTTGTTCATAAGAACATAAGGACATAAGAAATAGGAGCAGGAGTAGGCCATCCAGCCCTTCGAGCCTGCCCCGCCATTCAATAAGATCATGGCTGATCTGTCGCTGCTCAGTTCCACTTTCCCGCCCTCTCCCCATAACCCTTAATCCCCTCTCCTATCAAAAACCCATCAACCCGCATCTTAAAAATATTTAGCGAGGCAGCCTCCACCACTTCAACGGGCAGAGAATTCCAGAGATTCACCACCCTTTGAGTGAAGAAGTTCCTCCTCAACTCCGTTCTAAACCGCTCCCCTTTTATCTTGAGGCTGTGCCCCCTAGTCCTATTGTCTTTTTTGAGCGGGAAGAGTCTTTCCACCTCTATCCTATCCATCCCATTCATCATCTTATACGTCTCAATGAGATCTCCCCTCATTCTTCTAAACTCTAACGAGTACAAGCCCAGTTTATTCAGCCTCTCCTCATAGCTCAACCCCCTCAACTCCGGTATCAGCCTAGTAAACCTCCTCTGCACTCCCTCCAAGGCCAAAATATCTTTGCGCAGGTGCGGCGCCCAAAAATGCACACAGTACTCCAGTTGCGGCCTCACCAATGCCCTATACAGCTGCAGCAAGACCTCCCTACTTTTATATTCAATCCCCCTCGCTATGAAGGCCAGCATCCCATTCGCCTTCCTGACCACCTGCTGCACCTGCTAAAGGACCTAAAACTAGGGAAAGAAGTCTGCTGTCCTTACATGATCTGGCCTGCATGTGATGCTAAGGGTGGCATGGTAGCACAGTGGTTAGCACTGCTGCATCACAGCACCAGGGAACTGGGTTCGATTTCTGGCTTGGGTAACTGTCTGTGTGGAGTTTGCACACTCTCTCTGTGTCTGCGTGCTCTGGTTTCCACCCACGATCTGCAAGATGTGCTAGTTAGGTGCATTGACCCAAACAGGCGCCGGATTGTGGTGGCTAGGGGAATTTCACAGTGACTTTTCATTGCAATGTTACTTGCGACTGATAAATAAACTTTAACTTTGGACCCATAGCAATATGGTTGACTTAACTAAAATGGGCTAGCAAGTCACTCAGTTCAAGGAAAATCAGGGTTGGGCAACAAATGCGAGCTTGCAGTGACACCCAAAGCCATTGAAAGAATTTAAAAAAAAAATCAGGTGTATTTTTTTATACTTTCCATCACCAGGAATCAATCATTGTTAAGCTTATATTCAGACATTAGCGTATTTTATAATACAATTACTAATGAATAAAATATATTTTGTTTGATTTTTGTGTTAGGAATGTTATCAAGCAGTGCAATGAGAAACTGAACCTGCTTTTCTTCAATGTTAATGAGTTTGAAGCAACCACTGACTTCATGTGTGGATTAATGGCCTCCTCTGCCAGGTGTATTTCAGCACAGGGGAGAAGGGAGAGAGTGTGTGTGTATATGTATGTGTTGGGGGAGGGGGGGGTGAGTGCCCCAGGGGTCAGTGCTGGGGCCTCAGCTATTTACCATTTATATAGATGATCTGGAGGAGGGAACCGAGTGTATGGTGTCGAAATTTGCTGATGACACCAAGATTGGTGGAACGGCAAATTGCGCAGAGGGTGTGGAGAGTCTGCAGAAGGATCTAGATAGGCTGGGCGAATGGGCCAGGAACTGGCAAATGGAACTTAATGTTGGCAAGTGCGAGGTGGTCCACTTTGGTAGGAATAATGGTAGGAAGGATTATTACTTTTGTGGCGAAAAACTGCAGCAGGCGACGGTGCAGAGGGACCTCGGGGTCCTTGTGCATGAGTCGCAAAAACCCAGCTTGCAGGTGCAGCAGGTGGTCAGGAAGGTGAATGGGATGCTGGCCTTCATCGCGAGGGGGATTGAATATAAAAGTAGGGAGGTCTTGCTGCAGCTGTATAGGGCATTGGTGAGGCCGCAGCTGGAGTACTGTGTGCAGTTTTGGTCGCCGTACTTACGCAAGGATATTTTAGCCTTGGAGGGAGTATAGAGGAGGTTACTAGGCTGATACCGGAGTTAAGGGGGTTGAGCTATGAGGAGAGGCTGAATAAACTAGGCTTGTACTCATTAGAGTTTAGAAGAATGAGGGGAGATCTCATTGAGACATATAAGATGATGAATGGGATGGATAGGATAGAGGTGGAGAGACTCTTCCCGCTCAGAAAGGATAGTAGGACTAGGGGGCACAGCCTCAAGATAAAGGGGGGGCGGTTTAGAACGGAGTTGAGGAGGAACTTCTTCACTCAGAGGGTGGTGAATCTCTGGAATTCTCTGCCCGTTGAGGTGGTGGAGGCTGCCTCGCTAAATATTTTTAAGACGTGGGTTGATGGGTTTTTGATAAGCGAGGGGATTAGGGGTTATGGGGAGAGGGCGGGAATGTGGAACTGAGCCACGACAGATCAGCCATGATCTTATTGAATGGCGGGACAGGCTCGAAGGGCTAGATGGCCTACTCCTGCTCCTATTTCTTATGTTCTTATGTTCTCATGGTGGCGAACGTAAAACAAGAGAGGTGGCAAACGCTACACTTTCCCGTCCACCCAGTGTTCCCATAATAGTGGATGGGCAGGCACTGAAATTGGCAGCCATTTGCCATCTTTTAAGAAAAATAATTAATGGGCAATTGATTTTGTTACCACAGCAATTGACCTGTATTTCATACTGCCCACAGAATAAAATGGTTGGCATGGTCAGGCAGGTGGGAGTGGGGAGTCCACTTATGGAAATAAAATTTGGAAAGGCTGGAAGGAAAGTGAGACACAGAATTGGGGACGTCTGTTGTTCCTTCCTTCCTCCAAAACCAGCTTCCCAATCCCCTCATTTTCCCTCCTTGCCAGTCCCTCCAGGCTGCCTGGTTCCTCCTTGCCCCAAAAGCTTGGGATTCACCTGCCTTTGAGATGCATTGAAATTCTTCATGAGGCCGCTTCCAGCCACATCTACTATTCACTTCTGGAGTCATGGGCACTGCTAGAGGTCGTCACCAATCACATTATTTGGCAGCTCTTGAGGCTGGAACTTCTCTCACTGAGAAGAGCAAGTCCCACTTTCAGTTGATTTATCGTGGCAACACAATGCTATTGCTATGCGGTGGGCTTTTTGTTTTAGCTCCTTAAGCTGCCGGTTGATTCTTGCAATGGGGTGGCAAGCAGTACATGTGAAATTCAGCTCGATATACTGTCACTTTGGGAAATTTTACACTGTTACGGAATACTTGTGAAAATTATCTTCAATATTTTGACCTACTCTGCAGGACCAAAGAAAAAAAACTTCATTTATGTAGCAGCTTTCATGACCTCAGGGATGTTTCAAATTGTGTTTGCATCGATGGAATACATCTGAAATGTGTGACTGCGGTAGTGCAAAGAAACTTAACAACCAATTTGTATGTAACAAAAATTTGCAAAGCAGTAACATAAATGACTAAATTATTTTTAAGAATTAGCCTCTGAGAAGTACGTACTGGTCATGACACCAGGAAAACTATTTTGTTCTACTTACAGTCCTGCCATGGAATCTTTTAATTTTTTTCAATTCAGGAACATCTGACATTGGAGCACTCCCTCAGTATTGCACCTAAATTATGTGCTCAAGTCCTTAAATGTGACTTGAAAGCACAAATTTTTGACTCAGAGGTAAAAATGTTATCAAGAAGCTGAGGCTCACACTGAAAAAAGCAGAAGTGAGGACCAAAGAAGACACAGTGGTTAGCACTGCTCACATTGCCTGGAACCCAGATACTGGACATGGATGATTGTTTATCTGGAGTTTGCACGTCCTCCCCGTGTCTGCGTGGGTTTCCTCTGGGTGTTCTGGTTTCTTCCCACAGTCGAAAGATGTGCAGATTCGGTGGATTGGCCATGCTAAATTGCCCCTTAATGTCCCAAGATGTATAGGTTAGGCAAATTAATGGGATAAATGTGTGGGACTATGGGTATAGAGCCTAGGTAAGATTCTGTGTTGGAGAGCCAGTGCAGATTTGATGGGCCCAGTGGCCTTCTTCTTCACTGTGGGGATTCTATAAAGTCCTTCTGGACTATTTATAACAAGATGCAGTATTTTCTTCTAGTACATTCACACATGTCATTGACTGGATTATGCAAAGGAGAACCAACATAAATGTGTTTAATACAACAACAAAACTGGTGAATTAATGATAGAAAGAGTAAGGACATGAGGATACAAAATACTGATATGGCAACAATTAAGCAGGTAAGTTTTATATATGAGAAATAAGAAATGATTGGATGGACACATAATTAGCAAGGTTAATAATTGCTATGTTATCCTATTTAGAAGGTTGTCCTAGGTCTTCACTGTCCACTATGCCACCAATCTTGGTGTCCTCTGCAAACTTATTAACCATGTCTTCTAAATTCTCATCCAAATCATTAATATAAATGACAAATAGTGGACCCAGCACTAATCGCTGAAGCACACCACTGATCACCGGCATCCAGTTTAAAAAAAAACCCTCCACAAGACACTCCTCAAGACCACTATTTATTTCCCCAAGTTCCCTCACATGCATGCCTTTCTCAACTGATGAGAAATATATATACATGTTACTTCAAACACCCAGAACTCGCTTCCAAACATCACTGTGGTGATGGAGTGCAGCTGTTCAAGAAGGAAGATCATCACCGTTTCTTAAGGGCAATTAGGGTTGGCAACAAATGCTGTCCTGGCCAGTGATATTCACACATCTTGAAAGATACATCTCACAGAGGTGGAAATAGGCAATCTTGGTAATGGAGTGGATATGTGGTCACAGTTTATCCCATGGTCAAATAGGGAACAATGCACATGAACAGCTTGACTCAACCTCACAGAATGACCAGAGACAGGGATAGAGTTAAAAGCACAATACTGCAGATGCTACAATCCTGAAACAGAAGTGGGGAATGTTGGAAATAAGTCAGACAAAGTCTGTGGAGAGACAGAGAGAGAATTAATGCCATCAGAATTGTCAAGCAACGGACAGAATGAGTGCCTCAGGAATCTGACTTTATAGTCCGATTGCTTTGGTCTTCTCAATGTTCAGTTGGAGGAAATGTATGCTTCCATGCTTATCCAGGACTGTTTATCAAACAAGCAGCAAATAAATCAGAGACAGTGGGGAGGAAATGTAACATAGGTGATGGTGCAGCTGGGTGTTTTTGGATGATGTTACTGACGTTCAGCGTTTTGATAGGAAATTGAACAGAACCAAGAATAGATCCTTGAGAGACACCTGAAGTAGCAAACCAGGGGTAGGAAGGGAAACTACTGTAGGTGAGACTGGAACAAGGTGAACTGGTTGACAGAGGAGAGGCACTGGAGGAGAATAGCCTGGTCAAATGTGATGGGAAATTCCAAAATCTTAAAATCAAAACAGAGTGAATTCTGAAGATTTGGTAACAATAGACAACCTTGGATGATGGAGCAGGTATTAGCGAATGATCCAATGGAAATTCTATAACATATTGTGAAAAAGACAAATGCATATCTACCTAAAAAACGCAAAAAAGTTGGTAGTCTTACAGTAAACATTACATGTTGCAGAAAATTACTTATTTCATATGTATTTTGGATGTAAAATATATCTAACATATGTTAACAAATGCAATTTTATTACATCCTGAAAAACCATCTGTGTTCTACAGAAATTTAAAATCAGGAAGTTAAAAAAATTTAATTGAATTGCTTAATGAAAGATTAAGTGATACAATAACTGCCAATTACATTACCTTGACCTTCTTGGCAAGCTTGTTATGTTTGTACAGTATCAGAATATTTCTAAAGCAATTGCTTATTCCTATTCCCCAACTAATATTTCATGAAAACATTCATATGACTGAAAGAAATTCAAGCTTTTCAGCACAATGTACAGTGATCTAGGATCTGTCTCAAACTGACAAAAATGCAAGTAGGAATTGTTCAAATATACACCTGCAGGACCAAAAGGAGTTGAAGTGTAATTGGTGTGTCTGGGTGTCGAATTTCTGACAGTATATTTATATTATGCAACCCAGGTTCATTTCCAAGGAGCTGTTCAGAGACAACAAAATCATTAGCACACAGAACTGCTCCTTGGAGTCAGACACTTATTATTGAGTAGAACTTCAATCATATTATCAAGGAGTTCAGTCTGAATGCTTCAGAAGCAACCTGCTTCTTGTCGAAGAGGCCTGTCAATAATATGTGAATGATACATTCTTCATATTTCAATGGTGTACCAGAAATTGTTATGCAGTTGACATGCCACAGAAATGTTAGAGATGAAGGAATTATAAGCAAATACCACAAAATTCCCCTTTCATGTTATAATCTGTTTTGCTGCTTTTGTTTAATTTAGTTTCAAAATTTGGTCAAAATTCATATGCCACCCAAATAAAAATCAATTTATTAATGAGCAGTGGTGTAGAGTCAGGAATTCTAGAAGTGTAGAATGTGGGCAAATTGCTATGATATATTTTCCTTCACAGTGTCCTTTTCCAGAGAAAAAGTACTCAGAAAATTAATGAGACTAAAAGCCGACAGATCTATTGGGCCTGATGGTCTGCATCCGGGAGTCTTAAAAGAAATGGCTTCAGGTGTGCCAGAGAATAAGAGAATTGCAAACATTATACCTCTGTTGTAAGGATAAGCCCAGCAATTACAGTTCGGTCAATTTTAACTTCGTGGTAAAAAAAACTTCTAGAAACAATTACCGGGGATAGAATTAGTCACATGGAAAATGACGTGGGTTAATAAGGAAGAGTCAGATGGATTTCTAAAGGTGAAATGGTGATTAACTAACTTGGAGTTTTTTTTTGAAGAAGTAACAGAGTCAATGTGGGTAATGCTGTTGATGTAGTGTACATAGACTTTCTGTCACGCAATGAAGCTTTGCTTCACTCTGCACTATAAACTCTTAAGATGCTAATTTCTCTATATTTTATCTGAAACATGAGTTTACAACAGATGACTGTGTGATGATACTCTAAATCTAAAATATTTAAAGTATCTGTGTGATTCTAAGAACATAAGAAATAGGAGCAGGAGTAGGCCATCTAGCCCTTCAAGCCTGCTCCGCCATTCAATAAGATCATGGCTGATCTGAAGTGGATCTGTTCCGCTTTCCTGCTTTCTCCCCATAACCCTTAATTTCCTTATCTGTCAAAAACCTATCTACCCGCAACTTAAATTTATTTAGCGAGGTAGCCTCCACCACTTCAACGGGCAGAGAATTCCAGAGATTCACCACCCTTTGAGTGAAGAAGTTCCTCCTCAACTCCATTCTAAACTGCCCCCCCGCTTATCTTGAGGCTGTGTCGTCTAGTCCTGCTATCCTTTCTAAGTGGGAAAAATCTCTCTACCTCTACCCTGTCCATCCCCTTCATTTTCTTATACGTCGCTATAAGATCCCCCCTCATCCTTCTAAACTCCGAGTACAGACCCAGTCTATTTAGTCTCTCTTCATAGTCCAACCCCCTCATCTCCGGTATCAGCCTAGTGAACCTCCTCTGCACTCCCTCCAAGGCCAAAATATCCTTGCGCAAGTGCGGTGACCAAAACTGCACACAGTACTCCAGCTGCGGCCTCACCAGTACCCTGCTTTTATATTCTATCCCCCTCGCTATAAAGGCTAGCATTCCATTCGCCTTCTTGATCACCTGCTGCACCTGCAGACTGGGTTTTTGCGACTCATGCACAAGAACCCCCAGGTCCCTCTGCACCGTAGCATGCTGCAGCTTTTCGCCCTTTAAATAGTAATCCCTCCTATTATTTCTGCCAAAGTGGATAACCTCACACTTGCTAACATTATACTCCATCTTCTAGGTCCTCACCCACTCGCTCAGCCTATCCAGATCCCTCTGCAGACTTTCCACACCCTCCACGCAATTTGCTTTTCTACTCATCTTCGTGTCATCAGCAAATTTTGTCACCCTACACTCAGTCCCCTCCTCGAGATCATCTATATAAATGGTAAATAGCTGAGGTCCCAGCACCGATCCCTGCGGCATGCCACTAGTCACCAACCGCCAATCAGAATAACGCCCATTGATACCAACTCTCTGCTTCCTATTAGAAAACCAATCCTCTATCCACGCTAATTGAGGTCAGCATTCCAAAGGCATTGCACTATGGTGATACAGTCATGATAAATTAATAGCAAACGAGTACTACCTAATGTTATGTAACGGCCTAAATGCCAACTGCATAAAATTCCAGATAATCATTCCGAAAGAACTAACTGATTCCCACATCAAATGAAGCATAAATAGATGCCATAAATAGATTTTTTTAAAAAAAGCAGCAATTACATTCCATTCCTGGTAACTTCCAATCCCAGTCCTTCACACCTGAGAACCCGACCTCCTAACAACATTTCCACCAAACCGCATCCCACCTCCACCACCATCCTCCCCCCAACTCCCAACACCCCACCAGACCAACTCTTCACTGAGCAAATTTTTATTCATGCTCTCCTCATCCATTGAGAAACTTTCCAGTTTGATAAGCAAGCACCCCACCTCCCCCCGCCCCCGTCTCGCAAGCTACTGTCCCCCTGCTCCCAGGAAAAATAGACTGTCAAAGTTCATGTCAGATGCTTCAGGAAGACAGCATATTCACCTAGATTATTGACTACCTGAATTGCTCACCCACAATTCTCTTTCTCCCGACTGACTTTCTGTTTATTGGCTCTCCTCTACACACTGAGAACTTTTCCCAGTCAGAGGCACAGTACAACGTGAACAGCACCATCTGTAGTGCTTCTCTCTTTCACTCCGCACTCCCTCCTCTCCCTGACACATTCTGTAACCCCCACCTCACCTTCTCTATTCACCACATCCAGCTTCTCTTATCCCTCTTCCCTTCAGGGAACAGTGCAGCAAGAATTTTGAGAGTACATTAATTGAAGCTGAGTTTCAACTGCCCTTCACCGGCTCCCACCCACCAACTGAATTAACTTTTCTATGTCAACTTCTCAAGGTAAGTTTTCTGACCTCTGGTTCATTTACATCTCTCCATTCTCCTCCCTCACAGTCCCTTTCCCCTCCTTCTGGTCCCTCTGCCATAAATTGGTTCCATTATCCTAGCCTCTCGTCATCTTTGATTTGAAAAACTGAAATCAGTCTTAACCTGAGTCAAAAAGGATCATCTATCAGGTGAATTAAATCAAAATACCGCGGATGCCGGAATCTAAAATAAAAACAGAACATGTTGGAAAATCTCAGTGGATCCGACAGCATCTTGGAGAAAGAATAGAGCCAACATTTCAAACGGGTCATCCAGACTCGAAACGTTGGCTCTATTCTCTCTCCACAGAAGCTGTCAGACTTGCTGAGATTTTCCAGCATTTTCTCTTTCTGATCCATCTGGTAAGCTTTATCTTGTATATTATCCAAAAATGTGAGAAGAGAGTGTTCCTGTCCCCAAAGTTTTATGAACTTTCAAATTATTTCAGCATGGAAAGGAGGATTTGACATTTTTGGATTTGAAAAGTTGATGCAACAATATTTTAAAGTTGTATTCCTGCCAATATTTACCATGTTCGTCAGGTGAATGGAGAGAACCTCGAAAGCTTGTGAGTTTACTATCAAATAAATCGGTTGGACTTAAACCTAGTGTTGTCAGACTTCTTACTGTGTTTACCTCAGTCCAACACCGGCATCTCCACATCAATATTTACCAGGCATAGGCAGTGATTTTGTGTTGAATATCTTGGGAGGTTTTTACCTTCTTCCCCAATGTACTTCAACTCTAATATAGTCTGTCAAATGCACACTTTGTGCAAAATTTTTGAATTCTCCTATCTTTGGATGAATCTGATCAAAGTGTCAAGGAACATAGAAACAGATGGCATTCTGCATAACACTCCCCAGCTCCAGCAATCTACAGAGCATTTAGGCCAATTCCACCTACAAAAAGCCATCCAGAAGAATAAATTTTGAAGATTAAGTGTCTGAAGCTAGGTTATTCTCACCACCCAAATGCACATCTCGATTACCAATGTGAATATAGAATAATTCATACTCTGTGGTAGGAGCGTACTTTTAGTTTCCAAATTTGTAGCAAGCTTAATCTTCTATTAGATTTATAATTTACCCAAAGCTACCGGTATCTATGGAACAAGAGCCAGGGTGTCTGGACAGTTAAATAGATCCATGCATTAAAGCTATTTCACTTGCTAATTTCAGGTCACAGTGTAATAATTCTACATGTTAGTAGCAAAAAAAAAGTTATTAATTTTTGTTCACACTCCTAAGTTTGCTTTGGGGAGTAAATAGAAATGATACATGTTAATTCACTGGCTCCATAATAATCATGTTTTTACAATCTAGGGCATCTGTTAAGATGCAATTACACACAAATTATAACATAGAAATAAATCACTTACTGTGCTAACAATTTTAGCACATAAAAATTGTTGATGGCTTTTATCCTCAAGTTTGTTTCAATCACCAACTCTACTGTACATTCTAGAGTCTGACAAACTTTTGTCAAAGTTTTTCCTATTCGCTGTTCCAAATCTGCTGTATTTAATTCCATATTTTTCTTCAGGTCCCCTGGACCCCAAACAAACACTTACAGGGTTCATCTCAAGTTGCTAGGCCCGAGCATTTGACAACTGTTCAGTGTGGACAATGCGGTAACAGAAAGGATGGGAAGTTATCTGGAGAAAGTGTCAAGAACGAAAACTAGCAGGATGGGGAGGGAAAGCAGAAATAAATGCATAGTATGGCAAAGAGAATGCAGAAATCAGGCTGTCCTGATGGAGAAGTGTTCCACATGCCCTAACTAACAGTAAGACCATCAGGCAGAGATGAAGTGAAGGTCGCACAAAATTCTTTAAAAATGTGAACTTTGGTTTGGGAAGGATTATTTATTCATAGTCAACATGTTATAAATGGGACTACTATAAATTAATATATCTAATGATATTAAGTCTGTGTTTTTGAAATGATTGAACCTAACCTTCCCATATAGCATAAACATTTGAATTGGAAAAAATTAGAAATCTTAGCATCAGATATATTTGCAGTTTATGTTGTGTCAAAAAATTTTCACAACTAAGTACAGGGCTTAATCTCTATGACTGCTAATTCAGGAACATTTGCACATTTTGTCACTTTTCCATTACTTACAATGTATAATGGTACAAAGCATACAAATATCATCAATATGTACTTGGATTTATACAACAACTTTATGACAAACATGACTTAACTCTCCGGAAACAAATGCAGAAAATACATTTCAATGACTAGTGACCCTCCTGGTGTTTCAAAGCAGTGGGTTTCTTCACCACATGACACACACAATACATTATTATATATGTAGCTGATCTCCTGAGGCATTATTCAAATTCCCTCTCTTTTTGCAACTTTTTGTTATTTCCCATCTTTTATCCTCTAGTTTGTTACTCTCCCCTCATGCTCTCAGATATATCAATTCTATCAATTTCTCACTGTTTGCGTGGGTTTCTCCTTTGATGTGCCACCCCATTTTCCTGCATGACTCTCATTACTGAACCTTTATTTAGGCACTCAATTTCCAAATATCAGGCAAAATGAACAACACAATGATGAAAGGAATCATTATTTTTGCATATTTGATTGTCTAACATTAATGCAGTTGCCTTATTGGTAATTTTAGGATAAAGAAATATTTAATTTGTTATCTTATTGTTGGTTGGTGATTCATTATGGGTAGCCTTTCCTATCTGTTTAGTAATTTACAAGAGTGCCTTTTTTAACATGCCTATAATGAACAAAACCAGCATGATGAATGTAACAGATGGTAATTATTTGAGCCAAACAGATAAGTCTGCCATATGTTTTTCATACGAGATACTCTAAAGTATAGCAGAGTTTCCCATGCATAACAGAACAGAATGACAGTTAATTTTCTATGTTAGTTGATCTTCCATAACATGGGAAGTAATAAAGGGCGCATTCAAACAGGGTTAGAGGATAGGAAAGACATAGCTGCATATTCTGGGTAGCCAGAGGCAGGGAAGCTGGTGAATCAGTGGGTAATAAAAACAAGGACATGGGAGGCATTACATAGTATATTGAAAAAGGATTTTAAAAGTATTAAACAAATATATAATTACTTCAAGCATATAGTCTCTCCTTTACACAGCACTTCTGTGACATTAAGCGTGAAGGCAAGTTGCCATGCACTTTAAAATTGTAAACTTTCACAACAGCATCTAAATGTCTAGCTGAAAACACAAGGACTATAATGGGTTTACAGGGCAACATTCACATTAAAATTTCTTCCTAATATATTACACACACCTCTACCAGATTTTATATCTAACACGTTGTTCACCACTTTGACCTGATAACCTTTAGAAGATGTGAAGATGGTGTTCTATGAAAATGATCCTAAGTTCTCTCTTTTCAAATGCACATGAACTTGCGTGCAATACCAACGTTAATCGTTTTCATTTCACATTCACCCTATTTGAAATTGTTTTCTCTTTTAAAAGCTTCACTGCTTTTCTACTCTAAACTATCATCGCTCAAATGATAAATTCAAGCACACAGATTTTCAAGCTTCGCATTACAAGATGAATTTAAGTAGAATTCAAATTACAGAGAGGTAGAAACACATGGTATTGACTCTAAATTTCCTCGACAGGTGCATATCTTTTCCTTTGCTTGCAGGGTATTTACATTAAATTACTTTTTTCCATCCAAGGATGCATAATCTCTAGTACTTGTTCTACCATCACCATGTCAATGAGAGACCCAATTCAAGTGAACAAAGTTTGATAGCACATTTTTGCTTCTGTGCTATATAGTGACCCAGCATACAGTCAGCATAAAGGGAGAGTATGCATTAAACCAACTCTGCTCAAGTGACCGGCAAACAGAAACATGCTTTCAATCCTTTAACTGGCATTAAGTCCAAATTGGCCTTTTAGCTAAGATCAAGTGTCAGATCAATCCCAAGATGGGATGCACTGTGCAATCTTGTCAGCTTGCATCTTGTTTCTCTCTCTTCTGGGGACCTTGAATTGGAATTTGAAGTGAGCAAGGAATGGATTTGGGTTTGCCTGGTCCATTCTGAGCACTGGCTTTGTAACTTTAAGAATGGAGTAAAAAAAACGAATGGGCCACTCCAGTTAACTACAGGAAAAAACATTTTTAAACCACAGAGTTGAATAAATTTGTATCTGATATTTGTATAAAAAAAAGCTGAATTCATGCACTGCACTCCATCCCAACAGTGAAAAAAAATTGCAAGATCAATTTAATCAGTAAGCTTTGCTTAATCTCTGAACCAATCTTGGTTTACATAACACACACTGGTATTTATTCTCCAAATCCAATTATGCATTCATTATCCAAGATGACAAGACAATTTTTTTTCCACTAATCAGCTTGTTTTATTGTAATTTTTGGTTATGTAATTTGTCACATTGCTTTGGTTTCTTGTTCAGGTAAAAAAAAAGGGCAATATTTCTTTTTTAAAACAATGGTTGGATAGATTTGTCAATCAAATGTGTGTAAATCATATACATATAAAACAATAGTATATATGAATATGTATTATCAAGGAATCTGTTGTGTGATCTGATCATTACAAATATTAAAAATATTTATCCAGTTTCTGATTAAAAAAAGCTGGTTCATTACCATCAGATTCAAGAGATTTACACAGAAACTGCTCATACCTGGGTGACAGCTCTTATCTGTTCCATTGCCAGTGTCTGCAACTCGTGGTTGCCACTTTCGATCCCAAGTTTCAATGCTGGCAGCAGGATGGATTGATCGAGGAGCAGCAGGCAAATTTGCTTCACATGCTGTTTAAAAGCATATTAGGCCTTTTAGTTAGTGAGTCAGAGCACTGTAACTAAATGATATTCATATTGAAATCAATGTACAGAAACCTTCACACCAGAATGTTTGAGTCCCTTTACTCTGTAAGAAACACAAAATAATCTGTTAATGGTTGGCTTTATTACTGATCTGGAATTTCTTCTGGGATGTTTTTCTGAAAATGAAGGATGTTTACTTTGCATCTAGCTGTGCTACACCTCATCTGTGACTATTTTGTCTTACTGTGGATACCACTCTCTTAAGATGTAAGAGTTGCATTTTCTGTATTTTTTAAAATTTGAGGAGCACTGAACTTCAACTTGTGTTTACATAGGGCGTTTAATGTGATAAAGCATCCAAAGGCATTTTATAGAAACATTATAAAACTAAATATGAAACTGAGACATTAGGACACTGAGAGGCAAATGACCAAACGTTCGGTCAAAGGGGAAGGTTCCGAGGGCCCAGCATGAAAGTTGGATAAGAGGTTTGGGTCGGAATTCTATTGCTTAGGATGGGCTGCCACCAATAGTGGAGTGATTAAATCAGGAATGTTCAAGAGGCCAGAATCAGACAGTTGTGGGGCTGCAAGCAATTACAGGGACACATAGGGCCATTGGAGGGATTTGAAAAGAAGAATTGCTTCAACAGGAGACAATTCAGCCATCACAGAGCTGATAGGTTCTGAATGCGGGTTAAGAGACAAGCAATCATCATGTTGATGGCAGGTAGTACTTAGAGACCAGCTGAAATGCTTTGGAATAGTCAAATCTAAGTAAATCTATGATAGCAAAGTGCATTTATATTACACTCTCCACCGAAACAACCTAAGGTAATCCATAGTTGAGCTGAAAGGTTTAACATACTTATTTCGTGAAAGGTTTAATAGGTAAGAAAAAAGTTCCAGTAAATTAAAGCTTGGTCAAGTAAAGGTTGGGGATGGGGAGACCAAAGTCAGAGGACTGGAGGGTGCAAGGTGGAAAAGACGAGCAATCTGTCACAGGTTGTATGGGTCAAAACCACGGAATGATTTGAATACTAACATGAGGATTTCAAAAGTAATTTACTGGAGAATGGGAGGCACATTAGGTGATGGAAGAGTGAGGATATGGGTGTCTAGTACTCAGGCAGATAGTGAGCAGCAGATAATTTAGAGGCCACATGCTGTCTTTTTCACCTGAGTAACAGGGGAAAGAATCAATGTCAATGGCTGTGATTGTTTTCCTGACAAAAGTGACATGTAACTGGTAAAAGCAACAAAACTGCTACGAGCAGGTGAGGAGAGGTAGAATGGTTTCCCTCTTTCCCAACTCATTTCATACAATGATCTTTTAAAAAAGTATATGCTTGTCAATGGAATTGGGGGTAGGGTGTTAGCGTGGATAGAGGACTGGTTGTCAAATAGGAGGCAGAGAGTGGGGGTCAATGGGTGCTATTTGGATTGGCGGATGGTGACTAGTGGAGTGCCCCAGGGGTCGGTGCTGGTGCCTCAGCTATTTACCATTTATATAGATGATCTGGAGGAGGGAACAGAGTGTAGGGTGTCGAAATTTGCTGATGACACCAAGATTGGTGGAAAGGCAAATTGTGCGGAGGGTGTGGAGAGTCTACAGAAGGATCTAGATAGGCTGGGCGAATGGGCCAGGAAATGGCAAATGGAATTTAATGTTGGCAAGCGCGAGGTGGTCCACTTTGGTAGGAATAATGGTAGGAAGGATTATTACTTGCGTGGAGACAAACTGCAGCAGGCGACGGTGCAGAGGGACCTCGGGGTCCTTGTGCATGAGTCACAAAAACCCAGCTTGCAGGTGCAGCAGGTGGTCAGGAAGGCGAATGGGATGCTGGCCTTCATCGCGAGGGGGATTGAATATAAAAGTAGGGAGGTCTTGCTGCAGCTGTATAGGGCATTGGTGAGGCCGCAGCTGGAGTACTGTGTGCAGTTTTGGGCGCCGTACTTACGCAAGGATATTTTGGCCTTGGAGGGAGTGAAGAGGAGGTTTACTAGGATGATGCCGGAGTTGAGGGGGTTGAGCTATGAGGAGAGGCTGAATAAATTAGGCTTGTACTCGTTAGAGTTTAGAAGAATGAGGGGAGATCTCATTGAGACGTATAAGATGCTGAATGGGATGGATAGGATAGAGATGGAGAGACTCTTCCCGCTCAGAAAGGATAGTAGGACTAGGGGGCACAGCCTCAAGATAAAGGGGGGGCGGTTTAGAACGGAGTTGAGGAGGAACTTCTTCACTCAAAGGGTGGTGAATCTCTGGAATTCTCTGCCCGTTGAAGTGGTGGAGGCTACCTCGCTGAATATTTTTAAGACGCGGGTTGATGGGTTTTTGATA
Source organism: Carcharhinus amblyrhynchos (assembly GCF_965287045.1). Lineage (NCBI taxonomy): Eukaryota > Metazoa > Chordata > Chondrichthyes > Carcharhiniformes > Carcharhinidae > Carcharhinus > Carcharhinus amblyrhynchos. The sequence goes on from NC_137330.1 coordinate 39,609,911, forward strand.
AGAGAGGGGATTAAGGGTTATGGGGAGAGGGCGGGAATGTGGAACTGAGCCACGACAGATCAGCCATGATCTTACTGAATGGCGGGGCAGGCTCGAAGGGCTAGTTGGCCTACTCCTGCTCCTATTTCTTATGTTCTTAAGTGTTTAACTGTTTACATGCTGTGACTGTGAAATATACAGATAGGTATCCCTGAGCCTTTATTTAAGAAAAGATGGGATAGTATTTATTGCCCTTAACCCAATCAAAGAAAAATAACAAAATGCTCCAACTTTCTTGCACACTCAAGATATTCGGGTACACACACACAAAAATAGATTACAAAGTGGGAGACCAGATTAAGTTATATTGTTAAAGTCCAATAAAATTTGAAGTGATATGGTTCTCATAGGTTGGTGACTTGAGTGGATCCAGGCTAAGATCTGTGGTTGTTCTGGTTTTGCCCTCGAGCCAGTTTAAGGGTGTAAACGGATGAGTTATCTGGTCTTCTGGAGATAGCAGCAACTGTGCTGAGTTCTTGAAAAATATCTCTGCCTGCAGCACATGGTTAGTCAGAAACAGCAGAGATGATTCAGCCACCGCCTCAGGCACCCAGATTCGATTTCAGGCTTGGATCACTGTCTGTGCAGTCTGCATGTTCTCCCCATGTCTGCGTGGACTTCCTCTAGGTGCGCCGTTTCCTCCCACAGTCCAAAAGACGTGCTAGTCAGGTGCATTGGCCATCCTAAATTCTCCCTCAGTGTAGCCGAATAGACACCAGAGTGTGGTGATTAGGGGATTTTCACAGTAACGTCATTGCAGTGTTAATGTAAGCCTACTTGTGACACTAATAAATAATAAAAACATTGCAAAAGTAGATAGAGAGGGAGAAAGACCCACACAGGGTCTTCTGTGCTGTTAATTTCCAGACCGGCTTGTGTTACCCTGGTGCTTAGAATTAAGTTTGATTACCTGCAGTCAGTTTTGACTGTGTGACCACCTGATCAATACTTCCATTGTCTTTATAAATGATTCAAAGTTAGAAACTACTGCTACATAATGGAGAATGGATGCTGGCTATTCACATCTGCCTGTGATTAACTGTTTTTTGTACAGTTCTCTTTGTTAAGTTTCCAGTTCAGAAACAGAGTATGGGAGTTGATGGATGTTGAGTTTTAGAACATAGAACATAATAACGCAGTACAATAACGCCTTCGGCCCTCGATGTTGCGCCGACCTGTGAAACCAATCTAAAGCCCATCTAACCTACACTATTCCAATATCATCCATATGTTTATCCAATGACCTTAATGTTGGCAAATCCACTACTGTTGCAGACAGGACATGCCACGCTCTTATTACTCCGAGTAAAAAACCTACCTTTGACATTTGTCCTATATCTATCACCCCTCAATTTAAAGCTATGTCCCCTCGTGCTAGCCATCTCCATCTGAGGAAAAAAGATTCACACTGTCCATCCTATCTAAGTAGAAAGTCTGACAACACCAGGTTTTAGTCCAACCTATTTATTTGATAATATACTCATAAGCTTTCGGGGTTAGCCCCTTCGTCAGGTGAATGGAGAGTTCTGGCCTCAGACAGAGCATTTTTACTGTGTTTACGCCAGTCCAACGCCGGCATACCCACATCATCCTATCTAACCCTCTGATCATCTTGTATGCCTCTATTAAGTCACTTCTTAACCTTCTTCTCCCTAACGAAAACAGCCTCAAGTCCCTCAGCCTTTCCTCATAAGACCTTCCCTGTATACCAGGCAACATCCTGGTAAATTTCCTCTGCACCCTTTCCAAGGCTTCCACATCCTTCCTATGATGCAGCGACCAGAACTGTACGCAATACTCCAAGTGCGGCCGCACCACAGTTTTGTACAGCTGTAACATGACTGCATGGCTCCTAAACTCAATCGCTCTACCAATAAAAGCCAACACATAGTACGCCTTCTTAACAATCCTATCAAGCTGGGTGCCAACTTTCAGGGATCTATGCACATGGACACCGAGGTCTCTCTGCTCATCCACACTACCAAGTAACTTACCATTAGCCTAGTACTCTGTATTCCTGTTGCTCCTTCCAAAGTGAATCACTTCACACTTTTCCACATTAAACTCCATTTGCCACCTTTCAGCCCAGCTCTGCAGCTTATCAATGTCCCTCTGTAACCTGCAACATTCTTCCGCATTGTCCACAACTCCACCGACTTTCTTGTCATCCACAAATTTACTAACCCATCCTTCTATGCCCTCATCCAGGTCATTTATAAAAATGATAAACAGCAGTGCCCTAAAACAGATGCTTGTGATACACCACTAGTAACTGAACTCCAGGATGAACATTTCCCATCAACCACCACCCTGTCTTCTTGCAGCTAACCAATTTCTGATCCAAACTGCTAAATTACCATCAATCCCACGCCTCTGTACCTGCAATAGCTTACTGTGGGTAGCCTTATCACACGCTTTACTGAAATCCATGTACACCATATCAACTGCTTTACCCTCTTTGGTTACCTTCTCAAAGAACTCAATAAGGTTCGTGAGGCACGATCCACCCTTCACAAAACCGTGTTGACTATCCCTAATCAAATTATTCCTTTCTGGGTGATTATAAATCCTCTCTCTTATAATCCTTTCCAAAACATTGCCCACAACACAAGTAAGGCTCACTGGTCTATAATTACCAAGGATGCCTCTACTCCCCTTCTTGAACAAGGGGACAACATTTGCTACCCTCCAGTCTTCTGGCACTATTCCTGTAGACAATGACGACCTAAGGATCAAAGCCAAAAGCTCTGCAATCTCCTCCCTAGCCTCCCAGACAATCCTAGATAAATCCCATTCGGCCCAGGGGACTTATCTATTTTCATACTTTCCTGAATTGCTAACACCTCCTCCTTATGAACCTCAATCCTGTCTAGTTTAATAACCTGTATCTCAGTATTCTCCTTGACAACACTGTCTTTTTCCTGTGTAAATACTGATGAAAAATATTCATTTAGCATCTCTCCTATCTCTTTGGAGTCCACACACAACTTCCCACTACTGTCCTTGACTGGCCCTAATCTTACCCTAGTCATTCTTTTATTTCTGACATACCTATAGAAATTTTTAGGGTTTTCCTTGATCCTACCTGCCAAAGACTTCTCATGTCCCTTCTGGCTCTTCTTAGCTCTCTCTTTAGGTCCTTTCTGGCTAACTTGTAACTCTCAAGTGCCCTAACTAAGCCTTCACATTTCATCTTGACATAAGTCTCCTTCTTTCTCTTCATTAACTTCTTTAGTAAATCACGGTTCCCTCGCTCGACCACATCCTTCCTGCCTGACAGGTGCATACTTATCAAGGACACACAGCTCCTTGAACAAGCTCCACATTTCAACTGTGCCCGTCCCCTGCAGCTTCCTTCCACCTCCGATGCATCCTAAATCTCACCTAATCATATCATAATTTCCTTTCCCCCAGCTATAACTCTTGCCCTGCGGTATATACCTACCTCTTTGCATCGCTAATATAAATGTAACTGAATTGTGGTCACTATCATCAAAGTATTTACCTGCCTTCAAATCTAACACCTGGCCTGGTTCATTACCCAGAACCAAATCTAATGCGGCCTCACCTCTTGTTGGCCTATCTACATACTGTGTCAGGAAACCCTCCTGCACACACTGGACAAAAACTGGCCCATCTAAAGTATTCGAACTATGGCTTTTCCGGTCAATCTTTGTAAAGTTAAAATCCCCCATAACAACTACCCTGTTACTTTTGCTCCTATCCAGAATCATGTTTGCAATCCTTTCCTCTACATCTCTGGAACTTTTTGGAGGCCTATAGAAAACTCCCAACAGGGTGACCTCTCCTTTCCTGTTTCTAACCTTAGCCCATACTACCTCATCAAACGTCCTTTCTGCCACCGCAATACTGTCCCTGACTAACAATGCTACATCTCCCCTGCTTTTACCATCTTCCCTGATCTTACTGAAACATCTAAACCCCAGAACCTGCAACAACCATTCCTGTCCCTACTCTATCCACGTTTCTGAAATGGCCACAATATCGAAGTCCAAGTACTAACCCATGCTGCAAGTTCACCCACCTTATTCTGGATGCTCCAGGCGTTGAAGTAGATACACCTCAAACCACCTTCCTGCCTGCCAGTACACTTTTGTGACCTTGAAACTTTATTCATGGTCTCACCACTCTCAACCTCCAGTACACTGGAGCTACAATTCAGGTTCCCATCCCCTCGCTGAATTAGTTTAAACCCTAATTCAGCAGAGGGATGGGAACCTGAATTGTAGCTCCAGTGTACAGGAGGTTGAGAATGGTGAGGTCATGGATAAGACTTTTGGCAAGTCCACAGACAACAGAAGGTGCGAGTTCCACAGATGGTTTTGCCTCAGCATGTCATTCAAGAGAGAGGACACCCATTCAGATTTAATTAAAAACTTTTGAGACTTAAGATCATTCGGATTCCATAGAAATTACTAAAGTCACCTCATTCTCGGTGGCCATCTTGACATTTTGCTATTTTAGTTCTTTTTAAAAACGTTGTCAGTGATTTCCAGGTCAGCAATTGATAAAGTATTTTTTGATAAAACATGACTTCACAACAAGAGAACCTCAACTAATCAGTACAAATTGTTACTACTTTGAGAATTCCTTAATGTTATAAAATGTTCAATGTGACTTAGTAGCCAATGCAACAATATAAATAAATGATGTGGATTTTTTTTAAAAAATAGTTTATGATTTCAGGGATGTGGGTGTTATTGGCTGGACAAGCATTTATTTCATATCCCTAAGTGCCCTCGAGAAAGTGGCGGTAAACCACCTTCTTGAATCGCTGCAGTTCATTGGTACAGGTACACCCACAGTGCTGTTAGGAAGGAATTTTCAAGATTTTGACTCAGTGATAGTAAAGGAACAGCGATACAGGTCCAAGTCAGAATGGTGTGGGGGCTTGGAACGGAATTAACAGTTCACGGTGCTCTCATACATCTGCTGCCCTTCTCCTGAGTTGGTCGAGGTTGTAGGTTTGGAAGGTGCTGTTGAAAGGGTTTTGGTGAGTTGCTGCAGTGCATTTTGCAGATTATACACTAGAAAATGTTTAAGGTGATGGATGGGATGCTGATCAATTGGTCTGCTTTGTCCTGGAGTTGCCTGAATGTTGTTGGGTCTGTACTCGGCCAGCCAGCTGAAGAATATTTCTGAAGCCTTGGAAATCACCACTAATTCTCAATTAGCTTCATAGAAAGTATTAATTTGACATAACAAAGTAACTAAGACTGAATTAAGATTTTCCCCTGATGCCTTCACCAATTATTTATGCTTTGTGTAGTTTTTCCTGTTTTGAATCGTGTAAGACGTACTTGGCTGTTTTCCTGCAAAAAGCTGGATATTACAGTAACTATTACATTTATTATTCACACTTGGGAAGTAAAAGGAGAATTTCCTGGATTTAGATCCTGCATTCTGCCCTTTTCTCTTAATAGGCCAAAGTCCGGATCATCTTGTGTACTCTTGTAGAACCACTTCCTGACTGGCATATATATAAATCTGACCATGCAGAGTTAGTTTGCCTGATGATTGAAACTGCTATTTCCAAAGGCTGAGTTTCAAAAACCTGGAATTTTCTCAGGACATCTCTCACTCCACTGTTGCAAAAGCCTGTTTACATGTGAAGTTACCCTACTGGAGTGGATAACGTTCCAAGAAATTCAACACCTTAATGTTGATTTTCAGCAGCCCTATTAGCACACTAGAATATCTACAGTGCAGAAGGAGGCCGCCAACTCTCTGATAGAGTATTTTATCCAGGCCCACTCCACATATTTACCCCACTAATTGCTCTAATCTATACATTTTTGGACATTAAGTGCCAATTTAGCATGGCTAACCACCTAACCTGCACATTTTTGCAAGCACAGGAGGAAACCCCTGACATTGGGAAAACATGCAAATTCCACAGTTACTCAAAGCTGGAATTGAACTAAGGCCCCTGGCGCTGTGAGGCAGCAGTGCTAACCACTTACAGTGAAGACTGAGAACGAAGCAATGAAGTAAAGCTTTTCAGTGCCCTGTCTCAAGCATCACAAAAGTGACTTGATTTGATTTATTATTGTCACATGTATTAATATACAGTGAAAAGTATTATTCCTTGCGCACTATACAAAGCATACCTACATGGAGAAGGAAAGGGGAGAGTGCAGAATGTCACGTATCAGTCATAGCTAGGGTGTAGAGAAAAGTTAACTTAATATCAGGTAGGTCCATTCAAAAGCCTGATGGCAGCAGGGAAGAAGCTGTTCTTGAGCCGATTGGTAGGTGTCCTCAGACTTTTGTATATTTTTCCCAACGGAAGGTGGTGGAAGAGAATATGTCCAGGATCCTTGATTATGCTGACTGCTTTTCTAAGGCAGTAAGAAGTGTAGACATAGTCAATGGATGGGAAGCTGGTTTGCATAATGGACTGGTCTTCGTTCACAACACTTTGTAGTTTTTTGCAGTCTTGGACAGAACGAGATCCGTACCAAGCAATGATGCAACCAGAAAGAATGCTTCCAAGGTGCATCTGTAAAAGTTGTTGACAGTCATAGCAGATATGCCAAATTTCCTTAGCCTCCTGAGAAAGTAGAGGTGTTGGTGCGCTTTCTTAACTATAGCGTCAACATGGAGGGAGCAGGACAAGTTGTTGGTGATCTGGACATCTAGAAACTTGAAGCTCTCGACCATTTTCACTTTGCCCTTGTTGACGTAGACAGGGGCTCTGCTTCCTGAAATTGATGACAATCTCCTACATTTTTTTGACACTGAGGGAGAGATTATTATTGTTGCACCAGTTCACCAGATTCTCTATCTCATTCCTGTACTCCGTCTCATCATTGTTTGAGATCTGACCCATTACTGAGGTGTCATCAGCAAACTTGAAAAATGAGTTGGAGGGGATTTTGGCCACACAATTATAGGTGAATAAGGAGTAATAGTAAAGGGCTGAGGACACTGCCTTTTGGGCACTGGTGTGGAGGATGATCATGGAGTTGTTGATGCCTATCCTCACTGATTGCAGTCTGTGGGTTAGGAAGTCTAGGACCCAGTTCCTGAGGGAGGAGCTAAGCCCCAGGCCATGGAGTTTGGGGATCAGTTTTTTTGGAATTATGGTGTTGAAGGCCGAGCTGTAGTCAATAAATAGGAGTCTGACATAGGTGTCTTTGTTGTCTAGGTGTTATAGGGTTGAGCGTAGGGCCAGGGAGAAGGCGTCTGCTGTGGACCTGTTGTAGCGGTAGGCGAACTGTAGCGGACCCAGGCAATCTCGGAGGCTGGAATCGATTGTGCCATGACTAACCTTTCTAAACACTTCATAATGATAGATGTCAGAGCCACCAGACGATAGTCATTAAGGCACGCTGTCTGGTTTTTCTTTGGTACTGTGATGATGGTCATCTTTTTGAAGCAGATAGAGACCTCAGATTGGTGCAGACAAAGGTTAAAAGATGTCTACGAATATCCCTGCTAGCTGGTCAGTGCAGGATCTGATTGCTTGTGCGGGTACCACATCTGGCCCAGTCACTTTCCATGGGTTGACCTTCGAGAAGGCTGCTCTGACATCTGTGATGGTGACCTTGGATACTGGTTCCTCTGGGGCTTCTGGTGTGCTCTTGCTGACCTCTTGCTCAAAATGGGCATAGAACGTGTTGAGCTCATCAGTGAAGGAATGCGTTGGAGCCGGCAATTTTACATGCTTTCATCTTATAGCCTGTTATGTCTTGCAGACCTTGCCATAGTCGACAGGAATCTGTGTGGCTAGCCTGGGACTCTAGCTTTGTCCGGTACTGTCTTTTAGCATCTTTGATGGATCGCCGTAGGTCATATCTGGATTTCTTGTTCAGGTCAGGATCGCCTGACTTGAAAGCCTCAGACACGGACTTCAGCAAGCAGTGGATATTCTTGTTCATCCATGATTTCCAGTCGGGAAACATGCAGATTTGCTTCTTAGAAAATTAGATCCATGAAATTTCTACGTTATCCAGTTTTGAGATGTTAGTCACTTATATTCTTTATTTAAAGCCAAAGTCAGTCTTCTACACACTTATTAATGAAGTCAGTTAGTATAACGGCGTACTCATTCAGGCTAGTCACTGAGATTTTAAATATTGATTCAAAGCAATTCCGTAAGAGATCATCCAATTCCTCAGATCAACATTGCACAACTTATTTTGGTGGATTCTCCCACTTCAGTTTTTGCTTGTATGCCGGGAGCAGGAGCATAGTCTTGTGATCTGATTCCCTGAAGTGTGGGTGGATGATAGAACGGGAGGCATGTTTGATATTTACGTAGCAGTGGTCTTGGATGTTTGGACCTTTGGTGGAACAGGAGATGGTGTTTGGTGGTATCTTGGGATGCTCTTTGGCATGATTGAAATTCCTGGTCACGATGAACAAGGCCTTGAGATGTTTTGTCTCTAGGCTACTTGTGGTGGCATATATTCCGTCCAGCTTAGTCTTCACATCTGCATGGGGTGGGATGTAAACTGCATCAATAGTGAGTGTTAAATTTGATTTCAAATTTTAATGTAGGCTGGCAGGTGAGAAAATTGGGTTTCCCCATGGACTTAGTTAAGATTAGTTAATGGGCAGCATGGTGGCACAGTATTTAGCGCTGCAGCCTCTCAGCACCAGGGACCTAGGTTCGATTCCCAGCTTGGGTCACTGTCTATGTGGAGTCTGTACATTCTCCCGGTGTCTGCTCGGGTTTCCTCTGGGTGCTCCAGTTTCTTCCCACAGTCCAATAGATGTACTGGTTAGGTGCAACGGCCGTGCTAAATTCTCCCTCAGTGTCCCCGAACCTGCGCTGGAATGTGGCAACTAGGGGAATTTCACAATAACTTCATTGCTGTGTTAATGTAAGCCTACTTGTGACACTATTAAACTTAAAGGTGGCAAGAGCAGCTAAGCCATAACTAGCATAAGGATCCAGATTTAATAACTAGGCTCCTGCATTTTTAATCTGAGCAGAAGCAGTGGTAAGGTCAACTCCATTAATTTTGTGAAGTTGGTGAATAATGAGTCAAAATAGTAGCTGATGGTATCGCCCACTTATCTATCCAATGACCTCTTACACTGGATGTGTAAATCTATAGACACCTTATGATTCATGAGGAGGTGGTAAGCAGCTATCTCTAGAGTTACTCATTAAATACCACTACTTTCTCCCCCTAGGTACTGCCACTTACTATACGCTGCACTAAAAGGGGAAAATTGAAGAAAAAAAATAGTTACAGTAGATAATTTTTAAATAACATATCAGCTGCATTTCCACTTTGCATGTAGTTCATTGCAGTGGGAGAAATTTCTAACCCCAGAGATGAACAGATATGCATTAATAGTAGATGAGGCTTAAGAGTATTGATAGGCAGAGGGATCTAGGCGTACAGGAACATAGGTCACTGAAAATGGCAATGCAGGTGGAGAACGTAGTCAAGAAGGCATACGGCATGCTTGCCTTCATCTGCTGGGGCACTGAGTTTAAAAATTGGCAAGTCATGTTGCAGCTTTATAGAACCTTAGTTAGGCTGCACTTGGAATATAATGTCCAATTCTGGTTGCCACACTACCAGAAGGATGTGAAGGCTTTGGAGAGGGTACAGAAAAGATTTACCAGGATGTTGCCTACCACGGAGGGCATTAGCTTCAAGGAGAGTTTGGAGAAACTTGATTTATTCTCACTGGAATGACGGAGGTTGACCTGACAGAAATCTACAGGATTATGATGGGCATGGACAAAGTGGATAGTCAGAAGCTTTTGCTCAGGGTAGAAGAATCAATTATTAGGGGGCATTGGTTTAAGGTGCTAGGGGCAAGGTTTAAAGGAGATGTACGAGGCAAGTTTTGTTTTTACAGAGGATGGTGGGTGCCTGGAACTCGCTGCTGGGGAAAGTAGTGGAAGCAGATACAACAGGAAGTTTTAAGAGGCATCTGGACAAATACATGAATAGGATGGGAATAGAGGGATATAATCCCCGGAAGCGTAGGGGGTTTTAGTTCAGTCGGGCAGCATGGTCGGTCCAGGCTTGGAAGGCCGAAGGGCTTATCTCTGTGCTGTAATTTTGTTTGTTGAGGCCAAGTTTGTGTGCAATTGTGGGCATAGTTTATGTCTGGTTCATTGAGAACTTGTTTACAGCAGAACATGCACTCAAGTAACCACAACTGAAATTGCTATTAGGTATTTTGGATTTATCTTCATTGTGGCAGCTCCAACGCAGCAGGCAACTTTCTACCTTTGGGCTTATTGCCAGCATCCTCTTCAACTGCAGATTCATTATACCACTTCTGATGGTAAAATTATACAGTGTGCTGCACACCAGGAATATCTGGAAATTTCTTTGGGGCTGTACAATAAGACTCAGGTCTATGAAAGCATGAGTCACATTGCATTTTATTTCAGCGCAGTTGTCAGTTTCAGACTGATTATCAGCAGCGACATTTCAAGAGGGCATTGTTGGTCCTGTGGTGTAAATGCACCAATCAGCATCATGCAGATTTGAGAGAATATAAATTCTGACTTTAATTGTTTTGAATGAACAGATTTTAGTTGTGAAAATTTAGTTTTTACAGGATTATAAAAGCCACTGGTCTATCTTGGTTAGATTGTCAACAGCAGATTAGTGAGATTTGTACCAAGGGAACCAGTTTTCATTACATGTTAATACAAGCAACACAGATTAGACTTGACTACAACTTTGGAAAAAAGACTCTACGATTACCTGAAATGGTAGGTTGTGCTTTGTCAAATAGAGAGAGCGGCAGATGGCAAGTATTTCATTTCCAGTAGTAACTCTCTGTTCAGGGACACACTTTGCCAACATGGCAATAACAAGCTTAATCCAAGCACTGTCTTTCTCAGTTGACCTGTACAGGAGAAGTTGTTTTAATAAGGAAGATAAGTTTTGTTAATGTTCTAGCAATTTACAACATAATCACTATCTGAAGATTCTAAAGTTACATTTGACTTTTGATGCATTTCGGTACTGCTTTACCCTTACAGAAACCAAATTAAGATTAGGTGTAATGATGAATGCAGGAATTTCCACCTCAATTATCACCTCTCTAAATTGGTCCGGCCGACTTGCAACTGAAACCCTCATTCATGCCTTTCTTGGATTATTCAATGGTCTGCTGGCTGATCTACCATCCTCCATAAACTTGAGTTGGCCCTAGTCTACACCAAGTCCTGTTCGTCAATCACACCTCTGCTTGCAGACCTACAAGAACTCATGGTCTAGCAATACCTCACATGTAAAATTCTCTTCCCGGTTTTCAAATCCCTCAATGGATTTGATCCTCTCTTTCTGTAACTCCACCAGTTCTCTAACCCTCGGAAATCTCTACACTCCTCCATAATGGTGCTTCCGATTTCCTTCCATCAGCTTCTTATGCTTCCGATTTCCTTCCAACAGCAGTTGTGCCTTCAGCTGCCTAAGCTCCAAGTTCTGCCAAACCTGTCCACATCTCTGTCTCCTTGCAATATTGTATTATTTGAGGTGAGAGGGGAGAGATACAAAAAGGTCCAGAGGGGCAAATTATTCACTCAGAGGGTGGTGAGTATCTGGAACAAAGTGCCACATGTAGTAGTAGAGGTGGGTACAATATTGACTTTTTAAAAAGCATTTAGATAGTTACATGGATGAAATGGGTATAGAAGGATATGGGCCAGACACGGGCAATTGGGACTAGCTTAGTGGTTTAAAAAAATTGGGCAGCATGAACAAGTTGGACCAAAGATCCTGTTTCCATGCTGTAAACCTCTATGACGTTAATTATATAAATCTCAAAAATTGTAAAAACAAATGGTGAAATTATTTAATTTCGGGGTAATAACTTCAGAAAGATATTCTCAATCGATATGGTGATCTTGAAAGCATGAAATGAATGTGTTTAAAATTTGTATAATGCTCACATTTTTCAGTTTACCAAAACATTGTAAAATAGCCAAAACAATAGAACATACAGAAACCATACATATTAGATATTTCTTCATGTTTACAGCATTAGGGTTTGTTCAGCCACCATATTAACAAATCTTCCCATGTTGCTAACCTGTCCAAAATGTTGGAAATGAACAACAGGTTCTTAAGAAACATGCATGTCGACTGTCTCTACCTGAAAAATTAAATCCCCTTTTTTAAATTTCTGCTGCTGACAGATCGATAAGCATTTTCTGTTTGAATTTTATTGCAGGTATTCAATATTCAATAAAAAAAACTACTGCTTTAAGTTAATTGTTGCAAATATTAAGATTATCTTAGCTCCCACCTTCTGACCTGACAGCTGTTCACCACCACACTAGGTCATTCTGTTAGCCACCATGCTCTGCTATCCAGTCTACTCTGATTCAGGGAGTGGGAGAGAGATAGAGCGGGGAGTATAAGAGCAGGAAGGGGGGGGAAGAGAGAGAGAGAGATGGGGAGCAGCAGAGTGGGACTCAGGCCAGGATGGAGAAGTTGAGGAGGCAAATTTTGATAGAATGCAGGCACATGGATCACAATGCACAATTAAGCCAATCTATTGACTATAATACAGGCAACACACAAACTTCACGCTCATTTGAATGACCTCTGCATCCTAGTGCGAATCAGGCTGATGGCATCAACAGGAGGTCAATATTGTGTGTGACTACCAATGAATAAAGCTAGCCTATCATTGGAATTTAACTGTCCCGCCCGTGACAAGAATTGTAGCAGGCGGGGGCAGCGGGAGGACACCATGTTGACCTTGCAGGATTTTCCGGTTTTGGGAGAGCGCGGCCGTAAAATCCTGCCCTATATCTCTTTAAGAGATGTAATGTGGCTGGAACATGCACAAAGAAAAGAGAAGCAAACTTGCTCATATGAACACCATTTCTTTATCTTGATATGAGAAGGTTCTGCTCTTCATTGCATCAAGGTGAGATTTGATTACATTCCTTACTGTATTAATTTACAAACTCTCTGTAAAATAAAGCAGCTTAAGAATTCACAACTATCTTTGTGTCACTAAGCACTTCAATCCATCTTCAGAAACATGGAAGATGGACACATGAGAACACAATACCCAATTGGATCAGAAGATTACCTGAATAAACCAGTATTATGCTATCCTTTAATTAGATACTGGAAAGAATGAACACTTTTAAGTATATGATATTTGGACTATTTTTAACACAGTGACCAACTGTAGCCCTGTAGAATATCTAAAGTTTATCAGAACTCCAAACTTTTAACCATTGGTGACAGGTACCAAGAACACAGATTCATACCAGTAACAAAGGTGATTTAAAAAGGAGAACAGTTGCCAAATCTAGCAAAGTTAGATTTCAGTTATCAAGATTAGCAGGCAAAGGAACAGCAAAGGAAAGGGAGTTTGAATGAAAGTTTGAGCAATGCAGGTAGCAAGAATAGCATTAAAAAAGAGAAAAAAGAAGGAGCAGCATAATTGTAAACCATAAGAAGGAGAATCAGACTATTGTGAGATGATACCATCGTGATGGCGAGAGGGAGAAATGGCATAATTATATTCTCTAATGTTGAGAAAATAATGCTAGCAGTGAATCACGCTACTTCAAGATAACAGCAGCACATCTTCTCAGACAGCAACATTCTCTGAACTGCAGGCATAGGAAACTCTTGGCAGCTGACAGTGTGAGAACAGTGACAAGAATATCAACCCCAACTTCAGACCTTGCAATAAAGTTGGAGCTTCCAAACAAGCTATTAATATTAATAAAGCTACTACATTACAGCAGTGACTACACTTCAGACACTACATTGGCTGTAAAGTGCTTTGGGGTGTCCTGAGGTTATAAAAGGCACTATGATAAATGCAAGTCTTTTGTTCTCTTTGAGTGTAATTTTTTAGTTGATCATATTCATGAAACTGTGTCATTTTATATGTCCTAATTATCTTACAAAAGTTAATTTGAATGCTCAAATTTCAGTTACAGAAAAAAGTTAGAAAACATTTTGAAATTTCTTTGGAACATTTTAATTGGTACAGGTTCTGCTTTCTTTACCGGTTTGTCTGACTGAATAACAAGTGAATTGTGATTTATTGAATATGAAATCCGAGTAAAACATGTGACACTACAACGCAAGTGAAATGAAGCATCTGCTTTCAACATGGGACAGTAGTATGGTGGCACAAACAAATATGTGCTTCGTTTTTACATTAGCAATGGAAATGTTTTCAGTTACTGGGATTGGAAATGAAAAAATATCTTGCAGAATAATCCATGAGAATGAACCAGGAGAAAATTTTCAAAATATGATCACCTCTGCTTGCCCTCACTGACATACAGCAAACATATGGAGCAAAATGGTAATGGCCAAAGTTCTGGTGGTACAGCTAACAGCGAAGGACATTGCAGGCAATCACAGTAGTATATATTAATACCACTGACACTTTTAATGCAATCCATTTAGTAAAGTTCCCTTACCACCTGTATACGGTACCATTATGCACAATGCCGTATCAATTATACAATATCAGGTATACCAGAGATTAAAACAAAGCAAAAGCAAAAGATTTCAACCTATGAAACAAAAACCTACACATATTTTTGCCTCAATACTTCCGTTTTACATTTTAAATTCAGTTGAAATAATCTTCTGCTGCTCCAAATATGCCTTACAAATGTCATTTAGATATTTCTGCATATGTATCCTAACTACTGTTAATAAAAACTCAATAATTCAAAAAGTGTTGTGAAAACCTGGAACTCTGTCCCTTCAAAAAACTGCTGGGTTAGGTTAACTGAAATTTTAAAATGCAGATCGATGGATATTAAAGGATATGGAATAAAAATGGATAAATACGGCTAAAATACAGATCAGCCGTGATGTGATTGAATGGTAGAACTGGCTCAAAAGTCTGAATTGCCTACTCCTGTTAAAAATTACACTGTTTTTAAGAGTACAGTTACAGGAAAGCCTCAGGTACAAATTCAATCTAAACTGGAAATTTCCCCAAAATTCAGTTGAAAAAAATCCTGCAGATAAATGGGGGCAGCTGCATTATTAAGTGTTCAATTGATGGTCTATGTTTTGTGTGGTACATCCTCATAATTTCCAGCATTCCCTCGCTCTGCTGCTCTAACTATTGTGGATAACAGCACACTGTCACGCATGCTGACACTTACATGTCTTCGTTGTTCATGGGTGGCCAAGCCTGAAGGAGCAGCACCAAATGCTGAAATTCAGTCCCTTGATTGCTGGAGTCTAACAACTCTGAAAAGAGCATGGAACGTTTCTCTTCATTCTCAATGTCGCTGACATGAACCTGGTAATGATAAAATATTATAGAAACATTGTTTCATAAAATACTTCAATGCTCTTTGGACTACAATAAGCATTAAATTATTATTTAAAAAGATACTTTTTGTTTCACCTTTCCCTAAGGATGCAGATTCTGTTTCATATTTATATGGTTGGTATCCTCTGTTTTATACACTGAGGACTTGCTATCTTGTGACACTAATAAAACATATTTTTGAGGATAAATGTTATGATTAGTGTTACAAAGCAGAATGATGGACCTGAATAGGCTCAAATAATATTTAATTGATAGCATTTTTCTGAAGGGCAGCAAAGTACAATCTGTAATACTTGTGGCATAATCCTCATGCAATATGAGCTTAAAATAACCACTAGGCCCAGAAATTTTCCCCAAATTTGGCTGTCATTTTCAGCACAAAAACAAGTACAAATCCTGCTGGCTCCGGCAATGGGATCCAGACCACAAATTTTAGGTGCGGGGGGGGAGGTGTGTGTGTGTGTGTGTGTGTGTGTGTGTGGGGTGGAGAGAAACAAAATTGCCCAGCCAGTGGTGATTCACCCACATCCAAGCTTCATATCAAGAGGGAGTTGCATTTAAATGGCTCCACAGAATTTGCCCTCATTCCTACCAGGAGCATGGCAGTGAGGAAGCCAGTTCCACACATCTCTAATCAGGGATCTCGAACCAGAACGTTGGATGCTGTGGAGGAGAAAAAAGGAACAATTCATTCTCAGGTGGGCTGGAGACCCTCCAGCAAGATCACAAGACAGTGGGAGCACTGGTCAGGGCCAGCAGCCTGACCAAGAGGATGGAGTGCAATGCCATGAGAAGATGAAAGACCTACTCCATTCTGCCAGGAAATGCTCTCCCTGTATCCTCTCTGCATCCCGCCTTATCGTCACTTGATGGAATGTTTCCTCAACTCCATATGCTTCCCCTAGCAGGGCTCCAACACACAACCTCCCACAAGATTCCTCAAGGCTCCTGCAACTTCTCTCCTCACAACCTCTCCCTGCTTATGTGCTGTGCCCACACATGCCAGGCTTGCATTCCTTTCTTTGACATCTGATGTGCCAGATGCCCAGCAAACATCATCCCCATTTGCGTAACTGTAAGATAAAGCTTGCGTACAACTCCAGTTGAAAGGGTTAAAAACACTAAAGTCATTGAATGGAGCAGAGTACAGCACAGAGTTCCCTAGGAAGCTGCTACGGATATGCTCTCACACCTACAGATCGACAGCACAAACAAGCTTCCCAAGGCTGGAGGTGTGGGGAGGGGGTCTTCAATAGTGATCAGTTATTATAATTAGACAAGCATATTGTGGCTGCAACTGATTAACTATATTCATGAAGTAATCAGAACTATTAGTTGTAATTGGATTTCAATGACTTCAGAACAAATGTACACTTGTGATTGGTATATGGTTTATGCAAATCACTTTTAAGATGAGCAAAAATTGTATCTGTCCATACTCAGTAAGTTTGTATGCAGCATTGTGGAAGCAGACATCCTTGCTGTAACGTGATTAAAAGTTCTGAAAGCTTTGTCTAGTCTATCAAGAGCGCGAAATATGCATTTCGCTGGATAGTGGTGAAATTCCGTATCACCAACCTTGCTAGCTCAAACCGCTGTGAGTGAGTGATTGATCCCATGCCACTAACCCAGAGCCCTGAACCCTCCGGCTTAATCCCATTCCTTGACTTTGAGACTGTAGGTGCTGATGTTGTTATGGGTTAACTTTTGATGGCCAATTAGTTCCACAAGCATGAGTCTTGGGAATGTGGGAGGGCGCAGCTTAAGTGCCCTCCCAGTTCCAGAAGAGAGCTTGCTTTCTGCTTCAGGGAAATGCAGAGCTAACAGGCACCCTGTTTAGTCAGGCTGGATAATTCAGACAGCTCAGTGCTGTCATTCCTGTATACTTAAGCCTCCTCGACAGCTGATCTGTAGGTTGACTGGCATCCCGTGCTTTCCCTGACGTGGGCATAAGTTGCTTTCTCTTTAGGGGTCGCATCCACCCTGCCCATCTGGCCTGATTCCATGGCTCTCATCGTGAACTCCAGAAGCCTCAACATCCAGCATTTTCTGTTCTTATTTCCGATTTCCACTATTTGCAGTATATTGCTTATGTGAGAGAATGGATGAAGATGGCATTTTGAAGTTACATTTCTAGCTTCCAAGTAGTGTGTGGAGCTTCAACTGCACTCTAAGGACCATCAACCATCACCTTACTGAATGCAATGGTCTGTCGGACTGAGAAATTGCTGTCTGTGATTTGAATTTTACTAATGATGCATTGGTACATGCAGAAAAAAAACCTAATTACAGTTAACGTAGCCTTCAGGCTAAAAATTAGTGCAGTACCTTGAGTGGTCTGTTATCTACAGCTAGTGAAATATGATCATTAATTTATGTAGCAGAGTCTGAGTTAAGCTTGTACTGTACAACTGAGGCTTCTGTACTTAGCGTAAAGGCTGTGGAAGAAGTCAGTTCTCAGGTGCTTTAAACAAACAACCCATTTTCTGGATTCTAATTATGCATGCACCATGTAACTAGAAAATTACAGAACCAAAGGAACATAGATAAGGGAATCCCAAAAGCACATTTTCTCCCTCTAGTGGTTGAGGAAGGTCTCCAAGATCAACTGACAAGTAAAGATTAAAAGTCTCCAGCAAATTGAATACCTTTAAATTATTGATTCTGATAACTATTCATTACCGTCTCAGCATCTGTGATGCCTTATGGTTCAAAAGCTATTTGCCTCAATGAAGTAGTTTAAATTTTGCAAGAGCTTAACTCCTAGCACCACCACAATCCATAAAAACTTATATTTTTAGTGCTTCAAAATTAATTAAACATTAAACTCTTTATGGTCCACACAGCCTGATTTAAGAGGATAATGTACCTTCACACAAATCTTTGTAAGGTTCACTGAGATTTGTACTCTGTCATAAGAGCCTGCCATGAAAAACAGTAGGCAACGCATCTTACTTGAAATATCATGTGAATAAAATAAAAGGGTTATGAGATCTTCCACATCTTAGTGGATGAATAGACAGGTGAGGATAGAGACATGAGTCTTTTCAGGAGGGATGGTGGGAAGAGAGATAGAGATAATGGGAGAAAGAGAAATTGAGCGTAAGAGCCTGTGCAAGAGGACGAGTATAAGTAGGGGAGTGAGTGAAAGTAGGAGAGATAGAGGTGATCTGATAAACAAACAAATCCAGTAAATATAAGGTACATGGTACAGCACATGCATTCTGTTAAATGTGTGGTTGGGAAATGCAATCTTGGGATTCTCACATTATTACATGACAAAACAACATTTGGTTTGGAATAATTGATAGATATTTGCGTTTGCAAGCAAACAACTTAAGTTTTTTGGTTTTGAAGCAGGGTTGAGCTTACTTTTAGTGTTACAAAAAATCCTTACTAGAACATCCTAACATTTCTTCTACACAGCCTACAACTTCCACAAAGTAAGATTTGTAAGAGGCACAAAATGATTCTATGAAACAATGAAGTTAAAAAAGAATCTATTTCAACAGACATGCTGACTCACTTTCTTTATTTAATGAGACACTATACAAGGACAATCAGTTCCAGCTCCAGTTAGAACCTAGTACGTTCTTGAAATAATTTTACTAACACACTAATTACACATTAGAAAACAAAAGAAAACAACGTAGAAATAAAAGCTACCTGTTTCTCCGGCCAGCACACTTTCAGAACAGCTTGTGTTCTGAAAAGCACAAGTAACTTGCTGTCCTCATCACTCAGATCAAATGCCTGCTCAAGAACTTGCAGAACATAAATACGAGGTTTCACTGGCAAATCTGCATCACTGCAAAAAGGTCTCAACCATGTCAAGAGGTCATCTGAAGATACGAGGGTACCCCTAAGTTACAAAGAAAAGTTTTTTTTTCCCTAAATAGATCAAAATAAAAGCATTTTAATGGGTATTTTTGATTCTTTAAGGTAAAAGATATACTTACCCATCCACAACATTGGCATGTACTGACTTGACAATACCTTCAAGAACCTTAAGTGGATCCTTCTCCGATAGGACATCTGTACTGGTACCACTGCCATAAAAGCAACCAACAGGGGGTAAGTGAACAGAACCAATTTAGACTGATCAGATGTGGTTGTGTAGCAGTGATGCTATTGTCGTTGTAATCCAGAGGCCTGAACTAGCAAATAGGAATTCAAATCCACCATGGCAGTTTGAGAATTTGAATTCAGTTGCAAATAAATCAGGAAATTAAAAGGAAATATTGAAATATCAGGGGAAAAAAAAAGTTTGTGGATTATCTTAAAAACCTAACTGGCTTACTGTCCTTAAGAGAAGAAATCCTGCTATCATTCTGGTCTATATGCACTCAATCCAATGCCTCTGAAATAGGCTAGTAAGCCACTTACACAAGGCAACTATGGATGGCCAATAACTGTCCGGCCTTGCCAGTGATGGCTAAATTGTAAGATCTGTTTGGTCAGAAGAGAAGAAATAAGAACATAAGAATTAGGAGCAGGAGTAGGCCATCTGGACCCTCAAAACTGCTCCACCGTTCAATAAGATTATGGCTGATCTTTTCAAGGACTTAGCTCCACTTAACTGCCTGCTCACCATAACCCTTAATTCCTTTACTGTTCAAAAATTTATCTATTCTTGCCTTAAAAACATTCAATGAGGTAGCCTCAACTGGTTCACAGGGCAGGGAATTCCATAGATTCACAACCCTTTGTGTGAAGAAGTTCCTCCTCAACTCAGTCCTCAATCTGCTTCCCCTTATTCTGAGGCCATGTCTCCTAGTTCTAGTTTCACCCGCCAGTGGAAACAACTTCCTTGCTTCTATCTTATCTACTCACTTCATAATCTGATATGTTTCTGTAAGATTTTCCCTGATTCTTCTGTATTCCAATGAGTACAGCCCCAGTCTACTCAGTCTCTCCTCATAAGCCAACCCTCTCAACACCGGAATCAACCTAGTGAATTTCCTCTGCACACCCTCCATGCCAGTATATCTTTTCACAAGTAAGGAGACCAAAACTGTCCATCGTACTCCATGTGTGGCCTCACCCTATATAGCTGCAATACAACTTTGCTGTTTTTATTTTCATCCCTCTAGCAATGAAGGACAAAATTCCATTTGCCTTCTTAATTACCTGCTGCACCTGCAAACCAACTCCTTGTGATTCTTACACGAGGACACCTAGGTCCCTCTGCACAGCAGCATGCTGCAATTTTTTACCATTTAAACAATAGTCCATTTTGCTGTTATTTCTACAAAAATGGATGACCTCACACTTACCAACATTGTCCTCCATCTGCCAGACCCTTGCCTACTCACTTAGACTATCTATATTCCTTTGCAAACTTTCAGCACACTTTTCTCTGCCACCCATGTTAGTGCCATCATGCAAATTTTGACACACTACACTTGGTCCCCAACTCCAAATCATCTATGTAAATCGTAAACAATTGCAGTCCCAACACTGCTCCCTGAGACACACCACAGCATCATTTTTGGCGAAGCTCCCTTTCTGCTCAAGGGAAGAAAAACCCAGTCTGCCTTTTTATGTTCTTTCACGGGATTGTGGGTGTCGTTGGCTAGGTCAGCAGTTATTGCCTATCCCTAATTGTCCCTGAGGGGGATTTAAGAGTCAACCCACATTGCCTATAGCCCAGCCCAGGTAAGAGCGACAGGTTTCTTTCTCTAAAGGATATTAGTGAACAGATGGGTTTCAATGACAATCAACAATGGTTTCATTGGTGATCATTAGACTTTTAATTCAGGATTTTTATTCAATTCAGATTTCAACATCTGCAGCGGTAGGATTCAAAACTGGGACCCCGTGCTCATTACCCGTGGTTTCTGGAGCACTAGTTCAGTTTCAATACCACTAAGCCACTTCGTGAATTGCAAACTGCACTTGCTTTATTCTGAAAAGCAGGAACTTTTGTTCAGTAGCAAATGCACGAATTCAATTAGAGCCATCGAGGTTTATAGCATGGAAATAGGCCCTTTGGCCCAATTTGTCCATGCCACCCTTTTTTTTTTAAAACCCCTAAGCTGGTTGCATTTACCTGCATTTGGCCCATATCCCTCTATACCCATCTTACCCATGTAACTATCTGAACGTGTTTTAAAAGACAAAATTGTACCCACCTCTACTACTATCAAATCAAACTGCAAAAAATGCAACTCAAATAACAGGCGTAAAATTCCACAATGTTTCCTTATATTCCAGTGCACTGGCTAATCTTACTATATTCAGAAAACTTTAAATTTACTGACTGGGGTTGAGCTGTAAAGTGGTCTGAGATCATAGTTAGAGTACCAACCTCAAATACAGTACATGGCTAGAAATCTAAAGACAGATATTTGAACTGTTGGACTTTGTCTTTTCAGACCAGGTTGGCCATTTTCAGCTGGTATAAATGTTAAATATTGTGAAGGGAATTAACAAGAGTAGATTAGGAGTGACTTCCCTGTGCTACAGGAAAACAGAACAAGGAAATATTATTCCAGAATCTGAGTTAAGCAGATACAGACCAAATCTAGGAAAAGTTTAGTTCACACAATAAGTTGTAAAATGCAGATTACAGTGCCTCAGAGGGTCACAGATGAGAAGTCAATTAAGATGTTTAAAAGACAGATTGGCACTTGCTTGAGAAGCTACAGTGGTAAAGGATATTGACAAAAGGCAAATACTAAAAATAAATCTATTTTTAATGAACAAAATTGGTAAAAACAGCTTGATGCTGTAGTCTTTTTCCAATAAGGGAAAGGTACTGAGAAGGTAGTAGTTAACTAGATTTCATCACACATGCACTCAACAGTGCTTTCCCTCCTTCACAGCAGCCCATATAGCAAGCATAATCATCATCGCTGCCAAGCAGCCTGTCCTGGCTAATATGCTATCCAATACCCGTCGCTACTTACAACGAAGTTTCATATCATGGATGCTAGGTTGACATAACAAAGGATGACAAATCATGGTGGAACCGCTGAGCTTTCATGAAAGGAAGAAAAGCTTCATTCAAATGATGAGGAAAACCATATCTAAATTAATCATACTTTTTTAAGGTTCAGCACCAGTGATTATACATAGTCCATCTTTAAATGTGTGGAGTTTGAACTCACTAAGGAGAGCGACTTAGAACAAAAATTCCAACTAATCTAAAACAGCAGGGTTAGAAAAGACCTAAAATGATAAAGTAATAAATTATGAGGTAGCACACTTTGGGTAAAAGATTGCCAGGTGGGACTTTTATTTAAGAAGAATCTGACAGATGAATAAAGGAATTTCAGACTTAAGGTACAGAAGTTGTTAACTGCTAGTGCAAGTATGTTGTTCGTCCATCATCGATGAGGACCTCGACACCATTAATCATTTTGAGGCTGGATGTGGTGTGTCCGAAGATGACTGATTAGACCAATTCGGGCATGGGATGTCCTGGCACATATTGGATAAACTTGTGTAGGCACTGTAGTTGTTGCGCTGATGGCTCTGGACTTGCGCAGCTCGCGCTTAAGTTGTGCTTAAGGCATTGCACCTTGTTTTATAAGTTTGACAGCCCTTGTGGATGAGGCAGGTAGGGCAGTTTTGTGCCAGCATTTCCCAGGTGGTCGTGTCTATGTCAAGCAACTTCAGGGAGGCCTTGAAGCCCTCAACACTCTCAACGGACCTCAATCTCTTGGGAGACCCCCCCCCCCCTCCTGAGTACAGATGATACAACTCTCATTACAGAGAGGGCTCAGATCCTGCAGAGATGGGCTGAACATTTAGAAGCCGTCCTCAACCGACCGTCACCTATTAACGATGAGACAATAGTCAGGATTCCCCAGGTGATATCAACAGCACCATGGATGACTCACCGGTAGTAGCCGAAACATACTTGCCGATTGCCCTTTCTCTCATAGAGGTGTACGATGGAAGCATCTTTAAGCTCCTGAGGAATGGATTCTTGCTTCCAAAAGCACTGGAGCAACTCGGTGAGTTCTCGATAAGTACAGGACCAGCAGCTTTGTAGATCTCTGCGGGTATGGCATCTGCCTTGGGGCTTTGTCAGTGGATAGCTGGCTGACAGCTCTTTGTAAAGTTTCTTTTGCCCTCCATGTGAGCATCTTCCAGCAAAGAGTTCTCCAAAAAGGAGCTACTTGGGTATGCGCTCGTCTCGCATATGGTTGACATGACCTGCCCACCGGGTCTGCGCTCTCAGTGTGCAGTGTGTGGACTGATGGTAGACTTGCTCTAGAGAGAACTTCAGTGTCTGGTACCTTGTCTTACCATCTGATGCGTAATATTCTGCGAAATCTGCAAGATCTGGAAATGATTGAGCTGTCTTGCATGCCTTCGATACACAATCCATGTTTCACAGACATACAGGAGGGTAGTGAGTACCACGGCGCTGTAGACCTTCAGTTTTGTTGCTGGACTGATTCCTCGATGTTCCTATACAGTGGAGTGTAGCCTACCCTACTGAAAGCAGGACTTGTCTTTGCTATTCTGCAGTTAACTTCTGCATCAATAGTCACTGCTTGGGAAAGGGAGCTGCCAAGATAAGTGAACTGGTCCACTGCCTGTAGTTTCTGTCCTTTGATTGTGATTATGGGTTCTGTGTACGGTGCATGAGGAGCAGGCTGGTGCATGACTTCGATCTTTTTAATGTTGATGGTGAGTCGAAAGTTGTCACAAGTCGTGGAAAATCTGTCCACACTGACTTGCATCTCTAGCTCTGAGCCAGTATACAGGGCACAGTCATCTGCAAAGAGGAAGTCTCTCAGAACAGTCTCCTTCATTTTGGTAACAGCTTGAAATCTCTTCAGGTTGAAAAGCTTCCCATCCACTCTGTACTTGAAGCTGATTCCAGCTGCACTGTCTGGAAGGCATCATTCAGCACAGCAGTAAACATCATGTTGAACAGTGTGGGTGCAAGCATACAGCCCTGTTTGATGCCATTGGTGATTGGGAATGCCTTAGAGGATTCTCCACCGTCCTGTACTCTGGCCATCATGAAACTGGCATACCATCTGAATGAATTTGGGGGGGGGCAGCTAAACTTTAACATGATCCTCCACAGGCCTGTCGGCTGACAGTGTCAAAGGCTTTTGCAAGGTCAACAAAGGTTCTGTAGAGCTCGTGATTCTGGTCCTGACATTTCTCCTGAAGTTGGTACGCAGCAAAAATCATGTCAATAGTCCCACGACCTTTGCGGAAGCTACACTGTGGCTCTGGAAGCAGGTCCAGCTCCAGATGAGTGACCAGACGATTTAACAGGACTCTTGCGGGGGTTTTTCCTGTGACGGAGAGCAGCGAGATTCCTCGGTGGTTGTCGCATACTTGCCGATTGCCCTTTCTCTCGTAGAGGTGTACGATGGACACATCTTTAAGCTCCCGAGGAATGGATTCTTGCTTCCAGAAGCACTGGAACAACTCGGTGAGCTTCTTGATAAGTACAGGACCACAGCTTTGTAGATCTCTGCGGGTATGGCATCTGCCCTGGGGTTTTGTCAGTTGATAGCTGGCTGACAGCTCTCATGACTTTGGCTACTACCGGTGAGTCATCCATGGTGCTGCTGATAACACCTGGGGAATCCTGTCTATTGCCTCGTCGTTAATAGATGATGGTCGGTTGAGGACAGCTTCTAAGTGTTCAGCCCATCTCTGCAGGATCTGAGCCCTCTCTGTAATGAGAGTTGTATCATCTGTACTCAGGAGGAGGGTGTGGGGGGGAACTCCCAAGACATTGAGGTCTGTTGAGAGTGTTCAGGGCTTCATAGAACCATTTCAAATCGTTTCTGTCAGCATATCCTTGTAGCTCATTTGCCTTGGCGCTCAGCCAGGCATCCTGCATTTTACGCAGTTCATTCTGGACTGTCCTGCAAGCACTGGTAAAGGCGATTTTCTTGGTTGCTGATGATGGGTCGTTCTGGCAGTGCAAGTATAAAGATAAGTCAAAAGCCAAATAAGATGCAGAGCTTCAGATGGGATACTATTGTATATAATCCACTGCTGCACTTAGCAAATGCACATGTGAGACCTTCATTAGGTTGCATTCAGTCTGTAGCACGCAGTTATAGAAGAAATAAATCCTCAAAGAACTAAGTTGTTCACATTGATTTTTTATTTGTGATTGTTACTATATTGTAGATATTTTTTAAAAACATGTAAAATAACAATGCCAAATCTTTGCCTCCCATAGAGACAGGTCATTCAGTGTCTCTTTCTTGATAAGCTACATCATAATGTCCATAAAGAAGCATCCCAGCATAGCTTCACTGAAACAGAGAGCCTTAGAGCTCTGATTTTAAACCTAGAAACAACACTATCAACTGGTAGTAGTTGCAATGAATCCAAATAATTTTGTGCATCCGTGATGTTGGATAGACCTGGATTGGCTTTCAGGCTGATCTGAAGACAGAAAATCCAGCTGAAGTAGCCATTTGTGTTTTTAATCTGATGGACCTCAGGCATACAGCTGACAACTGAGACTCTAGCATTTAAGATTACATGGCAATAATGACTGAACCTCAAAATAATCAACTGTATGTTAAGTACTTTAGCTGACATGTGAAATATAAAGACAGCCAGTAATAAAATAGTAAATAATAAAACCATCATGTAATTTGAAGTCACACCATGTCAGGAGGAGTTGGGAAGAAGAACCTTTTTGTGGGCTTCTTTCAAAAAGGAATCGAACTGAAGCTGCTAAAGTAAATTTTTGCTGTTACACCCAGGACACATTTTGAACACGCAAATGTAAAGGAACCATTTGCCACACATTCAACAGAATGTAAGCAGAACTGCAGGACGTGAGAGTGGTGACTATCTGGAACGAGTTTGATTTGATAGTAGAGGCGAGTACAATTTTGTCTTTTATAAAGCATTGATACAGTTACATCGGTAATTTGGGTATAAAGGGATATGGGCCAAACATGGGCAATTGGGACTAGCTTAGGAGTTTAAAAAAAGGGCAGCATGGATAAGTTGGGCTGAAGCATCTGTTTCTATGCTGTAAAGCTCTATGACTCTAAGACTGATTTGAGGTTAAATTTACTCAAAATAAAGGTTTCATAGAACATAAAGTCTCATATGCCATGCCTTTTTTTTGATTTTACAACAACGTGGTAGATTTACTAATGCTAGCTTTTATTCCAAATGCAATTAATTGATCAAATTTAAATTCTCCAGCTGTTGTGGTGGGATTTGAACTCACTGATAGACATTTGCTGCAATTGGAAGACCCCACAAAAAAAGCCCCACAGAAACTACAGGTGATAATACTTTGCAAAGAACCAGACAGGGAAGGGATTACTGAGACATGACTACACAAAAATCAGAGCTGGCAATTAAACATTGAAGGAATGTTTTCCACGTGTGGAAAAGCTAAGAGAGAGGAAATGGGAAGGTGGAGGAGTTTTACTTAACAGAATTAATATAACGGCACAGAAAAAAATTAACATGACCATTGATAAAACATAAATGCAATCCCAGTGCGTGCAAGAAAACAGATAAAAATGATCAATCACTCTGAAGACCATCTAATAGTCAAAGAGAGTTTCAAGAAATAACATACAAACAAATTAGGGGAACGAGCACAAAACAATTGTAGGGGGGTTTCGACTAAACAATTCAATTGATTGAAGCCTCTTCAATTTCTGGTTTGTTTTCTTTGGTTTGATTTTTTAAAATCTCTCTTCTTTGTTTGAGTCTCGCTTCCAATGGATCAGAGGCATAGAAACACATCAAAAGGGAATGGAGGAGAATGGGAATGATCCTGGCCAAACTGATGGGGAACTAACAAACATGAGATGCTTGCCACTCGTGCAGATGAAAACCTGGACTGCAGGGTGAGTGAGCAAATTGAGTGTGCCATCATGGCGTAGGAATCCAAGCAACTGGGGGAAACGAGAAATGATAGCAGGGATGGGAACAGTACAGGCAGCAGTTTGATACTGTTCTCCGTAGCTGTGAACAGAAGTTCCAACAGTTGTTGCCTGTTTGGTGCCAGAGTTAAGGATAACTCCTCATGGCTGGAGACAAACTTACACAGGGAGGAGATGGGTACTGAAAACCAGAATAGAACAGGAAGAGACAGAGTATCTATTGGTAACAGTGCATCAATAGGAAACATCTCTGCAGGGAACAATTGTAAAAACAATTAAAGGCTCTTTATCTAAATGTGTGAAACATCTGCAATAAAATAGATGACCTGAGCACAAATAGAAATAAATGGTTTAGATCTAGTCACCATTATAGACACATGGTTAGAAGGTGGCCAAAATAGAGAACTAAATATCCCAGGACACACAATATATCAAAAAAGACAGGCAGAATGGAAAAAGTGGATTGGTAATCCCTGTAGTAAACGATGACAGAAGGACTTTAACGAGAAAAGGTTGTGGCTTTGTGGCTTGGAAGATCAGGAAATAGAATCAATAAGGGTGGAGATCTGGAATAGTAAGGATCAGGAAACGGTGGTGGGATTAGTTTATAGGCCGCTTGATAATAGTTATAACATTGGAAAGAGCATTAAACAAGAAATTATTAGAGAATGTAACAATGACAAATTAATATTTGGAAGTGACATTAATCTTCATATAGAATGGACCAATCAAATTGACAAACTTGCTCTAGAAGATGAATTTGTAGAATGCTTTTGTAACAGTTTCCTGGAGCAACATATTGTGGAATTAAGGGTAAAACTATATTAGTTCTGGTATTTTGTAATGAGGCAATGTTGATTAGTAATTTCACAGTAAAAGAGCCTTTGGGGAACGGTGATCATAATACAACTGAATTCTATATTAAGTCAGCCCATACTGGGCTGACGAATGGAAGATGGAGTTTAATTTAGATAAATGCGAGGTGATGCATTTTGGTAGACTGAACCAGGGCAGGACTTATTCAGTTAATGGTAGAGCATTGGGGATAGTTATAGAACAAAGTGATCTAGGGGTACATGTTCACAGCTCCTTGAAAGTGGAGTCACAGGTGGACAGAGTGATGAAGAAGGCATTCAGCATGCTTGGTTTAACTGGTCAGAACACTGAATACAGGAGTTGGGACATCTTGTTGAAGTTGTACAAAAGATTGGTAAGGCCATACTTGGAATACTGTGTGCAATTCTGGTCGCCCTATTATAGAAAGGATATTATTAAACTAGAAAGAGTACAGAAAAGATTTACTAGGATGCTACCAGGACTTGATGGATTGAGTTATAAGGAGAGGCTGAATAGACTGGGACTCTTTTCTCTGGAGTTAGGCAGCTGAGGGATGATCTTATAGACGTCTATAAAATAATGAGGGGTACAGATCAGCTAGACAGTCAATATCTTTTCCCAAAGGTAGGACAGTCAAAAACTAGAGGGGATAGGTTTAAGGTGAGAGGGGAGAGATACAGAAGTGTCCAGAAGGGCAGTTTTTCATACAGAGGGTGGTGAGTGTCTGGAACAAGCTGCCAGAGGTAGTAGTAGAGGCGGGTACAGTTTTGTCTTTTAAAAAGCATTTAGATAGTTACATAGGTATAGAGAGATATGGGCAAAATGCGGCAAATGGGACTAGTTTAGGGGTTTCAAAAAAAAAGAGTGGCACGGACAAGTTGGGCTAAAGGGCCTGTTTCCATGCCGTAAACCTCTATGACTCTAAGTTTAAAAGTGACACATCCAATCACAAAGTAATACTAAATTTTAACAAAGCTAATTACAAAGGTATGAAGGGTAAATGGGTGCCACCATATGCATTTATGTGTGTTCTAGCAAATGTAAATGAGCCATGTTACAAGCTTGACTGATTAATTTAAATTGATGACCCAATAAAAGTCTTTAAAATTATGAAAGTTCTTGTCAGAAGAAAATGTTTCCACTTGTGGGAAGAGTCAAACTAGTGGCCATCAATATAAAGGTAGTCACCAAAAACAAAATCAAATGAGGATTTCCTAAGTAACTTCCATACCATAGAGGTGAGAACGTATGACTCTCTACAACAAGAAGTAGTTGAGGAGAATGGTTGAGATGGAACTATTGTAAACCGTGAAGAGGATAGTGTAAAAGACATAGACAAGTTGGTGGAATGGGCAGATAGGTGGTAGATAATGTTCAATGTGCAGAAGTGTGAGGTGATGCATTTTGATAGGAAAAACATGGAGAAACAATATAAAATAAGGGATAAAATTTTTAAAGGGGTGCAGAAGCAAAATGTGTATAGATTATTGAAGGTGGCAGAACAGGTGGAGAGAGCAGTTAATAAAGTATATAGTATTCTTTATTAATAGGGGCATTAAGTACAAGAGCAAGGAGGTTATGCTGAATTTATACAAGACACTAGTTAGATTTCAGCTGGAATATTGTGTACATTTCTGGGTACCCCAGTATAAGAAAGATGCAAAAACATTAGAGGTGGTGTGTGGAAGAGGTTTACCAGAATGGTTCTAGGGATGAGAATCTTCAGTTATGAGTATAGCTTGGAAATGCACTGCCTGGAAGTGTGGCAGAGGCAGATTCAATTGAGGCAGGTTTGATTGAGACACTCAAGAAAGCATTAGATAATTATTTGAATAGAAACAATGAGCAAGGGAAAAGGTACAGGATTGGCACTGAGCCATGATGCTTGTCTGGAGAAACAGTACAGACAAGATGTGCTCAATAATCTCTTTCCGCACCATAACAATTCTGTGATGAACATCTGATGGAGAAGCAGGTTGTGTGGAGTTAGAGGAAGGGTACGAAAAGGCCTGAGTGGAGCACAGACATGTGGAACCAAATGGTCACTTTGTATACTGTACATTTTTGTAAGTCTATGTAATAATTACTGCAAACCCAAAAGAATTGAAAATAGGTTGCTTTCCCCAGCAAATCTCCCTTTAGATTTAAAAGTAAAGTAAGCATGCAATCAGAAATAGGTATTCAGAGATCTAATCATTAAATCAGTCTTTGCTTAAAGCTTTTTGTGTTAATTTAAATGCAAATAGATGAAAGTAACAGCATATTCTGTCAGCAAAAGAGGAACACACAGTGTTCCAGTTTAAACTTGGCACTACCTACAGTAACTCCAGTCACAGAACATTATAGTGGAAGAAATAAAAATGCTCAAGAGAATTTAACAAAATAAGGGAAAGAAAGATCAACATTAAGTGGCACAATGCAGATTACTGACAAGTTACTCAAGGTCACAATTTAAAAGTAACGATGAAACTCCAGTGATCTTAACTTATTCAAATACAAATTATTTATTATTTAGTGCAACACTAATAAAGGTTACAGGAAAGTTCTAGGCCGGGAAATAAAGACAGCAAACTAGCCACGTAAATATTCATTGAAGCGAGTTAATTAATTCAGAACACCAAAATTACATGATTGGAAACCTACCTTAGTACATTTATTACTCTCTGTACAGCATCTTGTACAACGGCCTTAGGGGATATGTCTTGAGATTCTACAGCAATTTGCAGCATCTGCTGCATCATATCGAGAGGCTGTCCATCTAGGACCATAGTAACCACAAGGTTTTGCAGTTTACTACTCTCAGATCTTGAAAGATCATATAGCTGATAGTATTTTTGGAATAGGCCCTGAAAAAAGAAAATTGTATCTTTTACTTAAGTTAGTTTTAGAAATACAAGAGAGTTTTGTTCTAAGGCTTGTACTGAAAACATTAACATGTCTTCTCAGGAACTGACGAACCTGCTATGTATGTCCAATATTTTCTTTTTCCTACAGTTTCCAAAATTTTTTCTGTGTATGTTGAAAAGCAGAGGTTTTCCACAAGTTTCAATATCTTGTTGCTCTGCAAATTTTGAACTAAAGAACAAATGTGCATTGACAATACATTTTTCATGAACTTGGGTATCTTAAAGTGCCTCATAATTAATGAAATACCTTTGAAGTGTAATCACCACTATAGTGTAGGATGAAGGAAGATACTAATCTGCTTTTGGTGGTTAGAGGTTAAGTGTTGGCCAGAAAATCAAGAGAACTCCCACATTCATTCAAAGTGGCATAGAGAAAGAGGAGTCTCAGTAATGGTTGGCGAGATGTTGACTTAGACAGGACTTGTCTTTTTGAACGAAGACATGTGCGATAGTGTAAAGCAGTATCACTCTGAAGTGTTAATCTGGATCAAATCTTTGGAATACACCTCAAACCCATGATCTTTTGACTTAGAGGGAAGATTGCTGTCTTTGAGCCAAGTTGCTGTGGATTTTGAATGCATAAGCATGCCCAGCAATAACTGGGTTGTGCTTTAAAAAAGGGCTAGGCCCGAGTATTGGAGGAGTAATCCATTAAACAAAACACAATGCAGGTTCTTCTTATCCCTGACCTAATCAAGTTCTGTTGAATTTGATTGGCAGGTAAATTTATCAACTGCCACCATTAAGAATGAAAGAAAGATGAGCACCAATTTGCATTTGATTTTTTATTTTACCAAATAACATGAATAATGTGGCACCAAAACAATGGGAATGCAAGTGGAACCCTGCTTCAAAACCGGCAAATTTAAATTGGTTCACTTCCAAACACAAATCTGTATCAGCTGTTCTAAACCAAATGTTTACGGTATAGGAACCAACACATTAGAATTCTTAATAATTCCTCTTTCAGTGAAACTGTATCTGTAATGTGAGTGTTGCTAATTGCCCTCAAAATGAACCTATTGCTCCGGGTTTTGGGTTTAAGTAAGATGTCAGGTTTCTTTCCCCAAAGAACATTACATGAACCAGGTGGGTTTTTACAACAAATCAATAGTAATTACCAGCTCTGAGACTAGTTTAATATTGCAAATTTCTTTAACTGAATTTAAATTCCATCAGCGGCCATGGTAGAGTTTGAACGTATGTCTCCAGAGCATTAGTCTGGGCCTCCGGATTACTTAGCACCTCACCAGCATCTCTACCTAGATGCAATCTTGCCATAACTACAAGTTCACTATAAACAGTAAGAATTTTTAAGAATACAGGATTTTGAACTTGTTTGATGAAGAAGTGAGATTGGTGAAATGGTTTGTTGTGGAATTGAGGAAAATTACAGAAGGGGTTTGGCTGAAGGCACATTGCGTTCCTCAGGTTAGGGCTGCTATATTGATAATAAAGCGACTCACCTTTACTATACCTGACACTAAGCATGATATTCACAGACATGAAAATCATTTGACTGCCAAACACAACTAGTTTTCACTTTATGTGCACAAAGCAATGATTAAAGATTTTGCCTTGTGGATGTCATATAATCACTTTTTTATGGAAGATGAACATTGTGCAGTTGATTGTGAAGGACAAGATTAGCTTTACCTGGTTGCTGGCCTTTAGGGAGTGTACAAAGCTATGGTTGAGTGTTTCTAGATGAGCAAGTGATTGCTGTAGATGAGTCAAAGTCTCTTCATAGCTGACTTGGGAATTTGAAGCAGGTGGGATGCTGCCTTCTGAAGTCTTTTTCTGCTGCTTCTCACTGGTCTGTTTGATTGCTTTCATTGCTCTTTTAGTAATCTCCAACCTAGCTTGAACATTCAGCTGAAATGAAAGACAGACTCTGTTTCAAGGATGTGGAGGGAATCAAACACAGGAGAGGGAGGAAGCACATTCATACAAGACAACATTGCCTAAAGTGCTGCACAGTTCTCTCTCTTTCTCTCAATACATGCGGTGCTAAAAAAAAAGTGTACATCATTCAAGGAGGAAAAAAGAAATGTAAGATGAAAAATTAGTGTTAAATCGCCCCGGTTTTCCCTCAGCTTTTAGAGCTCACAATTAGAATGGGATAATAGGATATTTGCAATAAACATAAAACGCTGTACGTATTCATTCTAACGATTCAGTGTATTTCTGCAGACTGGATTATGCGACTGCACTTGTTTGCTATTAATACATAGCAACTCTCACATAATTTCTGGTGGTATTAATGTTCAATAGTCAAATTAATATCAGAGAATATATTGCATTATTGGATGTATACCTATATCACTCTAAATTACAGGATATCAGCAACAGTCTTCGACTCTCGAAAATCAAGACCCTGCATTGTGCCTCCTTTTGTATAACAACTGGAGCTGATTCAATGCGTCAGACAACCAATTTAATTACTATCTCCTCTCAGGTGGGTATCTTTATGTAGGTAAGGAAATTACAGAATGAGCAGCAAAGTGAAGCAAGCATGCAGTCTGGGAACTCTGCCTTACTCTGAAAATCAATGCCATTGCAAATGGAAAGATAAGCAAGTCCATGCAGTAAACTGTGGTGGTATTGCAAGTGGGGAGCCTATTTGGTTCTATCAATTCAAGGAGGTATTTTTGTGCTACTGAAAATAACAGCTTTGTGCTGAACTCATTCTCATTATTCCACATAAATACAGAACTTCAATAAAGCTTTCCAGGAATTGTGACTCATTAAGTGAAAGTCTTCTCTTCCACTCTCAAGTTCAGATTAGCGTTCCTAATGCAGGTGGCATTTGTGACAGTGGCTCAAATTGCTTGGTAGCTATTTTTTCCTTTGACCCCGAGACTTGGATGTTGGGCAATATAAAATCAATATGAAATTATTTCTATATAGGCACACTGTTACCCCTCCTCATATGCTAGATATCCAAGTTCATTGTCATTTGGATTACAAAAGTGGCCACTTGGATGATGTTCAGGAAAGTTAGAACTGAGCCTTCAAAAGGGAAAATTGGAAATAGAAGTATACAAGAAAATGGCCCATATAAAATATAAAGGATTATCCAGTTTCTCACTAAAAGTTCATGCTTTGCTGGTTGAAACTGTTAAGTAACATTCCATGAGCCAAAATTTTAACACGAAATTTTCTTTCTTGTATTTGTCTTTCTGAAATACTTAAAAGTGCACTATCTAGATAGTAATAACCTGAGAGAACCTGCCTTAACACATATAACCATTGATCATCAGCTATTATCCTTCTGTTCAGAGCTTTAAAAGCAATGGTGTCCATTTTAAAGCAAGATAAAATAAGCCTCACTCTGTAGCAACATATATATTTCACTTTCCTTCACATACTTTGCAATCTTCATTCACAGTGCCTTGCTCATTTTTCATACTACAGTCATTCTTTATAACTGTGCCTGAGAGGAAAGAGACTGAGAGTCTTACTAAATGCAATAAGAAAGTTGATAGAAAAGATTTTCATAAAATCACAGTACATCTTTTTTTGAGAAATAAGTCACAATAATAACGTTACTGGTTTAGTCTATTAAGTGACCTTTTGCTAGAATGGTTTGCACATATGTTGCAATGTTAAAATAGTTAAATAATCATTTTCATTCAGAATGTACAATCATTGTAATTAATCATTTAGTCCAACAAATAAAACTCATAAGAGGAATGATCAGAAACCACAAAGGTGCGTATTTCATATGTCAATTCCTCTTGTTAAGGGACGAACTAAGCTGCATAATAAACCCATTATTATGCTGTTTTATTGCAATTTCTGGTTCTTTTCTTGCCCTAATGAGTGGTGATGGCAATGGTAAGAAACTGACCAGAAGCTTTCCCATGTCAGAAGCTTGATAAGCTGAAAGTATATTGTTCAGGTGGATACTGCATCTAAGGGAAATATCCATGCTATTGAATCTACCCTGCCTATGATGTGCATAAATATGGTAACAATAGCTAACAACACAAGTGCGACGTTGAGTATTAGTGCACAGTCAAACTTTCTATGATTTAGGTGTTTGGGGTCCGTGTTGAGCTCAATAATTCTAAAACTGTATTTCTGGCCATTAAAGGCAGGTGTAAAGGTCAACTATCTTGCAGCCAATCCAAGATTACCTCAATAACAGGGATGGAAGCTATTTACTTTGGCTTTTACTGTCACAATGACTAAAGCAAGTCTGTTTCTCCCTTGGGAATTTAGATGTTTTTGGGTGTGTGTATGCAATTGAAGTTTCATTGATTGCAGATGGAAGAGGTAAGGAAAGATGTCCATATGTTTCAAATATTTTGTGGATAACATTGATCAATGACAGTCGAGCAAAAAGGCCAACAGCAATTTGATTGTTCGTTTTACACCAATGCCCATTTTCACTCAAGTCAATTTCATCAAATGTTTTTCAATACATTGATGAGAAGAGTAACATTGTGAAAGGAAAAAGTTTAAAAGTATCCTTTCATTATTGCGTCAGAGTTTAAATATTACCTCCCCCACTTTAAACAACAGGACTGAAATTTCCATTTTTAAATTGTGGAGAAGTGTTGTGTACATTTGATTTGTAATGGACAACACCCTGTGCACTTAAATTCATCATTATATGCTGGAACATCCATGTAAATAAGATGCTGATGCTCAGTCTTATAGTTGAAATGTTGGATTGTAATTCAATGGTAATAGCTTCAGATTTTACACAACAGCTGGTGTTGAAATATTTCTTTTTGCATGGTGCAAAAAGGCATCACAAAGTGATTTGGTCAGTCGATTTTATATAGAATCTTTCCAGGGGCATTATCCTGCCAGTTAATGTAATTTTACAGTTTCTGAACAGCTCTCAATTTTTTCATGTAATCTCCATTAGCTTGGTCAGTTTTTTTCAAAACCAATGTACACTGAAGGCTTACTGTAACAATCACTATAACAATCACTACAGTATATGATCAGCCATTAGTAAACCAAAGTGATATGTAGTTACTGGGAACCGTTGACAGTACAATCCCTCCTCCACTATGATAATTATATAATTATTTTTATTGTTCTCTTGCACTTCACTGACTGAACTCATGCACCTGTCAGTAAAGTGGTAATTAAATAATTAAAGAGGATTCAGCACTCTAGTGATCCTAAGAAAACATAGAGCTGCTACTATTCAGTTGAACTTGGTTTTACACATCTGGCTGTACTTGCAACAAAATAAAATTTTGCAAGTTGCTCTTTCAACATTATACGTGGTGTAATTAAACAATCATGAGTGACACTCATTCAGTGCAGTACAGGTGCTGCATGGTGGCATAGTGGTTGGCTCTATTCCGAGTGCCAGGGATCTAGGTTTGATTCTGACCTTGGGTGACTGTGCGGAGTTTGCACGTTTGCCCTGTGTCTAGGTAGGTTTCCTTTGGGTACTCCTGTTTCCTCCACACTCCAAAGATGTGCAGGTTGGATGGGTTGACCAGGATGAATTATCCCGTGTCCAAGGATGTATAGATTAGATGGATTGGTCATGGTAGATGCACAGGGCTGTGGGGAAAGGGTGGAGGGAAGGATCTGGGTGGGATGCTTTTTATGAGCCAGATCGCCTCTTTCTGCACTGTAGCGATTCTATGGTATATGCACTGAGATCGCATTTTAAGTGAAGGCTGAGCACTATGCTTGCAATGCTGTGACTGGAAATTGTTCCGTGTTCAGCTACAGATAGAAAATAAAGTACTGAAATTATACCCAAGGTGTAATTTCACAAATATAAATTTTATTCAATCACATGTAACATTACAAAAATGAAATGCATTGTGGAGTCTTACTTCCTAAGCACAAACAGAGATAAGGAATAATAACTCAGATTTTGTGGTAGCAATGACTGTCAAACCATCAGTGGAAATCCCAAAATTACCATTAGTGATTGTGATGCCTGGACTCCCACTATCGGGATGGGTAGCTCAAATTGGGAAATTTCCCAGGCTCGCCACACCCACCTTGGTAGAAAGGTCCCCAAACCACATGATCTTCACACTTGGGGGCTGCAGCATAGACTCAGCCCACCATCCCCAAGAAGCAGATTAGAGGCAGCCAAAGGGGCAGCTGAAGGTGGGCTGATTAAAAGGTTGATTTTGGTTTTCATGAATTTTGTCCTAGCTGCATGGTTACATTTTAGGCCCTCTAGATCTTGCTTCTCAAACCCAATAAAAACAAATTTCTGTTCATAAGCCCACATCAAAAACTACTAATCCCTGAATAGCCTCTTTGAGCTGTAAATCAAACTGTGAATTTAGAAATCCCTGCTGAGATCAATAATGTTTTTGGAAATTAGCCAAGCATTCATTAGGTGCCCTTAGGTAAGTGTGAACAAACAGCAATTGAAACAGCTGGAACAGCTTTAACTTTGACACAGTCTGCCTGCGCTTTTTTTTCCATTTTTGAAGGCCTGGGACTTAAGTAATTTTGTATTATGACAGTCATGTGGACCTTACCCACACTTCAAGAGCCCTTGTATCTACTCTACAAAATTACGACTCCCACACTGCGGGTTAAGGCCCTATGGGGTTGGTTTTATCTCCGCACTGAATTCTGAGAGTTTGAGTTTCCCTCTAACATGAATCACGCCCTGGTGTCCATCTCTACTGGCAAAAATTGGATACATCAGAAATGAAGATGGGATTTTAGGGCTGTGCCTAGCCTGTCAATTTGGAAATTCTGCATAGCTTTCATGATTCCATAAAAATCCACATTTACATTTTCTCACAGGGTGCTGTGTTGAAGTCCCTCCAATTGCAATTAAGGAGAAATGACTGAACAATGGATTTTTAAAGCTATTAATCTTGCTGTAAAACCTCATAAAACGATTACAACTGGTTGAATACGGTGTTTTTAAGTGTGCTAAATTCATAATTACTGCTCAACAGCCTATGCCTCAAAAACTACCATAATTAAGGAATTGTCAAATTTCTCTACTTAAAAAAAAGCTCATTTTTAAAATAAAAAAAACATTTCAGTTTCTGCTTTATTCCCATGTACATGCTCCAATCATTTATTTCGGTCTCTGCAAAAGTTTGATTAAAAGTGAAAAGTTTAGCAATGCACCTAATCAGGATTAGTTGCTTTGGAACAGCTAATGCCACATGTAACATCTTACAACCATTGAATACTGGTGCCCCACAAGGCTGTGTTCTCAGCCACTTACTACATTCCTTATATACCTATGAGTGTGTGACCAACCTGATGAAATGGAAAGCTGCGAAGCAAGATAATAAAAGATTATGGAAAGACATAAACATGTTAGCAGGCATGTAGGAATTGCAGCTTAATGCACAGAAATGAGAAGCAATTTGGGAAGAAGAGTGAAAATGAATCTACTGTACCTTAAAGGTTAAAATTCTTGAGAGTGGAGGAACAAAAAGAATTTAGGGGTGCACGTGCTTTTTTTTAAAAGAAAAATGGGAATCATAGGTAGAAAATGCCATAAAATGACAAATAGGATTCTGAGTTTTGCTAAAAAGAACAAACAACAGTACAGCACAGGAATAGGCCCTTCAGCCCACCAAGTCTGTGCCGACACGTGATGTCTTTCAAGACTAAAGACTTTTTGCCTTTATGCAGCCCATATCCCTCTATTCCCTGCCTGTTCATGTGTGTCAAGATGCTTTTAAAACACTGCTATTGTATATGCTTCTACCACTTCCTCTGGCAGCACATTCCAGACACTTACAACCCTCTGTGTAAAAAATTTGCTTCTCACATCTTTAAGCTTTCTCTCTTTTAGTTTAAACCTGTGTCTCCTACTACTTGACATTCCTACATTTGAAAAAAGACTCTGACTATCCATTCTATCCATGCCTCTGATAATTTTGTAAACTTTTATCAGGTCGCCTCCTCAGCCTCTGACATTCAAGTGGAAACAAAGCAAGTTTATCCAATCTCTCCTCATAACTAATACCCTCCAAACCAGGCAACATCCCGGTAAAAATCCAGGAAATGTTGGGAGTTTGTGCAAGACATTGATTCAGCAACAAAAATAGAAAATTCAGAAAATGCAGGTCAGTAAGCAACTTCAGAGATGAACAATACCAGAATATTTCAGCTCTGACAAAGGATCATCTAGACTTGAAACGTTAGCTCTGTTCTCTCCGAGGAATCACAAATGGCGCTGAACATTATGCAATCATTAATGAACTTTCCCCACGTCTGATCTGTTGATGGAGGGAATACCACTGGTGAAGCAGCTGAAGATGGTTGAGCCTACTGGATTATTGTGAGAAACTCCGGCAGTGATGTCCTGGAATTGAGATGGCTGACCTCTAACAACCATAACTGTCTTCCTTTGTGCTAAGTATGACTCCAACCAGTGGAGAGTTTGTCTCCTGGTTCTCATTGACTTCAGATTTGCCAGGACTCCTTTATGCTACACTCTGTCAAATGCTATGCTGATGTCAAAGGCAGTTATTCTCACCTCACCTCCTGAGTTCAGATCTTTTTGTCCATGTTTGAACCAAGTCTCCAATAAGGCCAGGAAATGAGTGCTCCTGGAAGAACCCAAACTGAGTGCCAGTGAGCTGATGATTGCTAAGTGCCACTTTCATCACCATCTTCCAATTTGTGTAGTGGTAATCAACCAGGTTGGATTTATCCCACTTTTTGTGGAGATTTGTTTTGCTTTCCCTAATTACATGCTGTACATGCATACTAGCTTTTTGTGATTCATGCCACCCAGATCCCTCTGCACCACAGGATTCTGCATTCTCTCTTTGCTTAAATAATATATTCTATTCTTCCTGTCAGAGTAGACAACTTCATATTTCCCCATATTATACTACTGTATATCCCAAATTTTTGCCCACTCACTTAACTCATCTACATCTCTTAGCAAACTCTTTCACCAAGAATTTCTGGTCCTGCCACAGTGGGTTTTCCCATGGCAGATGTGGCAATCCCCGATGACTTCAGTGGCATCGGAAGATCCTGTCAGTGGGAGAAGCCAGAAAATCCTGATGTTTGTTTCCTCCTTGAGACTTGCTTCTACTTATCAGCAGCAAATTTGGCTACAATAAGTTTGTTCTCTTCTTCCAAGTCATTACTATAGATTGTAAATAGTTAAGGCTCCTGCACTGATCCCTGTGGTACTTCACTAGTTGCAGTTTGCCATCCTAAAAATGACCCATTTATCCTGACTCTCTTTTCCTGTCAGTCCGTCTTCTATCCTTGCTAATATATCATCCAACACCATAAGCTCTTATCTTGCGCAGTAACCTTTTATGTGACACCTTTTCAAATTCTTTGGAAATTCAAATACACATCTACTGGCTCCCCCATTATCCAACTTGCCTGTTGCATTCTCAAATAATTTGTTAAACATGATTTTCCTTTTGCAAAATCATGATGACTCTACCCGATTGTATTATAATTTCCAAATGTCCTGTTACTACCTCTATAATCATGGATTCCAGCATTTTCCTAATGACAGGTACTGGGTTAACTCTCTCTCAATTTCTGGTTTTCTATCTCCTTGTCTTGAACAGGGAACATGTGCAACTTTTCCACATATTTGGAGAATTACACGCAATCCAGGTATTCGTCTGAGAAGGAAATTAGAACCATGGGAAAGGTACAATGAAAATTTACTGGAATGACATTAGTAAGAACAAATCATGGTTAAGAGAAAAGATGCAGAAGTATGGAACTTACATGAACAAAACAAAGAGAACCAAGAGGCCCTCTAAGCCTGTGCCGATCATGATGCCCTAACGAAAAACAAACCTTCTTCCTTTACTTGGTCCGTATCCCTCTATTTCCTCTCTATTTAAGTACCCATCAGATGCCTTTAAATATTGCTAATGTGCCTGCTTCCACTACATCTGGCCCCAAACACCTCCCTTAAACTTCTCCCTTCCACCTTGAACCTGTGCCCCATGTAATTGACACTTCCACCCTTGAAAAAAGCTTCTGACTATCCACCCTGTCCATGTCTCTCATTATTTCATAGACCTCTATCAGATATTCCCTCAGCCTCTGTCTTTCCAGTGAAAACAATCCTAGTTTATTCAACCTCCTAGCAAACACCTTACACTTGCTCCAAAGCTTCTATTTGGTAGTGTGGCAAACAGGACTGTGCGCAATATTCCAAATGTGGCTTAATCAAGGTTTTATATAGCTGCAAAATGATTTCCCAACTCCTGTACTCACAGCCCTGGCTGATGAAGGCAAGCATGCCATATGCCTTCTTTTTCACCTTGGCCACCTGTGTTGCCACTTTTAGGGAACTGTGGGCCTGCACACTGAGATCCTGCTGTATGTTAATGCTCCTAAGGGTTCTGTCATTTCCAGTATAATTCATATCTGAATTTGATCCTCCAAAATGCATCACTTTGCATTTGTCTGGATTAAACTCCATCTGCCATTTCTGTGCCCAAGTCTCCAATCTATCTATATCCTGTTGTATCCTCTGACAATCCTCAGCACCATCAGCAGCTCTGCTAATCTCCATGTCGTCCGCAGACTTACCAATCAGACCACGCACATTTTCCTCCAGATCATTTATATACTATAAACAGCACTGATCACTGCAGAACACCACTAGCGACAGATCTCCATTCTGAAAAACACCTTTTCACTGCTACTGTCTGTCTTCTATAGCCAAGCCAGTTCTGTATCCATCCAGCCAGCCCACCCCAGATCCCATGTGATTTTAGTGTTTGTACCAGTCTGCCACGTGGTAAAGAGAAGGCTGAGGGAAATTGCAGAAGGAATTTTTAAGATTATGAAAAGGTTTCAAGAATGAAAATAGTGAATGGTCATTTTAACAGTTTGACATTTGTTTTTACAAGAGGGAATAGACTCCAAGTTGTCGCTTTAAAAATGCTGGAA
Organism: Carcharhinus amblyrhynchos; assembly: GCF_965287045.1. NCBI lineage: Eukaryota > Metazoa > Chordata > Chondrichthyes > Carcharhiniformes > Carcharhinidae > Carcharhinus > Carcharhinus amblyrhynchos. Next base: position 39,651,717 of record NC_137330.1, read on the forward strand.
GAATTGCGGCACTGAAAACAGCTATCAGGATACACAGTGTTTTACCACAATTGTCTGTTGAAGAAGAGACTCACATTATTTTAAAAAGAAACATAAAAATGTACAAGGAAAAATAGAGATGGATGAAAATAGACATCTCCTGTAGAACAGAGATTAGCAGATGGACCAAATGGACTGCCTCAGTGCTGTAATTTCACATTCAGCGAAGCTTATAGATGAACTCAGACAACATTTTGTAAAATGAGATGGAAACACAACAGCAAAGAACTTAAAATAAATAAGTCTGTGGGAAAATGTGGTTTGTACTTTGTCATCAGACTGTATACTCTTTCACTCTGTCCAAAGGCAAACTTAAATGTAGATCTAATTAACTTTTCCTCTCAAAATAAATAATTTCCATTACCTTGTTCACTGAATTAGCAGAGAAGGTGATGTCATCTATCAATCCAATAATGTCTTCAGGGAAAAGCCTGTCGAAATATTTTGCACATGTATCATAGGCATGCAGCCATTCAGCTGTATCCTGTGGTGGTTTTTTAATAAGCTGGGGATCTCCAGTCCAGAAAAGTTTATGAAGCCATTTTGCATAGATGAGGTTTGGTGAAAGCATGGTGCTATCTTTTCCAGGAATTTTAGGTGCCAGTTTGGAAAGTGATAAGACATTATGACTGGTAAGAACTGGCTCCAAAGATTCCAAAGGATCAGAATTTCCATCAGTCAGCTCTTTGTAATTAAGGTCTAATACAGAAAACAGAAAATAAAGTCAGTGTACAAAGGGAACAAAATTAGAAACAAATCCTCTGCAACATCTCATTAAGAGACTGTGACCCAATTAACAAAAGGAAAAAACATAATCAAAATTGCTATTATCCCCGTGGGGGCAGGTAACTTTTAGAAAGATATTTGAAGTCCAAATGCTGACTCAAAGGTCACAAGACAAGTTTTCATACTTGTACTATAAAAAACAAACTTAAAGCAATAGTGTCAACACGACTCAGCAGGTAACTTATACTTTAGATTCCAGAGAAGACCCTCCCACTCTCCCTCCACAGTTATACTTTATCCCTTTAGTGGACACTCAGTCTCCAAGAACCAGTCTAAAACTACTCCCAAATGCCGATAGCTTGCTTTGTCCTTTTCCAGGGGCATCTCTCCTAATTCCTAAACTGACTCTTAGGGCTGAATCCTCTCAAGGCGTTGTGGATCCCGCCTGCCAGCTGGCAAGCGATCTGCATTGCATCTTTTTAGGAAGATCGGCTGAACCATAAGACAATCAGGCAGCGGCAAGTGGCATTCTTTCCCTGGAATCAAGATCCTGGCTGCAGAGGTCTAGTCAAATTCCAAGTAGGTTTTCAAAGCATGTTAGGAAGACATTTCTCCCATATCTGCCTATAAGGTATTACTGAGGTTTCATTTTGTAAGGATTCATATTGTTTTGTTTGTTTTAATCTAATTAAAATACTGTGCAAATAATAGGAAATTAAAGTAAACTATCCTGAAATATATTTTTTCATTTTTCATGTATGTGGCTAGGTTGGGAATGAGGAAAAGGGAGAGGTATAAAAATTGAAAAACTAATGAAGAGAAGTAATTAAAATGTAGGATAAAACATGCTTTAGAAATAAAGGTGGTCGGTCACAAAATGTCTGAATGTGCTTTATGTAATAAAGATTATTAACTTTCCACCCAATTAATACCTGTTGACTTAAAATGCACAGGGAATTGCACAACCAGCAGTGTACTGAATTCTAATTAACTGAAGAGTTGCTTTTTAAATATATATAAAACCCACGTTCCATATGGACAGCCCAGCGACACAATGGCTAGTACTGCTGCCTCACAGTGCCAAGATTCCAGGTTCAATTCCAGTCTCTGGTCACTGTCTGTGTAGAGTTTGCACATTCTCTGCATGAGTTTGTTCTGGATGCTCTGGTTTCCAACCACAGTCCAAAGATGTGCAGGTTAGGTTGATTGGGCATGCTAAATTGACCCTAGTGTTAGGGGCATTGACAGGGTAAATGCATGGCGTTGCGGAATAAGGCCTGGATGGAATTGACTTGAAAGACATTGTAGGGATTCTATGACTCTATATCCTTTTGTCCAACATTCCCCTATCTCGCATCGATTAAAATTCTTGAGAATTAGAAGGGTGTAGGCATTGCCATACTCACATTGCACATTTCCAATGAAATGGTTTGAGAAGCCTTCTGTCTACCAAGCCTGTTCTAAGTAATGCATTTCACGAATAAGGTATAGAATGAATAGGCTAAGAAACAGCCCAACCCCCTACCTTATAAAACTCATGAACAGTATATAAATGACTGAGAATTTAATTAACTCACCCTGACAACATATGATCTATGGACTTTAATATGCAAAGAGCAGGAGACCTTTCATTTCATTTGATTCTGCAAACTGAGAATTACATTTTGCAATGCAGCTATTTATTGCAATTATTTTGATTAATTCATACTTTATTTTTATTCGAATGATTGTCTATGGCATGATTTCTGATTACTTATTTTATTTATACAACCATCACAATTCAGCACCTGTTGCCATGGTGATTTTTCAATAAACCAATGATCTATCTACTTAACCCATCGCAGGTTTGAAGCAAGTTCTCAGCTGTGCCTGTTGGCAACACTTGGAAACTGGGTTGCTCGCAGCTCCAGGCTAAAGCTTCAAATGAGTCCAGAGGAGATTTGGAACCAATGCATGCAGAATGCAGCCTACTGGTATCTGGAAAATCCTCACGCGTTTGAAGCAACATTCCAGCAATGGCTTCACTTCCTCATGGATGTCTTGGGAGAGTTGAAGGTTATGGGAATAATCCCTGACAAACAGGATGGCACAGTGGCACAATGGCTAGCACTGCTGCCTCACAGCTTCAGGGACCCGGGTTCAATTCCGTCCTTGGGTGACTATTTGTATGGAGTTTGCACATTTCCCCTGTATCTGAGTGGGTTTCCTCCGGGTGCTCCAGTTTCCTCCCAAAGCCCAAAGATGTGCAGGTTAGGTGGATTGGCCATGCTAAATTGCCCCTTAGCATCAGGGGTATTAGCAGGGTAAAACCTGAGTTACAGAGCTAGGGCCTCGATGGAATTGTTGTTGGGGCAGGCTCAATGGGCCAAATGGTCTCTTTCTGCACTGTAGGGATTCTACGATTCTATAAAAGAATAAAGCCTGGCAACTTCTACGACCAAACTGGTACCAAACATAATGTTTTGCCTTCCTTTGGACTCAACTGGCGAGGTCGAGAAGGGACCCAGATTTACTCAGTCTCACACCTTGTAGAGGACACTCAGGATTTCCTGCAGAACATTAGTGCAACAGAGGTAGCAGTTGAGCAATAAGCACAATTTGATTGATGTAGAGAATGAATGGGTGGGATCATCGGCTACTTCCCATCTCAAGTCGGCCAGCTCTCAACTAGTAACTCGCCACAGCCCATCTGCTTCAATGGATGTTTGGAGCTTAGAATCTCTGCTCAGTAAGACATCTTGTCCTCTGTACCAGGCAAACACACCAAACAACTGGCTTAACCACATTCACTGAATGGGTGATAGCATTATACCCAAAGATCTTCTGTATGGTGAACTAGCCACTGGGTCACGACCTTCTGGGTACCAATACTTGCACAATAAGGATGCCCATATGTGCTTTGAAGATGATGGACACCGACAAATGAGAAACAGTTGTAACCTCTGGAGGTTGACTGGAGGGCAATGGAAGATGTGAGCTGAAACTACAAGCTCACCTGGCCAACAAGGAGGCCCAGAGAAAATAAAAGCCAGCAAATGGTGCAGCTTCTCTGCCCACTGTCTATCTCTGCTGCAAATGTAGCAGAGACTATCATTCCAGAATGGGCTCCTGAGTCACACCAGGCTATGCCCTACACAGAGTTGATCACTGTGGGACAACAACCATCTTACAAGATGAAAAGCTGCTACCATCCCGGGTTTGGCAAAGATCTTCTGATTATCACTGACAAAAAGTACCCAAGTCTGATAGAACTGAGACTTTGAGAAGTTAACTATCCTACCTGGTGTAATGACCTTTAGTTTTTTCAGAAGCTTTATGTGAGTGTCTGGTTTGATGGGCTGTTTCACAAATTCAGCACAGCCACAGTTTTCCAGCAGAGTGAAGTAATAAAGTAATCGGATGTAGTCCACACCATTGATGCCTGGATAAACATATTTTGTCATGTGCTCGTGAAAAGCTTCTGGGTTGGTTTTCAGAACATCGAAAAGATCAAGAGTTTGGACTCTGCTTTCAATTTCTGCAGTTGAAAACCTGAGATCAAAATAAACAAATCATATACATTTGCATAAAGTTCTAGGAGCTTTGGAGTGAATGAATTGACTGTTGAAAAAGTAAGTAAACAAGTTACGGATGTCAGGAAGCAGCCCTCCTATAGCCACATGAAGAACTAATTATACTACATCGCATGTGTGGCCTGACAAATTATTTGGCTCTCACTATTGGGACTGCAACTTTCATTACAATTTTATGAGCAAATGACTTAAACTGCTGCATTACTGATCTGTGGAATCTTCAATGGAGATTGTTGTTAATGCTGCTCATTTTAGAAATGGTTCACATTATAATGCTGTATATATAACCTTTACTTCTAATAGCCATCTGTTACACACGAAATGCCATATAGAGGTTGGCTATAGTAAAATAAATCATTGAGATGTAAAGTCAGACTGGGAGTACAATCCTGATTATTTCCAACAGCCTATCGAAATAGCAATTTCTGCACTTCTTCTGGCAGATGGCCTTTGATTTGTACACTATTAAGAAATTACTGCTTTGAAGTTAAAGTGAGATTGTGCGATATGGAAGAAGGAATTTTCTTATATCCAAGTTTCCGACAAACAGAAGACTCATTATACTCAAAATACATGGATATAACCTCTCACAGTCCCCCTTGCCAGTACTGGAAGCAACTCATTCTGAAAATTTGGTAATCTAGTATTCGTCCCCATTTTCTCAGGTGAGTGGGACTCACCCGCTCACCTGATGAAGGAACAGCATTTCCAAGAGCTTGTGGGTTTACTATCAAATAAACTTGTTGGACTTTAACCTGGCGCTGTGAGACTTCTTACAGAATATAAGCTGGCCATGGAATAGTTCAGCATGCAATACAGAATATGTTGTTGGATCTTGGAGTGAGGGCATCAACACTGCATTATTACAAATTCTGAGTTTTGGGTGTCAAATGAGCTACATTAGTCTGAGCATAATTTCAGATCACAGCAGGGCTTTGCTTTCAGCTTTTGTGTACATTTGAAAAGAGTTCAATAGAAATCCATTCAAAATAACTGGAGAATGCATTTAAGGTGCCACAACTATTCAGCCTCAATTCACTTGGCAGATGGACATTTGCCTGGATTAAAAGTTTTCTGCACTTTATTTGCAACACCAAAGTGAAGCCTCCACAAAAATCAAAGAAAGATTCCTCAGTTGCTTGCTGAACCTTGGTGAAGGCATTAATGAGTGACTGCAAATGCAAACTGTCCAGGGCTTGTCTAAAAGTGTGGGAGGCTTGGTGAATTTGGCAGAAAAATACTAAAATGGAGAAATCAAACTCCACCATATGTACAGAAGCAACAGGTGTAGAATGAACTAAAAATGTGATTACAGACAATGGAATAGAAAGAGATGCTATGAAAACAGTCAAAGACTGAATTTCTTCCAACAATAGTGTCTTTAGCTGGTTCAAAGGAAATAATCATTCCTTCAAATGCAACAGCTTTTTTTTTGTTTGTAGAGAGTGGAACAATAGTTGAAGACTGTAATTCACTCACTGGTTCTAAAATACAACATGGAAACCACGTACTTTCTATTTATGATTGCTGGGCATAATCAGAGAAACTTGGAACATAATATAACTTATTTAGTTAATAAGCAATACTGTATGTGCTTTGTTTGCTTCACAACTGAAGTCAAGCCTTGCCTCATTGTGATAACTTTGACATCAGGGGTGTGATTCTCCCAGCTTGCTGAACTGCTCAAGTAGCGCGGCGGGCTGGGAGATATCAGCAGGGGGATTTATGATTGGTGTCCAGCTGATTAATAGTTTCCCAGGCCTTTTTTTTTTAAAACAACGTAATCAGCCTCGTGCTGGAAATCAGCGCAAGGTTGATTACAATATGAAAACGTCCATTTCCATATCATTAGTGAGCCTGGGATGCTATCTTCTGGGCTCATTAAATGTCTCCCAATCGCCAAAAAAGGTTCTTGCTAGCAGGGATTAAAACTATTTCTCATCAAGGGGAAACAGAGTGGGAGAGGAGGAGGAGTGTGGGGTGCCCCTCGGGCAGTGCCAGCTTGACAGTCTGGCAGTGTCCGCCTGCCATTGGGCAGTGCTAAGGGGGCAGGGTCTTGCTACACACTCTGCATTAGTGATCAATAAGCTGGTGATGGAGGGGGGCCAGTGCACATGCACCGATCTCCCCACTGATAAATCGGGGCAGTGGCTCCTCTGCGCGCTGCTTATAGCCTCGAATGAGTTCAGGCTCTGGCCCCCCACTTACTGGCGTGAATCCCTCACTGGAATCTGGAGATTTATTACCCCGGTTTGTCCAAACAACGGACAGGAAAAACTCCTGTTATCCCATCCATTGGGCACTTAGTTTTCTTGAATCATTCCCCCCCCAAGGTTTTTCTTCAACTTAAAAAGCTCACATATAAAATAATTTTGATAAGGTTGTTCAGCTAACTGATTGAACAGATCTAAATCAAGTTTATTATTATAAATAACAGAACATAAAAAATCCAAATAAAATTTGCCCATTCATATATATTCCTATTTTTTAATTCTCCAATTTTTTGCTTGTCTATACTGTTCAGTTCACAAGCATTGGTCATCCACACGTGCTTTATCCAATTGGCTTTAATTTTCTTGTAAATGTGACAGTGAGAGCCAACAAACTATTTGATATAAAAAGCACCATAAATGAGTCCTACTCTTATCCAATGTCAACGTGGATGTCACCTCAAGAACAGGATCCCTGCCCAGAAGGCAGGGATCATAGCACTTGTACTGTTATCCTGGTTGGAATTTTCCCACCCATTGGGCACTTAGCACCCACAGCTGGGATTCTCTGATTCCCCTTTCTTACTGTAAGGAGTCTCACAACACCAGGTTGAAGTCCAACAGGTTTATTTGGCAGTAAATGCCACTAGTAAACTACCAAATAAACCTGTTGGACTTTAACCTGGTGTTGTGAGACTTCTTTACGTGGTTACCCCAGTCCAACGCTGGCATCTCCTCATCATGACTCCCCTTTCTTGCTGGCCATGGTAGTGGGGCATACAAGGCTGGAGAATTCCAACTTCTGTTTGAAATTTACTACCCCAGCAGACAGCAGAGCCACGATTTTCCCCATCTGAGTGACCTTGAGACTTTTCTTAAAACATCTGCATCATTGGAAATTATTTTTGCAATGAGCATTAATACATAGTGAGAAACTCCTTTTCTTAATCCTATGGCTCTGAATATGTTTTGAGTTCATAACATAAAAAAATTCAATGGTAATTTCTGTTCCATGATAGACTATATATTTAGTGAAAAATTACTTCACAGGGACAGGATAATACGAGAAACTAGACGTACAAGTTTTGTCTATTACAGCAAAATGGAATTGATTAAAGGGCAATTTTAAGAAGAAATGTTGCTACAATATTTACTATGTGCAGTGCGTCAAGGACATTTCTGTAGGGAATACTTCAGGCTGAATTAAAACAAAAACATGGCATTCGATCACTAATAACAGTCTCTGGTTTACTATAACATTCAATATCCTATGCAGTTTAGGACTCCCTCGCCAATAGTGAAAATAATTTTAAAAAGACACCCTCGATAGAACTTGCTCTTCCCTAATACAAAGTGTCTGAATGTCTCCCAAACGCAATATCAAAATGAATATATTGTTGTGTTGTTCTCAGGAACATATATTACCATCACACAGATTGATTATTTTAACTGCCATTATGTGGTCACTTTGATTAAGAACTGAAAATCAAGATTGAGATGTAGAAGAATGGTCTAAAAAATGATAAGACACATTTGTACAATGACCCCATTACCTAGGCTACTTACCCACTATCAGTGAAAAGAAATTCTAGATGTGTCATGTAAACCTCCCAAAGTGGGATAGTATATCGCTGAGCCAAAGACAGAGAGATCTTGTACACATTTTCCTCCAAAGTTCTGTTGAGAAAACAAGTGATTTATAAACATGGAAGATCAACATTCAAAATCATCCTGCCAGAAAATTAATGCAAGAAATCCCTTTGAAACAAAGCTTAATGGGTAAATTATCTCAAATTAACAGATAAATAAAACTATCTGCAAGTCGTTAACATTGAATTGGGCACTTTTCATCTGGGGATTGTGAGATATACCAATTAAGAAGGCTATGACTTTGAAATTCTGAGGGTGTTCCTCAATCTTTTGCTGTGACTTTGGCGAGACAAGGACAGAAATGGAAACTAAAAATACAAATGGCTGTTTAAATAATTTCTCTGAAGGCGTCTGCTAATTTTCTACTGATGTTGCTACAGGAGGCTTGAGCAATCACTGTGGAATTTCATAGTCTATCTATTCAGCCTTCGGCTCTGAGTTTTCTGGTATGGATAACTTGAAGGCGCCCGAGTCCAGATCAAAGTTTGCAAATCACATTAGTTCTAGTCTGCTTTCACATGCTATAAAAGAAACCACACTTAACTTAATCTTTTGTTTCCCCAGACACCTTAATCAACAGTATACATATAAAACTTCAGTAATACGCAGTTTTTAATTAATCATTCACACAGTTGAAGACATTTCCCAGTGAAATGAGACATACAGTACAAGTAAAGAAACTTTGTGTTTGGCTTATTTTAATTTAAATGGACTGGACTGATTAATTGAAACGTCACCAGAAAGGCTGAGGTTGAACTTCATTATTGCAGTGCAATATTGTTCCCAATAGACATGGATCCACTTCAGTAACTGTTCTGAACTTGGCATTCGCCCAACTAGCATGTACCAATAGATTGACACCAAAAAAAATACAGCAAACAAGAATATCAGAATGTGGGAGCAAGATGATGCCATTTAGTTTTATCCTGTCATCTACAGCTCACATACAAACAGCGTATATTTATATGCTGCCTTTCATATTATAAATTATTCCAAGGTGCTTCATATGAGAGCAAATAGGCAAAAATCAATATCAATCCAAAAAAAGAGATAATAGAGGGGTGACTAAAAGCTTTGACAAAGCGATACACTTAGCAAGTTACATCCTAATTGACAAATGAAGTGGAATAGCTAATAGACAGAATTCCAGAGTTTTGAGATGGCCTAAATGATGGAGTGAAGGACATGGGGGATGCACAAGAGTCCAGAAATGGTGCAGTTCTTGGCCTGTGGGGTTGGAGGTTGTGGATTGAGAGAGAGAAGGTCATTGAGTGATTTGAACACAATAAGAATGAGAATGTTAGAATAAAATTATGTAGGGACTGGGAGGCAATGTAACATGGCAAGCTCAGGGTGATGGATGAATGGGACGCAGTGTGAGTTAGATTACAGGTAGCAGAGATTTCAACATGCTAAAATTTATGAAGGATAGAAGTTAGGAAGTTTGTGTGTTCGAACAGCTCAGTGGGGAGGCAATAAAAATATGGAAAGGGATTCAGTATATAAATTAAATCAAAATATTAATGGTCAGTATATATTGGAATAGGGCAGCTTGCAGCGTGCTCTATTAACTGGATTTTGCCACACACTTCAGTTCAAAATTTTAAAGCTGCCAATCATTGTAGGTGTGAAATAATAAGGCAAATTATGCATTTAGAACAGAAAGTCGGCATTTAACTAAGTCTGTGCCAGCTTTCTGTAGAGACATCCAGTCTGTCCCAATCCCTTTCTCTATCCCTGTAGCCCTGCAAGTTTATTTCCTTCAAGTGCCCATCCAATTTCCTTTTGAAATCACTGATTGTCTCTGCTTCACTCGTGCAGTGTGTTTTCCAGGTCATTGCAATTCACTGCATTAAAAGCTACCTCACATTCACCCCGCATCTCTTGCCAAAAATGTCAAATCGACATTCCCCAATCCTTTTACCATCAGCTAATGGGAACAGTTTCTCCTTGTCTACTTTAATCAATCTTGCCACAATGTTGTACATCTCTATCAATCCCCTCGCGCTATGAGGAAAACAAACTTGTCCTACCCAAAGTTGCAGCTAAAATTCCCCAACTCTGGAAACATTCTGGTAAATCTCCTCTTATTTTTCCTAAAGTGTGGCGAACAGAACTGGACTCAATTAAAGAGCTGTGGTCTAACTAGAGTTTTACAAAGGTTCAACACAACTTCCCTGTTTTTATACTTTTAGAGTCTGGGAACAGTTACTCCAGTTTCATCTGAGGTCTTTCAACCTTGATTGGTACAGCAGGAATATAAATTTAATAATCAAAAGGGTACTTAAGTTGTGAAATACCAGCCCTAACTCTCTGTTAAGTGAAAAAGTGAACTTAATTTGCATTTATGCCAACAGTCTAACTTAATGAAGCTTGTGGGGAGATAAACAACAAAATCCTCTTGCAAGAATTACAGCAAAGTCCCTCAAATTGTCCCACAATTTCTGATATTTTGCAATATATGCCTTATTTCTTGAACATCACATACTGCTTTTTTTTTCCAAAGTGTCATTATTTCCTCAAATTTTGGGCCAAAGATTTCCTCCTGTAAACCCACAATCCATTACTTTTTCTGGATTAATGGACAATCTGTTCTTTATATCACAAATGCATAATTTAAATCACAAATTAATTTTGAGATTTAGTTTGTGGTTTTTGCAGTTTCTGACCAGTCTCTTAATTTGTCACAATCCTTTGAATTAAAAAAAACTCAGCCCCTGGTTAGGAACAGATTCCGTTTTCTTAGTTTACTGGTTTCAGTAGGGAACCCTGGATGACTCGGGATATTGAGGCCCTGATCAAGGAGGGCGAGGAGCAGGAATATGACATGCATAGGCAGCTGGGATCAAGGATTGAAGAGTATAGAAGGTGTCAGAGTACAGCTTGGGAGAAATCAGGGGACAAAAAGGGGACATGAGGTGGCTTTAGCAGATAAGGCAAAGGAGAATCCAAAGAGCTTCTACAAATATATAAAGGGCAAAAAAGTAACCAGGGAGAGAGTAGGGCCTCTTAAGGATCAACAAGGTCATCCATGTGCACAAGAGATGGGTGAGATCCTAAATGAATATTTTTCATCAGTATTTACTGTTGAGAAAGGCATGGATGTTGGGGAACTTGGGGAAATAAATAGTGATGTCTTGAGGAGTGTACATATTAGAGAAGGAGGCACAGGAAACCTTAAAGCATATCAATGTAGATAAATCCCCAGGGCCTGATAAGTATATCCCAGGATGTTGTGGGAGGCTAGGAAGGAAATTACGGTCTCCCAGCAGAGACATTTGAATCATCGACAGCCACAGGTGAAGCGCCTGAAAATTGGAGGGTGGCAAATGGTGTCCATTTATTTAAGAAGGCTGCAGGGAAAAGCCTGGGAACTACAGGTTGGTGAGCCTAATGTCTGTTATGAATAAGTTGCTGGAAGGTATTCTGAGAGACAGGATCTACAGGCATTTAGAGAGGCAAGGACTGATTAGGGACAATCAGTGTGGCTTTGTGACTGGAAAATTATGCCTCACAAATTTGATTAAGTTTTTTGAAGGGGTAACCAAGAAGATAGATGAGGGCAGTGCAGTCGACATTGTTTACATGGACGTTAGCAAAGCTTTTGACAAGGTACTGCATGGTTGTTGCATAACGTGAAATTTTGCAGGATCCAGGGTGAGGAAGCCAATTGGATTCAAAATTGGCTTGATGACAGAAGGCGATTGTAAAGGGCTGTTTTTCAAACTGGAGGTCTGTGGCCAGTGGTGTGCCTGAGGGATCGGTGTTGGGTCCACTATTTTTTGTCATTTATATTAATGATTTGGATGAGAATTGGGAGGCATGGTTATTAAGTTTGCAGATGGCACCAAGATTGGTGACATAGTGGACAGTGAAGGTTAGCTAGGATTGCAACAAGATCTTGATCAATTGGACTAGTGGGCCAACAAATGGCAGAAGGAGTTTAATTTAAATAAATGCAAAGTGATGCATTTTGGCAGACTGAACCAGGGCAGGACTTACTCAATTAATGGTAGGGCATTAGGGAGAGTTACAGAACAAAGAGGTTTAGAGGTACAGGTTCATAGCTCCTTGGAAGTGGAGTCACAGGTGGACAGGATGGTGAAGAAGGCATTCGGCATGCTTGGTTTCATTGGTTAGGACACTGAATACAGGAGTTGGGATGTCTTGTTGAAGTTGTGCAAGACATTGGTAAGACTACAGTTGGAATACTGTGTACAATTCTGGTCACCCTATTACAAGAAGTCTATTATTAAACTAGAAAGAGTGCAGAAAAGATTTACCAGGATGCTACAGGGACTTGATGGTTTGAGTTATCAGGACAGGCTGGACAGATTGGGGCTTTTTTTCCTGGAGTGTAGGAGGTGTAGGGGTGACCTTAGAGCGGTCTATAAAATAATGAAGTGCATAGATAAGGTAGATGGTAAATATATTTTCAGAAAAGTAGAAGAGTCTAAAACTAGAAGCATAGGTTTATGGTGAGACGAGAGAGATTCATAAGGATCCAGACGGGCAATTTTCTCACACAGGGGGTGGTGAGTGTCTGGAACAAGCTGCTAGAAGTAGTAGTAGAGGTGGGTACAATTCTCTCCTTTAAAAAGCATTTAGATAGTTAAATGGGTAATATTGGTATAGAGGGATATGGACAATTGGGATCAGTTTAATGGTAAAAACTGGACAACATGAATAAGTTGGGCTGAAGGGCCTGTTTCCACGCTGTAAACTTCTATGACTCTATGACTTAAGTGATTCAAACCTGCTGCTCCTCCAGGTAATTTACTGCATCTCTGTACCATATTTTAAAGAAAGAAGGAAAGACTACCTGAAGTACTTGTAAATTCAAATATTCTTTTTCTGTCAAAAAGGAGAAAATTCATTACTGGTCTGACCTTTTCCTTAAAATATCAATTTTATTTTATTCAGTGTGGAAAACCTAAGATATAATCACACTCCAGGCTTAGTCATTGATAACAGTTGCTCGAAAACTGCCCCACGTTGCCCAGCCTAGTTATTTCGCAGGAGGTGTATGGGCTGTGAATTCAGTTACTGCAAAAGCAAATAATGTTTTGAAATATACAGATTGATAAATTATGCATCCCTAATAGGTTTACTGACAACCGATGAAATGTTAATGAAAACATATGTACAATGTTGTGACAGCTGTGGCTAAAATGAGAGAGGGAGTACATCCATAGAGAAAATGATGGTTACTTTAAATTTAATGCTGAGGAATTTGAGAAGATCTATATTTTGAAAAATATCAGAGCTGTTCAACTCTGCGAAGTCATGCTGTGGTAGAAAAATTTGTATTCCCATTCAGTAGCATAGTTCTCAGACCGACTTAAAGTCCTCTAAATAAACCTTATTTATATTCATTGTGGCATTGTTCTCTGTAACTGCCATGAATACAGCAACTATTTCCAATGAAATAGACACACTTATCACCAAATGCCAAGAAATCCATCTCACCCAATGTACAAAATGGCCCAAATTGAATCCTCAAATGAACAATTAGAGGGATATTGATACCGTCTTCAACACAACATCCACCAATTCAATTTACTTGTTTTGCTTCACTGTTGCCTAGCCAAAGATACGTCAGAGACAAGTCAGTGCCAACATCCTTCGCTTTGAGTGTGTTGGAGCGGCTGTGACAGAGGCACAATGGGGAAAGGTTGCTGTCTAAGACTCTTCAGCCATTGTGAATTGAGGGGAGAGGAATTGTATAGAATCCCTTGGGCTGTATGACTTGCATTGAATGTATACAATGGATGAAATCTTACCAAAAAATGGCAGAGTGTTTGCTCTAATGAGAAAAACAATGCGCTTCTCTCCAGAGAAACAGTTTTCACAATCCTTTACTCTCACTCTGTCCATCTAAAACTTCATTCTAACTCTTTTATATTCTCCAACAATGATTTAATTCAATCGCTTGGAGCTTTGGCAATCTCTTACAGGTTTGGCAATCCTTAGGACCCAGGAGACACGCAACCTGAAGCTGACCTGGACGAGCCGACCATACAGGACCGACAGCTAGTGCTGCAGTCCCAAAGCTGGGGATTTCCATACATCAGGTCCCACTGGCAAGGAAAACATTCTAAAAATCAGGGCCTTCACCAAGAGAGCAGGAAAACGTCCTAGAAGCCAAGATCTTCACTCTGCTGATTTTCAATGATCGGACCTGCATCCCTGGGGCTGGAGCCTTCTCCTCCACCCCCCAACTCCCACTGAACCAGATGGCCAGACCAGTAAGTCCAGAGCCAGAGCCTCCATGCCAGCAGTCCCCAATGCCTCTGACCTGGAGAGCTGCAGCCTCCTGCGGGCCCCAAGCACTCCTTCCCACCCCACTGCCCGCATCTACAATTGCCCTACCCTTCTAAAAATTAACTCCCTCCGCTAAAAACCACTAACACTGCTCTTTTATATTTACTTGCATGTTTACAGATCCTCCAAACGAAGACCCCGACCTGGCAGTGACCCTAAGGACCCCAACACCTAAACTTGGCCATCGGTTCAACCGTGACCACGATCCCAGAGACATCGCCCACTTACCGACCTTTTTCACGTCCACGCCAGAGCATGTCTGGACATCCTCCAATCTCCAAAGCCAAACTGCAGCCTGAGCATGGCCTGGGACACCCGATTGTGCAGAGCGTCGGGAAAAAGATAGAAGTCTGAGATCAACCGACTCAAGGACAGCTTCTTCCCTGCTGCCGTTAGACTTCTGAACGAACCTACCTTGCATTAAGTTGATCTTTCTCTACACCTTAACTATTACTGCAACACTACATTCTGCACTCTCTCCTTTCCTGCTTTATGTACGGTATGCTTTTCTGTATTGTGTGCAAGAGACTATACTTTTCACTGTATACCAATACACGTGACAATAATAAATCAAATCAAAACCATGGAGGTATTAGGGGCTCCCTTCCTCCACTGCAGTGTGCCCCCTACCCCAGAATGAGCAATCACAACCCTTATTACAGTTAGTGCAGGCATCACCCCACCCTCACCCTGAACATCGGATCCTTCCCCCCATCCCACACCCACATGATCAATGCTGGCGAGATTTGCAACTTCCGGGTTTTGCTGGATTTTGAGCTGGGCTGCCATTCCCGCAGATGGCGAGTGCAGGCTCAACATCACCGCAAGTGAACACTGCATGCATTGCAATTGTATTGAAACACCTTAGAGTGCAACTTGATCTATGTAGACAACTTGAATATCACTGCACTCTCTTGTGATGGTTATTTTGAAACGTTTGTAATGTTCTTTCAGATATTTTACAAATATGTATTTTGTAAAAAAAAAACATTCCCCATGAAGAAATACATTGCCTTTGTTTGACTTCTTTTCAAAGGCTTAGGGTAAAGTTGTCAGTTGGTGCTCATTTACCAATCTGTGTGACATAAATTAATTAGAATAATTTACCAATAATGATTTCATACTCACTCTGCTAAGCCTAGAATTGTCTCCCTTTTATATTGGCTATCTGTTGCAAATCGCTGTACATCCACACCTTTGCCAAGGCCTTGAAGCGTCTGAGCTTGTGTGAAGTCTGTCAACAACTCATTGTAATAGTTGAGGTGATAAACCAGCACCTGTATTTCTTCTGACCAACTGCTGTCTGCATTTTCAGTCACATGTTTTGTGACCATTTTGATAACTTCTTTGGGATCGGCCTGTAAATTTTCAGATGCATTAATGAATGTTTATAAATGATTTTAAAAAAACTACCCTCTCCCCTACATATGACGCTCCCTTAACCGTTTGCTGCAAAACAAAAATGAGACCAATAAAATAGATATCCTGGTAGTTTTCTGGACAATGCTTGTAATAGTTATGAATGATTTATTTGATAACACTGTGGCCAGTGAACTATGTCAAATATCTGACCAATTATTCTTCAGACCAATCATCAACTGCTATAAAAGTCTTATATTTACATTGGACTGTGTCTAACAGTCAGTGAAAAATGGAGACGTACATCCACTTCTACTTGAATTTAAACTGCATTCCTACCATTTTTGTAGGTTTGTTATGAACGTGAGGTTTTAGAAGTTGAATGTATTTTGGACCGTCTCTTTACCCAAGGTAAAAAGGGAGAATGAAGAGGATCATGTGATCTGCTCTGAATTCCGCTCAACAAGCTTGGGTGGCTTGGTCACCATGGTAGATTGGGGCCCAGGTTGAGACTTGCAGGATGATATATGCAAAATATTCACATCTGAAAATGAAAGCACGAGTAGCTGGATTAACTGTGAACAAACATTCAGTCTCCCAAGCTTTTGGATCAAAAGAGAGAGAGGGGTCTCACAGAGACAGAAGTTGTAGCCTGCGTAGTCAATAGGGTGGAAAAGACTGCTGCTTCCTCAGCAAGCGATCAGATGGAATGTGAGAGGGAGGGTGGTCTCTACTGGAATAGATGTAGCCCAAGAATTGGAAGCTTTGCCCTGGTGAGACCTGGAGGTGAAATTGCCATGGTGGACCTTACTGCTGGTCGTCAGTTTGGAAATTCTCTGAAAGGTGAGGGAAGTGCCTTTTGATGGTCACAGAATATCATAGCTTGGCAAAATGGGGAGGTATCTGGAAGCTAGGTGTGATTATGGACTGCTAATGAAGAATGCAATCCTGTGGACCACATGTTGTAATGTATAGGCGTACAGCGTAGGCATTAAAACATTAGTATTGGAAATCTTTTCTGCAGTTTTGTGTATTCATTGTCTATGTTTAGTTATTTGAAAATATCTATATTTTGAAAAATATTGGAACTGCTCTGGGAAGCCATGCTATCGTAGAGAAATTTGTATTCCCATTCAGTAGCATAGTTGTCCCGAGTTCTCAGCCCTGTTTAAAGTCTTCTCTTCTTGCCTCATTTATATTCATCCTGATATTGTTCTTTGTTTGTTTGCTACAGTAAAAAACTTTAAACGATAAACCTTACGCGATTTCTTCAAGTTGGTCACTGGGAATGAATTCAAATATCTTTTTAAAAGTCATCGCTCCCTACAGGTATTGGGACAGCTTGCAGCAGGAAAACAGTCCCCAGGCTGCAACACGGATTGATTGACAAGGTAAATGGGGAAATGAAGTTCCAGCGAAGCCATACCCTTTGACGTCACAGGCTGAAGATACAATTCTTGAGTTGTTCTGTCTTCAGCTCCATGTGCTTTAATAATTTTAAATATTTTCTTCAACCTACTTTGACTTCTAGCTCCTCCCTCTACCCGTTCGTTCTGGTTCCCTCAAAGCCCCCCTTTGTCACACCTGGCGCCCCACCATCCTAATTAATAAAAAGACACAATTTATAGAACAGTGATTTGACTATAGTTCTTTCTAACATTCCTTGTTTTGGCTCTCATATTTTAGAATACTGGAATAGTAAATTGCATCTTTCCATTTTTGGCAGTCTTCTTTGCCTCCAGGTAGGTTTTGGTGACGTGTCTGAAAAATGAACTGCAAACTTCACTTCATAATTGCTGTTAGGTCCATAAACTTCATTTCAGTTGTCAAAGTGGTGAAGCATCACATCAAACATTGCTTCAAATTAAAACTATCAAGAAAATTGATTAAGTGTGCAATTTAACCATCAAAAAGTTACAGCTTTACAACAGAAAATCTTCACCAATCTCCATGAAATCAAATCTAATATTTGACAGATTTTTAAATTAACACATTTGCCTAGAATTTGTGTTAAGAAAAATGCAACACTGTCAGCACTCACTGTAATTGTTATTTTTTTTATTGTTTCATGGGATAGGAGCCTTTCTAGCATCTGTTGCTCATCCTTAATATTGTGGCTATAAAAGCAGAGTAAGAAGTCTCACAACACCAGGTTAAAGTCCAAATGGTTTATTTGGTAACAAAAGCATTCAGAGCGCTGCTCCTTCATCGGTAAGTGGGAGTTCTGTTCACAAACAGGGCATATAAAGACAAATTCAATTTACAAAATAATGGTTGGAATGCGAGTCTTTACAGGTAATCAAGTCTTAAAGGTACAGACAATGTGAGTGGAGATAGTGTTAAGTACAGGCTAAATAGATGTGTATTGTCTCCAGATAGAATAGTTAATGAGATTTTGCAAGCCCAGGCAAGTTGTGGGGGTTACAGATAGTGTGGCATGAACCCAAGATCCCGGTTGAGGCCATCCTCATGTGTGTGGAACTTGGCTATTCGTCTCTGCTCAGCGACTCTATATTGTCATGTGTCGCGAAGGCCGCCTTGGAGAATGCTTACCTGAAGATCAGAGGCCAAATGCCCATGACTGCTGAAGTGTTCCCCAACAGGAACAGAACACTTTCCTGGTGATTGTCAAGCAGTGTTCATTCATCCATTGTCATAGCATCTGCATGGTCTCCCCAACGTATCAAGCCTTGAGACATCCTTTCCTGCAGCGTATCAGGTAGACAACGTTGGTCAAGTTGCAGGCGTATGTGCCGTATACCTGGTGGATGGTGTTCTCACATGAGATGATGGCATCTGTGTCGATGATCCAGCACATCTTGCAGAGGTTGCTGTGGCAGGGTTGTGCCTGGTCACTTTTCTTCTGAAAACTGGGAAGTTTGCTGCCGACAATGATCTGTTTGAGGTTGTGCGGTTGTTTGAAGACAAGAAGTGGGGGTGTGGGGATGGCCTTGGTGATGTTTGTCTTCATCAATGACATGTTGAAGGCTCCAGAGAAGATGTCGTAGCTTCTCCGCTCCGGCGAAGTACTGGACGATGAAGGGTACTCTGTCCGCTGTGTCCTGAGGAGGTCGGTGTGGTTTTTCACTGTGGTGCGTTGGAACTGTCGATCGATGAGTCAAGCGCCATTTCCTGTTCTTATCAGGGCATCTTCCAGCATCTGGAGGTATCTGTTGCGATCCTCCTCATCTGAGCAAATCCTATGTAATCCTACAAAATTATATAAGACCCTATAAAAGCAGGCCAAAGGCTGAGAAATCCTGGGCAAGTAAACTCACCTTTTGTCTTGCCAAAGTCTGTCAACCATCAACAACTTAAGACGGAACCATAATGCATTAATTAATTGCCTGAATGAGTGCAGTTCCAACAATTCTGAAGAAGTTCAATGCCATCTAGCACAAAGCAGCCTGCTAGATTGGCATTCCTTCCGCAAACATTCAGAACCTCCACCAGTGATGAACAGTGGCAGCCATGTGCACCATCTATAAAATGTACTGCAGGAACTCACCAAGTCTTCCTAGGCCACAACTTCCAAACCTATGACCACTATACCTAGAAGGGCAAAGGCAGCAGATACCTAGGAATACCACCACCTGGGAATTTCTTGCCAAGGCACTCACCATCCTAACTTGGAAATGTATTGCTGCTCTTTCACTGTCACTGGGTCAAATTCCAGGAACTCCCTCCGAAACCATTGCTGTGGGTGCATATAAACCACAGGAACTGCAGTGGTTCAAGGAGGCTTTTTACCACCACCTTCTCAAAGGCAACTTATAGAGATTGGCAACAAATGCTGGCCCAGCCAGTCAGACCCACATCCCATAAATGAATTCAACATTTTGCTCGATAAAATCTTCTCTCAAATCGATTGTGCCTTCTCTGGAGATGATTTGCCAACTGCTCCATGGTCATGCAAATAAATAAATATAAATAAATTGATAATAGAGATCAACTCTTTGCAACATGGAAACTTTAGTGGGAAAAAGGTATAACTCAGAGAAACCTTTATTTGTACGACAATTATTTAAAATGCAAATTTAATTAGCTGAACAAAACTGAGCAGTGGCATGCTATTGACAACTTGCTGTGATGGCAATTGGGATGCAGTTAAAGGAAGAATAATATTCAGTCAATAAGTTGTCTAAACAAAATCCTAAATTATGTTCTTCTTTGAGGGTAGAATATCTATTTGAATCTATACTATCAGCATGCAGCTTTAATTAAAATTTTCTATGTATCCTATCCACTTTGCTTTGGTATCAAAACAGGAAATGTACCAAACTGACTTAAATGGAATATTCTGGGTGCCTGGCACAGTGCATTATTCTAGAGAATCAAATCAAGATACCTCATACAATCCTGACCTTCACACAACCAAAATGATCAATTTCAGTAACATTATCATCGCTAAACGCCAAGCAGAGTTACCTTTTCACACGATAGAAACAGAGGAAAATAATATGGTTCCTAGGCCACTCAGATTAAATCGAAAAGTCCAAACTGTCAGTTCAAAGAGTAGATCATACGCAATATGTAGAATAATAGATACCAGAGCTTTTGCTATCAGACTTGAATGTAGTTTAGTACTTTAAGGGAGATCAAGGGTTCTCTTCAAGTGGCAAAGTAAGTGACAAAACTATTCAACTGTTGTAAACTGTCTAGTGCAGATGAAACTATCTAATTATCTAGTAATTTAGTGGGAATGGGTATGAGGCATTCCAATACTGATGATGCATCTATCTAAACTGCAGTGAAGTGGAGAAGATCTATAATTTTATTGAATGTTTTCTGCGATACCCAAGTTAAAATGGTCTAAATACTATTTTGTTCCTTGGCACCAGCAATTGAACAAAATTGACCAGGTGTAAAGATGCTGGTAAATGAATAAGGTATCAGGATTGAAAAAAGGGTAGAAATTCACATGAACTATGCTCTAAGTTACAAAATATGGTCTTAGCTGTCATCTAATAAAAATACCATAATGAGGGCTAGTGCTTATGACATTTTAGCGGTTACACCACTTGTGACTTCAATTTAATGAATTCAACTTGACTAACAGATGGTGCAGTATCATTTTGTATCATACGAACAGGACTCTTGAACACTGACACACACAACAGATCAATTTTACTGTGAAATACAAGGACAAAATATTTGCTTAAAAAAAAATCGAATTAAATCTTTTGTTTTTTTCAATGTTAATTGAATCTTGATAATCGTGATTTAGAAAGCCACGGCATAAAAAGATAAAAGTTAATTCTTGCAATCATTTTAAAATAGAAAGGGATCTTTTCTACCTCACAAAACTAAGCATAAACTGCAGGTTTTATCAAAAGTTAATTGCTAGCTTAAGGCATGCTACCTTGAAAAGATGAATATTGATTTCTTTATCAACTTGAACAACTCTCTCTAAGTACTCGCACAATGGCAACAAAAGTTTATATCAAACAAAATGCAAGTGATTTATTTAAGAATGTCCTAAACCAATGTACATTAAGGATTTTCAAAAAGCAGTCTTTAGCTATACTTAAATAGGCCCGTGTTTGTCAATTCAGATTAAAGTGAGCAGCTTTCTATTTGTTAAAATGCTTTAGAAGTAAATATCTAATATGCACCATGAAAGATAATTCTATTTTAGCGTCCACCATCTTGGCAATATCAAAGTTAATCAAACTTAATGCAATTCAGTGCAAACAACAAACGTAAAACGTTCCACCTAGAAATGCATGTTTCCGTTACTGTTGTATATCATTTCTCTTCCTTATTTATTGATTTGCAGTTAATTCCTTGAGAGAAAAATACAATTCTCAGCAATAAATTAGAATGCAATCTTAGTACAGTCTTCAACAAGTGATACTTCAATTACACAAATGTACTTCTACTGTCATGGATTCAGTTCCTGAGGAAAACTAAGCACTAACCTTGTATAGAGGGTGGCACTTGTCCTTAAAACATGGACTTAAGCGGACGTAGATCTGCAAAGCATAGTAGTATCCAGCAAACTGCAGGGACAAAGCTGAATGAGGCTGCTTCTCAAAGCATTTAGAAGCATCCATAACCTGTTAGATTGAAATGAAGTAAGACATTTAAAGGGAAGTAAATTGTTCATAAGTAACTGACACTGAGCACTAATTGAATTTTCCTTAAAAGTACAAATAAACATTTAGTTTGGGTATCTAACGGGGAGGCTTGTGTTGAAATATTTCACAATACCACTCAATTTGTGAAAAGTCCATTTGAATTACTTCTTCAATTAGATATTGTAACCTATTTTATAAATATTGCACAGATCCATTTTAAGGTTCAGTTCTGAATCAAGTCAGCCATTGAGAGGTAACCTCTAAATCCAGTTACCCAACAGAGCATCACACAGAAATACTCCCTTTGAAATCTCTGGGACATGGCTGTTTGCAGCCAACACATTGTTCATTCCAAGGCCAATTCTCTTTACAGACAGGAAAGTGATGCTGAAATGTAAGCGATAAATGAAGCTAGGTGAAAAGTTCTTCAGAAAATGGAATTCCTCAATACCCCATTGTACTGGTAGGCTATGCTACACTCCAGTTCCTTTTAATCAAGAGAGCGATGAATAAAAATGAACAGTGTCAAAGGAGCAAGAAATACTACAAAAATCACTAGCATTTAAATCTTTCAGACTTTTTCAACCTCCTGATATTCTGCAGAAAGTAGTACATTTTGTGACGTGATCTTCACCAATCCATTGTTTGAAGCCTTGCTGTAGATTACATCCACTATTCTGCTTCATCTGTTAGCATGATGTGGAGATGCTGGTATTGGACTGGGGTAAACACAGTAAGAAGTCTCACAACACCAGGTTAAAGTCCAACAGGTTTATTTGGTAGCAAATGCCATTAGCTTTCGGGGCTTAATCAGCTGTAAAGACTTGCATTCTAATCAGTATTCTGTAAACTGAGTGTGTGCCTTTATATGCTCTGTTTGTGATTAGAACTCTCCACTCACCTGACCAAGGGACAAAGCCCAAAAGTGAGTGGCGTTTGCTGTCAAATAAACCTATTGGATTTTAACCTGGTGTAGTGAGACTTCTTATTCAGCTGTGAGCAGCAGTTCTGGCTTCTGTTTACACAATAGTCTGAAAATGTTTTTCACTGACATTCTTTGCTTGCCCTACTTTGATTGTGGGATAAGTACTTAATTGTTTGGATATTATCTGTGATAGCCTTGGTGTGAAACTTCCACTTTCTGAAGAACTCTTCACCAAGCTTCATTTATCACTTACATTTCAACATCACTTTCCTGTTTGGAAAGAGAATTAATCTTGGTGGTGAATGCAACTGCTCATTTTAAAATTTTCTTTGACTATTATAGTTCATTCATCATGGCTGTTGTCTGTACTGTCTTTTTATAAAATGTACAATACAGAAGGAGGCCTTTCCATTCATTGCACTTGCTCCACTTTTTCAGTCAGACTATCTACTCTAATTCCATTTCACTTCCCATTCCTCATATCAAATTATACTCTTTCTGCCATCGTTGCTCCTCTGTTGAAGCCTGAAGTTAAAAAGAAAAATAGTGATCCGATAACTGAACTGGTCACTGAAGCCAAACACTCCGATTTAAAATAAATCCAGCCAGCTTGGGACAGGTGTTCTTAAAATTCCAGTAAGCCAGATGCCAGCAGAAGTCGAGCTTAAAGGCCCCCTTTCTCTATTTTAATTATTTGCTCTCCGAATCCTCCAACCTGGCTTCCAACTGAGATCAACATCTGTTTGTTCAAGCAAACGTGGAAGATTTCATGACAGTATTAAAGAAGAGCAGGATATTCCTCCCAGGGTCCAAGCCAACATTTATCCCTCAACAAACATCAAATCAAATTAGCTGGTCATTTCAGTTTCTGGACCTTGCTAACGTACAGAATGGCTGCTACATTTGCTGATGCAACTATAACTATACTCCAAAAAAAAATTCACTGGCTTTTAAACATTTTGGAATATGTTGGAGGTGAAAGATTAATACAAGTTGTTACAATAATAGTTCTTTGTACACAACGAGTAACGCAAGCAAGTCAACAGGTTTCAATTTAATATATTTACATATTCATATGTTTGCTTGGTATCTATACCAAATGTATAATTTATTGTGGGTGAATGTATATCTTGAAAAAACATTGTTTCTGCAGGTGAACTCAGCAAGTATAATGACAGGGAAGAAAGAATCTAATGACGACATGAGTCCAGAAAGAAAAGCTTTATTTTGGTCATCTTTGCTTTTAGTTCAATGGCCTCATCCATAAAACCAAGAATCTTAGTTACTTTTTATGATCTTTAATCTTTCCTTCAATTCCCAGTTGAAAAAAAATCTGGGTAACCACACTTCTAAATCCCTCTGCTCCTTTGTATTGTCAAGAAACTTGTTCAGGGTTTACTTCTCGTGTTTTGCAAAATCATAGAATAGAATCATACAATCCTTACAATGCAGAATGAGGCCATTTGGCCCATTAAGTGTGCACTGACTCTTCAAAAGAGCATCTTACCCAGGCCCCATCCCCCAATCCTATAATTTTACCCCGCTAATCCCCCTAACCTACACATCTTGAGACACTAAGGAACAAATTACCATGGTCAATCCACCTAACCTGCACATCTTTGGACTACATCATATTACTTTGCACTAAACTGCATTTACCACCTGTCTTCCCAGTTTGCAAATCTGAAAATACTATCAAGGTGTCATTTTTGAGCAGAGTTTCACATCCCAGAAGATGTCAGTGTAGTTCTCAGATGACATGCCCTTTTTCTACACTGACCATAGGCTTCCTCAACTTCAAGACTCTTCATTTCAATCCAGTGGTACGATGGCGACTAGAATTCTGGTTGCTGGCAGATTCTTGAGTGTCACAATGATGTGACTTGAACTTGAGTGATATTAATCTGAAATTTCATTGGCTGGCCAAACATATACTGAATTGTTTAAAGGATTTTTTGAGGACAAGGCAAGGCATTGATTAAGAAGGCTTCCAGAAGTTTTTTTTTGATTTATTATTGCCACATGTATGGGTATACAGAGAAAAGTATTGTTGCTTGCACGCCATACAGACAAAGCATACTGTACATAGAGAAGGAAAGGAGAGAGTGCGAATATAGTGTTATAGTCATAGCTAGGGTGACAAAATGATCAGCTTAATATAAGGTAGGTCCATCCAAAAGTCTAATGGCAGCAGGGAAGAAGCTGTTCTTGAGTTAGTTGGTACGTGATCTCAGACTTTTGTTTCTTTTTCTTGATGGAAGACGGTGGAAGACAGAATGTCTGGGGTGCGCGTACCTTCATTATGCTGGCTGCTTTTCTGAGGCAGCAGGAAGTGTAGACAGAGTCAGTGGATGCGAGGCTGGTTTAAGTGATGGACTGGGCTTTGTTCATGACCCTTTGTATTTTCTTGCAGTTTTGCACAGGGCAAGAGCCATACCAAACTGTGAAACATCCAGAAAGAATGCTTTCTATGATGCTTCTGCAAAAGTTGGTGACAGTCATAGCAAACATGGCAAACTTCTTTAGCCTCCTGAGAAAGTAGAGGTATTGGTGGGCTTTCTTAACTATAGAGTTGGTATAAGGGGACCAGGACACCTAGAAACCATGACCTAAGATGTTGCAAGTTGATCAGCTTCTTCAAAGTTTTAATGTGAATTGCATTTCAGGCATGCCAGACTCCCTCTTGGAATTTCATACCTATAGATGTTAAGACCTACTCTGAAGGGATTTAACGAGAATTGTACTAGGTCTAACGTTATACATTCCTTAAGACTATCTCTCCAGGAGAGACAGAAAGTCTGCTAGAACAATGGTTATATGGAGATATTTCTTCCTTTCTCATCAAGGTGGATGGCTCAAGTCAGGAGCTTAATGGCTAGGACTCACTCCCGGGCATGAAACAGTAGCAACTGTTCATATACAAAATGAACAAACCCTTGCAGTAATCATTATGGGAAGAAAGAGGTTATGTGATTGAAGTAAAACATTTTGAAATCCTTTTATTGTGGCATGGAAGCTGCAAACAGCTGATTCCAGTAGCCTGGAAAATTTGCCAATGAAGCAATAAGGATCTCCTGTCTTTCCTTTCTTAAGACCCTATAAAAATCCAGCACAAAATAGTGAATTTTCCATCAAAAGAAACTTTTGGTGCAAAACCCACCAATTTCTGGAAAAGGAGGATTATGGATAAAACTGAATTATCTCTGGCAATTCCAGTTACATGGGCTTCAACTCAAATGCTGGAATCTAAAGGAATGTGGGATGAAAATGCGACAGCCATCGCGACCAGCCAAGGACTCAAAAGTTGTGCAGACTCAAGTTTTTTTAAAAATCATCTCCCTCATCCAACATGGGTAACCATTAAGATTATTTAAAAGAATCTAGGTCAAGGTGCTGCAGTGACCTATGGGCCTGGTACATTGTGCAGGACTCCCAAGATACCCAAAAATATTTTACCCAACCTTCTGCTGACTGTTATGTTGAGTTTCTCATTCAAAGTAAAGGAAGTTGCCAACATAAGGCAAAGCTCCCTTGAGAAATTTGTAAAACAGCCTGGTCTTTGGGAGAAAATTAAATGATAAACATTTTCGAAAGCTTGTTGCATCTGTAAAAAGCTCAAAGGAATAACAAAAAAATACATTTCCAGCACCTAAATGCAGCTATTACTAGAAGGCACAAAATTACTCAAACAAGTAAAGCAGATTGCAATCCCACCTACTTTGCCCCAGTGTGATTCCAATTTGACAGCTGTGCTGCAGAGTTTCACACATCTGTGTGCTCAACATTTTGCTAATACGTAGGAGCATATTGTTTCCATTAGTTGTTGAAAGGTCAATAAGGGATAATTACAAAAATTAAAAATACGCTAGAAAAGACACATTGATTAGAATGTGGAAATTACTGCCACAAACTGTTGCTGAAGGAGTTTGCAAGCAAATACTTACGAAAAGGAATTGTGTTTGCTTGAAAAAGAGAAAGAGCTTGAAGAGAGAGGGACTAGTCAAGGTGCACAAGGAAAAATTGGAAATGCTGTCTTGATGGACTAAAATGTTCCATTTCTGAGTTGTGATATTCAAATGTATTCTGCACTTTGGCAACAAGTTAACCATTTCAGCTGAAGTCCCTCTTAAAAGGGACAACCTTAAGAAAGCAGCATCAGCAGTAAACAGTAATGCCAAACATTCATGCAACCTGCAAAACTGATCAACAGGCTCAAGGACATAAATGAAGCTATTTAGGTCACAAAAGTCAAATAATTTTATCATATTTAATAAACGTTCGTGACTAAGTTATTACTTTGAGCTCATTGATAGCACGTGTCTGCGACTGCTGCTCATCACCTGGTCAGGAAAGATAACCTCCACTTATTTATGTGTGCATTTTAACTGCTGCTTCTGACTAGATACCATTATCTCTATTTTTTTAATTCTTGGGTTCTTCTCTCGTCTCCTTCCTTCAGAGTCATGGTTGCTTTCCTGCTCTCACACTTGCAACTCCTACTTCAAGCGTTCCTTTGTTTTATTTTTATTCTGACCATTCATTTTGCGTTGTTTTTTCTTGACTAAGCCCAGAGTTACCTTGCGTGCTCCCTTAGCATTGTTTTGTCACCAAATCAAACCCTTCCCCTACATCAGGACGAAACCATTCTCTTGCTGCTGCCTCATGTCTTTTAATACTCTCTCAGAGTTTATCTTGGTCCCAACATCTATCTCCTGTTCTCTTACTCCAGTCACATTAAAATGCTGACAAACAGGCAACCCCTGCAGACTACCCCCATTCTAGATGGCTTTGTAAATGGTTCCCCCTTCCTTTCAAAACCAAAATCATCAACCCCCTCCTATAAAAGACACCACGTTCGGGATTCTCCCAGGAAAATTACAAGTTCCCAATGTGCAGGAAAATGGGAATAAATCCCACCCTTTTAGCGTACTTACCAGAGTGAATCCCCGACACTCTATACATCACAGAGTGCCTTAGTGGGATTCCATCTGGAAAGTAGGGGGTAGGGCCTATTCCTGCCTGAGAGGATGGCAGCATAGTGCTGAGAGGGCCATTGCACATATAGTGATCTGTCAGTGCAGAGATTGACGCATGCGCAGCACCCCCCATTGCTGGTCTCCAGATTGCTGGCCAGCCCTGCAAACTCCCATTGCTGGATTTCTAACCCCCTTCCTCTGATCACTGGTCTGCCGGACCTCCCTGGGCTAGTCCTAGTGTTCCCCTTCCTCCAGCCAGCCCCGATCTATCCAACTCCCCAACACCCCCTCCTCAAACAACCCTGCTCCTTGCCCCCCGACAGACCCAATTCCGTCCCCTTATGAACAGCCCCGGTCTTCCTCCCTCTACGTGATGGCCAGCCCCAACTGCCCTTACTCCTTCCCTCCCACCTCGATTTTTTTTTTAATGAGTGGCAGCAGGCGCCCCCCCCACCCAACCATATGCCCTGTCTCCCCAGTAGGCCCCACCTTCCCATCCTACCCATTGGGCACTGACCAGTGCCAAGGTGCCCCACTTATCCCTGACCTCCCGGGGGGCCTCAACGGCCTCTGTTCCTGCCTGCAGGGTTGGGCAATTGTTCCCAGTTAGTGGGGAGCAATCATAAATACTGCTGGAGGGAACTACTTCCAGTAAATGCGCAGGGGTTTGGGGAGGGGGAACAGATGGTAGTGGGCCCAGAGAATTCCAGCCCGGGTCCACTAATCATATGGAAATATCAATTTGAATGATATTTCCATATGATAATCAGCTCCACACCGATTTCTGGCATGAAGCGGATGTTGTAAAAAAAAAACTTACCTTCGGAGATGCACAGATGTCATGAGACCCAATGGGAATCCTGGAAAACTGCCGCTGCTGATGTCTCCCGTCTGCTGTGCTATTTGAGCAGGTTGGGAACCACCACTCCACCCCCCCACCCCCAACATATCTCTCCAAATTACCAAACCTGAAATCCCATCTACAATCTTGGTTTCCTCTCCTAAATTTGAACATGTAGTTAGCACACAAAACCATATCCATCTTTCCTGCAATCTCCTTTTGAACCTTTTTGTCACTGCTCCAGCCCAAGTTAAAAATTATACCCTTTGTAACCGTAACCGGGTATATTATCATTTCTCATCCTCCTTTCAACCTTAGTCAGCCACATAACTCTCCTTCAATTCCTCTCTTCCATTGTTTATTTGAGCGGGACTACTCTGACTTATCCATTCATATCCAGGGATTCACCAGCAAAGGCATTTCACACCCTCCCCATGCTGTTACTTCTGGAATCCTCCAAAGGTCTATTCTTTGACTCATTCTCTATCTTACCTACCTGTTACCCCTCGGTGACATAATATAAAATGCATAGACTTTATATTCATGACCATGACAGACAACTCCTTCTAAGCAACTGTCTTGACCACTGCAATCCCCCACCATCCCCCTCCCTCTCCTTTGCCTTTGAATTGTTAAGCTGCTTGTCTGGCATCCAGTCTTGGATGAACCATAATTTGTTCAAGTCAAACCAGGTTAGGTTTGAAGCCTTTGCAACTGTGCCCACCCAATTCTACCTATGCTTATGAAAAGTGGCTAGAAAGTCAAGCCTTTCATTTGATAGGGGATTTTCACAGTCACTTCACTGAGGTGTTAATGTAAGCCTATGTGTGACAATAATAAATAAACTTTAAACTTTATTAAAAAATCTGATATTCCCAAACAGGATCAGTCATAATGTCATTATGGCATACAGGAAGACCATTTAACCCGCTGATTCTGTACTGGCTTGGCGAACTTGACCAGTCAGTCCTATTCTCCTGCTCTATCCCTGTAATCCTGTAAATTTACTTCCCTCAAATGTCCATCCAATTTCCTTTCAGAATTATTGATCAACTCTGCTCCCACCACCCTTGTGGGCAGCAGATTCCAGATCATTGCCATTGGCTGCATAAAACAGTTCTTCCTCACAAATTTGCTACACCTCTTGCTCCAACCTTAAATCTGGACCCCTTAGTTCCTGTATGATTAGCTATTCAAATCTCTCTTCAATCTCCTTTGTTCAAGGAAGAAGAATCCTAGCTTCTCCAACCTGACTTTATAGTTGAAGTCCACAACAACAATTTACTCCAATTAGTTAGGTTAGGGAGGATCAGAGGGTGACACAATATTAAGTGATACAAGGCCAGCTCTAGGTTAGATATCACGAGGTGGTTCTTTACCCAGTGAATTGTGGACTTCTGGAACAGGCTCATTTTTCATGCTGGTAAACAGGAACTTACTGAATCTCTTTAAGGGCTGCACTTGTTTTTATTTGGGACAGAGATCACCTCCTACAAAAGCTTGGTACTGAAAGGAATTGCAGAACCAGAGTGACCTCATGGACTAGTTTTGATCACATAGTGCAGTCTGAGATGAACTTTCAAGATTTTACTCCCCTCAGATTGTTCTAGGTTTTGACATGGTTTTCTGCCTCTCTGAAGAAGTCATAGAATTTTGGGTGAATAGGTTATATATTGTAAGGCACAAAGTATTCCCAATGTTTAGGAAGGATGAATGAAGCAGAGGACCAGTCACTATCAGTATGCTGTGTGTAAAAGTAGATATTTGCCAAACATAACCACGGACCAATACATGGAAGCCAATGTTGCTAACACCCTCTTGACCTTGCTTAGAGGAATTTCTGTTCATTTCCGCTTGTTTTTACCAAGGTTCATTTTAGGTTGCTTTTTTCGCTCTTGCAGGAGGGAGGAAAAGAGTCTTAATGCTTATTGTACTGTGACTGTTTGGTTGTAGGTTTCACAGACCATCCAGTCTTTTCTTTTAAGTTTATATCTTAGTGGTCCAAGCCATTTAAACATGAAGAACTTCACTGTCTTGATAGCACCAGAGTAATTATATTGTGCATGAAGGCTGCAACAATCTTCCATTAGTTAATGGATAAAATGCATTCAATTGGATCAGACAAAATCAGAAGTGGTTGAAAGGTTGATTTAGATAGAAATAGTTGAGTAAATCCAAGGCAATGCTACTTGATGCCTGGACTTGATTGAAAAAATTTGTGAAATAGATCTGACAACTTTCCAGCAGAGAATACAAAGTCATAGTTTTAAACGCCATAAAAGCTATTTTCAGTCTTAGATATTAAAAATATAAGATTGTTAAGATGGAAAAACAGATAGGAAATATAAAGTAAATGGCAGAACCCTTAAGAGTATTGATAGGCAAAGGGATCTGAGTGTACAGGTACACAGGTCACACAAAGTGGCAATGCAGGTGGAGAAGGTAGTCAAGAAAGCATACAACATTGCCTTCATTGGCCGGGGTATTGAGTTTAAAAACTGGCAAGTGATGTTGCGGCTTTATAGAACCCTAGTTAGGCTGCACTTGGAATATAGTGTTCAATTCTGGTCACCACACTACCACAAGGCTGTGGAGGCTTTGTAAAGGGTACAGAAAAGATTTACCAGGATGTTGCCTGGTATGGAGGGCATTAGCTATGAGGAGAGATTGGAGAAACTTGGTTTGTTCTCAATGGAGCGACAGAGGTTGAGGGGAGACCTGATAGAAGTCTACAAGATTATGACAGGCATGGGCAAAGTGGATAGTCAGAAGCTTTTTCCCAAGGTGGAAGAGTCAATAGGTTTAAAGTACGAGGGGCAAGGTTTAACGGAGATGTACGAGGCAGATGTTTTACACAGAGAGGAGTGAGTGCCTGGAATTTGTTGCCGGGGAAGGTAGTGGAAGCGGATACGGAAGTGACTTTTCAGGGATGTCTTGACAACTACATGAATAAGATGGGAATAGAGGGATATGGTTCCGGGAAAGGTAGGAGGTTTTAGTTAAGTCAGGCAGCATGGTTGGTGCAGGCATAGCAGGCCGAAAGGCCTGTTCTTGTGCTGTAATTTTCTTTGTTCTTTATATCACTAACAAGAACGAAAAGCAAACAACAATTTGTCCTTATATAGGGATTTTAATGTGGAAAAATATTAATTTTTCTTTCACAGAAGTATAATTTACAGGGCTGTGGAGAAAGAGCAGAGTGGTTTTAATTGAAAAGCTCTCCAAAAAGCCAATACCAGCACAATGGGCCAAATGGTTTTCTGGATTGTACCATTCTATAATTTAGAAAAAATAGACACTGGACAAAGGAGATAATGCAAATGATAACTAAAAGCTTGGTCAAAGGAGTGAGCTTGCAGGAGGATCTGCATGCATTGTCATAAATGGTAGGGTGAAGGGTGGGATGATGCACAAGAGGCCAGTGTCAGAAGAAAGCAGGGGGTGGTTTTAAGTTTGGAAGAGACTATCAAAATAGGGAAGGTGAGACCCTGAAGTTTAATGGATAGCTATACTACTACGGTTGGCAAAGTCACTTAACCCAAGTATTCTGGAGAAGCAGAGCCCTACTGATGTTTGATTGATTTGATATATTCAAAAGTTCTGTTGAAGGTAATAAACTTCACTTTTGCCATGTTTTGTATCTCAGTACAAACAATGCAAGCTCAGACTTGAAACAGTTTAGTCCAAGGTCCGACTCCAACTACAACAGTGCAACATTTGCATTCTTCAGATTAGCATTTTTATAGCTTTCTCTAAGCGATATTATCAGCTTAAGTGCTGAGGCATGGTCAGTTTTATACTGTGGACATAAGCCAAGTACTGAGTTGAAACAGACCACTAAGCTCTCAAGATCAGTACAGATCATTGGAATGAAAAATTCTACCCCATAAGATGGAGCTGCATTCAAACTTTAGATGCAGACGTTTAGCCCACTGCACTACACAATCACTTAAATAACCTTTCTCTTATATTCAATTATTTTGTTTGAATACCAGTTTGGGCAACATATTATTTTCGATTGGTTATTGTGCTCTGAGATAAGACCTACTTGGAAATCTTACTTTCAAATATTTGAGCTCATCTTCCTCTA
The DNA here is from genome assembly GCF_965287045.1 of Carcharhinus amblyrhynchos. Lineage (NCBI taxonomy): Eukaryota > Metazoa > Chordata > Chondrichthyes > Carcharhiniformes > Carcharhinidae > Carcharhinus > Carcharhinus amblyrhynchos. Next base: position 39,684,509 of record NC_137330.1, read on the forward strand.
CTGATTGTTAGTCTCCTCACTGCTGCAATAGCTGAGCAACCAGCAGAGCGATGATTGTCCATAAAGTTAAAAAAGATTAAGTTGAGCATAATTTATTTTCAAGCGAAGGCTTCAAGAGATTGCAGAAATATAAAGGTAAAGCTACAATGAAGCTTTATACTGCAGTATTCTTTCAAAACTGAACATTACAATCCCAATGTTAACGTTATACCTGAGGTAAGGCCAGAAGATAGGCTAGGGCTAGTGTCATATCCTTGGGTAAAGCATCGCTGGCTAGTTGCAAAAGAACTGTCAAGAGAAAATAGAGTAATAAAAATAAATAAGACAGACCATTTTAGTAATTTCAATAATCTGGTGAGATCAACTCATAATAAAACCTGTGTTCCAATTGTTATCATAACTGAATGGCACACACTGAATAGTATTTCACTGTAAAATCCATTATGAATCTTCATTTCACATTTTTTTGAACTTTCTTGTTATCAGTAAAGAGTTGTCCTCTGGGCTTTTCTCGCCGGCACTGAGTGACAGCAAATTGGGTCTGTGCATGGATGTATGCATCCCTCCATTTGCTTTAATCAGTGAGCAAACTGAGCCAAAAGTAACCCAACACTGCTTCTCATTAGTCTAGGCAGGTGCAGATTTCAAACAGGTCATCTGTCTCATTTCTGTTCATGAAAACCTGCTTTAAGCAAAATGCCACAGCCTGACACTTAAATATGCTTTGGGATCTTTCTGAGAAATGTAAAACATTATATAAGGCAAATTTCAAAGCATGAAGGTGTTAAACAAGTAAACGAAGTAACAGGATTCCATAAATAGCAGTGAGGCTTTGATTTTTTTTGTTGGTCAAAGGAGGAATACTGGGGCTGTAGAACAGAATTGCCCACTATATTCTGACCTTTTTTTTAAAATGCGGGATGGATTAAACAGAGGTTCAATCCTCCCCACGGCTCCAAAAAAAGGAACCTAAGCTCCAAAAAAATTGCATCCCCTACCGCATTGTGCAACATTTCCATTTATCACAGAAACCACTGTGGGCCACAAGTCAAGTGAGATCAGCAAAGGAATTCTGAACGACGTATTTTTGTGCTGCAAGTCCCATCCACTAGGAACTCGGCTCAATTGGTCAAGAATTAAAATTTTTTAAAAGTTTATTTATTAGTCACAAGTAAGGCTCACATTAACACTGCAATGAAGTTACTGTGAAATTCCTCTAGTCGCCACATCTGGCACCTGTTCGGGTCAATGCACCTCACCAGCGCATCTTTCAGACTGTGGGAGGAAGCCAGAACACCCTGAGGAAACCCACGCAGACATGGGAAGAACATGCAAACTCCACACAGACAGTGACCCAAGCCAGGAATCGAACCCAGGTTCTTGGTGCTGTGAGGCAGCAGTGCTAACCACTGTACCATGTGCTGCCCTGATACCAACAAATGTGGTACTTCATCCTACCAAACTTTAGTGGATTACACGCAAATACTAAAAATGATTGGCTAGTATTTGAATCTGCTTTGTTATCCAATTCTCTTGGAATTGTATTTTTTAAAAAGTCATAATTTCTGATTCCCATGCAGCAAATCCTATATCTAGATAGTTTAGACAATGCTATTTAGATATTGTTCTTAAGGCACAAAATGAAATCCAATTGGACTCAACAAGTGAGCTTTTCTTGTAAAAACTATTAATTGGTTTCCAAGAATTCTAAGTTATCCTTAATTCTCAGTGGACAAGTAATTTGAAAAAAAATGCCTAGACCAAATTACAGTAATAGAAAGCTTTGGTGACTTTTGTAATACTTGCGCTTTGAACAAGAAACAAATTATATTGGATGACACAGCTAACAGACCTAAAAATGACCAATGGATCCATTGAAAATATCAACTCACATTGCTAAAAAAAAGTTAAAACAAAGGGTGATTTATTGAAAAGCAGTGACTCTCAACTGGCTGAATGGCCAATTCTGCTCTCATATCTTAGGAACTTATGATACTACCTTTAGTTTTCGGCACTCCAATGTTTTCAATGACTACCAATTGAGCCATAATTTAAATAGGTGAGGACCCATCAATTAGATACCATAAATTCCAAGGAAATTATTTAATTTTCCTATAAATATAGAAATGGATGCCCTCCACATCACATGAACAGAACTCTGAATGAATAATAATTCATCCAGCAGTTTTGTTTCTTGCAATCAGAATGATGATATGCAAGTTAATGAACAGGAAATTTAAATAAACCCCACTAAAGTAGCACTCATTCCTTTTCTAATTATATTTCAGTATAATAATTGAAAACTTTGAAATCTACATGAAATGGTCAAATAAGAGCTGGAATCAGAACAAACCTTTTCAGTAAACAATATCGAAGGAAAGCATCAAGCTTTTTAAAAATTTGTTAATGGGATGTAGGCAGTATCACTGCTTTTCAATAAATCATCCTGAGTCAACCATATTGCAATGGATCCGGAGTCACATATAGGCCAGACTGGGTAAGGCTGACAGACTTCCTTCCCTAAAGGGCGTGAGTGAACCAGATGTTTTTTTTTAAATGACAAACAACAATGGTATCACGGACATCATGAGACTTTTAAATCCAGATTTTTATTGAATTCAAATTTCACTATTTGCTGTGCTTGGATTGGGTCTCCAGAGCATGAGCCTGGATCTCTGAATTACTGTTCCAACGGCAATACATCTACACATTTAAATAATTTTGGATCTTAACTAAATCACCTCTTTTTTTCATAAACTACAATACCACCCAACAATCAGACATTGAATGCTTTCAGTAACACTTTTGTGGCGCAAGTAAACTAGTTATGGAACTGAACGTGGTGATACCATTTTCAACATGTGTTTTTGACAGTAAAATTTACCTTCTGTGGCAGGAAATAGGTTTTCCCCTTCACTTTTGGTTTCAGATAGTTTCCCAGCTCTCAGCAAGACTTCTGCAAAGTTCTCTAGAGCACTGTACTGGTAACTAGCGTAGTTTATTTCATTCTGCGTAAAATAAAAAAAAAAATCACAAGAGACTAAGAAAACTAAATATTACTATCTGGACCACCTGCAAGTCTCAGGAGGATGGACTAATAGATATGGCAGCCCTGATTTTACTGGCACACCCGCCTCGATTCCAAGGACTGGTGAGGCTCGCAGATCTTTTGTGCCTTGAATGGTCGTGCCAGTAAAATTCCAGTCAGTGTGTTGAGGAATGAACACAACTGTACTTCCTTATTCATCACTCTTTATACTGGAAACTAAGGAGGCCTTTTCTGTCGAGTCATGGAGACTGTAGACTTTTAAAACTGGCAGTCAGCACTGGAGTACAAAGTCCTGCCCCTATTTCCGATTTATCTCATTTTAGGGTATGATCCACATGAGTGAAACCTCAGGTTAGTAGGGCCAATTGACTCAGTGCTGAGTTCAACCAACCCCATTTTTGCTGTAGCGAGGGCACTAATCAGCAGTGTGGGAATTATGAATTTTCAGAGTAAGTGCAAATGCACTTGAAGGGCGGATAAGATCTGTAGAACTGTCATGATGTGAAGTTATTTAACCCTAGTCTTTTAAAAATAAAACAAACAGGCTGCATATTTTAGTAATATTTGAAAAATAAACTCTATTCCAGCAATTACAATAATTGTTTGTAAACATTTTCCCAAGGCCTCTCATTATGACATTATAGGTGATTGGCTGCTTTCCACAATCTATAATTATCTCAGCAGGGTGTCCTGAGGACATGATCTGATTAAGTGATCAATGACATTTGATGTGTGATATTGAATATGTTTGTCTTTTTAAAGAATAAAGTACTTTAGGAGATTGATAAGTTCTGAGCAGGCTGAATAGTTCTGAATGTGAAGATTGTAATAGGTACTTTGGCCTTTAGTTTAATTCATCTCAAAATGGCTTCTGAGGTCAGCCCATGTGGATACTGGGTGAGTTGGCATACAGTTTATAAGTGGTAAGGGCGGTGGGAGTAAGGGCATCAGTTAGAATGGGGGTTGTAAGGGGCTGTGGATGTTGGTTCAGAGTCATGAATTTGCATGGAGGGTATGAGGGCCATTGCAGTGACATGAGAATGAATGGGGAGAGTGATGGGCTGTGAGGGGTGAGGGCCTAAAATTTAACAGAACAACGGGGTGAAAGTCTCAGAGAGCCAAGCCAGGGCTTTTTAACTAGCCTGTCTTGCACACCTCCAATCTATTTGTTGAGTGGAAGATCCCACTCTTCACTCTTCCCCAGAACTAAAACTTTTCTGACAGGGCACTTTCTACTGAGGTGGATCTGCCAAGTCGAGATATTTCCCGACTCAAAAATCCAGCCCAAGTTTTGGAAGATGGCGTATTTTGGTTGCCGGGATAAGACTATGAGAAGTTACACTATGTACAACTGCCAAGTCCGTGAGGTAACATTTGGAAGATGAATCAGTGGGCTAAATTTCCATATGGCAGAGGAAACAAGACCAAGAGATTTGTGGCTTCAAATTGCTTTCTAATTTTCTGACAGAGTCCACCAACCCAGCGATTTTGGAAGAAGTGGCAGCAGTTCCTGTATTTCCCAAAAGTATATTCCAAAAAACCTTCCACACACCTGACGAAGGAACAGCGTTTCCGAAAGCTTGTGGCTTTACTAATAAATAAACTGGTTGGACTTTAAACTGGTGTCATGAGACTTCATACTATTCCAAAAGTGGCCAGTAACCTCTTCAGCTCCTTAAGGTCTCAATTAAGGGCGCTCTCCAACCCTGATCGTATTTTCAATCCGCCATGAGTAGTACTTGTCTTGTTATAGGATGCTGCTTGTGAAACACTGGTGGCTTTAAGCGGCAGTGGGGATAGACATCGGAGTTGGAGATTCCAATCTACGTGGCTGATGCATTCCAAAAATCAGCCACACCATGTGCTCATTCTGTGGATGGAGTTTTGTCTTGATGCCTGGAGACTTTAAATCCCCCGGCCCTCTCTATTACTTAATCTTAGAGATGGGAATGGAGGTGCCCTTTTGTCTCTCTCTACTTACTTCAGCCACTGTCACCTCTGGTGGAAGGACTGATCTGTTAGTGTCTTTTATTGGCCCTCCAGACTCTGGAGTAAGTCCGTCACCCTTAATTAGATGGGCTTCCCCGAAATTGCAACTTAATTGTCTGTCTCATTCAACATTACTGAGAGACCCACTACTAGCATTTTTGGGTTACTGAACTACAATTGATCCAACAATGGGGTCAAGACCTGGGAATGAACAATCAGACCCCAACATTCATTTTAAATATACCATCAGTGAACACATGTTTCTTTGACTGCCTGATTAAATGAAAAGGGTAACGCTTTACTGAGTCAAAGAACAAGAACAAAAAAAATTACAGCACAGGAACAGGCCCTTCAGCTCTCCAAGCCGGCACCGACTGAAATAAAACTCATTACCCTTCCTAGGACCAATTCCTCTATTCCCGTCCTATTTGTGTATTTGTCAAGATACCTCTTAAAAGTCACTATCGTATCTGCTTCCACTACCTCTCCCAGCAGTGAGTTCCAGGCATCCACCACCCTCTGTGTAAAAAATTTGCCTTGAACATCTCCTCTAAACATTGCCCCTCGCACCTTATAACTATGCCCCCCATAATTGACTCTTCTACGCTGCAAAAAAAGCTTCTGAATATCCACTTTGTCCACGCCCCTCAATCTTGTAGTCTTCTGTCAAATCGCCCCTCAATATCTGTCGTCCCAGTGAGAACAAACCAAGTCTCTACAATCTCCTTTCATAGTTAATGTCTCCATACAAAACAACATCTCGATAAATCTTTTATGTACCCTCTCCAAAAACGCCACATCCTTCTGGTAGTGAGGCAACCAGAATTGAACACTATATCCCAAGTATGGCAGAACTAAGGTTCTATAAAATTGCAACATGACTTGCCAATTTTTGAACTCAATGCTCCAGCTGACGAAGGCGTGCACGTTATATGCCTTCTTGACTACCTTCCTGCATTGCCACTTTCAATGACCTGTGTACCTGTACAGCCAGATTCCTCTGCCTATCAATACTCTTAAGGGTTCTGCCTTTCACTGTACATTTCCCATCTGTAATAGACCTTCCAAAATGCATTACCTCACATTTGTCCGGATTAAACTCCATCTGCCATTTTTCCACCCAAGTCTCCACCCGATCTATATCCTGCTGTACCCTTTGACGGTCCTCATTGCTATCCACAATTCCACTAACCTTTGTGTCGTCCGCAAACTTACTAATCAAACCAGTTACATTTTTCTCCAAATCATATATATATTACAAACAGCAAAGGTCTCAGCACTGATCCCTGAGGAATGCCACTTATCACAGTCCCTTCAGAAACATACCCGTCCACTGCTACCCTCTGTTTTCTATGGCCGAGCCAGTTCTGTATCCATCTTGCCAACTCGCCTCTGATCCCATGAGACTTCACCTTCTGTACCAGACTGCCATGAGGGACCTTGTCAAAGGCCTTACTGAAGTCCATGTAGACAACTTCCAGTGCCCTACCTTCATCAATCATCTTCGTCATTTCCTCGAACAATTCGATCAAGTTAGTGAGACACGACTTCCCCTTCACAAAACCATGTTACTTCTTGCTAATACGTTCACTTATTTCCAAGTGAGAATAAATCCTGTCTCGAAGAATCCTCTCCAATCACTTCCCTACCACTCTCATAAGGCTCATCGACCTATAATTACCTAGATTATTTTTGCAGACCCACTGTAGAGGGTCGGAGCTCAATGATGAGACAGAGTACAAGGAAGTGAGAGAGTTTCTGGTGAACTGGTGCCAAGACAATAATCTCTCTCTCAATGTCAAGAGAAGAAGATAGGCATCAACTTCAGGAAGCGTAGTGGAGGACATGGCCCTGTCTACATCAATAGGATGAAGTAGAAATGGTCCAGAGCTTCAAGTTTTTAGATGTCTAGATCACAAACAATCTGTCCTGATCCCTCCATGCCAACACTATAGTTAAGAAAGCCCATCAATGCCTCTACTTCTTCAGGAGACGAAGGAAATTTGGCATGTCTGCTACGACTCTTGCCAAGTTTTACTGATGCACCATAGAAAGCATTCTTTCTGGTTGTATCACAGCTTTGTATGGCTCCTCCTTTAAGACCACAAGCAAATACAAAGAGTCGTGTACAAAGCCCAGTCCATCACTCAAACCAGCTTCCCATCCATTGACACTGTCTACACTTCCCGCTGCTTCAGAAAAGCAAAGAACTCATGCACCCTGGACATTCTCTCCTCCACCTTCTTCGTCAGGAAAAAGATACAAAAATCTGACGACACATATCAACCGACTCAAGAACAGCTTCATTCCTGCTGCCAACAGACTTCTGAATGGACCTACCTTGTATCATCTTGATCTTTCTCTACACTCTAGCTATGACTGTAACATTACGTTTTGCACTTCTTTTCTTCTCTATGTACAGTATGCTTTGTCTGTATAGAGTGCAAGAAACAATACTTTTCACTATATACTAATACCATGTGACAATAATAAATCAAATCTTAACAAAGAGGTAGCAATGATGGATAATAGACTCCATTAGCCGTTTCCTAATCTTTGTTTAGGCACTAGACTTCAATGAGCCTTTGAATTCCCTACAAAGAATAGTTATCTAATTTGACAAAGTAGCTTGATACAATTCTTATAAAAGCTCCATGTATATATCTATCTAGAAATGATGATTCAACCTTCATTTCTAAGAAATCACAATTTCCAATTCAAATGATAATGGGAATTTACATTTGGCAGAAAACTTAGTTGTATGTTTAAAAACTCACTGCCAGCCAAATTAAAAAATAACTGGTTGACAAGGAGAGAGAGTGGCTGAAAATATTGCTGGATCTTATCTCAACATGGAAACTGAAAACAGATCCCATCTGCTTATCATAGTAAACAATAATTGTGTCATCTTCCCAAAGATTATACCAACTTGCCCTGCAGCAACTTGGAACATCTGAAAATGAAAAGGACCTCCAAATTGAAGATGACTGATATGGTGGAGCGGACGTAAACCTGCTCTGGATGTGAATTCTCCAATTGTGAGCCTACTACCCGTACGGGGATACATTAGTCAGCAGAGTCAGTTCAAGTGTTAGCAGAAACCCCTGGAAAGTATTATGTAACTGGAGTCACCAATTTAAGGCAAGTCTGGGACTTGTTCCAGTATTGCCAACTGCCATATTAGTGAATTGGAAAGAGCCAATGGTGAAGTAAGCTTGAATTGAAGGATCATGTGACATAAGGAAACAAAATGACTATTGCCAACAGAATATTAAATTTAACTGGTGAAGAAGATAAACCAAGTCTTATCATTTACCAACATCCTTGTTGGCCTTATTACACTTAACAATTTGCACTTTCAGCAGTTTGCAGTCGCAGAAGTAATTGGAGCTAAAGGGTGAAGAAAAACATCCAATTCATGACACAAGGTGCCGAATTCCCCCACATTCTGGGTCATCATACATGGTTTGTCTAATGTGCACTACCAGATAGCCTTGTGCAGCACTTCCTTTCAACAGTTAGGATATCTTCTAAACATCCAAAAATAAAATTCAGAGGAGTAAAAAGTATTAATTGTTATTTAGAATGGATTTGTAAAGTTTGATAATCATGTGCCTCATATGAAGTTACTGTAATAAATAGCTGGGACATACAATCAATATAAGCTGCACATTATAAGGAATAAATTAATAAGCAGCTCAATCTAGAAATAAATCACAGATTAAACCACTCAATTAACCTGTTATACTCAATTGGCCAGTGCTGGAGAAAAAGCTTGCTGCTTCTATTGTTTGCACAGTTGTTGTTTAAAGTTGAAACCATGTCTACTTCAAGTAGTAAAGAGCAACTCCTCAGAATTGTCAATGGGGGTGACCACTTTAGCTTTCAAAGATCATTAATGAAAATCTTGGATTTCAACTGCTTGCTCGACTTACTTTGTCAATAAATGGATCATCAATGAGGAACTCATAGAAAGGATGACAGCCTTGCTTTTCCAAATCTCCATTTACACCGGCCACACCTTTTAATGTAGCTTCTGGCCCTCGATCCTAAAGAAAAAATACATGTGAAAAGACAGAAAGGAGAAGATCTACTTGCTTGCTCTTTAGTTAAGATTAAAAAACCTCACATGTAAAGGTCTCAGGTAACTGAGCGACTTCTTCCACCACTGTGCATCACTGACAGCATGCAGCACTGCCTTAGTCGTTATGGAAGTATTACTGAGAACCTCCATGGTTTTTGCAGTTGTTCGTTGAAGCAAATCCACAGAGGAGTTAGTTGAAGTTTGAGTTTCAGTCTAAAAGTTCAAACCAAATAACAAAATAATCACTGCTTTAAAAAAGTCCATAAAAAAAGATTGCTGTAAGAAGAGATGAATTGTTCTGCTAGATTTTTTTAACAGTTAAATCACACTGTAATAGTAAGATTCAAACCACTATTGCACTGTTAGATGACTGACAACAGTATAAGGAAGCAAAGTTTTGCACAGCATTTTCCCCAATCATCAAGCAAATTATTGCACCTCTCCTTTACTGGCAGTTTATTTGTACAAACACTTGCTTGATCTTATTCTTTCCTTCTTACTATCGGGTAGTGAATTTTTTTTAAATTGTCAAAAAGTGTGGTGTGCCACAACATATTAATGCTGCAACAGGTCCACAGCAGATGTCATCTCCCTGGCTCTGTACTCAGCCCTAGAACACCTAGGTAACAAACACACCTATGTCAGATTCCTTTTATTGACTACAGCTCAGCCTTCAACACAATTATTCGCACAAAACTCATGTCCAAACTCTGTGGCCTGGGCCTCAGCGCCTCCCTCTGCAACTGGATTCTGAACTTCCTAACCCACAGACCACAATAAGTAAGGATAGACAACAACACCTTCTCCACGATCATCCTCAGCACCAGTAAGCTACAAGACTGGGTCTTCAGCCCCCTACTTTATTCCTTATACGGCTATGGCTGTGCGGCCAAATTCTCCTCCAACTTGATTTTCAAGTTTGCTGATGACACCACCGTACTGGATCAGATCTCAAACAATGATGAAACAGAGTACAGGAATGAAATAGAGAACTGGTGCAGCAACAACAATCTCTCCTTCAATGTCAACGAAACGCAGGAGATTGTCACCAACTTTAGGAGGAGTACAGGAGAACATGCCCCTGTCTACCTCAAAGGGGATGAAGTGGAAAGAGTCGAGAGCTTTCAGTTTTTAGGTGTCCAGATCACCAACAACCTGTCCTGGTCCCCCTATGCTGACACTATAGTTAAGAAAGCCCACCAACACCTCTACTTTCTCAGAAGACTAAGGAAAATTGGCATGATAACTAGGACTCTCATCAACCTTTACAGATGCACCATAGAAATCATTAGTTCTGGTCGTATCACTGCTTGGTATGGCTCCTGCTCTGTCCAAGACCGCAAGGAACTACAAAAAGTCGTGAATATAGCCCAATCCATCATGCAAACCAGCCTCTCATCCACTGACCCTAGCTATGACTGTAACACTACATTCTGCACTCTCTTGTCTCCTTCTCTATGAACAATATGTTTTGTCTGTATAGCGCGCAAGAAACAATATTTTTCACTGAACGCTAATACATGAAACAATGATAAATCAAATCAAAATCAAATACTTAAAACTGAAATATTTGCTAGGCCATTGCTTAGATTTAAGATGCAGGCAATTGTCATGTTTGAAGTCCTTAAGAACCTTGGGCTATTTTGTTAAAGTGTGATGTAAATGCAAGCTGCTGCTGGTGGTAAAAAAAATTCAGGCCACTTGAACGATGGTGTACTGAAAATGTAATTATTCAAAAAAGAAACAAAAATGCTGCACTTTGATATTCACAACTCTAAGGTAATGAGACAATAATAGTCTATTTTGTGCATGAGATGGGACGGTAAAATTCTATTTGAATAAGGTGGTGAGAGTCATGTTATTTCAAGTCATGCCAATTCTGACCTGCTGAGCCTGGCCTGTAGAATTTATAGATTCGCTGCTCTCTGATGGTTGAATCTGATAATTCACAGCTTGATACAAAATCTGCAATAAAATGAACAAAAGACAAAGCAGTGATTTAGCACTATGCAATTATACCAGAGATTGCTTCCAATGAACTATTAACTACAAACACGCAGATATATAGATCTTTTCCAGCATAAAATATATTAAACATTTTATGGACGTTGAGAAACAACTCTTCTTGCAGTTACTGTGAAAATCCCCTAGTCGCCACACTCTGGTGCCTGTTCAGGTACACTGAGGGAGAATTTAGCATAACCAATGCACTTAACCAGCATGTCTTTCGAACTGTGGGACAAAACCAGAGCACCAGGAGGAAACCCATGCAGAGACGGGGACAACATGCAGACACCACACAGACAGTGACACAAGCTGGGAATCAAACTAGCGCTGTGAGACAGCAGTGCGAACCACTATGCCACCTGTGCAGCCCGCACGTTACTTCCAAACATGTTGATTCAAAGCTTAATTCAAAGTATAGTGTCTCATTGTCTGGAGTCTTAAGGTTATGAGCCCGAATTGAAAATCGACTTCATACTTTACAAAAAGATACAGTCCAGAACTTGTCAAAGTAACAATGGCATTACCCATTATTTGTGTGTAGGTGACCAAGCAACTTGCCATGAGGATAATGTGTGCTTAGACTCAAAATCCAGCAAATATTGTCCAAGATGAGCGCAATTAACTTCTCAAAAACAGCATTTTGCCAACTGATTTCATGCTCAAATCCATTGAACACCATAAAAGTTCCTTATTACAAGGAAGATACAAAGTCAACACGCCACAAAGTGCCTTTCAAAAGGTAGGATAGATCTCTTAATATATGTGATAACTTGTACAAATACAGTGGGGGAGAGTGGGAACCCCCAGCCCACTGTGCTGTAAAATCTGGAAGACTCAAGCAAAGGTCGTTTAGTGGACTCCCTACTGGACGTCATGGCTTCCACAAGTTTCCGGCAGCCAAATTTCCCGTGCCACCAGCTCCATGCCTGAAATCTGTGCGGAGCTGCATAATTTATTTAAATCTTCATTTGAATGTATTTTACATATAATTAGCTAGCACGGGACTAAAGTATCCAGGCCCGCTAGCCTTCTTTCCCCCTCCGACCCCCTCCCAGGAGTCTTTCACTCCAACAGGATTTATGATAGCTCCCCACTTACGGGGACCTGTCGGCCCAACTCACTTGGAGTGAAGGGAGGCCATCGAGGACTCTCCACCCCCTTCCCCCACCCAGAGGTTCAGGGGTAAGGTGTGGGTGCCCCCTGCCTATTGCCAACTTGGCATCTGGAAGTGCCAATGGGGCAGGGTTTAACAGGGGTAAGGCCTCTGGTGGCAGATTGGTGTGTGAGGGAGGGGTCCTGCCATCACCATCTGGCAGTGACAGAGGGATGGGGGCCAGTGATTGGAGCTGGCCATCATGGTGAGGGGTGGGTTCGAGGCTGGTTCGGTCAGCAACTGGGGCGTAGAGGGGTCTATGTGCCAGCAATGCAGGGATCATGGGGCTGGCCAGAAATTGGGTGGCCAATAGTGCAGAGTCACTGCGTGTGTGTCACTCAGCCTTTTGCTGCCGGCCTCTCCATTGATTTGTCGCATGAATCACACTAGTGCACTCTGCAATGCACAGAGTGAGAGAGATTTATTCTGAAACTCCTGCTGAAAAAAGCCAGCAGGATTTACCCCAATTTTTACATGAATTTGACACTTAGAATTCTTTTGGGAGAATCGCCCCATGAGTCTAATTGCTGCAGCTTTTAACTTTTGGAGATTGAAGTTTTTAAACTTTTTGTTTTTCTTTGTTGCTTCTTTCTTTTATCAAATGTTCCTTTCCCTCCTTTAATTTTGCTTTCTGCACTTGATTTCTATACCCTTCCTGCTTCACTCTCAGTGCAGTTTGTGAACAATGCTTCAATCTGGTTGGTGAAAGAGGTACAAAGTTGTCTGCCTGAATGTGCAAAAATTTATGGCATATGAAAATGATTTTCAATGCTCTGACGAAAATATTTTCAATAAAGTTTGTTTCATTATTTAATGTGAATGCCTGATCTGAATAGCATTTAAAAATTATATGATAAGGTGATTAGATTTTTTTGTACTATTTTGAAGTCGAATTGTATCATGAGAAAAGATGAATTATTATAGAAGCCAAGAACAAATTTCACATTTCACTTAACTTCAAAAATTCAAGATACATCCAACAACAACGTGCAGTAATTACTGTTCAGAACCCTTAATAACATGACTTGAAATCATTGATTGTCTCCACTTCCACTATCCTTATGGATAGCAAGTTCCAGGTCATTACCATTCACATATTCCCACCCTTCTTGCCAAACCCTAAATCAGAGCCCTTGAATCCTGTACCGTTAGCTCATGAGAAGTTTTTCCGTCTTCCTTATCCAAACCTGCGATAATCCTCTTCACCTCTTTCAGTCTCTCCTCAACCTTCTTTGCTGCGAGGAGAATAATCTCAACTTTCCTAACTTAACATTGTAACTAAAATCCTCCATCCCTGTAACCATTCTGGTAAATCCCTTCTCCACCCTCACATTCTTCCTAAATATGGTGAGCAGAACTGAATGCAGTATTCTAGATGGGGCTTGACCATGCAGGTTCAGTAGAACTTGCCTGCTTTTGCAATCAAAGGTTCTATTTATGAAGTCCAAGTTCCCCTTTGCTTAGCAAACGATTTTCTCAATATTTCCTGCACCTTCAAAGATCAATACACATGCATCTCCAGATCCTTCTTTTTCTGAACACTCTTTAGCACTATGCCATTAAGCCAATATTGCCTTTCCCTACTCCTTCTGTGAAAATTACTTAATTAACTCTATATTAAATTTCATCTACCATTTATCTATTTTGCGACCCTATCTGTATTTTCTCCCTTAGAAAACTCCACCATCTACCATCCTTCAGTCTGAAAAACAACCATTTACCACAACTTGCTGTTTTTTGTCTATCAGCTAATTTTTGAATCCAATTAGATAATGACTCCCCTATTCTATCAGCCTCAATTTTGCTAATCAGCTTTTTATGTGGCATTTTGTCAAACACCTTCTTAAAATCTATGCAGGCAACATCCACCTTGTTCTCTTCATCAATCTATTTGGTTAGTTCATCTAAAAATTCAATTAGATTAGTCAAGTATGATTTGCTTTTTACAAATTCATGCTGGCTATCCTGAGTTAACTCCAGCCTCTCCAAGTGGTAGTTGATTTTTTTTTTCCCCTCAGATTACTATTTCTAAAAGCTTATCCACTATCAATATTAAACTAACAGGCATGTAGTTGCTGGGACTGTCCTTGTATTCTTTCTTGAATAAAGGTGTCACATTTGCCACTCTCCAATCCTCTGGCACCTTCTCCACATCTACAGAGGATTGGAAGATTATTGCAAGCCCTCCCACTATATCCATCACCACTTGCTTCTGCAACCTTTATGTAAACCTACTAAATCAGGTAACTCATCTACCCAAGTATACTTAGCCCTTCCTGTGCCACCACATAATCAATTTAAAACCTATTCACTGCTTCTACTATCTCTGCCCCTATTTTGTCAGATTCCTCTTCCTTAAGAAAGGCCAATACAAAGTACTCATTAACTACTCAAGCCTTGATCTGCACTTCTAAGCGTATAGCACTTTCTTTGTCTCTAACAGGGCAAACGCCACCTTTTATTATTTATTTATTACTTTTGTTCCCTTGAATTTAACTGCCATTCTATTCTAATTTTCTCTCCTTCCCTTTTCCTCATCATTTCCCCTCTCAAACTATTGTATTGGCCCTGTTACTCAATTGAAAATTTGTCTGATATGCATCATGCACCCTCTTTTTGTTGTGTTTCATCATAATCTCTAGCTCCCGTCTTCCAGAGTCTCATTTTTGGTTCCTTTAACTTTCACCCTTGTTGGAATGCATCCAGTTTGTTCCTGAAGTATCTCTGCCTTAAAGATCATCCATTGTTCCATTACAACTCTTCCTGTCAGGCTTTGGTTTAATTTTATGTTGTCTATATCCTGTCTCGTGTCATTGAAATGAGCCCTCTTCCAATCTAAATATTCAACATTATATGATCCATTGCTTTTCTCCATTACTAATCTAAACCTTATGATAGAATGATCAGTCTTTTCCAAGAGTGCTCCCACAAACACTTGATCCATCTAATCTCCCAGCACGAGACCCAGCAAGCTTCCTTTCTAGTTACATTGGGAACATACTGACCAAGGAAATTCCCCTGAACACATTTTAGGAGGCTGCATCAGAACTTTTTAAATTTCTCATAGGAAAATCAAATATTTTGCAGAATGGACAGACTGCATTATTGAAAACATCTTTATATTCAAGAGTTAATGCCGTCCAAAGCTCTTCAGTTCTCATTTGTATAAAGTTTATTCGCTCATACCTGCGTTTGAAGTGAGCTGCTGACAGCTAGAAGAGACTGGATAAAATTAGGAGGGCAGTAAGTACGAGCAAAGGCCATTAACTCCTGCCGAGTTGTCAGGTCATGATACCCATCTGACTGCCCCAGTTTGCTGCACACCTGCCAACCAGCACTGTAACCTTTGGGAGAAAAATAAACATCCACCTGTTCATTTCATTAATTAAAGATAGGTCATCACCTCTTTTTGCATGCTTAATTTTTAACTTTAATTCACTACAGAAATGCAGCAGAAATAAAGCTTCACTTACTTTTTTCAACAAAATGGAGATAAATACCTGTTGCCATTTTGTACACAAGTACACTTCAAACAATATTGTTCCTGAGAGTAAATTTATTCAGTAGGCTTTAAAAAAGGAAATTTGATAATACAGAAAACTGAAGGAAAAAAATGCAAAGTAAAAATGGATGGCTTTTAAAACTAATAGAAATCCAAAATAAAATGTAGGCAATGCATACATTTTGTTACACACGTGATTAAAAGCTAAAAGGGTTGTAGAAAGGACTGTGTTTCTGCCTCTCAGGATTGTGATGGACTCAGGCCAACTGTGTATTTGATCATGCCATATATGTGAAGTAAAAGCTTAACAGACCAGCTGGTCTTATCCAGTTATTTACACATATTATGCATGTTCATATAAAAGATGAAAAGTAAACGAAAGAGCATTAGGCAAAATGAAAAGGTGATTTAATAAACAATTAGGACCGATATAAACCACCAGAGGTTGGAAGTGCCTTTGCAATGAGAAAGTAGTAAAAAAAAATACAAAACTGAAAAATTAATATGGTGAAACAGTTTGGAAACCCTGATGGATTACTGTAGTATACTGTGTACGAGGTCAATACAAATGACAGAATTCATGCATCAGCTCCTTTCTGGGACATGCTACTGACACTTATTGTTCCTGCTGCCTACGTTTAGCAAAATCCCTGAAATGCTGGCAAACACCCCAAAGAAAAATGCCATATTTTTGGTTCAGAATGCAGGCAAGTGATAAGGAAAAGGCACAAACTTACAACAGCCAGCAACACTGAATGTGTTCCAATTCAACAAAAAAAATCCTTCAACATGGATCTGTTGAAATTTAGGCTAATATGCAACATGATGGCTGCATTGTTAAAAGCTGATTGTTCACATTTGTTAAGTAGGGAATTAATTATGGACGCTGGATGGACTGCAAGATTCTGCATCAGTTTCCTTCTTGAAACATTATTAGCATAATTTGCTAATATTCAGCTGCAACCTGGTTAGACCGCCAGCTAGCAAACATGTTTTGTTTATTTAACAGGATATAGTTTAGTACTATAATCTTGTATCTTCCATTGCCAAAATGACTGGAACTAAATGCTGGTTTACTGGACCAATAAGAAGTCTCACAACACCAGGTTAAAGTCCAACAGATTTATTTGGTAGTAAACACCATTAGCTTTCGGGGTTTGCCCCTTCGTCAGGTGAGTGGGAGTTCTGATCACAAACAGAGCACATAAAGGCATACACAGTTTACAGAATTCTGATTAGAATGTGAGTCTTTATAGCTAATCAAGTCTTAAAGGTGCATGACAATGTGAGTGAAGAAAGCATTAAGCATAGGTTAAAGAGATGTGTATTGTCTCCAGACAGGACAGTAAGTGAGATGTTACAAGCCCAGGCAAGTCATGGGGATTACAGATACTGTGGCATGAACCCAAGATCCCGGTTGACGCCGTCCTCATATGTCCGGAACTTGGCTGTCAGTCTCTGCTCAGCGACTCTGCGCTGTCATATGTCGTGAAGGCCGCCTTGGAGAATGTTTACCTGCAGATCAGAGACCGAATGCCTGTGATCACTGAAGTGTTTGCCAACAGGAAGGGAACAGTCTTGCCTGGTGATTGTCAAGCGGTGTTCATTCATCCGTTGTCGTAGCGTCTGCATGGTCTCCCCAATGTACCATGCCTCGGGACATCCTTTCCTGCATCATATCAGGCAGACAACGTTGGCCGAGATGCAAGAGTATTTGCCGTTACCTGGTGGATGGTGTTCTCAAGTGAGATGGTGGCATCAGCGTCAATGATCTGGCATGTCTTGCAGAGGTTGCTGTGGCAGGGTCGTGTGGTGTTGTGGTCACCGTTCTCCTGAAGGCTGGGTAGTTTGCTGCGACCAACGGTCTGTTTGAGGTTGTGCAGTTGTTTGAAGGCAAGAAGTGGGGATGTGGGTTTTCCACACCGACCTCCTCAGAAGACAAACACAGGACATGGTGGACAGAGTACCCTTCATCGTCCAGTACTCCCCCAGAGCGGAGAAGCTACGACATCTTCTCCGGAGTCTTCAACATGTCATTGATGAAGGCAAACAGCCCGCCAAGGCCATCCCCACACCCCCACGTCTTGCCTTCAAACAACCGCACAACCTTAAACAGACCATTGTCCGCAGCAAACTACCCAGCCTTCAGTAGAACAGTGACCACAACACTACACAGCCCTTTGCACAGCAACCTGTGCAAGACATGCCAGATCATCGACACGGATGCCATCATCTCATGTGAGAACATCATCCACCAGGTACACGTCACGTGCTCTTGTAACTCGGCCAACATTGTCTACCTGATACACTGCAGGAAAGGATGTCCTGAGACATGGTGCATTGGGGAAACCATGCAGATGCTACGACAACGGATGAATGAACACCGCTGAACAACCACTAGGCAAGGCTGTTCCCTTCCTGTTGGCGAACACTTCAGCAGTCCCAGGCATTCGGCCTCTGATCGGGTAAACGTTCTCCAAGGCGGCCTTCACAACACACAACAGCGCAGAGTTGTTGAGCAGAAACTGTTAGCCAAGTTCCGCACACATGACGATGCCCTCAACCAGCATCTTGAGTTCATGTCACGCTATCTGTAACCCCCATGACTTGCCTGGGCTTGCAACATCTCACTTACTGTCCTGTCTGGAGACAATACACATCTCTTTAAGAACATATGTTGGACTTTAACCTGGTATTATGAGATTTCTTACTGTATTTATCCCAGTCCGACACCGGCATCTCCACATCATGATTACTAGACCAATAACTTGACTCATTAGTTCCCAATTATCCAATATTCTGCACAGTACTTGACATTGAAAGGTAATTATTATATTGTGTAGTCTGTTTAAAAGCAACACATTTCAACTTATCAATTCAACCTGTGACCAAAACTCTGTACCAATTTTATTTTAACTACCAACATATGTGCTAGTCTGCAATTATTGTTTTTTTTGAAAGTGTAAACAGTGGCCTGGCAAAGATTTGGAACTGTATGCATGTGCGATGGAAGTTATTCTGGTGTAGATTTGTGCCAATTCTCATTTCATGGAAATTAAGAAAGTGATTACTTAGTTTTTTGTAGCCTTCAAATTCTCACATCTTTTTCCTTTAGGCAGGAAAAGACCAAAAAAATGAAGACTGAAACATTGCTAGCGCTTTGAACAATCACCAGATGTCTCAAAGTGAAGTACTTCTGAAGTGTAGTAATTGTTGAAATGTAGAAAATGTGGCACCACAAACAGTAATATCCAGATAATTTTTGTTTTTGCAATATTTTGTACTGTTGAAGGTTTTGTTATACCTCCAACAGTACAGCATTGCTCAGTACTTCACTGTGCTGTCAGCTGTATTTTGTGCTCCAGCCCTGAAGTGGGACTTGAACCCACAGCCATGTGACTCAGAGGTAATGGTGTAATCAACTAAGACATGGCTGGCAATTAATAGAGTTCTTGATGGCATCACTGAGATCATAGATAGAGAAGGATTTTCATAGAACAATTGTGAACATATTACACAAATGATAATTAGCTATAATTAAAGCACATGGATTTGGCCAGTAAGATAGCAAACTGTTTGAGAGTTGGTTGAGCAAATAAAAAGGGATATGCTGGAATAATCACATGTGAAAAATGGTGCTGCAGCCATATATTTTCATTCTACATATAAATGACTGATTTCAGAATAGAAGGTAGGCTTCTGAGGAGTATTATTACCCAAAGTACTCCTTAGTTTATAAATTAATTTTAAAAGCTTCGACATGTAGATTGAGATTTCGAGTGATCAAACATGAAACTGCTCTATAATAGCAAATAACTTTCATTTATACTTATTTATGCAATAGATGTTAAGAAATCATGGCTGAAAGGCAGTCTTCTAGGAGCATGCAATTGATTCTGCTACCTATTAGTACAAAACATGCTGAGAATTCAACTTGGGCAGAGTCATATTTCATCATTTTATTGGCATATGCGCACATCCAACTACTCAGAATCTGTGGGAGTGACTCAATCCTCAACTGTAGCTCTCCAGGGGTCACATAACAATGCAGGCAAATTAGGCATAGCAAGAAAAATAGGAAGTAGAAGATGAAGAGAAAGTAATAGAAAAACACCTGCAAGAATATCCCATTCTGCTTCAGTCAAATTTAAACCGATTTACTTAGTAACTGTTCAAAACAGTCCCTGTAATTGTGAACTTATATGCTTATATAATGAATTTGTGGTGAGATTGAATATTAAGATCAGAAAAATAACTTCAAGAGATCTAAACCCCTCTTTTCGAGCAGTGATGAAGGAAGGCTAAATTAGGCTAATAAAAAAAAACACAATCATGGTTTGAGTACATTAACACAAAACTGGCTTAAGAGTGAATGATCTTACACTATGGAGGGTGCTATGGCGAGCTGTCATTATAAAGGCAGCTCCAACTGAACAACAAGTATTCCTCATTTAAAACATGTATTTTGATTTTATAAAATGGATGCAATTTGCTTTTAGAATGCATTTTGTAAAACTTCAGCCAACAGCAAGGTATAACAGAGCTTGATGGGATGAGGTTATAGATAGGGCCTGCATTCCATGGAACAATGGGTCTACTAAATGCGACCACTTTATCAGCGCTTATGTGGAACAAAATGATTACCAATGCCAATTTGATGAACAGAACTATACAGCTCGAAACTGATAATGCAGGTGCAATATAGACATTAGGAGTTTCTCAGGGTCAGATGAATGGGTTTGAACCTGTGGGAATCATTGCCCTGTGTTGCTGGACAATTGAAGGAAAGAACATCTGAAATTATGAACAAATAAGATTCCACGAAATCAGGCTGTAAATTGTTATTGGCTGGAATTGGTGACAGTGATGATTACTGACTGATTTGTCTTAATGTTTACTGGATTATGCCCACCAGAAAGATAGGAAATATGATTTTGGAAATGTATAATTGCCCTCACAGAGGCATTGTTTTTCAGAGTGATACTGGGTTGCCTGTATTCTCTACCTGGAGCGATGGGCTACTTTATATTATTCTCCCATTCGATCGTTTGGTTAACAAAGTCATGTCTTGAAATCAGTACACTGAGTTTCATGAGTCTCTGTACTTGGCTTAAGTTTAGCAATACATAGCCTCAAGAGAAAACCCAGTCAACGAGCGAATACAAAATCAGTATGATCAAAATTCAGAAGTCACCTGCAGACATAAGCTCTTGGCAATGGATACTGGCCATTTTGTAATCTTGATACTGAAGAGCCTGTTCTGCCAGGAGAACCAATACCTGTCCTTTCCTCTGTGCCTTATCCTGTCCTGTTTATATTTGAATAGCAAAGACAAAATAATGTAAATCAGACAATACTTTCCAACTAAGTGATGTGCTTTAAAATGAATTATCAACCAAAACATCTGCTAAAGATAGTCAACTGACAAGATTAGCATAAACATGTAACCAGGAAACAATTTGCAAACTTAACTTGTGATGTATATTCCATACTGATATTATAATAAGCTGATTTAACAAACATACAAATATCGCAACAGCTAGTCAGAGACGCACTGAGAATCAAGTGAGCAGATTTCTGCCAATAAATACTTTATAAAATCACTGAAATGCTATCTAATTTGATAGAACAGACCACCAAGAACAAGCACTTACCTGCTACCCTGAGCAAATCTGCAAGCCCCAGGAGCTTTTTTGATTGCATGTAGGCTGTTGGACATTGAGCAATGCACTCTTTTATGAGTTGGAGTCGGTCTGGGCACATGCGTACTATAATGAGACAAGACAGAAGAAAAGAAAAATACCACTTCTTTATATTAAATTGATGCATTTCCACTACCAAGAGGAAACCTTGCTGCAACAACAGTATCTTGACTGCAACAATTTGTGCCCACCATAACAGTTGACAAACATGTTCAATAAACTAAGCTTTAATGAAGAACACATATTATTGAAATTAAATTTCTGAAGTAATTTCTTTAATATCTCAGTTTACCATACCAGGTCTACAGGGTTTCAGTCCTATTTATCCTATGAGATGCAGAGCTTGGTGAACAAGCTGTCCAGTCTTCCATGTCACGCTCATCCTAAAAACCACAGAATGTATGGAAGGTGGCCATTCAGTCTATCGAGTCTGTGCCAGCTCTTCATTACAGCTGTCCACTTAATCCCATTTTCCTGTCCTCTTCCAAAGCCAAGCAATTTATTCCTTTTCAATTATTATCGAATTTGCTTCCATAGTTTTTTTCAGGCAGCACACTCCAGCTCATAACACCACATTGCATAAAAATGTTTTGTTCACGTTGTCACTGCTTCGTCTACAAATTAACTTAAATCTTTGTCCTCCATTTACCAATCCCTGCATCGATGCAAACGGTTTCACCATTTATCCTATCAAAATGTTTCAAAAGCTTAAACACATTTATTAAATCTCTAACTTCCTGTATTCCAAGGAGATAAACTTGCTGGGGTGGGGGGGGGGAAAGAAGAAGAAGAAAAGGGAGGGAGAGAGGGAGGAGGAGGAGGAGGAGGAGGAGGAGGTCAGCGGCATAAATCACACTGGGTTTTTCAGTGGCGTTTTCAACATTAATCTCCCAGACTATGCACTACAGAGGGCACTAGGGTGAATCATTGTACAATCTGGGGGCAGGGCCTATTCTCGCTGAAGAGGCTGAAATCAGCGCACTGAGCGGGCCCCCACGCATGCGCCAATCTTTGGCAGATCCAAGAACAAAGAAAATTACAGCACAGGAACAGGCCCTTCAGCCCTCCAAACCTGCACCGACCATGCTGCCTGACTGAACTAAAACCCTCCACTCCTCCAGGGATCATATCCCCCTATTCTCATCCTTTTCATGTATTTGTCAAGACACCCCTTAAAAGTCACTGCCATATTTGCTTCCACTATCCCCCCCTGCAGCGAGTTCCAGGCACCCACCACCCTCTGTGTAAAAAAACTTGCCTGATACAAACCTTGTCCTTTGCACCTTAAACCTATGCCCCTAATAACTGACTCTTCCACAGGAAAAAGCTTCGGACTATCCACTCTCTCCATGCCCCTCGTAATCTTATAGACCTTCATCACGCTGCCCCTCAACCTCCAATGTTCCAGTGAGAACAAACCAAGTTTCTCTAACCTCTCCTCAGAGCTAATGCCCTCCATACCAGGCAACATGCTGATAAATCTTTTCTGTACCCTCTCCAAAGCCTCCTCATCCTTCTGGCAGTGTGGCAACCAGAATTGAACACTATATCCCAAGTGAGGTCTAACTAAGGTTCTATAAAGTTGCAACATGACTTGCCAATTTTTAAACACCCTGGCCGATGAAGACAAGTGTACCATATGCCTTCTTGACTACCTCCTCCACCTGTGTTGCCACCTTGAGTGAGTGAACAGTGTACCTGGACACCCAAATTGCTCTATCAATACTCTCAAGGGTTCTGCCATTTGCTGTATATTTCCCATCTGTATTAGACCTTCCAAAGTGTATTATCTCACATCTGTCCAGATTAAACTCCATCTGCCATCTCTCTGCCTAAGTGTCCAACCAATTTATATCCTGCTGTATCCTCAATTTTGAATTCCTACCAACTTACACTTGAAAGCCTCCTCCATGCCAGATGTTGATTTGCCCTCAAACATCTGCCCTCAATCTACATTCTTCAGTTCCTGCCTACTATTGTTGCAATTAGCTTTTCCCTCATTTAGCGCCTTCACTTGAGGACCACACATCTTTATCCATCAGTACCTTAAAGCTCACTGAATTGTGGTCACTGTTACCAAACTGCTTCCCTAATGAAACAGCGACCACCTGGCCGGGCTCATTCCGTAATAACAGGTCCAGTGTGGCCCCTTCCCTAGTTGGGCTATCTACATACGGTTTCAAGATGCCCTCCTGAATGCTCCTTACAAACTTTGCCTCATCCCTGCCTCAAGCATTAAGTGAGTCCCAGTCAATATAGGGGAAGTTGAAATCACCTACCACAACAACCCTGTTATTTTGGCAAGGTGTAAAAGTCTGTCTAGATATTTGTTCATTTATCTCCTGCAAACTGTTAGGAGGCCTATAGTAAACCCCCAACATTGTGACTATACCCTTCCTATTCCTGAGCTCTACCCACATTGCCTCAACGTATGAGCCCTCTGAGGGGTCCCATACCACCCCCCCCACTCACCTGTACAAACATTGCTGGCCTCCCCAACTCCCACTGACATGGACACTGTTGGCCTCCCGGCCTCCCCATCCCCCACTGACCTTGACGTCGCTAGCCTGCGCATCCCTCCTCCACCAGCCTTCACATACAGAGCGCTGTATGCAATGCACATCCCCTGTCTGCGAGCATTCCCCCTCGTTGAGCACTGCACTCCCTCCCTGATACAGCACCTTGTTGACTTCACCTAAACAGCAGCTTTGGAGGTGGCTCATCCTCTGTTGAAACCAGATTGCCTGAACATTATTCATGATAAAATTTAACTAATGGGCCCATGATGACCTAAATTGACTGCACCTGGACTCCCGTGACAAGCCAGAGCAGTATATATATAAACTACAATGATGGACACACAGGCAGTCACGCCAGGAAGATGGCGCTCAAAGTACTCCCAGATTTTCCGAGAGTGAGCAGGCCCGCCTGCAGGACACAATGGAGGAGAGGTGCCAGCTGCTGTACCTCATTCAGGGCCGTTGCTTAAGGCATCTTATAGCAAGTGCCATATAAGAGGCAGTGGCATCTGCAGTAAATGCCAGGACACTGACCCCCTCGATCTGGAGAGCAGTACCATAAGATGAATGACTTTGTTCGAGCACCAAGGGCGAGTGCACATCCCATTCTAAAATCTGTACATGTGCTGTGCTTACAATGTCAAATCATCCCTCAAGGACAACCAACAGTGTCTAGGTCAAAAGTAATAGACCACCTGCACTATTTTCCACCATCTCCCATCATGGCCCCTGCCAAGCCCCCGACCCATTGCCCCACGTGTTTGTGTTCCAAACCCTTACTGCTACATGGGCCCAGGTGACAATGTGCATTCAGAGAATAGGTAGGAGTCAGACATGAATACCACCAAGGGCAGGATCCCACTGTATACAACAGCAAGTCATCATCATCCTCCAGCCTTCACCACAGGCTCGCTACCAGCGCCAGCCCAGGTGGGGGATGAGAGGGTGGGGTCGGGGAAGGGTCATGTGGGTTGAGGGGTCAGCTTGGGGCTGTGGGGGTGGCGGCAGCTGCTGTGGCTCCAGGGGTGTGGTGTAAGGGAGTTGGAAGCAGCCCCACACTGGACATCACCAGCTACATGAAGCGCGCTGCAATCAGAGCCTCCCTTGCAGCCCTGCCCTCTATCAATGAAAGGTTGTCCCTTGAGGGGATCACAGGGCAATGTGTGTCACATTCACTCCCCCTGCAAATAGGGCATCCTGGCAATGGTGGCAAAGCCTGCAGCTGGGGCCTCCTGCTGACCCTATCCAACATCAAAATGGATGTATTGGCCTGCCAGGGCACACAAGACATCTGTGACCTATCGAACACATCTGTGGACTGAAGCCTGAGAGATTCCACAGAGGTCACCATTGGGTGCCTAAAATGACCCTGTTGCATAGACTGCCGTCACCTTAACTTCAACTGGGAGCGGGTGGCTGCCCCTCCCCTCAGGTCAAGGTGTGCCAGGTTCGCGAGCACCTCACACAGGTGCCAGACTATGTCGTGAGATCGGTGGAGCCAGCAACAGCACATAACCTCCGACAGCCCCCCAAATGATGTTCTGGTCTGGTACAGAATAGGCCTCTACATTCTCCTTGTCCTGGCCACCCTGTCGGGAATTGCTCTCCCACCTCATGGCTCTCAGCAGCAGCCCCCTGCCCTTCTTCCTGAGGGCCTGCCACAGCCTGTTCCTGGAGGGGCCTACCTATGCCCTGCACCTCTTGAGCCGCCCCCTCCTCCTCAGCTATTACCATGATGGCCAGCTCCAGTCAATTAGACCATTCTGCACAGTGGGGGTTATAGAGAGAGATTGATAGATACAAGTCTTGCTTGCAACTACTCCAGCAAACACCCACTCCCCCCTCATTGGGACCAGTATCCCCCACTTGTTGGTGCTGACAACACAACACAATCCGTGGAGCCATGCCTCACCTGATTAGGTTGCCTGCTATTGGCATCATTAACATGGCAGGCAGGGTGAAGATGCAGGTTGGTGTGAGAGTGCAACCATTGCACTCCCTTGAGCCACTGCCATGAGTGCAACCACAGCATTCCCTCCCAGGCATGTATTCCAGGGTCAAGCACAGACTCCTTTTTGTCACAAGATGGGTTCCCATTCAGAGTACATGCAGTATGAATGACTATATCAACCAAAGCACCCCTGCTTGGAGCACCAGCTGCCTGAACTGATGAGCTCTCAAGCAGCACATGGTGCACCTCTACCCCTCACCCTCTCTCTAAAATACTAGCACTCAGTCCAGTCCCTCACCAAATCTTACAGCCAGAACAGCATACAGCAGCCTGATTAGCACACAGTAAAGGCCCCACCTCGTAGAGACTACATGGAATATCCTGGGCCTGGGGACAGCACATCCAACTCTCCATGAGCTTCCCCACACCAAGCAGAAATTTTCCAGACCCTGCCTCCTACCTCCCCTGCATTCCAGTGGCTGCAACTCCATAATATTTACCTCCTGTCCACTGCTGCCAGGTCCCCGACTTTTAAACAGCGGTTGTAAACCTCAGTGAGACGTCATGCCAGAGAGAGGCGAGATGCTAGAGGGGGTTGGGGTTCTAGTCGCAGACCCGCTAATTAGATGTTAAAGTCTGTTAACACATGATAATATCTGTTTCGCTGATTTTCAGCGTGGAACCATCGATGCAAAAATACATAGGCTGGGAGTTGCATGGAGGCCCGGACACCCAACGCAAATCAGATACCGCTAGAGTCTCCCAGCCTGAGTGCAGCGGGAATGGGAGAATCTCTTAGTCATTTCATTGCTGGTACCATTCTTGTAAATCTCTACTGCAAATTCTCTTCGGCTTCGACATCCTTCCAACGATATGGTGCCTAGAATTTAACACATTTAGCTGGTGGCTAATCAGTATTTTCTAAATAGAGGCATAATTTCTTTGCTTTTATGAACTCTGCCTTTACTTATAAAGCCAAGGATCCCATATGTCTTTTTACTATCCTTCACAATTTTTCTCCGCTAAAGTCTTGTGCTCATCCGTTACCAGATCCCTTCATTCCTTGCAGGCCTTTACATTTTTCGCAGTTTATAATGCCTGTCCTCATTCTTTGTACCAAGATTAATCATTTCACACTTCCGCCAAATTTCATCTGTCATGTGTCTGCCCATTTCACCGATCTGTAACATCCTCTTGAAATCTGTTATTAGTCTCTTCATTGTCACACTTCTGAGTTTCGTGTCATCTGCAAATTTTGAAATTACACTCCACACCAAAGTCCAAACCATTAGTATACATGAAAAGCACAACATCAACTCTTGGGGAACAACACTGCACACTTCCTTTCAGTCCAAAAAATAACCATTCACAACTCCTCTCTACGCCTTAACCAATTATGTATCCGTGCAGCCTCTGCCCATTTAATCTACAGGGTTTCATTTTGCTAATGAATGTGCTGCATTATGTAGAACTTCATCAAAGTCAAGAAGGAGCAGCTTTTTTTTTATATGTGCAAAGCCACGAAGCAACTATTTTTTGAAAAGCTGAAGCAAGATCTTCACTGAACAATTGAAGGGACATGGAGGACACTAAGATGGAAAGATTCAACTACTGCAGGTGTGAATACTGAGGATGTGGAGCTGAACAAAGCTAACAAATGTAGAATGCAGCAGGATGCAGCTGAATGCAGATAAAATGAGGAATAGGAGAGAACAAAATCTGCATTAACAAAACAAATCAAAGTTTGAATCATCAATACCAACACAGATTGAGTGCCCAAAAGGACATGAATTTGGTCCAATAATTCTTAAGAGGGGATAATAAACTTGACAGCAGAAGTATCACAAATTGCATTAATACACATCAATGATTATAATGGAAGGATATGCCATTTCCAGACCGATAATTTAGAAATTAGGTTAACTGAGAAGAATGAGTACAACAGTTTCATTAGCAAAACTGCTTTTTTTTTTGTTGATCATAACCATAGTTCTGTTCAATCATTCATCACAATGTTCAACGTCTATTAAGTAGGGACAACAGAATTGAAGAATGACTCAGTTTCTTAAACTGTTAGTATATCACATTTGGACTTTTTTTCTGTTCCAAATTTAAATTTTGCAGGCAAGGAAAAGCATAAACTACTTAATGGATGAACAGTTTTGATAAACCTAAAATCTCTGAATCAATTCATCATCAAACCTTAAGTTGCTTCCATATCCAAGCTGGTTGTCGTATTTCTAATTATCTTGCAACAATGTCTTTTCGCAAAAATTGTATGAAAGATTACACTGAACACTCATTAATTGGTCTGGGCACTGTTTTTTAACAGCTGGTTAATTATGCTGACAAAGACATGTACAACATTTGCAAAGTACATGCAAGTTTTTACTTAAAATTTCTAATCATTTCTCAAGTAAAATCAATCACTGCAATATGAAACACTTTGGTAAAGGAACTACAGCTTTATGAATTAAAGCAGCACATTTCCCGAACCAAACAGGAGTGGAAACTGAAAGTAAAAGGGAATTATTTCAAAATATATTGACATTAAACTCTCATGAAGTAATAATAAATGCATGGAAGTCCCTATTCCTCTCACTATATAACGTGAAAAATCCAAAATTAGACAGTTAACAATAAAACTGAAGTTAAACCATGCACGACAAATCTGTTTCACACTTTCAACATGGAATCCATGCAACTAAGTATTTCTAAATTTATTTTATGCATTCCTCTATTGCCAAGCAATTCAATGGATGAATCTTGATATCAATGCAACATAGATTACAAATTATCTATTATTTCTACATGCTGCAAACTTAGCATCTTCTGTCCATTGTGATTACCCAAGTCTTAATTGTAGAGTGACTGAGGTTTCACTTTGTATTTACACAATGATAAAGTCAATGCCAGAGCATTTGTTACAGACCAGTATCAACTTTTCCTTTCTTTCTCTTTAAACCTTGTATTGATTAGAATACTGGCAGATACGGATGAAGAACCTTGCCAAGAGGTTTAGGCGTTGTTAACTTTCTCAGAAATATTTTTAGATATTTTCTTCAGATATTCCAAATTCTGGAAACAGTTCAAGAGGCTGTTAAAATATTTTACATTCAGATACTGCACACATTCAAAACAAAGAAAGAGGTGTTGTGATCTTCACTGCTTCATGGAACTCTCCTATTAGTCAGATGCTTTAAGCAAAATTATGTTTCACTCTTTTGTTTATCCCTCTTGTGTTAATGTCTATAGTTTGAATTACTGTGTTTTGATGGAACTGCTTGCGGGATGCAGTACAACATATTGATTTGATTTAAAATGCAATGTACCTGAAGGTAATCCCACTGTTATTTTATTATACTATGAATCAGTTCACAGCAACAATGAAGGAAGAAAAAAAGTTTATTCAACACTTTGTACCCTTTGGATATAAACTGCATAAATCAACACAATTACTGTATTGGCATTCATTGGATATATGTTTGTGGAGTACTGCATCTCATTTGGAAATTTAATCCAAGTTTTAAATTGCATTTTTGGATCCTAAAGGACTTCATTGAATAGAAATGAGTACATAATAGGCCAAGTTTAGTTCCATGTTTGAAGTGTAGAACGCAGTTGTAGTGCATTATTTATTAACCATGGTAAATTTGAACATAAATAAATTGGTAAACACAATGTTGAGCATATTTCAACATACTAGTCAATGTCACATGACACTGAAAACAAGATTAAATGCAGTCATCAGGTGAAGTGGGGAAGAAGGTGGGGGATAATTGGACTAGGGCAGGCAGACATGATTCAGAATCTATTTTATATTCATACTTCGATCCTTATTTCATTGTAAAACTATGGTTTTATATTGGCTGCAGCTAAATAGCAAAACTTACAGCATTTTAGGAAAGAAAATAACATTATTAATGGAATACAACAAAGGGACCTGGGGGTACACATTCACAAATCATTAAAAGTAGCAAAACAAGTTAACAAGGCAATAAAAATTCCAAACTAAATCCCGGGGTACATTTCTAGATAAACAAAATTGAAAAGCAGGAATGTTATGCAAAGCTTGTGTCAAACCATGGTTGACCAAAATTAGAGTACACTGGGCAGTTCTGGTTTCCTTACAATAAAAAAGGATGTAGAGACACTGGAGAAACTACAAAAAATATTAATTTCATCAGAACACATAGATTACCAGGAGTGATTGAATAAGCTAGGTGTTTTTATCTAGTAAAAAGGCTGAGGTTGAGCTATTAAAGGTCTTTAAAAATAATGGAGAAATTTGATAGGATGTGCATAGAGAATATATTAATATTTGTGAAGTCCAAAACTGGAGACAAAATAGAAAATATTTTTTCCTTTCATTTATTCATGGGATGTGGGCATTGCTGGCTGGGTTAGCATTTTTTTCTCATCCCTAATTATCCTTGAAGATCGTGGTGAGCAGCTTTCCTGAGCCACTGTAGACCCTGTGGTATAGGTACATCAACAGTGCTGTTAATCAGAATGTTCCAGGATTTGGTGACAGTGAATGAACTGCGATATATTTCCAAGTCAGGATGGTGACTGACTTGGGGGAAACTTCTAGGGGGAGGTGTTCCCATTTATCTGCTGCCCTTTCCTTTTAGGTGGAAGCATTTGGGAATTTGGAAAGTGCTGTTTAAGAAGCCTTGGTGAGTTCCTGCAGTGCATCTTGTAGATGATAAAACTGCTTTCATTAAGCGTTGGTAGTGAACGGTAGGAATGGGTTTGTGGATGAAGTGCCAATCAAGTGGACTGCCTTGCCCTGGATAGTATCAAGCTTTGCGATGTTGTTGGAGCAGCACTCATCCAGGGAAGTTCCGAATATTCCATTACACTCCTAACATGGGCCTTGTGGATGGGTGACTGATTCGCTGCAGTATTCCTAGCCTTTGACCTGCTCTTGTAGTCACAGTATTTATCTTGCTAGTCCATTTCAGTTTCTGGTCAATGGTACTGCCCAGGATGTTGTTAGTGGGGGATTCAATTATGAAAGTCAATGGGTTATGGTTAGATTCTCTTTTGTTGCAGATGGTCATTGCCTGGCACCTGTGTGGCATGAATGTTACATGTCAGTCCAAGCCTGGCTATTGTCCAGATCTTACTGCATTTGTACATGCACTGCTTCAGTACCTGAGTAGTTGTGAATGCAATCATCACCAAACATGCCCCTCTCTGAACTTCTGATGGAAGTAATGTCATTGATGAAGCGGCTGAAGATGGTTGGGCCTAGGACATCACCCTGAGGAACTCCCACAATGTTCTGGAGCTGAGATGACTGACTTCTAACAACCACAACCATATTCCTTTGCGCAGTTATGAATCCAAAAAGTTCCCCCACGTCTCCCCAATTCGCATTGATGCTTGTTTTGCTAGGCTTCATGATACCACATTCAGTCAAATGCTTCCTTGATATGAAGGACAGTCACTCTCACCTTTGAAGTTCAGCACTTTTGTCCATGTTTGAAAAAGGCTGTAATGAGATCAGGAGCTGAGTGGCCCTTGTGGAACCCAAACTGAGCTTCAATGAGCAGATTATTGCTGAACAATTATTGCTCGATAGTCATGCTGATGGCCCCTTCTGTTGCTTTGTTGATGATTGAGAGTAGACTGATGTGGTGATTGGCTTTGTCCTATTTCTTGTGTGCAGGACATACCTGGGCAATTTTCTACGTTGGGGGTAGATGTTGTAACTGTGCTGGAACAGCTTGGCTAGCTGTACAGCAAGTTCTGCAGCACAAGTCTTTAGTACTATGGTTAGAATATTGTCAGGGTACATCCCCTTTGCAGTGTTAGTGCCTTCACCCATTTCTTGGCAACACATGCAGTGAACTAAATTAGCTGCAAACTGGCATCCATGATATCGGGGACCTCTGGAGGAAGCAAAAATGGAGCCCACTCAACAGTTCTGGCTGGAGATTGTTGCAAATGTTTCAGACTTATTTACTGCACTGATGTGCTGGCTGCCCCATTATTGAGGATTAGGATATTTGTGGAGCCTCCTCCTCCAGTGAGTTGTTTAATTGTCCACCACCATTCACAGCTGGATGCGGCAGAAATGCAGAGCTTAGACCTGACCCATTAGTTGTGGAACTGCTTAGTTCTGTCTATTGCTTGCTGCTTATGCAGCCTGACGGCCAAATAATCTTGTATTGTAGCTTCACCAGGTTGACATCTCCATTTTAGGTATGTCTGGTGTTGCTCCTGGCATGCCCCCTAATTGAAATATAACTTAATAATGTAAGATAACGTAAACTTCATTTCCAATCAAATGAATTTCCTGAATTTTCCAATTCAGGAAAAACGTCTTTATAGAGTGCTTAGAATATGTAGCTACCTATCATGAGACAGAGGCAACCAGCTTTTAAGGCAAAGCTATATAAGCATCTGAGGGCAAAAGTAATTTTAAAAATATGCAGATAAGGTTAGATGAAGTAGCTGGGAGGATACATAAGTGCTGGCACAGATTAGTTGGGCCATATAGCATATTTCTGTGGTGTAATTTCTGGGAGATGCAGAAAGAGCTACCACTGGCAAGAGGATGCAATTGCAGTGCATATAAAGGCACTGAAGTTTATATTGAAAAAGACTGACAAAATGTGACAGCAGGAAGTAATGTTTTGAGGAATTTAAGGTCAATTTTAAAAAAAGTTTTAGATCTATAAGTTGCACACTTCCTGTAAATGCTGCTTAAACAGATAACAGTTTACAACTACACCGACTTATAATTAAAAAATATACTTGCCTCCCATAGCATGTCAAAGCTGTAGGTTCTTTTCTCCATCGTGCTGAGGAAGGGCCAGCGATCTATGAGATGGCCAATTTGCCTTCTTGCTCTGCCTTCCTCCTACCCCAAACTTTGTCTTTTCCACATCATTGGCCAAATATTATCAAGGGTTAAGCCATATAAATCCATCCAGTGGGTTTGTTCAACTGTTTCCATTCCCCCTCACCTCTTGCCTAGTGTCTCCTCCCACTGCTTCTACTTTGTCTCTACTATTTTGCCTCATGTTCTTTTATGTGCAACATTTGTTTTGGGCACAGTATCAATTATGCAAAAGAAAGCTCTTATACCTTGCATGGGCAAGATCTTCATGTTGAAATCCTCGAGTAGACAGAGAGCATTAATGAGATCCAGCTCTTCTTGAATGACAGGGGAGCAGTCTGTGATGAGTTGTAAGCAGCATCTAGTAACAAAGTAAGGAATGTCGAGACAGTAAGAACATAAGAACATAAGAAATAGGAGCAGGAGTCGGCCAACTAGCCCTTCGAGCCTGCCCTGCCATTCAATAAGATCATGGCTGATCTGTCGTGGCTCAGTTCCACATTCCCGCCCTCTCCCCATAACCCTTAATCCCCTCTCTCATCAAAAACCCATCAACCCGCGTCTTAAAAATATTTAGCGAGGCAGCCTCCACCACTTCAACGGGCAGAAAATTCCAGAGATTCACCACCCTTTGAGTGAAGAAATTCCTCCTCAACTCTGTTCTAAACTGCCCCCCCCTTTATCTTGAGGCTATGCCCCCTAGTCCTACTATCCTTTCTGAGCGGGAAGAGTCTCTCCACCTCTATCCTATCCATCCCATTCATCATCTTATACGTCTCAATGAGATCTCCCCTCATTCTTCTAAACTCTAACGAGTACAAGCCTAATCTATTCAGCCTCTCCTATAAACCTCCTCTGCACTCCCTCCAAGGCTAAAATATCCTTGCGTAAGTACGGCGCCCAAAACTGCACACGGTACTCCAGCTGTGGCCTCACCAATGCCCTATACAGCCGCAGCAAGACCTCCCTACTTTTATATTCAATCCCCCTCGCTATGAAGGCCAGCATCCCATTCGCCTTCCTGACCACCTGCTGCACCTGCAAGCTGGGTTTTTGCGACTCATGCACAAGAACCCCGAGGTCCCTCTGCACCGTCGCCTGCTGCAGTTTTTCTCCACGTAAGTAATAATCCTTCCTACCATTATTCCTACCAAAGTGGACCACCTCGCACTTGCCAACATTAAATTCCATTTGCCATTTCCTGGCCCAATCGCCCAGCCTATCTAGATCCTTCTGTAGACTCTCCACACCCTCCGCACAATTTGCCTTTCCACCAATTTTGGTGTCATCAGCAAATTTCGACACCCTACACTCGGTTCCCTCCTCCAGATCATCTATATAAATGGTAAATAGCTGAGGCCCCAGCACCGACCCCTGGGGCACTCCACTAGTCACCAACCGCCAATCCGAATAGCACCCATTGACCCCCACTCTCTGCCTCCTATTTGACAACCAGTCCTCTATCCACGCTAACACCCTACCCCCAACTCCATGCCCCCTGACCTTCTGCAATAACCTCTTGTGAGGTACCTTGTCAAACGCCTTCTGAAAATCAAGAAAGACCACATCCACCGGCTCTCCTCTATCCACCGCCCTAGACACATCCTCATAGAACTCCAGTAAATTTGTCAGACACGACTTCCCTTTAACGAAACCGTCCTGCGTCTGCTCTATCAAGCAGTTCCCCTCAAGATGCCTCGCTATTTCCTCCTTGATGACGGATTCTAACATTTTACCTACAACAGACGTTAAACTAACAGGCCTATAATTCCCCGCCTTTTGCCTGGCACCCTTCTTCAACAACGGCGTAACATTAGCCGTTTTCCAATCTTCCGGCACTTCCCCGGAATCCAGCGACGTCTGGAAAATAACCACCAAGGCATCCACTATCACCTCTGCCATTTCTTTCAGGACCCTTGGATGCATTCCATCCGGTCCTGGGGACTTGTCCACAATCAGCCCCTCCAGTCTGTCGAGCACCACCTCTCTAGTAACAGTAATGTCATCGACACCCTCCAGTCCTACCACCTTTCCATCTCTAACATCCGGCAAATTATTCACGTCCTCCTCCGTGAAGACCGAAACAAAAAAGTTATTCAAGACCTCTGCCATATCCCCATCCCCTACCTCTAAGTCCCCCTTCTCATCCTCTAAGGGACCAACGTTCACCCTAGCCAGCCTCTTCCTTTTTATATATTTATAAAAATATATTATATATTTATATATTTATAAAAGTAATTGAATCTCAAATCATGCAGGCAAGGTGACATACTCAATAGCCTTTAATTATCAGTCACTGAAATGGCACAATGTAATTGTGATTTGTCCAACAGTAAATGATCCCAATGTATATGATGACCCAGCGTATAAGGTGACCCAATTTCTCCAGCCCCAAAAATCACGTTCTTGCATGTACTCAGTGTACAAGTTGAATCCACTTTTTACCCATGACATGCTATACTCGTATTACTCATCAGAACCACAGAACCCTAAAGTGCAGAAAGAGGCCCTTCAGCCTATCAAGTCTGCACTGACCACAATCCCACCCAGGCCCTATCCCCATTTCCCCACATATTTTACCCACTAATCCTGCTAACCTATGCATCTCCGGACATTGGGGCAATTTTAGCTTGGCCAATGAACCTAACCCACACATCTTTGGACTGTGGGAGGAGACCTGAGCACTCGAAGGAAACCCACGCAGGCATGAGGAGAATGTGCAAACTCCACACAGACAGTGACCTGAGCCAGGAATCGAACCCAGGTCCCTGGAGCTATGAAGCAGCAGTGCTAACCACTGTGCCGCCCCCATCAGCCTCTATGTTTTACTGAAAAAACTCCTGATTTACTTACTGATACCTTATTATTGGGCAGAAGGAATCAAGCAGGTAATATGGACTGCGTTGGAGGTGCATTAGTGTTTAAGACACAAGAGCAGACCGTGAATGAACAACAAAGAGAAGTGAGTCTTCCAACTAAATGAAACATGAAGCTGGCTTTAAGCTAAAATTTGCTAACTTATCAAATAATCATGCTGCAACAAGCAAATTCAGTGTTAGTAAACAATTGGTGGAAGAATGGAAGAAGGAGGAATTTGTCCTGAAGATGTCCAAGACAAAACGCGCCAGGAGAACCGCAACCAGCCACTGGCCTGATCTTGAGAAACATTTACGGGAATGGGTCTTTGAAAATCATCTGAATGTTTAGATGTGACCAGAAATGCAATGCATATATGCGCAGTTAAGTGGACCCAAATCAAACCGTGAATCTAGCAAAGATTTCAGAGCAACAGCTAGTTGGTGTGGCCATTTTATGAAACAAAAACAGGGTAGATGTTGCAACATAGGACCATGATGGCGCAGAGGCTACCAAAGTCCTCAACTGAAAAATGATTAGTTTCCAGTGATGCATCATCAGGCTGCAGTAAACACACCAGTACCCATGCCACGTGAGCCCATGAATTTCAAAATGCCTAGCAACTGAACTGTGGAATAAAATGGTTTGAGTGGTTGGATAGATGAGGGTGGAGTGAAGTTATAAATTGATAATGAATGGAATAGCTGCCTCAGCAGTTTACCAAAACATAGCTGATTGGTGTAGGACATGTTCAGACATCATATAATGGATGAGATCAAGAGGCACTCAAATTTCAGTTGTACCAGGGGCTCGAACATCCTGAATTTAACTTTTAGATCTGTGCCTCATAAGGCTATTCACATTGAATGAAATAGGGGGTTGGTTGACAGAAAAGGAAACCTTTGCAAATAATGGAAATATGCATGCTGCTACGCTTGATGTTTTGTATGGTTTCAACATTAAATGCTTTTTTTTTTGAAACTAATGCACCAAGTGTCATCAAATTATACAAAAAATGCAGAATATCCAATTCAATGGATGAAGGTAAAGATGATTTGTTGTGGAGGGAAGTATTCAAAACTGAAAGTGCCACATCTGCTTAAGAGTGGAATCCTTACTATGATGCTACAGCCAAAGTGACTCAGAACGAATTTGATGAACTCTTTGCATTGGATGCTGGGGGCAACAAATTTGATTAGTTTTAAAATGCTTTTATTATGGTTAGAAGTATCTTTATAAAATTAATTCATTCAATAAACCACACCACATAAATTTATTATGAACTACCAGTGTTTTGTTTTCACATTTTAAAATGGTGAACACCCACACTGGCAGTTTACATTTTATACTCAGTTTATAAATCAGCTCCAGTTTGTGAAAGGACTTGCGGAAGCTTCAATGGTTGACATGTATGCCGTGATCTATGATATTTGTGTAGAGTAGCCTAGTGTAAAAACCAGCTACAAGATGATTTTCTTATTCCTAATTTTATTTATTAATTTATCAAGTGTCATCAGATTTTTTAAAAAATGCAGAATATACAATTCAGTTGATTCTAAAGAAATATTAAAAGACGGAAATATTTTAAATTAACTTCCAATATCAGAACTGCCCGTGTGGTTTGGGCATTTTATCCACAGACTTTTTGTTTGTATTTGGTAAGATGAAAATAAATACACATTTTGCTTTGCTTTTGTTAACGTTCTTTCTTACAGCACAAACACCATGTAGTTGTGCCTTTTCTGAATTATTCAGTGTGACACAAATAAGCTCCAAATTAGTACAGGAGAACATACACTCTCCTAATCGGGGAATATATGCAAAACCACAGCATTTTGCAGTGAAAATTCCAGAAACATACTAGAGGAAACCATGAAATCTGCAGCAGAAATGTTACCTTGCTGAACACACAGAAGAGGCAGAAAACAATCCCTAACTTCTTCATGAGATCAGATTAGGGCACATTGTAAAGTCAGTAGTGTTTCAATGAACTGTAAAGTGTTAAAATTATTTAAAGTTATTGCAGACAGCAGAGTTGAAAAGTTTCAAGGAACTTGCATTTATTAAAGTTCACTTTAGAATAGAATATCTATACTGCAGGAGGCAGCCATTTGGCTTATCAATTCTGCCCCAATTCTCCAAAAGAGCATCTTACTGAGGCCCACAAACCCCATACTCCTTCGAGGAAGTCACAGAGCATCACGTCAAACATGGTCAAGGAAACCTCCTGTTCATTATCATGTATCATTCAGCCCACAGCTGATCAGTACTCCTCCATGATGAACATCACTTGGAGAAAGCATAAGAATGTGGCAAGGGCACAGAATGTACTTGAGTGGAGAACGTCAAAATCCATTACTAAGAGCGATCACCAACAGTCCTTGTAGAGATAAAAGTCTCATCTTCACATTGAGAATACCCTCTTTTCAGTCATGTGGAACTAATATCATGCTAAATGGGATACGTTTCAAAAAGATCTAACACCACAAAACTGGGCATCCATGAGGCACAGTGGGCTATCAGCAGCAGCAGAATTTTACTCAACCATGATATTTATCCTCATTGCCCAACATATCCTCCAATCTACCATTACTATCAAGCCAGGGATCAACCCTGCAGGAGGGTATGCCAGGAATAACATCAGGCATACCTAAAAATGAGGTGTCAATCTGGTGAAGCTATAATCCAGAACTACTTGCATTCCAAACAGTGTAAACAACAAGTAATTGACAGTGTTAAGCAATTCCACAACCAATGGATCAATTAGATCTAAGCTCTGCCATCTGAACACGTACAGCCTTGAACCGTGGTGGACAATAAAACAACTTACTGGAGGAGTCCAGTATAATAGATGAGGCTGAAGCATTCGCAACAATCTTCAGCCTGGATGGCACATCACAGCTTCCTCTGGAGGTTCTCAGCATCATAGATATCAGTCTTCAGCCAAGTCAATTCACTCCAAGTGATATTAAGAAATGGCTGAAGGCACTGGATATGGGCCCCGACAATATTCCAGCAATAGCCCTGAAGACTCATGCTCCGGAACTTGCCACGGTACAAGCTAAAGCCTTCCATTGGTTGGAGTCATACTTGGCACAAAGGAAGATGGTTGAGGTGGTTGGAGGTCAATCATCTCAGCTCCAGGACATCACTACAGGAGTCTTTCATGACAGTATCCTAGGCCCAACCACATTCAGTTGCTTTATTAATGACTTTCCTTCTACCATAAGGTCAGAAGTGGGGATGTTCATTGATGATTGTACAACGTTCAGCACCATTTCCAACTCCTCACATACTGAAACAGTCCGGGTCCAAAGGCAATTTGGGATGGGCAATAAACACTGACCTAGCCAGCAACGCCCATGTCTCATAAATGAATTTGAAAAAAAATACTCTCTCCTTGTTCGGATGAGTGCCGCTCCAGCAACATTCCAGAAGTTTGACATCATCCAGGACAAAGCAGCCTGCTTGACTGGCGCCCCACAAACATTCATTCGTTCCTCCACCAACACACAGTGGCAGCAATGAGTCCGAACAATAGGATGCACTGCAGAAACTGACGAAGGCTCCTTAAACAGTGCCTTCCAAACCACCTAACGCTACCATCAGGTAGTGCAAGGGGGCACAGCCTCAAGATAAAGGGGGGGCGGTTCAGAACGGAGTTGAGGAGGAACTTCTTCACTCAAAGGGTGGTGAATCTCTGGAATTCTCTGCCCGTTGAAGTGGTGGAGGCTGCCTCGCTAAATATTTTTAAGAAGCGGGTTGATGGGTTTTTGATAAGAGAGGGGATTAAGGGTTATGGGGAGAGGGCGGGAAAGTGGAACTGAGCCACGACAGATCAGCCATGATCTTATTGAATGGCGGGGCAGGCTCGAAGGGCCAGATGGCCTACTCCTGCTCCTATTTCTTATGTTCTTATGTTCTTATTTATGGGAACGCCAGAGGTTCCTTTCCCAGTCATTCACCATCCTGACTTGAAAACATATTGTAGTTCCTTTCCTGTCACTGGATCAAAATCCTGGAACTCCTTCACTAATAGCACTGGGGCTGTACCTACACCACATAGACCACAGTGGTTTAAGAAGGCAGCACACCAACACTTCCTCAAGAACAATTTGGGTTGGGTAATAAATTAGCAGCAATGCCCACATCCCATGAATTAATTTTAAAAATTACATTGTGTTAGTGGGCTTTCTTGCATCAATGACAGAATTTGCTATGTTGCAAGGGAGGAGTTGACAGGAGATGGCTGCAGGAATATTTATTAATGATGGAAAAATGCAAAGAAGATTAAAGTTTTATATATCCCTTCGTATTTTGTGATATGGAGATGAATAGCTGGACAATTATACCTTTTTTTAATGAAGAACATTATATAAACACAGAACATGACAACTATATCTCCCTCAGATTGAGAAAAGTGCTTTTTACATAGCACAATTTCTGGGAAAAACTTACTGCCCAAAATTTAAGAGGCCATGTATCTTGAAACAAATTTCTGAATCTTCATGAGCAATGTCATAGATGCTCTGCTGGAATACATAACAAGGTTTTGTATCTAAGCTGCAAGCATATCATACACTAGGCAGCACACATTGTAACATTTTGAAAGCAGACTATAGGTGACTTTCACCCCTAAATGTTCAACAGTTAAAACTAACATATGAATGATCTCAGTGATGGGCAACTAACTGTAATTATCTGCTTTGCCGAATTAGAAAAGTTGCAGGCGGCCACATTAACAGATAAACAACATAAAAAAATTTCAGATCCCAGACTCCTCAAACAATCCCATCCACGAAGAAGTCATTAGTTGGGTCACAAAAAAAAATTTGCTCAAAATTACACAGAATCCACACAAAGAAATGGGCCATTTCGATTCAGCCCATTTGTAAGGTCCTACTTATACACTATGAGCCTTCTCCTTCTCTAATTACAACATTCCCCTCTGCGCTCCATACGCCTTGGCAACTGTTTGAGGCTAACCCAGGCTGTTTGTAACTTAGATGTCATATTTGACCCATAGGCAAGTTTCTGACCATATATCCTGCCATTACCAAACCCACCTTCGTAATATTGCACAATTCAGCCCTTGCCCCAGTTCATCTGCTGCTGAAAATCTCATCCATGCCTCAGTCACCTCTGGGCTTCAGTATTCTAACACATTTCTCTTCTGCTTCCCGTGTTCTTTTTCCAGAAACTTGAGGTAGTTCAAAACGCTGCTACCTGCATCCTAATTCACACCAAGTCCAATCCAGTCCACCTATGACTCCTCTGTCCCCTCATCTCCATTGGCTCCAATTTCAGCAAACACTCTTGAAAACACAGGTCAGAATTTTTAAATCATTGCATGGCTTCACAACCTCTCATCTCTATACACTACATAGTAAACATGTTGCATTGTAGGGACATGAATGCAAGACGTTGATGGTTGAAAGACAAATGAACACTCTGCTAATAACATACACTGACAGATTGAGCTGCAGTGGATTTTAATAACAAGCTTGCTGCAAAGAACCATAATGTAACCCTCTGCTGATCCAGAGTTCCAAAGGCTTATGCAGACTCATTGATCAAATTCCAATGATACTTGGAGAATAAGAATCAACAAATGAAACCAAGTACTCCAAGTGTATTTAAGCAGCTTTTCAACCTTATTTCATTATTTGAAAAGGGAAAGGGGCTTAAATAGTGGGCACCATAAACCTGGTGTTGATGCAGAAATGTTGTGATGATAACCCAGGCAAAACATTACCTTGGAAAAGAAAGACACTGGTGCAAGAATCAGATACCAACAGTCATGATTTAACTAATATTATTCATGAAGATTAAAGTGGAAGATGTAAAGTAACGCCTGCTATTACAGCAGTTTGTGACCATGAATTTCTAAATCAAGCCATGTTTGTTATTATTTGACATATCACAAAAAATTATGTTGGGGTGAATACTACTTATATAAATCCAAATCTTTCTAAACTTTGTGCACCGCTGGTAACTTCTGGATGAGTTTTGTTTCCCAGAGCAGAGAAAACAAATGAGAAACTTCTTCAATTAGGTTACTTCCCATCTTGAACATAAATAATCGAACGAGCATTACTTTTCTCAGGGAGAATAGGTTCCGTAATTGTTTCATTATAGAAAAGCCAGAGGAAATTCCCAATAAACAATGCAGTGTACACTCATATCTGAAAACAATTGTCAACGAGAAATGGTTGCATTAGCTCAGCCATGAAATAAGCAAAAATAACCTTCATTAGCAATACTGATATTTTTGAGACAGAGGATCTAGTTGCTGAAAGTAAGTTTCCATGCCATGACTCACTTTGATGACACCCTGCATAGTATACATGATTTTAGTTCAGACATTTTTATGACTGTTAAGACTGATAACTTCCTCAACACACTCTAGCACAAGTCTGGAACAAATGTAGATAAACGGTTGGTTCAGCTATGGATACATGATGAAGGAAAAATATGAACTTTTAATACAAATTTTCATGGAAAACTAAAAGGATAAACTGAAGGAAAACTAAAAGGATAAGCTGAAAATCCTTGATTACTTGCTAAAAGACCAGCATTTAATTAAAAGTATTAACAAAGGATAAAATACTTAATTGCTAAACTTATCCAAAATAAGATGGCGTGCTGTGGGATGTTTCACAAGAATCAAAGCTTTCATGGATAATATGATTGCTTCAAACTGTTGCAAGACTAACTGGAGTTTCAGTTTTAGTAAAGCCACAGGGCCAGGCAAGATTTGCTGTATTTGTGAATGACAAGGAGAGATAAGATAGCCGTGACAGAAACAGCTGTCTTATTGTGAGTCATGAGAAAGAAAGGATAAATAAAAGATACAGCAAACTGTTTTCTGCTAACAGATAGAAAAGCATCAGTTCTAATCAGGTTGAGAAATAAAGACAAAAGCAGATCAGGGAATGAACCCCTCAGTCTCTTGAAACAGAAGAGTGAATCAAACTTTCAAATGATATTAAAATTGTAAGCATCTTCATCCGTAAAACTGTTGTGTTGCAATGTCAATAAAACCTAATTACTTAGAAAATGTTTTAGTCTCAGCTTACACTTACACCTCAGTAAAGGGAGATTTAAAAACTGCAGTGACATTAAATGTTCTTTCCATGTACCTGATGTTTACTTTGCCAAGTATTATTAACCAATTATGCATAAATGAAAAAAAGGAGAAATCTGAAGATTTCACACATGGCTGAGCCCAATAAAGATTCTAATTCCAAACGTTCCAATGACTGAACATTCTTTCAGGAAAATAGGCACTCTGACACATGTGCAAAAATATATCAAGGCAGAGTCAATGGATCTGTTGCAGAGCCCTGTGTGTCAGGCAGCACTGAATACTTGCATGTATCCTGCGAAACACATTACTCTGAATTAGTTAGGGACTAAATGAACAAGATTTTCAGCTTAATGCCTTTAGAAACTGCCAAGAACATAGACGACACAAAGGTGAGGCACACATTTGACAACAGAATTATTACTGCTCTGAGGCAAAGCTTGCATCGGAAAGTGACCCCTGATGGTATTCAAATCACTGTCAAGCACATGAGAGCGTAAAATTACATCAACAAAGATAAAAGTTGCTGGAATTTTATCTGATAATGGAAGAATAGAAGAACACTCTTGATACTTCAGTGCAAAAGTCTGTTGCTTACAGAATAGCTGGCTATCAATAGCTTGAAAAGTGACAGGTAGAGACCCTAAAATAATTATAGAATGGATAGACAACACCAACAGTTCAGTCCTCTTCCCGTTTTTTCTCATGACTAGCTGGGCAACCTGTTTTTGTATATGTCAAAGGAACGGTTAACCAACATCCCAACTGTGACACGACAGCTGCTGTAGCCAAAAAATATCCTTCTTAATATGATCCTGGGCACTGGTAATGGGTCTCAGAATTACTCAAAGCTGTGTTTCATTGATCTAATATGAATGAAACAGGAGAGAATGGCCCTGGGAGCTCACAACATCAATTTTGCGTATCGTGAAGTCTCACGGCATTATGACAAGGCAACCTGCTGACCTACTTTTCTCCCTGAATCAGTAATTTTCCATGTTGAACATCACTTGAAGGAAAGATTGAGAGTTTCAAGGATATAGAATTTACTCTGAGCAGGGGACTTCAATCCCAAGATTAGCATGTGAGCATAATAACTGACTGAGCTAACCAAGTCCTGAAGGACATAGCAGCCAAACTGAACCAGTATTAAGTGGTCAGAGAAACAACATGAGAGAAGTCTATCTGACCACACCCTTGCTAATCTACCTTTTTCAGATGCATTTATTAATAGTACTGGTCAGAGTGCACACTGCTTGTGGAGATAAAGTTCTGTCTTCCTAGCAATGGACATCTTCTATTGTGCTCTATCACTGTGTTAAATGGGATCGATTCAAAAAAGACCTAGCAGCACCAAATTAGATATCCATTAAGTTTTGTGGGCCATCAGCAGCAGAATTACTTCCACGAATAATCTCATGAGAACCTGGGC
This sequence comes from Carcharhinus amblyrhynchos, assembly GCF_965287045.1. Taxonomy (NCBI): domain Eukaryota; kingdom Metazoa; phylum Chordata; class Chondrichthyes; order Carcharhiniformes; family Carcharhinidae; genus Carcharhinus; species Carcharhinus amblyrhynchos. Next base: position 39,728,693 of record NC_137330.1, read on the forward strand.
ATGTTCTCCTTCGACAAGAGAAGGTTGACAGGAGATTTGATAGCGGTGGTCAAAATCATCAAGGGTTTCAGCAGAGTAGGGGGAGAAATTGTTCCCATTGCTGGAAGGGTCAAGAATCAGAGAACACAGATCTAAAATGATTGGCAAAAGAACCAAAGATAATATCAGGAATTCTTCTTTTTAAAGCAACAAATGATTACACTCTTGAGTCTACTGCCTGAGAGTGTAGTGGAGGCAGATTCAATCACAGCCTTTAAGAGGAAATTGGAAAAGCACATGAAGGGAAAAAAATGCAGGGCTCCCAGGGGATGAAGACATGGTGGAGAACTTGTGAAAGTGGCCCCACAGAGAGCTAGCATAAACTCTATGGGCTGAATGACCTCATTCTGTAGGACTGAACGTTTGTGCTCCAGAATTACATAGAACTCTAATCAAGCCAATCTGATATAGCTCCAGCACAGGAATCCACCAACGCTGGAATCTAAGTAGAAAATAGTCTAGAAACTATTCACAAAATGCAAGACAAATCCTCTCTGGCCAGTTACTACCACATCAGCCTACTTCAATGATCAGTTATGTGATGGAAGGTATAGAAACAGTATTAAATAGTACTTACTCACCAACAAACAGCTAAATCTATAACCTGCTTAGGTTCCACCAGGTATATTAGACTTCAAAGTTTTTATTTCATCCTTGATCCAAAGATGTACAAGGGCTGGCTTCCAGAGATGAGGTGCAAGTAACCACCCCTACCATCAAGGCACTGACCCAGTGTGGCATTGAGGAGCCTTAGTAAAATTGAATGTAATAGGTAATTGGAGTTTGAGTGGGGCATGGGTGCTGCTCCCACTTTGTTGGAGTCATATCTAGCACAAAGGAAGGTGTTTGTAGCTGTTTGGAGGTTAATAATCTTCCACCCACAAAATTGGTGTAGTGGTTTCTATGTGCAGTTTCTTAGGCTAACCATCCTCACTTGTTTTAATGTTTTCTCTTCTATCATGAGGTCAGAAATTAAGATGTTTTCTTCTGATAGCAGTGTTTGATTCCAACTGCACAGGTAGTGGAGTAATTCATGCCTGGATGTAGCAAGACATGATCAACATTCAGCCATGGGCTGCTAAACGGCAACAACATTCTTGTTATGAAAGAGTCAGGTAATGACCATCACCAGGTTTAACCACCTTGTCTTGGTATTCAGTGGCATTAGCATTGTTAAAGCCTTCATCATTAACTTCCTGGGCAGCAGGGAATCTAGGGTCACCACTCAACAGAAAATTTATTGGACATGTCACATAAACGTTGGGGCTAAAGAGGGCAAGAGGCTTTGTATTCAGGGTTTCTGGATTCCCCCAACTTTTCTATCACAGGGCACAGTTGAGTCGTGAGATGGAATACTCACCCATTGCTTGGATCTGTAAAGCTTCAACCACACAAGAAGCCCAACAGCATTCAGGTCAAAGCAGCCCTTTTGACTCATCACCATCATAAACATTCACTTCCTCCAGCACTTTAGCACCATGCACAGTTTCACCAAAATTTTGTCAAAAGTGCTTCCACAACCATAACCTCGGTACCCTGACTTGGAAATATATTGTCATCCCTTCATCATTGACAATGGGGCAGGGCTTTCACTATATAGACAGCAATTGTTCAAGAAGGTGACTCATCACCCCCCTCTCAAGACAATTAGGAATGTGCAAAAAAATGTCAGCCTTGCCAGTAATGCCCACATCACATCAACGAACAATAAAACATGATATAAAAATTATCATTCTGCATTCAATGAATATGTCAAATGCTATGTCCCGGCTCTGTAAGCTTTCTATTTCTTTAAGAAAACTGTTATTGAACAATCAGAAAATATTTAGCAATACAAACACAAAAACATGAAATAATACAGGAAAAAATCCACTAATCATCATGTAGCCTGGATCAGTAAGTTTTTTTGAGAAATTAAACCAAGATCCTATTTGTCAATTTAGATGCACGTAAAATATCACATGGCAATATTGAAATAAATAGTGTTTCCAGTGTCCCGGATAACATTTATCTTCTAATCGACATTAAAAAAGCAAGAACATTCACTGGTCATTTATTGCATTTAGAATCATAGAAACCCTACAGTGCAGAAAGAGGCCCTTTGGCCCTTCGGGTCTGCACCCCACCCAGGCCCTACCCCCATATCCCTACATATTATACCCACTAATCCATGCATCCCTAGACATTAAGGGGCAATTTCTTAGCGTGGCCAATCAACCTAACCCGCACATCTTTGGACTGTGGGAGGAAACCCACACAGGCACGAGGAGAATGTGCAAACTCCACACAGACAGTGACCCAAGCTGGAAATCGAACCTAGGACCCTGGAGCTGTGAAGCAGCAGTGCTAACCACTGTGCTACCATGCATTTGTTATTTGTGTGACCTGCCTTTGCACATATTAGCAGCTATGATAAGGAATCACCCACATTAAATTCCTAATTTAAATCAGTTTGCCCCAGAGTTGGCTTTCTAACCCAAAAGCAAACCCATTCCTATTTCCTGGCACTGTCCCTAAGATTCAGCTTTGGGTGTTTCATACAGGACTTTCACTGGTAAAAAACTCGTAATTATGTCTGAAAATTATTTTAGAGAGGAGCACTTTAACGCAAGTTTGGTTAAAATTAGTATGCAATTTGATAGTGGTGTTTTGAATTATTATTGTCTGCAAGCAGCCTTTATACGTGGTAACTCACTTAGACAAAAAGTTTGGACCCAATGCACTTATTACACAAGATTGCATATTGCGCATGATCTTCTATAGACAAGGTACAATCTTCCATGCAATAACCTACCTGGAAGTCTTGTATGACTGATAGGTCATATTCATAATTTTTGGACTGATACAGATTGAAGTTCAATGCTCTTGCATTACCAGCGTAAACACTTCTGATATTACCATCAGCAGCTCTCATGATGCTGCCACAGCGGTAGTCTTAATATATAAAGACTGGTTTTAATAACCGTGACATAAAAAAAAAACATATATCTATATAGATGTAAAATTAACTAATAGATTACCTGGCCAAATCCATGCAATTATCAGTCAGTGTGGCTGATGAGTCAAAATACTCTCTGGCAGCAGCAAGAACCAATTTGATGCTTTTCTCATAGCTGACTTTGGGTTGTATCTTGCTTCTGGAAGCAGCACTAATGGGTGGGTTAACAGATACACTGCTACATTGCATCATTTGTCCAGCCAAGCGGATATTCTCCATGCGGCTAGAACATAGTAGGCTCTCGGTGAATATCTAAAAATTGAAATAACTGGTTACAGTTAAGGCTTTAGTTGCAAGAGGGAAAGATTCAGAACTTTATTTCGAGACAACATATACTAAGAGCCACAAGGGCTGCTTTAGATAAGGTTTTCAGTTAGGCTAACTCTAATATTGTTAAAAAGTAATGTGGGTGCAATGTAAAGAAACTAGTATTAAGGTTAATATCCTTTGGTTCCTAATGGCATACATGATCAGTCTTCCATTTGTTTCTGACTGTGCAAAGGTTGTTTATTAAAAGTGTGTGCATGTCAATAACACTATTGGAAATTGCACTTATAGATAGTGCTGAGAATCTCACATTTAGTTGACTTATTAAGTAAAGTGAAATCCCCCAGGTGACAGGCAGGTCAAAACTTAGTCCCCACTTCACACAACTGAAAGTGGCAAATTCAGTGCAATGATTCTTTGACAACTGCTTTCAGAAATATTACAGTCAGCTCAATAATTTAGACATATAATATCCTGAAAGAGAAATATTTTCAGCCAAATTGGCGAACAACACCAGTAACAACTTTGAGAAGCAAGCCTGCATTTAAACTCCGCCAACAGAACTGCACATGGCGGAGGGAGTGAATGTTTGAAATGGGGGTTGGGGTGCTGACCAAATGGGCTGCTTTGTTCTGAATGGTGTTGAGCTCTTCAAGCATTGTTGGAGCTGCACTCATCTAGGCAAATGCAGAGCATTCTATCACATTCCTGTCTTGTGACTGCAGGTGCTGGAAAAGCTTTGGGAATCAATCATCATAGAATATCCAGCTTCGGTTCTCCTCTTGTGGCCATTTCATTTGTGTGACTGGTCCAGTTAAATTTCTGGTCAGTAGCATCCCCTGGTTGTTGATGGCATCACCAGGAGATTTTTAATGACAATTCAGCAGTTTCATTACTGATACCAGCTTTTTAATTCTGGATTTAATTAACAGAATTAAGTTACCGTGCTGCTGAGTGGAGTTTGGACTCATGCTTCCGAATTATTTGTCTTGGCTTCAGGACAATTTGTCCAGTAACATAACTACTTTGCAACAGTTTATTGTCCACATATTGAATCTATTTTTTAAACTTTCCTCTATTTATTCATTACTGGCTAGCTAGTTTAGTTCTTAGCAGAATTTATTTCTCCTGCACTCAAATGATCATCTTTTTAAATGAAGGCTGTTTTAGCTCCCTGAATGTATTCCCCTGCTTATCTTCCCTCATTCCATTTTAATTTCTTTAAAATTAACTTTTTTATGATCTACTAATTTGATCTTTGTTTTCCTCATGCCTTACTCAATTATTTTAAGCCTTTTCTTTTCCATTATAAATGGAACATCCTTTCCAGTTGAATGCTTACAAGGAAATCAAAGTATTATTATAGTCAATGTATTTGAAATGTAATTGCTACACTGTCAAATTAAATGTTTTGCGTAGGTACCAAAAAATTAATGCCAACACTATGTGACACTGTGTACCTCAAAAGTGCCTTCTTATTAAAATAACATGATTAAATCAAATTACGCTCTGGACATATGGAAATGTTTATTTTTTAAAGTAAGTTGTCATTCTTCAGTTGAGGACATACAGTTGGCTAAAGGCTCATTTGTTTACTGATCTTCAGTTTGACTATGTTCATTCTTTGAATGGAAACAATTTTCATATACATATTTAAAACCACACAAATTAAAGAATGTTTTCTGAGGAATTTTAATTCTGATCATTTTGTCCAGCCAAGAACCTACATAAGACCACACAACTGAGTTTCTTTTAAAACAAAAACGCTGCAGTGAAAAAGGCTAATTAGAATGAAGCATACATAAAAATAAACAAACAAAAACATGACTTCTAGGATAGAGATCACCATATGGGAAGATAGGTGGGGAACAAGAATGAGGAATATAATGTCAATAAAGTTTGAGATATCCCTTTATTTGGCCAGCCAATTATTTTAATGCAATTCAGTTGGGATGCAAAATGAATAGATTGCTACCTGAACAGATAACATAAAAGAATCTTGCACCAAACAGTTGCCATATAGCCCATATGGTCCTTCTTAAAATCTCATTGACTGAAAAGCAATGTTCTGTTACCACATTACTTCTTCTGTATAAGGCAACAACATATCTTAAATTGGTGCAGAGAAAACAAACAATCACAAAACAAAAGACAAGTTTGATTGTTCAAAAGGCAAACAGAAACGTAATCACATTTGGAAAAATGGTGAAAATATACAGAAGTTTGCAAATAAAATTAACATCTATGTACAAAGAAATAAATCCCATGATAAAATCTCTAAAGTGGGATCGTATGACAGGGTAATTCAATGGAATGGGATGTTATCTGATTTCCAATTCTTATTCCAAAATACATTTAAAATCAGGTATAAAAGAAGTGGAAGATAATGGTTTTAAAGTGCAAATACCAATTCAGTTTTACATCAATCTGTGATAAGGTTTTACAACTGAACCTCTCTTGATCTGTAGAATACTTCTGAATATGTTCTAATCATTTACAGATTTGTCTGAGTAAGCATCTACAATTGGAGTACCTTACCTCATAGCAGATATTGGAGTCCAGGCACTTGTATACGGAACGTTGCATTTCCAACAAATCTTGCAGCAAGCCTCGCCACTCACTCTCACTTACAGGTGGGTTCCTGTGTTCACAAGATCACAATAACCATTATTCAGAACTTCAAAAGGACAGATACTTTGGTGGAGTGGGCAGGTAGGTAGTAGATAATATTCAATGTGGAGAACTGTGAGGTGATACATTTTGGTAGGAAGAACATGGAGAGACAATATAAAATAAAGGATTTAAGTTTTGAACATCGAATCATAGAATCCCAACACTGCAGGAGACCATTCGACCCATCGAGCCTGCACTGACAACAATCCACTCAGGTCTTTTCCCATAACTGCACTTATTTACCCTGCTAACTCCCCAACACTAAGGGGCAATTTGCATGATCGATCAACCTAACTCGTACATCTTTGGACTATGGGAGGAAACCGGGGCACCCAGGAAACACACAGACATGGGGAGAATGTACATAGACAGCCACCCAAAGCTGGAATTGAACCCAGGTCCCAGACACTGTGAGGCAACAGTGCTAACCACTGCGCCACCCCACTGAACTCACATTTGAAACTCAACTTCTTAAAATAAAAAGTTATACTTCCAAGATACAAATTTTAACATTAAGCAAATATAACACCCGCAAGAAGGAAAGCGACCACTGGTTGGTCAATTTTGTGTTTCATGGTTTTAATCCCTTTGAGGATTTGCTTAGTCCCATCTGTTGTCCCCATCATTCAACTGCTTTATTCCAGAGTACAGACATCTCAATTAAAGAGAAAATGAGAATTATCAGTACATTCTAGTTCAGTGTCACCACCATATTGGTTTCTAACACAGTAGGTTATTTGGCAAGGATAAAAGGCAGTTAAATGCACGTTGAAACACATCTCTAATTTACATTATTTAAAAGCAATTTGACATGTGCTTACTTGCGCCCAACATGTCTGGTTAACCGCACCATAAGTAGATGAGCCTCCTCTGGACTTGACTGCGTTTTCTGTACATATGAGATTGGTTTTTGCAGACAGTGCTTTTCCAAAATTTCTGCCACACTAAAGAAAATAATTAGAAGTGATCAGTTAAAGCAACAACTCAGAACTTGATTCCTGTGGCACAGCAGAGATAAATGAGCAAGTGGGATGACAAGCTTAAAAGGGGAAATGTGAGCAGCAGGCAAGGATGAAGCTCAGTGAAAAGAGAAGCTAAAAGAGTTGCAGTCAAGATGAAATGAGGGGTTCTTGCAGTTGGAACTTGGGAACCAAGATGGGCCAGAGTAAAGTGAATTACAGACAGTTGAGGTGAATCACAGGCGAGCTGGATAGCATAGAACAATATGGCTATATTATACATTTCTTTGGAATTGATTTGTTAACATTTATCTATGTAATCATGTTAATGGTTACCACTGACTTGTCACTACTGTTGCAAGGATTTTACAACCAAGTGCTTTCCAATTATACATCATTAACAACGTGTACACATTTTAAAAACTAATATAGCAGACTGCATTTGTAACCACTGTTCAAAAATTGTATGCAGATTTGAAGAATGTAGAGCAAATGAACGTATCAGGGTAAAATACTCTCGTTTAAAATAGTGAATGTTATTAGTGGGGGAAATAACATCTTACTGCACAGACGGACAAACATGAGCTGCAAATACTTATAGAAAGCAGTCAAAAAATAAATTCCTATTTGTGATAAAGATCGTCTTATGTTGGTAATTCACGCACTAAAAATGTGAGTTCACATTAAAGTTCCCTTTATAAATAATAATCAAAGCCGACAGTAGCAAAAACATACACTGGTCCAAACAATACATTAAAAGTTTAATTATTAACTTCTGTACACACTAAATAATTAATCTGGAGAAAATATCTCAGTCACTCACCATTGTATTCACAATAAAAGTTTTTACAATTATAATTATTTTGATATGACTGAGCTTAAAATTTTTAATGTTAAAAAGGCATATCCAAGAATGGACAGTGTTATGAAGAGAAAAAAGTCAATTAAGTGCTGACAGTTATCATAAAGGAGTCAATCAATGGGCAAGCTCCAGCCAGATTAGAAACAAACAGCATACATCTACATAGTGAAAGAAATGGATTCGGGCAAAGATATGGAGTAAAGTTAGAGCCATGATTTCACCGAATTGAGGAAAGGCTCAAAGGATTAAACGGTTGATTCTTGTTCCAAAGAAAAAGCTAAATGCAGGGTGTAGGAACATAGAAACATAGAAAATAACAGCAGGAGATACCATTCGAGCCTGCTCCAGCAATCAATACGATCATAGCTCAACAGCATGCTCCCACCCTCTCCCCAAGCCCATAGGTGCGATCCTGTTATTAGGATAGAGATGATTTGGCAGGTAGTGTAAGCAAGCTGCAGATGACAGTCAAGTCTAAGGATTATGGCGAATGGCTGCTGAAATGCTTTAAGAATCTTGTTGGTTTCTTGATGGCTATTTTCTTAATTCAGGGGGGTAGATGACAGGAGAAAGGTCTTATTTCAACTTCCAAAGGATGAAGATGTTACTCGAAATGTGTGATAAGTGATTAAATAAACTTAACATTAATGGCAAACAGATGGAAATTGTTTACAAACTTATATACTTGGAAAGTACGTGCCCAGCAAACGTACAAGAGGAATTAAATGAAATGATGCAGTGTTCCTGCTGGAACTATTTTTGACAAACTCTATTTCACTAACACAAAATATAAGGTTAGATGGCTATTAATCAATAAGTAAAATTTCCTTTCAAGGGAAGCAGTCATAAAATATTAGCACTGCAGCCTGCAACATATGAATTTCAAATTTTGCCTCATATCCATTATATTTGTGTACCATCAGAACATGAATCAATCCCACAAATAATACAAATTAAGACATTTCCTAAGCTTCAACACAAAAAAAGATAGTAACATCCAGAGAGGCATTTCAAACTGAATGTTTGAAATATCTATGTATGGACAAAACTACTCCTGTTTCCCTCTGGCACTTCTGACATCAGCCACAGCAGTTTTAATTAGCCTGCCCTGCTCCATCTTCTACCCCATCAATTGTGGGCTGTTGGGTTACTCCAATAGCAATTCATTCAGATGCCTACTCCTTCCCAGCACTGTAGATTCTGTCCAACATACCACTCTCCTTTCTACAATCTACACTTCTGCACCACCTCCTGCCCTGCCCCATCCCTCTCCCCCACTCCAAATCCCTCCACTGTCCCAATAACATCTATTTCAGCATTTCTGCCCTTCCACTTCTGGCCCCCAGCTCTGTTCTTCCCCACAACTGTTCTCCTTGCTACAGTCATACCCACTGTTTGCCTACCATGCTCACACTTCATGCTCCCACTCAATTTTTGTTAAAGACAAACTTAAAATAGTATGACACAAGCAAACAATCAATCCAAATATTTATTGTACACCTTAATATGTGCACGCATCTCAAATGAATGATGGTGAAGGGCTGACCTCAACAGAAGCAACCATGTGGCGTTTAAATGAACTCACACACATTAATATCAAATGCAGAGACTGGCACAGCTATTCACTGTGACATAAAGCAATGTCTCAGAGACTTAATGTGTTCCAGAAGTCATCATGTATTATGGGTGTGTTTCTATGCTTAAAGAACATCTTTTCATCTGTAAAACATTTTGCAAAATAATTTATCAATTATCTCTGGCTCAACAATCAATGGCTCAATCACCTGCAAAGCATAGGTTTTTGATAGGAAGTTTATCATCTTCCAAAAAGGCCAAGCAGAGGCTAGGAAATACTCAAGATCTTCAAGAGCTAACTGTTTTAGATTGACTTGTATCTGAATTCCATTGTGCTAATTTTATCAGAAAATATATTTTATGCAGCAATGTTTCATTCTGTATCACTGCAGATTACAGTTCGACAAAATGTTACATGCATTGCTCATGACATATACTTCCTTCTTATGTCATATATTTGAGTGTTGCTTTTACATCAACAGCTATAATAACCAAATTCTATGTCAATACTTATTAGGGAGTATTATGCCGAGGTGATATTTATATTATAATGGAAAGGATGAAAGGAAAGGAAACTCTAAAAGAGAATTATATTCTGTTAAAACCACGGTACATTATACAGAAGTCACTAAAAATGAAGATTGATGACAGAATTATTCTTTCCTCAGAAAGAAACAAGGGACAACTCTGACTTTATAAACTGGAAATCAACATTGTCCAGTGCAGTGCAGTGAGCACAAACTCAGCATTTTAACTGAAAGTTGCATCAGTTCTGTAGCGTGCAATGGACCCTATAAAAACGAAATGTTTTTTTACTTTAATAATGAGATCAATTTATGCTAATAACTATGATCTGCACTTGAGTTAGCTAAATGGGAAATCAAAACAAAAAATGCCAGTAAAGTTTATCAGGTCTAGTAGAATCTGCAGAAAGAGAAATAGAGTTAATAATTCACATTGATGACTGGAGCAGCACAGTGGCAATCACTTTTTCTCATAGCACAGTAAGAAGTCTCACAACATCAGGTTAAAGTCCAACATGTTTATTTGGTAGCACTAGCTTTCAGAGCCTCAAGTTCGTTCTTCAGGTGAACTCCTAGTGCCAGGGACCCGTGTTCGATTCCGAGCTTGGGTCACCAGCTGCGCACATTCTCCCTGTCTCTCTGTTTCCTCCCACAGTCCAAAAGATGTGCCGGTTAAGTGCATTGTCTATGCCAAACCTCCCTCAGTGTATCTGAACAGGTGCCTGAGTGGAGCGACTAGGGCATTTTCACAGTAACTTCATTTCATTGTTAATATAAGCCTATTTGCGACTGATAAACTTTAAATCACCATCAAAACTGGATACAGTTACAAATGCATCATATCTTAAACGAATAGAAAGGCAAGGGAATAGGGAGGAGACTAGTGTGCTTGGTACGTGGACAATCGTGAGGATGGTTGGGGGGTGTTTAGTCAGAGGTTCGGTTGAAAATGCCTGCCATTTCAAGACACAGCATATGGACCCTGATCTGTGACCAACCTCCTATAACCTTTCCTACTACAGTTGAATTTTTTGACTCTAACTCAGATTTAGATCTCGAGACCTTAGTGAGAGTGCCAGAGAGCAAGGGAGTCCCCCATTATAAAGTCAAACTTTCCACGCAATTCCCACAAAGATCAGTCAGTCAGGACTTCCACCGGGTTCCGTCTCATGTTGGATTCTATGTTTCATGCCCAATGATCAGGAAACTGAAAGATTTGGGTTGATAACATAAGGCAAATGATGGGTTTCGATCCGCATTCTCCAATAGGATTTTGATACTCACCAAACTTGCAGTGCTAAGGTCACCACATTCACAGTGGTACAAAATGTATACAATATTAATAAAACAAATGTGCAATCTTTTAAAAAATATCAACAATCAAGACAGATACTCTCTGCCAGAAACAGGGAATAACTTCAAAGGAATTTTGCAATCAACAGTTTCACAAAGCAAGCCTGTTTAATATACTCTCACAAGGTGGTGATAATCTGTTGATTTATTTATTTTGTTTCTGATAGCATGGTCCAGTTTATTTGAAACGGAAAAACAAATTTCTTCAACAATACTGTCCCTAATTTATCAAAATTGAGAAATTAAGAGAATTGGGGAGGTGTAAAGAATTGAGAAATCTCTACGTATTAATTTCTGCACTCTGATCCTTTCTTTGCTTATGCTGTCATTTGCCATTTCAGGACATAGCTTCTGGACCATGACCATGGCAGATTCCAATCATCACTAACAGCCATGCAGCACTGTCCATTCATTGTTCACAGATCTACATTATTTTGTGAAAACTATTGACTATCATCTAAATGAAACCCAACTCTTCGGTTTGCACCCCACGTTACTAGATTCTCCGAAAGGATTTTGAGAGCAATTGGACTGCTGCCCTCTAGAAGGCCAGCCCTATTTTCACAGTGCTTCACAGAGCAGTTCCATTGATCTAAATGAGTAGTTAGTTAAGAGACGTGCAGAGAGAACAAGAACAGAGAGATAACAAATGACAGACTATTAAACATTGTTTCAACAAGCAAGAGGCTCTTCAGCTTCCAGGAAACTGGAAACCCCACAACTGAACTGTATTATGACAGGCATTGTCATGGTCTGACTGATATGCGACTTCTGTTTAACAGTAAAATGGTTGATTTTTCCTTCCTCAAATAGGGATAGACGATAAACGGCAGTCTAGCAAGTCATATGCATAATCACACACGGTTGAAACTTTAAAACAATTCATTACTGTTGAGCTCTAAAAATGAAGAGTATCAATTCGCTGGATGACTATGGCCGATTTGCCTCATCTGGCAGCATTTTCAACAACACGAGACCAGTGGAACTATAAATGACAATAAACTTACTACCAGCATCTGCTGCACAATAAAAGTCAGAAGTTGATGAACTCAACGTTCAATCCGGAAAGTTGTAAAATGCTTTCCCAAAAATGAGGTACTGTTCTACAAGCTTGAACTGAGGTTCATCGGAACAGACGCGAAGCTGAGGAAAGAGAATTCAAAGTGGTAGTGGGGTGGAGAATTGACATCTTATAACTAGAAGTTCAGGGTTACACTTGCGGACTGAACTGAAGTGTTCAGCAGTTTCACATTCTGTGTCTGCTCTCCCCAATCTAGAAAACTGCATTGTGAGCAGTCAATACTGTGAACTAAATTGCAAAAAGTCAAGCAAATTGTTTCACTTGGAGGAATGTGTTTGGGTTACTGGACGGTGCGAAGGTGCAGATGTTGTATCTCCTGCACTTGTATGGAATGGTAAGTGGGAATTAAGGGTTACGGAGGAGCAGACCTGGATGTTGCAGATGGAATGGTCCCTTTTGAATAGTAAGAAAGATGTGGAGGAATAGATCCGTTTGTTGGAGGCATCACACTGCACACGTTTAGTTACCAATCCCATAGAACCTGATAACCCTTTAAAAGGTAATTAAATTTCCACTGACTAACTGGAAGGACCAGACAACAAGATTTTAAGCTTTAAGACTTGTAATGTAACAAACAAACGGTAATATTGTCTAAATGCTATTTAGTAGGCAACTTATACTCTAAACCACAGGAAAGATACCCTAATTAGCTTTTAAAATGACTTAAAATTCCATATTACAGTTGTTTAGACTGTCTTTTAGGTGAACACTTCATTTTCCAGGAATTATGCCAAAGTGGTTCTTAGCTTCCAAGCGCTTTCTTCCTTTTCCAAACAAACAACTTTTAATCGTCAAGCTGACTTTCGGAGTTAGAGTTACCCTGGTGATTCCTCCCGCTATCCAAAGCTAACAAAGCTTCTGGCTTCATTCAAATCCTCAAGAATTTGGTCTCTTCAATCAGAGTGTGAGCTCCCAGTCATATTTTGCATACTGAACAAAGAAACTCGCTGCCTCTATCTCATGGCTCTTTATGCAGACATATCTGTCTGACGTTCAGGGATATCATAAGAAAAACGCTGTAAACTAATAAAATAATAGCTTGCTCTGGGTTATTTCCATCCCAAAGCCTATCTCCATGGCAGAATGAATCATCTGGGCCTTGTATACAGATAGAAATCCTAATTAATTTTTCTTTCGACCCTCCCAAATACATTTTATCTTGAAATTATATAGACAATTTAAACGACAACCATTTGCAAAACCTAACTTTCCTAATGTCTATCGGGAGACATGAAAACCCAGATGCCCTTGCCGTTGAAAATAGGTGCAAACATCTGGTGTGATAGAATACTTGCTTGGATGGATGAAGCTCCAACAACACTCGAGAACTTTGACACCATCCAGGACAAAGCAGCCCACTTGATTGGCTCCACATCCACAAACACCCACTCATAAGAAACATATAAGAAACATAAGAAATAGGAGCAGGAGTAGGCCATCTAGCCCTTCGAGCCTGCCCCGCCATTCAATAAGATCATGGCTGATCTGAAGTGGCTCAGTTCCACTTTCCCGCCTTCTCCCCATAACCCTTAATCCCCTTGCCTATCAAAAACCTATCTACCCGCGTCTTAAATATATTTAGCGAGGCAGCCTCCACCACTTCAACGGGCAGAGAATTCCAGAGATTCACCACCCTTTGAGTGAAGAAGTTCCTCCTCAACTCTGTTCTAAACTGCTCCCCCACCCCCCCTTATTTTGAGGCTGCACCCTCTAGTCCTACTGGCCTTTCTGAGTGGGAAGAGCCTCTCCACCTCTATCCTATCCATCCCATTCATCATCTTGTACGTCTCAATGAGATCTCCCCTCATCCTTCTAAACTCTAACAAGTACAAGCCTAGTTTATTCAGCCTCTCCTCATAGCTCAACCCCCTCAACTCCAGTATCAGCCTAGTGAACCTCCTCTGCACTCCCTCCAAGGCCAAAATATCCTTGCGTATGTGCGGCGACCAAAACTGCACACAGGACTCCAGCTGCGGCCTCACCAGTGCCCTGGACAGTTGCAGCAAGACCTCCCTACTTTTATATTCAATCCCCCTCGCTATGAAGGCCAGCATTCCATTCGCCTTCCTGACCACCTGCAGGCTGGGTTTTTGCGACTCACACACAAGGACCCCGAGGTCCCTCTGCACCGTAGCATGCTGCAGCTTTTCGCCATGTAAGTAGTAGTCCTTCCTACCAAAGTGGACAATCTCACACTTGCCAACATTAAATTCCATTTGCCAGTTCCTTGCCCATTCGCCCAGCCTATCTAGATCCCTCTGCAGACTTTCCACACCCTCCGCACAATTTGCCGTTCCACCAATCTTGGTGTCATCAGCAAATTTCGACACCTTACACTCGGTTCCCTCCTCCAGATCATCTATATAAATGGTAAATAGCTGAGGCCCCAGCACCGATCCCTGGGGCACTCCGCTAGTCACCAACCGCCAATCCGAATAGCACCCATTGACACCCACTCTCTGCCTCCTATTAGACAGCCAATCCCCTATCCACGCTGACAACCTACCCCCAACTCCATGCCCCCTAACCTTCTGTAACAACCTCTTGTGCGGCACCTTATCAAAAGCCTTCTGAAAATCAAGAAACACCACATCCACCGGTTCTCCTCTATCCACCACACTAGACACATCCTCGTAGAATTCCAATAAATTCGTCAGACACGACTTCCCCTTAACGAAACTGTGCTGCGTCTGCTCTATCAAACAATTCTCCTCAAGATGCCTCGCTATTTTCTCCTTGATTACGGATTCAAGCATTTTACCTACAACAGACGTTAAACTAACCGGCCTATAATTCCCTGCCTTTTGCCTGCTACCCTTTTTAAACAACGGTGTAACATTAGCCGTTTTCCAATCTTCCGGCACTTCCCTGGAATCCAGCGAGGATTCCCACTCCCACCACCACAAACGCTTAGTTGCAGCAGTGTGTACTACCTACAAATTGCACTGCAGAAATTCACCAAAGGTCTTTAGACAGCACCTTCTAAACCCATGATTATTTCCATCTAGAAGAATAAAGGCAGCAGACACCATCTCCTGCAAGCCCCCCTCCAAGCCATTCACCACCCTGACTTGGAAATGTATTGCTGTTCCTTCACAGTTGCTGGGTCAAAATCCTGGAATTCTCTCCTTAATGGCATTGTGGGTTAACCCACAGCACATGAGCTGCAGCATTTCAAGGCAGCAGCTCACCACCTTTTTCTCAAGGGCAACAAGGGATGAGCAATAAATGCTGGCCAATCAGCAACGATTGATCAGCAACGGCTACGTCGAGGGCATCCTGAAACCCATTGTACAAAGAACCCCCAGCTTTTGTCGCGACACTACGGACTTCCTACTGAAACTCAGCACACACGGAGCAGTTGAACCAGGGACACTCCTCGTCACAATGGATGTCTCAGCACTCTACACCAACATCCCCCACAACGATGGCATTGCTGCGACTGCCTCAGTACTCAATGCTGACAACTGCCAGTTTCCAGATGCAATTTTACAACTCATCCGCTTTATCCTGGACCACAATGTCTTCACCTTCAACAACCAGTTTTTCATCCAGACACATGGAACAGCCATGGGGACCAAATTTGCACCTCAATATGCCAACATCTTCATGCACAGGTTCGAACAAGACTTCTTCACTGCACAGAATCTTCAACCGATGCTGTACACTAGATACATCGATGACATTTTCTTCCTTTGGCCTCATGGTGAACAATCACTGAAACAACTATATGATGATATCAACAAATTCCACCCCACCATCAGACTCACCATGGACTATTCCCCAGAATCAGTTGCATTCTTGGACACACGCATCTCCATTAAGGACGGTCACCTCAGCACCTCACTGTACCGCAAGCCCACAGACAATCTCACAATGCTCCACTTCTCCAGCTTCCACCCTAAACATATTAAAGAAGCCATTCCCTATGGACAAGCCCTCCGTATACACAGGGTTTGCTCAGATGAGGAGGATCGTGACAGACACCTCCAGACCCTGAAAGATGCCCTCATAAGAACAGGATATGGTGCTCGACTCATAGATCGGCAGTTCCGATGCGCCACAGCGAAAAACCGCACCGATCTCCTCAGAAGGCAAACACAGGACACAGTGGACAGAGTACCCTTCGTCGTCCAGTACTTCCCCGGAGCGGAGAAGCTACGACATCTTCTCCGGAGTCTTCAACATATCATTGATGAAGACGAACATCTCGCCAGGGCTATCCCCACACCCCCACTTCTTGCTTTCAGACAACCACACAACCTCAAACAGACCATTGTTCGCAGCAAACTACCCAGCCTTCAGGAGAACAGTGACCACAATACCACACAACCCTGCCACAGCAACCTCTGCAAGACATGCCGGATCATCGACATGGATACCATCATCACACGTGAAAATACCGTCCACCAGGTACATGGTAAATACTCTTGCAACTCGGCCAACATTGTCTACCTGATACGTTGCAAGAAAGGATGTCCCGAAGCATGGTACATTGGGGAGACCATGCAGACGCTACGACAACGGATGAATGAACATCGCTCGACAGTCACCAGGCAAGACTGTTCCCTTCCTGTTGGCGAACACTTCAGTGGTCACGGGCATTCAGCCTCTGACCTTTGGGTAAGCATTCTCCAAGGCGGCCTTCACGACACACGACAGCGCAGAGTCGCTGAACAGAGACTAATAGCCAAGTTCCGCACACATGAGGACGGTCTCAACAGGGATCTTGGGTTCATGTCACACTATCTGTAACCCCCGTGACTTGCCTGGATTTGCAAAACCTCACTCACTATACTGTCTGGAGACAATACACATCTCTTTAAACTGTGATCAGTGCTCCTTCCACTCACATTATCAGCCACTTCAGATCTTGAACAGCAGGTTAGGTGTAAGGATTCGCATTCTAATCAGTAATCTCTAAACTGTCTGTGCTTTATATGCTCTGTCTGAGGCCAGAACTCTCCATTCACCTGACGAAGGGGGAACCCCGAAAGCTTGTGAGTATATTATCAAATAAATAGGTTGGACTAAAACCTGGTGTTGTCAGACTTTTTACTGCAATCAGCAACGCCCAGGTCACACAAATGAATAAAAAAAATTCTTCTCAACAAATCAATCTGGGTCCCACCACTGTCCCCATTGCAACCAAGCTATCTAGGCTCATTGTCAGGTAGTATGCAGAGCATGGCCCTCCCTTCACTATTTGACTTTACCTACATTAAATAGTTGGGCCTGAGACATAGCAAACTTATAAATTTTATATTTGTTTCAGTTTGCAACATAGTGGAATGGAGTGGATGGTCTCATTGCCTGGATTTACCATTATTTTGTTCTTCCCCATCTTTAAAGAAACTGAGGTGTTCGTCTTCTGCTAGGACTCCGCAAACAAGAAAAATTCACGGACTTGATTCCAGCTTCTAATGATGTTTGTCCTTCCCAGATGGCTATTATCACATACTTCTTTCTTAAGCTCAGTATCGTACTACAATGCTCAAACTGGAGGATGAAGGTAGATGGGAATAGTGAAAAAAATACACAGAAAGAGAAAATTCTATTGCTATACTTTGAAACAGGAAAGAAAATGCAAAGATAAGTCATTCTGCAACATATCGCTGACGATACACCAAATCGTGAACAAATTTTTTTTGTAAAAGAGGAAGTACAATTCAGCACAGGTTAAATCCTACCTTAGATGTTGTTCCAACAAGTCAACCTGATCGTGTAATGTTTTTGTCACTTTGGTCTCGTGGCTGTAATAAAAAAATCTTGTATTTAATTTGCTACAAGTCAAGCGATAGTATCACTACACAGGGCTTTATTTTGTACAAAACTGTTGAACAATTACCTAACATAAGCATCAATGTTTCTTTACACCTCCTCACAACTCAAAGGTTTAACTAATGTACACTAAGAGGAAGGCAGGGGATCTTTGGGCTGCCAAAACAAACCTACTTTTGCTGATAAAACCAATTTTAAAAGATTAAAAGTAATTCAAAATATCCTTAACATTCTGGGCTTTCATTAGCATGCAATATATATTAACCTTTTGACAAATCTTTGCTCAGATACGTTCGGATTAAGTGAAAGATTTATATAAAAATATGACTGCAACAAAATATATTTAGCACTCATGAGGAAAATGACATTCAACACCTGAGTCGTGGGAAGCTGGATAAAGAAAGGGAGGAATTACAAAATTCCTGAAAAACAGGAAGAACCATAGGAAGAAAATTAGAAGTCTGAAGTAGTATTATATTTGTACATTGCAACAAATTTTGCTATCAAAAGTTCGGGTTTAACTAGCAATTTGAGATCACAATAATTGTGTTACATGCAGGGGAAAGGAAGTTAAAGCATCACTGAGGATTTCATTTTCAAGCACTTTAATCAAGAAATTCAAATGTGTTAGCCTAATGAAGAATCACCTATAAAAGCAGAAGAAAGGTTATTGCAGCTGTGGTATATATAGTTCAAACAGTTAAGGTTATTCAAAATATTCCTGTTCAACTCTAATCTTAGTCACAGCTTTCA
This sequence comes from Carcharhinus amblyrhynchos, assembly GCF_965287045.1. Lineage (NCBI taxonomy): Eukaryota > Metazoa > Chordata > Chondrichthyes > Carcharhiniformes > Carcharhinidae > Carcharhinus > Carcharhinus amblyrhynchos. The sequence continues at coordinate 39,747,558 of NC_137330.1, forward strand.
TTGGTGTCCTAACAAATAATGTTATCCTCTAACCAACATTATTGGTCTTGTTTTTAACAAGACTCATTAAATATTGAGCTCTCAACTCTTTAAAGAGGATGGGTATTGTATTTATTTCACTCATGGGACACACACAGGCATTGACATTAATAACTATCAAAATTTGAAGGAGGGTATTCTTTGAGGCCAATTTTGGATTTGCATTAATTGTGTGTTGTCCATCATAAAAGAACTCAAAAATGAAGAAAGGAAGGAATGCATAAGAAAATAATCCTTCTTGTGAAAACAGGTCATCTACTTTATGCTTTGCATTCTTGGCTTCTAAGGCAACAATCACTCATTTGAGGCTGTAAACAAGATGAGCTCTATCTGACCTCATTCTCAGAGTCACATAATTCATGGTAAGATCAGTCACGGATGGAAAATGAATTAAGCCAAAATAATAATCGTTGAACTGTTTAATGCTCTCAATGTAGTATTTGTAGAGAGGACTATAAAGTTTGATACCAAATTATTCATCAAATTTATTGTTATTTATTCTACCTCACAGTGAGCGAGCATCACATAGCTGCAGTTCTGAATTTCCCAAACATTCAGTTTGAGGAAGAGAACAGTGGGTCCAAGACTAGTATTTCAAATTTAAACACGGGCTTAAATAAGATATTTAAAAAGAAAGGAGATAGCAAAGTGAGTTTCGATTGACAGTGAGTCTGTGAATTAATTCTGGAAAATAAGGAAATGGCAGGTAAATTAAACTGTTTTGCATCAGTCTTCACATTATATCCCAGGAATACCTTTAAATCAGGGGTTGGGAGGGAGGAAACCTAGGAAAATTACAATCAGTAGGTCTCTGTTCTGATGGACTTCATCCGATGGTGTTAAAAGTGGCGGCTAGTGAGATAATTGATGCATTGGTATTAATTTTTCAAAATTTACTAGGTTTCGGAAGATTGCATTAGGTTGGAAAAAAGCAAATGTAAATCCTTTATTATAAAGGAAGACGGAAAGTGGGGAAGCTAAAGCCATATTTGTCATAAGAGCAATGTAAAAAGCTAATATTAAAGACTATTATAATAGGGCACTTGCAAAAATTCACAGTAATCAAGCAGAGTCAATGATGTTTAACCAATTTATTGAAGCTCATTGAAGCAGTAACAGAGGCTGTGGATAACGAGTTGGATATACTGTATTTAGATTTCCAGAAGGATGATACCTCATCAAAATTTATTGCGAAAAATAAAAGCTCATGGTGCAGGGGGTAACATATTGGCATGAACAGAAGATTGGTTAGCTTTGTAAGGAAACAGAGGGTAGGCACAAAGGGGTCTCTTTCTGATTGGTAAGATGTAATGAGTGGTGCGTTGCATGGATCAGTGCTGGCGTCTGAACATTTTACAATTTATATAAATGAAGGGACCTAATGTATGGTTGTTAAATTTACTAATGACTCAAAGGTAAGTAGGAGAGTAAGATACAAAGAGGGCATAAGGAGGCTCCAAATGGATATAAAGAACAAAGAATAAAGGAAGGTGCAGCACAGGAACAGGCTCTTTGGCCCTCCAAGCCCCTGCCGATCACTATGCCCTAACTAAACAAAAGAAAAAACCTTTTGCCCTTACTCGGCCCGCATGCCTCTATCCCTGTCCTACTTGTGTACCCTTCCAGATGCCTCATAAATGTTGCTAATGTTCCTGAGTCCACCACCTCCTGTGTTAGCATGTTCCAGACTCCCATTACTCTCTGCGTGAACAACTTCCCCTGCACATCTCCTTGAAACTTTCCCCCTCTTGCCTTGAGCCTGCGGCCTGCATAATTGACATTTCCACCCTTGGAAAAAGCCTCTGACTATCCACCCTGTCTGTGCCTCTCATTATTTTGTAGTCCTTTACCATGTCTCCCTTCAGTCTCCGTCTTTCCAGTGAAAACAATTCTAATTTATTTAACCTCTCATAGTCAAACCCGCAAGACCAGGCAACATCCTGGTCAACCTTCTTTGCACTCTCTCCAAAGCTCCCACGTCCTTCTGGTAGTGTGGCGACTAGAACTGCACGTAATACTCCAAATGCAGCCTAACCAAGGTTTTATATAGCTGCAAAATGCTTTACCAAATCCTGTACTCAATGCCCCAGCTGCTGAAGGCAAGCATGCCATGTGCCTTCTTAATCATCTTGGCTACCTGTATTGCCACTTTTAGGAAATTGTGGATGTGCACGCCCAGATCCCTCTGTATGTTAATGTTCCTAAGACTTCTGCCTGTTACAGTATAATTTACATCTACATTTGATCCTCCAAAATGGATTACCTCGCGTTTGTCCGGATTAAACTCCACCTGCCATTTCTGTGCTCAAATCTCCAATCTATATCCTGTTGCATTCTCCGACAATCCCCGGCACTACCAGCAACGCCACAAACCTACGTGTCATTTGTACTGTTATTAATCAGATCACTCACACTTTCCTCCAGATCATTTATATATACCACAAACAAAAGAGGTCCCAGCACTGATCCCTGCAGAATACCACTAGCTATAGATCTCCATTCTGAAAAATACCCTTCCACTGCTTTTTATGACCAAGGTACAGACAGGTTAAAGTAAATAGGCAAAGACAGAGCAAATGGAGAAAAATATTGGGAGGTGGAGATTGTCCACTTTATCAGGAGAAAGAAAATAAGCATACTATCTAAATGGCAAGAGATTGCTGAGATTTGAGATGTAGAAGGATCTCGGGGCCTTGGTGCATGATTCAGTAAAGACCAATATATGCCAATACAGCAGGTAAGAATGGGAGCTAAGAGAATCTGATCACTTGTGAGGGGAATTGAACACCAAAACATGATGCATCAGTTTTGTAGGGCCTTGGTGAGAGCTCATATGGAGCACTGTGCGGTCTCATACACACAATCATATAAATTTGGAGTTGGTCGCTAGACTCTTCGAGCCTTCTTTATCATTCACCAAGATCATGATTGATCTGATTGCAACTTCAACCCACATTCCTGCCTACTGCCAAAAACTTTTCACCCCATTGTTAATCAAGAATCTAGCTAAACATTAAAAATACTCAAAAGGCTCTGCTTTCACTGCCTTTAAAGAAAACATCTTAGTTCTAGATTCTCCAATAAGAACATAAGAATGTAAGAAATAGGAGCAGGAGTAGGCCATCTAGCCCATCGAGCCTGCCCCGCCGTTCAATAAGATCATGGCTGATCTGAAGTGGATCAGTTCCACTTTCCCGCTTTCTCCCCATAACCCTTAATTCCCTTGTCTATCGGAAAACTATCTACCCGTGACTTAAATATATTCAATGAGGTAGCTTCCACCACTTCAATGGGTAGAGAATTCCAGAGATTCACCACCCTTTGAGTGAAGTTCCTCCTCAACTCCGATCTAAACTGCGCCCCCCCCCCCGCACCTCCACTTATCTTGAGGCTGTGCCCTCTAGTTCTGCTATCCTTTCTAAGTGGGAAGAATCTCTCTACCTCTACCCTACCTAGCCCCTTCAAGAGGAAACATATTTCACATCCATCCTGTCAATACCCCTCAGATCTCAAAGGTTTCAATCAAGTTGCCTCTTGCCTTCTAAACTCCAGTGGATGCAAACCTAACCTGTCCAACCTTTCCTCATAAGACAATCTGCCCATACCTGGTATTAGTACCTCTGAACTGCTTGTAACGCAGTTCTTTACATCTTTCTTTAATAAGGAGACCAGCACCGTACACAATAATAGATGTGGTCTCAATTCCTGTACAGCTGAAGGATAACCTCCCTACTTTTGTAATCAATTCCTCTCACAATAAATGATAACATTCCATTAGCTTTTCTAATTACTTGCTGTATCTGTATATTAGCCTTCTTGATTCAGGCATTAGGATACCCAGATCCCTCTGCATCTCAGAACTCTGTAAAGTCTCATTTAGATAAAAAGCTTCTTTTTTATTCTTCCTGTCAAAAATGGACAATTTCACATTGGCCCATATTATAATCTATTTGCTAGAGTTTTGCCCACTCACCTATGTCCCTTTGCAGCCTACTTACGTCCTCTTAATTTACTTTCCTATCTATCTTTGTGTCATCAAAAAATTTGGCAACCATACCTTCAGTTTCTTCATCCAGGTTATTTGCGTAAATTGTAAAAAGTTGAGGTCCCTGCACTGATCCCTGTGGAACACCATCTGTCACATCCTGCCAACTAGTAAAAGACCAATTTGTGCCAAATCTCTATTTCCTGAGGTTGGCCAATCTTCTGTCCATGCCAATATTTTACCACCTAAACCACAAGTTTTTATTTTCAACAATAACCTTTGATGTAGCATCTTATTAATGGAGGGTGTAAATATGTTCAAAGCACTTCAGGGAAAGTTTAGTAAACTATTATCTGGATTGGGGGGGTTGTCTCATGAGGAAAAATTGGACAAGCTGGGCTAGTATCCATTGGAGTTTGAGAGAGTATGAGGCAACTTGATTGAAACATAAGGTCATAAGGAAGAGGATGTTTCTTCTTGTGGGAATCTATTATTAGGAGCCACTGTTTAAAAATAAGGGGTTACCCAATTGGGACAGAGATGAGGAGAAATTTTTCTGAGGGTTGAGAGTCTCTGGAAGTCTCTTCCTCAAAAAACAGTGGAAGCAGAGTCTTTGAAGTATTGTTTAAGGCAGATGTAGATAGATCTTGATAAACAAGAGGATGAAACTTTTTGGGATAGGCAAGAACATGGGGTTATGGTTACAAACAAGTCAGTTATGACTTTATTGAATAGCAAAACAGGTTCAAAAGGGCTGAGCGGCCCAGTCCTGCTCCTAATTCATATTTAATTTCCTAAATATCTTAAGACTCTCATTAGCATATGCCAGGGATAAATGGGCATAGCATAAATGGAAATGGGAAAGCAAGTACTGAACTTAGGTCATATTCTTTCTTAAAGACCACTCTTATGCATGATTATTATTAAAAGATGTCAAATCATCATTTATGGGCATTAGGCACAGCATAATTAAGAAAAAAACATTGTGGAAGCTTTTCAATTGTTAATGCAAATCATCATGATTAAAATGCATTCAAAGAGATGAAAAATACATTTTAAGGCTTAGTGAGAAGAATAAAAGATAATTGCTTAAAAATCACACCAAAATTGAAACTTCTCACAGGGCATAACAGGCTGAATGTAGATGTTCCTCTGGCTGTTAAGTCTAAAACCTGGGGACATAATCTCAGGATAAGGAGGAAGCCATTTAAAACAGAGATGAAGAGGAATTCCTTCACTCAAAACGGTGATGATTCTTTAGATTCCTCTATGTCAGAGGGCTGTGGAAGCTGTCATTGAGCATGTTCATGACAGAAATCGATAGCTTTCTAGAGAGTAATGACCTCAAGGGACGTGAAGATTACCACTTTCCTGCACTTTCAGTCATATGAGCAGCCACTATCTAATTGAATTGCGGAGCTGGCTCAATGGACCAAATGGCTCACTCCTGTTCCAATGTACTCATATAATGGGTCCATGTCAGAGTTTATGATTTATATGAGTGTCTTCCCACCATTTTTCATCCAACATCATGAATATTTTATGGAACCATTGAATCCCTACAATGCAGGAGGAGGGCATTTGACCCATCAAGCTTGCACTGACGACAATCCCACCCAGGCCGTATCTGTGTAACCCCGTGTATTTACCCTGCTAATCTTCCTGACATTGCGGGGCAATTTAGCATGGCCGAATAACCTAAACCGCACATCTTTGGAGTGTGGGAGGAAACCAGGGCACCTGGAAGAAACCCACACAGATACAGGGATGAAGTGCAAACTCCACACAGTAACCCGAGATCGGAATTGAACCCAGGTCCCTGGCGCTGGGAGGCAGCAGTGCTAACCACTCTGCCACCATATCCTTCTATTCCTTCATGTGTTATGTGCTATCTATGGCGTCTTCCTCTTAAATGCATCTCTGCCAGTTGCCTCAACTGCTCTGTATGGAAAATGATCATTTCCTAAATTTGTCTGCTTGCCCCATGGCAAGATATTTGTTAATGTCACAAGCCTCAACTCAAGCAAAAAGGCAGATGCATTTTGGGAAATGTACAAGGTAGAAGAAGAGAGTATAATGTCAACTATTTGCTTTTATTAATGGTATTCAGAATAATCATTGTTCCATCACAAATCAAACAACATAAATTTTTACAGGTTGGATCGTACTTACCCAAAACCTCTCTGTGGTAAACATTCAAGCACATCATAACAGAGAGACAGCTGATCATCTCGGTCGCAATTGTAGAGACATTCTAGGGCTACTGACATTAACTGGTGATGGTCAGGAATAATTTTCTGTTGACACTAATTCAAAAAAATCAGAGGGATAAAATAAACCAAATTTAGGAAAAGACATGTAAATTGAATAACTTCTTTTATGCTTATTTTGTTCTTCTTAAAATGAAACAACATCCAAAATGGTGTAAAAAAGAAATGTGTAGCAAGTTGCTAAATTGAGTTTAAACATCTGGGTAAGCAAATCAATAAATCAACCAGCCCTATAAAAGCAGACATATAAAACATCAAATAAACAAAATCTATTGGTTCCCAAAAAAGAACAAACTGGAAACTATGTACATATTGGTACGAAGCTAAGAACATTATTATCCTGATAGTCTGAACATAATACTTATAGTAAATACCTTTCAGTCATAATGTCGCAATAACTAAATGAACAGTAGAAATTGAGTGCGTGATTGTGCACATTTCAATTTAGATAGCATATTAATTGTAAAGTAGAATCGTACCAGAAATGAAATGACATGACAGTATATGCCACAATGACAATGTGCCACAGCATGGAAAAATTAAAAATAGCAAATGTACTACAAATTTATTAAAGCAACAAGTCAAACAAATAGTAGCAACAAACATACGTCAGGTTTAGATTGCTGAAATATCTTCAAAGGGTATTTCAAATCCTCTTTTGCCTCTGTTACTAAGTACTCTCTCAGCAGTTCATCTGCAAGTCCTGTAGTTTTACTCTCACACCGGTGCAGAAATGGAACCACCCACTGGTACACATTCTTTATATACATTTCCTCAGAGGACTACAGGAATACAAAAGAAGAAGTTCATTAAATTAAGCAACAGCATTATGTTCAGGCTCTTTTGGTGAAAGGGATGAGTTAAACATCTTTAAGAAGCTCACCAAGTTTGGCACAATGTCATTATTTTTAAATGAACTTAAAATGACAAATCATCAAAATAATTTGTGAAAATATATCATTAGCAATCTGCTGTGCTTTTGATTTGATTTACTATTGTCACAGTATTGGGATGCAGTGAAAAGTATTGTTTCTTGCGCGCTATACAGTGTGGAATGGACACTGGTTAGCTCATAACTACATGAAGGCACTGCAAGACGTAAACATTTCCCTGGACTAAGTCGTTGGGGCGGGGAGGGGTAGTGAAGAACAAGTTTGCCATCCTTGCTTTCTTCATAGAGAACAACATGGGAATCTGAGTTTTTTTAAAAATCAGTAAAAACTTTTCACATGAATTGCTTTTGCAAGTTAATATTGGAAATCATGCCAGTGACAGAAAATAACCACCAAATAGTAGCACAATGTTAATAATCAGAAAATAAAAACTTATTGAAGTCACATCCTACATTGATCAGTAATTGCCTCAGTTTGTCAATGTCTTTCATCTGTTGCAGTTCCTTCAGCGAAAGAGTTGGATCAGCCCCTGCTTCATATACGAGTGTTTCTAGAGTGATCAGATCATCACAGAGAATCTCTAATCCAGGGATGTTCCTCTCTTTGCCAAGACGTATTAGAGATAAGGCACAATCCACCTAAAGACAAGTTACAAAGCAATATTAAAACTGATCAAAAGTTTTTGGCATAGATGATTCATGAAAATTATTTGATTTTCAGTTCTCTATTCCTTCAGATTGTGTGCATTTTATCAGCTGGACTCAAAGTTTTATCCCATTCCATCTTAACATCAATTCTATAACAATATCCAAATCCCCACATGTTAATTCTCTCATTTCTCAAACTCAATGAGATTATCATTTTACTATCGGTCTATGAATAATGAGGCACTATATGCTGCAAACTATTTAATCCCATATCATCCAGAACCCTTCAAGAAAACAAGCGCCAGGGACTGGGTTCGATTCCCAGCTTGAGTCACTATCTGCGTGGGGTTTGCACATTCTACCTGTCTCTGCATGGATTTCCTCTGGTTGCTCCAGTTTTCTCCCACCCTCCAAAGATGTGCAAGTTAAGTGGATTGGCCATGCTAAATTGCCCCTTAGTGTCAGGGGACTAGCTAGGGTAAATGCATGGGGTTATGGGGTTGGGCCTGGGTGGGATGGTGGTCAGTGCAGACGCAATGGGCCTAATGGCCTCCTTCTGCACTACAGGGATTCTACGAAGGAACAATCAATGGATAATAGAGCTTAGTCTGATTTGGTTCAGCTGCCTTTTATTTCAGGCTTTTGTAAAAGGACATGTTATTAATAAAATGGAAAAAGAAATGTAGCAAAATTGGAGATGCGCCACATTAACCCAATACCAAATCTGTAAAACAATATGGGTAAGTTAGAACAGCATTGTTATCCTCATTTCCCTAAAACTAAAGTTTTGAAACATTGTTGTGAATAAGTGAAATTCATTACTTTGAATGGGTAAGTAGATAATTATCTTGTAAGTGGATGTTAACCTTTCCGTAGTAACCTAGAAATATTAAGAAATACATGGTACATACACTATAAATCCCTTTTCTAAGAGACTATACACTGTCTCTATTAAAACTCTGAATGTTAATATTGTTCACAAAATGTACAAGTGGTGCACATCCTAATTACTGGAAAAATATTAATTTAGTGGTTTTCACAACAAAATCAATTCTGGTGCATAAACTTTGAGTAACTAATGCTCTCAAATCAACATAGTGTGAACTACAATTATATCACCTAATTTCTTCAGAAAACTTTATTGCATTATCAGCATTTTTGTTCTATATCAGAAAGGGAATTGTATTGCTTTATCTTTAGTCAAAATCTTAGTTTATACCGATTTGAAAAAATAGTACTTCTGCTGCATGATGTTCACATTTTGTGGCATATTGCATCACATAAATCAAGTTTTCCTGGTGTTATAAAACTAAGCCTTACACAGCAAATTACTTCACGTATTTATTGGGCTGAAATTACTGGTTGAATTTTAAAAAGATAGAACAACATACTTTCAATGACTTAATCATTGAAGTAGCTTCTAAGATGGCTGAATTTTAACACAGCTGAACCCTGCAAGCTAACCAAAGACACTGTAATGGAGCCAGAAGGTCTAGAAGAATGCATTAGAGATAATTAGCTAATATGAATATGAATGGCTCATCGCCTGAAACATTCACAAAACATCACTTGTGCATCTAACTGGATATGGAGCAAGCCATTAGACATAATCACTTTGAACAATGAACCTTGGCTGAAAAGGGATCTCTTCCAATCATAATCTAATTGTGTCTAAGCCATGTACCTGGAATCAACTTGCTATGACCACATTTGGGTAACTGGTGAGAGGGGATGATGTGATGAGTCAACTAATCCTACTTGTGCTTATGAAATATTTATGTCCAAGTCAGAGATCAGAAGAAGCAGGACCCTGAGTGAATACTATCTCTTTCTCTCCTTCCAGACTGCCCAGCCTGTTGTTTGATCCACATGTACAGGCAGTGTTTTAAGAATCCATGCAGCAGCCCCAGCTCCCAAAAATATGAACAGCCTATTAATATCTGTAAATCATTTCAATGAATCACCCTGAAAGACCATCAAGCCCAATTTTAAACCGTCCAAGTCATCAACCCACACGATCCATATACCACTGACTTTTATTGAATGTTTAAACTATCTAACCTGTAACTTGTCTGTGTAATTGTGAACCCTTGATTGTATGAGTGTTTGAGAGCCAGAGCATTGTTATTTTTGTTCAGACCAGTCGTTAAATGCAGTAAATATTATGTTATAAATACTACTTATTTAAAACTAGCCACTGCAGGTAAACAGTTAAACTGAATTGGCAAGCAAATCCTTTTGAAAAACGCTGTTGCTGTCAAACAAAAAGGGGTGCCATTCCATTCCTCTTCACCCAACCATGACACTATTTTGATTACATTATAACAAAATAAAAAATTCTTATGCTAGGAAAGCAAGCTTGGGGAGATTTCAACCACCATTTCATCTGAATCTTTTTCCTCTCGGCTTCACCATAAATGATGGGCAAAGACAGATAAAATTAGGGCAAAATAAATTCACTTTATCCCTCCAGCCCCAATATTAGGAAAAAAAAATAGTCAGTTTACAGAGCTGTTTTGCTCCATTTCTGTCCTGCTGGAATGACGAATAGGAAATGAATAATAGAAAGATGATAAACAGACTCAGGTCTGTTAAGACACCAAATGAAGCCACAAAGTTAATATTGCAAACTGAACTTCACAGGAAAACAAATTTAAAAAGATGGAATCAATCAAGATAACAGAAATGTATGAAGCAACATTTCCTCTCAAGGTAAACAACGAATAGGAGGTAATATTTTCTTCAATATAAAAGCAAAAATGAATGATCATGCAAAATTGATTGAAAAGTAAAAGCACAGCAAGGCTGAAAGCTGTGTCAAAACTATGTGGCCTCTGGCAGTGAAATCGAAACTTGATAAGGCACCTTAATTTTAGGAAGATCATCAACTCAGGAAATTCTTCAGTTTGACAATTCTTTTGATGCATCTCAGCAATTTAGAATTGCATAAAATTAAGAAGGTATTATGAAACAAGAGCTGCATGCTTCTAGAGTTCAACAATAATCTTTCCAAACTGAAAGGGTTTTGAATTATCAGCGTATTACATGCACAACATTTTTTATTGCAAAGAACTGGAATACACATATATGTCACAAAAGGGGTAAAATAATCACCGGTAGCTTTCTGTTTCATTACCCTTGTGTGCTCATCTTGAAGCATTGTAGTTTAATTAAAAAGAAACAGCCACTCTTTGCAATGCATACAGCACAGCTGACATTTCTTTCATGTCTACGTGCAGAACCAGATTTGAAATGTAACAACATTTCTCTTGCATAGCAATGAATTTCCTGACGATGTGATGCTAAATTTATTGGGGGTGGGGTGGAATGATATATTTCCTGTAATCGGATAAGTCATTGCAAAACATTTTTTTAATAGAATGTTCTATTGCTGTCTGTTCGAACTGAGCTTCAATCACAGATATTTAGAGGGAAGATCAATAAAATAAATCAATATAATTATGTCACGGGTTTAAAAAATAATTGAGCTCTATAAATACAAACACTTTGATGTCCTAAAATTTGCTGCCTACAGGGTGGGAAAGGCAGAAATAATGGTATATTTCTAAAGGACATTTGAGAGAGAGAGAAATAAATTTACAGGTCTACAGTGATAGAAAGGGTGAATGGGCACAAATAGATTGATCTAGACAGGGCCAGCATGGACAGATGGGCCAAACATTCTCCTCCCGTGACTTTAAGTTACAATCGTAGGGGGCTTTGCTGAGGACACATCTGGAATACTGTGTACTGTTTTGGTCTCCATATTAAGAAAGAATATCCTTGCCTTGGAGGTGGTACAGCAAAAGTTGATGAAATTGGTTCCTGGGAAGAGAAACTAAGTGAGATGGGCCTACGCTCTTTAGATTTTAGAAGGATGAGATATGATCTCATCAAACCACAAAAAATTCTGAAACAGGTGGCCACAGAGAGATTGTTTGCCCTGGCTGAGGAAATTAAAACAAGGCAGAGATAAGTGGCTAAACATTTAGGACTAAGATGAGGAGAAACTCTTTCACTCAAAGGTCATGAATCTTTTGGAACTTTCTACCCCAGAACGTTGTGGATGTTTCTTAACTGAATACATTTCAGACTGAGATAGACAAGTTTTTGATCAGTTGGGGAATCAATGGATATGGGGACAGGTGAGACAATGGGGTTGAGGTAGAGAATCAGTCATGATCATATAGAATTGCAGCGCAGGCTCAAAAGGCCCTGGTCTACTCCTGTTCCTATTTCTTTTGTTAAGATTCAATTAATCTTAACCATAGTGGTTTTGTGCAAAATGTCAAAAATATAAAAAGGTTGAATACTTTATATGCTCCGTAGAATACAAGGCAACAATACATTTCAATTCTATTGTCAAAATAATTCTTCTTCAATCCAACAAAGGGGCATGATAAGGCAAGGAATAATCAGAATTTGTCATTACTTAGGAACCTTATTATTAAAAAGTTACATCACAAAAATAAATTACGGAACCTTTCACTGAATTTTTCGTTTTGGTTTCTACAAAACTGATCCATTCAAGCACTTGCTCTATCAGATAACAAATGGTGTATTGTCAAAATAGTTGCAGTTCCATTTAGTAACAGTCACAATTAGTTGGTTCTCCCTTTTTCCTTAAGAAAATGTATGCAAAATTGCTGTACCGCTGGTAACTAATTGCTTTGAGGCAAAGATTCATTGTTGATCTAGTTATTTAAAAATTGATAGCTCACACAAATTAAGATCTGGTGCCACTATGTGGTCACTAAGAGGAGTACAAGTTTGGGTGAAAATACAAGCTGCAGAGGAGAAAATCAGCAGCTGTGGCAAAGAAAAAACTAGACCCATTAACTCTGCTCCATTTATACAGTGACTACGATTAGAGAGCAGTATCTACTTTTAGAAAGGCAGGGCCTTCATAAGACCATAAGATATAGGAGCAGAATTAGATCATTTGGCCCATCAAGGCTGTTCTGCCATTTAATCATGGCTGATGTGATTCTTATCCCCATTTTCCTGCCTTCTCCCCATAACGCTTGATCCCTTGTTGATCAAGAATCTATCTACCTCTGTCTGAAAGACACTCAATGACCTGGCCTCCACAGCCCTCTATGGCAATGAATTCCAGATTCACTACCGTCTGGCTGAAGAAATTCCACCTCATCTTAGTTTTAAAGGGGCGTCCTTTCACTCTGACATTATGCCCTCGAGTTCTAGTCTCTGCCACTAGTGGAAACATCCTCGCTACATCGATTCTATCTAGGCCTCTCAGTATTCTGTGAGTTTCAATAAGATACCACCCCCCCATCCTTCTAAACTCCAATGAATATAGACCCAGAGTCCTCAACCATTTCTTATATGGCAAACCATTCAAGGCCAACACATCTTTCCTTAGGTACGGGACCCAAAACTGCTCACAATGTTCCAAATGGGGTCTGACCAGAGCGTTATAGCTTCAGCAGTACATCCCTGCTCTTGTATTCTAGCTCTCAAGAAATGAATGCTAACATTGAATTTGCCTCCCTAATTTCCAACTGAACCTGCATGTTAACTTTAAAAGCATCCTGAACCAGGATTCCCAAGTCCCTTTGTGCTTCAGGTTTCCAAGCCTTTCCCCATTTAGAAAATAGTCTATGCCTCTATTCTTCCTACCAAAGTGCATAACCTCACACTTTCCCACATTGTATTCCATCTGCCACTTCTTTGCCCACTCTCTTAGCCTATCCAAGTCATTCTGCAGCCTCCCCACTTTCTCAGCACTACTTGTTCCTCTAAATATCTTTGTATAATCTGCAAATTTAGCAACCATGTCCTCAGTTCCATCTTCCAGGTCATTAATTACATAACGAAAAGTTGGGGTCCCAATACTGACCCCTGTGGAACACCAGTAGTCGCTGTTATTGAAGTGCACACAGGCAGACCTCTGCTCAAGAGCATCTGAATGTCAGTGAAATATCAATTTTAATCAAGAGCAGACTTGCCTTCTGGCTTCTTCATCAAATTAATGTCAATATCGCACTCCAGACAGAATGGGAAACTTCAAAAGCCAAATCTTCCATTGCAGTTATGATTAAGAGTTGCATCATTTGGAAGCTGAACCCACATGTTGCAAAAAAAAATGCAGTACAACTTCCCACAGAAAGTTCCTGCACCAACATAATTTATTCTTTGATTTCCATTATTTAATACTCAAAGAGTTTTACTTCATCTATTCATCATAATTCTTCTCCTGAAATCTTTGTGCAGCTTATTACTCTCAATGCGTTTTGAAAAAACCTTTCCAATTGAAAGTATTTAGCGAATATCATTCTTGTGCAGTTGAATTCTCACTTCCAGCAAAGTAGAAAATTTTATTTCAATACGGAAGTGAGTGTGTAGAACATGTTTTTCTTTCTTGATCTCACCTGCCGAGAGTAGCTCTCAATCTCCTCTGCACGCTTCTGATACCACTGAGTGAGGCACTTCATAGAGGGCTCAGTTGTTCTGTACCTCAACAGTTCAGGCTGTTCTTCATATAGAAATTCAGCATCATCTTGCAGACTGCAGTCTATGAGCTTTCTTCAGGAATGAAACAAACATCACATTTTCTTCAGATGAAACAGAAATCATACACACAGAGGTACACTCAGAGTGACAAGTTATTCATCTATGAACAAAGGCAGCTTATCAGACCTTAATGCATTTTATCAATACGTACTGTATCAAAGCTCATGTTAGCATTAACTGTCAAGCAACAACCCTTGTAAAATGTTTGTTGAATAAATAGTGAAGCAAACTTTATTTTGGATTAGAATAAAAAGTGTTGAAAGAGCTGGAAATCTGAAATAAATATAGAAAATGCTGGAAATACTCAGGATGTCTGGCAGAATCTGATGAGAAAAATCTGGATCAGTTTATTTTAAAGCAGATTTATGTTTTACTTTTGGCTTAAGGCTCTTTTTCAGCTTAGAAAGCTCATCAATAATACTTTCCCAGTAATAGGATTCACTTTTTCAGCAACTTAATGAATCAGGATTTTTAATTGAGCGCAATCAAGTTTAATCATTTGAGCATTTCCAGGCTGCAAGGTTTAATACTGGGCAAACTGGGAATCAAAATTTGTTTCAATCATATGCATCAAATAAAGCACAGTAATTATTTGAACCTTCAATTGATTGAAAATACAAGGCTTCAGATGGGCAGAGTCCCCATATCTGCTACCAACTGGGCACGGCAGCCAAGAATAAAGTGCACAATTTTAAACAAAAAAAGTGGGGAAAGTTTTAAATTAGGTTGGAAAGCTGTACAATTGAAAAAGAAAAAAAAAATAGGATTACAAAAGTAAAATACTAAAGAAACTGGAAATCTGAAAAACAGAATTGTTGAAAATAATCAGAAAAGTTAGGCCTGTGACTTTTCGGCATAATTGGGTAAAGGTTGAATTGTGGGCGTAATTGGCAATGCTAGCATTTGTGGTCCATCCCCTATTTGCCCTGCAGAAAGAGTGGTGGGCTGCCTTCTTCAACCACTGCAACTTATGTGCTGTAGGTACACCCACAGTGGTGTCACTGGAAGAGTGCCAGACTTTTGATCCGATAACAACGAAGGAATGGTGATACACTTCTTTGTCAGGATAGTGAGAGACTTGGATGAG
Organism: Carcharhinus amblyrhynchos; assembly: GCF_965287045.1. NCBI lineage: Eukaryota > Metazoa > Chordata > Chondrichthyes > Carcharhiniformes > Carcharhinidae > Carcharhinus > Carcharhinus amblyrhynchos. The sequence goes on from NC_137330.1 coordinate 39,763,013, forward strand.
AACTCACAGGTGATGCCATTCAAATGCATTTGCTGCCCTTGTCCCTTTAGGAGGTATACACTGCAGGCTTGGAAAGTGCTGTCATAGAAGCCGTGATGAGTTTTGATCTGATCCTTTAGTTGTTGGGCTGCTTTAGTCTTTTACAGCCTTATGGATTCAATGTTGAGTTCAATGATTTTTAACAGTAACCCCATTTTGTCTTGATTTCCTTTGCAGGCGTGTTTTATTCTTCCCTTGTTTCTTTCCTTACAAATGGCAGGATCACATACAGAAACATCATTGGACAATGACCAAGGGCTTGGTCAAAAAGGTAGGTTTCAAGGAGTGTCTTGAAGGAGGAAAGAGGCACAAAGTTGGAGAGGGAGCTTTGGATCTATGCAGCCAAAGGAATGGACATCAATGCGGGAGGGGGGCGGGAACAGGGGGAAACATCAATGCATAATGGACTAAATTTGGAATCTGGGCATCTTTGAATGCTGTAGGATTCAAGAAGATGGGGAGGAACAAGGCTTTTGAGGAAATTTGAACACAAGGGTGAAAATTAAAGTTCAAATAATTTAATTGTATAGAAATAAATCAAAATCTTTCAAAAGAGAACAAAGTCATCAGCTTTCTGTGGTAGAGAAGTCCAGTTTCCTTATCTCAGTCCTAAATGGTCTACCTGTAACCTGACACTATGTCCCATGGTTCTTGATTTCACATGATGTGGAGATGCTGGCGTTGGACTGGGGTAGACACAGTAAGAAGTCTGACAACACCAGGTTTAAGTCCAACCGATTTATTTGATAGTAAACTCACAAGCTTTCGAGGTTCCCCCCTTCGTCAGGTGAACGAAGAGTTCTGGCCTCAGACAGAACATATAAAGCACAGACAGTTTACAGTTTACTGATTAGAATGCAAATCTTTACACCTAACCCGCTATTCAAATCTTAAAGTGGCCGCCGTGAGCGGAAGGAGCATTAAGCCCAGATTAAAGAGATGTGTATTGTCTCCAGACAGTACAGTAAGTGAGGTTTTGCAAACCCAGGCAAGTCATGGGGGTTACAGATAGTGCGGCATGAACCCAGGATCCCTGTTGAGACTGTCCTCATGTGTGCGGAACTTGGCTATCAGTCTCTGCTAAGATCTCTGCGCTGTCGTGTGTCGTGAAGGCCGCCTTGAAGAATGCTTACCCGAAGGTCAGAGGCCGAATGCCCGTGATTGCTGAAGTGTTCGCCAACAGGAAGGGAACAGTCGTGCCTGGTGATTGTTGAGCGATTGTCACTTGACAATCACCAGACAAGACTGTTCCCTTCCTGTTGGCGAACACTTCAGCAGTCATGGGCATTCGGCCTCTGACCTTCGGGTAAGCATTCTCCAAGGCGGCCTTCACAACTCATGACAGCGCAGAGTCGCTGAGCAGAGACTGATAGCCAAGCTCTGCACACACGAAGACGGTCTCAACAGGGATCCTGGGTTCATGTCGCACTATCTGTAACCCCCATGACCTGCCTGGGTTTGCAAAACCTCACTCACTGTACTGTCTGGAGACAATACACATCTCTTTAACCTGGGCTTAATGCTCCTTCCACTCACGTTGTCGGCCACTTTAAGACTTGAATTGTAGGTTAGGTGTAAGGATTCGCATTCTAATCAGTAATCTGTACACTGTCTGTGCTTTATATGCTCTGTCTGAGGCCAGAACTCTTCATTCACCTGACGAAGAGGGGAACCTCGAAAGCTTGTGAGTTTACTATCAAATAAATCGGTTGAACTTAAACCTGGTGTAGTCAGACTTCTTACTCTTGATTTCCCATCCAGGGAAAACATTCCCCCTGCATCTAGTCTATCCAGCCCTGTTAGGATTTTATACATTGCAACCAGATCTTCTCTCGTTCTTCTGAATTCCAGCAAAAACAGGCCCAGACAAACCAATGCACTCAATCCTGGAACACCTAGATAACAAAATCACCTATTTATTGATTATAGCTCAGCCTTCAACATCATTATTCCTACAAAACTCATCTCCAAACTCTGTTGCCTGGGCCTCGGCACCTCCCTTTGTGACTGGACCTCACCACAGACCACAATCAATAGCGAAAGGCAACACCACCTCCTCCATGATCATCCCCAACACCGGTGTCCCACAAGGTTGTGTTCTCAGTCCCCTACTATACTCACATACACCTATAACTGTGGCCAAATTCCCCTCCAATTCGATTTTCAAATTTGCTGACACCACCATAGTGGGTCAGATCTCAAACAATGACGAGATAGAGTACAAGAATGAAATAGAGAATCGGGTGAACTGGTACGCGACAATAATCTCTTTCTCGATAACGAAGGAGATTATTATCCACTTCAGGGAGCATAGAAGATAACATGCCCCTGTCTACATCAACAGGGATGAAGTAGAATGGGTTGAGAGCTTCATGTTTTAGGTGTCCAGATCACCAACAATCTGGTCACCCCCCCCAAACCGACAGTACAGTTAAGAAAGCCTACCAACGCCTCTATTTTCTCAGAAGATTTAGGAAATTTAGCATGTGAGCTACGACTCTCACAAGCCTTTACAGATGCACCATAGAAAGCATTCTTTCTGGTTGTATCACAGCTTGATATGGCTCCTGCTCTGCCCAAGACTGCAAGAAATTACAAAAGGTCATGAATAAAGCCCAAACCATCACACTAACCAGCCTCCCTTCACTGACTCTGTCTACATTTCTTGCTGCCTCAGCAAAGCAGCCAGCGTTACTAGGGACCCCAAGCACCCCGGACATTCTCTCTTCCACCTTCTTCCTTCTGGAAAAAGATACAGACGTCTGAGGTCATGTGCCAACCAACTCAAGAACAGTTTCTTTCCTGCTGTCAGACTTTTGAATGGACCTACCCTGCATTAAGTTGATCTTACTCTACACCATACCTGTAACTGAAACACTACATTCTGCACTCTCTCTCTCATTTTTTTCTCTATGAATGGTATGCTTAATAAATCAAATCAAATTAATTTCTCCTTACCAGACAGTCCTGCAAACCCCAGTATTAGCCTAGTGAACCTCTGCTGCACTCCTTCTCTGACAAGTATATCCTTTCTTAGGCAGGGAGGCCAAAACTGCATGCAATGCAAGGTGCTGTATGACTGTAATAAGACAATCATACTTCTAAACTAAAACTCCCTTGCAATGAAGGCCAACATCCCTTTTGCCTTCCTAATTGTTTGATGCACCTGCCTCTCCACTTCCATTGATTAATGTACAAGGAGACCCAAATCACTTTGTATAGCTACACTTCCCAATATATCACTATTTAAATACTCTCCCTTCCTGTTTTTCACACCAAAGTGTATCTAGTCAATTACACTGCATCTGCCATCTGTTTGCCCACTCGCTTAACTTGATTAAATTATCTTGAAGCCACCTCACAACTCAGAATTCCAACCCAATTTTGTGTCAATGATTGGACTCAACAAACTGTATTCCTAAAATGTTACTATGTAAAAGATATAAAATAGAAATTTTGATTTAAAATGACAATGCTAGAAGAGATTGGTTATTGTGGGGCGGCGTGGAGGCACAGTGGTCAGCACTGCTACTTCACAGCACCAGGGACCCAAGTTCAATTTCAGCCTCGGGTCACTGTGTGGAGTTTGCACATTCTCTCTGTATCTACGTGTGTTTCCTCCCACAGTGCAAGAATGTGCGGATTGGGTTGATTGGCCATGCCAACTTGACCCTAGTGTCAGGGAAATAAGCAGGGTAAATATGTAGGGTTACAAGAATAGGGCCAGGCTGGGATTGTGGTCGATGCAGATTCAATGGGCCGAATGGTCTCCTTCTGCACTGTAGGAATTCTATGATTCTATGAAATATGTAATATCAACCATAGACATGAAATAAAAAACATGGAGCAGAGTTTAGGGTACCCACTGGAAGTTTGCAGGTACAGGTGGAGAGGGGATCTAAAATTCCCCAGACGGCCCTCCCACTGTCCCAATTATACAGCGGGATGGGCGAAGCATAGGCCTATCCTTGCCCCTATTAAGATACTTGAGCAGATAGTGGAGGCATCTTACATACATGCTCTTTCCACTCCCTTTCCCCAACAGTTGATCTCTCCCTCCATGGCCTCTTCGTCAAGACCCCTGTCTCCCAACTGGGATTTCACCTTCTCATGTGACCACGTCCTGAAAAATCTTGCCCACAGATTGTATTTTAAGTTTTAATTTTCAAATACAAAAATGTTGGCTCTTCTATACTGTGTTACATGTCTGCCTATCAAATATTAAAATCACGAGTGCCCTCAATATTTTACTAGTATCTTGCTTGTATATAACTCTATGAGCACACTGTTACCTTACCTAACATTATGTGATCATCAGTCAACTGACAATGTGCTTTGTGGCTCTGCGAACAGCAATACTGAACATTTGTCATAGGTGACTATGCAGCAATGCATTTTACAGAGAATTGCAGATATTTTGCTAAATTTAAGCGAATTCAAATTCTTTGAACATTGGAAACAGAAAAACCGGTACTGTTTCCTCCCCCCACCCCACTCCTTTAATTGCCAAACAAACCAACTGCAACTTTGCTTGCAAATCTCTTCTCTCTGACATGTTTCTCATAATGATGCACCTCTTTTCTCCCAAAACCTTTTAAGAGCCATACCAGTCACAGGACCTTCTGACTGCTACAACTGGCAATTTACAGATACTCTCCTGACTGTTAAATCAACTGGCACAGGCCTTACTGTCAGGCAGAGCCTTCATGGTTATCAAATCATTTTAGAGTCAGAGTCATAGCGATATACAGCACGGAAACAAGCCCATCAGCCCAACTCATCCATGCTGATGAGGCTTCTACTTCTTTCCATCACTGTAATTGCTCACTCCTCCCCAAAGAAACCCTCTGCAACCCCCATTCATTTAACATGTTTAAAGAAGAAGATACTTATAACTTTACAAAAACTGGGAGTTTTATGGAATTAAACAGTAAAATGCTCTTTTATACCTTAAACTTGGTTCTTCGCACCAGTCTAAATCCTGATGTCTTTGTTCGTTCCATGGCAATACCACCAAATCACCAAGCTCTTCCACATACCTTTCAAAAAAAATTGCAATACAGTCAAAAGAAATTCAGAGATAACCATCAACTCACAACTACAACGCGTATGCAGACAGCAGGAGTAAGAGAATGTGATTATGTGAAAGACAGCAATTATTAGTTAACAAATGTCTGCCCAAATTCATTTGTGTTTCATTTTCAAGATTTGCCAAAAGTATGTTGCTTCATAAGGCACGTCAAATAGTTGAAATATTGATTACTTAGTTCACAGTAAAAGACCCACATGTATTTTTCTCAGCAAAGTTCTTTCAAATGCATAAAGTTAGAATTTATAAATTACAGTGTGACAAAACATAGTCTATTCGCAGTTAAAAATACTGTATCCCAAAGATAAAAACATAGAAATAATAGAAATCATAGAACCCTACAGTGCAGAAAGAGGCCCTTCGGCCCATCAAGTCTGCACCGGCCACAATCCCACCCAGGCCCTACCCCGTATCCCTACATATTTTACCCGCAATCCCTCTAACCTAAGCATCTGAGGACACTAAGGGGCAATTTCAGCATGGCCAATCAACCTAACCCGCACATGTTTGGACTGTGGGAGGAAACCACAGCACCTGGAGGAAACCCATACAGACACAAGGAGAATGTGCAAACTCCACACAGATAGTGACCTGAGCTAGAAATCAAACCCTGCAGCTGTGAAACAGTAGTGCTAACCACTGTGCTTTCGTGCCGCCCAAATCTTGTGCCAAATTTTAATACCTTTGTTGCCCTACTGATGATATTTATATTATCAAACTGACTATCGTTGGTACCATGATAAGGGTAGTAGTTTACAATCTGCACAAACAATGGACAGAACTGCAGAATTTGATCATAAAACTACAAATAAAATCTCTCAATTCTATGCAATAAACCAGCGACTCTGATCATCTAAGCACTGCTTGGAATTGCAAATACTGATAATTTGAGGTAATTGAAGTAAACCTCACAGTTCTAATGTGGGTAATGACTATATCCACTGACATTACTTGCAGCTTCAAGAACACACAGAATACTACAACCTTTACAATCCAATAGCAATTATGAGCAATGTTCCAAGAAAAACACTACACAAGTAAAAGCCAAAAATAAAAGGAAAAAATTAGAAATGTGCCCTAATAAAAAAAATTACTTTGTATCTATTGCTTTTAAAATGGGCATTCTTCTTTTGATTCAGCAGGCTTGTTGGTCATGAAGTTACTCTATTACATTTTGGGTAGTTGATGGAGTCAGTAGATGAAGATATGCATGCCACCTCCTCAATAACTCTGCCTTCTTTTAGTTATAGGACTTTTTAGTTATAGGACGGATGTCAGGGGTAGGTTCTTTACCCAGAGGGTGGTGAGGGATTGGAATGCCCTGCCTGCTGCAGTTGTAAATGCACCTAGTTTGGGGGCGTTTAAGAGATCCGTGGATAGGTTTATGGATGAAAAGGGAATGGTTTAGGTTAAAGGGTCATTGTTTTTTAACTGGTCGGCGCAACATCGTGGGCCGAAGGGCCTGTTCTGCGCTGTAATGTTCTATGTTCTTTTGGATGGTTCACACTCCCCACAGCTTCCCCCGCCATTAGTTTATGCTACAAAACGGGGTCCAATTAAAGCAAATCGAACTCGAATGCATTTGTGTGAATAGTAAAAAAAGAAAAATTATGATTCCGTGCCCTAACTGTTGCCCAATAGAAAACCCCAACGCCAATACAGGGTTAAAACAAAATCAACCAAGGCGTGATACTTCTACACACATGCATGGACATACAGTGCCAAGGCATATATGAGCAGCAAAAATTAGTTTAGGTGACAGAGTACTGAAGAAATTTCAGAAGTAGAAAATAAAATATACTTTCTATATGGTCCCTATATAGCAACGAAAGGCAAATAGCAGAAATCTATCACAGGGCACAATTCAAACAAAAAGGATTGGCAGACTGGGCACCAATCTTATTTATAGATCAGTAAACTCTGTATTTTTGAGCTCTTTGGAAATTTGATCGATGATGTCAGCCAAGATTTCTGCAAATTGTTTGAGCCAAGATCATTCAGCATTCGAAAATCTTCCTCAATTTAGCGAACTAACATTTGATGTCTCTTCTAATTAGGGAACAAGGTATTTTACTCTTAGAGACAACTGAGCCTCATTATAGTGGCTCAAGTATTTACAAAAACCTGAATAATTTTGGACTACTTCTGAACAAACTTTGTAAAATGAGGATGATTCATTTTTATCAGTTTACTACAGCTGAATTGATGTTGCGAGAGGTATCAGCACTGTAGATACCAAGGTATACGTCAATTCAGCATATAATAATTCTAATTTTTCTGGAACAAAAAGTCATGTTTAAGCCTCTGCTCAGTGCATAAGTTGAACCCCCTTTTATAAGAGGAAATGCTATACTTACATTATGAGTCAGCCTAATTTTTTTTCACTGCAGAAATGCACTTCCTACTCACCTTATAAGTCAGGGCATAGGATTAAACAGGCATTATGGACTATGGTGTCAAGAAGATGTGGTATTTAAGGCAAGCCCACAAAGAGCAGACTGCATGTGGCAAATGACAAATAGAAATGGGCCCCACCAGCGAAAACAAAGGTGTACGAAGCTGATTTCAAGCCGAAAATCGTAACTCGTCAAATAACTGCTGCAGCAGGGAAACGTGGTGTTTGTGAAAAACCGGCGTAAGGATGGAAGTAGAAGGAACTCACCCTGCAGATGGTACCCAAGACCAAATGTGCCATGAGAACGTAAACCAGCCACGGGTTTTAAAAAAGCAGGTCTCAGAATGGGTCCTCAAAAACCCTCATCACTGCCAGCGAAATGGAATGCACTTATACACACTGAAGTGGGTCAAATCAAACCCTGGTCGAGCAAAAATTTCAGAGTAACAGCTGGATTGTGTAGGTGTTTGGTGGAACGAAAAGAAATTGTGTTGCGGCAACAGGCCAACATTTTTCAGGGACTAAAAAACCTTTCTAAAAAAAAACAGCCAGTTTCCAGGGATTAACAGACAGCAGCAAAATGATGAATACCTTATTTGTCACATGACAACACACACAAAACCCTAGTTGAATGAGGAGTGCAGAAAGAGATGTCAGAAACAATACCAGACATATCGAGGTATCAACCTGGTTAAGTGCTAACACTGAATTACTTGCGTGCCAAGTTGATTAGGATAAGGCCAGTCTGAAGATGTGGCTGGGTGGATGAGGACAATGAGGTTGTGGCTGGGTGAGTGAATACAGTGTATAGTTCTGGAGCAACAGTGTGACGAATGAGAAAGCTGGTGGCCTATGCAAAGAATGCAGCATACTAGAATCAGTTAGATATGTTCAGATCCTACAGAATATGTGAGGTCAAAGAGGCATCTGTGAAGAAACAATCTGTGGGTTAGACTGATTGGCCTTGTTAAACTGACTTAATGTCAGGGGTTAGCAAGATAAATACGTGGGGTTACGGAGATAGAGCCTGGGTGGGATTGTTGTCAGTGCCGACTCGATGGACAGAGCAAGACCACTAAGTGAAATTTAATAAATGTGACTTTTCAGCGACTGAATTAATTCTACAAGTTGCACTTTTGCCAGGCAGTGTAATGTCCATACTTCAACCTTTAGACATGTGCTTCATAAGCCATTCAGGAATCTTGATCATGCCAAAGGCAGTAAGTGGATGGTTAATGGAAATATGCATACATCGGGGATGCGATTAACGCACAAACTGTTATCTGGTGGAATAGGATACTCCATATTTTTTTGGCAATGGATGGAGAGGAAGTTGGTTTGTTGTTGATGGATGATTCTGAAAGTGCAAGTGCCAAATCTGGTTCAGAGTGGGATCCTTATAATACCACAGCCGCTCAGAATGAATTTGACAAACATGGCGTCAGAAGCCAAACACAATGAATTTCATGGTTTTTGAAATGCTTTATGCGGTTAAAGGTAACCTTGTAGAATTAATTCGGTCACTGAAACGTCACATTCATTAAATTCCAGTTAATGGTGTTGCTTCTTTTATCACATTTCAAAATGGTGACCACCCACACAGAATTATAGAAGCCCTACAGTGCAGGAGGTCGTCATTCAGTCCATCGAGTCTGCACTGACAACAATCCCACCCAGGCCTTATCCCCGTAACTCCACATAATTACCCTGCACCCCTGACTCTAAGAGTCAATTTAACAAGGCCAATGAACCTAACTGTCATATGAAGCACTCAGGGGAAACCTATGCAGACATGGGAAGAATGTGCAAACTTCACATAGTGATCCAAGGCTGGAATTGAATCTTCGTCTCTGGCACTGTGAGGCAGCAGTGCTAAGCATTGTGCTACTGTACTGCCATAAGTGCTGGCAGTTTTTATTTATACTTAACATGCAGGTCAGTTGTAGATTTTGGAAGGATTCACCAACTTAGTTTGGAAATTGTTTTTTTTTAAGGGTATCAATAGAAATCAATCCATAGAAGCCATGCCAAGAATAGTATCTATTTTGAATAAACTGTTCCAACAGTACCACTATTATAATGGTCAACTTCATGAGCATAAAATTTGTCATAACAATATTTTAACAAATATGTACAACAGTCACAATTCTACCCATAAAGACACATGAAACATTTGCCTCCAAACATCTTGAAACATACCATAACTCATAACTGAAAGTATCTTAATACATCACTGCTCATCAGGAAACACTGAAATATAGTGCTTACTTGTGTACAAATTTAGCCTGAATATACGAGCGCTATTATCTGCTGGTAACCAGTTATAGATAATCATTCAGTAACTTTCCAGTCAGAATATTATTTCTTCATTAGGGACATTATTAAATGCAACATAAAATTTTAAGTAATAAACACCCATCACTGATTAAAAAAAAATCCTAAAAACTGAAAGAACAGTTATGATCGTTCAAAACTGCAGGAAGGGTAATCTCAGCGGGATTCTTTCAAATGCTGCAGTCATTCTGGATATTCATAGTTCCATATCAACCAATAGTTTATTGTGCAAATCAGATCATATCATAAAAGGTGTATTTTATTTTAATTGCAATCATTTTGCTTGATTGGAATTGTTCCTGATGTGAACTGAATTCTGATCCAAATCAAGAGTTTAAATTGAATGATATCTTAGGGAAGTGTGAACAACTTACTCTGCAAATGTGTTTTAAATCTGTGACAAGTGAGAGTGCAAATTGCATGAATTATTAAAAGTCAGAATACACCGATGAAGGTTTTATTCATTTTCTGTTCTACTAATTAAACTTGGGCACTAAAATTTAATATCAACTGCAAAAGAAAATTCATTAACATATAAATGTTTGTTATACTGCAATAAATCACTATTTGCATTACTAGGCAGTCTACATAAACATGTAATAGGTAGTCCTTAGAAATTCATAAACAATGGAGAAACTATTTGCATAGAGTCCCATTCCAGTTGCTTACATTGTGTTTATGTAGGCTTTGTTTACTACAAGTAAAGGTAGCAAACTACATCATTTTCTCAGAACACAGCAGCAAAAGCTGCAGGCTGACAGAGCAAAAATATTTAATATTTCATGTTCATGACTGAGGCGATGGCACAGCTTACTATTTTACAATAAAAAACGTAGTGGGCAATCATGACAGAGCAAAAATATTTAATATTTCATGTTCATGACTGAGGCGATGGCACAGCTTACTATTTTACAATAAAAAACGTAGTGGGCAATCATTCTCCTTTTGTTGGGTGTAAAGATTTGCATAGGCACAGCATACAGGAAAACCTGCTCAGTGAGGAGAGCACTGGTACAATGCAGCATTGTCTAGTTCTTATCATGAAAGAAAAATCAGGCCGGTCGTGTTACAGGTACATGATTCTCCCTGTCCAATTTTACTTTTATTTGCTCCACCGAGGCACAATAAAGCTTCATGGAAAGAAAAATGTGAATAAATTGAAAGAACACCTCAACACAGCTGTACCAAATTAGTGTTTTTTGCCCTATCCCAAGATAGCAGACAATGAGCCAGAACTTCTGAGGAATGACAATCAGTTCAACCGTCATTCCACTGCTTTTTACTTGCCCTGGAATGCAGATGTGCTTTTCTCGCCTGACCTTCCGACTTGGGTCACGTGTAATATGTTCAGCAGTGGATTTCCAATGCCCTCAGTTAAGTGCAGCACCACTGGGGTGAAAGGATGCCACGTCCCTTTCTTGGCACTAGCTGCTATAAAGCAGTTCTCAATGGATGAGATGGTTGTGTAGGGTGGATAGGGGGGGATTGGGTAGTCATTTGTCAGGGGAGTAGTAGGGAGTGGGTGGATAGCTGAAAGAGAGTTGGGGGAAGCCAGAAGGTTGTGGAGTTCACTGGAGAGTTGGGTGGGGTGGGGCATTCTGTGGGGTTCCTGCAGGGTGTTGATGTGGAGGGGGATCAGGAGTCAGAAGTGGTTTTAATTTTTCTAATTATTTGTGGATAATAATCTGGTAATACAGTCAGAACTATCTGAAGTCTCCAATTTAAATCAGACTGGATGGATCCCAATGAAGAGTAGCTGCCCATCTTCCCAGCCAATTCCAGCACATTATCCAGGGCACTTCCGAGGTCTGACCTTCCAGGGATCGGAAGTTTTGGGCCAGAATAAATGAGGGCTGGTGTTAAAGAACGCGAAGCAGACGGGCATGAATCAGATTAGAGTCATGGCCCATAATTTTCCTCTACCTACCATCAACTTGGTACATGGCAGGTAGTAATTTTACCCCAAGATACTGAAATAGTTTTGCTTAAAGCAACAGTTTCAGTAAAAATGCAGAACAAAGTAGCAAATAGCCCAGGTATATCCTGTACACAAAAAACAGGTCAAACCCTATCTGGCCAATTACCACCCGATGACACTATTCTCAATCATGAGCAATGCAATGAAAAGTATCACCAATAGTAATATCAAGTAGCACCTACTTAGCAATGCATACCATGAGTTCCATCAGGACCATGTGGCTCTCATTGCCACCCTGGTCCAAACAGGGACAGACGAGCTGAATTGCAAAGCTGAGGTGCGAGTGACTGCCCATGACATAAAGGCAACGTTTGACCAAGTGACATCAAGGAGGCTGGTAAAATTGGTGCTAATGGCATATAAACAGAAGGTGCTGGAAATACTCAGCAGGTCAGGCATTATCTGTGGAGAAAAACAGAGTTAACATTTTGGGCCAATGATCATCTTTCATCAGAACTCAATGTTGTCACCACTGACCAGAGCTGAGGTCAGAGATTGTGGTATTATCTGATGAGTACCCCACTTCCTGACTCTACGAAGCTTATCAATCATCTACACTGCAAAATTGGCAGCATGATGAAATACTCCTCATGTGCCAGATGAGCACATTTCTAACACTCAAGAACGTAGACATCACCAGATCAATGCAGCCCCCTTGATTGGCACCCCATTCGCCACCATAAACTTTCACCCTCTCCACTACTGACACAAAATGGCAGCAGAGTGCACTGCCTATAAGATGTATTCAGCCCTTAATATCTCCGGGACAGGTACAAGCAGCATATAAAGCAAAAGAAAATTGGTTCCACAAAATTTAAACCCTGTGAATCTTTATTTAAAAACGCACACCAAAGAACAATAATCAAGTCACACATGGTGTAATGGAACATTTACAGTACAGAAGGAGGTGACTCCAGGTTCCACACTAAAAGTTACAAAGAAAACAACCCCATCTTATCCAACTCGCCATTCCTGAGACCATCTCATAAACCTTCTCTACAGTGCGATCATATCCTTCCTGCAATGTGGTGAGAACTGCATGCGGTACTTAGCTGTGGCCTAACTAATGTTTTGTCCCTTTCTAGCATAACCTCCCTGATCTTACACTCTTGGCTCATAAAGGAAATTATCTTGTGTGCATTCTTAGCTATCTTATCTACCAGTCCAATTAGTTTTGGGGATCTGTGAGCATGAGCTACAAGGTCCCTCTTTTCCTCTACACTTCTCAGCATCTTACTATTGATTACCTAATCCCTCATCTTGTTTGTCCTCCCCAACTGCAAGATCTCACAATTCTCAGGATTAAATTCTATTTGCCACTTTCCATCCATCTGACCTATCCATCCACATCTTCCTGCAGTCATTATCACACATCTGCAAACTTTGTAATCAAGCCACTACACTCAAGTACAAATAATGCCATGAAAAGCAAAAGATCTAGTATTGAGCCCTGCAGTACCCCACTATAAACAGTGTTGAATCACAAAACTCACCCATTCACTATTATTACCCTTTACTGTCTGCCACTGAATCAATTTTGGATCCAATTTGCTACATGTTCTGGGATCCCATGGGCTTACTTTTCTGACTATTCTGCCATGTATGATCCTGTCAAAGCTAGTCCATTTCACCCCTCTTTCCTCCATCCTCCTTGTTACCTCTGTTTTTTTCTAAGAAGTAGATAGTGAATAAAACCAGGATTAAAAACACGAAAATTCAAGCTGTCTGGTTTAGAAATAGAACATGCTCATAGTGAAACACTTAAACGACTATCTAATATAAATTACTTCTATGGACGTACCATAAAGCAATATTCATTCTAAGCTGTCTGAGTATGCTTGCCACTCTGGTCCAAACATGGACAGACGAGATAAATTGCAATCAAAAATTTGTCACACAGGGAACAGAGAGGCTATGCCAATGCAACGTTCCCCTTAAGATGCCCAACATGCTCAGCCACAGGTCAATCTTAAAAGCATTGTGTAGCGCAACAAGCTAACAATGCACAGCAAGCAGATACGAGACAGAACTGACTATAAGGTTCTCATTTGAAGTTGAGAGGTGCGATGCGTTAATTTAGGGATGTCAATCTTGGGCACAACAGACTCAGTGAGGAGGGAGCTCTGCCCACCCACATCATAATGACATGTTAAGCACATGTTAAGCACATGGTAAGTGTTGTTCAGTTAATTTGCACAAGGCTCCTCACACACATCTTGTGGGGCAGTGGACAGCAACTCTGCGTCTGGGCCAGAAACTCAGGAATCGAATCCCACCCCAGGACTTGAATGGCCAAGGAAGGTGCATAACCCACTCCAAAAAGGTTGCCTTTAACCTGCAAATTCTTCCGACCCACACCAATTGCAAGCAACGAGTGCAGAAGGGATTCTTGGGTCAGAGATGCAAAGAAAATTGGAGCCCTACCATTACTTTCCACAGCTCCAGACTATAACATGCTCAGCCCGTTTAGCTCAAATTGGTTGGACAGCTGGTTCATGATGCAGAGTGATGCTAACAGTGTGAGTTCAACATTAAAATGTTGCTAAGGTTATTCATGAAGGCTCGCCATTTCAACCTTGCCGCTCGCCTGAAATGTGGTGATCCTCAGGTTAAATTAAAGGTGAGAACAGCCTACGGTCTGGCCTTTTGCAACGTTCACGTGAACCCCAACGCAAACTCAGGAACAATACCTCATCTTCTGATTTGGCACTTTACAAACTTCTGGATTAAACGTTGAATTCACCAGCTTCAGAGCATGAACTCTCCCCACCATCTTTACCCCATTTCCATTTGATTTCATTTCTTCTTTTCATATCATCCTTCATTCTCAGTTCCACTTTTCCACTTCTCTATTCTCACTCTCCATCTTGCCCCCAACCCTACACCACCTCCCCCCCCCTTCAAAATCAGGGCCACTGCCACATTCGTCAGACAATCAGACTGTCCCTCTGTTCTGCCAGTTATACATTCTAATCACTTAATGGACTCTTTCAACACCTTTCTCAACCTTCTTCAGTATCAGTTACATTCCCTTTGTCCTACTACAGCAGCCCCCCACTCACTCCACCCTCATCGTCATAAATCTCTTCTGATTTTCTTTGCTCTCAGCTCTGGGGAAGGATCATCCTGTCTCAAAACGTTGGCTCCATTCTCTCTCCACAGATGCCATCAGTCCTACCCAGGATTTCCAGCATTTCTTGTTTTGTTTCAGATTCCAGCATCCGCAGTATTTTGCTGTTGTCTATGGTCATCTGGTACTATGGCAACATTTACGGTGTAATCAATCTTGAAAACATTCACAGGAGTCAAACAAATTAAGAAGCACAACATTTTGAATCAAACAGGCAACACACCCATTAGACAGGCCCTTGCGAAACCTAAAACAAGTGAACATATTTTGACCAAAGCAATAAAAAAATTGGAAGAATGTTCCAAGAGCACATGCAGCAGCTTGCTGCTTCCATGCTCTGACACGAAACAGTCATTAGTGGACTACTCGTCCATGCTTGTGTGTTCCTGTTAAATAACAAACCAAGGAGCCATGACAAATAGTTCTTGGGAATGTTTTAGCAGCCGAATCAAGAATGCTAGACAAGAAAAGGCCTGGAGGGGGGTTGTCAGCTCAAATATTTTAAGGACATCGCAGTAAATGGCATAATGAGCTCACAAAAAAAGGTAAAATTAGTGTGTACGTGGTGGGAGAAAGAGGAAAAAAAGAGCAAGAGGGTCACTGTTTCTTATTCGTTTTACAACAGATTCAAGTACGAAACAGACATGGCCAAACTCTGGGATCAGACTGGCTCTGCTATCAAATGAAATATTAAACCAAGGCCCATCTGCCTTCTCGGGTGAATATGAAAAACACACAGAACTTTCGAAGAGCAGAAAGTTATCCCAGGAGCCTGAATAATTGCTATCCCACAACCAACATCACTGAAACAGATTATAGCATCATTGTTTGAGGAACCTTGCTGTGTGCAAATTGACTTCTGCGTCTCCTACATTATGACAGTAATTATACTTCAATGATAGATAAATTGGTTGTAAAAATTATTAGAGACATCTTGAAAGGTGATACATTAACAAAAGCTTCTTACTAATCTTAAAAGCTATAATCTTTCACTAACTCTTAACAATCCCACTCTTCAGCCAACTGCTGTTTGAAGACCAAAAAGTGCTAAAAACAACAGAAAATAAATTATAGACTTTTGAAAAGGCAGTGGTTAGCACAGCTGCCTCACAGCACCAACGGCCCAGGTTCAATTCCCAGCATAGGCCACTATCTGTGTGGAGTTTGCATGTTCCCCCCGTTTCTGCATGGGTTTCCTCTGAGTTCTCCAGTTTCCCCTCTCAGTCTGTAAGGTGTGCTGGTTAAGTGCATTGACCTGAACAGGTGCTGGAGTGTGGCAACTAGGGGAATTTCACAGTAATTTCATTGCATGTTACTGTAAGCCTTACTTGTGGCTAGTAAGTAAACTTTATTCCTTGTTAAGATCGTGCAATACAAACTATAATCACATTTCACACAAATAAAATCAGCTTGAATTATTTTTTTCGTAAAATTTGACAAATACCAAATATAATGTTTAATTGCACCAGTAAATAATATACACAGCAGCATACATGCACATTCCTGCAAATCATTTATTTCAGCAAGAGTCTGACATATATGCCAATGTTATCATGACAACTAGTTTCATTATCCCCAGCAGTAATATTTCATCTAGAAACTTTAAAAATATTGCACTTATGGGAAAAAAAACTCTGAATTATGCACTGTACTGCTGTTAAATATTTTGGACTATTGTAGACAATTTCACAGATACAGTGGTCTCAGACACTCCTGTATTCAATCTAAGCATCCTACTTCTTTTGAAATTGACACCTACTATCATATGTATTGGTGGTTAGCTAATGTTACCCCACAATTTGAAAAGGGAGGTCAAGAAAAAAAGCAGGGAATTATAGACCAGTCAGCCTGATGTGAGTAGTGGGGAAATTGCTAGGGTCCATTATGAAAGATTTAATAGCAGAGCACTTGATAAACAGTGGTAATATCAGACAGAATCAGCATGGATTTAAGAAAAGGAAATCATAGAAACTGGAAACACGAGTAGGCCATGCAGCCCTTTGAGCCTGCGGCACCATGATGGCTGATCACCGAATTCAATATCCTGATCCGTCCTTCCCCCCATTATCCCTTTAGTCACAAGAACTAAATCTTCTTTCTTCTTGAAATCAGACAACGTCTGGACCTCAACTACATTCTGGTGGTAGTGAATGGCACACATTCACCACCCGCTGGGTGAAGGAATTTCTCCTTATCTCAGTTCTAAAAGGTTTACCCCTTATTCTCAAACAATGACTCCCCACCATTGGGAACATTCTTTCTGAATCTACCCTGTCTAACCCTGTTAGAATTTTATAAGTTTCTTTGTGATGCTGTCTCACCCTTCTATACTCCAGTGAATATAAAACTAACTGACTTAGTCTCTCCTGATATGACAGACCTACCATCCCAGGAATCAGCCTGGTAAACCTTCACTGTACTCCCTCTGTAGCAAAGACATCCTTCCTCAGATAAGGACATCAAAACGGCACATAATACTCCAGAAGTAACCTCACCAACGCCCTATACAATTGCAGCAAAACATCCTTATTCCTATACTCAAATCCTCTCACTATAAAGGCCAACATGCCATTTGCCTTCTTTACTGCCTGCTGTATCCGTGTGCTTACTTTCAGCAACTGATGAACGAGGACTCTAAGGTTTGGCCGAGTATCCACCTCTCTCAATTTATACCTATTCTTCCCATTCTTGCAACTAAAGTGGATAACCTCACATTTATCCACATTATACTGTATCAGCCACGCACATGCCCACACACTCAGCCTATCCAAATCATGCTGAAGCATCTCTGCATCCTCCTCACAGCTCACCCTCCCACTCAACTTTGTATCATATGCAAATTGTGATGCTTGACAAATCTGTAGGAATTCTTTCAGGATGTAACTAGTAGAGTTGATGAGGAGGAGCCAGTGGATGTGGTTTATTTGGGTTTTCAGGAGGCTTTCAACCAAGTTGTAAGAGGTTAGCTTGTAAAATTGAAGTGCATGGGATTGGGGATAGTGTACGAAGATGGATTTGGTAAGAAATCTCGCAACACCAGGTTAAAGTACACAGGTTTATCTGGTAGCAAAAGCCACTAGCTTTCAGAGTGCTGCTCCTTTATCAGGTAAATGGGAGCTCTGTTCACAAACAGGGCATATAAAGACACAAACTCAATTTACAAAATAATACTCCAGATGTAACCTCACCAATGCCCTATACAATTGCAGCAAAACAACCCTATTCCTATATTCAAATCCAATTTACATTATTTTGTAAATTGAGTTTATGTCTTTATATGCCCTGCTTGTGAACAGAACTCCTGCTTATCTGACGAAGGAGCAGCACTCTGAAAGCTAGTGGCTTTTGCTACCAAATAAACCTGTTGGACTTTAATCTTGTGTTTGTGAGACTTGTTACTGTGTTTACCCCAGTCCAAAGTTAAAGGTTGAGGAGCGGAAGGCTTTAAAAATGGACAATCCATCTTTAAGCTTACAATTGAGCCAGAAAGTCTATCACCTACTCAAATAATACATTTAAATGATTTATGTGGTTCCCAGGTGAAAATAAATTGAAATCCAGTTGTGTATACTGTGACTGGGGAGATAAACCATGCAGGTTACAACTACATGTGGAAAGTGTGTGATGACATTGTGGGGATGGGTTGGTGTCGCTGTGGAGTGATCGGTGTTTATTGTTCAACCTGGTTTGTTTTTGCAGTAAGACTGGATTCTACCCATCCTGAGTGTTGGAGAGCCTGCTAACCAGGAATGCTGGGGCCAGTTGCACTTTGGGAGAGGTGATTCCTTAACAAGGCCAATAATTCTGGGAGAGCGTCTTTAAAACTACACTAGACACATAAATCGTTCATATGGTTACAAAATAGAAGAGCTGTGGTGAAGGTAAAATAATTAGTCTACATTTATGTTTGATAACATCCAAAACATGGCACTGTGGGTTATAAGATATTTTGTTTAAGTTCAGTTATCTAGGTGTTTTCTCACAGAAATTAAGCAGTTTTCATTTGGGGTGCACATAAGCTCACTGAGATGGGAGAGCCAAAGGAGAGAAATGTTAGTCAGACCTGCTTGTAAGCAAAATACTAACTTTATCATTCATGGCACAGAACAGGGCTGGGGCTCCAACTTAGTTTGGAATTTGGAAGGTAGAGGCAGTGAAAGAAGCTGGGATATTTGTCTAGTTTGGTGCTGGAGGAAAAAAATCGACCATAATCCTCAAGAGTTTTGTAGCAGAAAGCAGTCAGTTTGGAAGGCAGAAGAAATGAAGCTTTAAAGTTGGAGGGTCACTTCGCCAAGAGCTAAAGGAAACATTCCCATAAATCTTGTACCTTGGAGAAGGCAGGAATATGGAGAAAAATTGAAGTGAATTTGGTGGGTCGTGGCATACTTTTGGATTTGTTCCTAACATCGTAAAACAAAACTCTTGGGGATGAATAGGGGGAGGGATTAAAAATATAACTGATGTCATATCCATAGCACAAGTAGTTATAAATCATAATGTTAAGCTAGTTGCGCTGGCTTTGCTTAATTTTTTTATACACAATAAAATTTGTTTTGCATAAAATGTGAAATCTTTTGATGTAGTTTTAAGTTGATCACATGGTGTTCAGATGTCTCTTTAAACATTAATGGTCTTTAACAGGATCGTAGCATTATTATTTCTCAAAAGTGAACTGAATGGTTTTGACTGACACAAGACTATTTGAATGGTTTGCATCACAAACTATTGCATCCGTCAACATTATTGTTCAAGTGCAAGAGATTTATGCAGAGAATGGCTTTCTGAAACACAAGCAACTTCACACTAATGTTTGCTGATGCAAGTTATTTGTTTTCAAGAATTTACACTGAAAATGTTTACAGCACAGCAGATATTTTTACTGTAGCCAGATTTCACAAAGTTTGATTTAGAAATAGAGATAATTTGTTAAGAGCTCCCAAGTGTGATAATTCCACAACTTAACTGGTGTTGTGTTTTAGAATTTTTTTTTCATTTTGTAAGCAACACTAATGTCTTTTAAAATAACATAAGATCTACATCAGAGCACCTTGCTCAATTCTGAAGTATTTTGTCACTCACTCCTACCTCTTAAGTTTAGAATCTTTAACAGATATGAATGAATAGTCATAATAAATCACCAATGCCACTTGCACATCATAACCACTGAGGCCTATTTCAGCGCAACTTATAATATGGAATAAAATAATGAATATTTTGATGACAAATAGTTCATATAAGGGAATAAAGCTGCGCCATCTCTATAAGTTTTAGGTAAACTTACCTAGCTTCTGGCAGAAGAAAACAGTACTTATGAGGAGTTGTAGTTTCAGGGTAGTTTGAAAGAATGGCCAAACGGTGAGGCAGTAGATCTGACCCATGGTAGGTAAATAGAATCTCCAAAGCTTGAATGTTGCTCTCCTGCATGAAAGAAAAACAAAAGCCTTGGTTGCCAACATAGTTCAATCAATACCAAAGCATTCTTACCTTGGTTAGCCAAATATGTGACAAATCGTTAGTAAAACAACTACCTTCCATGCAATAAACATCCATTTTCCAATATGCTTTGTCTAAAAATTATGCACCTGAATTTGGAAAAAAAATTACATTTATAGAGCATCTTTCAAAGATCTACCCAGCCAATGAAACAATTTTGAAGCATAGGGCATCAGAAATGGAGGGCAACACCATGGCACAGTGGTTAACAATTCTGCTTTATAGTACTAAGGACCCAGATATGATTGTAGCCTTGGCTGGCTGACTGTGCGGCATATTCACGTTCTCCCTTGTCTGTGCGCTCTGGTTTCCTCCTCCAGTCCAAACATGTGCAGATTAGGTGGATTAGCTGTGGTAAATGCATGGGGTTATGCCTGGGTAAGATGATTTTTTGGACAGTTGGTGTAGAATTGATGGGCTGAATGGTTTCCTGCACGGTAGGGATCTGCAGTATGGAACAGTAGCCAATTTACACTCAGTAAGCCATGATCTTATTAAATGGCAGAGCCTATTCGTGCTCTTCATTCATGTTCCTAAGCCAATTCAAACATCCGATTTTCCTTTTTAATTCACTAACACTAATATATTGCTCCATATGCCACAGCACACTCAACATATCTAGTTCTGGCTGCTAATGAACTTAGATATAGCCTCCACAGTAGTCACGTTTCAAATCAGGTTACTTGCTTATTATCCTGTGCCATCAACACCGATAGATAATTACAAGCAGTCATCAAGTTCAATGTCATAGCCATTGTTATTTGAGCAGAAGTCTAGGATGTGATACAATTGAAGAACAAAAATTTATCCTCTGAAGAAAGAAAATCACCCTCTTACTCTGTCTAATCTATACCTCAAGTCTATTTTCCAGAACTTTTAATGAAACTTAACGAAATTCTCCCACTTTGACTTTTCAGGTATTTCAGAACAGAACCTCAAGAACCACATCAACTCGTGACTGAAAGATGCAAACAACAGACAAAAAAAATCCATTCATTTTACTCTGTTATGGAAATGATAAAAATAATGATAATGATGAACAAGAGAAGGATTGCCTTGTGCTTTAAACAGAAGCACTACAGCCTCTGGAGTTCTCTCAATTCAACCTACGTAGCACTGTTCCTTTTTCTCGATTGGGTCTATGCTACCCATGAGAAAGGATATTGAAATATTTGTTGCCATACATTAACCATATTTTTTCCAATTTACAGCAATCAACTGGGCAACTCAAAAAAATGCACATCTGATGTTCAGCCACCATGTTCCACAGCAGTTTGGGTGCTGGCTGAAAGGTATGATTCTGTGACTACCGCTATGTCAGGACATTATTCTGCTAGTTCATAGTCTAACCCTCAAAGATTTGGCACCAGTCTCTAGGTGAGAGTGAGGAGGAGTCTACAGAGTCTACTGTGACTTTTTCCCTGGGGATCTAATGCAGAATTGTAGGCCAGCTTGTTTCATTTTCATAACTCTTTTCCCTAGTTTGATGCTTTGAGTTGTTTGCTAGGCTATTTATGAGAGCAATGATGAATCGACCATTTCAGTATGGGATTGGAATTGCAGATCAGCCAGACCAGGTAAGGAAAGCAGGTTTTATTCCCGAAAAGACATTAAACAATCAGCTCATTTTTTCATGTCAATCTGACAGCTTCATGGCTACATAAACTGATACTAGCTTATTATTTCCAGATTGGTTTAAACAGAATTTAAATTCTCATGTTGCCGCAGTGGGATTTGGACCTGCGTATATTCTCTGGATTTCTGGTCTAGGCCTCCAGATTATGCAGCCAGCAACATAACCACTGTGCTGCTGTACCTAAGTGTATGATAATGAAGACTTTACATTTGACAGCTCAGTTGCATTACCAGTTTTTGCTAATCATTTTAAGAAATTCCTGAAGTTAAATTCAGACAAATAAACTCTTTACCTCTGCTGACCCCCCAAGGATATATTTATTTTTAGGCTTCTCCTAATTCTCATCTATATGTGCTACGGCTCACTGATACGGCATCAGTCCCCACATGTATTCTGACAAAACCAAGTTCTACCTCAACATTACCCCTCTGGACTCCTCCTCAGTCTCTAAATTATCAGACTCTTTATCCAACATCCAGTACCGCACGAGCTAAAATTTGCCCCAACTAAATATGGGAAGATCAAAGCCAATGTCCTTGGTCCCTGCTGTAAGCTCCACATAAATCTGAAAATGGTGTTGACTTCTACCATGGACACAAACAAGGGTAAATTTATCTCCTTGAATATGATAAATATTAAGTGATGACTGATGCTTGTGTTTTTGGAAGTGCATCTTACCCTTGCATATGCTCTTGCTGATAATACAATATTCTGACTTCTAAATTTTTTGAAGAATTCTGAATCATATCTTCGTTCAGCAGCATGAGGCCCTCCAAGAATTTCCTACAAATAGAAATAAAAGCAATTGTACCTATGTAACAGACTTGAGGCACTATAACATTAAAGTTGAGCGCAATTTTAGATTAATTTATCACTTACTAGAATTTTGAATATTAATATCTCCCAGGCAATGAAGTCAACCCACCACAATAATGAGGCACAATGAACTTTGAATCCATAAGGTTTGTCGCAATCCCCTTGTAGAAACCAGGTACGTTTATAAAATATTTTAGTACTCTCAAACAGAGAAGATCTACATTATGAGGATAAACTTCATACTCTATGTGAAGAAAGTTAATTAATTTTCATACCTCATATGTTGCTAGGCGATTCAAGTAGGTTAACAGTTTCAACCTACAGCGACAAAGCTCCTTCTGTTCTAATGTCAGCCTGTGAAAATGAAACAGGATGCACAAAATATCCAAATGTTATTTAATTTCTGTGCACTTCACCTTTGCTATGGTCCGGTTACGGACAATAAACATTTAAAGAGAAATACAAGTCAATTAACAAATAGGACTACACCAAAAATTTCATACCTTAGACAACCACATGCATAACATATATATAAAACTTAAATACAATAAGCACCATTAATATAACTACAGCAAACATTGTATTGTTCAGCACTGGAATTTCTGACAGCCTGATTTTGTTTTAAAGCCATTTACTTAAGTGTTCAGCAATTAATAAAAATAACAGTAGACTGTAAATCTGCAGAAGTTGTTCTTGGGCTTTACATAGAAATTATTAAACTGTTGAGCTCATTTTGGTTATTGTGCCTGAACAAGGATGTCGGACACAGGGCAACACAGGCTTGATTTGTTTTGTAAACCAGACTGAAGGTCATGGCACCTTTTGTGGTATCAGTCGGTCTTGAGTTGTGATGGTTGTACTGTGATACTCTGCTATGCTTGACTGCCAGCTGCTTCTCTGCAACACCTCAAAGCAGCAACTTGTCACATATCGTGAGTAATGTAACATCTCATTAACCAGCACTGTTGATTAACCACCAGCCCCCCTTCCCGATAATAAAGTTTTTACTGTATAAGCTTTACAACTATATATGTCAAGCACTCAGTTTTACTTCTTACTTCCCCCAAGAATTCTTTTATACTTTGGGACCATTCATAATTATGTCACAGTCCTCGGAAACTACTTCAATTCTTTTCAATATTAGCGATTCTTTAAGAGGTCTGAGTTCCATTTATTCCTTCTTGATTGTGCGTGGTCTTTCTTGATTTTCAGAAGGCGTTTGACAAGGTACCTCACAAGAGGTTACTGCAGAAGGTAAGGGGGCATGGTGTTGGGGTAGGGTGTTAGTGTGGATAGAGGATTGGTTGGCAAATAGGAGACAGAGAGTGGGGGTTAATGGGTGCTATTCGGATTGGCGGTTGGTGACTAGTGGAGTGCCCCAGGGGTCGGTGCTGGGGCCTCAGCTATTTACCATTTATATAGATGATCTGGAGGAGGGAACCGAGTGTATGGTGTCGAAATTTGCTGATGACACCAAGATTGGTGGAACGGCAAATTGCACGGAGGGTGTGGAGAGTCTGCAGAAGGATCTAGATAGGCTGGGCGAATGGGTCAGGAAATGGCAAATGGAATTTAATGTTGGCAAGTGCGAGGTGGTCCACTTTGGCAGGAATAATGGTAGGAAGGACTATTACTTACGTGGCGAAAAACTGCAGCAGGCGACGGTGCAGAGGGACCTCAGGGTCCTTGTGCATGAGTCGCAAAAACCCAGCCTGCAGGTGCAGCAGGTGGTCAGGAAAGCTAATGGGATGCTGGCCTTCATAGCGAGGGGGATTGAATATAAAATTAGGGAGGTCTTGCTGCAGCTGTATAGGGCATTGGTGAGGCCGCAGCTGGAGTACTGTGTGCAGTTTTGGTCGCCGTACTTACGCAAGGATATTCTGGCCTTGGAGGGAGTGCAGAGGAGGTTTACTAGGCTGATACCGGAGTTGAGGGGGTTGAGCTATGAGGAGAGGCTGAATAAACTAGGCTTGTACTCGTTAGAGTTTAGAAGAATGAGGGGAGATCTCATTGAGACGTATAAGATGATGAATGGGATAGATAGGATAGAGGTGGAGAGGCTCTTCCCGCTCAGAAAGGACAGTAGGACTAGGGGGCACAGCCTCAAGATAAAGGGGGGTGGTTTAGAACAGAGTTGAGGAGGAACTTCTTCACTCAAAGGGTGGTGAATCTCTGGAATTCTCTGCCCGTTGAGGTGGTGGAGGCTGCCTCGCTAAATATTTTTAAGATGCGGGTTGATGGGTTTTTGATAAGCGAGGGGATTAAGGGTTATGGGGAGAGGGCGGGAATGTGGAACTGAGACACGACAGATCAGCCATGATCTTATTGAATGGCGGGGCAGGCTCGAAGGGCTGGATGGCCTACTCCTGCTCTTATTTCTTATGTTCTTATGTCTCAGTCCGTTTGTGGATGTCAACTCTGGCTGCACACATTCTGGGAGATGTCATCATATGACCACTTACCTTTAACTGCTCCTCGTCCACACTGTTACCATTGGCTATCTAAACATGTCAAATATCATGGCATCCTGCCTTCCCAGAGCTTTTCAATGTGTTCCGGTATTGACTGGTCATCTCTCCTCAATATCCCCAAGCAGTAGTCAAATTTCGTAACTCCAAGTTCGAATGAGGGCCCAGCCTCTCTCAGTCATGTTGACATCAGTGAAGTTTGGGGTTACCCCACTCCCCCAGGTCCTCCGCTGTTTCAGACCGACTTCCATTTCTGCCTTGCACTGCATGCTGGAGTGGGTGGCCTCTTGGTACCAACTAGCTCCTAGCACAGTGCTCCCCACTAGCAATCCTCCATCTCAGAAGTGCTGTTGCCAGCGAGACCTCCCAAAATAATGCTGAGGCTCCAGAAAGAGAGAGCAGCAGCCTAACCCAGCTCTGAGGTCTGCCACTTTTACTGGAAATAGAACTAGTGTTCTGTGAACATCTGGCTGCCATCAGCAGACCCACCATCATACCCAGAGATAGAAGTTTCAGCTGTCAACTCCACCCAAACATTCACTCTACATCCATTGAAACTAATATCCTATTAAAATCTCCCAGATTGATTTTAATAGTCACTGGGAGACAGCTGCTGATTCCAGATCTGCCTATTGCTTTCTTCTGCTGAGAGACTCTGTACAGACCATGTATATATTTTCTACTGAAAGCTAGAAAAAAAACTTACAATTTCTGTTCTTTCATAAAATTCAAACTGAGATTAAACCTCAACTGTATTCCACATGGTGAATAATTAATCTTTTTTCTGCTTCCAGTGCATGCCTAACTATCACTTCCTTTAGATATCTTCTCTCAGTGATCTGCAACTAAAAAACCTCCCTCAGCTAACATCCAGATAAAAGAAAAGTTACATGTATTTCCATGATGACGCAGCATGGTCTGGGATGTCCTCAATCAGACCATTGGGTTTAATGTATCTAATTTAACATGTGTTATTTTGATCTGAAGAAACAAAGGATTTTACAGCCCCTCAGGGTTTACCAAATGCTTGTAAACTGATTTTGTTCCAACTCTCGAAACAAAAATATCTCTCTGAACCAACCTTATTGCAAGCATTACAATGTCATATCTTCCATTCTTCAGTTAAACAACACAGGCCTGCTGTTTTTTGATTTTGTCTATGCAGCTTTTAACCTCTTGTGTCAATATGGCCCCAACCTTTTAGCTGTAATAAACGGCAAGAGAGTCTGAATTGCATTGACTTCAAGGATGCTTATCAGTTTCATAGCCAGATGCCACTCATTTACCTACATGAAACTATTTAACTTAAAATTTAAATGTCATATCCCTAAAACTCAAAGCATATAAACCAAGAAATGGATATTTCTGATATCTTGTGCATGTGATGGTACTTTTTTCTTACACCTTAGAAATTTTAATACCTTGTCATGAACAAGGACCTGTATACATTCATATATTTGGAGTTTATTTTGGTTAGTAAACAATGAAGAGCTAGATGATAAACAGGAGTTACAGCATCTGGTAGAAATGACTGAGGGACTTCAGTGGTGCATTCTGGGAGAGGGCGGCCCAGCAACATACATTAAGAAGTGGCTAGCAGAACATTTGGTGTCAAGGAGCGGTAAGCCCGAAACACTACATTAGTGTTTCCCTCCCACTCGCTTCCTCTAACCAAAAAAAAGGCCACTGTGAGAAGGTAAAAATGAAGGTAGGTGTTTATAAATTTCCATAAATAATTTAATTGGTGCTAGAAATGGCGGTCAGTGGGGTTACATACTGCACTTGAGAGATGTGGGAGATCTATGGTGCATCCAACATCTCTGACAACTACATCGGCAGGAAGTGCACCCAATTGCAGCTCCTTACAGATCACATGAATGGGCTGGAGCAGCAGTTGGATGCACTTAGAAGCATGAAGGTGGCGGAAAGCATCATAGATAGGAGCTTTAGAGACGTGGTCATACCCAAGGTGCAGGTAAATAGATGGGTGACCGTTAGAAGGGGCAGGCAGTCAGTGCAGGAATCCCCTGTGGTCATCTCCCTCTCCAACAAGTATACCATTTTGGATACTGTTGGGGGGATGGCCTATCAGGGGATAGCAGCTGCAGCAGCAGCCAAAGCAGTGGCACTACGGCTGGTTCTGTTGTTAAGCAGGAAAGGATAAAGAGCACCAGAGCACTAGTTTTTAGTGACTCTATAGTTAAGGATGCAGATAGGCACTTCTGTGGATGTGAAAGGGATTCTAGGATGGTAAGTTGCCTCCCTGGTGTCATGGCCCAGGATGTCTCTGAGCGGGCAGAAAGCATTCTAAATGGAGAGGATGAACAGCCAGAGGTCATGGTACATATTGGTATTAGTGACATTGGAAGGAAGAGTAATGAGGTCCTGCAGCAGCAGTTTAGGGAGTTAGGTAGAAAGTTAAAAAACAGGACCTCTACGGTTGTAATCTCAGGATTACTCCCTGTGCCAGAGGTTAGGAATAGGAAGATACTGCAGCTCAACACGTGGCTCAACAGCTGGTGCAAGGGGGAGGCATCTGAACCATTGGGGTCCCTTCCAGGGCAGGTGGGATCTGTACAAGAAGGATGATTGTATCTAAACTGGAAAGGCATAAATATTCTGGCCAGGAGGTTTGCAAGTGTCACATGGAAGGATTTAAACTAGTTTGGCAGTGGGGTGGGACTCAAGGCAAAGATGAATTAACTGAAGGGGAACCAGAGAGTAGGGCCAGTAAGATTCAGAGAAAGAGCAGACAAGGTATGGTTGCTAATCAAAGGTTTGATGGACTGAAATGCATTTTTTTCAATGCAGGAAGTGTAACAGATAAGACAGGTGAACTTAGAACTCGGAACTATGATGTTGTTGCTATTACAGAGACTTGGTTAAGGGAAGGACAGGATTGGCAGCTTAATGTTTCAGGATACAGACGTTTCAGGTGGGATAGAGGGATGAAAAAAGGGTGAGGGCATTGCACTACAGATTAAGGAGAATATCACAGAATATCACCTCGGAGGGCTCAAACAGCGAGGCAATATGGATAGAGCTCAGGAGTAGGAAGGATGCAGTCACAATGTTGGGGGTTTAATACAGGCCACCCAACTGCCAGCGGGAGATAGAGGAACAGATATGTTGGCAGATTTTGGCAAGGTGTAAAGGTAACAGGATTGTTGTGCTGGGAAATTTTAACTTCCCCTATATTGACTGGGACTCCCTCAGTGCTCAGGGCGTGGATGGGACAGAGTTTGTAAGGAGCATCCAGGAGGGCTTCCTGAAACAGAATGTAGATAGTCCAACTAGTGAAGGGGCCATACTGGGATTGGTATTGGGAATGAGCCCAGCCAGGTGGTCGACATTTCAGTAGGGGAACAATGACCACAATTCAGTAAACTTTAAGGTACTGATGGATAAAGACAAGTGTAGTCCTCAAGTTAAGTTGCTAAACTGGGGGAAGGCTAATTACAACAATTTTAGGCAGGGACCGAAGAACATAGATTGAGGGCAGATGTCTGAGGGAAAATCAAGATCTGGCATGTGGGAGGCTTTCAAATGCAAGTCGATAGGGGTGTGGGACCGACACATTTCTGGAAGGACCAAGGGCAAGTATGGCAAGTTTTGGAAATCTTGGATAATGAAAGACATTGCGAGCCTAGTCAAGGAGAAATAGGAAGCATTTATCAAAGCTAGGAGGCTGGGAACACATGAACCAAGCGTGTAATACAAGAAAAGTAGAAAGAAACTTAAGCAAAGAGGGCTAAAAGGGGTTACAAAAAATCATTGGTCAGCAGGATTAAGGAAAATCCCAAGGCCTTTTATACATATATAAAGAGCAAAACGGTAGCCAGAGAGAGGGTTGACCCACTCAAAGACAGGGGAGGGAATCTATGTGTGGAGCCAGAGAAAGTGGGCAAGATATTAAACGAGTACTTTATTCACCAAAGAGGACTTGGAGGATGATGAATCTGGGAAAGGGTGTGTGGACAGTTGGAGTCATGTTGAGATCAAAAAGGTGGTATTGGGGTTCTTGAGAAACATTAAAATAGACATGTCCCCAGGACCTAATGGGATATACCCCCCAGACTATGAGAGAGACAAGGGAGGAAACTGTTGGAGCCTTGAGAAAAATCTTCGTATCCTCACTGGCTACAGGGGTGGTCCCAGAGGATTGGAGAATAGCCAATGTTATTCCTTTTTTTAAGAAGGATAGCAAGAATAATCTAGGTAATTACAGGCCGGTGAGCCTTACGTCACTGGTAGGGAAATTATTGGACAGTATTCTTTGAGACAGGATTTACTTCCACTTGGAAATAAGTGGACGTATTAGCGAGAGGCAACATGATTTTGTGAAGAGGAAGTCGTATCTCACTACTTGATCGAGTTTTTTGAGGAAGTGATGAAGATGATTAATGAGGGTAGGGCAGTAGATGTTGTCTACATGGACTTCAGTAAGGCCTTTGACAAGTTCCCTCATGGCAGACTGGTGCAGAGGGTGAAGTTGCATGGGATCAGAGGTGAGCTGGCAAGATGGATACAGAACTGTCAAAGAGAGAGTAGCAGTGGAGGGTGTGTTTCTGAATGGAGGGCTGTGACAAGTGGTGTTTCTCAGGGATCAGTGCTGGGATCCTTACTGTTTGTAATATCTATAAACATATATACATATATATAAATGATTTGGAGGAAAATTAACTGGTTTGATTAGTAAGTTTGCGGACGACACAAAAGTTGGTGGATTTGCAGATAGTGATGAGGATCATCAGCAGGTACAGCAGGACATAGATCGGTTGGAAACTTAGGCAAAGAGATGGCAGATGGAGTTTAATCCCGACAAATGTCAGGTAATGCATTTTGGAAGGTCTAATACAGATGGAAATATACAGTAAATGGCAGAACCCTTAAGAGCGTTGATAGGGAGAATGTATAGGTACAGAGGTTGAGGTCACTGAAAGTGGAAACGCAGGTGGAGAAGGTAGTCAAGAAGGCTTACAGCATGTTGCCTTCATCGGCCAGGGCACTGAGTTTAAAAACTGGCAAGTCATGTTACAGCTTTACAGAACCTTCTTTGGGCTGGACTTGGAATATAGTGTTCAATTCTGGTTGCCACGCCACCAAAAAAGATGTGAAGGCTTTGGAGAGGGTACAGAAAAGATTTACCAGGATGTTGCCTGGTATGGAGGACATTAGCTATGAGGAGAGGTTAGAGAAATTTGATTTGTTCTCACTGGAACGATGGAAGTTAAGGGGCAACCTGATAGAAGTCAACAAGATTATGAGGGGCATGGACAGAGTGGATAGTCAGAAGCTTTTCCCTAGGGTGGATGCGTCAATTGCTAAGGGACGTAAGTTTAAGGTGTGAGGGGCAATGTTTAAAGGAGATGTACAAGGCACTTTTTTTTTTACACACAGCCCTGGAACTCACTCTGGGGGAGGTAGTGGAAGCAGATACGATAGTGAATTTTAAGGGGCATGTGGACAAATACATAAATAGGATAGGAATATAAGGATATAGTCCCTGGAAGAGTAGGGAGTTTTAATTCAGTCGGGCAGCATGGTCGGTGCAGGCTTGGAGGGCCAAAGCGCCTGTTCCTATGGTGTAATTTTCTTTGTTCTTTGCAATATAGGAATGCCAAAATTCAGTGATCATTAGTAAGCTGTCACAGAACAATAAAATTGCAGGTGAAAGAGCAATGGGTGCAATGAAGCATGTACACTTAATAATAATTATACTCTTTAATGTTCAAAGAAATAATTATAGTCTTTGGTGTTCAAAGGGACTTGGATGCGCACATATAAGGAATGCAGATTTTTTAGCATGCATGTAAACCGAGCAATCAGGAAGGCAAATAGCATGTTGGCCTTTACTGCAAGGGTAATACAAGAATAAAGAGGTCATGCTACAACATATAGGATTTTGGTTAGACCACATTTGAACTGCATGCAGTTTTGGTTTTCAAATTTAAAAGAAGGATATACTTGCATTGGAAGCAGTACATAAAAGGTTTACTAAATTTTTTCCTGGGATGATGGGGTTTTCCTGTGATGGGAGGCTGAGTAAATTGGGCCTATGTTCTCTGGAGCTCAGAAGAATAAAAGGGTTTTTTATTAAAATACACAGGATTCTGAAGCACTTTATAGTTGATGTTGATCATTTTCACTGGTTAGGGGATCCAAAACACGGGGCACACTCTCAAGGTAAGCAGACGATCATTTAGGACTGGGATGAAGACAGTTTGCTTCATTTTAAGGATTGTGAATCTTTGGAATTCACTATTCCAGAAGGTTGTAGAAGCTCCATCAGTGAACACAGTTAAGACTGGGAAAGACAATATTTTGATCTTTCATGGAATCAAGGGATAGGCAAAATGGACAAAGGTGGAGTCCAAGCCCGAGACCAGCCATGTTCCTATTGTAAGGCTTGACAGGCCACTTGGCCTACTCCTACTCCTGTTTCTTATGTTAGAAAAATCAAAACGGTCGATCATAAACATCGTAAGAATGCAAAATGAAGCTTGGTTGAGAGATCAGACATCCATTCAAATGTTGAAACAGCGATGCTTGAGGAAAACATTCTTAACTGATAGCATATGTTGGGGCTGTGAGGGTCTTAACTTTTTTTTGTCATAGAACCATAGAATCCCTACAGTGCAGAAAGAGGCCATTCAAGTCTACTCTGGCTCTCTGAAAGAGCATCCCACCCAGGCCCTCCTCTGCACATTTACCACGGCCAAACCACCTAATCTGCGCATCTTTAGACTGCGGATGGGAACTGGAAGACCTGGAGAAAACCCACACAAATGGCGGGGGGAGAATGTGCAAATTCCACACTATCATCGAAGACTGGAATCGAACCTGGATCCCCGATGCTTTGAGTCAGCAGAACTAACCACTGTGCCAACCTGAGGCAAAATCCAAGAACAATAGGGAAGTGATTTTTTTTAAGCAGCCCACCTTCGCACTCAGCAGCCCTTGCAGCTGTTTCTAGAGACAGTAGGCCCAACTTCAGTTAGTAGCCCCACCAAGACCCAGAATGAAAATGTACTTTCTCCCAAAGCTGGGGTGCCAAGCCAGGAAATTTCCTGACTTTCGTTATCTGCCTTGATGAAATTCAAGCCTAAGGTAACAAGTTGTCGCAAATGGTATGTAATATGTACTTAAACATTCTGGAAACACACAGTGGCTATGCTTATAATTGTTGGCTGTGAAGTAACTATTATTACTCACGTGGAAAAATCCACCATTTGGAGTAGCCTCTGTCTCCTTGCTGCCTCTTTCTCTTTTCTCCTCTGCATCTCTTCAACCGGTGACACGTAATCGTCATAGGGAACTTCGTCAATGTCCACATCTCCAGGTAAAATGAATCTGTTAAAATGAAAGCAAATAATTCTCCAAAGGACTATATGCTGCTTCAAGTTGTAAGATATATGATTATAAACCCACTGCTTCTGTAATTAACTGCAACAATTCTGCAAGGTACAAGATTAATGTGTTTGTTCAATAGAGCTTTTATTACATTGCGTAAAATTATTGCCCTAGTGGCCTACATTTTCCAGAGGTTGCAGTAAACTTCAGCAGATTTTGTAGGTGTTGTAAAGATATCAATGACATTTTTAATCACCATAAAATTCAAATAATTGCAGTGAACCATTGAAACATTATGCCTCTGAATCTTTTAAGTTATTTTCATGCTGCTTTGTGCAAAACAACTTCTTTATTGGTTAAAACAAATTTCTGACACACGCTAACTGTTTACAAAAAGCATATCATGGATATTTATAAAATGCAGTAACAAAACAGAAATTGCAGTTTTGAAGAACAGTTATAAGAGATAAAATGTTAACTCTGTTTCTCCCTCCATAGGAGCCGCCTGACTCGCTGAGTGTTTCCAGCACTTGCTGTTTTTATTTCAAATTTCTAGCATCCGTAGCATTGTGTTTTTGCATGCATTAAATGCAGTAAATCTAAAGTAATTGGTCCCAGCAAAGCAGAATATGAAACAAAAATTGGAAAAGGGAGAATAATTCTAAATAGTCCGAAACAGCAGGGAAATGGTAGCTCTGATGAAGGGTCATCTAGGCTTAAAACATTGGCTCGATTCTCTCTCCAGAGATACTGTCAGATGTGCTGAGGTTTTCCAGTATTTTCTGTTTTTGTGTGGGAGGGGTATCTGGTCAATAGGCTTGCCTTAATTTTCACTTTCAAGTTGAAATAATTGCACCTAAGTTGCCAACTTATAAAGTACATCAGAAGCAAAATAATGAAATAGACACTTTTGCCCTGCTGTTGCTGGGAAATTAAACAAATACACATGGCAGTTCAGAACAAATGAGTAGTAACATCCATGCTGGAAAACATTACATTACTGGCATTGCTACACAATATATTGTGAGGGTGGGGAAGTCAAACATGTCTCAAAATGGATGACATACCTGCCTCCATCTTCCCTTTTTCCTATAGCTATAAGGGCCTCCAGATCAGTTCCTTTCAATCCATATTGAAGCAGTTCTCTGGCTGCATCAACATTTTCAGGCACTCTTTCCACACATTCATGCAACACCCATGAACGCTTTCTAATTTTACTCTGGAAAGACAAGTGAAAACAACTTGGGTTAATATCAGATCATAAAATCCCTACAGTGCGATCAAGCCTGCACTGACAACAATCCCACCCAGGTCCTATCCCAATAACCCCATGTATTTAATCTGCTAATCTCCTTGGCACTAAGGGGCAATTTATCATGACCAATCAACCTAACCTGCACATCTTTAGAGATGTATTAATTAATTCTATAAAGAGGGGAAGGCACCAAAAAGAAAGTGAGAAACTATACTTATCTGAAAACACCCAATGATAAACACAGGAGAAACCATTCAGACATGGAAGAAAGAGGACAAATGATTTGAGGTTTACGTCTATTCCTATATCAATTTTGTAACAATGAGGGGTAAGTACCTGAAGTAGTAGTTTCTAAATATGGATTCCTCTTCATTAGGAGACGTGAAAAATTTAAGTAAGGGATTCAGGCAGAGGTCTTTCATACAAAGGCTAATTATTGCATGGAGCAAGTTATTTGGTTGTAACCAAATCTGCCTAAATGGTTTGTTCCAAGATGTATTTCAGGAGAGAAAAAAAAGTACTCATAAACAAGTTGAAAAGACAGGTTTGAGATCAAGTGAAACAGGGCAAGCTTACTAAGCAAAATAGCCCAGCCTTATCGCTAACATTCTATAAATAAAATGATATAATTCAAAAGCAATTTGTAGCACTGGGAATACCACCAATCTATTGCTAGCCATTTAAGGCTATGCATGGACATACCAGGTAGTCCTGAATTGAAGCTATATTAACAGATGATTTTCTCCATTGTCTTTGATACACAAGGTCACTATCAAGGTCATAGGCTTGTGCAAGAGCCAATGCTTCACCATATTCTTCATTATCAATCTGAAAAAGATTTTTTCACAAAATACTTACAACACATATCCATATAATAAAATTTAAGAAACTTAAAATGTTGAATAAATCCTTCACATTTGCCTATTTAATCTCTTTTTTTGCTTTATTCATTTGTGGGACATGGATATCACTGGTTAACCAGCGTTTATTGCCTACCCTTAGTTGCCCTTGAGAAGGTGGTGGTGAGCTGCCTTCTTGAATCACTGCAGTCCGTGTGCTATGTGTTAACCCACAATGCCATTAGGGAAGGAATTCCAGGATTGTGACCCAAAGACTCTGAAGGAATGGCGATATATTTCTAAGTCAGGATGGTGAGTGGTTTGGAAGGGTGGTGTTCCCATGTATCTGCTGCCCTTGTCCTTTTAGATGGAAGTATACTACTTTATAAAATTAAGACAATTTTAAAGGCTATTTTTTAAACTTATTTTTGGAATATCGTGATGTTTGTTTAAAAGCTTCAATTAAAGTCAATCATTCAGATGACCTTTTTAAGTAAACAGTGGTACAACAGCTTACTGACAATCTCCTGCAGTACAGAATATTAAATTGTTACTTGGTGCTAATGATTAACTCCACCATCATGGGGAAAGTACCAAATAAGGAAAAAGATGTTAATATATTGGATGGGAAAGGATGAGTTCTTGCCAGACTGCTTTTTACATTCTTAACAACCAGCTGAAGTACAAAACCAGTGGAACTTGTAGGAAGATCACATGTTATACGAGACAAGGAGACTGGTGTTATGGGAAATGGGTAAAAATAATTATCAGACAGAACTGACAAAAATATAAGTTACTTTAAAGAAACTCGAATCTTCATGGGCAAGGTAAAGGAAAACAATATTGAGGGAAACAGAACAATTTGTACCTGTAGTACCAAAAGCAAGCACCTTCAGGTAAGGAAGGAGACAGGCAGATAAAAAGAGCCTTCCCTCTATTACCTTGGCAAAGTGTTTAAACTTTGCTTCAGAAGAGTACACAGAAACTTATTCCTAAATGGGCACTGTTGTACACCCAAAAATTTATAAATGATGTTCAAATTTGAACTTCCTTGAGGGCATGGCAACAAGTAAGCGTGCAGCCAGTAGATTCCTCACTAAATTATATGTATAACATTTATTTATATATTTAAAAATATATAATCTGGATGAGTCATTTATTTCATTCTTAACATTCACTTACAGTAGGCTGCAGATTAAGTACAGTGCTTGGTTTTCAATCCCTGTGAACATCTATTAAAATGACTGAGGTTTTTTGCAATAACCTGTCAATTTCACATATAAAATAACAACCATCCAGGTGCCTCTGGATGTACAATCGCCTCAGGAGGACTGCAAATAAATGGGTTCCAGTAATATAATTAAAACTGATTCTGAAAGAATCACCCAACGCAGCAACTCAGAGGAATGAAATGGAGATAATATATTTGGGATTCACTCTGGACTTCAAGAAAAGGATGTACATAATTTACAGTACTATGATTTTGTAAGTGATATAGGTCTCAATAACTTGAATTCCCTCATTCATTGGACAGCAACATTTCTTAATGCAAGTTTCAGCCATGAAAAATGCTTTGATTTGAAAAGCTGTTGATCAGATGCGACAAGTTTCCAAATCTACGGATGAGGAAATTTATGAAATAAAATGGGCAATGTTATTCCTCCACAGAAATCATTATTCATAATCTTACTACGTAGTGTTTATGTGAAATGAACGGAATTACAGCAGGTACAATGCTATCTTTATTTCATATATGCAATAATGGATTTGTGAATAAGCTATCAGAATTTTAAACCTCAGAAAATTATTGCAAAATGGATGATGATTTAGCTCTGCAACGAGATTGGAAATTCCTATCGGTAGTGAATCTAAGGATGTTTGTTGCCAATTCAAAATGCAATCCAACATCAATTTTTATCTAAATTCAATGTGAAAGATTGTGATGTGAAGGCAAATGGCATGTTAGGCTTTATGTAAAGAACAGAATAAAGAAGTCTTGCTACAATTACACAAGGCATTGGTGAGACCACATCTGGAATACCAGGTACAGTTTTGGTCTCCATTTTTAAGAACAGATATACCTGCACGGAAGGCGAAATACAACAGTTTATTAGATTGATACTTGTGATGAGAAGCAGAGTAAGTTGAGCCTATATTCTTCGGAGTTTAAAACAAAATGAGAGACAATCTCATTGAAACAAAAACAATTTTGAAGGGGCCTGATAGGGTAGATTCCAAGAGGCTGCTTCCACAGGCTGGAGAATCTATCCTTCAGGATAAGGGGATTGATCACTGAGGACTGGGGTGAGGAGAAAGTCTCTCACTCAAATATCTGCATCTTCACTGTGAATCTTTGATGCCCTCTAACCCACAGCATTATGGATGCTCTGACGAAGAATCACCCAGACTTAAAATGTTGTGGATGTTCTATCGTCCAACAGATTTTTGGTCTCTCTGGGGATCAAGGGATATGGGGAGTTGATCATATTGAATAGGGTTGCAGACTCAACCATCCAGATCGTCTACTTTTGCTCTTATTTCTTGCATTCTTGTGAAAACTGAAGGGAGAGTAAAATCTGCAATACCTCGTTTTAATCACTGGTTTCACTTCACAGCTATTTATTCAACTTTTGCTTTCTCATATTTTCACACGCCAACTGAGCTGATCTGTATGTGTAATGTAGCATTTCTGAAAACTTTAGTTTAAAAATACTGTTTAAAAGCAACTATCCTTCATACTTGAATTTAGCAGATCTAACCAGCATAATTTAAGACATCTGTAAGTGTTATAGAGCAACTTGGACACCTCCCTTTTCCAGTATTAACCTGCAAAAAATTGAAGTCTTGTGCATCAGTTGTTTTTTCATTACGCTACCAGACTCATTTAAAGAAAATAACCCTACCTATTTGCTACACAAAAGCTCCAAAAACATAAGATTTTTGCTACAACGAATATGTGAAAATTTTAATATCTTAAGCAGAAGCCATGTTTATTTTATTCTTGAATTCAAAAAGAGTTTGGCTAATAACTGGGTCGTTCCAGCAAAAAGGTGGTAGGCAATAGTCTGCACAAAATTTCTAATTAGGCACACACACTTCTAGCAAGGCCTCATGAAGACAATTATATTAGGCAGATTTCACTGAGATATTATTTATTCTTTTATGCAACATTTCTGTAAACTTGAAGCAATCAAAGATACAAACGTGACGTAAACTAAAGGATAATACATGAACCTTTGAGAGTTCTGCAAAAAAAAACTGTTATTCTGCATATTGTAAGCAGCAGTGCTCTGCAGATCACTGTAAATTTGTTGTTTGCTTTATATCATATTCTTCTATTTACTTTAATTCTCTGTGGCACACAGGAAGTCAGGATTAGTAGACAAGTGATAAATATGTTATAACAAGAATCCCAAATGTTAAGCCAGATTGTGTCATTATTTTCATATCACATTTTGAATTGATATTATTTAAGTTAAATAGTGAAATTTATGATAACGTGGGAATCAGAGAAATAGAATAGATTAAATTGGACGATTTTCCCAGCAGACAGGAATTGAGACTTAAAAGTCAAATGTCGTAGCACTTCCATTGTTGGAAGAACTAATTACAGTGAAAACCCGATTTTATGTGCCCTGATTCAGTGTGAATTTGGATATAACACGATGAATCGTTGGACTTTTTTTTTGCTCTTCCCAGGGAACTGAAAAGTTTTTGGTTACTGCAATCTAAAGTGAAAATAATCTGCCTTAGAAAGAGATTGTGGACAGAAAACACTTGCTTCCCCCCTTGCCCAGTTCAGGTAAAAGAGGTTCTCACTTAGAAAAAAACTACATTAGACAGCTGTTCAAAAGAGGAAGTACTTCACAGTCAATGGACCATGAAAGTGTTTGCATAAATAAACATCCCCACTGCCTGTTTTAAACCAGCCTGGACCTGCCAATCAAAAGGTTTGTAAAAGTTAATGAAACATGAAGTGACTGTATAAACAAACAGAGTGATGATGGGCGCCGAGATCATCCGTAACATAACCGTAGCACCCTGATTTAGCGTGACCCCGCTTTTTTCACAAGAACATTTTATGGACCCCAACCATC
Source organism: Carcharhinus amblyrhynchos (assembly GCF_965287045.1). NCBI lineage: Eukaryota > Metazoa > Chordata > Chondrichthyes > Carcharhiniformes > Carcharhinidae > Carcharhinus > Carcharhinus amblyrhynchos. The sequence continues at coordinate 39,801,935 of NC_137330.1, forward strand.
GCATTGTAGCGGGGACGTACTGTACTGTGTACAAGTTTACTTAAGTATCTCCCATTCTAAATGTGGACATAAGAATTTAGAAAGGAACCAATGAATGACAAACAAATTACTAAAGTGCATGTACAATTAATACATTCATTCATTAATTCATAGTCTAAGGTAAGATCTGAGAGGAAGTTTAACATATTGCTATCTGAAGTCAAGGAATTTACATATCAAATCAATCTTTTCAGCAAACTGACTACACTGACAACAGCTTCTTTCAACTCCTACATTCACTACAACGACCAAATTATCACTGAAAAAAAGAGACATATGAAAGCTTTTCACCTTGCATTCATCAAAATGCTATACCAGAATACCAGCATAACAGGAAAACAATGAATTCTACTGTATGAGGAGAAAATGCTGATGTGTTGGCAAGTAAACTCTGATTGGTAGAGCCATTGCCATGGGGAATTCATCAGTTAATAGTAATTAACAAACTAATGCATTCTCTAGGGCAACATTTGTATCATTGCATCAGAGTCCACTTACCAACCAATCAGTATTCTCTTTTCATGTAATCAAAATTGTTGCTGTTTCCCCTCATTGTCAAGATCACGAAGCATCTTGATCAGTGCAATTCAAAACGCTTTGACAGGTATCGTTTCTCAGCAATACTCAAAAACGAGAACTCAAGAAAAGTAACTGAGGTCCAAACATACACTGACCTTTCTTTGATAGAGTTCCTCTGGAGTTGTAGATCTCAAACTTACAAGTCTGTAGGTCTTAGTAATCGTTCGTGGTCGTTTTCGAGGAGGAGCAAAACGCTCCATTTCGGTCAAGTAATACAAACCCTGCTTCACATAACCAAAATATCGTGCTTTGGCAGAAGATTCGTCATCTGAGTCAGAATCCTCCTCACCTTCATCGTCATCTAATGAATTAGTTTCCAAACGATGTCTCTTGTAAGCTACCTTTACTTCGCACTGAGAAAAGAAAGAAAAATGCAACATTACTTTTATGGGTTCGGATAATCACCTTTATGAAGGCAATTTGCTAAACTGGCATTATTTATTGATCATTTCAGTTCAGGTTTGAGGTATGACAACGATGTTGAACTGCACATTTTGCTAAAGAGCACCAAGTTTTGCTAACCTATCTCAGAGATTAAAGAAATCGGTGGCATTATGAATTATAATTAATTAAAGCCAGAGCTGTGTGCGCCAAGCCTCCTCCTGCAGATTTAAATTTCTAGCTCCTAGTGATGTCTACTCAAAGATGAATGAGAAAATAATTGCTAACTAATGCAAGAAGGGGCTGAGGAGCAGAGAAGAGACAATATCCAGCAAAAGAAGATTTCAAACAAGCAAAAAGGGAATGTCACTGCAGAGCAGTTTCAGAAACACGATTATGATCCTTCATAAATATCAATGGTCTGGTCTGTATGGAGTCCATGTTGGAAAATTTGACCCATTCAATTCATATAATTTCACACTGTACTCAAAACTGTTAGCATTTGTTGAATAGTTGATATTTTTTCCATATCTTATAATAAAAAAGTTGAATGTCATAACAACAACTTGCATTTCAATACTACCTTAGAGCAGAATAACATCCAAAGGCTTCACCTTACTGGGAGAAAGGAATGGATACCAAGTTAACAAAAGCTCTTGTACTTGTATAAAAAAGAGCAGCAAAATTGAGCATTTGTCTCATGGAGGGTTAGACTGGGAAATTAATATTGGGAAATGGCAGAGACTTTGAACATGTATGTTGCATCTGTATTCATGGTAGAATACACAAAGAATGATAACAAAACAATGAGGTAAGGGTGGGGAAACTTAAAACAATTAGAATCATTAAAGAAAAGGGACTGGAAAAAAAACCAATGAGATGAATGGTCCTGATGTCTACATCTTGGGGTCTTAAAGGAAGTGGCTGCAGTGATAGTGGATGCATTGGTTGTAATATTCCAAAATTCCCTCAAATCTGGAAAGTCCCAGCAGATTGGAAAACTATAAATGTAACACCATCATACAAGAAAGGAGGGTGACAGAAAGCCGGAAGCTATAGGCCAGTTAGTCCATCTTTTTTCACTGGAAAAATGCTAGAAACCATTATTATGGAAGGAGTTAAGACATTTAGAAGGTCATAATACAATCAGAGTCAATATGGTTTTGTGACAGGAAAACATGTTTGCCAAATTTACAATTCTCTGAAGGTATAACAAGCAGAGGGATTAAAAGGGAACTCAGTAGATGTAGGATGCAATTTTGCACCTGCCTCAGCCATGACTGCAAATGGTGACGTCAATGCAAAATATCACAAGGCTCAGAAAACAAGAATCTTGCCATTGAAATCTCATTTACCAATTCTCTCCATGCCTCACCAGTGACATAACGAAAGGGATCCAGAGAAAATAGCCAAGACATCAGTAATAGTGGGATATCATTGCTGATGAGGTCAGATGCAGACGACCAAAGAGCATACATGACCTGAATCGTCAATAAGGTGCGATAGTGTTAAGTTGTGAAAGGGATTTGTAAATGAGGATCATTTAAGGTATTGGTGACAGCAAATCAGTGTAGGTCAACAAGGTTAGAAAACGCAGGATTTTAATGCCATCAAATGCAAAAGTACTATTTATAGAAATGAAGAATGATCAACAAAAGGCATGCGATGATGGGGTCTGAACCAACACTGAGGGATTTACAGCACTGGGAGAAAGTGGATAATTCAAGATATAATTAGATGCTCAGCCACCTCAATGTGTTAGATGAACAGGATCAATGAACCTTTGTCCATCTTCAACATTTTTAGTCTTCTTGAAATTCAAGAAGGCAGCTTACCATCACCTTCTCAAGGGCAATTAACGATGAGCAATAAATGCTGGCCTAGCCAGCAACACCCACATACTGAAATGATTATTTTTAAATGATCCTTTCCACTCTGAAAATGGAAGTAGGAGAAAGGAAGAAAGGTTCACTGAGAGTATGCTATTATTTTCACATCAAGGTGCGCTAATTGTAATTATTTTGTTGCACTATGCTTATGCCTTGAGTAAGACGGAGATGGAAAATTAGGTATGTTGCAAAGATACAAAAACACTGAAGAATGTGATCAAAGTTTTGAAAATTAAAACAGCAAAATATACAAATTTTTAATTGTAAATCTACAGTGAGAATGGGCATTTAATCAAGCACAAACTTCACTTTCAGTACCTCCAAACTCATAAAGCTTCCATCGTGGGCAGCGCTGACTTGAGGAGAAGGCTCAAACCATTCACAAGATTGTCCGAGTAGGTTTCTCAATGTCCTCACAGATGATACAGTTAAAGCACCAGAACAGCGAACCAGAATTAGTGCATTGTCAGCCCACCAGTTTACATCACAGAGGGGATAAAATGACGATCTGTCTAAAGGACAAGACATTATATGAAATGATATTCCAAGATAATTCAACAAAGAAACAATGTAACCCAGTCAGACAAGGTAAAGCATATTTTAAATATCTATGGAAATATTGAAAACGCTTAGCAGTAAAACTGCATCAAAGACAGCATCCATCAAGAGATGCTGCCTGACCTGCAGATGTTTTCAGCATTTTCTTCTTATTTCAGATTTCCAACATCTGAATTGCCTTGTTTTCTTAATATTTGGTCTCTACTGCACTCTTTTATAAAAAGTCTCTTTCATTTTGCTGTTTAATCTCTTTCAAATTGATTAAACTGATCAAACTAATTAAACAAAGAATTTCAGTGAAGTTTGTTGTTTGAACGTAGTAGGTTCACAGTATAATTTTAAACAGCAAACGATTTAAAAGCTATTTCCCAGAATCGGATTTTTGAAAACAAAGAAAAATCCTGAAAAATCAGAGGAAACCGACTCCAGTATTCATAACATTTTATACCTTTTATTTTCTTCCTTTTCTCCACTGATTTCGTCCAGTCAGGATTAATGGCATCATATCCATCCTGAAAAAAAGCATGCGCATTTGTATGCTGTGAAAATAAATGTTCACAGGAAAAGGCTCAACCAGTTTCATACCAGAGTACAAATCATAATAACTGGAAATGAGACCAAAACAGAGAAAATTATAATCTTGTCTCATAATAAATCCAAAAGCACATTATTTAATAGCCTTCATGTTTAAACTGAGGAAGGAATTATTTCTTGATTAGCATCATAGAATCCTACAATGCAGAAGAAAGCCATCGAATCTGTACCAACCATAATCCCACCAAGGCTCAATACCCATAACCTCACACGCACAACCTGCTAATCCCCCTGACACTAAGGGGCAATTTAACATAGCCAATCCACCTAACCTGCACATCTATGGGTGGTGGGAGGAAATCGGAGCACCCGGAGGAAACCCACGCAAACACAGGGAGAATGTGCAAACTCCACACAGACAGTGACCCAAGCCAGGAATCAGGGTTCCTGGTGCTGTGAGGCAGCAGTGCTAACCACTGTGTCGCTCCAAATAATTTCCATCATATACTGATAGACCATGGTTAAACAGTTGAGATGAGAAGTAATAAAAATTCTCTGTTTCATCAGATACAGCAACAGTTGCCAAATTCATGTTGAATATTTTGAATGTATTTGAACTTCGAGGTTCAATAGCCATAAACGTGTCCAGCAGATTAACTACAGTGCAAATAACTGGCACGCAGTGTAACTGGCAAGAGAGGTGATTGCGGAGCCTCTGGCTCTGATCTTCAGGTCGTCGTTGGTCTCTGGTATAGCACCGGAAGATTGGAGGACAGCAAATGTTGTCCCATTGTTTAAGAAGAGGAGCAGAGACTTCCCTGGGAATTATAGACCGGTGAGTCTTACTTCTGTGGTGGGTAAGGTTTTGGAAAGGATTATTAGAGACAGGATTTATAGTTATTTGGAGAGTAATGAATTGATTAGCGACAGTCAGCATGGTTTTGTAGCGGGTAGGTCGTGCCTTACTAACCTTATCGAGTTCTTTGAGAAAGTGACCAAAGAGGTGGATAGGGGTAAGGCAGTTGACGTGGTGTATATGGATTTTAGTAAGGCGTTTGATAAGGTTCACCATGGTAGGCTTCTGCAGAAAATGCAGATGTATGGGATTGGGGGTGATCTAGGTAATTGGATCAGGAATTGGCTAGCAGATAGGAGACAGAGGGTGGTGGTTGATGGTAAATATTCGTCATGGAGTTCGGTTACGAGTGGTGTGCCTCAGGGATCTGTTTTGGGGCCACTGCTGTTTGTAATTTTTATTAATGATCTGGATGAGGGTATAGTTGGGTGGATTAGTAAGTTTGCTGATGACACCAAAGTCGGAGGTGTGGTAGATTGTGAGGAAGGGTGTCATAGTTTGCAGGGTGACTTAGAAAGGTTGCAAAGCTGGGCCGCGAGGTGGCGGATGGAGTTTAATGTGGAGAAGTGTGAGGTAATTCATTTCGGTAGGAATAACAGATGTGTTGAGTATAGGGCTAACGGGAGGACTTTGAATAGTGTGGAGGAGCAGAGGGATCTAGGTGTATGTGTACATAGATCCCTGAAAGTTGGGAATCAAGTAGATAAGGTTGTTAAGAAGGCATACGGTGTCTTGGCGTTTATTGGTAGGGGGATTGAATTTAGGAGTCGCAGCGTCATGATGCAACTGTACACAACTCTGGTGCGGCCGCACTTGGAGTATTGTGTGCAGTTCTGGTCCCCACATTACAGGAAGGATGTAGAGGCTTTGGAGAGGGTGCAGAGGAGGTTTACCAGGATGTTGCCTGGTATGGAGGGGAGATCCTATGAGGAGAGACTGAGAGATTTGGGGTTGTTTTCGCTGGAAAGAAGGCGGCTAAGAGGGGACCTTATTGAAACATATAAGATGATTAGAGGTTTAGACAGGGTGGATAGTGATAGCCTTTTTCCTAGGATGGAGAAAGCTAGCACGAGGGGGCACGGCTTTAAATTAAGGGGGGGTAGTTATAGGACTGATGTCAGGGGTAGGTTCTTTACCCAGAGGGTGGTGAGGGACTGGAATGCCCTGCCAGCTGCAGTTGTAAATGCGCCTAGTTTGGGGGCGTTTAAGAGATCTGTGGATAGGTTTATGGACGAAATGGGATTGGTTTAGATTAGTGGGTTAGTGTTGTTTTTTTTTGAAAGCTGGTCGGCGCAACATCGTGGGCCGAAGGGCCTGTTCTGCGCTGTAATGTTCTATGTTCTATGATACTTGATGCCAGGGATGGGGGAGGGAAAGGGATGGAATGGTGGCACCAGGAGTCCTGATGCTCCAATGCTACTGACCGTTGCTGTTGTGGGGCTGCTGACAGGTGTGGGTGGAGGTGAGAGAAGGTCTCTCGATCCAGGAGGAGATCGGGGCGCCCTGCACAATGGCACCCGAGCGTCTTAAGCTGGCTTCCCTGCCCCCACTTGCCTACGCAAAACTCCCTGCTGTCAAAAAAACTGACAGTGCCGGAAAATTGCAATGTCAAGCTCGCCCAAAAGAATGGCATGGCACACTCCCGATTTCATACCGGCATCGTACTTAGACTTTATTTGGGAAAATTCCACCCATGCTGCATTACACTGTTAGCGAGAATCTAAAAATCTTCATCAAGTATGTCTTTCCCTTTACAAATCAATACTAATATTCTATACTATAGTTTCAGATTGTAGGATGGAGATTCTCCCACCTCACTACACAGTTTTCTAGCGCAGTAGGGTGGGAGAATCTCACATCAGGGCATGTGCAGGATTTACGCATGCGTTCCCGTCATACGTGCATCTCCCAGCCCTGGACTTCCTGTGCCATCAAATCTGTGCTAGAAACCGGCGGAAGAACAGGTAAATAATTTTAATCTAATTGTAATGTTATTTCAAATTAGCAGGCCTGGGACTAAATTCTCCAGGCCCAGTAACCTCTCCCACCCCGCCAGAGTATTCCACTCCGGCAAATGTGTAACAGAGAAACATCTACCGTCTTTTTAAATCTCCTTCAAACTTTACTGATTTCTTCTAATGTAATTCTCAACATTTGAGTTCCCTGATAAATATTGCAGCAAAGTAATTATTTAATACATCTGCTATTTCACTATTATTTGATGAGTTGCTTACATGTATCCTTTCAGTCTTATCCCTACCTTGATTTTTGTTTTGTTATTTATGTGTCTACAGAATATGTTACTATTTCAATTGTTTGATAATTTAAAATTGCAGTGGCATTTTTGCACATTAAGATTGCTTTCCTAACCTTTTTATATTGACAATGATTTTTGTGTACATCTTATTAACACACTGTACTTTAGTCATTCAGTGACAATAAGGGAAATTAATACTTCATGCTGGAGCACTTCCCCCATTCCCGAATAATCCTGGTCAATCACTAATCTTTAGTCTTCATTTCTTTCTCTAATTTATTTAGCCATTTTTAATAATTATCCAACACAATTTTAGACAGGCATTTAGAGAACTTGATAATTTCAGGACCAAGAATTACAGATTGCATAATATTCAAGCCTATGAATCAGTAGATTATCAGTTGTAGCTCTGCTCTCTCATTCTCTTGAGAGTTGCATTTCTTTTTATTTTCTCCATTCTGATACTATATCTATTTTTCTGGTCCAATCATCCCTGCGCCGTCCAGCCTCTACATTCCTTTTTCTTCCCTGGGCCTGTACTCTCCTAACTGTAGGTCTTACAATTTCAATTACTTTCATTATCTATCCTGAACCTGTGTTCCCAAGTTTCCTTCATTTTTTGCCTCATTCTTGACTCTGTTATCCACTGCTGCATGTCACCAGCACTTTGCGTCAGTCAAACATGTAACCTTGTCATCCACTACTCATTCACACAAACTTTGACCTTTACCATAACGCACACCACGAGACATCCTCTCCTTTGTCACGTACGCTTCGGGTGTACAATAGTTTTCTCTTTAATTCTGGCACACTTTCTTCATTCGTCTACCATGTGTCATTATAGGCTAGTTTGTGCTTCATTTTTTGACGAGGTATAAATCTTTGACAGTAGATCATGGTTTTAAATGTTTTGGAACATTCTACTTTGTCAGTATATTTTTCCCAGCTTATTTCCCCTAGCTCCACTTAATATCAGTTTTTGTTTAAACCTGTATTTATCACTTTGGTCTTTGTCTTAGCTTGGTTCTTCTCAATCGTGACCTTTAACCTTGTGCATTGTGATCATTATAGCTTGTATGTTCCCTTTCAATTACTCGCTGATCTGTTCTTCTTCAATTTCTACTGCTAGATCCAGATGTGCACCCTTTCTCATAGCACTTATACACTAAAAAAAAAACGGAAAATAATTCTGCACTTATTGTAAAAACTCCATTCCCTGAATACAATTTATCCTCTAAGTTGCATGGCCATCCAAAAGTTCCTGCCTAGGCCCTGCACAAATCAGCCACTTCAAGAAACGACACATGCATAGCTGCATCAATAAAAAGGACCCGTGCACCAAAATGAATCACTCGTGTACTGCAAAAAAAAAATTACAGGGTATATCAGTTGTGCCCTTTACTGTTCTTACCTGATGTGGAGATGCCAGCATTGGAATGCGGTGAGCACAGTAAGAAGTCTCACAACACCAGAGGAAGGAGTAGCGCTCCAAAAGCATGTGACACCATATAAACCTGTTGGACTTTAATCTGGTGTTGTGAGACTTCTTACTTTTCTTATAAAACTCTCAAGATTATTACTTCACATATTTGCTTCCATATTTATTTCACTCCCCTGCCTCCACTTCTTTTCTGATGCTTGTGGCTTTCATATAACCCAAAGAGCTACATTAGACATTATTTTTTTCAATGGTGACAGAGAAACTTCTAATGTGCTATAACAATGTGTGCGAGAGAAAATGGCACCGAATAGCCAGCAAACAAGAGACACAAAACATTTTTAAAAACTGTCTCCAACACTTTTTTGCCACAATTTATATAAAGACTTGAAGATGAAGATTTATGGAGATGCAAGGGAGAGGGGGAAATGTGGGCAAGTGGTAATGACATGGCACTTCCTACCCATGGAGAATGCTGTAAAAAGAGGTGATCAATGATTTCAAAAGGACATTAAATGGACACTTGAGGGAAATCAACTTGCAGCATGATGGATAGAGAGCAGAGGAATGGGATTGACTCACCTGCTCTAAAGAGAGTCAGCATGGGCTGAACAATCTCCTTCCATGTTCATGTCTACCTTGTTTTGGCTAAAAGCAGCATATCATAGAACTCCATTTATATGTTATCTGTATTAAAAAGAAAGAAAATGCAATTTTCACCTGTACGTCTTGTCTCCATTCTTTCTGCTGTCTCAGGGAAGGAAGCTCCCATAAAGTCAATTGCCCAGAGAGATGGATGACAGCCAGGAGTGTCCCATCAGGAGACAAACTCATTTTGAAAACTCCATCCTGCAAAACAGGGCACAAGCAGCAAACAATGGTGAAAAACATTGCCAAACAATACAAAATGAGACAAAATAATACTCAGATTCCAAATACTTAGAAACTAGAGCAGGAGTTGGCCATTCAGCTCTTCAAGCTTTTTCCTCCTCCACAGGTACTATCACCTCAACGTTAATAAGTTTATTTCCTAAGCAAGAACAAATTTCAGCTCAATTCTGATTACACCACAGGAAATCCACATATTAGAAAAAGCTAGCTGATATAGTCTATCAACAAAGAACCTGCCAAATTGTCCATGAGCATGATCATGATAAAGAAGCAGCACATGAAAAGGCAATGTCATTTTAAAACAAAGTTGCGCCATTATTTTGTATGATAAAAATACAAATAAAGGTAATTATCATTTCTTAAATTAGTGTCACAAGTAGGCTTACATTAACACTAAAATTAAGTTATTGTGAAAATCCCCTAGTCACCACTCCAGCGAGGGTTTGAGTGCATTGAGGGAGAATTTAGCATGGCCAATGCACCTAACCAGCACATCTTACAGGCTGTCGGAGGAAACAGGACACCCGGAGGAAACCTACGCAGACGCAGGGAGAATGTGCAGACACCACACAGACAGTGGCCCAAGCCGGGAATCAAAATCAGGTACCTGGCACTGTAAGGCAGCAGTTCTAACCACTGCGCCACCCTTGTATTAACATTCAAAGACAATAGTTGAGGTGATTAAAAATGGAATCCCCTCAACTTTAAACTTAACCTATCAAAGAAACATAATGCTAGCAACATTAACACTAACAATGTGCACTAATGAAGATATATAAAAGTGAATTTATTAGCCTGAATTTTGTGGTCATTAGTGAACAAAAGGCACCAGCCATTTAACAATCTATGCATCTGTTATGGGCTTTTGCACTAGAATCCATGGGGATTAAAAACCCATTTAACTGCAGCACCCTATACAGGTGATCTCAGATATGCGTGAACAGGGCAAGGACTTCCTTAACATTCAGAATCTTTAACATTGCTTAGATACAAAAACCAATGTCAAATCTTTTGCAAAAGCTGCAGAAATACAGAGGGTAAATCAGATGATATTAAGAGAGAAAGACACCAAGAGACCGAAAGATCAAGTAAAAAACAATTAAAACAATTTAACAATAATTAAAATCTGAAGGCATTACACTCCAAACTTACAAAATACTTTTTTTAGCAACAGTTTGTATGGTAATAAATAACACCAGCACAGCACTTTTACACTTTAATAAGCGAGTAATGACTCCAATTGTAAAACACGCACCAATGTCTTTTAATTTTAAAATTACTAATACAAATTCATTTAAACACAGTTTAATAGTAAAAGGAGTACAGTAGTGTAATGCTATAAACTGTGAATCCTGATCCTTGACCTTGAAGAATATTGGCCGAACAAAATCTAAATTGATTTTCCACCATTCTTTATCACAGATTGAATTATAGTTTTCAAAGATAAATACATTGAGAAAAAGAGCAGAGGAGTGTGACTAACACTTCATTGCTCAGCACAAACTTGATGGGCTGAATGAACTCTTTCAGTGCTGTACTATCCTATGGTTTTCTGTTCATCAAATGAATGATCATGCAATAGGTTATTTATGAAGGCCCACATTCTCAATCTTGCCCCTCGCTTGAGGTCTGATAACCCTCAGGTTAAAAATCACCCAGTCAGCTCTCCCTCTCAAAAGAGAGAGCAGTCTATGGTCATCAGGAGCTATGGTGACTTTACCTGACTATAAATAGCAGTAGAAAGCCCCCACTGAGTCTTTTACATTTTTAAAACAAGATCACTATTATTGACAGTTTACTCCTTGATTATGAGTTGGCTTGGTTTACCAGCAAACGGACTCATGAACACATCAGCATTTCAGATTTATTCTTTCAGTATTTCAACTATACAGTCACAAGTCACAGCATGTGTTCATGATGACGTCATCACATTTCTTCCAATTTCCTACCAGCACACTCAGATGTGAATAGTTTTATTCAGTTCTATGATTATCCACAGCTAATTTTTCAATCCCCTAACCGCAAGTCATTTGCGCTCATCACATCCAAATCAAAACCTGCATTCAAACTTACTAACTAGGCTCACCAATTTTGTGCTTTGGTAAATATGGCCAACAATTGTAATAATGCACGATTGTTTGGTTATGATTATTCATAGCATTAACTGAGAATCTTCTATCAGGAAAACATTGAATGATGGTCTCTCATTTGATATTGCATTTGTTTAATCCAATGGTGTTCATTAACTAGAGTGGCATACACTGCCCTCTAGCTGTGAGATTGGGCTTTTACATATGATTTTGCTTTCAGAAGAGAATTCCCAAGAGCTGGCACCAAGGGCCCGATTTTACCATTGTGTTGCACCATTTTTGGGCACAAAAACTTAGTAAAGTCAAGCGTGAAGTGAGACCCGCGCCCATGACTACCCAGATGCTCACTTTACCAAGACCCGAAAATGGCCACAATTGGAACCATGCCTGAAACAGGCACAACATCAAATTAAATGCATTTGCATGCATTTAAATTGACCTAATCAGCTGGGCGCCCAATCTTACCAGCAGTTCCCCCTTTACCATCGCGTTCACCTGTCCAGATTCGGCGTGAAATAGACATGCTCGTCAAAGGTCTGTTTTGGGCGCTCCAGTTACTGACGAGGCAAGTTCAGAGCTTCCAAAGGCTCTCTGACTCAGAGCGGTGGTGGTGATCCTGTGTGTGTGTGTGTGTGTGTGTGTGTGTGTGTGTGTGTGTGTGGGGGGGGGGGGGGGGGAGGGGAGGGGGGTTGGGGGGGGAGGGAGGAGGAGGGAGAGACCACCACTGTCATTCTGCAGGCAATCGGGGGGCGGGGGGGGGGAGAAACGGGGACGGCGAGACGAGACGGGACTGCTGCCATTCTGCGGGCAATCAGTGGGATAAAGGGCGCAGTGGGTCATAATCGATCTGGGTAGTGGGAGGGGTAGATGGATAAGTGGAACAGTTATGTTGTGGGGCAATATCTGTGGGGGCCATCGCTCCCAGGCTACTTTATCTGCTTTTTGCAGCCCGACAGTAACGTGACAGGGGAACGATTTTCAAATTTGTTTCACTGCACATGCGCAGTTGAAGGCTCTGAACGGAGAAGCAGGCATGATAAGCCTCCACAGCGTGATTCAGATTTGTGACTTTTTTGTTCAGGCTAATTGCACATGGGAGCGCCTGAGAACAGGTTTACAAGTTGGATCGGAATCATGCCCAGATTTAGCACTTAGAATCAAAATGGTAAAAATCGCCCCCCAAATGCAGGTTATAAACACAATCCAGATTCTTTTAGTAGAAAACTGAAATGGCAGATCTGAAGCTGGCTGGTCACACAAGAGACAGTAAAAGTACTGAAGAACTTTAATAGCCTCCAAAACTCTGGCATCTAAAACTTCAATGATCTTGGTTATAAGACTGTTGCAAGAACAACAAAGTTTACTGAATGGCTGAGAAAAGTGTCTGGAACTTTCATTCTCTTTTGGCACCCAACCTTCCTCATTAGCTTCCAGTCTACGACATGGCACATTCTTTGAACTTAATGATAGCTTGTCAAAGTGTAGAATACGGACAGAATTTGTGGTATAATGAAGCATCAACAAGTCAAGCTCAACAGAGAGTAAAAGCACAATTTGTACAGTACAGATAATTTGATAGGTAGAGATGGTTGCACTGGCACTTGCTTCAGTTGAGGAACACAGGGCCAGAGAAAAATGGTCATTATTTTTACATCTTACGCAAGTTGTGCAAAAAAATTTCAAAGAAGAAGCCAACAGGATGGTTCCAGTTCATGAAGAGGTGAAATGTATTGCTGTTTACAGGCAGGGGTTGGGCCATGTAGAAGGACATCTAGAAGGAAAAGGGTGGCAGATACATGGAAACACCACCGCCTGCAAGTTCCCTTCCAAACCACTCATCATTCTGACTTGAAAATATAACGCTGTTCCTTCGCAGTTGCTGGGTCAAAATCCTGGAGTTCCCTCCCTAACGGCATTGTCAACCCACAGCACGTGGCTTGCAACAATTCAAAAAGGCAGCTCACCACCACCTTGTCAAGGGCAATCATGGATGGGCAATAAATGCTGGACAATGAATAAAAGTAAAATGCGATTAGAAGGATGAAGGTGTCTGGTACATCCAGCTGCCCTCCGATCAAGTCTGGGGCTGGAAGGTTTGCAGGCAGCCTACCTGCTCGGAGGCCAATTGGGCTTCTTAATATTAGGGTGCGTTTTCCCACTGAGCTAAAATTTTTTAAAAGGCTGACAAAAAAAAACTGAATTTTCCCAGGCAGCCTCCAGAGTGTAAATGATCACATTTTCATGCAACCATACCTGCTTTGATTCCTGTCTCCAAAAGCCTCGGAAATTAAGCATCCTTAATAAACCTCTTTGTTTCTGAAAACAAAGCACAAGACATAGTTAATTGGTTGGATTGAACAAACAGGATTTAATGACTTTGAAATTCTGAAAGAAATTTGTTTTGGCAATAAAGAGTTTTTTTTAAATACATAGTTGACCAAGTAAGCGGATTTTGCCAAAGCATGGTAAGCAAGAGGTTTGTCAAGATACTGGATGAAAGAAGAATAAAGAGACAATACTAGAAGGGCAGTCAGTGTGTAATGTGGATAGACAGGATGCATCCAGGTTGCTGAGGGGCTCAAGGGTAGAAACCCTGAAAGTGTTGGCCACAATCTTCCAAACCTTTTTGGATATAGGTGGATGTGTCAAAGCATTGGATATATTACACACCCAATCAGAAAAGGAGAGACAGAATTACAGGCTAGACAGAATGTTGGTGGTGGAGAAATTTCTAGAAACAATAAAAGAAATGTTATTGGACTAGAATAGGCTAATAGTTGAAAGTCGTCGTGAATTTTTAAAGGGAAAAAATACGTTTGATCAACTTGATTGAGATTTTTGAAGAGGCAGAGAGGGTGGATGAGGACAGTGCAACTGAAGTTGTAAAGATGAACTTTTAGAAGGCATATTATAAACTGGCATTTATTAGGCTAGTTAGCAAAACCGAAGCCCATGGGATACAGAGTTCAGCACAAGTATGTGTACAAAATTTGAATATCATCATTCAAAGTAAGAATTCTAGCTCTGAACCACATGGATGCTTTTATGGGTGATTTCCAATCACAAAAATATATCCCACATTTATTTTTACAACATCTACAGCAGTCACAGGGAGAATGAGGTGATTCTCTGCTGCTGTCCAATCAAGTAGCTCATTATGCAAGGCAGTAGTCATAAATAAAGTAATTATGGTTAAATTTTCACTCAACAGTGCAAGTTTCCAGTGGAGACCTAACCAGCAGTCCATCTGTAATGTGAACATATCCTGCTTCAGTTCTACCCGTAATGCTGAATCCTGATCCCTGATCTTGAAGAATATTGAACAAGCAGAATCTAAATAGTTTTTCCACTTTTTTTGTCATTGTCAATAGCCTTCCAAAATAAATCTGACAAATATATTAAAAAATAGCAGGGGAGTGGGACTAACTCTTCATTGTTCTTCAATGAAGCTGGCACAAACTTAATGGGCTGAATAGACTTCTTCAGTGCTGTGCAGTCCTATGATTTTCTGTTCTTCAAATGAATGATTGTGCAACAGAATCAAAAATTCACCTAACTGCAGCACTTTACTTGAACTGTGAAATTTATGGGTAACACAGTATTAATTTATACTTTGATACAATATTTAACCAAAGTTATTTCATATATGACTATTAATACAATAAACGTGTTGCTTATTTTGAAAAGCCAAAAAAAGTTTGCTACTTACAGCACCAACATCATCCTCGTAGTTGGTGACCTGTTTGTAGTAGGGAGCACCAGAAAGGACCCGCCAGGCAGTTATTCCATAACTGGCAGCTTTAGAAACTCCTTCTTCACTGGTTTCACAGCCTCCTACCAGCAGTAACCTGTATTATTATAAATTTTCCCCTTAGTATAGTATTAAAGAATTGCTTTTGCATGCAGGGATAAAGGTACTTGTAAAAAAAAGCGTGCACTACCTTTTCCTTAGCTCAACCATACATCTGCAAAAGGTTTTTACATCAACATTCCAAAAAATATCCCTTTTTGTTTGGATATTTCTGATATTTTCTGATAAAGGGTACAAAAGAAGCTACACGAGAGATTAAAATACAGTTTATAACCTTCCTAGCTGCTCCTTAAAATAATTTAGATTTTAATACAGTACTGGACCTCATTTTAACATGTCTCACCTGGAGTAAACAAAAGGGAAAAGTTAAAATAAGTCAATATTAATTTGTCCATCTGACATCTTTCGAAGACTACTATAATTTCAATCTGAAGCCTGATTATATAAAAATATTTTTTTCCTTTTATGTACGGTAAAGAATGTGCCTAGCTTAATTAGAAGCAACACGCTTACGATCACTTACCAAATATGCAAGAGCACATTAATAAGGCAGAAAACAATAAGCACTAAAGTATACTCACCTGTGGTCACTATGATAGATCACTGTGCTAACGCCATGAGAATAATGGCTGTTAAAATTGAAGCTGTGACGTTCTTGGTAACTTTGATGGGTTCCAACACTACAGGGGAGAGGAAAACAAGACCCAAGAATTTCAGGATTTATGAAAATGTTCCAGATAATTGCCCAGATTTTGCAGCAAGAGCTTGTGTGGTATCAGTGTTCGCCATTATTGAGAATATTGAACAGCCACCTCCAGCATTTCCACATTCGCAGTTAAATGGGGAAATTAGAAAGCTGCTCTGCTCCACCATAACTTTGTGACATCAGTACTTCTGTGACAGATTCAGCATTTTTACCCATACAATACCAATAAAGGCCTTGGCTGTTCAAATGCAAGTTAATTTTAACAGCATGCCAAACAACTTCTCTGGACGTCATGGAGTCTCATGCCTTCAGATGTTAATTACTATTGAGCATTCTTAAAAAGTCGAAAAATTAAAATGAAATTTAAATAAAAACATTTTGTTTTTTTTAGCTCTCTCTGTCTCATTTTTCTATGCCTCTCATTCTGTTTTCTCTACTAGATTTTACATTTGTTAATACTCATGATAAACAATGACAACATGACATGCCAGTGGCTATCTAAAGGAACTAGTATGTATCGTGAAGAAATACTGCAATGGTTAATAATAATTAACACTTTTATTTCTGCATCTATCTTAAATAAGCTTCACTATTTAACGATTTCATGTTCCCAAGGTAAATCTAAACTTAAATCTGGATTTAATTTATGAATCGGCTTCAGTAAATTTTTCAGCAAGGTGTCAGTTCTGTGCACTGATCATTATAAACATATGTACATAATTTCAGAAATAGAAGTGATCGAGATCTGCACATGCCACCAGCTCAGACTACCTCTTCCATCTTGTTAAACTAGTTTTCTTGGTAGTTTAACAAGATGGAAGAAGTAGTCATATATCCGTACAGTTGAAATGCCTCCATCTCAAGTCTACATCTTACCTGACCAAGTAACTTTTCAACTGTCCGCGAAAGTTCACAACCAGAAGCTCTGTTGAACATTGAGCACTGTCACTGGGTTCCAGGAATATCAATCCTGCCACAGCATAACTAAGGTCACCTGCAGAACTAGCAGTCTTAAAAAAATAAAATGTGTTATTTATATGTTACACAGGAGCAAGTGCCACTTGATAACACTGTCAATGACACTTCCCACTAATTTGCTGATGATTGAGAGTAAAGGAGACAAGGCAGCTATTAGCTGGATTGAATTTGTCCTCTCAGCAGGACAAAGGTCGGCAATTTTCATATCAACATGTCGATGTCAATGCCCTGAAACAGCTCAGGTCTGTCCACCAGTGCTTTTTTCTCATTCTGTGCAGAAACAGGACATATCATATCGACTTGTTTTTCAGCTAGATAGCTGAGTTCTATTCCTCGCAATCACCGTGCAAATACATTGTTTCAACCTGCACTGATCGAAGTTTTGATTTTTTTTTTAATTGCGAGTCTGTGATACCGGCATGAAGGCTTCTTTAGTACAAATATCACATCACATTGAATTGGCTTTTTGTTTAAAATTATTGGCAAAGATGATCACCAAAACAAGATGGGAAGAATTCATTTTAGCCAGAAAATACAGCATATTTTCTGTATTTGACCAAATGACTCAATCTTGGTTGCTCTGAAGTGCTATTATCTAATGATGACCGCATAAGAATTAAAACAGCGTGCATTCAATTGTTAATATTTTCAATTATTTCATTTATCCTGATAATTTCCCCTGAACTTCCCGCAAACCCAATGTTTTCAGTTTGTTTTTAATTTATTGGGTGTAGATTTCCCAACATAAGCCTATAACAAGCAAAACATAAACATATTACTTTCACAGAACAGTACTGTGCACATTCACATGTGGAAAAATACAAGATAAATTTCTGTATTACCGGTAGAATGACGAAAACTTCACTGCCCATCAAGTCAAACACTCTCACTGTTCCTGTGCTTTCAGCACAAGCCAGCAGTGTACAATCATGACTCCACGTCACACAACGCCACTGGGGGTGTGGGTCTTTTGGAACTAAGGACAGAAACAAAGAATAAAACCTAAAATTTCTATACTTTCTACAATCAAAAACATATAATTAATAAAATGCATTAAAGCTGTATGTTGTGAAAAGGAGATTGCCTTTCACCCCATTGCCTGAAAAACCATTGTAAAGAAATTAGTCATCAGGTATTATCTAGTGTCAGTTTCTTGAAGCAGTTCCCTAATGAATGACAATATGGTGACTATTAACCTAATTATCACTCGATCCATTGCACAAAATATCATGCAAATGCAGTATCTATCAACCAAACTGAGGTAGCCATGGCCATTAGGGCAGTTTATAAAAACTGGCTTGCCGTATACTAAAAATTATGCAAATAAAATAAAGTAGCTAGCCTAAGTTTCTTTTGAATTCTAATTTAAACAAAAAACACCGCATACAACATGATCTGCAATTGTGACTTATCTGGGCCAAGGAGACTATTTTAACCACTAATCGTAGAATTTCACAGTATTGAAAAAGGCCATTCAGCCCATAGTACATGTGCAAAATTTCAGAAATAACAACAACCGAATAAACGCGATTCTTGGGCTCACCCACTGCATCATTTTAATTTTTTTATTTCAGTCCTTTAATAAACTTATAAAAGCATCATTAAGCTGCAAACATTTGAATGAATCTCAATCATTCCAATGTGGAAAAGATTACCGAACTATAGCTAAAAGGTACGAGAAAATTCTTAAGAGGCCCAGTAAAACACATCGGCTGAAAGGGAATATGGAAAACTCCAGCCATAACTTAAGCAATAACAATTACTTGGGGAGAACATATGCAGAGCAAAGAATTTGTTCAACTGGACATACAAAATGTCATGACACAGATTTTTAAGTAGCAGAAATCTATTCAATGATCAGTTCTGGAGGTTAACCACAAGTTGGGCTATTTTTACAATTTTGTTTTACTGCTGCACCACTTAAATATGGCCATTGATTACCATTGATCAGAGGAAAAGACAATAATTAAGTCCCATCTTCCAGCAATCCTATAATCAACCCCTTTTAAGTACAGTACAGAATTTTAACTGGTACAATACCTATACATTTTCCAATGACTGAACCAAATTCATCTCTTGCAGATCTGTAAAATAATTTGCCAAAATTAAGAACTGAACAATGCAGACTTCGTTCAATTGTCTTAGGACATTTTGTCAGTACATCTTCATCAACAGACAGTTAAAGGAAACCATACTTAACTCATGATACATGTCCACCTGAGCAGCAGAGCAAAAATGGAATTACAGGCCTGTTAGCTTTACATCAGTAGCAGGGAAAATACCAAGATCCATAATAAAAGATGTGATAATAATGAATGGAAAATCATGTTTGGAGAACCTATTGGGAGTTTTTTGACGATGCTACTAACAGAATTGATAAGGAAGATTCACTAGACATAGT
The DNA here is from genome assembly GCF_965287045.1 of Carcharhinus amblyrhynchos. Lineage (NCBI taxonomy): Eukaryota > Metazoa > Chordata > Chondrichthyes > Carcharhiniformes > Carcharhinidae > Carcharhinus > Carcharhinus amblyrhynchos. The sequence goes on from NC_137330.1 coordinate 39,821,343, forward strand.
GTTCTTGCATTTTTGGAAGGTTTTTGACAAAGTTCCCTCAGGAGGTTAGTTAACAAAATTAAGGCACATGGGATAGGAGGTAATATACTGACATGGATTAAGGACTGACTAACAGGAAGAAAACAAAGAGTAGGAATAAAGGGGTCACGCTCACATCGGCAAACCGTGACTAGTGGGGTTTCACGACGATCAGAATTTGGACTCCAGCTATTCAAAATATAAATCAATGATTTGGACTTGGGGACCAAATGCAACATTTCCAGGTTTGCAAGTTTCACAAAACCAGCTGGAAATGTGTTGTGAGAAAGATGCAAAGCAGTTTCAAGAGGAATTGAACAATTTGAGTGGGAAGAACTTGGCACCTAGAACATACTATGGAAAAATGTGAAGTTATCCGGTTTGGCAGATGGAACAAATGTACAGAGTGTTTGTTAAATGGTAAGAAATTACAAAGTGTAGATCTTCAAAAAGATGTGTCCTCATTAATAAGTCACTGAAAGGTAACACGCAGGTGCAGCTAACAACTAGAAAGGCTAATGGAATGTTGGCCTTTATCGCAAGAGGATTTGAGTTGAGGAGTAGCAGATCCTGCTTGAATTGTATAGAACATTGGTTAGACCACATTTGGAGTGCCAGGTGTAGTTTTGACTCCCCTACCTTCGGAAGGATATCATTACCATACAGATTCACCAGACTTGTTCCCAGGATAACGGGATTGTGCCATGAAGAGAGACTGGGGAAACTGGGCCTGCTTTCTCTGGAATTTTGAAGGAAGTAAGAAACTACAAAAGGTTGTGAACGTAGCCCAATACATCACACAAACCAGCCTCCCATCCATTGACTTTGTTTACACTTCCCGCTGCCTCGGCGAAGCAGCCAGCTTAATTAAGGACCCCACCCACCATGGGCATTCTCTCTTCCACCTTCTTCTATCGAGAAAAAGATTCAAAAGTCTGAGGTCACGCACAGCCGACTCAAGAACAGCTTCTTCCCTGCTGCCAGGCTTTTGAATGGACCTTTATTGCATTAAGTTGATCTTTTTCTACACACTAGCTATGACTGTAACACTACATTCTGCACTCTTATTTCCTTCTCTATAGACGGTATGCTTTGTCTGTATAGCATACAAGAAACAATACTTTACACCGTATACTAATACGTGTGACAATAATAAATAAAATCAAATTGGATGAGAGGTGATCTCTTCTGGCTGGAGAGTCGAGAACCAGGGGACATAATTTCAAAATAAGGGAAAGCCACTTAGGACTGAGATGAGGAGAAATTTATTTCCTCAGAAGTGTGTGAATCTTTGGAATTCTCTATCCCCGAGGGCTATAAATTCTCATGAAAGTCTATGCTCAGAGGTGAAGACTGGCCATTTTAACACCCCATTCCCTCCCCCCCACACCCCCAACACCAAACACATAACCATAGATCAAAGAATATGTTAGCCAGTTGTGTATTTAAGTGGCAAATTTCTCCATAATCAGTCAACTAAAGCTGCATTTTGATCGGGAGTGTTTTTTTTCTTTAACTTTTCTTTTTGGATGGGGGGGGAGAGGGGAGAAAAAAAAATAGTCAAATTGAACACTTTCAAATGGTCTATCAACCCAACAGAAAACTGTCGAAAATCTCCTAATAAAGTCAATAAAACACAACTGCCTAATGAAGCAAAAATCCAAACATGAAGGATAAGCAGATATAGTTGAATGATGTAGGGCCATGGAGGCTTCTGTGGAGCATAAACATTGGGACAGACCAGCTAGGCCAAATGTCATGTTTCTGTGTTGCAAATTCCATTTAGGATTATATATGTGGTAGAAAAAGACATGACTTCACCACGCAGTTACTCGTCATTTTTTTCCAAAAATATAATGTTAAAGGATAATGAAGTAGAATGTTTTATAGAAATCACATAGTACCTGATCTCAATACACTGGTCCTGAACCACAGCCAACAATTTCCCATTTCTGTCAGAAAACATGGCATAACTTAGAATAAGTTTTCATGCTACAAACACTGGAATATAAATATGATGTACAGTTCTAAAAGAACTTCAATAGGCAAAAGATAGCATGCATGCTCAAAAATCAGCAAAAATTTGTTTACATGAAAATGCAAAATAGTCTATGCAAGAATTTAAACTGTAGAAATGTTAATCATAACTGTAGGAACAAATGCTAGGCATCACAGAGAGACATTTTCAGGCCAGTACTCGCCATCACCTATCCAAATGAAAATGGTGAACATAACAATTGCTAACTGCAAAGGAATATCAAATGCACTAAAACTGTCTTTAAAAAGTCAGCTTGGAGCTTTTATTTTTATAACCAGCTTGAACTGGGTGTATTATGCCTGTGCAAATGTTTCATGGTTTTACTTTTCTTAAAAATCCATACCAATGTAAGCTTAATGGATCTATTGGACCATAATTTGCTGTCTAATTAATGATACTCCTTTGTTATTTACGGTAACTTTAGGCAAGGACAGACACTGAGTTAAACATGAAAAGCAAACAAACCGCTGTCAGAAACATGTTAGCTTCACAAAAACGAATGGTCTGGTTTACTATCAAACTGTACTGAATAGTGTGAAACTGCTGAACTTGCTTAGTGAATATGAGATAAACCTGCCACAAAAAGTTATGTTTTGTCCATTTCAGTCCAAGTTGCTTTTTAGAAAAAGTGCTAAGTGATTTAATATTTAAAACAGACTAGTACAGTATCTTTTGCGGACCACATTGAAGAGATAAATAATTCATTCTGAACAATGCCAAAATATACAATTCTTAAATCGTTAGCCCTGAAAGCTTCTCAGACTATTGTATTAACTTAGTTTATTGAGGGACATTACAATACAAAAAAAATGATGTATGCATCAACTGAGATAATTACCTGGCTACAACAAGTTGCCAGTTGATTTGTTTATTGACCAACTGGACAAAATTAGGAGAGAGCAAAGAGCTGGAATGGCTGTATGGGAGAGAATTCAAAAACAGCATGACCATTAAAAACTTGTCTTAAAACAACCAAGAAAACATTATGGTACTAATTAAATATTACATTAACGCAGTGCACTAAGAACACTAAATTGGAAATAGGTACTGTCACTAAAGTTTCAAAATTGGAGTAATAAGCAAGCCCCATTATTAATAATAAAATGCAACCTATTCTGGCAAGTTAAATTGTCAAGAAGCTCATGTTACTTGATTAAGCATCTGAATTAAAAGCACTTTGATCTGCAAAAGCGATCAATAATAAACTAGTGAGGTAGCTTCAAACTCTACAGAACACTCTTCCCAACATCCCCACCAAAAAATGCAAAGAAAATGTCAATTACAATTACCTATATCCAATATATTGGACGACAAATTTAAAGGGACCTGTACGCAAAGAGAATTGTTCAAAGATCAATAATGATGACAATTTATTCACACCATTGTTAATATTTTTAGACACATCAATACATATTCAAAATATTCGAAGTATTCAAATAATGCACAAACCTAACTTGGTTTTAGAAATATGATAGCTTTCCTTATTTACTCAACTGTACCACTATTTCAAATACTTATTTGCCTAAGAAAATGCCTACATTGTACATTTCAAAACGTACCAAATTGTTTTGTAACTTGACATTTTTTTGGATTTCAGGATATATTTTCCAATTTAAAATATAGTATTGAAGTAAAGTGACACAAATTATGTTTCGGATTAAGACACAGTTTAGCATGAAAGACCAATGTTAGACGTAAAGCAAAACAAAAAAAACCAAAAAAGTCTTGCAAACCAACTTCCTGATAAAGCCTAACACTTGCCCAGTGGTGGGCAACTATCAACGTCATGACTAACTTCACATTTGGAAATGAAGGTACCACAAACCAAGCTCGATCACAAATACACAGATTGTGAAAAAAAGAAGCCTCTCCAGGGAGAGGGTTAGTCAGTCCAGTTACATTCCTTACTTTGCCAAAATAGTTATTGTGTTCATATAACAGTAGTTTTTAGTAGTAAAAAACCTCATTTATATTTATTTCACCTTTAAAAGCTCCCTTTCCCAAAACATGGAGTTGGAAATTTATGGCAATTTGTGCATCACGATCTGCAGTTTCCAAACACTACTTACCAGAAATGGTCTTTACAATAATGGATCCATGTTCTCGGTTGCCTCTAGCCTGCACCAAGATAAAAGCAAAGCATTAAATTGCACAATATAGCACAGTACACACTTCATACTTTCAACCACACTGCCTGAAAATTTAAATTTAAAAAATCCTACTCTGTCATAGGACATTGTTGCAGGAGTTCCTCAGGGTGATATCCCAGGCCCAACCATTTTCAGCTGCATCATCAAACACCATTCCCACATTATAAAGTCAGAAGTGAGGATGCTTGCTGCTGTTTGCAAAGTGAACAGTGCCATTCTTGACTCCAAATATTAAAAACAGTACAGCTCTATATACAAGGCCAGAACAACATTGGGCTGGTGAGTAACAAATAATATTCATGCCACAGAAGTGCCAGGCAATGACCATCCCCAATGCAAGACAATCTAATCATCTTCCCTTGATGATATTACCATCACTGAATCTTCCACCATCAATATTGTGGCAGTCACCACTCACTTGAAACTTAATTGGACCAGCAAAATAAATATTGTGGCTACAAGAGCAGATCAGAAGCTGGGAATTTTGTTGTGTGTAACTCACCTCCTGATGCCCCAAAACCTGCTTACCTTTGGCTAGGCACAACATGATTGAATGCAGTGCAGTTCCAACCACACTCTAGAAACTCATCACCACAGACAAAGCATGATTGGTAATACACCTATCAGTTTAAATATTCCCTCCCTCCACTACCAGCATACCATGGCTTTGGTGTGTATCATCTACAAGATGCACTGCAGCAACTCAGCAAGATTCCTTCAACAGCACCTTCCAAACCCCCAAACTCTGCACCACCTGGAATGCCAAGGGCAGTAGATTCATGGAAACATCACAACCTACAAGTTCCCTTCCAAGCTATACACGATCCTGATTTGGAATTATATCACCAATTCTTCATTGTCGCTGAGTCAAAATTCTGGAACTCCCTTCCCAGTACCAGATGTACCTACACCAGATAGACTGCAACAGTTGAAAAAAAAAATCACGAGCACCTTCTCAAAGAGAAGAAAGGATGGCCAACAAATTCTCATCTCGCAGCAATGTCCACATCCCGCAGAAGAATTAAAAATAAGTATAATGTATCCAGGCATCAATAGCTTGTCACACATCAGTTAATATACACCTAATCTTTGGACTGTGGGAGAAAACCAGAGCACCTAGAGGAAACCCCCACGGACACAGAAAAACTTCACACAGTCACCAAAGCTGGAATCAAACCCACATTCCTGACACTGTGAAGCGGCAGTGCTAAAATCTATGCAACCGTGTTGCCCCGTGAATGTCCCAGTCTGCACTGCTCTTTGGGACAGAGAATTTCAAAGATTAAAGACTTTCCGAAAATAAATTATCCTTCATTACAATTTAAATACAGACCTCTTTTTCTGAAACTATATACCACCAGTGTCAGATTTTCTCATGAAAAAATATTCTGTCAAGCCCCCTCTGAATCTTGCGATTCCACAAGACCATCTCTTATTCTTCTAAACTCCAATGTGCACAAGCCCAACTTTTCATCCCAGAAAACAACATTGTGAACTTCATCTGAACCACCACCAATACAAGAATATCCCATCTTAAATAAGGAAGCCAAAAGTGTAGGTTGTATTCTCAATGCAATTTCACCCTGCACTTTTGGAACAAGACTTTTTAAATTTGTACTCCATCCCCTCTGTAATAAAGCCCAACATTCAACTTCCTTTCCTAATTACTTGCTGCACCTGCACAATAGCTTTTTTTTTATAAACTGAGCACAAGACCAACCAGATCCCTCTGTACCACAGCATTCTATAGCCTCTCTCCATTTAAATATTTTGATTTTCAATTCTTCTCACAAAAGTGGACAATCTCATACTTCCCCACATTACATTCCACTTGTTGAAATTTTGCCCCCTCACTTAATCGATGTAAATCTTATAAGACTTGTGTTCTCCAAACAACTTGCTTACTCACCTATTTTGTATCCACAGCAAACTTGTCAACAGGAACCCTCAATTTCTCCATTTTTATCATTCCTATGTCATCAATAAATACTAAGATTTCATAGCTGAGATTCCAACACTGATCCCAGTAGAACCCCATTAGCTTCAAGTTGTCAACCTATAAATGACCCATATATCCCAACTCCCTGGCTCCTGTTGGCTAGCCAAACCTCTATCCGTGTACATAGAGAGAATTTATTTTCTGCTGGTGAGTGGTTTGAAGACAAAGGGGCAGAGCTTTAAAATCAGAGGCAGGTCATTCAGGAGAGAAGTTAGGGAACAATTTTTCATAGAAAAGGTGGTAGAAGTGTGGAGCTTCTACATATTGCAAAGATGCTAACTCAATTAATAATTTTAAGTCTGAAACAATAAGTGTTTGCTCATCAACACTACAGAAGGATATGGAACTATGGCAGGCAAAAGATCTTAAGATATAGGCCAGCCATGTCCTCAATGAATGGTGTACCAGGTTCCAAAGGTTGAATGGCTTACTCCTGTTTCTATGTTCTTATCCAACCTAATTCCACCCATATGCAATCTGAAGAAAAGTGTAATCAGAAAGTCTTGAAATCTATTTTCATCTATTCATCCTTCTATTGTAATATTAATCTCAAGTCTGTTAAACAGGAAAGTGAAAATATATATAAAACAGGGACCAGGGTGGTGAACAAAGCTTGGTCCTACAGCAATAGTCAGCTTCAGGATGAAGTAGTCATCTGAGTAATAAGAGAAAAACTCAAAGGTGTTCCAATTAATAGTGAGTTTTTCAGTTTCATGATTGTGTAATAATTGATGCTTGCTTCAGGGGAAAATAATAAGCCCTATAATAGGGAATCCTATGGGCATAAATCAGTCCTTTTCATTGGTGTTGCTAAAGAATCAGAAGATTGCTACTGAATTATACATAATTAAAGGCAAACTTATAATTAAAGGTTTCACTTGATGGAATTGCAATTATAGGTAAGAGAAATTAAACTATCGATAAGGTAACAGAATAAGTAAGTTATATCAATCTCATTAGCCAACGGAAGAAAGCTCATTATGTAAGGAACCAGCTTTTTAACTGACATGAATGATAAAGGGAAAATGCAATTAAAATATAGCTCAGTATTTGGAAAATTTAATTATATGTAATCTCGTAATGCAAAAATGTGTGGATTGGTTTTAGTTGGGATTAAAAAAATGTATAAGAAGTGGTAGTTTTATAATAAGTATTCAAGTTTGCAAATACAGAACTCAGAACTAAAGCACGTTTAATTCCCCAACCAAGATATAATCAGATGTGGGTGAAGTATCTTTCACTATTGCATGTTTAACAAATCTATAGGCCTTGACCTCAACGCTCAAGAAACATATTTATTTGAGCAATAAATAAAATCTCTAATCATAAACATCTCTATCTTCTCATATCAGCCCAATAAAGCTGTTGATGTGTTATTAACACTACTTCTGACTTCAAAACATCCCCTTGAGACCAGAAACCATTAACATAAAGTCAAACAATTTTCATCACCTCTTCCCCCAGTCATTGGGGTCTTTCCAAAAGTCTCTCCACCACAGGTTCTTCCCCACCATTTTCCTCCCCTTACAGGCACCCCCAATATTACCTCACACCCCTAAAAGGCTGTCCTTCCACTCCATCATCTCCTCTCCTCTAAAAGGCCATCATATCAGCAGTAACTTAATTTTAATCACAACTTTAAATATAAAATGTTCAAAGGCACTTCACAAGCATGTTATAAAGTAACGCACGATTTTACTACTTTGTCATGCCCAGCGAACAGTGTAGCAGCGTGGCAAGATGAGAAAATAGCATGCAAAGATAGAAGTCTGATTTGAGCCCAGTGCAAAATGGTTTGTGATCTTCCCAGGCCCTTTCTAATGGTGCAAAGCTGATTAGCACAATTAAAAGAACATTAAAATATGTATAGCCCATTTGAACCGCAGCGCATGGAATCTTCCGGACTTCAAGTGCAGTGTCATAACAGTGCAAATTGATACAAGTCTCCATAAACCTGGCGAACTGATCAAGTCAGGTTCAAGAAGTCATTGAACCTTTCCCCCTCCCCAACCTGGCTGGGCATTGCCCATCAGGTACCTCAGCAGCACCATTTGGGCACCAGTGTTCCAGGAGCACTGCCAGTGGTGGGGCATGCCTGGGATCATGACAGGTGAGGGGGGAAAGCAAAGCAACATGGGAATCAGGCTTTGATGCACCAATTCAGGGGCAGTGGATCCCACGTTGGGAAGGAAGGTCAGAGGTCTCCCAGTGCTCTGAGAGGTTGGGGTCCCCTTGTGAAGCGGTGCCTGAGCTCTCCGCAGCTGAGTGCTTTTGCACTCCACTCTCCTCCCCACCAATGCACAACTCAGCCATCTTCAAAAAAAGTGAGGGAGTACGTGAAGATTGCAGCGTGGAGCACGAGAGAGACCAGCATAGATCAGTCTATGTTCTCACCATTATGGCACCTGGAAATTCTGGGTGAAAATTCTGCCCATAATGTTTAACAATGAACCACAAAAGGAGGTATCAGAGCAGATGCCAAATATAAGGCTAAAGAGGCAGCTATTAAGGAAAGTCATGGAGTGTGATGGAGTCAGTAACTAGGGAACAGAGTTTGAGGAAGGACTGAAGACCAGTAGCTTCAGTCTTCCTAATATTCCACTGGAGGAAATCTCTGCTCAAGTTAGGTTTAAACATTGGATAAGCAGCCTAACAATTCATCAAACTGAAAGTGTCAAGAGAGGTGGTGGTGAGATAAACCTGGTTGCCTTCAGCATATATGGGAAAACTACACTTTTGCATGGTGGTGTCAACTGGTAAATAGCAGGGTGGGAAACGTCACAGAGCCTGGGATAGATCACTGGGGGACACCAGAATTAACTGCGAGATAAACAACTGCAATTGATTCTCTGGCTGTTATTAGATGGATAAGAGTAGAACCAGTTGAGAGTAATCCAATCCAGCTGGATAACAGTTGGACCAACAAGCCGTGGCTACCGGCAGATTGTGAAGGACAAGGAGGGATAGTTTACTTCTGTCTTAAACAGATTATATACTATTACGAAGCATAGATGGTTACAGCAGATAAGGAGACCCATCAGTTCACAGAATTCATGTCAGCTCTCTGCAAGAACAATTTAGCTAGTCCCACTCCCTGGCCCAAACCCTGTAATCCTTTCTTATCAAATTTGTTTTGAAGACCATGATTGAATTGACTTCTATGAGTTTTCAAGCAGTGTTCACCTCCCCCCACCACCACCACCAACACCTCCTCCCTGGATCAACTTGGTTTCTTTGCCAATCATCTATATATTTTGAAATCCTGCCATGTACAACCAAGTCTAAGCTATTAATATAGATCAAAAAGAGTAGGGGGAACTCAACCATATATCATTGTCCAATTATTTGTGATGTTGAGAAAAGCCAATTTGGTACTTTAGCAGCTGTGAAAAACTGATGGGAGGCATTCATACATGGAGTATTGAAAAAGATGGGCATAGTTTTGGGAGGTGACTGCAAAGTCAAGGTCTTTGGGGTGGAAAGAGATATTGGAGATGGTAGAGTGGTTTGCAAAAGTGAGGAGTTAAAGGCTTGCCAAAGGAGATGGCAGAATTAGAGAGAGGGAAAGCCTGAAAAGAGAGGTTAACAATATCAGCTAACACGGGGACCAGAGGGAAGTTGGGCAGCCAGCAAATGAGTGAAGACAGGGTTGGGGAGCAGGATGTTGGTGGGTCTTGTGGGTAAAGGGCATGTGGGGAGACGAGAGAAAACCTAGAGAAAGTTGAGTTAGGGAAGGAGGTTTTAGAGGATGTTGGTCAGGTGAGCTAAGTAAAGGAAGGAAACAGCTGATCAGACAGTCTCAATCTTAGTGAGAAAGAAGCACAAGCTCCTGAAACTTATTGTGGGATGGAGGCAAGGATGCAGAGAGCGGAATTTAAAAAGCTAGTTTTGCCTTAGAGCAAAGGCGGGGGAAGCGGTATTTTCATATGCCGAGATAATACAGGAATATTTAGCAGGTTGAGCAGAACCTCACAGCGCTGCAAATGGTCCAGTCTGGTGTAGCAGTGACTGGTTAAACTGGTTGTGCACCATGTCTTTCCAATTGTACCCCCGGCCACTATCCCTCTCCCTCACCGGTGCCTCGCTCTCCTGCAGCCACTCGCTGTGAACCAGCAGATCATACAGAACCTTCTCCTCTTCCACCGCCATCGTCACCACCGGAAACGCCCGGGGGAACTGTCATGGTGTGACACCCGGAACCTGGATCCGGTCCATCACTTAAACAAGTCCGGATCCAACCATAGTTCTTTTCTTTTCAGTTTTTAGAATTATTAAAACGCGCGGTGCGAGGCTCCTGGTCATTGGGCGGCTGTTTAACAAGTTTACCTCGATTATTCCGAGCTGCAGATTTAGCCGGCTCGCTCTGTAGGTATTTGTCGGGGGACGCTCTGCGCAGCCTGTCCCCGGAGTCCGGGAGCGGCGGCGGCGGCGGTGCCAACATGGCGGCGTTTTCAGGTCGGTCTCCGCTTCTCTCCGGGTTCCGCTCCGCCTTAACCGGCTTTGCCCGCCCCTCGATTAATGTTACTGCTTGTGGGGTGTTTGGGGATATTTTTGCCCCCTTTAGTGTCTCTGTCCTCCCACTGTGTTGCCATTCCCACTGTGTCCTCGGCCTGGGAGCAGCTGAGGCCGGGGGTTGCCATTCAGCAGCACCGGGAATTTCGGTTCACACCGTGACCGGCAGCCAAGTTACCCCCGCCCCGCCTTCCGTGCCCGCTGGGCACCGCAAGGGCTGGGGTGCATCATAGACCCCGACAATCACATTGTGATTTATTGTTTTAAGTTTCCTTTCGACTTTTGTTTGTTTTTGTTGGGGCCATTTCCCCCCAAAAGGAAGGGGGGGGGCTGCTCCTTTTCATTTTTCCCTAAGTTAATTTGAGTTTGATTACTTGTTTGGCATGCAAAAGAACACACCCCCGACCCACAAACCAGCATACCTTGTACGATCTCAGCTTGGTAGGAATAATGGTAGGAAGGACTATCACTTACGTGGTGAAAAACTGCAGCAGGCGAAGGTGCAGAGGGACCTCGGGGTCCTTGTGCATGAGTCGCAAAAACCCAGCCTGCAGGTGCAGCAGGTGGTCAGGAATGCGAATGGGATGCTGGCCTTCGTAGCGAGGGGAATTGAATATAAAAGTAGGGAGGTCTTGCTGAGGCTGTATAGGGCATTGGTGAGGCCGCAGCTGGAGTAGTGTGTGCAGTTTTGGGCGCCGTACTTACGCAAGGATATTTTGGCCTTGGAGGGAGTGCAGAGGAGGTTTACTAGGCTGATGCCGGAGTTGAGGGGGTTGAGCTATGAGGAGAGGCTGAATAAACTAGGCTTGTACTCGTTAAAGTTTAGAAGAATGAGGGGAGATCTCATTGAGACGTATAAGATGATGAATGGGATGGATAGGATAGAGGTGGAGAGACTCTTCCCGCTCAGAAAGGATAGTAGGACTAGGGGGCACAGCCTCAAGATAAAGGGGGGGGCGGTTTAGAACGGAGTTGAGGAAGAACTTCTTCACTCAAAGGGTGGTGAATCTCTGGAATTCTCTGCCCGTTGAAGTGGTGGAGGCTACCTCGCTAAATATTTTTAAGACGCGGGTTGATGGGTTTTTGATAAGAGAGGGGATTAAGGGTTATGGGGAGAGGGCGGGAATGTGGAACTGAGCCACGACAGATCAGCCATGATCTTATTGAATGGCGGGGCAGGCTCAAAGGGCTAGATGGCCTACTCCTGCTCCTATTTCTTATGTTCTTATGTTAACTTATGTTGCTCTATCTGCCACCCAACACCACAACCACCTACTTGTACCCCTACCCCTACCCCCCACCCCCACCCCCACCAGCATGTTGCAGTTCAATTCTTATGCATGGAATAATACCAAATCACAGTTAATGTCAACTGTACTAATCTTTACTTTTTTGTGTTTTTTTTCCTAAAGAAATGTCTTGTATTCTTTTTCAGAAATGGGGGTTATGCCAGAAATTGCCGAGGCTGTAGAGCAGATGGATTGGCTGTAAGTATGATTTGGATGTTCCGTGAACCTTGAAGATTACATTGCAAATTTTAAGTTAAAAATTGAATAAGTATACTTAGATTTAGAAACTAATTGAGCTTTAATTGCAAGCTGTGAGGTATCACTTTAAACACGGATTGTTGAGAAAAGGCACGGTAAATGATCTGATGCAATTGTACGCAAACAAATGTTTACTTTGCAACGATATTTTCAGCATTTGTTCAACAATTGGATAACGTACTTAGTAATGCTCTTCCGGCTTGCAACAATCCAATTATAATGTTCAGCTTGGTATAAAAATGATTGCTGGCTGTAAAGAAGAAAGTTGTTCTTCCAAAGTTTCCTGCCTTTTATAATCAGATCTCTATCTTCTATTATAATCTTCGGGAATTTGGAAGGGTAGAGTTCAGTTTACCAAACAAATGTTACTAGTGATTGTCATCACCTTAAAATTTGACCACGGATTCCATAGAAAACAAGTTTCAACCAAGTAGATCCACCATCAACTCTGTAATGCATAATTTCTTATTTTAATAATAGAACAATGCCATTCCACCAAAAACTACTTTTGTAGCATAGCATGCTTTTGCCCTCTTTCTACTTTATACTCTTAAAAGCAACAAAATTCCAACCCCATGTTGCAAACATCGTGTTATCTGTTTTTTTTCTGTAGCTGCCCTGATAGATTCTCAGTCTAGTACTGTGCAGCCAACTATTTCTCATTTTGCAAACTTAACAAAATTACTTTGATTATTGCTGATGCACTATTCTAATAGAATATTGCCCCCTTCAGGCAAAATCAGGGCTATTATTTTGGATTTTAGAAAGTTATTTGTTCATAACTATTAATTGCCTGATACATAGATTAGAGTTATTTTACTCTAACATGGCAACTTTCATCAGTCTCCCAACAGATATCCAAGCTGAGTCCATCCCTTTGATTCTGGGTGGTGGTGATGTACTAATGGTGGGTAGATTTACATTACTGTCTATACACTTGTTGCAATGTTCATTCTAAAATGGTACAGTTGTAATATTAACAGTGTGGAATTCTGAGCAATAGAGAATGATACCTAACTCAGTTGAAACATTCATTTCCAACCTTTATTCCCCACAGGCAGCAGAAACTGGCAGTGGCAAGACAGGAGTGAGTACAATATAATTTCTTTTGGATTAAAAAAAATCAGAAGTATTGAAAGTGTAGAGATGTTTCTGATTAAAATGAACAACATTCTGCAAATCTGAATTCTAAATGTCACAGTTTTATCAAGTATTTGCAGGAATAATCACGTGATATAATTGTAATTACTATATTGACTACAACATTTAGCTTTTTCGATAAATGTTTGATTTCAGGCTTTCAGCATACCTGTTATACAGATTGTATACGAAACACTCAAGGACCATGAAGAAGGCAAAAAAGCGGGGAAATCATCTGTCAAGACTGGTGGTGCAGGTAATGATGCTTAGATAGGTTTGATTGGAGATGAAATGCTCCATTTTGATTGTAATCTTATTTGACTCTAGAAAACAAAAAGACTGCTCCAAATATTCTTCTAATGTATGCATAGTATCTTGACTTCAACTGAGAAGATGACATATTTCTGATAGTTTTGCATTCAAGAGTAATTGTTGCCTTTCCCCGTGTTTGAATATTTTAATGTATTGCATTTGAAATGCTTCTAGCCCATATTTTTTCAAAATATATTTTGGTTGCCCTTATTGTGTATATTTGAACTTTGAGAAGAAAGCCTTTAATTTGTTTGAAGTAATATACCGTACTGAGGAAAATGAATTCTATAAGTTAGTGGAAGTCTTGAATATTGAAAGATTTTTAAGTGAATTCCGCCACATATGAAGTAATCTTTGTAAGATATATACTATTATTTAGGATTGAAGCGTACTGTTGGTATTTTGAAACTTTTAAATCATATTTCCTCAAATGAAAAAAATCATTATATTGAATACATTTTGGTATTTTGAAACTTTGTGAATAACTTTTGTAATATTTTCTGCCCAGTTTTCAACAAGTGGCAGATGAACCCTTATGATAGAGGATCAGCCTTTGGTAAGTCAAGTCTATTCTTGTTCAGTGAAAAATGTGTTCAAATTAGAATTGTTAAAAGTGCAATTCAAAGTAAAATGTCCTCTGTATAGTTAAGTAAAAATCCATTTGTTGTGACTATTTTGTTTTGTGTATGCAGTCTTCGTTAATAAAGCTTATGGAGAAAATTATCTAGTAGCAATTAGTAAATTATCTTAATAGAAGTAGTTCTGTGCCATCTGAATATATGTGAAAAATGACTATTGCTTAAATTGCATGAAGGAGCAATGTGTCCATCTTGACTATAATCATTATCCTGCAGCATTTTTGTTGTGTAGTTTCTTGGCATCCAAAACTAATGTTTCAAGGTATTAGTCCAATCCCTGATCAACCTTAACAAGATTATAATAAGCTTCATCCATATCTGTTTTCCTCCTTCTCTCCATCAGACCTTTTTCCCCACCCACGTCAAAGATGATGCCTTTTGCTGAGTCACTTGAGCAAGTGTATTTCAAGCCTTCATAGTCTAATTGGCAGGGTGCCAGGGGAATTCATTTTCCAGAATCTCAACCAAGCTTGAGTCTACCCTTATTTCATTGCCAGCAGTTATTTAAACAGTAGTAAGGAGCAGAAGTTTTGGTCAGTTTTTCTTTGTGACCTAATCCAGAGAATTGAGCCAGCATTCTTTTCCTATTACTCCCCCAGGTCAGAAACCAGGAGCTGAATCAATGGCCCACTCCACTTTATATACTGTACTTCAATAACATTTGAATGCTTTTATCCATAGATAAACTAGTATGGTATATCTTATATCATTGACTGGGAAGGAGTGGTACACAATATGTTCAACATGTCAAGATCCATATAATGCAGTAAAAAGGGCATTCTGCAGCTAGACTTTCAAACTTTTCACTTGTTCATTTGAGCTGCTTCACCCAAAGGAATAATATATATATGAAACTTCTTTCCCCCTGCTCGGTCAATGACATTTCCTGAAACCAATTGTGCTTTGTTGGGTCAAGGAGTATAGAAAAAAGACACAAAAGTGGAATGGACTATGATGTGTTTTTTTAAAAAATCATTTTTTTCAATATTAGCTTCTTGTAAATGTATAACTGATTTTGATACTTCTACAGCTATTGGACCTGATGGCTTGTGCTGTCAAAGCAGGGAAGTAAAAGAATGGCATGGATGCAGGTCCACAAAGGGAGTGACCAAGGGTAAGTATTGTGTGCCACAGATCATTGAATCAATTTCTATGAATAAAAATGCAGAAGTGCTGTAGCTTTTCGACGTTGAGTGCAGCCTTATCAGTAAGAAACGTTAGCGCTAAGGGAAAAAAAAACGCTTCACAGGTTCATAGGTAAGGTTTGCACAAAATTGCCCAGAAGTGCGCATTTCCTCTAGGCAATCCCCCAGCACTTGGGAACATCAGAAATGCAATTTAAATTGCAAACTTGGAGTGGTTCTTGACTGAGTTACATCAATAGTTAGCGGGGGGGAGGATTAAAATTTCTTTTAACTTCTGGGTACTGGGATAGACATGATGTGAAGATACCCGCGTTGGACTGGGGTAAAAACAGTAAGAAGTCTCACAACACCAGGTTAAAATCCAACAGGTTTATTTGGTAGTAAACTAGCTTTCGGGGTTTGCCCGTTCGTCAGGTCACCTGACAAAGGGGCAACCCCCTGACTCATTCACCTGATGGAGGGGCAAACCCCAAAAGCTAGTCGCATTTACTACAAAATAAACCAGTTGGACTTCAGCCTGGCGTTGTGAGACTTCTTACTGGGATAGACTCAGAGGACTCGATCTGTTCAACACCATCACGCCCCCCCAGCAAGAACTCTCTCACCCAAGGAAGTCACTCCTCATGACTGACTCTTGCCCCTACCCCATCCCTCCACAAGCCTGACCTTCTGATCCCCTCCTATCCACTGAACTTACAATTGCCTTCTCCCTGGCCTGTCAAGGACATTTTAAACTTCAATGGACCTTGAAACTACCTGGTTTCTGGCAGCTACTTTTGTTTCAAAGTGGTGGGGGGAGAGAGGCATTTTCTTTGCCCTGGGGATGGCTGCACTGTCTGGGTCTCATACAATCTGAGCTGGAATGTCGAGTGAGACATACTGGAAAAAAGGGCAAAAAAACACTGGGAAAGGATTGGCAGTCTGCATCAGATTGCCACCCGGAGGAGGCTCAAGTCCAATGAAACTGATACGTAATACTTGACTGCATAGTAATTCTCAAATATTTTTGGAAGTTGATCAATGTTGTGAAAGGCTGGCAACCCATGAGTCAAAGCAGTCAACATCTCACAGCTTGTCACCTGGTGTGTGCATTTCTAACAGTTTTTTATTTGTATTTTCAATTTCCAGTGTTCTGTTTGTAATCTTTTCCAGTGAAAGCTTTTGTGAGTTGTTTTTCGGGTCTTGTTTAATTTTGGAATTGTGTGTAAATTTAATGTTGTGTCTTTTATATTTTCCATCCAGTATAGGTTTTTGAATTTAAAATTAGTCTTGAAAGATAGTTTAGCAATAAAGTATTTCTGGGTGTTAAAGTTTATGAATGCTCTGTTCACATATAGGAAAATATTACTATGAAGTACATTGCCATGACCAAGGCTTGTGCAGAATTGGTTGGTCTACCATGCAGGCTTCACTGGATTTGGGTAAGCTGATTAACCCATATATCTTTTCTGATGCTTACATCAGTAAGAAACTGTTGGTGTCTTTGCAGTTAGTGCTGAATTGCTCAATAGTTAAACTTAATGTTTGAAGTTTTTATGTGTTCTGTTTAAATAAGTTGTAAAATTCTTAAGAATTCAGTGTCAATATTACTCTGCCTTGGTGTATAAGATCAAAATAGCAATAAATGGTCTCTTCATTTGAATCCATCTTTTTTTGCATCAACTTCAAGGAAGGACAAATAAGATTGAAACAATCCTTACATCCTTAATTGCTGACTGTTTGTTTAGCAAGTAACCAAATAAGCTCATTAGGATGCAGTAGGTGTGCTACATTACTTCTAGGTTATAGAATTCCTACGGCGCAGAAGGAGGCCATTGAGTCTGCACCGACTCTTCGAAAGAGCATCTTACCCAGATGCACTCCACCCTCTGCCCATGACCTCACACATCTACTATGGTTAATCTACCTAATCTGCACACCTTTGGACACTAAGGGGCGATTTTAGCAAGGCTAATCCACCTACCTGCACTTTTTTCGGACTGTGGGAGGAAACCAGAGCACCTGGAGGAAACCCACGCAGATACTGAGAGAAAGTGCTACTCCACACAGGAAATCAGCCTGCTTGATTAACGCCATCCACCAACTCAAAAATTCCCTCCCTTCCCCACTGGTGCATCATGACTACGATGTATCTTATGAACAACATGCAGTGCAGCACCTTGCTTCTTTGACAGCACTTTCAAAATGCATGACCTCTACCAGCTCAAAGGAGAAGGGTTGCAAGCACATGGGAACACCACCACCTGCAGGCTCCTCCAAATTAATAGACTACCCTGACTTGAAAATATATTGCCAGTGCTTCTTCATCACTGTGTCACGTCAAAATCCTGTAGCTTCCTACTTAACAGCAGCATGGGGTATAAACCTACACTCCCTGGACTGCAGTGATTCAAGAAGGCAACTCAACATATTTTTCTCGAGGACGTTAAGTGCTCCTTTGCCAGTGACACTCATGTCTCATGATTGATTTTTTTTTTAAATCTAAGATTCCCACCCTCTAGCATCCCTTCGCATAATGCATATGTATTTTGGTGGAGTTGATCCCCAACTCAAGCACCAAATTATCCTTTTTTTTAAGTTATAT
Source organism: Carcharhinus amblyrhynchos (assembly GCF_965287045.1). Lineage (NCBI taxonomy): Eukaryota > Metazoa > Chordata > Chondrichthyes > Carcharhiniformes > Carcharhinidae > Carcharhinus > Carcharhinus amblyrhynchos. The sequence continues at coordinate 39,839,426 of NC_137330.1, forward strand.
TTCCTTGAGATTAGATAGTTGACTGGTAATCTAATTGAGATACTTGCCCAGAGGAGGAACAGAAATTCTCTCCTTTGGTAGGAGAATCCATAACAAGGTTTTTGACAAAAGTCCTGAAACATCAGTAAGTAATAATATTGGGGTTGAATGAACGATTTGTTGATATGGTCAGCTATGACGAAGGCTCATCCACACTCAAAACATAGGCTCTATTCTCTCCCCACAGATGCTGTCAGACCTGCTGAGATTTTCGAGCAGTTTCTGTTCTTGTTTCAGATTCCAGCATTCGCAGTATTTTGCTATTTTATGTTGGTATGTTGTAGTTTGGATTCCTGTATATTCCAGAATCTCATTGCTCCTTTAGCAGCCATGACTCCAGCTGTCTGAATCATAAACTTTTCCCTAAAACTCCACATCTCACTTGTTTACCCTTATTCTCTTCCACATCCAGCTTTTCCACAAAGATTAGTTTATAGGAGAGTATCAAACCAAAACCGTGAGTTAACTTAAGTACACAGCACCCTTTTTAGAAAACAAATATAGCATCACTGGTGTTTCAGATACCTTTGTAGGATATCTTCCTTGCAAATTCTGACACTTACAGAATAGCTCAATGAAAATCTTGGGATCTTCAACGATGCAGTAAGAGGATAAAACAACTTGCATCTCCCTAATGGAGTTCAAACCTTTCTCTAAACGAAAAACTTGAGAGTTGTCCCTTGTTAAATATCCAAAAGCCTTGAGTGAGTCAGACCTTTAATTTATATAGTGCTTTTAACATAATAAAATAACCTGTCATTGATTAATGACACTATGATATTGCTTACATTGTTATAATGCAGTTTTTCTACTTGTTAAGGTGTCTCATATCTGTTAATGCTTTCACAATGTATAATCAGTATAGAATCCTACATTGCAGAAGGAGGCCATTCAGCCCATCAAGTCTGCACTGACCACAATCCCACCCAGGCCCCATAATCCCATGCGTTTACCCTCGCTAGTTCCCCTGACAAATGGGGGCAATTTAGCATGACCAGTCAACTTAATCAGCGTGTCTGTCGGACTGGGAGAAAACTGGAGCAGCCAGAGAAAACCCATGCAGACACAGGGAGAATGTGCAAACTCCATAGAGACAGTGATCCAAGCTGGGAATCGAACCTGGGCCCCTGGCGCTGTGAGGCAGCAGTGCCAGCCACCGTGCCATCTCAACTATATCAACAATTATCAGGTGCAGAAGATTTTCCTTCACTGTTTTGACAAGATTAAACCATCCTGTTCAGTTCCCGCCGAAAGCAACACCCTCCTCCTGGCAGCTTACTCGCGCTCAGACGGATACTCAGAAATTTTCGTTTGCTATTTGGGTCTGTCAGTTTCAAAATCCTTGTCCCATTTTTCACAGATCCTTACATATTGTCCTTGTGATCTTGGAAACCTTATTCATGCATCCAGAGTTCATTTATCCAGATTTGGCCCTTTTTTTATCTCCAATTTCTATCTTTTTACTTTTTTCGCCTGCAGGTGTTTTAGCAGATTCTAGAATTCTTTCTCTAAGTACCATCGGTTTCAAAAATGTCCTTAAATGCTATCTTAATAGTCGTGATCCTCCTTCCATTTATTTTACCTCCTGAAGCAATTTGAAATGTATTAGATAAATAGCAGATTATTTCCTGTGAAATTTGCCAACTTTTACTTTTAGTAATAGTATAACTTTGCTGCTAATTGGTTAAGCAATACTAAGGGTGAGGCACGTTGGTACTGAGAATTGCTCTGCCTTTCTGTGCCACTTTCATTTTCGACTTTAGTGTGGAGCACTTTTACAGCCAGATGTGGAATAAAGCTCCTACTCACAAAAGCATACTCTTTAACCGCAATTTCAGTAGCACACTCGCCCAATGATTGGAAAAGGGACATTTTTACCATATGGGCTTGGATACAATTTCACTTTCAGCTAATTGCAGCACTCTGGTATCTCACTTTCATGTCAGTCCAGACAAATTAATTTGCACTGTATGTGCGCGTATGTGTTCATGCAAACTTCAAATTGGCCTGGGCCATACAAATTCTGAACTCTTAACACACGCAGTCAGAATTTTGAGGGCTTTAAAGACATTGAATCAGACTACCAAAGTAGGACTAAATTGAACTCATTTTTTTCAATGAAACCATACTGGGTGTGCCAATAAGTCCTTTTCTATCCATGCAATCATATATTCCATCTCTGACTATTTCCTGCATTACAACAGTGAATACAATCATCACTGTTGTAATGAAAAATGTACTCGTATAAATTCAAGCTTTTTTCCAATGATTCCTTCGAGCATCTTTCCTATTGCTAATGTCAAACCCCTAGGTCTATATTTACCAAAGCCTATCATGTCCTTTTTAAAGATTGGGACTACTTTGGTCTCCCTCTAGTTTCTAACTCCCACGGAAACTGTCTGAGTGCAGTGAGTCATTGAAAATGCAGGTTAGGGATGTGTCTCATTTCACTCTGGCTATCTAGTATACACTATTTGGCCCAGTTGCTCTGTGTATTTTCAGATGTTTAATTCCATTTAAAACATGTTTATTTTCTTTGTTACTAGTCCTATTAAAATCATTAAATTTCAATGATCAAGCTGTGCAAAATGCTCCATTAATATTTTATCATACATAAAGCCTTTTGTAACCTGTGTTTGGTTATCCTCCAATGCTTTGGCAGTTCTTTGACTGTTTACATAACTAAAAAAAGCTTTCCCCATTATTTCTACAATCCCATTTTCCTTAATCCTTTTAGCTAATTTAAATCATTTGTTCTCATCACATATTTTGACAAAGTACTAAGCAATGTCATGGACAATGAGCTTAGACCAATGGAATGCTATTGTCTAAGCAGTGCATTATATGGTTTTAAGTTACTGTGAAAATTCCCAGTGTTTATAAAGAGACTAAAATTGTTTTTAATGCTGCATAGAGGGGAGTTTTCTTACCAGATTTCACCTATTAATGTAAATCTTTTCTTGACATAGGTTGAGTGGTGACTTATTGTGTTCTTAAGGTTGTTGAAGGGTTTGATAGGTTAAATGTAGGTTTCCACTTGTGAAGAAAACAAAAATCAAGATCCATAATTGTAAGATAATCAGTAGAAAAACATCTTTGCCCAGAGTGGTTAGAACACAGAATTTGCTAGCAGATGCAGCTGTTGAGGCAAATGGCGTCAATATGTTTTAAGGAGAAATTAGCTAAACAGCTAAGTGGTAAAGGAATAGAAGGATATGCTGATAATAACTGAAGATGGATAGGAGATGGTTCACATGGAGCATAGACATTGAAACAGAAATTGAGCCAAATGGCTTACTCATTTGCTGCAAATACGATGTGACTCTGTGCACCTTTCTCTACAAATATCTGTGCACCTTTATTTACAAATACCCTTGATTTAAAATTTGATCTGTTTTCCTATGAAATCCTAAATAGGCACTGACAAATTTGGCTTTGGATTTGGTGGCACTGGAAAGAAATCTCATTGCAAACAATTTGACAGTTATGGAGAGGTATGTATATTTTGGATTAAAGTTGGATGTGGTTCAACATAGTATCAATTTGTTTTGTATTGTAACTACTTAAATCTGTTCACATTGTTTTTTTGCTAATTTATTTTCTTTAGGAGTTTACAATGCATGACACCATGGGATGCTACATTGATCTTGATAAAGGAGCTATAAAGTTTTCAAAAAATGGTAAGTTTTCCTCTGATTTAAAAGCATTAAATGCAATATAATGCACTGGTTTAAGCTTTAGGTTCTGTGTATATCCTGATCTTCCATTGTCCGACCGTTCATAATTGATTGATTTGGTATGTTATAGCATCTGGAATTATAGTTGGCGTTGCTGGTCATCTTTTGCAAGTGTAAATTTGGAATGGCATGACTGCTAGTTTCTTCTGTTTCTTCACACATGCACACGCACCCTTTTATAAAGGTGGAAAGAACACCATTGTAGGAACTGCATTGTGTAATGATTAAAAATAAAGGATTAGGGTTGGAATCATTAACACAGATCATTGGTATTGTCCGGTTATATTTTTACCGGTGGAATGACTGCTCCTTGTTCTTAAGGTTGCTCTTTGTTTCCCTAGGGAAAGATCTTGGACATGCCTTTGATATTCCCCCACATCTGAAGAACCAAGCCTTATTTGCCTCATGTGTTTTAAAGGTAATTTTACCCCCTTCATTTGTGAAAAACTATGGCTAGTAAATATTTCTGATAACTGAAGGACTTTGTTTTTGTACCCTAGAATGCTGAGCTCAAATTTAATTTTGGTGAAGAAGAATTCAAATTCCCTCCAAAAGATGGCTTTGTGGCACTGGACAAGGCTCCTGATGGTCATGTTGTAAAGTCACAGCATACTGGTACGTTAGAAGTAACATCCTGCGTCACTTAACTCTTAAATAATTCATGTGATTCAGCAAAATAAAAAGGTACCGTTTCTCCACTTTAATTTATGTGCGTCTTTTTAATAATCCAACTAAACATGTTTATGTTGGGGCTGTGTAGTTGGATTACCAAGGAGACACCCTTGGAAAACAGAGTTAGGGTTTCAAGGTTGTATTGCTTGGATACCTCAATATAATACCCCAAGAATAATAACTATACAAAGATACGTTCATATGGCAGCAGTTGTGTTCCTCTCTGGCCCTGACACAATACAAGAACGTTGGAGCCCTGGAGACATTACAAAGCGTAGTAAGGAGTCTCACAACACCAGGTTAAAGTCCAACAAGTTTATTTAGTAGCGCAAGCCACAAGCTTTCGGAGCACTGCCCCTTCATCAGGTGAGTGGGAATTGTGTTCGCAAGCTGGGCATATATAGACACAAACTCAATTTACAAGATAATGGTTGGAAAGCGAGTCTTCATAGATAATCCAGTCTTAAAAGTACAGATAACGTGAGTAAAGAGAGGGTGAAGTACAAGTTAAAGAGATGTGTATTGTCTCCAGCCACAGCAGTTAGTGAGATTTTGCAAGCCCAGGTTAGTTGTGGGGGCTACAGATACTGTGACGTGAACCCAAGATCCCAGCTGAGACTGTCTTTCTGTGTGCGGAACTTGGATATCAGTTTCTGCTCGGTGATTCTGCATTGTGTCGTGAGGGCTTCCTGGGAGAATGCTTACTCGAAGATCAGAAGCTAAATGCCTATGAGTGCTGAAGTGTTCCCCAAGTGTCTATGTATGCCCTGTTTGTGAACACAACTCCTACTCACCTGATTAAGGGGCAGTGCTTCGAAAGTTGTGGGTTGGCTACCAAATAAACCAGTTGGACTTTATCTGGTGTTGTGAGACTTTTACTGTGCTTACCCCAGTCCAATGTCAGCATCTCCACATCATGACATTACAAAGGACAATAAGGAAAATTATACCTAATTTGGGGGTTAAGAGAAACTGTGAGTTGGGATTCAAAATTTTGAGAAATATTGGCTATGATGATTTGATTTTAATTTAAATCCCTTATTTAAATTATGTCCAATTGGGTTGGTTAAGTGAAATGGATAAAGACAAATGTGAAATATGTATGCGAGTAACTAAATTAGTTATTGAGAAGTATTTTTCTCAGAACTATTGCCCTATGTGGAATATAGGGAAGGGAGGAGACTTCAACTTGCAGAGGAAGAAGTATGGGAAAGCTGTAAGCAGCAATAATCCGAGTTACCTCAATCTCCTGGAGGTCGTCCGAGGTGATTTTGGGCCCCTGCTAAACGCTGTGACTTCTGCATGTCTCCGGCAGCAGGATTTCCAGTGCCGTCGGCTCGGCCGCATAATGCATGCATGTCCTTATTTTAATATAACTTAAATTCCATTAGCGGGCCCGGACTGAAATTTTACCCCTTTTGGCCAGGAGTATTTTACTTCAGTGGAGTTTAGTAAGCTCTCCACTTGTGGGAGGGCTTGCAGCCTAATCCCGTTGGAGTGGGGGGGTGTGTTATATCAAGGCCCCCCCCCCCAAAGAGAGTTGGTGTGGAGGGGTGTCCCCTGGACATTGCCACTTTTGCAGTGCCAGCCAAGGGACAAAGTGCCACTGCTGAGGGCCAGCCTGCTGGGGGAGTTGGGGCTGTCAGTGGGGTGGGGAGGAAGATATTGAGGCTTGCCTGTGCATGTTTGGGGGGGGCCAGTGATCAGGCCATTGTGGGGGGTGGGGGGATGCACGGCCGGATATGGGGGTCGCAGGGCTAGGCAGTATCGGCGCACGCACTGTTGCCTGCTCAGTGCTCTGCTGCTGGCCTCTCCAGCTGGAATGGGGCCCCTCCCCTTCCACAACTTTTTTGGACTGATTCGCGCTAGTGCCCTCAGCTGCTCACAGACTGTAGGAGGTTCATTTCGAAACTGCCACTGAAAAAAAGCACATTATTTGCTCCAGTTTTATGCAAATTCGACACTTAGAATCTTTTTGAGAGAATCACCACCTCTGTCTTTGCTTCAGATTTCCACCATTTAAAATGTGTTGTTTTTTATTTGCATTTATGTTTTTGACAAACTTTTTGAAGAGTTGCAAGGCGTTCACAAATAAAAATGCAGCACCAGTTTCTATAGTTCATTCCATACAGTAAAATGTGCAAAAGTACTTGAAAGGAACATTAGCAAATAAAATTTGACACCATGTCATTTGCACAGGCCATCCAAAAAAAAAGTCAAAACAGTTAAATATTAAGGAGCACTTTAATGGATTTAAAAGTAGCAGAAAGATTTAGGGAGGGAATTCTAGAGCTGAGGATCAAAGCAACTGAAGGCACAGCCACTAATAAAACAGCATTTACGATCAGGGATGTGGAGGAGTGCAGTGAAATAGAAGGGCTGGAGGAGGTTACAGAGATGGGGGAGTGAGGTGATTTCAAAACCAAAATGAGTTTCAAAGTCAAGTGATTGCAGAACCTTGACCCATTGTAAGTCAGCAGGCATAGTGCTGGGTGAATGGATCTTGGTGTGAGTTAGGATAAGGGCAGCAAATTGTTGGGTGAGCTCAAGTTTATGGGAAATGGAGTAACTGAGACAATTACTGAAGGATATCCAAATGCTGATCAAAAAAGTAGATTTTAAAAAACTTTTAAAGGTCAGTGACATAATGAAATGAATGGGTTTAGACAATGGGGCCAAGACTGCTGAAGGCTTTGCTACCACTGTTGAGGCAGAGCCAAGTCTGACAGAAGAACAAAACGGTACAGCACAGGAAACAGGCCCTTCGGCCCTCCAAGCCTGTGCTGCTCATTGGTCCAACTAGACCATTCGTTTGTATCCCTCTATTCCCAGTCTGCTCATGTGACTATCCAGGTAAGTCTCAAACGATCCCAGCATGTCAGCCTTCACCACCCTACTTGGCAGTGCATTCCAGGCCCCCACCGCCCTCTGTGTAAAACAAAAAAAGTCCCTCTGATATCTGAGTTGAACTTCGCTCCTCTCACCTTGAGCCTGTGACCCCTCGTGCTTGTCACTTCTGACCTGGGGAAAAAGCTTCCCACTGTTCGCCCTATCTATACTCTTCATAATTTTGTACGTCTCTATTAGGTCTCCCCTCGTTCTCTGTGTCTTTCCATGGAGAAAACCCCAGTTTACCCAATCTCTCCTCATAGCTATGACTGTCCATACCAGGCAACATCCTGGTAAACTTCCTCTGCACTCTCTCCAAAGCCTCCATGTCCTGGTAGTGTGGCAACCAGAACTGGACGCAGTTCTCCAAATGTGGCCTAACCAATGTTCTATACAGCTGCAACATCAGACACCAGTTTTTATACTCTATACCCCATCCTATAAAGGCAAGCATGTCATGTGCCTTTTTCACCACCTTCTCCACCTGTGCTGCCACCTTCAAGGATTTGTGGACTTGCACACCTAGGTCTCTCTGTGTTTCTATACTCAGGATGGACAAGTGAGCAGGATTCCCTACAACCTCAATAATCCCTAAAGAAATGGGCGATCTTACCAGAATTTGGCAAAATGTCAGGGTCTGACTGAAAAACGGTGTGTTTCTCTCCAGACCTTCTGACACTGTCAAAAAAAGCATGGGCCTGTTTCACGCCATCATGTTGAGGCGGGGAGAGCCTAAAGGCAGGGTCAAGCCCGGCTGTACTGAGATTGGGGCGCCATTTTTAAAGGGTGGCCTGATCACAAAAAAAAACCTTTCCCACCGTGGAGGTCTCGGGAGCTCTAAGTGAAGTTTCAGGTCAATAGTTTTTTTTCAATCAGAATTGTTAATCTCATTTCAGGGCAGATTCCTGGATATGTAAATTGTGTAATAATTCTAGATAAATTGTCCTTGCATCACTTGTTGGTTTTAACATTCTGGAAATGTCGGTAAAGCTATCAACTAAGAGGTGCCAAACTAAATCTGGGGAGGTGGAATTTTTGGAAATCCGTAGGGAATTCTGCATCATGAATTTAGTGATGTTGCTTTATTAATAACTGAATTCTGTAAGTAGCAGTTGTAAAGGATTAGGATGGTCGTACCTCAATTTATTGAAGAAATAGTTTTCATAATTCGATGCTGTGAAGTTTATCATTGTTTCAGTAGTATTCATTCGTTCTTTTTCAGGTACTGCACAGGTGGCTCAAACTAAGAACTTACCAAATGCTCCAAAGGCACTCATTATTGAACCATCAAGGGAACTGGCTGAACAAACCCTCAATAACGTCAAGCAGTTCAAGAAAAATATTACTGATCCCAAGCTAAGGTAGCTTTTCTTGCCACACTTGCTTTTCTTCTCCCCTCCCTCAACTTGCCCAATAAACAAATGTGCTGTTGTACTAACCGTTCTTTACCTGCTGTACACATCTTGGGCGAACACTCAATAAGGTCCTAAAAGGAACGATCGGGTGAGGATTCCATTTCACTTTAACATTCTGAAATTGTCAAGTATTTAGTCTTGTAACTTTAGCAGCAGAAATCTGTTTTCTTCTGCCACTTTGTTTAGAGTTGCATTAACTTTGGGTGGAATTTTGAATTTGCGGGAAAACTGGAGTAATTTGCGCTGTTTGTTTTCAGTGAGAGTTCACACTACAATGTCCCACACTTGGTGCAATGTAGAGATCACCAATGTGAATGTCATTACATTTTAGGGGGCAGGGCCTATTCCCAGCCAGAAGGCTGAAACCAATGCACAGAGGCCCCGAACTGTCAGCCTCCTGTTTGCTGGCCAGCTTAGGACCCCTGCAATGCTGCCCGCTGCCACCACACCGCCACCACACCACCACCACCACCGCAACAGCAAACCCCCCCCCCCCCCCCGCCCCCCCAGCTATCCTTCCGTCAGTCTGCCCGTCAATCCCAATGTAAAATGGCAGTAGGAAGCCCTATCCCTTTGGCCCTGCCTCATGCCAGGTGCCCTCTGGGCATTGGCACTTTGCCCCTTGAGCAGTGCCAGGGGCACAGGCTGGCACTGTCAAGGTGCCTATGCCCAGGCAGCACCACCCCTGGTGGCCCCAATTGCCCTTACTTCACTCCAGCAGGGTCAGGCCGCTAGCTCCCCGAAAGCGGAGAGCTACTCTAAACCCTACTAGACTGGAACACTCCAGTAGGGCGGGAGAAGCTAACAGGCCCAGGAGTGAATTCTACCAGCATTTAATTGATATTTAAATTATCATTTAAACACTAGTCCTGCTGATTTTCTGCTGCAGACCAGACCGCACCAGAAATCCAGCGTTGCAAGATGCTTGCACTAATCCCGTGAATCCCCTCCCCGGCCCTGCCTCCACACGATTCTCCTGGCTTGCTGCACTAGAAAATTAGCGCAATGGGGTGGGAGAATCACCCCCATTGTCTGTGAGTATGTACTGTTTCTATTTTCAGTTACATTGTTTGTGCAGGCATGAGAAATATCCACTGTTTGACAAGTTTCAACTTTTGGATCAGAGAATTCCACCCTTTAAAATATTCTTTTGCCCTCCATTCTGCTCCCCTCTTGCTCTGCTGCATTCTAAATGACTTTCTGTAGTTGGGAGATACAGTGGCCATTAGCGCAGTAGCTGCTGCTTCAACAGGCAACCTATAGAGCATTTTACTGTACAAGCTGCCTTTCTTTTGTTGCCTCCACTGAGAGTCACTGCTGCTGGACTGGGGTGAGAGCGAAGCCAAGAGTATGTCTGGAATATTGCTGCTTCTCTCCACTCCACCTCTCCAACACCTGGGCAAGATGGAAAATTCCAGGTGGAGGGAGGGTGGAGAAAGAAGAGAAGAGTGGGCATGTGAGTGAATGTGAAAGAATGGAGGGTATAAGTGAGTTAGTCGGGGGTGGGGTGGAGTTTGGTGTTTGGAAGAAAGTTGTGTGGTGGGAAGAGATGATTATGCTGTGTAGATGGGGGAAGGGGTGGGGACGAGTAGAGAGCAGAGGGTCCTCACTGAGTTGTCTTGTCAACTTTGAGTTTTATCTATTTTGTCCATGGGACATGAGCATTGCAGGCATAGCCAGCCTTTGTTGTCCATCCCTGAAAACATGGTGGTGAGTTAAATGTTGTCATGTTGGAAAATAGTTGGGAAAACACTGCCATAGTCCATTGCTTCACTCCCCATATATATCATCCAGCAAGGTCACAGTGTATTGTTTATATGGACCTTTATTACTTGCACTAACTGCATTGAATACTGAAATGATGTGCTAACTTTGATTCAATACAAATGTGTTGGTCCATATTCTTGACAATAATAAAAAAAAAACCAAGGGAAAACTGGTGTTTCTACTCAATTGAAGTCTGATAATTCCTCCCATTTGAAATAATCTAGAAGCATTTTTATTTCACTGCAAAAATTGCTAAAATGACGTGATTCCTTGTCACAAAAAAAACAGACTTATTTGTCTTCAGTCACTAATTTTCAGGGTTTTTTTTTGCTTTTGGCCACCTTCACATCTGGTATGTGTTGATGAGTCTTGTGGTAAAATAATTGCTGATCTCAGTTCAGAATAAATTCCACTGTTGCCGTTTTCCTTATCTTGCCTAGTAGTATAAGCATAATGGAAGCATACTAAGGACAAATCAACTTTTGTCTGGCAGTTATACCTCCCCTTCTGAAGGCTGTCATTTACTACCCTGTGTACAGCTGTATAAATGCTATCAGCCCTCCAGTGTTGCACTGTGCACATACCTCCTACCTGAACAGGCACCAGAGAGTGGTGACTAGGGGATTTTTTACGGTAGATTCATTGCAGTGTGAATATAAGTCTACTTGTGAGTAATAAATCAACTTAATATTGTGCAGTGCCTTAAACAAATGCATCCCCACATATGTCAATCATTTTGCAGCAGTTTTCATTGGCTACTGATCAAGATTAAAATACCTATTTTGTTTTTTCCCACTCACTGCAAGATTTTCATATTTTAACTGAAGAAATCTGGATTTGTAAGGACAAGGCCACTTGGACTGTGCTTTGACCTTCATAATCTTGTATTTTTGAGGTGCTCAGACTCAATAGTGCAATAAATGCTAATTTTGATAAATGTTTAAGTTAATTCACAACACTCCAAGGTAAATCTCAAGCACTTGACCATGTTGTAATCCTTGTTCGTTGTAGCAATGGTTTCATTTCTGGGATTTGTTTTTTTTTTTGTTTAGGGAGCTTCTGATTATTGGTGGTGTTTCTGCAAAAGATCAACTGGCTGTACTGGAACAAGGAGTAAGTTTTCCCTGTTACTCCTCAAGAAAATGTGCTCAGGATTGTGTTGATGCACAAGTACAAATGTAATTTATTTGAAAATATCAGATGAATTAAGTAACCCAGAATAGATTATAGTATATGAGTTAAAGATCACACTAATTTCAGCTAAACACATTCTGATGCTGTTCCATTCATTGTAATGCCATACATTAGCTGTAGAATGCATTGTGACATACCGGGTTTTGAAAGCTGCTTTATAAAAACACATAAAAAAACCCAAATTATTTTATTCCAAGTACTATTTTCTTTAAAACCCTTTTGCCATAATGTTGTACACTGCATGTAATTTACTAATAATGGTGTGGTTATTATGACTTGGATAAATGGTAATACTATTTTCAACAGGTAAATATTTTTGAATTACTGATATTTTCCACAGCATACAATTCATGCAAACTTCATCTGTCTCAAATGTGCTTCATTGGTTTTGCTTTTTCATATACTTGCATAATTTTCAGAAAGGGCCAAGTTAAAACCAGCCACTGATGAATGAATGTCTAAAGTCGATAATGGATAGCTATTTGAGAAACCCTTTTTCAGACATTGTTGTAGATAAACCACACCACCAGCAAAAATAAAAGCATCTTATTTGCATCTTTTGCTTAAGGCAAGTTAATCAAATGTCATAGGGATAGATGGGAATGAGAAATTTGAAACATTTACAGATCAGTCATGATCTTATTGAATGGTGGAGCAGCCCCATGAAGCTGAATGGTTTACTTCGGTTTCTGCTTCATATTGTTGTATTCATTTCATTCCTGATGCCATGCAGCCTCCTTTTTATTGTCTTGACCTTCACATTCATTTTCCCCCTCCTTTTTTTGAATGGTTTTCTAATCCCTTTCCCAATGCCATCCACTTCTGAACATATTCCTCTACTGTTAACTTTCCTCCCACCTGCACCACCTAATTTTAATCCCACAACCTGGAGATCTCACTATGAATTGTTCACCTCACCTTCAAATACTCAACTCCCCTGCTTCAGTATTTTGACTATCATAACTGAACCTCTGTGTCCATCATACCATTTTAAGTGGAAGTTGGCCAAAATCAAGTATTACATATTCTATACGTAGTCCTCCAGCAATTGTCCAATTTTAAAACTACTCAGCTAGGCTTATGATTTCCTATAGCAAAAGGAACCACTTGTAGTTCACAGTCAAGTTATAGAACTTTTGTTCCCCGCAATTCATGTGACCTGTATGCAAATTTACATTATATACTGGCTTAATGGTAATCTGAAAAAGATAAATTACTTGTCTATCCTGTGTGTAATTTTCTTGGCTTAATGTTAAACAGATTTTGACATTGTTAAGCTTTGTTTCAATGACTTAGCCTAACATAAGCTTAGTGAAGGCAATTTATCAGTTGGATTGCCACTTGATATTTCCAATCTGATTCTATCACATTCACACATTCTTAAAAATAATCATTTGGTCGTACAGAACTTAAATATTGCTTATAAAAGACATTCTGTCAAAGCTTTTTCATCTTGCATTGATAAAGACAATTCATAAGAATGCCAATGCAAGGGAAATAAATATATGCTGAGTGAATTTAAGTGGATTCTAGTAAAGATATTGCCATGGAGAATGCACCAGTTGATTGTGACTGATAGTTAACTGCCAAACATTGTTTGAAATTTAAATCAGACAGCTTGATTCAGATTGGATACGGCATTTCCCTGAAGGATGGCTGTCACTTATTTTGTTCTAGCCGAAACAAGTGCAATGTGCATCCTATGTTCTTTCTATCAGGGGCTCATGCATTCTTATATGTATCTCAAGTTGCATGCAAATTTGACACATTGCGAGACTAATTGACAATCTTTAATTAGTTGTCAGCATAATTATTAATATACTGAGGATTATTTAGCAAATGTCCAATTGTGGAATTGTATTTAATGTTGGACACTTGAATTTTCCAAGCAATGGCCAGTTGGATGTGGTCTGCACCTTGCTAGTTGCAAACAGCAGCTGGGATATACTGTATGATGAGATCAACCAGTCTTTTGGACTTGAGGCTTCCATACCTAGCATCACATTAGCACTGAAATTCATATGGCATGGTACTCTTAGGCAGAATTTCTTTTTGTCTTGATGCAGCATTTTATTCGTGGAGAATACCACACGTGTCGCTATTGATGGTAGCATGAAACAGACAGCTTCACCTGTTGCTCAAATGTTTGAGATGCCTTGTTCTTCCTGGGCAATCTGAGGTAGTCGGCACTTTTTAGGGCCGAAAGCAATGCCTTTGGAGGTCCATTCATGAATTTGTGCGATATACAGGGTGAAAAGATCGGATTGGGATAATCATCCCACAGGATTTCTTGATGTGCCTTTTCGTTTTGGCAATGTTCATATTCTGTTGGCTGAAATCATGAATTAGCTGCAGTGCATAAACTTTCAAACTAAATTGAACAACTTTTGAATTTCATTAGTTTTGAAGAGTCTTACTCTAATTTTGGTGTTCAGTGAATCTTCCAAAAGCATTTTTTTATGGCATTCTGCCATCATCATTAGTCACTCCTTCGTTTCAATTTTTGCCTCCTGTAAAAGAAATCAAAATTTGTCTTGAGTTCTTACAGAGATTCCTGAAACAATCCCAAGAAATGCTTGTGATGTACAATTTCCTCACTTTACCTTTTTTTGTATGAGAGTGAAAATACATTTTTGCTTTTCACCTTTTTATCCTGGAAATGTTTGATCTCAAAGTAGCTTTATCATGATTGTATCTATCTCTTCATTAACATAAAATTTGCCCACAGATCTATTATTCAACAATGTGGTTAATTTGGATTCGTTATTTTGCAGCATTAACCTGTCTGCATCTCACTACTCCAGAAGTGCTTTTCCTCAAAGGGACGTTTTCAACTGTTAACAGTGCACCTTAAATTTTTTAAAATACTGAAGAAAAGTGTAGTTCAATTCTAAAACATTATTTTTGTTTCATGACTTAGTGAATAGCATTAAATTGAACATGATCAATGTTCTTATCTATTCCACAGGTGGATATTGTTGTTGGAACTCCTGGAAGAGTAGATGATCTTGTTTCAACGGGAAAACTGAATCTGTCCCAAGTTAGGTTCTTGGTGCTAGATGAAGCTGTAAGTGCTCATTTATCAGAACTGAAATGTCATTATTATCCTTATTAATCCCACACATTCAATAGCATTTGTGTTAGCTACAATGGTCATTTTTCATATCTTTATATACCACCTCGATCTCTGAAAGACTTTTTGTTGCTTTTGATTCTACTGGCAAAGCTGGAAGCTATATGATTCTGTACTCTAATAGTTGAATAAGTTAGACCTAGTGGGATCACCTGCTGCCTGGATCTTTTGATGGCAAGTTAGGGCAGGCCCTGGAGCAGGGTCACAAGAAGGTCCTCCTTCTTCCCTGCCCCTCTCTGCACTAGATGCATTACAACGTCTAATGTTCACACTTGGTGAGTCAGCCTATGAGGACTCATTGCTTCAAACATCAAGTAAAAAACCTGTATCTATTTTAAGCTAATTGCCTACCAACTCCACATAAGCCATAATTATAAATTTTATACCAGTATTTTCAGACACAATAGATCTATTCTGAATTTGCAAATACTTATGCCCCCCCCCCGCCTCCCGTACATGCGTACCATTTTAAAAATTAAAAGTAAAAATTTGAATATCTGATCATCTTGTTGAAAAGTAAAATCTGCGACTAACAAGATTTATCAGATTAAATTGATTTATTTGATCAAAGTTATTGCACTTTTAAAAATCTGTTCACACTTTTCATTTTGTAAAATTGTTTACAAATTCTGATGTTCCAACACTTTTTATACTGCTGCAGCCTTTGCAGCTTTTGAGATCTGGTGATTGCCCTTTTTGCCTGTGCTGCTGGGATCCATGGTGACCCATGCCTCAAGGCAGACAAAATTCTTGCTACCATGATTGCAGCAGGTTCATGAAATGTATTTGGTGTAAGTGCTGAGTGGCACACTGCATTGTTGACCACAAATCTAGGCCAATATTTTGTTCGGTCTTCAGAAATACTTTTATTAAATGCAGGTTTTTTTTAAAAGGTGTTTATATTACCGTCATTACTACTGGAAAGAGTTTAGACGTTCCTCCTATTGTCAATGAAATCTAATCATGCAGCATCCTAATTTTAAGCAACCTCAGATGTTATGTTCTGTTTGTATTTTCAAGCAATGTTGCCACACCTTTTTGTTTTTATGAAAGATTTAAAACTAGGCTTAATAAACACTGTTCATATAAATTTTCTTTACATTGTTTCAATTTCTTTATTAACTATATGTTAAAAATTTACAAAATTTGCAGTAGTAGAAGGCACTTATTTGAAAGCTGGAAGAATCGACTAACCTGCATGTTGTTTTTGGTGACTGAAATGTAATCATCTAAAATGTCTTTTTCTTTTAAAGGATGGATTGCTCACTAGTGGCTACTCTGACTTCATTTCAAGAATGCATTCTCAGATCCCTCAAGTAACATCTGATGGCAAAAGGTTGCAGGTGTGAACTATATTAAAAGACACAATTAAGTTATTTTAAATTCTCTATTCTCGTCAGAGAACCAACTGACGTTTAAATATCCCACAGGGCTTCTCTTGATGTTGCATGTGATTTTAGTCATGTAGTGTAACTAACTCTCTGGGAAATGCTCATTTAGTCTCTCTTTGACCCATTGACTTCAATACACTGAACTTCTAAGTTGGAAAAATACTTAATATATTCACCAATTGCAAATTGTACATTTGACTTGTTACTTACAAGTTTTAGTTGACTTTTTCAAATGAAGAAGCATGAACGTGTGATATGAAAGGCTTCAAGAATCAAACCGTAGCTTTTTTGAAAGGCACAGGAGTTAAAAACCTCTCTAGAAATGACTAAATTTGGAAGACGTTCCGCTCCTGTGATTGGGCATGGTCTTGACAAATCATAGGTTTCCTGTTATATGACATGATTTGCCTTTCAAGGAATCCATTCTAACTTCATTAATTGAATGTTAGTATTCAATGAACAGTGGCACAGTGGTTAGCACTACTACCTCATAGTGCCAGGAACCCGGGTTCGACTTCTGGCTTGGTCACTGTGCAGAGTCTGTGCATTCTCCCCATATGTGCGTGGGTTTCCTCTGGGTGTTCCAGTTTCCTCCCACACATACAAAAGATGTGCTGGTTGAGTGACTGGCCATGCTACGTTTTCCCTCCATGTACCCAGAATGTGGTGACTAGGATTTTTCACAATAACTTCATTGCAGTGTTAATCTAAACCTACTTGTGACAAATAAATAAATATTCTTTGATTTCTAAGCTGACAGAAATTACTAGAAAGGGATGTTTGGGAACATAACTGGAGAACATTTACTCAGGTTTTAAAACTGCCTTCTGAAAGAGTTCTTATACTGATGGGACCGAGAGCAGCCTTTCAGATTTGTGACGCAACCATTTGATCAAGTATCTGCAAAGCATTCTTTCCTGTTTCTTTTTTAAAACTGTTAAAGACTCAGAATAAATATAGAATAAATCAACAAATAGGTTGTTCTCTACAGTGAATCAAACAGCATTACTGTGCAAAAACATGACCAATGTGCGTTTTTTCCCTAAATTGAAATATTGACTACTAAAAATGAGGCTTTTTCCTTTTAAAAATTGTTGCACTTAGATTTTAATGTGGTTTACTTTGCTTTGTGTAGGTAATTGTTTGCTCTGCCACTCTGCATTCATTTGATGTTAAGAAGCTGTCGGAGAAGATTATGCATTTCCCAACCTGGGTAGATCTTAAGGGAGAGGATTCTGTTCCTGAGACCGTACATCATGTTGTTCTTCGAGTTAATCCAAAAACCGATCGTATCTGGGAGAAACTTGGAAGACATATTCGGGTAAAGAGGGTTGTGATTACTTCTAGTAACAAACTTGGGCACAATGCCTAAACAGAGAGAGCATGTTACTCCTATGTCAATGTTTGTGGAACTTTCCTATCAGAAGTACTGCCTTGTGTTCTTTCCCTAAGAATCTACAAAATTCTTAAATGTTCCTTTGAAATTTTATGCTGAAATAGCTTTTGCCAACTGTTTCAAGGTGACCTTGTGTTCTTATTTATTAGAGTATGAATGCCTTAACCTGCATCAAACAAATTTTCAGAATATCACTTTTTTTTTGTGTATCTTCCTCAGACAGATGAAGTTCATGCAAAAGATAACACAAGACCTGGTACAAATACTGCAGGTGAGTGGCTTTGTGGTTAGATGCCATATTTCCTATTGGATTTCCTTATTAAAATACAAATTTACACAATCTTCTAACTGTTTTGTAATGTGGGTATTGAGACCTAAACGATTTTATTAATGGACAGCACTTGGAATGCACTTCTAATTTAACATCCTACATATCCATAAGAAAATGCAAAGCTTTTCCCCCCAAAAAATCAAAAGTTGCACCATTCTATGAGGTATCATGCATGCCCATGCTGTGTAATTTGTCACTTAAAACTTTGATGTTGAAGGTCCTCACAAGTACCACTACCTGGTGTCTGCTATTTGTTTGAATTTGTGTTGCTTAGTTTTCTGACCAACTGCTGACACTTCCTGGGATGACTAGTAAATAGGATCTCTCTTTACCCCAGGGTAAGCAGATGGTAGATTGAGACTGAAGAATATAGACATACTAAAAAAGGATGTGAAATAATTATTAATTAGAAAAATAAGTTACTTTTAAAAGAAGTTTGCAGAACTCTGAAGTGGACCTTGGAAGTAATTGGGTGGTCACAAAAGTTTTTGGTCTCGTTTATGCTAGGCGATGAGAGAATATGCATCAAAGCATCTAAGTTCTAGATTGGGGCAACTATAGTCTACTACAAACTTTTTAGAATCCATACTTCAAGGTATGGCTGCGACCAGAAAATCCCGTCCCAGATGTTTCCTGTGTATCGGTGTAGACACGATGGACTGAAGGGCCTCTTTTGCACTGTTATGATTCGAGCACTCCAGATGTGATCTTTGAAGAATATGCAACCTGAAGTATAATTTCCTCCTTTTTGTGTTCTGCCCAGCCCAATGGTAAATTCAAAATTCCAGTAGCTGGTTTGTTTTTTTAATATCTTTTCCAGCAGCTTTTAATAATTTGTCCGAGTGCCGAAATTTATTTGCTTCTCCATCAGTCCTAGATTCTCACCACTTAGACTTAGTAGAAGTTTGAGCAGAGTAGTGGATTTTTGCTGTTATAAAGTGAAAACTTTGTTCTGTAAATTTGATTGGTAGAATAGTAGCTAGAAAATGCTTCGGGATTTAATTATTGAATATCAGATTGCTTCCATTTAAAGTAATAACTGTATTTTAACAATAATCAACTTGCTGTTACTGTTTAGAACTTAATTGCAAACAGGAGATAAGTCAATTTTTAGAATTTCCATATCTGATTTCTCCAGAAATGTGGTCAGAAGCTATTAAAGTACTTAAGGGTGAATATACGGTCCGTGCAATCAAGGAACACAAGATGGATCAAGCGATTGTTTTTTGCAGAACAAAGATTGACTGTGATAACATGGAACAGTACTTCATTCAGATGGGAGGAGGTGAGATAATTCGTATGTTTATCTTTGCTTTGCTTCAGCCATTGCTAGTTTAAGGTAGGGGGTCTCACATCAAATTAATTTATTGTTTCAGGACCAGATAAAAAGGGGCATCAGTTCTCTTGTGTCTGCTTGCATGGTGATAGAAAACCAAATGAAAGAAAGCAAAACTTGGAAAGGTTCAAGGTACTTCTGTAATACTTGTCTGTCTCATTTCATTTGCCAAATAAGGGGATTTGATTTTCGGAAAAAAATATATTCAATAAGCACCCACACAAGAAGTTATTACGCAGAATTAGGGATCATGGTATTGCTAGTAATGGCACTGATCAAGAGTTGGACTAAACTGGACATTTTTGAATTGATAGACTGTAACGGGTATGACTTCAGTAGTTGGGACACTGCTATCCACAATTTAAATCAATGATTTGGATGTGTTGTACTCCGTTTCATCTAAGTTCGCTAACAATCCAAAGCTAGGGGAAAAAGAAAGCTATGAAAATGCAAAGTGGTTGCAAAGAGAAAAGCAAAGATTACGTGAGTACAAAGGAAATGTCAGTCTTTGGGCCTTGTACACATCACAAAGTTAATCTGGAGGTACAGCAAACAATTATGAATATACAAAATAGGAGCAGAAGTAAACCATTCGACCCCTTATGCCTGCTCTGCCATTCACAAGGTCATGGCTGATCTGTTTGTGTTTTTAATTCCATGTTCCCATCTACCCCTGACCCTATGATCCTCTTGTCTAACATTCCATCTACCTCCCCTTTTAAAAAATATTCAGTGGGCAGCACTGTTAGCACTGCTACTTCACAGCTCCAGGAACCTGGGTTTGATTCCCGTCTTGGGTCACTGTCTGTGTGGAGTTTGCATATTCTCCTCATGTCTGCGTGGGTTTCCTCTGGGTGCTCCGGTTTCCTCCCACAGTCCAAAGATGTGTGGGTTAGGTAGATTGGCCATGCTAAAATTGCCCCTTAGTGTCCTGAGATGCATAGGTTAGAGGGATTAGCAGGTAAATGTGTAGGGGTATAGGTGTAGGGCCTGGTGGGATTGTGATCAGTGCAGACTCAATGGGCCAGATGGTCTCTTTCTGCACCATAGGGTTTCTGTGATTCTATGACCCTGTCTCCACTGCCTTTTGAGGCAGAGAGTTCCAAAGTTGCAGAGAAAACCATTCTCCTTATTTCCTTTCTGAAAGGGCAACCCCTAATTTAAAACCATGTCCATATTTTTGAACTTGCACACAAGATCTCATTTCCACATCCAACTTGTAAGTACCATTAAGGGTCTTGTACTACAATCAAGTCACCCCTCACTCTTCTAGGGAAACAAGCCCTGTCTATCTAGCTTTACCTCATAAACAACCCATCCATTCCAGGTAGCAAACCACCTCTGAGCTGCCACAAATGCATTTATATCCGTCCTTAAATAAGGATACCTGAAGGAGTAACATCTCATAACATAGAAACTAGGAGCAGGAGTAGGCAGTTCAGCCACACACACACGCGCGCGCGCATCCCCACCCAAAGCCTGCTCTGCCCTTCAATACAATCATGGCTCAACTCCACTTTCCTGCCCATTCTCCATAACCCTGCAACCCATTACTAAATAAAAATCTGTCTATCTCCTCAAATTTATTCAATGTCACAGCATCCACCACACTCTGGGGTAGTGAATTCCACAGATTGAGGGAAGTAGCTTTTTCTGATCTCTGATTTAAATCTGCTACTCTTTATCCTAAAACTGTGATCTCTTGTTCTTGACTTCCCCACAAGAGGAAGCATCTGCTCTATGTCTACTTTATGAATGCTTTTTATCATTTATACCTCAATTAAATCTCTTATACTCTCTAACATTCAGAAGAATAAGTCTAAATTGCTCAATCTCTCTTCACAAGACAAATCTCTCATCTCTGGAATCAATCTAGTGAACTGCCTCTAATATCACTATATCCTGAGGAGTAAAACTGCACAGTCCTCCAGGTGCAGTCTCACCAATGGCTTGTATAGTTGCAGGAACATTTGCTTAATTTTATACTCTATTCCTTTAGTTATAATTTCCAAAATTCCATTTGCCTTCCTTATTACCTGCTTACCAGTTTTCTGATGCAAGACTGCACCCAGATCCCTCTACATCCCAAAGTTTAGATAATTTATCTTTCCATTTTCTGACCCAAATGGATAATCTCACGCTTGTTCACGTTAAAACTCCATCTGCCATATTTATAGAACATTACAGCGCAGTACAGGCCTTTCGGTCCTCGATGGTTCCACTAGTCGGTGCAACAATCTAATGACCCTCTAACCTAAACTATTCCAATGTTATCCATATGCCTATCCACTGACCGTTTGAATACCCTTAATGTTGGCGAGTCCACAACTGCTGCAGGCAGGGCATTCCACGCCCTTACTACCCTCTGAGTAAAGATTCTACCTCTGACATCCGTCCTATAATTACCACCCCTTAATTTAAAGCTATGTCCCCTCGTGTTAGCCACCACCATCCGAGGAAAAAGGCTCTCACTATCCACTCTATCTAACCCTCTGATATTTTGTCCCATATATCAATTTTTAAATGTATAATAACTTTTTTGTGCAGCACCTTTTATCAAATGCCTTCCTGAATTCCAGATATACTACATTTACATGATCCCCATTATTCACTTGGTCTGTTACATCTTTGAAGACTCCAACAAATCAGTCAAATATGATTTATCATTCATAAAACCATGCTGACTCTAATGGATCGCGTTTTGACTCTCCAAATGTCCTGCTATTACTTCCTTAATAATGGATTTTAACAATTTCCCAAAATAGATTCAAACTAACTATAGTTTCCAACATTAGCATTTTTCCAATCCAATGGAACCTTTCCTGCATCTAGGGAATTTTGGAATGTTATATCCAATGGATCCATGAACTTCGCTGCCACTTCCTTTAATATCATAGGGTGTAGGCCATCAGATCCTGGGGAGCTGTCTACCTTCAATCCCAGTAGTTTGTTGAGTACCATTTTCATATTGATTGGCTTTCAATTGAGCACGTTGCAACAGGTAGAGCCCTCGGGACACGATATTGAGTTTGACAACTTTGGATTATGACTACCTTCTCGTCTTAAACTCCTTTTTTAAATATCCCATACATATGCTGCTTCAATGCAAACACTACCACCTGCTCTCCTGCCCACGCCAGGCCTTTTTGTTTTTAAAGTTGTTAATTTTTTTTGTTGTAATCTCTTACAGCTCTAACACATTCTCCCTCCTTTCAGTCCTGACAGAGGATTCAAAATGTTAACTCGGCAGTCTGACAGCATCTGTTAGGAAAGAAAACAAAGTTTTTCTAGAATGTTCTGTTCTTGAAATGTTTTAAGTGGCCACCCTTCCATCTCTCTTCACTGATGCTGCCAAACCTCCTGAGTATTTCTTGCATTTCTGTTTTTATTATAGCTGGTTCCTTAATGTTTTGACTTCTTATGTTCCACTTGGTCAATCCGGTAATTGTATCACAATGAACCACTCAAAGTTTAAACGTGCTAGAGAGAAATGCATTTCTAAATTATAATCATTTGAAATTGGAGTAAACAGTTGGCAGCTTCTGGTTTTCAACTTCAGTAGTTAACCAATCATTCTTAATCTTATTGAATGGTGGATCAAGTTTGAGGGGGTCGAATGACCTACATCTGCTCCGCTTTTGTATTTTCATATAATATTCATTCTGAGCAAGGCTGATAGCTTGCTAGAGTCTATAGATAGTGATAGAAATGTGACATTCCATCTGTTGCAAAACGTGATGATAAAAGATAATAAACATTATGGTCATGACTAAAATTTATTGGCTTAATGTTAGCTATCTAAATGCAAAGTTTTGATGCACTTCTTTTTGTTTTGACCAGAGAGCAGATGTCAGACTCCTGATCTGTACTGATGTTGCTGCAAGAGGAATTGATATTCATGGAGTTCCGTTTGGTAAGTGAGCTATCTATTGGTTGTGTTGTCCCTCATTAATTCAATACAGTCCTAATTTATTTTTGTTTCTGAAAATAGTAATTAATGTGACTCTTCCCGACGAAAAACAAAACTATGTTCATCGGATTGGTAGAGTGGGCAGAGCTGACAGGTAAGGAACTTTGCATTAAATCCAAGAGTCTATTTTCTAGCATATTTCTTTGTTTAAAAAGTATATAAAGGAGCAAATGATGTTTACTTTTTTTCAGGATGGGACTAGCCATATCCTTGGTGGCAACCGAGAAAGAAAAGGTAATCCTTTTGTGTTAATTCGACTATAAGCAACATTTGTTTTGTTTTAATTGGAAAACTATTCTGCATTCAAATGACCAAAGGCAGTGATCTTTTAAAATTAATTAGCGGCTTTTTTCAATTGTTTATTTGGAGGCTATTTTATAATTATTTCAAGCAAGAACACATTAAGCTGATGAGTAAAATATTGCACAGTGTCCCAGCATTAACATCAACTATTAACTGATTGGAGTTTATATCCATTGTTGGCATCATTAGACATGTTTAAAATGTATTGATGTGAAAACATCCAGTATTTGACTGCTTCTCTTGGAAATATGACTATATTAGAAAGGATTGCCTAACCCTGGGGTTCCCAAATTGAGATCTGTGGATCCCAGGAGTCCATGGAGGATCTCCTCGGGGCCTGCAAGGCAGGAGTGGCCAGGTGCAAACATGCAACATTTATAAAGCTGTAGAAAAATCAAATGGGCCAGTCAGAGCTGGACTATTTCGAGAATTGGATGCTGGTAGGCTGATTGGCCAGTATGTTAACTTGTTGCATTTAAAAGAAACAGCATCACTTTAGGCATATAAGATTTTTTCTAAAATGTAAACCCTTTCAACAATGGTGGTAGTTTGTGATCTTTGCAGATGGGGGTGGAAACTGGATGGGAACGGGGCTGGAGGGGAGACCTAGGTGGGGGGGAATGGATGGGATGGGAGGGAAAGTGATTGGACCCCGGGCAGGAAGGGAGGTGATGGGACCCGTCCTGGATGGGGACTGGGACTGGGACTAGGAACAGGAATTCGGTGTGGAACCTGCGTGGGGTGTGGGGGTTGAGGACTGGGGGGGGGGAGACATGAGAGGAGGGCCCTAGCAGGAGGGGAAGACGCAAGAAAGCACCTAAATGGGAAAGGGCGTGGTGACCTAGGAAGAATTGGGTGGGATGGGAGGAAAAGTGATGGGTCCGGATGGGAGCAAGAGGGGAGGTGGTGCTATAGGTGGGAAGCAATGAGGGAGTGGGATCAAATGTGATGAGACCTGAATGGGCCTGGCGTGACTGGACAAGGCATGAATGAAAGGGGCAGGACCCCACATGATGGGACTAGACCTCTGCACGATGGGAATAGACTGGACCTGACTGGTTCTAACCCAACAGAACAGGGGACAGAACCCAGTGGCAAAGGGAAAGGACAGGTCCCACCCTGACTAGTCTCAGGGACCCTTCTGGACCCCTCCCAGCAAGTAGGAGGGGATGCAACCCAAGGGGACCAATGAGACAAGAATGACCAGACAAGGCCCATCCAGCAGCTCCTGAGAGCTCACAAGGGGTTGTCCAATTCAAATATAAGGGACCCATGGCCTGACCAAAGTTTATTTGAATATTTATAGGTTTGGTATCATACATGTCCAAATCGTGGAAGAGGTTGCTACAACACCAGACTGAAAGACCAGGGTGGATGCACTATATGGTACAATGAAATCCAGGTATGTTAACTTCCTGCATTTAAAAAAAAATTCATCAAATTGGTCTGCGATTTTTTGTTTTGAAAAATGTTAACTTTCACCTACCATGGTAGCTGGCTCATCAGTCAGTTTGAACATTCTTCAGTGACTTCAAATTTTTATTTGGGCTAATTGCAGAATTATTAATTCACTATGGCTGAAATTTGAACTAACACACCTACATCAGTAAGGTATTAGCTAGTACATGTTTTAATCAACATACTTAGATTACTTCTCACAGAATAATGTTCATTTGTAAACTTGAACACTAATTTGTATTTTGTAAGTTTGTATATAATGTAATTTGGAATATTTGACTACATTCACACTATATAAACTTTGACTTTAGTGATTTGTGTGCTGGGTACTATCTGATTCCAAGCAACCTTCCTCTTAGAAAACAAGATGTCCCAGAAATCACATCTGATTTCTTTGAAGTGCATCAGAAATAAAGTGGTTAATTTACAAGAACTTGAAGAATGTGCTCAACTTCAATACAGCTTGAGTTTTTGCATTGTGAAGCTCATGATAAATCTAAGAAAGCAGACGAGGGGTGGAAGCATTTCACCTGTACTGTCCTGCGTATTATTGAGCCAAGGACATATTCATAGGCAATTGCTGCAACCACATGAAGTCAGAATAATTATTTTCCTACAGATTGCTAGCTGATTTGTAAATGCCGCCTTCCTCTCCAACAGAAGTGCTAATAATATAACAGTGTGATGTTCAAACCAACCTGTTGAACTTTCAGTGGCACTATTCTTGGTAATATGGTGGGGGGGGGCAGTGGCAGAAGGTGCGCTGCATGTAAAGACTGCCTTTGTTACCATGTAAATAATCTCTTGGAACATTGCAACTTGAGCACAACTAAGATCAAGTACAATATTGACATGCTGTGCTTGGTTGAAGTCATTAGGTTACACTTTAGCTACATTTGAAGCAATTTTTTAAAGCGGCATCTCGGCCTTTTGGCTAAGATACAAATGAGATCAAGCCTTGGAGGAGGAGCTATGCCTACTCCAATCAGCTTGGATCATGTAAATCAAACCCAGTGCAGGAGGTGAGAGTCCTGTCTTGTCAGCTTGGTTTGGTAATGTCTCAACTTGTTGAGACACTGAATTGGACTTGGTTTGATTGAATTGGAGTTTAAAAAAAAATCAATGCACCTTGTGGTAAAACCAAAAAATGAAAAGCGTTTTTTTTCTTTGACTTTATTTGATCTGAACAGTAGCATCATTAGCAACTGTAACACTGATCAAGAATTCGACTTGGATGTTTTGGTACATATGCTGATTTTACCAATCACACCATTGAATTAAAAACATAAGAAATAGGAGCAGGAGTAGGCCATCTAGCCCTTTGAGCCTGCCCCGCCATTCAATAAGATCATGGCTGATCTGAAGTGGATCAGTTCCACTTTCCCACTTTCTCCCCATAACCCTTAATTCCCTTGTCTATCAAAAACCTATCTACCCGTGACTTAAATATGTTTAGCGAGGTAGCCTCCACCACTTCAACGGGCAGAGAATTCCAGAGATTCACCACCCTTTGAGTGAAGAAGTTCCTCCTCAACTCTGATCTAAACTGCCCCCCCCCCCCTTATCTTGAGACTGTGCCCTCTAGTCCTGCTATCCTTTCTGAGCAGGAGAAATCTCTCTACCTGTACCCTATCCCCTTCATTATCTTATACATATCTATAAGATCCCCCCTCATACTTCTAAACTCCAACGAGTACAGACACAGTCTATTTAGTCTCTCTTCATAGTCCAAACCACTCATCTCTGCTATCAGCCTAGTGAACCTCCTCTGCACTCCCTCCAAGGCCAATACATCCTTGCGCAAGTGCGGCAACCAGAACTGCACACAGCTCTCCAGCTGCGGCCTCACCAGTGCCCTGTACAGTTGCAGCAAGACCTCCCTACTTTTATATTCTATCCCTTCACTATAAAGGCTAGCATTCCATTCACCTTCTTGATCACCTGCTGCACCTGTAGACTGGGTTTTTGCGACTCGTGCACAAGGACCCCCAGGTCCCTCTGCACCTTAGCATGCTGCAGCTTTTCGCCCTTTAAATAATAATCCCTCCTACTATTATTCCTGCCAAAGAGGATAACCTCACACTTGCTAACATTATACTCCATCTGCCAGGTCTTCGCCCACTCGCTTAGCCTATCCAGATCCCTCTGGAGACTTTCCACACCCTCCACGCAATTTGCTTTTCCACTCATCTTTGTGTCATCAGCAAATTTCGTCGCCGTACACTCAGCCCCCTCCTCCAGATCATCTACATAAATGGTAAATAGCTGAGGTCCCAGCACCGATCCCTGCAGCACTCCACTAGTCACCAACCACCAATCAGAATAGCACCCATTGATACCAACTCTCTGCTTCCTATTAGACAACCAATCCTCTATCCACACTAACACCTTACCCCTAACCTTCTGAAGCAACCTTTAATGAGGCACCTTATCAAACGCCTTTTGAAAATCTGAAAACACCACTTCTACCGGTTCCCCTCTGTCTACCGCACTAGTCACATCCTCATAGAAATGCAATAAGTTTGTCAAACACGACTTCCCCTTAATGAATCCTTGCTGTGTCTACTCGATCAAATCATTCTTTACTAGGTACCTCGCTAGTTCTTCTTTGATGACGGATTCTAGCATTTTTCCAACTACAGACGTTAAGCTAACTGGCCCATAATTCCCTGCCTTTTGTCTGCTACCTTTTTTAAACAGCGGCGTAACATTAGCCATTTTCCAATCTTCCGGCACTTCCCCGGAATCCAGCAAATTTCGGTAAATAATTACTAAGGCACCCGCTATCACCTCTGCCATTTCTTTCAGAACTCTGGGATGCATTCCATCCGGTCCTGGGGACTTGTCCACCTTCAGTCCCATTAGTCTATCAAGCACTACCTCTCTAGTGACAGTAATCGCATTCAGGCCCTCAACTCCTACCATCCTTCTATCTTTAATATCCGGCAAACTGTTCATGTCGTCCCCTGTGAAGACTGAGGCAAAAAACTTATTTAAAGCCTCAGCCATTTCCTCATCTCCCACCGCTAAGTCCCCCCCCCTCTCATCCTCTAAGGGTGAATTAAAGCCAACTAAACTAACATTCCAAAACCTAACTTTTAAACCATATGTATTGTGATTCTGGAATAGCTCTTATTAATTTTCCAAATAGGAAACCATTTAATAATCTACAACTACTTTCTGCCGCCCCACCCTCCCCTCCACACCCAATCAAAGTTGGCAAATTATGTATTATTCTACCTCCCTCATGATTTTAAAAACTTTGTACCTTCAATTTGTTCTTTTCTACAATGAGCTAGATCTAGGCATGAACAGAATTAAAATGGATAATACGATAGAGCTCTGTGTCCACTGGAGTGACTAGCATTCAATACTGAATGTAAATACTTTTCCTCTGCATACTGGCACAATATTTAATGTTTCAACCAAGAAAATAAAAGCATTTTGGATTCTTTCAAGCTGTTGACTGACATCGAAGATCACTTGAATGTCATCATCACTCAAGTTGAGCCTGACCTGAAAATACCAGTGGATGAATTTGATGGCAAAGTAGTCTATGGAAAGAAAAGAGCAATGGGAGGTCAGTATTTTAAAGGAGATGAGCTTTGATATGTTACAGTCACATATTAAAAAATCTATTTAATGTCATCATTGTTTTTCAAAAGTTCATATAATGATCTAGATGGGGAACATCAGTCCACTGATCCATCATTCCTGCACCAACCCTTTGAAAGAGTCAGACTCATTTACTGCAGAGGAGGAGGCCATTTGGCCCATCAAGTCAGAACAGCTCACTGGAGAACATTGTTCAGTCCTATTCCCCTGCTTCAAGTTCCTATACAATTTCCTTTTGAGATGTTTGTTTCCATCATCTTTGTAGGCATTGAGATGATCAGAGTCCCAGGTTATTACCACTGAGTGTATCTTTAAAAATGATTCTTCCTCACATCCCCTCTATCTCTTGCCAAACTTTACATATTTGTGCCCTACTCTTTGTATTATTAGCTAATGGGAACAGTTTTCCTTTTCTATTTTATCCAAACCTGACATAATCTTGTACATCTGTCAAATTTTTCTCTTCTGTCCCCTTTCCTCTAAGGGGAACAACACCAGTTTCTCTATCCTAACTTTGTTGTCAAAGTCCCTCGTCCCTGAAATCATACTGATCTCTTCTGAACCCTCAAAGACTTCCACAGACTTTCTAACGTGTGATGACCAGAACTAGGTGCAGTACTCTAGTTGTGGACTGACCAGAGCTCTACGAAGATTTAGCATAATGTCATTGCTTTTGTACTCCATGCGCCTCTATTTATGAAATCTAAGCTCCCACACATTTTGCTAATCACAGTGCCAATTCATCCTGCATCCTTCAGAGATCTTTGCATGTAAATGTCCATGTCCCACTGCCATTGAGTCGATTTTACCTCTCTATGCCCTTCCTGCAAAAATTTATCACCTGGCACTTCTATGTATTAAAATCCCATCTACCCATTCTGCTAGCCTATCAGTGTTGGTTGCAGTTGATTTGTATCGTCCTCAGCATTTGCCAGTCCCAAGTTTGGTAAAATCAGTAAATTAAAACTCGTACACAAAATTACACTTTGGTCAAACAGGTTTTTTATACATTTCCAGCATTATATCCCTGCTTTTGTTTTCAGTACCTCTTCCAATAAAGGAAAGTATTCGGTGTGCTTTCTTTGCCTTATTTATCTGTCCTGTGGCCTTCAGGTACCTGTAGACTTGTACTCAAGATTTCTCACTCTACCCATCTAATGTTCCTCCATTTTAATATATATTCCCTAGCTTTGTTTGTCCTTCCCAAATTCTCTCACTTCTTTGGTTGGATGATGGAAAAGTGGCAAGTGGAATTAAATTCAAACAACTGATATTCTGGAGTCAACAGCTATCCTCTTCAGTATTAACTACATGGCCAATTTTTATCCCGTTTGCAAATTTTCCAGTCATACCTCCCTTGTTGAAGTCCAAAATACTAAGAGACCCAGCACTGAACCCTATGGAATGGCACTGGAAACTGTTATCCATTCATAAAAACATCCATCATCAAATACTGTTTATTTCCTATCATTGAGCCAATTTGAGATCTAAAGGTTCAGTTTAACCTATCTCTCAAAATGGTTTGTTCTAATTTTTCCACCACCAAAGTCAGAACAACTAGACTATAATAAATTGGCTTATATCCTGCATTCTTTTTAAATGTTGGCAGACCTCCAAGCCTCTGGTACTGTGCCTGTACCTAGTGAGGATTGGAAAATAATCCCCATAGCATCCGCTATTTCCTCCCTGGCTTCCTTTTAATAGCTTGGTTTACAAGCCATCTGGCCTTGATGATTTATCTACCTGCAAGGATGTCTATCCCCTCCTGTAACTTCTCTCTCATTATGCTTATTTTATCTAATATTTCACAATCTTCCGCTTTAACTAGAATGTCTCTGTCCCTTTCCTTTGGGAAGACAAAGTACTCATTACCCATTAAGAACCCTTTGAGCTTGTAAAAGTGTACTTGGTCTTACCTGTCTATATTAGACCACCTTACAAAACTTAACCATGTGAATATCTTACTTGATTTTATTTTGCTTCATTTAATCTAAAAAGATTCATCATGCTGTTTTTGTTCCTTCAAGGTCTTAAAACTAGTTTATCCTGGTTATTTAACTTTTCATAAACCCTCATGTCATTCAACATTTTTAAGGATCAGCCAATGCATATAGCTTGGGCAGCTATTCGGCCTATCATGTCTGTGCTGGCTCTTTGAAAGAGCTATCCAATTAGTTCCACTCCTTTATCCTTCCCTCAACTTGACAAATTTCTCCCTGGCTAAATTCAGACAGAAAAGTTAATCTGGAGATTACAATTTGAACCAGGTGAGTGTGTTTCTAAATTTAAATATGGGAGCGGAAATCAACTAGGAACAAAAGCCGCTTTGGGGGTCAAGCCACTTCATTCTAAAACAAAGCAAACGCAACTTGTGTACGATGAGATTGTGCCTACATTTTGTGTTCTGTACTTGCTTTGCAGTGTCTATTTGCTGTTGTCAAAAAATGACTTCTAACACACTTTCACTTAAGATTTCTATTTCCTTTTACAAGTCTTCATTTGTGTAAAACACATTCATTGAGCTGCTCCCTTCAAGTCCTAGCAACAGCAGTAACCTCATTTGGCATGTTTGGGAGTGAATGAGTTACATTAGCTGATGAAATTTAATGGGAACAAGCCAACCAAGTAATTCAAACTTGTCTTACTTTTAACTTTCTTTGCTCTTCCTCTTGGCAGGTGGGCAGTACAAGGGCCATGTTGACGCTTTGGCATCTACAGTACAAGAGCTGGCTGCTCTTGAAAAGGAGGCTCAATCCTCTTTCTTACATTTTGGCTATCTTCCCAATCAACTGTTCAATCGCTTTTGATTGTAACATGCATCTCAGTTTAGTGAAACAAAGAAGCTGACAACTTACAAAAGAAGTTTAAAAATGTTTTATTACTGCAAAGCAACATCTAGGAATGGTTAACAAACACTGGTCTATATGTCGACCTATTTCTTTTTTGTTTTTGAATGATTAACCACATGGGCTTAATGTGATGGTGAAGCATCAAGTGTCAGAATTGCTCCAGTAAATAAAATGAACAAAAATTATGGTGGGTTTTGTGATGATGAAATGTACGTGAATGCAAAGTATGACATTTTTCCCGCTTTTTAAAAAAATAATCCTACAAAGGAAATCGATCTTGGGGATGTTTTTCATTCCAGCTGGACAAATTCCAGGAGCATTGGAATCGTGAAAAAAAAAGTTCCTGAAACCGTTGAGTATTTGCATACAAGTCTATGGCTAATATTCAATATACTTCTAAATCCACAGTTTGCTGTCTCTAGTCTGAGTGGTGCTCTATTTTGGTTTTTCTCTCTTCTGTTCCACTCATCCTATTGCCAACTCCAGGAACCCTTGGTATAAATTCAGTTTGGACTGATTTTTTTTTAGATGAAAGCTTCCTTTCACTGCAGTAAGGGTCTTTGTTTATACATGCCTGCAGAGCAGAACAACCCATCATGTGGCATGAAGGTGCCTAGCATTAGAATGCGATAATCATTAACATGATTTGATAGCTACTATAAATCCAGCACAGCACTATATTTGGAGAAAACTAATTTTGATGTGGCTTTGTTGTACATAACTACTAATTTTAATATAGTATACAATTAAAATGAATCGGAAAACTTAAACCTATTCGCACTTAAGGCTCCATACCTGAAACTTGCGCAACTTGCTGAGGAAGGCATGTTCTATACCAAAATCCAGGCCCTCCAAATTGAGAGCTGTGGGTAGACTGTCATCTTTGGATTATAATCAAAGAAGCACAAAAAGAATTAATGCTGATTAAGCCAAATCTTGCCAAAAGCATAGAAAATATTGCATGTGCATTTGGTATTATATGTTGATTGAATATATCATAACATTCTAAAAACGGCAGGCCCCTAAGTGAAATGTAAGTGCAAGTTCGTAGAATCATAGAAACCCTACAGTGCAGAAGGAAGCCATTCGGCCCATCAAATCTGCACTGAATAGTCCCATCCCACATGTTAACCACACTAATCCCTCTAACCTACGCATCCTGGGACACTAAGAGACTATATAGCATGGCTAGTCAACCTATCCCACGCATTTTTGGACTGTAGGAGGACACTAGAGCACCTGGAGGAAGCCCACACAGACAGCGACCCAAGCTGGGAATCAAACCCAGGTTCCTGGAGCTTTGAGGCAGCAGTGCTAACCATTGTGCCACCATGTTGCCCCACGTTAGCCATGTTAATTTCCTATACTAAATCATGTTGCTCAGTAAAGTGTGAGGCAACGTCATGATCAATTCATTACAAATCAACCAGATTCTTTCAAGGTTATAAGGAGACTAAAATGCACATTGTGCTTTTCTGAAATGATGATTAAATATAATTAGTCTGAATTCAAAGCTTATATGGTGTCAACATAGCTAAGTTGCAGTGTCATCACTTGCAGCACTGCTGACTCTTTGAGTACCAATAAAAATCAAGGAATCTTTGCAGTAGTAGCCTCTAAAATAATGAATTATCTTAAAATCAGTTTTTATTCTCCATCAGTCATAGCCCACGGGTTTATGGTTTCTGGGAAAATTCTTGTGCTCAGCCGGCAAGTATGTTTTCCCTATTGTATTAAGCACACAGACTTCTGTCAATTAATTTTTACTCAACTAAACGGCCCTTTGTCCCTAGCATTGAGCATATGCTTGTTAAAGTTAAAGACATTTTTTAGCCTCTCTGTAATTAAGCAGTGTATCAAACTGACTAAGGTAGAGGTTTCTTTAAGTACTGGGGATGAACCTCTGGGAAACATACCATGCTAGCCTTTATAAAATAATCAATAGGAGATTTGACTGTACTAGCCATATCATTAAGGTGGCTATGAGCACTGGGTCTTTTGTGAGTGTGGCTTACCATCTGAAATTTATCTGGTTTGGACAGGAATGTGATTACATGCTCAGCACCTGACCTGGGTGACTGTAAATGTAACAATGCTCAAAAGCTTAGTATCAGAAAAAGGCTGCTTAACTGGTACCATTGGACTCGCTGCAACCTGAAGGGCTAAGTCTTATG
The DNA here is from genome assembly GCF_965287045.1 of Carcharhinus amblyrhynchos. Classification (NCBI taxonomy): domain Eukaryota; kingdom Metazoa; phylum Chordata; class Chondrichthyes; order Carcharhiniformes; family Carcharhinidae; genus Carcharhinus; species Carcharhinus amblyrhynchos. The sequence goes on from NC_137330.1 coordinate 39,873,095, forward strand.
TACCAGTTACAAGGTGGACATTTCAAATTTGGATGATACCTCCAAGCCCCACAACATTTGCCATTAGGAGGAATGAAAAGCAGCATAACTGGGATCACCATAAGCTGAAGATTTGCTTCACAAATTGTACCATTCCACCTTGATTGAGCACTATGAAAGAATGTTGATAGCATCCCTAAGAGTTGCAATTCTGTTACTAATACCATTCATAGAATCCCTACAGTGTAGAAGAAACCATTTGGCCCATTGAGTCTGCATCAACTCAGGCCCTCTCTCCCACCCACACATTTTCCACGGCTAATCCATCAAACCTACACACCTTGGAATACTAAGGGACAAATTAGCCTAACCAATCCACTTAACCTGCTCATCTTTGGATGCATCATTGTTGCTGTGCGTTCAGCAAAGTTGGAAGCAGGTACCTAATGAAGAGCATATGAAATTAGATTGAATTGTCACAAAGTTGCACACTTTCTGAGACAAGAGAGAATTTGGCAAAGTTTCTACCTGGAGCTAGAAATGATCAGCTATTACATTGCTTGTTTGACATCCACAGGCTTTGGAGGAGTTCAGATAACTGATGGTCCATTTGTATATCTTGAACCTTATCTTATTTCGGTTAATGACGCTCTCGGATCAGTATGTAAACCAAGATGAGGAGCAAGCCATGGTTACTGCCCTGTGTGAGGATGGATGAAAGCGCACAATCGGGCAGAGAAGCCATTAATACCTAATTAAAAGCAAAATACTGTGGATACTGAAAACCTAAATAAAAACAAAATGCTGGAAAAACTTAGGCCTGGCAGCATCTGTGGAGAGAGAAACATTTCAAATTTTGGCTCCCACCAAATTAGATCATTGAGAAGAGGGGTGTGGTTCATCAAGAAAAAGGAGGGAAAATGCATTGGGATGTAATTGACTTCATGAGCCCCCTTCACTTCTAGGATGAGAGTAAAAGGAGATTATTGGCAGTGAAAAAAGGCTGGGAGTTACCTTTGCTATCCACAATGATCCTAGAATAATGGACAATTTTGGCAAAGTGTGTATATCAGTTAAATTTAATATGGTTGATTGATCGTGGTGCAAGTTATGTGTGATGCACATAAATCTTGGCTGCTAAACTTGTTTGCCCTGGAAAGAGATAAGGAGATTGGGATGGTCGAGTTGCCCATGCCAATGAAGTGAAATGTATTTTAACACCCTGAGATCATAGTGCCTGCTAAGTGTAATGATTTCTGCATGCACCTAGCACTTCCTGTGTTCATCGGTTGCATGCGTCAGTAAGGCTCCAAATATCATTAGTAATGTGCACATAAAGCTAGCCTACAACTCTTAAAGGGAGGTACATTGTAGCTGCGGTAGGTGTCATTCTGCAGCTGAATCTGCCCTAGGAAAGAAAAATCAATGGCAAGACTAGGGGAGAGAATGGACCCACCAGCTTTTTGGATATGACACAGAAGGACCAGTTGGAAAATGTGGCAAGGAAGCGAGGTGTCCTGAATTCACAGTAGGGGGTCAGGGAGGGGAGTGCAGTAGTGGTGGAGGCAGGAGGAGGAACGGTGTCACAGAGATCAATACCAAGGACCTGAAAGCACTACTAAAAGAAGTTTACTGATCCAATACACTGGTTCTTAAAATTCAAGAGGGTCCTTCAGGCTGGTTCAAAATGCAAGTCATTGATATGCAGTATGATGGCTGAGGTCATGGTGAGAACAGACCTGAAGCCTCATAAGACATTAGGAGCAGAATTAGGCCACTTGGTCCAACAAGTCTCCTCTGCCATTCAATCATGGCTGATATTTTTCTCATCCCCATTCTCCTGCCTTTTCCTCATAACCCCGATCCCCTTATTAATCAAGAACCTATCTATCTCTGTCTTAAAGCCACTCAATGACCTGGCCTCCACAGCCTTCTGCGGCAAAGAGTTCTACAGATTCACCACTCTGGCTGAAGAAATTCTGCCTCATCTCTGTTTTGAAGGATTGTCCCTTTAGTCTGAGGTTGTGCCCTCTGGTTCTAGTTTTTCCTACTAGTGGAAGCATCCTCTCCATGTCCACTCTATCAGGCCTCACTGTACCTCACAAGTTTCAATAAAATCCCCCCTACCCCCATCCTTCTAAATTCCCAACAAGTACAAACCCAGAGTCCTCAATTTTACTCATCCCCACTATGCACTTGATGTCACACAACACGGATCATCTTCCACACACAGCACAAAATTGTCTTAAGAGACAGCAACAATTTAGTTTTTGCAAGTAAGGATTATGCTGCTGTTACAACGTACAATTGTGAGATTGGATGTTAAGCATTTGTGGGCTGCAAACAGAGGCTTGTACCTGGATCCTGACATGAGACTTGAACCTCTCTGGCTTGTAGCCAGTTATAACCTTATTGGTGGCTCGTCATAAGCAGCTTCGTTCTACCCATTCGTCCTGATGAATTTTCTTTTGGTGGCAGGTGAAAACAGCTGGGGAAGGACAGGCACGTGGTCCACGTGGTCTTCCCACTGCACCTTTTTAACTCCATATTCTAAATGGTCAGCAGACAAAAAGGATTGAGTCACTGGTGTAGAATCACAAGCTGACCATGTGGTGGTGCTCTTGCTCCAGCACAATTAAACTTCAATTTTGCATAAAGTGCTGTGCTTCTTTTTCTCCACTGATGTTGCCATGGCATTGCAGGAGTGTGCTTTTCTTCAAATGCCATACAATTTGATTGTTTGCCTTTGAATGTTCAAAACAATTGAAATGTAAAAATCCCATGTGCCCTTCATCAATACCACTAATCATATCTCCCTAAACTTAACTAATCTGGAATGCAAGTTGCATTTAGGTTAATGCTGAATCAAAAAAATTGCACTGTTTATTAATGCTAAGTTACAAGGTTAAGCTAGAAATTTGCACCTAGAACTTTCACATGCTTTCTCCTGATATTCTGAAAGATTGGTAGAAACCTTGTATTTGAAAATCACACAGTTTCTGTTATACTGTTTGGGGTGGCACAGTGGTACAGTGATTGGTTAGCTCTGCTACCTCCCAGCACCAGGGACCCAGGTTTGATTCCATCCTTGGGTAACTGTGCAGAATCTGCACGTTCTCCCCATGTCTGTCTGGGTTTCCTTCAGGTGCTTCGTTTCCTCCCTCAGTCTGAAAGATGTGCACGTTAGGTGGATTAGCACAGCTAAATAGCCCCTTAACGTCCAATGATGTGTACAGATAGGGGGATTAGCGTGGTTATGGGGATGGGATGGGCCCAAGTACTATGCTGTGTTGGAGAGTCTGTGCAGACTCGATGGGTCAAATGGCCTCGTGCACTGTAGGTATTCAATGATACTCATTCGTGTAGTGATTTGTTATACCTTATGTTGTCATCCTAATTATTTCAACTGGGTTTGAACTTTATGACAAAAAAATTACACAAAAACCTACAGGCTATAACTAGTTTCCTTTAACTGCCAACTAAGAATCGAATATTGGTAAGTAAATTTTAAAAAGTTTAATCAGAAAAGTCTAAACATGAAATGTTAATTTCTCCATTGTAAGTACAAATGCTGACCAATTGGCTGAGTAATTGAGAAGATTTTAGGAATAAACAATAAGATTCAGTAAGAGGTGTTAGAACTGCATGCACTGTTACACCATGGATTCCATTATTCTCCTTCTAGACTCCCTCTGCTGGTACATTACATGGGTATGGTAGGTTTAAGTGGGCAAAATGCACAAAGCAATTTTCAATACACTACATCCCTTTTCCTCTTAATAATTTAGAGGCACAGCATGTTTCAATGGATTGTTTGCAAATGTGTAAAATATAAACATAAGCAAAATTTGGACATGCTATATTAGTTTAACAACACACTCAGTCATATACAATGAGATGAAAGACTTGTTCACTAGCTGAAAAGAATTCACTTTGTAACATAATCACTTAAACATGGTGAATTTTTCCTCTCAAGTAAGAAGTCTCACAACACCAGGTTAAAGTCCAATAGGTTTATTTGGAATCATGAGCTTTCGGAGCACTGCTCCTTCATCAGGTGAGTGGAGAGATAGGTTCACAAACATGGCATATATAGACACAGACAGAATTGCCAGATAATGGTTAGAATTGTCTTTACAGGTACAGACAATGTGAGTGGAGAGAGGGCTAATCACAGGCCAAAGAAGTGTGAATTGTTTCAAGTCTAGTAAGGTATTGTTTAAGTTGTCAGATACGGTTTCATTTGTGTTGTTCATCTGTGATGTTGATATCTAAGTTGGATTGAATGCTTACAAAAGGTGTTCTCGGTGTATTGAAGAATGACCCATTTTGTGTGACAATTGTGGACTGTGCTTAGCAGTGATCATTGATCTTTTTTGTGTTGGTCACAGCAAACAGCTGGATTCACAGGAGGTAGTTTGCTTTCCAATATGGCTGTCACCTGACACAAGCACTTTATCTCCAGGTTTTAGTGGCGTAGCTTTGAATTTCACAGCAGAACTTTCCCACTGTTCACGCCATTGGGATTTTCCCATCCCACTTCAGTGAACGAAGATGTGGCTGGCTGCCAAATTCTCTGATTGTGCTCCTTCTATCTTCAATTGTGTTTGCATGTATGTTTATCATTGGCTCTGTGTGCTAGCTCAGGAAGATATGTGCACATAGGATGCACAAAGATGAGTGTAGCTGGAGTCTTTCCTGATGTTAAGTGAGGAGTTGCTCTGTATTTGGGAAAAGAGCGAAACTGCCCTTGCTTCCATGACTTTCTCTCAGCTGTATCTGTACGTATAACTTTTTCAAGGCACACGGCTCTTGACTTGTCCATTAGTGCTCAGCAGTTGGGGTGTGATTTTTCAATGAGCAAAGCTCAGGTGATCTGCAAATTTACTGAACTCTTCGCTGTTGAATGGGGTTCTGTTGTCACTTTTCACCATATGAGAGATTCCAAACAAGGTGAAAATCTTGTCAAGCTGTTTTTCAATGGCTTCAACTTTGCATGGATCTGATGATCCTCCTTCCCCGCTGAACACATTCTGCATTCATTGAATAAGGACTTGTCTTTGTCCGAGGTAAGGTTACATTATCCATGACATTGAAGCATACATATAGACTTGTCTCAAGGTCACTTTCAGTGCGATTTACAGGCCTTCAAGTCTTGAATCGTGTGCTGAAACACCTCAGCCGCAGATTCCATAATTCATCCTCTGGTATCAAGAAAGCCAGATGCAAGTGGAGAATACAAAGACACCTCAATTGTTCTGCAAACTGAATTTGATAGGAGTCTGGATTAAAATAATTTAGTACCATTCACTTTCTCCTTGGTAACATCAATTGTTAGTGTCAAGAACCTTTTCCTGGTTTGATGACTGCATATCAACATTGATTCTAATCTGACCTTGCTCTTGAGTTTCTTAATGACTTGTAGTGGCATGGTGACACAGTGGTTTGTACTGTTGTCTCACAGTGCCAGGGACCCAGGTTCAGTGCCAGCCTCGGCCACTGTTTGTGTGGAGTTTGCACAGTCTCCCCATGTCTGTGTGGGTTTCCTCCAGGTGCTCCGGCTTCCTTCCACAGTCCAAATATGTGCAGGTTAAGTTGATTGGCCATGCTAAATTGACCCTAGTGTCAGGGAGTTTAGTCGGGTAAATGTGTGTGGTTATGGGAATAGGACCTGGGTGGGATTGTGGTCGGTGCAGACTCGATGGGCCGAATGGTCTGTTTCTGTACTGTAGGGATTCTATGATTGTGTGAGTGAGACCCAAGAGATAGGCTCATCCTCAACTTTCTCAGTGGTGTCAAAATCAAATAGGTGATGAAGTTTTTTCTCTATTTATTATCTGACGTATAGTGGTATTCATCTACAGTGAAGCGTGACTGGGGGGCACATTACGGTCTACATGCAGTTTGTATGAGACACCATTCAGTTTGCCAGTGCCTGTGAAGCAATCAACATACTATTCAATTGTGGTGGTCTGCTGTATCTTCCACAACCTCGCTATTGTGCAGCTGTGACCCGTTTGGAGGCCACCTCAAGAGTAACAGAAAGAGAAGACAGAGAAAGGGAGGAGACACCCCAGATCATTTTCACTCCAGATAGACTGTCATGAGATCTCACACTCATTCCACAGTAGGTTCATAGTTCCCCAGCCATCAATCCCTCTGTTACAATCATTACCACGTCCGCTGGGCCATCGACCTGATGGACAAGACACCAAGAAAAATTTTGTAACAACTTTATCCAACAACACTTCCAAGAATGCATACACAACACAACTATTCATCACTGTGCGTTTCCTTGATACCTGTCTTGTGAGTACCTTCTCCTGTCCCAGCACTATTCTAGTAACTGCAGTATGGCTAGTGGCAAACAGCTTCCTTTCACTTGGCTGAGTCTGCTGATGGCCTCAAAGGGGATCTCGAGCAGCTCTGGTATTAAAGACTCAGTTTCAGGATGCAGCGTTCCAGCATAGATGGGAAGCAGCCTGGGCTAGCTGGTTGATTGGGCAAGAGCAGGGGCACTGGTGGGCTAGCATTAGTGGGGAATATGAATGCTATCTTCCCGAGAAAGGACAACAAGGTTGTGAATTGTGGAGCTGCTGTTACTCCCCCGGGTCGATACATCAGCAGCCCTAATAAATTGTTGGTGGTCAGACTGCCATGAGAGCCTGAACACTGGTATCCACAGCCATGAAAGTGCTAGTTTTAACCTCTATGGAAGCTGCATGTATCTTTACACTTCATTCTGAGCTCCCACAGCTGCACTGAGGCATTGGCTGGCTCCTCACTGTGCTGCAATGGAAGCTGTGACATAGATCACCAGATGCTGCATCACAGCTGCACTAGAAAGGATTGGCCCCAAGCTCTGTGGGAAGCCCTGTGCTGATCTGCAGCGGGACTTCTTCAAGGTAATTTGCAGCGAAAACAGTCTCACCGGCAGGCTTGCCAATACCTAAGCATCTCTATGTGTGCATTCAACAATATTCCCCATCAAAATTGTTATCTGAGTCCTCTGCGGTCCTCTTTTTGGCCTGGTTGCTGCCCACACATTCCTAGTGACTGTTAATTCTATACTAACCTATAAGATATGTCCAGTGCCAGAGTCTGAAATGATGGCTGCAAGTGTCCACATCTGAAGCCTGGTGTTGCTCCTGCCCTTGGCAGAGCAGGTGGCAAATATGGGGTACCTGAGAGGAACATTATAGAAGGAGACATTAGGGATAAGTGAATTGTGGGTGTGCTGTTAAGTAAGAGGTCCATGGTTAAACTAACTGCAGGCTGCACTTCATATCTGATTGTAGAATGAAAATGAAGCGACATCTGAGAAGGGAGCATGGTGGGGACATACTGTTATCCTGAATAGTCTCTGTGTTGTCAAATGCAAGGACTCGGACACAGCCTCCACGTAATACAGAGCATCATCTCCTTCAAAGGGCTCAAGAGAGCCAAGCATGCCTGTCATCCACATGTTCTGTACTCCTCCCTGTGATTATGTGCCACTAGTCCAGCAAATGAGAGAAGAGTGTCAATGAATGTGTTGCAGTGTGTTTTGGTAATGTGGCTGCTGTATCTGAATAGCTGAATGTATATGGAAGCAGCAGGAGGTAGATGTGAATCTGGCAGCATTAGTAAGTGCATGAAGATGAGATGGAGTCTTTCAGTGTTAGGATTGTATCCTGATTGCTACTGGATGTGTAATGGAGTTGTGATATATTGAGCACTATGAGGCTGGCGGTGCAATATGCAAGAATTATCCTTTGAAGTTCCATACACTTGAATGTAACCACAGATGTATGGTCATTGAACTGGTCTGGTTCTTGGGGCCTTCCCAATCACCTGCTCCCAGTTTCTTCTAAGGGTGTGCCTTGAGGACCTCCTGGCCCACTGTTGATAAATAGCATCTCTCTTCCTTTTTGACTGCTTTTGTGAAGGCTGCTAACACATAACTTGAGAAACTTCTCTCTGTTCTGTTCCCCCATACGTATCCTATATTTTCCACCAAAGACATTGTCAAAAAAGCTTCTGTCACATCACTGTAGTTCCCCTTTAAGAGGGACATGTTGCCTATAAGAGGTGCAGGCTAATATGCATTGGGCTAGCTACGCATATATCTGGGCCCCCTGCTTTTTTTTTTCAGCACAAAGTTGCTGCTTGCCTCGGTGTGAGCAAGCAAGGGATGATTGCATATCTCTGATTGCCAATGCCTGATGTCAGGCCCAATACATTTTTCCCACTAGTGTCTGGTTACAATACAGGATTAGATGAGGCCTAAATGTAGAGTGCCTGACAGCCTAGTCACGTAGTGAATATTGAACCTAAAGAAGCCCAAAGATGTGGAAAAAACCCACATTGTCGGAGAAAGGACCATTTTTGTGTGAGGCATCTGCGGCTGGGATCTGTCAGGCGGTTCCTTCCGGCATCTATTCTGACTGCACAGAACTGCACTAAACATGTTTCTCGTAATTCTGACCAGGCAGATTCAAGGGTGTAGTTCTTTACAATGTGCCTCAGGCAACTAACTAGTACCGACCATACTCATGGAAGAGTAGTCACACCATAATTTCGGTTATTCTTCTGATCTTAAAGCCTCTTGAAAATAATAAATTGAGAATCATTAAAAACAACAAAGGTTTTATTTGAAGGCTTAAAACCAGTAAGTGAAGAGACACGGTGCGGACGTAATTTTGGACAAAACTCCTGGAATGTGAACATAAAATGGAATGTCACATGAATACAAAAGTGACCAACGATATTGGAATTTAGCACAGAGAAGGTCAGTGAGTAATGGAGGTCAAACTCTATGGATCTTGTGATCTATACCAGTGAAATCTGCTGCTTGTTAAACTACCTCGAGTGCCTTGATTCAGGGAAGTGTTTCACATCATTTTCTTCAGTGTGGGGACGGTGCGATGAACTAATTACTCTTTGGTTATGCCTTTACTTATATTTAAATGCACGACATTTGAAAAGACACTGCAAATGTATAATTTACTTTCAAATTGCTTGAAAGAAATTTTGATCTACAGGTACAAAATAAATTAATTGGGTCAAATTTTGTCTTTAACAGACTGAGAGTGGAAGAACACATTGCAATTTGAAGTATGTCCCAAATCTGTTCATTGTGTGTAGAAATGAATGCTGGAATTACTGAAGTTGGAAGTTGAGCCTGCTATTCAACATAGTCTAAGTGTGTCGTTTATTAGTGAGTATACATTTAGCATGTTTTCCTGAAACTTAGCACAGTGATTGCATTTCCTCTCTCAGGAGGTCATAGGCTCAGACTTTACTCCAGAAATTCAGCATTCAAACTAATCTACACACCCCATTGCATTTCTGAGAGACTGCTGCATTGTTGATTGTGTTGTCTTTTCAGTGAGGTGTTAATATTCCATCTCAAATGGGCTTAAAAACCCCTGGTGCTAACTGAAAAGAATGGAGAGGAGTTTTCAAGTGTGCAGCACCACAACATTCACTGCTGAGTGTTAAATTCAGTATTGCACACCCCAGAAACTCCACGCTATGTGCTAATGCCACTACAACTTATTCTTCCTTCCCTTGGTGGCATGCTGATCGTAGCTACTACTTGATATAACACTAAGTCATAGAGATCTGAAGGTGTCAGACTCAACTCACAAGATGTGCAGAGGTAACTGATTTCAACCAGGGCAATACTTGCGTTCTATAATTGACCTCAGAACCCTGGAGTGAGGGAGGAAAGAATCTGCCGCATTTCCCATTCCTGATTCCAGTGGTCTTGCTGGAAAATACATGTAGGTACAGACACCATGCTGAGTTCAGCAGTGATATTGCTTGCTGGCAATCAATATCTAAGCTTACAGATGTCATTAGGCAAGTTAGTGAAGGGCTGCTGCTCTCTATGAAACACTAGCTCAGCAGGAACCAAAGAATTCGTGAGAGAAGGGGAGAAATCGTGAAATGGTTTTAAAGAATATAGAAGTAGTTAACCATTCATAGCAAAAAAACTTCATTTTTTTTTCCTGTCCTCTATATTTATAGTTAAATCTTGCCTTAATAAATCACTGAATAATAAATTTAATACGTATCACTAATAGATTTACTGAAAAATGTTTTATATATTATTTTAATCTAGTATTAGATTCTGTAGATGTCGTCTTCCATTTCTTTCATGCATGTTATTCTATGATTTAGTCATTTACCTTTACATATAAATACTTTTAATCTGTGGACCATACTGTCTTCCCTCTGTGCTGTGAATTTTTAATCTTTCTGTAAAACAATACCTACCAATGTGTAAAACATGCTTGAAGCATCATTCAAACAGTAAAACGTTTACATAAATGCTCAAGAATAGAAGATGCGAAGCCATGACAATTAATCCTGGCTATAACAAAACATATATAGTCAACACAAGTGCCTAATTACTTAATTCTCTAAATTATAGATACAGATATTTTCACAGACCAAAAATCAGCTGTATAAATTTAAATTTTACTGTTTTCCATTCTTGACATCCTTTTTCTTTTATCTTTGCTTCTCTTCGGTTGCTCTGTTGTAATTCTGACATCTAATCTCTATCTCAATTAGCTGCTGTCAGGGGCCTATTCCCCACTATCTAAAGAGCTTTTGCCCAAGAGATGCATTGACATCAGGAACAAGGTTAGCCTGTACATTATAAAGAGTTGGTCTCTCCATGTCCTGGACATTTGGTACTGGATATGGATAAACCTGCTTCCACTTACTTCCAGCTTTTGATACATTGCAACCGCCAGTCCTGGGAAATCTCATGGGCCATCAAAGATGTGGAAGTAATTTTGGACAAAACTCCTGGAATGTGAAAATAACATGGAATGTCACATGAATACAAAAGTGACCAGTGATATTGGAATTTAGTGCGGGGAAGGTCAGTGAGTAATGGGGGTCAAACTCTGTGGATCTTGTGATCTATACCAATGAAATCTGCTGCTTGTTAACTTACCTTGAGTACCGTGATTCAGAAAAGTGTTTTGCATTATTTCCTGCAGCGTAAGAGAAGTATGTGACCTCATTACTCTTCCTTTACTTTTTTTAAAGTTTTTTTTTGTAGGCTGCATTTCCAAAAGCAGAATCAGAATATTCTTCCTGTCCACTTGATTAGGATGGCAATTATCAATGCATCATTACATGCCCCCTGGACAAAATATGCTGGGTTCATGTCATTTGACCTGAGACTTCAATGCCACAAAGTATATAGTCAAGGCGTTTGAAGTGCAGATCAGTTCAGCAGTGACCTGAAAAGACAACAGTTCAACTCGTTGTCAAAGTTTGCACTCTGGGTCCGTACATTTCAAGTAGCAACAATGGCACTATGTTTTCTGTGGAGTGCGGCCAACAGTTATAAGTCTGACAACACCAGGTTTTAGTCCAACCTATTTATTTGATAATATACTCACAAGCTTTCGGGGTTAGCCCCTTCGTCAGGTGAATGGAGAGTTCTCTCCATTCACCTGACGAAGGGGCTAACCCCAAAAGCTTGTGAGTATATTATCAAATAAATAGGTTGGGCTAAAACCTGGTGTTGTCAGACTTTTTACTGTGTTTACGCCAGTCCAACGCCGGCATACCCACATCATGCCAACAGTTATGCCAGAGTTGTGCCTGCCAGTGCTGACACTGATGCAAAGGCCTAAGAAATCAACAGGGCTGATTTTCGGGCACAATACGGATTACGATGCACAGTTACCCTGCACCCAGTGGAGATTATGCTGGCACTATGCATCACCATCATTATGGTGTGCAGCTCAGTGCTAATTGCACTCTAAACTGTCCGCCCACTCAGCAGGGACCCCAGCTGAATGCCCAGCCAGCATAAATTGAAATCAACCTGCACCCCTCACTGGGGAGGTGCGTTCTGGCTGTAGCAGGTGATGAAGCTGTCTCCAAAAGTGTTTCTCAGGGGGAGAAAAAGTACCAACAAAACAGTAAGTCAGATAGAAGGCTTCTCTGCTGGAAGCCTTAGTCCAGAGATTGAAAGGAGAAGAGAAATGATGCTTCCACATGGGGCCAAGATGCCTTCAAGCCCACCTTGCAAAGGAAATGGAAGCAGATGGCAGCAGAAGTCACTTCAGGAAGTTTGGCCCTTAAGGCCTGAATGCAGTATCACACGTTGTTCAATGACCTCACATGAGTGGTCAAGATCATCTTCAAATGCCACCTCCTACCCACCACACCACCCATCTCATGCACTGCTCAATGTACCACTGCCTCCATTGCTCACCCCTTGAGCAGTTTCTAACAATCTGGGCCTAACGTTCACATGACCCAATTCTCCCTCACACATTTACCACTGCTGCAAGCCTCACACCCACATGTTGTAGCTTCCACAAACTTACAGCTATTCAGTTAAAACCCAAAACACATTGCAACACACTCATTGACACGGCTTCCTCTCTCTTGCAGGACATGTTGGTGCACAACAGAGGGGATCAACAGAGAACCAACAAGGTCAAGCACCTCCTGAGCCCCTGGAAGAGGCAAAGTTGTGAATTATAGTGATGAAGGGCTGAATATTATGGTGTGTTTTGGTGGGTGGGGCAGGTCCCAACTCCCATCCCTACAGTTACCTTGTGTTGTGTAACCATCCACTTAATTGGCCATGTGGGTTTGCAGCACACAACTACACTGGATTGTCATTTTCCCCACCGAATCAGGTTTGACAGTCGGTGACCCTGAAGGAGGTCACGGCCATTAACTTAAAGGGACACCTGGCACAGGACAATATCGGGTATCTCTGTGACTTACTGGTGTGGGAGGGAAAAAGGAAGTAGTTTCTGGATCCTGCAAGATTGACAAACATTGGCTGAAGTAAATATTATTAAACTGAATAACATTTGAAATTTTACAGAGAGTTAGAATTAAGTGTTTTGGCAGGGAACACACATGACATGTATTCTGATCATCCGTATAATGTCAACATCAGAATATTGAGCAGCTGAATTAAAAAAAAAGAAGAAAACACTTATGGATACCAGCTGAGATACTGCCACAGTGTGGACTTGAAAGGATGGTAAAGAAAAGAAGGATTAGTACATGGTGAATTGAAGCAAGCAGCTGCTCCCAGATCAGGGGGAAAGGATATCATGTGCTGAATCTTCCCAGTGCCATGGAGACAGCTTTGAGGCGAGGTGGGGGGGGTGGGTGCTGGGAATAAAGTTGGAAAACTTGTGCATATGGTCAGTTCCATGTATGTTCATGTGCCGACACTCATCTGACAAAGGAGCAGCACTCCGAAAGCTAGTGGCACTTACTACCAAATAAACCTTTAACCTGGTGTTGTGAGACTTCCGACTGATCTTGCCAAAGCCAGAGTTGACGTGGTAATGGCTACTCCCCGGCAGCAGCAGAAACCAGTTAAGCCATAGGTGGGATCAGCTGGGGCAAGTTGCTGAAATTGCCTGGATCCTCTCAGTGTTAGACCAGTTACCCCTCTTCTCCACTGAGACTGACAGTAACTCAGGGTGGCTTCTCGGTGATAGGCAGTATGCCCACAAACATTTGAATACTTTGCTAAAATGCCAAAAGCCACAGCATTAACCATATCCTTTCCTGTGGAAAGGTTAATCTCCAAATTGACCCTCTGAGCTATAGTCACACTTCAAATATTAATCAGGCTCTTGAGGTGTCCATGTCCTCCCATAGCTGCTTCTGCAGCACCTATTTCTGCCGACGGGATTGCTGTACATTGAGTGCTGAATCTTCTCTTTTGAGACTACTGCCTCTTTTAGTTGGCCCTGTCCTGGGATAGGCCCCCAACTACACCAAAACACAATATAATATTCAGCCCTTCATCACTGCTGGCTCTATAATTCACATCACTTCAACGTCACTGAGAGAAATCTCTAGTCCAAAAGTCTAAATGTAGTATGCCCATCACAGTGCAGTATGACTACCACTGTGTTAGGATACTTAATAGTATGATAGCACATCAACTTTTGCTGTGGCTGAGATCAGATAACTCTAACTTGGTCATTTCTGGATCTGTGTTTTTATTTTCCTTATTCTCCCTAGGAAGGCACAAACTTCACACTGCTTCACGGTACAGCTGGAAGAACCATTTTCGGTACACCTATATCATTGTGGAAAAATCAGGAGAACTGGATCACTTGATACACAGTGACCCCAGGATAAACCAAGACATTGCGTTATGACTGTATTCTCAGTTTTTTAGATGCTGCTGTACTGTTCAAAGGGTTAATTATGTGGAATTGACCCCTGAAACTGACCTGAAATTGTCAGGCATATCAATGAAAAGGGGAAACTGCAACTTTAAAGCTGCATATTGAAGTAAATATGAAAGCTGGTATTCTCTCATAACCTAAATTCCATTGCTGAAATATGATCATGCAATCCCATGGAGCATGAACATGGTTACATGAGGATGCTGGTAATCTATCTGTTCCTTGTTCACATGGCGTTCACACTGGTGGTCTGTCAAGATCTGAAAGAAAATAAAGGAATGCAGAATGTGCTGAAAGATTGTATTGTACACAGTGAGTAAAAGGTTACAGAAGTTAGGTCAGTCTGAACCAGGCTCCACTGGAGTAAATTATTCATGGTGTATAAACCCTTATGGACATCTATAATCGGTGAAATTGAGAGAAGGTTGGTTTTTCCTTTATTATTCTTGCTTTCACTACGCATCGGTAACTCCTTAAAGACCTCTGTAAGAAGGTGATCCTGTCCGGTGTCTACTGAAATTTCAGGTGAATTACATACTCCACTGTAACCACATGGTGCAATGTCTGAATAGCTAGAGTTTCAATTTCTTTCATCCGTGAAAATTAAGGTTTTATTAAAAACCAAGACTATTGTTTTTTTAACTAACATTCAGATTATAGATTCAAGTTTTGCCCATCTCGACTTCTGTGTGAATGTTTCAAATGTCACAAACTTATGAGTTGTGTGAATGTGTGTGTTGGGGGTGGGGGGTGGGAATGGGGTGCTGAAGGGATCGGAGCTTCTCTATTGTATAGCTTACTTGAGTTGAAGTCGGTAAAAGGTTAAATGATGAGAGCATGCCAGCTGCAAAGGCATGCAGGCATCTATAAAAAGCTAGAGATGTGTTTTGATCCAACATTAAGATAAAAATGAGTGCCAATCAGTAAGGGATAGCTCTAACAGTGTGGATAAAATACAGCATGTTTCTCAACTAAGCTATTTTGTTTATTAGTGGAGTGAAATTTTCACTTAAGGCCGTATTATTAAATTTAATAATCTACAAGATCCTTTGGATTGTTTGCATTTTTGCAGGTAAACTAGACTTATAGCTCCTGTACCATCATCAAACTTGTAACAGTTTGTGGACTCCCAACCTCTCTTCCCCAACCTTAGATCATATAGGTAATAAAAAGGCAAGATTTTTTAAATTCATTCTCAGGATGTGGGTGTTGCTGTCAAGCCTGGTGTTTATTGTCCAGCTTTCATTGCCCTTGAGAAGGTGGGGGTGAGCCTTCCACTTGAACATCTTGTCAATGTATTGAGGGTATTCCCATTATAATTGGTCATTTAGGTATGGCGTGGCACCACTAATATCACAGATATAGTCGAACATCAGTTAAATGATGAGCTTTATGGTTGAATCTAATATTTCAAGAATTGATTCTCTCCCACTTTCCTGAGATAGTTAACATGAATAGAAAGACAGAAACATTGGACTTTCAAAAAACTACTGCAAGTCAAAATTAGGAAGTTAGTTCCATTAAGGATCTTGCAGTAGGAATTCAACTACCTTGTTTGATATTAAGTAAGACAGACCAGAGCACCCCAGGTTCTTCTGCAATCTATGGTGAGTTAGATAGTATTAGCATGGCAGTAGGGACTCGACATAGACTTCTGAAACACTGGGTGAGTAAAGGATAAAATTAACCCCCAAAGCGCCACTCTGGACATGTGCACAAGTATGGTTGGGTATGCTTATGTCTGCACACCCATTTGTGAATGTATATACACATGTGGTTCTGCAAATTATGTACGCGTATCCATGTGCGTTTCTATCCATGTACGTGTATGGATGATTGGGTGTTTCTGCATGTGTGTGTGTTTGTATGTGTATGTGCACGTAGCCATCAATGAGACCAGGATTGTGCTCAGCTACCACATAGTGCCAGTGGATACTCACTGTCCATCTTCATAGATGAAGGATTCTTATTAAGGCAAGGTAGGAGGGGGCTACTGTGTTCTGTGAATGACAAAATACCATAGAGAAAAAATCCCTCAATTCAGCTACATAGAGATAATGCACCAGATTGTATACCAGTGAACTCTACCCCTAGTCTGATGAGAGTACCTGGGGTCCATCTAGTGTCTAGTTATTAGCATGCATTAGCAGGCATTTGTGGAAAAGAAGGTGTATCTGGCCACCCACAACGTGAAATGCAAGCTGCTTGATAGCTAATCATGCCACTGGCATGGATGACTTTTACTCTCTTGCCCAAGTAGTCCTTGAGTTATTATCACTCATATTTCAGGCTTTGTCAAAGAAACCCATGCCAGGATCCAAACCTAGACTTCCCCAAGTTCGTCTCACTTTGACTGAATCAAAGATCTATGTGTTAGATTCAACCTCGGTGTCCGTATTATGGAGCTGAAGGAATTACCATACTGAGAGATCCCTCCTCATGGCCTTATCATCTCTGACATGTTGGGCTATCTGACATTCACATGATGAATTAATGTTGAGCAGGGAAACGCAAATGTTTTCACTAAGACAGTAACACCAATGGATATTAAAATCCCAGGCTGAATACTCACTAATGACATGCAACCCTTCATTATTTTTAAAATAAGTCAACATTTTATTTGTAGACTTCATCACTAATTATTCATTAACATGGTTGGATTTTCTCCCAATACAGGAATGGTGTCTCCTACAATGAAAGCCACACAACAGTCTTAAAGATAAAAGTGAGTATGATATTTATTGTACCTTTGTACTATCGCTAAGTCTAAGTTCAGCTGCTGTTTAAATGCTGTGCAAGTAAATCATGTAACAAGTCTAAAGATGCCTCATGCGCTTGAAAGTTATTTGTGAAGCACCTGGTACACATCATAATCAGGGTAAGATTAATGTTAATGTCAGGCTTATTATTAAGATCCTGTATTTGTCCCCACTCACATATTTTAATACAATGCTTTGCATATTCAGTCCAAACATTTGATTCTCTGGTTTGTTTTCTAAAATAGGAATTAAAGATGTTTGACTATATTTGTGATATTAGCATTCATATACTGCTTACTTGCCATGTTCTGTGCAGTGTTTTGAATAATATTAGCATATAATTCTCGCAAGCTAAGACTGCTATTTGATATTTGTATGTGGAAAGAACTGTTAGAAATTGTTATGCACAACAATGATTTGAAGAAATAAGCCTTTGCTACAGTTACAAAGCCATTGTAAAAAATGACTATGAATTTACTGACTGGAAATCACTAACTAATTTTTTTAAAAGGACTAAAATGGCAAGCTGTTAAGATGGCCACTGAAGATTAGATGATTTTTGTCATTTCTGCTGACTCAGAGTTATCTCAAGTCTCTGGAAAGTTCTGAATGAAATTACTTTGAATGGGATGACCTCCCTTGAATGGACATTGTGAGACAAAACCATCCAGGGAATTCAACTCTTCTCTTGTTTGTGGACTTAGCAAAACTCAGAATCTAGGGACTCTATTGTCTCCAAATTAAAGTTTTAAAAGAGAAAGGTGTAGAGTAAACAGTTCATCATAAGTTGATGTGAAAAGCTACTATCCATCCCTCCTCATGTTGGAAGCAATGGCTTCTAACTTTGAATCATTAAAGGAGACAATGGAAATATTGGTGAGGTGGTTGCCTGATCGAAACTGACTTCAGATCACAAATCTTTCACCCCAAGAGCCATAGGAAACAAGTCAGTCTGGAAATGAACAGCACAGAAGATCCCTGTGCTGGTCTCCCACTTCCTCTCAATCTAGTTCACAAACTTTACTCTTGTCTGCTTTTTTTAACTATCTACGTACCACAGGCAAAAATATTTTTCATGAACCCATCCCAGCAACTTTTATCTGCAGAAGAACAGATAAATAGTCAGTCTGTATCTTTAAACCATCTCGGTGCTAAAAACAGAATGGCCACAGACTGGATCCATCTAAGTGACCTACTTACAAAATCCTGTATAACATTAATCATTATTGGACTTTGAAATTATTCCCTTTACTTATCCTCACACTTTGTAAACTATTATTTGGTGTGTGTGCTTGTGTAAGTACGTGTACATGTGCACTTGTGCCCACTCACCCATGGGCCAATTGAGGCCTTCAAGTCAACTGATGGTCACTTAACAGCTCTCTCCCACTGATCCTGGGATTTTATGTAGGAGAAGCTACTGCTAAATCTTCTAGTCAGGGGAAATTTGATGGACAGGGCTGGGGGTATGCTTCCTTTTGTCCTGGACTCTTGTGCCCATTAAAATCCACCCCCTCACAAAGATTTCTCCTTCCCCCACTCTTCCCTCATTATCCCAGCCCCACCTTTCTGGTGCGTGTCAGCCAGACCTGGACTTACCTTAAAATCCAAACTCCACTTCCAGGTCTCCTCGTCTGGACTGCCTGTAGCTCCAGCAGAGGCTACTTCTCCCTATGGTAATACTGGATCAAGAGATCTGTCAGCTTCATGGCCTTCTTCATGGATGGGGTTGCAAGAGTGGCCTTGAACCAATTAAAAGCTTGATAGCCATTAATTGGATGTGGGGCAAGCTACTGACTTGCTACTGACTTTCACTTTGGATATTGATGCAGACCCTGCCCCCCATGTAAAATTCAGCACGGAATCCTCCTCAGCACATAATATGATTATAAAGTGAATGCTTTATTCAGTGCATTAGAGTCAAAACGTTTCAGTGTTCTATCATACTTGTAGATAAGCTGGTAAAAAAAAACACATTTTGTCAAGTTAGAGCGGCACAGTAGTTTGCACTGCTGCCTCACAGCACCAGGAACCCAGGTTCAATTCCAGTCTTGGGTGACTGTCTGTCTGTATGGAGTTTGAATGTTCTCCCTGTGTTACATAATTTCCTCCGGGTGCTCCAGTTTCCTCCCAGAGCCCAAAAATATGCAGGTTAGGTAGATTGGCCATGCTAAATTACCTGTTAGTGTCCCAAGAAATGTAGGTCAGATGGATTAGCCATGGTCAATGTGTAGGGCTACAGGGATAGGGCAGGGGCAAGGGCCTAGGTAAAGTACTCTGTCAGAGAGAGTCAACACAGTTATAAGTCTCACAACACCAGGTTAAAGTCCAACAGGTTTATTTGTAGCAAACACCACTAGCTTTCGGAACTGACTGTTCCTTCGTTAGGTGAGTGGGAGTTCAGAACTCCCACCAACCTGACGAAGGAACAACGAGTTCCGAAAGCTAGTGACGTTTGCTACAAACTTGTTGGACTTTAACCTGGTGTTGTGAGACTTCTTACAGTGTTTACCCCAATCCAACGCCAGCATCTCCACAACAGAGAGAGTCGATGCAGACTCGACGAACCATGACTCATAGTGCCAGATTCTCCAGCCTGTGGAAGCAACTACTCAGCATTTCTCATTGATGCAGCACAGACACAAACATGAGAAATTAGAGCATATCTGTCCATATTTATCTGGAAACCCTTGGCTCCAATCTCCTGTAGGTACTAATCCAGCTTCATTTCTCTCTCTCCACAGATGCTGCCAGACCTGGTGAGTATTTCCAGCACTTTGTTTTTATTTCAGATTCCCAGCATCTGCAGTGTTTTGCTTTTATTTATCCAGCTGTTGTTTAAAGACATTAATAGATATTGCCGCAATTGCGTTGACTGGATGCCTCCATTGCACAATATAATGAAACTGCCAACAATATTCAGTCTGTTACTCTGATTAATAACAAGAAACTTGGGAAATTTTGAAGCGATGCAGCTGACATTTTGATGCTCATTTTTTCTGAGAGCGTAAAATTAAGAAAAACAGACGGAAATTAAAAACTGAACCAAGGTTCATCTCCTCTGATGTCTTCCCTGGGGGTTGAGCATCCTGATTTTTCCCACTGTTGGTCTTCACTTTGTGCAGGTCTGTCATAACTCAGAAAGCCTTAACTTTTATTTACTCACCTGTTTGTATCTTTCATGTCAACACCCACGTTACTCACTAATGTTTCTTCTATAATCCATCCCTTGACCCCACGTTGCCGTGTAGACTTAAGTCAATCTACAGCACAAAATATAGCCACTTAACACCAATCAACCCTTGGTCCCTGCGTTTATCCCATAATGATACTACATATGTATTCTTATTATAATTCACTTATATTTTAAGCAATGAGAATCTTGTTGTTAACTCCGCTCACTTCATTCAAATTATATTACAGTAACACATTTAGTTGACTGTTTTTCAAGATAACTTTCAAATATTTTCCAGAGGTAAACCCAACCATGCTGAACAAAACTGTAAGCACCAGAATTCTAGGTAGCATATTATATGTTGCAGTACCTGCTTCTTGCAATGTCATACCAACATCAAAATCATAGCAAGCAAGAGCTTCCACATACAACACCAAAGAGCAATAAGGCAGGAATTCATCCTCTTGCTTCTGCCAAATACTGGGTTCTAACTTACAGCCCTGCTTTGAGGATGAGCATGGTTTTGTCAGAGGGAGGTTGTGTTTAACACATTTGATAGAATTTTTCAAATCAGTGAATGGGTGTGTGGACGAGGAAAGTGCAGTTGATGCAGTTTACAACGATTTCAGCAAAGCCTTTGACAAAGTCCCACATGGGAGACTGATTCAGAAGGTTGAAGCACATGGAATGCAGGGAAACGTGACAAGATGTATCAGAAACTGGCTTAGTAATCGGACACAAAGGGTGGTGGTAGAAGATTGTTTAAGTGATAGGAGGCTGGTGTCAGTAACGTACCACAAGGTTCAGTGCTGCATCCTTTAATGTTTGTTATATACGTAAATGGTATAGATGAGAATGTTGGGGGGAATAACAGGTAAGTTTGCAGATGACACCAAGATTGGTAGGGTGGTTAATAGTGAAGAAGAAGGTCATAGGTTACAGGAAGATATAGACGAGCCGGTCAAATGGGCAAAGTAGCGACAGATGATATTTAACCTTGATAAATACAAAGTGATGCACTTTGGAAGAAATAACGACAAGGGGGTATTTAATGAATGGCAGGACTTGAGGAAACTCAGAGGAACTGATGGTTCCTGGGGTGTTTATTCACAGATCCCTGAAGGTGAATGGGATAGTTAAGAAGGCATATGGCATACTTGCTTTTATCAGTCGTGGCAAAAAGTATAAAAGCAAGGAGGTAATGTTAGAGCTGTACAAAACATTGGTTAGGCCACAACTGGAGTACTGCATGTAGTTCTGGTCACCTCACTATAGGAGGGATGTGATTGCCCTAGACAGAGGATATTCACCAGGATGTTGCCGGGGATGGAGCACTTGACCTATAAGGGGAGACTAGCTAAGCTTGGATTGTTTGCTTTAGAGAAGAGAAGGCTAGGGGGACATGACTGATGTGTGTAAGATTATGAGGGGTATGGATTGGGTGAATAGGAAGTAACGATTCTCCTTGGTTGAGGGGTCAAACATAAGGGGCATAGTTTTAGGGCGAGAAGCAGGAGATTCAGAGGGGATTTGAGTAAAAACAATCACTCAGAGGGTGGTGAGAATCTGGAATGCACTGCTTGGGAAGGTCGTGGAGGCTGGAAGCCTTACAATTTTCGAAAAGTATTTGGATGAGCATTTGAATATCATAAAACACAAGGATATGAGATAAGTGCTGGAAAATGGGAATAGTGCAGCTTTAATGGTAGTTATTGTTGGTGCAGACTCAATGGGCCAAAGGACCTTCTCTGTGCTCTATGCTTGTAATAGATGATCAGGTCAGAGAGAGTTTCACAGAGGTTTTAACATGGAATGTAGAATCTCACTGTTGTAACCAGCATAGAGCAGACTTGGGACAGAATAGACCTTTATCAGAAAAATATATCGGAGAATGTTATGTGTGCTGTGCTGAGGGATTGAAACCCTTTGAGGGATTTAGCTCTTTGTATGTCTCCCATGTTGGTTTCATGTCAATTGTGCCTTTCGTTTTATATTCAGCAGTATTCAAGCTTCAGGGTTGCCTAATTTGTTTGCATGCTGAAAGTAATAGATTTCAATCAGAAATCCCACATATGTTCTCACTACATTTGTATGAACATAGCATGACTGAAGTTCTATGTAATTTCCAGAGGAACTGAATTATGTGGGTTTGATTGTTAATTTAAAGTGTTTCTATGACCTCACTAGAATAGAATGCAGAACCAAAGGGATGATAATATCAGATATTGTATCGGTCTATAAAACTACCTACAAAATATTGGGCAACTTTTGATTTTTTGATTTTGATTTATTATTGTCACATGTATTAACATACAGTGAAAGGTATTGTTTCTTGCGTGCCATACAGACAAAACATACCGTTCATAGAGAAGGAAGTGAGAGAGTGCAGGATGTTGAGTTACAGTCATAGCTAGAGTGTAGAGAAAGATCAACTGAATGCAAGATAAGTCCATTCAAAAGTCTGACAACAGCAGGGAAGAAGCTGTTCTTGAGTCGGTTGGTACATGCCCTCAGACTTTTGTATCTTTTTCCTGAAGGAAGAAGGTGGAAGAGAGAATGTGGGGTCCTTAATTATGCTGGCTGCTTTGCCAAGGCAGCGGGAAGTGTAGACAGAGTCAATGGATAGGAGGCTGGTTTGCGTGATGGATTGGGCTACATTCATAACTTTTTGTAGTTCCTTAAGGTCTTGGGCAGAGCAAGAGCCATATCAAACTGTGATACAACCAGAAAGAATGTTTTTTATGGTGCATCTGTAAAAGTTGGAGAGAGTTGTAGCTGACATGCCAAATTTCCTTGGTCTTCTGAGAAAGTAGAGGCATTCTTAACTATAGTGTCGGCATGGCATACCAGGACAGATTGTTGGTGATCTGGACACATAAAAACTTGAAGCTCTCGATTTTAGGAAATTCAAGTATTGATTACTGTTAGCTGGATTGCTAACTTGACTTCATACTTCATGAAATGAAGTTATACTTCAAGTTATAAGACCATGAGATATAGGAGAAAATGAGGTCATTCAGCCTATTGAGTCTGCCCCGCCATTCAATAATGGCTGATTAGATTCTTAATCCCATTCTCTTACTTTTTCCCCTTAACTTCTGATCCCCTCACCATCAGGAACCTCTCTATCTCTGTCTTAAATACACTCAATGATCTGGCCTCCCTAGCCTTCTGTAGCAATTAATCAATGACCCACTAGCTGAAGAAATTCCTCCTCATCTCAGTTCTAAATAGTCATCCCTTTATTCTGAGGCTGTGCCCTCAAAATCTAGTTCCTTCTTCTAATGGAAATATCTTCCCCACATTGTATGAATATAAGCAACAAGTATATTGCAAAACTGTCTTTTTAAGTTCATTCTGTTTATGCTGAAGAGCACAAAGGAAAATCTAAACTTGGAAATACCAGTTGGTAATTACCTTAAAGTCAGCTAATTGTTCTGGCATTTCTACAATATACTTACAAAACCACACAGTTTGGAATCATCACAAACTCATGTTAATATCAGAGATACTAGACCATGAATAGAAATTTTAGTGGCTGGAGCTGGGAGCAGGAATTTGTAGGTTTCCACACAATTTAAGTTCCACCAACAATCCTGATTGGAGAAGAGCAGATGAATATTCTGCCTGTTTTTTAAGAAATTCTGCCAAGTACATCCCTCTATAGGTTCAACTGGGAGAAAAGTTGAGTCAACAAAAGAAAGCAATCCCAAAGAGATTGATAACATTTGTAAACATGGTCATTTGCTCCCTCGGAAACATTTTGCTAATTTCTGCCTTCCTGGGCCTCCTTTGATGTGTCAGAATAGCAAGATGCCTGAGGTCAGTCAAAGCGAGCATCTCCAATGTTCCTTATGGGTGCAGGTTACCAGTCTTGAGTGGTGGAATGGCGCTGTTCCCACAATATGGGATAGAGCCTGTGACTTCATGTGCAGATGTGAGTTTTCCTTCACCCACCTACATTTGCTGTAGCAGGCCCCCTGAAATTCCAGGCCTCATGTGGAGCAGCATTAAGAAAATGGCAGCTCTTTGATGCTTAGGAGATAAAGACAGTTTGGAACTGAACTGAAAGTATTTTAAAATCCCACTTTGTACTGTGTTTGTGCTGGATGAATTAGTTCCCATGGAGGTGGCAGCCACACTTTCACCCCACAACATTAGTATAAAAACAGTTCACTTTCTTTTACCTTTTCTGCCAATTGCTCTTTCTCTGGTTTCCTGCAATTTTTCTCCATTTCTCCCTCCTACTCCCTCCTAAGGTTGAAATGATTCTAGTTTGCGCCTTCACAGAGCTTCCCAGTATGAACAATGACCTGTAATTATAGTGAGACCTTAATAGTGCACCGAGCTTGGGCCAATCCCAATTTCCAACAAGTCAAGCCACCCCAATTCTGTGAGAAAGGACAATTGGAGCATTTGCAGTCAGACTTGTTTATCAGTTATTCAGTAAGCCAAGAGTTTTGAGATCTGCATAATTTTTGCTGAAAACTAAGCAGCTTTCATTATAAATGTGCTGAATTATCCAAAAGTTCTTCCGTTCTGAAATTAAATTCCTCATTATTCACTGTACATTTTACTGAAATAGCTGCTTGTTAAACAGATTTGCTGCTACTCGGCATGCATGATTTTCACCTAGCTGTCTCACACCTTCCTGCATTTCTTGTTCCTATTGGAGCTGAGCCTGATCTGATATTTAAGATACTATTTTCAGCCTCTGTTCCTGTTTGTCCAAGCACAGCAGCTATGGTAAAGATTAAATTTCTGCTGCTGGGTATTGGCAGAGATGATGAGCTTGATGCCTGTGAAAAGTGATCACTCAGAGATCTTTACTGAGCCGTAATGTCAACTGCACATCTGGAAGCTAAAATCCTATTGCTACACACAAAGATGTGGAAGGATATGCACAGTCTGCCCTTAGTCTGTGGCCAGACCTATTGACTTGAGTGATATCTCGAGGAGGAGCACTTGTAGAAGTAGTTAGCATCTACCACAGCTTGACTTGTTCCTGTGACCCACAGAGGAATGCACCCCCCCCCCCACCCCATAAACCTTAACCTTTCCATTACCATCTCCTCCTCAAAACTCACTTTTCACCAAGCTTTTGGTCATGCCTCTTTCTTGGGTTGGGCATCCACTTTTTAAACTTCTATTATTCACTTCTAGGTCTCTTTCTATACTAAAAGTACTAAATCAATTATTGTTGTTGTTATTACTACATGATGACCCTAACAAGCAGATCACTGTTGTCTTTGGTCATACTCAGCTTCAGGGATTCTGTCCTACTTGACATATACTACCAGGGTGACATTGGCTTTTACCCTGATGTTTTTGCATCAGAACAAAGTACAAGTTAAAAGATGACAATTCTGACAAAAGAAAATCATTTGTTAGGAGCAAGGCAAGAACACATCTAGTGTTTCATTGAGAAAAGTTAATGCAGAAATGCACACTACTCAGAAAGAAAACCAGATGACATAAATGAGTTCAGCTGACTCCTGCCTACAGGAATTTCAGTAATAAAATCCCATCTTACTTTTGGACAGTGAAATCATCCACTTCCAACCGTAATAACTTAATGAATTGCCACTGCATATGTATAGACATTAGATTAGGGCCGATAGGTGGCAGATGAAGCTCATGCAGCAAAGTGTGAGGTAATGTATTTTAATAGAAAAGATATGGAGAGACAGTATAAAATAAGGGGTAAAATTCTCAAGTGCATGCAGGAGCAGAGGAACGTTGGTGTATATGTGAATAGATCATTGAAGGTGGCAGGACACCTTTAATTCTGGAAAGCCGTTAACAAAGCATATCATATTCTGGGTTTTATTGATAGGGGCATAGAATGCAAGAACAAGGAGGCTATGCTGAACTTATACAAGCCACCAGTTAGACCTCAGCTGGAATATTGTGTACAGTTCTAGGCACCACACCATAGGAAGGTTATGAACACATTGGAGAGAGTTCAAATGAAGTTTACAAGGATTGTTCCAGGAATAAAAACTTCAGTTATGAGAATTGATTGGAGAGGCTGGGAATTCCTCCTTGGAGAGAAGAAGGTTAAGAGGAGATTTAACAGGGATGCTCAAAATCATGAGGGGGCCAGACATAGTAGACAGGGGGAAATAGTCCCCACTCATAATAGGATCAAGAACAAGAGGTCACAGATTTAAAGTGATTTACAAAAGAAGTAAATGCAATGTGAGAAAAGATCTTTTCCACGCAACAAGTGGTTTGGGTCTGGAGTGCACTGCCTCAAGTGTGATGGAGGCAGGTTCAATCAAGGCATTCAAGAGGTCATTAGATGATTACTTAAATAGAAATATTGTGCAGGAGTAGGAGGAAAAGGCAGGGAATGACACTAAGTCATTATGCTCATTTGGAAAGCTGGAAGACCCAATGGGCCAAATGCTTCCTTTTTTGCTATGAACCTGTGGTATTGTCAGGGAGTTAACTGTTTTTAAAGAAAGAGGCCTTTGAAATGCTGGCCCATAATCTAAAGTGATTGTTCATCAGGCTTCGCTCTTTCACCAGATTTTCTAGCAATCTGTGACTGCTGTTACCAACTGCCAGAGTCATGTGTGCAACATAACTTTGCAGGCAATGCCACAATGACAGCTGTACAGCAGCTAGCACTGATGCTGCATGTTACGGAGGATCTGATAGGACAACTGGGGTTTCATGCAGCAGATTAATAAACTGGACAATGAAAAGATGACAGCACTTGACTGCCAGAAGGATATCAAAACCACTTTTCCACTACCAGATGCAGTGGTCTCACCCGGCAGTAACCCGAAATAAATCACAAAACCATCATCCTCCTTACTGACAACGTAGTTGATCAGAAGATACTTGTATCAATGCCATTCTTTTACTTCCTCGCCACCATCTTGCTCCTAAATCTATACTTAGGCCCCTTTTGTTTTTCAGAAAATTAGGCATAAGCTAAGAAGGAGTGAGCACCACTCTCCTTTGTGTAAAGGAGCCAGAGATTGGGTGGAAGGTTTTGTCTGTCTGAATCCTCCAAAGGTTTAGATGTTGAGTCCTACAGTATGCTGTTGACCACTCAATCTTCTACATTGGTAGCCTTGTTGCCATGAAGACAAGGAGCACTATAGTAATAGAACAAGCAATGTCAACATGATTGCAGAACCCTGTTGTAAAACAACACAAGGCTTTGAATGTCGAAAAGCATTCTGTACAGAAACTTGGCAAGGATAACAGCGCTCAAATTATTTTTCTTGAGGCAAAAACAATTCCTTTTTCACGCTATCTGTGACAAAGGAAATATTCTTAGACATCTGTAGGGATTGAATGAAAAAAAATCTATGAAAAGGGAGATTAAAAAAAAATTAAGAAGTGGACAGCACCGTGGCACAATGGTTAGGACCCTGGTTTGATTCCTGACTTGGGTCACTGTCGATGTGGAGTTTGCACATTTTCCCCATGTCTGTGTGGGTTTCCTCTGGGTACTCCAGTTTCCTTCCATAGTCCAAAGATGTGCAAGTTATGTTCATTGGCCATGCAAAATTGACCCTAGTGTCAGGGAATTAACAGGATGAAAACGTGGCGCTGTGGGAATAGGGCCTGGATGGGATTATGGTTGATACAGACTCGATGGGCCAAAAAATCTCCTTCTGCATTGTAGGGATTCTATAAAAAACTCTATGAACTTGTACAGTCTAAAGGCTGCTACTCTGTCATACAGCTCAGGATGCACTGCAGGATATAGCAGGAGCAACAAATGAATCTATTTTCTTGTGGAAGAGAGTAATTGTAGGAATAAGTGGATTAAGTTAGAGTGAAGTGATACAGTGACCATCTACTGCCTGATATTCCTTTTTTTATCTGCAATGTGGTTGAAGCAACATGAAGATGACACTGAGATATTTCCCAGAAAAGGGATCTGCCTTTTCTCTGACACAGCTGACATCCCTGTCCCTAGGGAAGCAAGTATGCAGATGTCTATATGACTGATACCAGGAGAGAGTAGACTACAAAACTTTAGCACCCTGTTTTCACACAAATCTGCTAGCAGTATCAGAGTTAACTTTTACTCCAGTCCTTGAGCAACCTTCATTCGCAGGATCCTCTGTAATTCTTCTCAAGAAACTCTGTGTGGAGTGAAACGTCTTAAGACTTAGTAGGAATTGAAAAGAAAAATTATATTGTCTCTCCATATCCTTTCTATTAAAATACATTACCTCACACTTTGCTGCATTGAGCTTCATCTGCCACCTATCTGCCCTAATCTAATGTCTATACATATGTGTCCAATCTTGATGAGTATTGCACAGAGAGACACTTGTGCTGTCGAGTTGATACATTGATGGTAATTCTATGGTTGATGCTAAATCACCATCTGAACACAAAGCTGACTTTACAAAAGGTCATTCTGGATAACCATACAGTCATTAGCACTGCTGCCTCACAGCGCCAGGTACCCAGGTTCGGCCCCAGAGTATGGAGTTTGCATGTTCTCCCACTGTCTTCTTGGGTTTCCTCCGGGTGCTCCAGTTTCCTCCCACAGTCCAAAGATGTGCAAGTTAGGTTGATTGGCCATGCAAAATTGACCCTAGTGTCAGGCGTTTAACAGGGTAAATATATGGGTTACAGGAATAGGGTCTGGGTGGAATTGTGGTCAGTGCAGATTCGATGGGCCAAATGGCTTCCTTCTGCATTGTAGGGATTCTATGATTGCCTGGTTGGAAGTCTATCTATACGTTAGTAATTGTACTGTTTATAATGGGTCAAGCTCCATGTTGAAACAGGAACTCAGGACATTCAAAGAATCCAACTGTCAACTGGACCTTCAATTGTTGTCCAAAGGCAGAATACTTCAGATGCTGGAAATCTGAAATAAAAAGAGAGTTAGCGTTTCAGACCTGAAATGTTAACTCTCTTTCTCTCACCATAGATGCTATCAGACTTGCTGAGTATTTCCAGAGCCTTCTGTTTCTATTTTAGTTAGAACGTAAGGTGTAGGAGAAGGATTTGCATACAGCCCATCGAGTCTGATCCGCCATTTGACCATGGCTGAAATGTTTCTCAACCACATTCTCAAGCCTTTTTCCTGTAATCTTTGAACCACTTACCAATCAAGAATCAATCTATCTCTGTCTTAAACATGCAGTTGTTGTATCCCTGACTTATCATTCCCTTTCCCAAAATCCAACTTCCCGTCTCCCATAATATAAGCATTTCAAGACAGATTGGAAATGTTTTAGGTTTGCCGATATTCACACTTGGTGTGCCTGAGTGTCCAAATTTTACAAGGCTTGCTGTGGAGTGAACATAAAAATTCAGTTTAATTGTCTCTCATTAAACGCACTAAGGATAAAGGATAGTGCCAGAGCAACATCTGCTTGTAACATTATAAACCGTTTAATAAGACCCTCAGTGACTACAATTACTATTAAGAGGTGAATCTGCAGTAGGACTAAGTGGTGGGTCTTGGGGGATAAAATGTTTGGCTCTGCTGTGTTGTCAGCATGAATGTTATTGATATTCCCTGGGCTCTCGTTCAGTAGACTAGGGAAAGCTTTCAGGAACATCTTCTCCGAACAGCAGGAATGAAGTGAGCAACTGATAGATAGCAGCAGGCCTTCAACAGTTGCTGTCTGTCCACAGCTCCTGAAATTACATCATAAAGTCAGTAAGTTTGATAGAATCATAACATAGATTTTAGTTCATTGATAGATAGCATGACCTCACTCTTCCAGTTAATAATATTCTCCTCCTGGCACCATACTTTGGCTGTAAGCAGCTATTGTCCCATGTAACAGAATATGGTAGCCATGCCAGTGGAAATAACATTTTACCATCAATTTTCAACACGTTCTCTAGAGTTGGGTAATACCTCAATTTAACTTTTTAATCGGGTGCTTCTTGATCTGAAACATCAACCCAGATTTTAACTTGGGACAGGAATCAAGAGCGCGGAGGATAAAAATTGAAGGGTTTTCCGTCCGACTGTGCAAAGTGGGATTTGATCTCCTAGCTCTCGTTTAAATGTTCCCTCACATAATCGCATCAGGGATGATGGCTGATGGTGGAAGTAGGTTATTTGTCGCTGGAGAACCAAAGGAAGCAGGCTTGAGAAAGATACGTGGACATGGGTAACCTTTCCAAGTAACAGTTGCAATCAGTGTTGGGCTGCAGTCAGCTTTTACTGGTGGGTCTGGGGGGGTTGTACCCGAGGTTAAAATCTGTGTGAACATCAAGTTGCGTTGTGGAGCTATCATATTGCCTGTGTGATTATGCCGTCTCACACACACAACTTTAATATTTTGAGGCTGATACTAGCATAGGTGGCTAGTTTAAATTTGCACGATTAAGGGAAGGCGGTGGCCTAGTGCTATTATTGTTAGGTTATTAATCCAGAAACTCAGCTAATGTTCTGGGGACCTGGGTTCAAATCCTGCCATGGCAGATGGTGGAATTTGAATTCAATAAAAAATATCAGGTTTTAAGAATCTACTGATGACCTTGAAACCACTGATTGTTGGGAAAACCCATCTGGTTCACTAATGTCGTTTAGGAAGGAAATCTGCTGTCCTTACCTGGTCTGGCCTACATGTGACTCCAGAGCCATAACAATGTGGTTGACTCTCAATTGCCCTCAGGCACCTAGGGATGGGCAATAAATGCTGGCCAGCCAACGACAGCCATGTTCCATGAATGAATAAGCAAAAAGTAAAATTGCTCTAATCAAGTAGCAGAAATCTATGAAAATAATGATGGGCACTTAAATTTCGTTTTCATAGAGAAATTATTTTTGCGCCCATAGTTAGTTAGCCTATTGTGCTCAATTTCATATGTTTGTCACGGTAAAATAGACACACTTCTTCGTGTCCCTTTTGGCAGTATTTACAACTTCTCAACCTTCTGTTCCCAACCTAGATTATTGGTAAACAAGGGGGTAAAAGATTATCAGAGGTAGCAGGAATGTGGGTTGAGGGTACAAACAGATGAGCCATACTCTTATTGAATGACAGAGCAGGCTCGAGGGGTTGAATGACCTTCTCCTGCTCTTAATTTGTATATGCTCTTTATGTTGAAACTGGTATGTTTGTCCTTTCATTCCACTGTTCAATATGATACATTTTATCCCTTCTCCCCACAATTTGAACTGGCATTTTCTCCTCATCCCTCAATGTTATTATTGCTGCTTTTTCCCTCTACCCCTCCTCATTTAGTTTAAACTGGCACTATTCGTGCCTCTCCTCTTAGGTTAATCTGATACGCAGTTCCCTTCCTTGTTTCATGATGATTCTTTCCTCCCATCCCTTCAGTTCATGTTGACCACAAATTGTTTCCAGTTCCCATCTGCTGTTGCCGTAAGCCTCACTTAATGAGCACACAAATTCCCATCCCCAGCAGGATTCCACACCCTAAAACAGCAATAGCAACAGATGGGAACCTACTGTAGCACAGGAGTAGTGCTGGGGGGAGAAGTTAGATACAGCTCAGAGAGGAAGAACTGGGAGTAGTACCCAGAGATTGAGCTTGACTTGAAGATAAGGAGCTGAGGAGAATGCTGAGGGGAGGAGTTGCAAAATGGGCTGAGTAGAGTAGCTGGGAATGGGGTTGAATGCAAGAGTTGGGAATGGAGTTGAGGGAAGGAGTTGGGAATGGGGCTGAGGGGAGGAGTTGGGAATGGGGCTGAGGGGCGGAGTTGGGAATGATGCTGAGGGGAGGAGTTGGGAATGATGCTGAGAGGGGGAGTTGGGATTGATGCTGAGGAGGGGAGTTGGGAATGGGGCTGAGGGGGGGAGTTGGGTTTGATGCTGAGGGGGGGAGTTGGGAATGGGGCTGAGGGGGGGAGTTGGGAATGGGGCTGAGGGGGGGAGTTGGGTTTGATGCTGAGGGGGGGAGTTGGGAATGGGGCTGAGGGGGGGAGTTGGGAATGATGCTGAGGGGGGGAGTTGGGTTTGATGCTGAGGGGGGGAGTTGGGAATGATGCCGAGAGGGGGGAGTTAGGAATGATGCCGAGGGGGGGAGTTGGGAATGATGCCGAGGGGGGGAGTTGGGAATGGGGCTGAGGGGGGGAGTTGGGAATGATGCTGAGGGGGGGGAGTTGGGAATGGGGCTGAGGGGGGGAGTTGGGAATGATGCTGAGGGGGGGAGTTGGGTTTGATGCTGAGGGGGGGAGTTGGGAATGATGCCGAGAGGGGGGAGTTGGGAATGATGCCGAGGGGGGGAGTTGGGAATGATGCCGAGGGGGGGAGTTGGGAATGGGGCTGAGGGGGGGAGTTGGGAATGATGCTGAGGGGGGGGAGTTGGGAATGGGGCTGAGGGGAAGAGTTGGGAATGGGGCTGAGGGGAAGAGTTGGGAATGGGGCTGAGCGGAAGAGTTGGCAGTAATCAGGGTGAACAAACAGAATTTGTACATTGATCAGCAAATCATATAAATACATAGAAGCCAGATGGGTGGTATAGATGGGCTTATCTGTGAAATTCATCTGTTATACTAGCAGCAACTTAATATTCATTCAGTCAATGCTTTAATTGCAATGATTTAAAACAACAAATTGTTAATAGTGGGTAGCGCCATGCTGTCTTCATGTGGTCTGATGCATATGATTATGTACTGCTAAAGTATTTCCTTTCCTTTTGTGAACTAGTTCAATCTGTTTTATTTTCTTTTTATCTTAATTCTAATTTTTTTGCATTCATTTCTTTGCTCTTTCCCCTTTGTTCCCCTCTTCGATCATTCTCTATACTTATCGATTCACACTACTTAGTATCACTTTATTACAAATTTTGCAGTATTTACAGCTATTCGAAAAAAATCTGTAAAAATTGGCCTATTTTACCAATAGAGAGTCAAAAAGAAAATAGCATGCTGATTTATTTATTACATTTAATCGCAACAACAAGACAGTAAATACTTTATTGCAGTTTCCTCTGTCAGCTCATTCCAAACTACAGACCAATCAGTCTCATTGGCGGGTGGGAAGTTATTGGAAACCATAATCAAGGACAAATTAAACTTTCATTTGGAAAGACATATTACGAAAGAGAGCCAGAATGGATTTCTTTAGGACAAAGTGTGCCCAACTGATTTGATTGACTTCTTCATGAGGTAACATAGAAAATTGATCAGGGTGGTGCAGTTGATCTATTTATACACTTTTACAAGGCCATACAGGAAGTTTGTTAAGAAAATACAAGCACATGAGATTAGGAAGAATATGTCAATATGGATGAAGCATTGCCTCATTGATCTGAGCAAAGGATGAAGTGGATGGGTGTTTGACAAACCAGGAGGTGGTTTGCAGTGGTGTTACCCAACAGTCAGTTTTGGGTCCATTACTCTTTTCATTTTTTTATAAATGAACTAAATGTGGGTAAAGGTTTACAGATCATCCAAAACATGGAAAAGTTCCAAATTGTGATAAGAATTGTTATTGGCTTTGGGACAACATAGGCCGGATAACAGGCTGAATGGCAAATAGAGTTCAGTGTGAAATGTGAAATGATACTCTTTGGGAGGACTAATATGGAAAGACAGTATGCTATTTTGTAACGTGTGAATTAGTGGAGACGCATTTAACATAAATTCTTACAGGTACAATGGTAAGTTGATAAGACGGTTCAAAAAAAAGCATATACTTGGGTTTAATAACTAGCGGAATAAATTAAAAAAGCAAAGAAAACATGCTGAGACTTTATAAATTACAGTTTATGGCCTAGCTGAGGACATTGTGGATAAGTCAGGAAATATGTAAAGACCTTAGAAAAGTGTATTGAGGAGGTTTATCAGGATGTTACCAGAAATAAGTGAGTTCAGTTATAAGGGGAGCTTGGAAAAGATGGGAATGCTTTTCTTGAAAGAAAGAAGGTAAACAGGTGACCAAATAAAGGACTTGAAGATGATGCGAGGTTTTGAGAGTGTAGATTGAGGAAATTGGACGAATGGACCAATAACCAGAGGTCTTAGATTTAAAATCATTGGTCAAAGACCTGGGGGAGAGATAAGGAGAAATTGGATGGGATTTTCCAGTCATGCTCAAGGCCGGAAAATCCCGACCGAGGTCAACGGATCTTTGCATGGTCCGTGTCCCATTTGTCTACCTCAGAGAGTTAAAAGTTAAAGTTTAAAGTTTATTTATTAGTGTCACAAATAGGCTTACATTAACACTGCAATGAAGTTACTCTGAAAATGCCCTAGTTGCCACATGTCAGTGCCCGTTCAGGTACACTGAGGGAGAATTTAGCATTAATGCACCTAATCAGCATGTCTTTCACACTGTGGGAGGAAATTGGAGTAGACAAGAGGAGAACGTGCAGACTCTGCACAGACAGTGACCCAAGCCAGGAATCAAACCCGAGTCTCTGCTGCTATGAGGTGGCAGTGCGAACCACTGCGCCACCCTCAATGTTGGAGGATGCGGGCATCGATTCCACTACCTCTCACATGCTAAGCGAGCGCTCTACAATTTGGGCTAATGCCCCAGATATTGGGAGAGTTGTTGGGATCTGCACCAGAAGTAGCTGGAAGCTGATCTTGCAAAAGAATTTAGGTAGGAATTAAACAGGTATTTAAGGTTGCGTAACTTGCAAAGTTATGGTCAAAAATCAGGGATTTGGAACAAAGTACAGCTGCTCGTTCGAAGAGTTAGTACAGGAATAGTCAACTAAATGGCCTCTTTTTGTGGTGTAAGTTTCTAAATCAGGAAAGGCTAAATCACCAAGGTTTAATCTTAGTGGGGCCACACCCCAATCCATAAAGTATCCTGACAGTCTACATCATCCGTTTTATAATATGGGCAATATCTTACTGGAGTCAATTGACTTGGTAACAAACCTAAATAACTCTTGAAACAAAAACAAAACATGCTGGAAAATCTCAGCAGGCCTGACAATATCTGTGGAAGGAGAATAGAGCCAACATTTTGAGTCTGGTCCCTACTGAGGTTTTCCAGCA
The DNA here is from genome assembly GCF_965287045.1 of Carcharhinus amblyrhynchos. Classification (NCBI taxonomy): domain Eukaryota; kingdom Metazoa; phylum Chordata; class Chondrichthyes; order Carcharhiniformes; family Carcharhinidae; genus Carcharhinus; species Carcharhinus amblyrhynchos. The sequence continues at coordinate 39,908,132 of NC_137330.1, forward strand.
GTTTCTGTTTTTGTTTCAGATTCCAACATCCGCAGTATTTTGCCTTTATCTAAACAGCCCGATTATTTATTAAAAATGACTGGTGGGCTGCTGATTTCATCATCTGCCCACCTTCTGTATTGAGTGTTTTGAGCTAGGTGAGTGGACAGGATGGTGGATGGGTGGGTACCCGTTATACTTTACGTGACTCTTGCTGAAAGCGTGCCTGGTGGAGGCATGTAAATTGCAGCCCTATGTCTTGAATATACTGTAACCAGAATTTTCTTCAGTTACTTCAGGTAGTAAGGAGCCCAAGGTTCTCAAAATAAGGTCGTACACTGAAATACTGGTCTAGCCCACGTTTATTGTAAGACATCATTTTGTTCAGTTGAAGCTTGCATGAGGAATGTCTGTCTTGAGGAATGTAATGAGGTTGATTGCAACTTAAATTGCCTGCTAATGCTCACTAATGAATATACACAGCATTTTGATAAAATCACTTGATCTAACACCCTCTTCAAACAGCGGCCAACTGATTGTGAGCAAACAGTTATTGCAGTGGGTTTTGAGTGCACTTTTTAATGTTGAAAGTTTGAAGGCGCCTTTTGAAACACAGCAGGAATCTTTCTAGGAACATGTTGCCAAGACTTCACCAACACTCTACGAGAATTTATTCTGAACATTCTCTGAGAGCTTTAACTGTAAGGGACTGTTAGATAACTAATCAGCATCACCAGGCGACAGTCATGGGCACCTTGTTAGGGATCTGAAGGAAGAGTGGGAAGACGTAAGGCCAGGCAGAGTAACAGTATTCTCTGGACCTCCTTCACCAGGCGCTCTAGTGCTGGCACTCAAGAATCATAGAATCCCTACAGTGCAGAAGAAGGCCATTCGGCCCATCGAGCATGCACTGACAACAATCAAACCCTAACTCCGTTACTCCATGTATTTGCACTGTGAATCCTCCTAACACGAAGGGACAATTTAGCATGGCCAATCCACCTATCTTGTCCATCTTTGGACCCTGGGAGAAAACCAAAGCACCCAAGAAAACCCACACAGGCACATTGAGAATGTGCAAACTCCACACAATCAGCCAAAGCCGGAATTGAACCCAGGCCTCTGGTGCTGCGAGGCAGCAGTGCTTAACCATTGTGCCACTGTGCTGCTCTCAGAACCTAGCTTTAACCTCATGGCAGAGAATTAAAGGAGGAGCAATTAGAAAGTTAAAATCACTTAACACAATTCTTTGCAGTGTGTGGCATCTGTGTCAGAGCATTCCAGTCTAAGTACCTATTAACAGCAAGCTAAGTGAGTCATAAGTAAGCTTACATTAACACTGCAATGAAGTTATTGTGAAAAATCCCGTAGTCATCATACTCCAGCACATGTCCAGGTACACTGAGGGAGAATTTAGCATGGCAAATGTAGCTAGCCGGCACATCTTTCAGACTGTGGGAGGAAACTAGAGCACCCGGAGGAAACCCATGCAGGCATCGGCAGAACGCAGAGACAGTGCCCCAAACTGGAAATCGAACCCAGGTCCCTGTCGCTGTGAGGCAGCAGTGCTAACCACGGTGAGAATAGTTGCAGCAGATTCTGCATGTCCTTAGAACATTTATAAACAAACTTTTAAAATACAGTCTGCAAAATGAGAAGGGTAAAAGTTCATGAGTGGAGTCTCATCTTTTCAGGGTTAAATTGTTGCTGGAGATTTTAAAAATACTAAATTTTAAGTGTTTTTTTAAAAAAGTTTGCCTTTCTTTCTTCCACCTCTGTCACTTAACCCAATTTTTTTAATACTCTGGACCTGGTTTGATATCAAGTTCACCCATTCTCTCATTTACAATTCCTTCTCGGTCCTTATGCACTCTATTAATTTCGTCGTTATTTCTTCAATCTGGTTAGTTAAGGAGACACCAAGCTGCAGCAGGCCATCAAACAACTTGTTTGCCTTGTTCACTGCAATCATAGATGTCCTGTTTTCCTCAATGTCCCAATGTCACCTTTCGTTATCCTGGCCTTTTCTAAAGTAGGACCCTGCTGGCACATTCCAAGAGACCATTAAACACATCCCACTGGGTGCAATGGCCTACACACTTACCAGGTTCCACTACAGCCCAGGAAAGCAAGCCCCAGATGCTCAGTTCACACTTTCAGCATCTTTCCGCACAATATTTTAAAAATCTGAGCGTACAACGACATGTTTAACTAATGACAGATACTGTGAAGTACCAAGCATTTGCAAATTTTGGCCTATTATCTAATCCATTTCGAGTCTTAAAAACAGCAATTATCCTGTTCTTTCTCAGTGAGAAGATGCTCCATTTATATGTTCGCCCCTCATAATCTAATGCCTCATTCCTCAATCATTTTGATTACATCAAAAGAGAAAATGCAAGGGAATCTCAGCAGAGAGAAAAGAGCTAACATTTCAGGTCCAGATAAACCTTTGTCAAAGCTTTGACAAAGGGTCACCTGGGCTCAAAACGTCATCACTTTTCTCTCCTTACAGATGCTACCAGACCTGCTGTGGCTTTCCAACATTTTCTCTTTTGGTTGCAGATTCCAGCATCCGCAGTAATTTGCTTTTATCCATTTTGATTACACTCTTTTATACTCTTTCAATAGCTGCAATATGTTTTTGTGTACTGCGATGACCAGGACTGTACACAATATTCTAAATGTTGTTGCATCAATGGCTTGTAAAGAATCAAGATTGCCTCACTCTTGGCGCTCATATTAAATGGTTTTTTAATGCGTCCCAGCATCTGATTTGCTTTACTCCCTACTAGGTTGAACTTTTGTGACAACCTCAATTTATTGTCAATCAGGATCCCCAGGGGAGATCTTGTGGTGCTGTGGGCAGTGTCCCTTCCTCTTCCAGGAATAACTAGCTGTGGAAACAGATGAAAGTCTGCCTTCGTGCTAGACTAGATGTGGGAAGAAAATTGGATTGGATCTCCTGACCACTTTCATTTTTCATCACATCATTTTTCTCCCCACTTAATTAATAACCCTTCCTAGACTTTTATCCCCATATGTGAAGCACTTAGTAACATGTGTCTCTATTAGGACCACAGGCCCTGACTTCCAGCTCTCAGTAATGATATTGAAAGGGGGTCTGAACGTAATGAAGATTTTATGCCATGATGCAAGAAGGACAATCCCAATTTGACGAAGAGTCATCCAGACTTGAAACATTGGGGGTGATTCTCCCATCGCAACCCACACATGTTCTGGTGGGTCCGCTTGGGAGAATCGCATGTCGGCCATTTTGTGGGATGCGCGCGTGCTTTCCCGATGCATGCACGTCTCCCAGAGCCAGTGAATGGTGGCAGTCGGGACCGCGCTGGAAACCGACGGGAAGAGAGGTCAGTGATTTAAATCTTTTTTTAATGCATTTTAAAAATATTTTACATGTGATTATTGAGCCCGGCATGGAACTTGTCAGGTCTGATAGCATCTCCCACCCTGCCAGGGGTACTTTATTCCGACAGGGTTTAGAGTGGTTGCCCGCATTCAGAGAACTAGTGGGAGACCCAGCCAGAGTGAAGGGGGGAGCAATCAGGGACTGGGCAGCAGGAGGGCGGTGCCCCCCTGGGCATGGGCACCCATGGGTCCCAGGCTGGCCGGCGATTGGGCTAGCCAGCAAACGGGGAGTCTGACAGATTGGTGCCACTGCGCATGCACAGAGTTCCAGAACCATCAGACTCCGGCACTAACGGGCCCCTCTCCCTGGGTTTTTAATGAGGTTCACGATTCTGACTCTGCATTGCACAGAGTGCGGAGATTCAGATGAGGAGCGGAACTGACAAAACAGTCATGATCTAGACCAGGTTTCCCACCAATCAGCACTTTTGGGAGAATCCCCCCCACCCTCTGTTTCGCTCTCCACAGATGCTGTCAGACATGCTGAGTTATTCTAGCATTTTCTGTTTTTGTTTCTGATGCCAGCATTCACAGTAATTTGCTTTTCATAGAATCACAGAATCTGCCCATAATCCCACCCAGGCCCTATCGCCGTAACTCCACACATTTACCCTGCTAATCCCCCTTACACTAGTGTCAATTTAGCATGGCCAATCAACTTAATCCACACATCTTTGGACTGTGGGAAGAAACCAGAGCACCCGGAGGAAACCCACGCAGACACAGGGAGGAAGTGCAGACTCCACACAGACAGTGATCTGAGATCAGATTGAATCTGGGTCCCTGGCGCTGTGAGGCAGCAGTACTAACCACTGTGCTCCATGCTGCCCTTTTAATCCTAATTTCTAACTTCTTTGTATTTTTTTGCGCTAACGTAATTTATCGTATTCATGTGAAGCCATATCCTCTTTTCAGAAGCACCATGGTTGAGTTTTTTTTTGTGATGACTGATCTGTAATTTTGCCCAAGTAAGGGAGACAGAACATTTAGTGGGATTACAACATTGGGTGCCCCTGTTGGACTCTGGAACTCAAGAAGGCCTTGTCTTGCTATGATCTTGTACATCAGGTCTGTTCTTTCTTGCATTTGGGTCAGTTTCGGGCTGCAGTGCAGAGGCTCACCTCCCTGATTGCTCCATCATCCTATGAAGATACAAAGAGGAAAAATTAAATGAGCAAATTAAGTTAATGCTTACTAATGAGCTTTATCAACACTTCCATCTGCATTAATGGTCATTAATATTTTTCATTTTTTAAATTCATTCATGGAACATGGGCATTGCTGGATAGCCAGTATTTATTGCCCATCCCTACTTGCACTTGGAGGGCAGTTGAGAGTCAAACACACAGCTGTGGCTCTGGAGCCACATGTAGGCCAGTTTTTCTTCCCTAAAGGACATTAGTGAACCAGATGGGTTTTTCCCAACAATCGACAATGGTTTCATGATTATCAGTAGATTCATAATTCCAGATTTTTTTTATTGAATTCAACTTCCACCATCTGCCGTGGCAGGATTCAAACCCAGGTCCCCAGAACATTGGCTGAGTTTAGTACTGCGAGGCCATTGCCTCCCCATTAAGATGACGAGGACTTGAAGCAAAGGGAACAATAACTTACAATCAAATGATGCTTATCAGCTTCATCACCTCCTGTTACTTGTCTCAAGTTGCATTGCTGGAGCACTAATGTCATTTCCTCAAACGGGAGCACTTTGTGACTGCACCTCAAGTATCTTGAGGACTGTCTTCTCCTGCAAAGGCTCAGGGTCAAATCTTCCAAGGAGTGCCAATCACTATTGGTCCTATTTACACTCAGGTGGAATTCCACATTTCTGACCTGGACTTCTGAGCCGAGGGTCTTCAGGAGTGAACCTATTCTGGGGATCCTCCTTTGTAGTGCAGAATCATCAGGGAAAGCCAAGCCACATCTCCTTTTTCCAGCACCAACTGTGGTATTTTGGTAAGTTCATTCACTAACATAGTGAAAAGGTTTAAAAGCTTATCAATGTGTTACTGAATGAGTGTGACAGTGATATGTAGGTAGGGTGGAGATTGGGTGGGTACCAGTTGGGTAGGTTGACAGGATGGTTCATATCAGGGTGACTAAAGTGGAATGATGGTAGCCAGCAGGGTGGTAAGAGGCAAGGTGAGTACGTTGGGAACGTAGCAAGGTGGGTAGATGGGTGAGGTCAGGTCAGACTCTGTCTAACTTGTCCTGGGTAACTTATTCAGGGAAGTGAGTGGAAACTCTCTGAAGACTCCAACTCTACCTTGGAATCGGAGACTTTTTCTGAGGATTGTGGAAGGAGGGGAATTGTCCTCTTGAGGAGTCCTCGCTTTGGAACTTTGGGATCTTCAATAGGACATCTTCTGGCATTCGCCCAGCGTCTGATCATCTGGAGAGAGGAAGATCTGGTCCATATCGAACTTCCACAGCTAATTGAAGCATTGTGACCATAACAGCTTCTCTGCACCCCCACAAATATCAGCAGTACCTTTTCACATTGCAGTCAGAATTCCACAATTAATTGTCTTTCATGGGCACTGTGAGTTGTCCCCCGCACCCCACTCTCTCCCCTCGCCACTCCTTGTAACAAGATTACGGGAATGATGTGAAGGCTAGAATTTGAAGGATGTCTCCTAGATGGCATCAGACTACTGATGTTATAAATCTAGGGCAGGAATTCCTCTGAGGTTATGTTGGTTTTATCAGCACAATCTGCCTGAAATCAGCCAAACCAGTTCAAAAGATCATGGAATTTCCAAAGTAACATATCAGCAGAAAACAAGTGGGTGATTCTCCCAGCCCGCTGCACTGCGTTCTGCAGACCTGGCAGTGGGTGGGGAGCGTCATCAGGATATCAAGGCTGCGGGGAGGGGAGCGGGGGGGAGATCAAGGCAAGCCAGAGGTGGAGGGGGGTGGGGCAGGGGGGGTCGAGGTTGGCCCGATCATGTTTGGTGGCCAGTGATTGGACTGTGTGGGGGGGGGTCACCCGGCCAGTGATGCAGGATCGCGGGGCTGTCCAGTTCAATCAGGAGGCAGGCTGTGTGGGGCCGTTACGCATGTGCCAATCTTGGCATTAACAGGTCGACGTATGCACAGTGGCCTGCTCAATGCTTTGCTGCCAGGATATCAGTGGGAATGGGCCCCGGCCACTGATTTTTAATGATATTCACTCTCGAGCACTCTGCAGTGCACAGACTGTGGGAGATTCGTTCGGAAAATCCCACTCAAAAAAAGACTGGCAGGATTTACTCCATGTGTCGAGAATTTGACACTTAGAATTTTTATGGGAGAATCGCCCCTCCCCACCCCACCCCACCAAGTCTTTCAGATTAGCTTGAAAACATTGCACTGGATCTTGGCGCTGGACACACAACTAGCCCGATGTAATCATCCTGATGAATTTCTTTTAAACAAACTCATTTATGGATCTTTGAGGAAGACCTTCAAATGAACTTGTGTTTTTAGGCTTGAGAACACTAATCACTAGTTTTTAAAAGCTTCCAAATAGAAAGACTGATAAAGCTTCCAAATATGTTTAATTTACTAAATGATGATGTAACCATTAATTGATTTTTTAAAAAAAATCTGTGTAAGATATTTAAATTCATTTTACTCCTGGGTAGTGGACTATATACTGATTAAAATGCTTGTATTTTTTGAGAAACCCATTTTGAACTATACTAATAAAGGTGTACCATTTTTAAACACATCAAGTTTAAGTAAACTTTACTAAACATCAAGTTTAGTATGTTAAATGCAATTTAAATAGTAGCCCTGTCTCCCAGCTGATTTCCAGCGCTGCACAAACGCTGCCAGAAATCTGGACCTAGGAGACGCAAGCACAATGCAAACTCTTGCGAGAATCCCACGAATCGGCTGACACACAATTCTTCTAGCCCGCTGTGCTAAAAAATTAGCGCAGTGGGATGGGAGAATCACCCCCATGATGTGTGTGGATTAGACCGGGTAGGAGTAATTCTAAATTTTGCGGGGTTGCTTGGAAAAATGAGAAAACGTTTGGAGAGGTATGGCACCCTTTTGACTATGGTTGTGGGCTACATTTGAGAGAGGTCAGCTGCCCTTAGTGAAATTCAACTGCCCTTTGGGAGAAGTAAGGTACCCTTTGAAGGCTAGATGGCATCAGACTACTGATGTTATAATCATAACCAATCCAACCTCGACCCCGCCACCACCCCCGCCCCCTCTCCCCTCAGCCTCTGGCCTGCTTCGATCTACTCACCTCCCCCCCAACCCCACTCCCGCAGTCCGGATATCTTGATCATGCTTCCCCAGCTCTCCCCCCCACCACCCACCCACCCCACCCTGCAAGGTCTGCAAAATGCACTGCAGCAGGCTGGGGGAATCACCCCCTAGTTTTCTGCTGATATATTCACATTGGAAATTCCTTGATCTTCTGAGCCGGTTTGGCTCATTTCAGGCAAATTGTGCTGATAAAACCAACATAACCTCGAAGGAAATCCTGCCCTAGATTTATAATATCAGTAATCTGATGCCATCTAGGAGACATCCTGATGCTGATGCAAATACAAATACATCAATAGTGCATAAACGCATTAGAACTATTAAGCTTAAGTAGCCTGATGCCATCTAGGATACAGTGACGTTTGCTAACTTAGTGAAGGGACACTGTGTGTGTGTGTGTGTGTGTGTGTGTGTGTGTGTGTGTGTGTGTGTGTGTGTGTGTGTGTGTGTGTGTGTGTGTGTGTGTGTGTGTGTGTGTGTGTCACACCAGTCTGCCAAGCTGCGTTAAAGACTCTTACTAAACTGTAGGTGGTGACTAAAGAACATGCTTCCATTTAATGCACCCAATTTCTTGTATATAATTTAGAATTTTAAGCTTATTGGAAGTATCAAAATGAACTGTCAAACAGAACTGCCAAGCTGTCAAGGCATTTAAACTCCTGTCCTTTAAATATTAAAAAAAATCTACAGTGTTTTTAAAAATCAGTGCCATTTCATTCTGTTAATGGCTAAAGTTTAAAGTTCAGTTTAAAGTTGATTTATTAGTGTCACAACTAGGCTTACATTAGCACTGCAATGAAGTTACCATGAAAATCCCCTAGTTGCCACACTCTGGCACCCGTTCGGGTACACTTAGGAAGAATTTAGCATGGCCAATGCACCCAACCATAAGCCTAAAGTCATTATTATAGGGATAATATTGCATGACTGTTTTCACATCCTCTCATTACTACAATAGGTTGCCTCTTTGTTCACAGTTTGATTGACAGTGCTATGTGACATAAATTCCAATCCTTGTTTTTACAAGGGATTAAAGAAAGTTAAATGTAGTGAATGGGTTTTTATCAATGAGCTTGTTTTTTAAAATAATGACTTCTTCAATAGACACTTAACTTTTTGTTATTTCATCTCAACATGAGGCCTGATGCCTGACCATGGTGGATACTGGATTAGTTGGCATAGTAAGCGTAAGGGCAAAGACTGATGGTTGGGGTGGCATGGGTTGGCACTAAGTCGGTATAGGCGTTTTAAAGATCCATGGGGATGGGTAAAGGGGCATTGGCTTGCATGAATGGTATGAGGGGTCTTGGGAATGGGTAGGGGACATGAGGTGGCATGGTTTGGCATGAACGGTGCATAGGGAGTGCGTGGGTTGTGAGAGGGTATGAGGAGTGAGAAGCTGGTAGGCTGCCCTATATTTTATTGCTTTTTAACAAAATTCTGACGTTGCTGGTGCACCAAGGCAGGCCTTTCATCCAGCTGGGTTCTGCACCCACCAGCCCCATGCTCATGTCAAGGTCACAACCAGGATCCCATTCACACCTGTCCCCTCCACAACCCACATGCCCACAATTCCAAGTTTCAGAAGGCATCACACAAAGATTGCCCTCTCCAGAATGCTCCATCGTCCTGTCATGTTGCAGGTCTAGAGGCATGCCATCTGCAGTCTGCATGCCTTCTGCAACTTTAGTGTGGTGAGGTCATCAGATCCTCTGCTCTCCTGATGCTGATGCAAATGCAGAAATTCACAACACCTCTGAAAACACCTCTCAGTGCTTCAGGAGACTTTGCAATGACAGAAGCTACTGGAAAGTTGGGTGCTTGGCCCTTTAAATCATGTGAGTGAAGGAGCCCCTCTTGCAGCTGCAAGCATTTTCTTTGGCGAGTGCCAAACAAAATGTTGAATGGACCCACATAGTCCAAGTTCACAAATAAGAGGCCGAAATTTTCCAACTGTTCACGCCAGCGGAGTTTTCCCTTCCCGCTGCAGTGAACGGAGATTTGGCTTCTCGCCAAAATCCCAATCTTTGTTGCAGCATGGCGTGAGCAGGCAGTGAGATCAACGCCTAAGTTAAATTAACTGATAAGGCTGATCAACACCATGATGGAACCAGTTTGGAGACTTCCATCTTGTGCAGAGGACATCTGCAGCAGTGTTGGCTGGCACACGTGGGGACCACACTGGAAACAGCTAGAGGCACAATGTCCCTCTCAGAGGGGTTCTGGCTTCAAAAGCGCTGTCTGCAGTGTTGCTGTAGATCCAAACTTTGATTCCCTATAGTTAGTGAATTCTTTCCCCATAAATTAAGTGTGGTTTACTTGTGGAGGCCGTAATTTTCGAAGCTGAACATTGAGTTGGTGACAATGGTGCCAAAGGCAGTAAGGGACAGTAAAGCTATTTTATCATGTTCATTGATATTTTTCAAGCACTGAAAAAAATGAACTCAGTGCCATTACCACACTACCAGTCACCCTCCACAGGATACATAAGAGACTTTTTGGTGCTTTCATATTATCTTTTTCTCCTTTGCTGCATCCCGTTCAACTGCGTTCATATGTTGGCCACACTACAATATTTTAAGATATTTACTTCACTTATTTTCTGCTTTCTACCAAATGCCTCGCTCACTTTGGGGCCTCTGCCGGATTCTCAACAAAAATATGGCTTTGAAAGTGCCACAAATTCTCATCGATGTCACCTATTACACGCATGTAACCAACCCTCCAGTTTAATGTTCACTGCTCATCTGCCACGCTTGCTGCTGCAATCCAAGCCCACTGGCGTAAAAGACATACACTAGCTGCCACTTGCATGCCTCACCCACATGTCACACAGGGCAGTGTGCTCGGTCAACACAGAAGGCTACGTAAATGAACTGTCCGCAATTTACAGCAGTATCTTCACCAGAGAGGATTGTCTGATAGGAGTGCTGCCTCTGGGAAGCAGCAGTGGTGTAACTGGTTTAACTTATACTGGTGTAACTGGACCCAGGTGAGGGGTGGGGGGGATGGTTTGGGACCATTAAAACCTGTATTATTGATGTGACCTCCTCCTCTCTGCACAATAATTGTCGTAACTTCAAAAGGCTGAAAAGCATCAGAAATATAAATGGTTTACTTGTCTCTCCCTATTCCCTTGCCATGGAAATATGTCAAATACTGGCACATCTTTTCCAATTTTTTTAATATTAGAACAAATATATTCCATTGTTAAGACGCCTGGCACTGATAACTTTCAAGTCACAGTCTTCTTAGATTAAGGATCTTGTCAAGCTGCAGCCCTTTCTTTTTGTACACCCCCTGCCGTAGAGGTCACAACCTTGGTTTGTTTCCAAGTATCTGCCTTACTCCATTTCCCTTTTAATTGCAGCCATTCCCATGGTGAAGGAAATCCCTAAGCTTTCACCCTAACAAGCACTAAATGTTCCACTAGAGAAAAAAGAAACCAGTTATAAACCAGTAATAAATGATCCACTTTATTTGCTTTTTTTTTCAAGAGGCTTGAAAGAATGTGACTGTACCACATTAAAGAGCTTCGCAGGAGTCTGTCCATACGCTAATGAGGCCTGCCCTGCACCTCACCACACGCAATGCCCTGCAGTGATGCTTTCAACTTAACCTTCATCTAATGTCAGGAATGTGCAAGGTCCTACAAGAAGAGGACTGGATCAGCTAGCTGACTGCAAAGGCTGTCAAGCCACCACCTTTATTAAAAAGCAACCCCCCCCCCCCCACCCACAACCCAAGAGATAATACTGTAGCTGAGGTCTCCTCCAATGATTCAGAAGATTTATCTGGTGTCTGTTTAAATTAGATAGCTGAGGCAGTTCAATTTTCTACTCCTGCCTGCTCCAGTTTACTGACCTCAGCTAGCACAGCAGTGAGGGTGGGATTGTTACAAATGGCCTCAATGATGTAGCGCTGCCCTGAGCTAGTGCGATGAATATTGCCAGAGTTTCCACCCCAGCCGACCCCTGCTGGCAAGTCAAGTGAATGGAGATCAGGTGGGGAAAAGTTGAGACTTGACTCTAATGCTGCGTTAAAAGCAAATTACTGCGGATGCTGGAATTTGAAGCAAAAACACAAAATGCTGGAAAATCTCAGCAGGTCTGACAGCATCTTTGGAGAGACAATAGAGCCAATGTTTCGAGAATGGATAACCCTATTCTGTCTCCACAGATGCTGTCAGATCTGCTGTGATTTTCCAGTATTTTCTGTTTTTTTTCTCAAATGCTGTGTGCTTCCCTCACAGTTGAATAGTACTCACTGCCAGGGCTTACCTGTGTTCTCAGGAAAGGAAAGTTGGGAAGAGAGAGGAGAATTGGTGAGAAAATAATTGGTGAGAAAAAAAATGGCCGGGATTCTCACAAAAAAATTCTAAGTGCCGAATTTGCGTAAAAACTGGAGTAACTCCCGCTGTTTTTTTTTTAGCGGGATTTTCAAAATGAATTTCCCACTCTCTGTATGCTGCGGAGTGCCTCAGGGAATTTAATGCTGAAAATCAGTGGGCAGAGTCTAATCCCACTGGAGAGGCTGGCAGCAGAGCACTGAGCGGGACCACTGCACATGCGCCAATCTGTCATAGCGGAGATCGATGCATGCATGATGGCCCCACACTTCTGGCCTCCCAATCACTTGCCAGCCCCGCGACCCTGCATTGTTGGCTGTGTGACCACCCCCCCCTCCCCCAAACCACCACCCCACTGTGCATACCCCCCACCACCCTGATCATTGGCCTCTTGGATGTCTCCCGATATTCAGCTGCTCCCCTGCCAGCCCCAATCGCCCCGATCACTCCCCCGACAGTCCTGACCACCCCTTCCCCCCACCCCGATGGCCAGCCTCGATCAGCTCTTTTTCTCCATCTGGCTGTAATCCTGACTGCAGAGTGGCTGCGGGACCCTCACCCCCATCAAACTCCCCCTTCATATGGCCCCCCACCCCAATAGATCCAATACCCCACTGGCTTTGTCCCTTGGTACTGCTTGATGCTTGGTGGGCAGAGCTAAGGTGCCACTTGGGCATTGCCACTTTGCCCCTTAGGTAGTGCCGGGGGCAGGCTGGCATTGCCAAGCTGGCACTGCCCAAGGGCCCCCCACTAACCCCTAACCTCCTGGGGAGCTCCCATGTCTTCCCTTCACACCAGCAGTATCAGACGTTGTAAACGTCGCTGGAATGAACCACTCCTGGCTGTGGGAGGGGGAAAGGTTAGCGGGTCCGGAGACTTCAGTCCCGGGCCTGCAAATGAAAGGGAAATGAGAATTTTAATATTTAAATCAACTCTGTGCCGATTTCTGGCCCCTACTGATGTCTCGCACATCCTGACATTATCATAAACTCACATGATATTTGGTTGATGGGTGTGAGCGGGAGTCTGCTACTTGTTCGCCAGCAATTAAGTGGTCAGTTAAGACGATTCAGAGTCCACTTGACTGAAACTTTACGTTGCTTGTGTGATTTTCAAGTTGGTGAACGGGCAGGTGGTCATCCTGTTCTTTTCATTCTTCTAATCCAAGGGCAGGAACACTGGCTGTGTGAGTTGTTAGGAATTAGGGTGAGAGTTTGCTGTCATGTTCCTGTTGAATTTCAGATCTTTTCCTCTGGTTCCTGGTGAGGGATTTGCATTGTTAACCCTGTTCTGAGGACTCTTGAGTTCTCCTGTTGCAGCATCTCTGCCCGTTGAAGCTTTCAGTGCAGCACCGTCTGCCTTTATATAGCTGCATCAAGCTATTAACTGACGTTCTGTTCCGATAGGCCTGTACATTCATCCACTATTGAATGGACCAATCCAGCCAGTCTGAGAGATGTCACAACTATTGCAGGATTCCCCAGCATCCAGGATGCCACAGACTGCACTGGCCATCAGGGCAGCAGCAGGTCAGCCGGGAGCCTTTGTGACACATGAGTGTCAGATAGTATTTGACCACAGGACTCAGATTCTTCACATCTGTGAGAGGTACCTTGGCAGCTCCCATGATATATACATTCTGCATCACTCCCAGGTGCCAACTCTATTCATGGCTCCAGCTTGGCTGAGTGGTTAGTTGCTGGGTGACAAAGAGTATACATTGAAAAAGTGACTCATGACACCACTCTGGTACCCAAGGGCACAGACAGAGGGGAGATATAATCAGTGTCATGCCTCCACAAGGATGGTGCCTGAGAGGACAATAAGGTGACAGAAAATGATGTTTTGCTGCCTAGATCTTTCCGGGGGCTCCCTGCAATATCCTTCAGAGCATTTGTCACTTATTATCATGGTATGCTGTGCTCTGCAAACTCTGGCACTGGCAAGGACGAAGGTATCAAGGTAGCTCCACCCACCTCAGAAGAAGACATCACAGATGGATCTGATGAGAAGCCCAGGCAGGCAGAAGGTGAGGATGAGGAGGCAGCCTTAGAGAAGCTTCAGACAGGCAAAGACAGCAGGAAGGCATTGATTCAACACAACTATAGCTCGACTGCCAAGGTTTGCTTTTCATCTCAGTGCAAAGTGCTGCTTCCTTCACACACATTGCTGAGAATACAGTGCCACAACCCAATGCCTCTGTAATGAAGTTTGCTACCCCTACTGTCTATCAGGTCTGCACCTACGGCAAACATGAAGCACACTCAGCTCATTGCAACACAATACTTATTCATATATCTTTAGCAGATTTGCAAACAAGGAGCAGAATATGGTTGGCATAGTTACACAGAAACCAAACATTACTTTGATGAAATGAACAGAAGTCACCTGTGAAAGCCCATTCTGTTCTCCCACTTAAACTAGTGCTTGCAAGTTTTACAGCCTGTATCTGTGTTGGTGCTTGGTGCAGAGAACGGATATGACACAGGTGTATCCCTCAGTGGTTCTTCCTTGGGTGTCAAGGGTGTCTCCTTAGAATCAGCAGCGCATCTTGAGGATGGGACTTCTGAGGCAGAAACAGATTGTATTATTAAGAACATTCTCAATAAATGTCTGTGCAAACATGATAGTAGCTTGCCTAAACAGACACCCACTTCATTGAGAGAGGCCAATCTATGGGAACCCTGGATTTGCCCTTCTCATTGGACATGCCACAACCCAGCCCTTCCTGCACTTTCCCCCAGTCTCTCATCTGCCCATTGAACTCTTATCATCCTCCAACAGTTCTGTCTCTCCCATGCCTGTGGTCCTTGCTCCTCGCTCACCTTCCAAATCCAGGGCATCCATGTCAATTGTGGCAGGATCAGGATGTTGGACATTCCACCTGGACTCTCCTCCTGAACATGGACAAGTGTAATCATTTGTCCAATCTTCACCCACTACAACAATCCAGCCTCACATGACTTTCCCAGGAAGAGCCAGCTTCAAGTTCTTGTCAGATGGGAACTCCTTTCCATACATACAAGGTGAATGGCCAAATCTCCGACCTTTGATACATGCAGGACCATCCAATATATCTACATCCAGCTCCTTGCCAAGTTGGTACTCACTCTTGAGGACCAAGGAAAATCATTGAACTATTTCCAACACTGAATAAATATGCAGCGCACCACCTTATGTCCCCTTGCCTCTCCCCAGGTCTTCTTTATTTGATGAGGTGTCCTTCCCTGTCCTTCCCTCGTGTAAGGATTTCATGCCGAGCGCTCTTTGTCTCCACGAAGTCGTGCAGGCTATCACCTAAGAATTGTGGTGCTGAATGCCTGTTAGCTTTGGCAGCCCACCTGCCATGCCCACCGGGCACTGAGGCCATCATAAGTGCCAAATGTTCCACTTTCCCTTTGGCAGCTCTGTTGGGCTCCTCCCCAATTTCTGGCAGCCTTCGGGGAGCTGGCTGGACTTGTTTTATATACCCTTCCGGGTCACCATTCGACCCATCACCCACCCCGACTGACAGTGCTGTGCCAACGTCCAGCCTTCTTTTACACTTACCAGCCCTTAATTCGCCAGCCAGCATGAAATCATCATGATCGAGTGTAGACTAAAGAGATGGTAAATTTGCAGGTTGAATTTGGCCTGCTCAGGACATACCTGCACAATTTTCCTCATTGCTGAATAGGTACCAGTATTGTAGCTGTACTGGAACAACTTCGCTATGGGTGTGACAAGTTCTGGTGCATAAGTCTTCAGTACTATTGCCAGAAGCCCACCTTTACAGTACTCTGCATCTTAAGCCACTTATAAAGGGTATAAGGGATGGGTCAGAATACCTTAGGCTGATCAGTCTGTCTTCAGTAGTGGGCAAATTATTGGAAACAATTCTGAGAAGCGGGATATATTGTCACTTAGAAAGGCACAGATTGATCAAGGATAGTCAGCGTGGATTGTTGTGGGAAGATTTTTTTGAGGTAGCAATAAGGAGCAATGATGTATGTGGTGCAGTAGATGTTGGTGTCTACATGGATTTCAGTAAGGCATTTGACAAGGTCCCACATGGCAGACTGGTCAGAAAAATGAGATCTCATGGGATACGGGGAATGTGGATGGTTGGAACCAAAATTGGCTCAATGAGAGGAAACAAAGGTCAATACAGATTTTTGCAAATGGAAAGCGGTTTCCGGGGGGCATTTCACAGAGCTTCGTGTTGGGCCCTTGCTCTTTGATGTATATATTAATGATTTAGACTTAAATGTGGGAGACATGAATGGGAAATTAATAGATGACACAAAAACTGGCTGTGTAGTTGTTGGTGAAGAGGATAGCTGTCAACTCTAGAATGATATCAAGTGGTTTGGTTGAGTGGGCAGAGAAGCAACAAATGGAATTCAATACAGAAAAGAGTGAGCTAATACATTTGGGGAGGACAAACGATGCAAGGGAATACTCAATTAACAGGAGGATGTAGAGAGGGGCTGAGGAAGTGAGAGAGTTTGGAGCGCATTCCACGGGTCCTTGAAGGTGATAGGACAGGTGGGCAAGGCGGTCATGAAAGCAGATAGATTGCTTTCTGTTATTGGAAGAGCTATTGAATCATGGATGTAATGATGGAACTGTCTAAAATGCTGGTTAGGCCACAATTGGAATTTGATGTAAGTTCTGCTCACCACATTACAGGAAGGACATCATTTGTCTGGACAAAGTGCAGAGGAGATTTACAAGAACGTTGCCAGAGCTTAAAAATTGCAGCCTTGAGGAGATATTGGATAGGCTAGGAAAAAAGCAAAATACTGCAGATGCTGAAATCTGAAACAAAAACAGAAAATTCTGGAGGATCTCAGCAAGTCTGACAGCATCTGTGGGGAGAGAATGGAGCCCATTCCTAATTTTTAGGTATGCCTGGTGTTGCTCCTCCTGCACTCTACATTGAACCAAGGTTAGTTCCATGGCTTGGTAATAATGGTATATTGGAGGATACGCCAAGTCATGAGGTCCTATATTATGGTTGAGTAAAAACCTGCTGCTGCCGATGGCCCACGACACCTCATGGATGCCTAGTCTTGAATCTGTTTGAATCTATTCCAATTGGCACAGTGGAAGTGCCAAACAACATGATGGAGGGTATTCTCATTGTTTGTAGAGACAAAGTCTTGTCTCACAATGTGCAGTGGTCACTCAGCATGATGACACAGTGGTTAGCACTGCTGCCTCATGATGCCAGGGACCCGGGTTTGATTCCCAGCTTGGGTCACTGTCTATGTGGAGTCTACACGTTATTCGTGTATCTGTGTGCGTTTCCTCCGGGTGCTCTGGTTTCCTCCCACAGTGTGGTTAGGGGCATTGGCCATGCTAAATCCTTCCTCAGTGTACCCAAACAGGTGTCGGAGTGTGGCGACTATGGAATTTTCACAGTAACGTCATTGCAGTGTTAATGTACGCCTACTTGCAACACTAATAAACAAACTTTAAACTGTCATGGGCAGATGATTGTGTGGCAGGCAGGTTGGTGAGGATGAGGTCAAATTTGTATTTTGCTTTTGTTGGTTCCCTCACCATCTGCCACAGATTCAGTCCAGCAGCCAAGTCTTTTAGGACCCAGCCAGCTCAGCCTGTGCTGATGTTACTGAGAATGCCTAGGTAATGGATGTCAAAGAACAAACAAAGAACAAAGAACAACACAGCACGGGAAACAGGCCCTTCGGCCCAACGAGCCTGCGCCGCCGTCCCACTGTCTCAGTGTCCTATTCGTGATTTTAGTCTACGCCTAATGTGCGAGGATCAGGGAGGTCCAATTTAGGGACAATTTAGTACCCAATCAATCAGCCTAAAAGCACATCTTTGGGGATGTGGGAGGAAACCGGAGCACCTGGAGGAAACCCACGCAACCACGGGGAGAACGTGCAAACTTCCACAGACACAGGCCCAAATCCATGTGTCCACACAGCAACAGAGATAGTCTCTGAGCTGTCATGTTGCCCTCGAGATGGTCCAGTTTAAGCACACTAACGACATGAAGCAATAGGCAACTCCCGAAGCAACGTCCAAGAGCAGCCCACTACAACCTGCCGCATGCATGCCCCTTGCTGGACTTAAATGCCTGTGGAGACAAAAAAATTCATTATTAAACAGGCAAAGACTGTAACATCCTGAGGCAAAACGTATTCCCAAGCCTACAATGTTTAGTAAGGCCTACTATATCCCCCTATATGTAGCCCGCTCATGTGGCTGTCTAAGTGACTCTTAAACAACCCTAGCGTGCCTGCTTCCACCACCTTACTCGGCAGTGCATTCCACACCCCCACTACCCTTTGCGTGAAAAACTGCCCTCTAATATTTGTCTTATACCTAGCCCCCCTCACCCTAAGCCCGTGACCCCTCGTTCTATCCATTTCTAATAGCGGAAAAAGCTTACCACCATTTACTCTATCTATCCCCTTCATAATCTTATAAACCTCTATTAGATCCCCCCTCAGCCGACGTCTCTCAAGGGAAAACAGCCCAAGTTCGTTCAATCTTTCCTCGTAAGACAGCCCTTCCATACCAGGCAGCATCCTGGTAAATCTCCTCTGCACTCTCTCCAGGATCTCTACATCCTTCCGGTAGTACGGCGACCAGAACTGGACGCAGTACTCCAAGTGAGGCCTAACCAACGTTCTATACAACTGCAACATCAGACTCCTACTCTTATATTCTATACCTCTTCCTATGAAGGCTAACATACCATACGCTTTCCTCATCACATTCTGCACCTGCACCGACACCTTCAGGGACTTGTGCACTTGCACCCCCAGGTCTCTCTGCGTATCTATACTCCGGATAGTTCTACCTTTTATCGTATAACTCCCCTCCACATTATTCCGGCCAAAGTGCATCACCTCGCATTTCTCCGGATTAAATTCCATTTGCCATCTATCTGCCCAATCTACCATCCTGTCTATGTCCTGTTGCATTGCCAGGCACTGCTCCTCAGTACCTGCCAATCCAACCATCTTAGTGTCATCAGCAAATTTGCTGATCACACCACCTACCCCCTCTTCCAAGTCATTAATATATACCACAAATAGAAGAGGTCCTAGTACCGAGCCCTGCGGCACACCACTGGTGACAGGCCTCCAATTGGAAAAGGAGCCTTCCACTACTACTCGCTGTCTCCTCCTCCCAAGCCAGTTCTCCACCCATCTACATACCTGGCCTTGTATCCCATGAGCCTTCACCTTTTCTATCAGCCTACCATGAGGGACCTTGTCAAACGCCTTACTGAAATCCATATAGACGACATCAACGGCTTGTCCTTCGTCAACCGTTTTTGTCACCTCTTCAAAAAATTCCACTAGATTCGTAAGGCACGACCTCCCTGTAACGAAGCCATGCTGCGTATCCCTGATCAGATTGCAGCGCTCCAGATGTTCATACATCCTATCCTTGATGATCCTCTCCATTAGCTTACCTATAACTGAAGTCAAGCTCACCGGCCTATAATTCCCTGGGTTATCCCTCTGACCCTTCTTAAACAACGGTACTACATTTGCAATCCGCCAATCCTCTGGGACCTCACCTGTGTCCAAAGAAGAGACAAAGATTTGCGTCAGAGGCCCAGCAATTTCATCCCTCACCTCCCTTAGCAGCCTGGGATAGATGCCATCAGGCCCCGGAGATTTATCCGTCTTTATACTGTCTAAAAGTCCCAACACCTCTTCCCTCGTGATGACTATTTCCCTCAACGGATCCTCAAACTCCTCAAGCACAGCACCAGACATCAGGTCCCTCTCCTGCGTGAATCTCCTACCCAGAGAACATTCTGTGCCCTTGCCAGACTTAGTGCTTTCTCCAAGTGGTATTCAGCATAGAGGAGTGCTGATTCATCAGCTGAGGAGGGAGCAGTACCTGATTCACTGCAGGAGGTTTCCTTGCCCATGTTTGACCTGGTGCCATGAAACTTCATGGAGTATGGAGTCGATCTAAGGATTCCCAGAGCAACTCCCTCCCACCTGTATACCACTGTGATGCCACCTCTGCTGGGTCTGACCTGCCGGTGGGACAGGACAGACCCACGGATGATGATGATAGTGTAATGTCATGATCTAAGTCAGACTGTTGCTTGAACAGTTTGTGAGACAGCTTTCCCAATTTTGAAACATGCCCCAGTGTCGGCAGGACTGTGTTCGCCGTGATTGTTTCCAAAGCCTAGGTCGATGCCAAGTGATATGCCGGTTTCTTTTTTAAAGATTTTATTCCATACCAAACCCAAATCCATTCCTTGCTTGCTCCAAAAAGCGAATTCAAAATCCAATTGAATCCAATTCATGGTCCCCACAAGAGAGAAAACAAGATCCAAGCTGGCAAGATAAGGCATTGCACCCCAACATGGGCTTGATCTGATGCTTAATCTTAGCCAAAAGGCCAAGAAGTGGTTTCATCCACTTGTTTTGAATTTTTGGTGTTGTTGGTGCAACTGAATGCCTTTCTAGACCATTTCAGAGGATATTTAAGAGTCAACCCCATTACTGCGGATCTGAAGATACCTGTAGGCCAATCTAGGTAAGGATGGCAGATTCCCTCAAGGACATTAGCGAACCAGATGGGTTTTTATGACAATTGACAGTGGTTTCATGGTCATCATTAGATTTTTATTTCCAGATTTCTATTGAATTCAAATTCCACTATCTGCCATGGTGCTCTGGGTCCCCAGAGCATTACCCTAGGTCTCTGGATTACTAGTCTGGTGACAATACCACCATCTCCCTCCTTGTTTTAGTTTTGGTGTTAAGTAATGCTGCAGGAGCAAGCTTCCAGTTCAGAATAACCCACTCCTTTGGTTTGTGATATGTTTTGTGGCTGCTCCAGCAATCTGTTTGTTATGAGGAGGTTAGTATGTTGCCACACTGGGGACAGCAGCCTTTCATCTCCAGCAATCTCCTCAAGTATTGGGTTTGCACCTGGAGAATGGCTTAGTTGGTCATGACCCTGTTTATTTCCCTTGATCTCTGTTAAGAGTGGTTGAATATGGTATATGTGTGGGAATTGGCATGTAAATTTGTGAACATTGTGGGGAGTAAAATACAAATGATATAAAATATTTTGAACTTGTTCTTCCATATTTTCATATGATAGAATATAGCGTGCACAGGAGGCCGTTCAGTCAATGCAATACTAACTCTTCAGATAGGCAATACTATTTATAGAATCATAGAATCCCTACTATGCAGAAGTAGGCTCTTCGGCCCTTCGAGTCTGCACCAACTCTCTCTGACAGACTACCTTACCCAAGTCCTATCACCACAGCCTCACACATTTCCCATGATTAATCCATAATCCTATACACCTTGGACACTAAGGCGTGATTTGACATGGCCAATCCACCTAACCTGCACATCTTTAGGCTGTGGGAGGAAACTGGAGCACCCAAAGGAAACCCACACAGATATAGGGAGAATGTTTGGAGTTTGCACAATCACCCAAGGCCAGAATTGAATCCAAGTCCCTGGCGCTATGAGGCAGAATTGCTAACCAATGTGCCACCATGCCACCCTATAATTGAAATCCCTAGATCTTTTTCCATATCATTTTATGTTCTTCCTTTTCAAATAGCTATCCAATTCTTTGTTAGAAGACATTGTAGCCTTTGCATTGAATTTCCACAAGGATTGTCCTGATCTCATGCCTTGTGCACCATTTCTCCAGAGAACCTAATGATGGCTAGTAAAAGTTCTTGTTGGGACATTGGGCAGCACAGTGGCACAGTGGTTAGCACTGCTGCCTCACAGCACCAGGAACCTGGATTCAATTCCAGCCTCAGGTCGCTGTCTGTGTAGAGTTTGCACATCCTCTCTGTGTTTGTGTGGGTTTCCTCCGAGTGCTTCGGTTTCCTCCCACAGTCCAAAGATATGCGGGTTAGGTTGATTGGCCATGCTAAATTGATCCTAGTATCAGGGAGATTATCAGGGTAAATATGTAGGATTATGGGGACAGGGCCTGGGTGGGATTGTGGTCGGTGCGGGCTCGATGGGCTGAATGGCCTCCTCCTGCACTGTGGGGATTCTATGATTGGGAAAGCTTCTGCCCAAATGCACAGCATCTATCTTAATAATAACACTATTTATGAAAATAAAATCAAATTGTCCCTTCATTCTTCTAGTGAGAATCTCCTGACAATACCTTGTTGTCATTGATTTACCACAAGTGAAGCTAATCATTCATACTCTCAAAACTTACACCATTTTGAAAGTCTTTATTGAGTGCCCATTAACCTCTTCTAGTATCAATGGAAGGCCCAGTTTTCGAGCCCTTCTTCAGAATCATTACCACTTATTTTGAGTATTGTTTTGTAAATTCTTGTTGTAGCTATCAAACACACTGAATCATTTCATCGTCCTAATATCCTTCCTCTGACCAACTTCCAAGAACCACATAAAATGCTCCAGATGTGGCTTAACCAGACCTTCATATATTTTCCCATCATGTTAGCTTATCCATGTCCTCCTACAGTTTTCTGCATTGTTCCTCATTATTTCAATATATTGTGCCTGGGTACAAATAAATGGAAAGCAAAAGAAACACAATGTAGATCCTGGGGGGAAGGGCAAGGGGAGGCGGGGGGGTTGTGTGGATACCACTTCCTACTTCCCACATCCTTCCCCTCTTAAAGACTTTCAGTTAAGCTTCATCTTTGAATTTTCTTGCTGCTTGTAGCTGTATTTCCTTTAATACCATGTGCCTTAATATTGGAACAAGTCTCTTACGCATCTTGCCAAAAGCCTCCTGAAAATCCACATGTGAAGTTCTGCTCCTTTATTTGTACACTGATTTCATCAAAATATTCTATTAAGTTAGTTAAGCGTGACCTACCCTTCACAAATGCTTGTTGATTGTCCCTGATGAACCCATGAACCCATTTAATTTTTCACTAATTGACTTCCATGCAAGCCGTTGAAAGGTAATTTTCCGACTCTGATTTTTTTGGCAGGAAGCCTTGGCCATCAGCACCATATATCGAAAATTCTGTGTGGGCTGCTGCACACAGTTTTTTTTCAACCATTGCTAAAAATAACTACTTACATTTATTTTGGGCGAAATGGCAGAGTGTTTCTGGTGCGAAGAACAGCATATTTCGCTCCATATTTCAACACTCTGCTGAAAAAAATCAAGGGGGGCATATTTCACGTTGTCCTGCAAGGGGGGGGGTGGGAGGGAGGGAGGGAGGGGTGGGGGGCGAGGCCTCAACACGTCGGTAATGTCCGGCTGCCGGGTGGGAGGGGTGGCAATGTTCAATGGATGCACAATTAGAACAGCCATAAACCTCCACACCCCCCCCACCTCCACAGCCCACCATGAAGTTCTCAGGAGCTCCCCGCCTTCCCCCACCAAACACACCCCACCACCCCTCCAACGCCTGATCGGAGATGGCATTCATTCCAAACTGACCCCCACAGATCAGAGTTGGCATTCATTCTGACCCCTCCTTCCTCCCCTCCCCCCTCCCAGGGCGATTATTGGCTCCTTGCCCTCCCCCCAACCCTTGCCTCCTTGAATAACCATCGCTGGCATCCCCTGCTCCCCTGTTCGCTCTGGCCCACTGCCACATACAAATGAATCCCCCCTTCAATTAAGGCTCCCACTGGGGTTTGTCCCTTGGCACAGATTAACACTGCCAGTTTGGCAAGAGCATGGTGATAACTGGGCATTGCAAACCTGTGCCCAGGGGCAATGCCCAGTATCAGTGCCATGCCACTGCCTGGCCACACCCCTCTCCCCCCGAACTATACTTACCTTTACGCCCCCAGGGGAGCCTCCCCATGTCAGGTTCATGTTTGCTGCAATTCGCGCTGACATGTCATGTTTGAAAATATGGTGGGGAGTCAATATCTGGTGAGGGGGCATGGTAATAATATTAAAATTTATTGAAATACGCGTAAAGCAGGTTCACATCTGTTATTGGTGTGAACCTGATGATGTCCCTCAGTGAGATCAGCTACTTTTGGATCTTGAGCGTGCCGCCTGCATTCTCACGAATGGTGGGTATGGGCTCAAGATTTCCCCCATAGTGACTGTAATGCCAACAATATTCCTTTACAGAGGGGTGAATAAAATAAATGAAAATAGTGGAAAAGGAAAAGGTGAACAACGACCACCAGAGTCAATTAAAGTAGCTAACTAAAAATTCAATCGAAGAGATGGGAATTAGAGAAGTTGTTTGATGGCGGAGAAAAAAATAGCATGGGAAGGTCTTTAGGGAAGGAAATTCACTTCTGTGTGAAGTGATTAAAGGCCCATTAATGACCAGAAAGAATGGGAAAAGCCAGTCAGAGGCCTGAATAGTGGGGCAGGGATGTAAGGCTGAAGGCCATTACAGAAATAGGGCGAGACTTCAAAATGAGGATCGATTTTGAACAAAATTCACTTAGAAAAGGGTAGGCAATTTACTATCGAAACAATGTTTTGTGCAAGTTTGTGGAGGAGAGTGATCAGGAGACCAGTTATTAAAAGCATTGGAGAAATAACTTCTGGAGCTGACAGAATAAATGGAAAAAAATTTGAGTAGAAGTAGGTGGAAAGAATAGTTTGCTTTACATGACTGGAAAAGTTTATGTGATATACGGTGATATTATGTGTACTATTGGCATACGAGGATAAAGGCAACATACTGCAGATGCTGAAATCTGAAACAAAAGCAGAAAATGCTGGAAAATCTCAGCAGGTCTGACAGCACCTGTGGAGAGAGAATAGAGCCAATATTTTGAGTCTAGATGACCCTTCATCAGAGTTCTTCATCAGAAGGAACATCTGGACTCAAAATGTAGGCTCTGTTCCTTTCCCACCAATGCTGTCAGACATGCTGAGATTTTCAAGCGCTTGCTGTTTTTGATTTGCATATGAGGTTCATTGGCAGAATAACAGTAAAGTTTGCACTAAACTCAGATCAAGCTTTCTGGTCTATGTTTTCATTGTTTATCCCTTTCTACCCTCAACAACCTTTGCTACCCTCCAGTCCATTGGCACTATTCCCAAATCCAAAGCATTCTGGAAAATTATGGGGTTGGTTTTTTATGGGGTGCCTGCCTCAGATGACTAAAATTGACTGGGAGCCCGCCCAGAGGAAGAAGTGCTTTCCCGATTCATTTAACGGCCAATTCGCTGTTAATAGGCTGGAGATGGGATACCTGCCCCTCATGGACAGGAAGTCCCTCCTCAGGGTGCTGCCAGCTGATTGGATGGCCAGCAGCTCTGTGTCTCAGCAGCAGCAGGCAGGAGTGGTGGCCACTGCTGGGACTACAGGTAGTCCTGGATCAAGGTCATTGCTGAAGCCCAACACCAAGGTAAGTGGGGAAGGATTTTGCCAGATTCAGGCTGGCAGGCCCCACCAAGGGTGGTGAGGGAGTTTGAGGGGTGGGAGACAGGGGTGTTGGAAGGTGAGCGAGAAGGTGAAGGGGGAAATGTGGGGGTGTGCCTCTGATGGGGCCAGGGAATTCACAAAGGACATGCCATCTTTAAGCTAACGCTGCTATATTTTCTGCAGGGGATGGCCCTCCCCTAGCCTTGTGTAGACTAGCGGAAGGGGTAGTATGAGGCACTTATTGGGCCATTATTTGGTTACTTAAGGGCCTTGATAAGCCTGAAGACGGATGGGCCACCCAACTCCTCTGCTTCCCCTGTAAAATTTATTTTAGAGTGTTGGGGGTGGGGGGGTGGGTGGGTGGGTGCTGTGGTGGGGGGAGGGGGGTGGGGGGGGGGGTGGTGCGGTGGCAGGCAGTGGGACGGCCAGGTGGGAGATTTTAGAAGTCCACCCCCACCCCATCTTCAAACCCAACAGTGGGAGAGTGTAAATTCCATCCCATGATTCTACCTCTTCCTCGACCTTCTGGAGTATTTTGGAAAACACACCACCTGGACTTACTGATTTATCTACTTTCAATCTTGTAATCTAACATTTCTGCAGGTAGTGTTCTAAAGATTTATCTTCATATTCTGTCTTGTTCAATATTGACCAGCACCTCACTACATATCCCCTTTGAATTTTTCTGTGATCTTTTGTCATGAAGTTAAGCAACCTTTGCCCTGACATTTCTCTACTGATCCAACCAGAGATGCAAGTGTTCTTGCATGTTTATTTGTAGCAAAAGTTCATCAAGTGTAACAATACTAGATAGCAATTCCTTTACATCCTGTAAAATCAAGAGATTATATTGCTCCTTTTTTTACTGTGACCCTGCCATGCCTGCTGCATTGGAATCTTTAGAGAAGGAAAACATTCACCCCATTCTAGCACTTACAATAGCTGTTTGTTGATGTTCCCCTAGGGCTGGCATGATGTCATTATGAATGTGTGCCTGAGTTTCAAAAGATCCAATTATATCAGCAGGGTATTCTTAGTTCCACTTGTGATTGACAGCTTTAAAAAACTATTAAGTGATTGGCTGTCTTTGATGTGGCATTATGAATAGAAGTTTGTTTTGAATTGAAGTTATAGAGGATTGAGCATTTGGGGAGATTTAAAAATTTTGAATGGTCTTTAATAAATGGAGGTGCATTTTTTAATATCCGAAAGGCTGTAATAGATGGTTAGAGCTTTATTTTGTTTCATCACAACATGGCCCTGAGGTCTGTCCATGGTGGATACCAAGTGAATTGGCACGGAGAGTGTAAGGGCCAAGAATGGTGGATGGGTTTGCATGAGTTGGCATTAAGTTGGTCATGGGGCTATAGGCACCATGGAGAGGGTGGAGGGGTGTGGATTGGCATTATGATAATTCCATATTAGCCATCAGTTTGAGTTCAGACATAACAGAAAAGTCTGCTTTGAATTGTTTCCAGCCTTTGTCAGCCTTTCTTCCAAAGCATTTATAAATATACTAAATTGCTCATAATCCACTAAAACTGTTTTAATCTCATCAGAAGCTACAAGGCTTAATTCTCTTTCTAATTATGTAATCTACACCAATCATCATGCATGGGGATGGCATGGGGAGTGGTTGAGGGATGATGATGGGTTGTGGGGTGGGCAGGGATGAGATTCGGGGCTCAGCATCCCATGTGGTTTTGTCTGATCTATGTTTTGGGACAGCAGGCCCAATACTATCCCACAGCTGCCCTCACAGGGCATCTGCCATTTGGTGGAGGTTCTCCCAAGGCTGGTGCAGTGAACTGGGAAATTTCTAGACTTGCACGACCCACCTCAGGAGCCAAAATCCAGTAAACCTTTCTCAATCACTAACTAGGCCTCAACTAGAGCCATGCATTCATTCCTGAATGCCACACGTCAGGAAGGACGCCAAGACCTTGAAAAGAATGCAGAGAAGATATACCAGAATTGTACAATTGATGTTTTATTCATTAAATTTTGTTTGTTCATGGGATGTGAGCGTCACTGGCTAGGCCAACATTTATTGCCCATCCCAAACTGACCTTGTTCAGAGGGCATTTAAGAATTAACCACATTGCTCGAGTCACAAAAAGGCCATTCCAGGTAAGGACCACGGATTTCTTTCCCTAAAGGACTTTAGTGAACCAGACAGGTTTTAATAACAATTGACAATGGTTTCATGGTTAAATCTTCATTGAGTTCAAATTTCACCATCTGCCATGGTGGGATTCAAACCCAGGACCCCAGAGCATTATCCTGGGTTTCTTGATTACTAGTCCAGTGATATTACCATTATGCACCATCTTCCCATCAATTAGGTGGAGGGACTGGAAATAGTTTTCCTTAGAGCAGAGAAAGTGAAGGGGAGGATTGATGGAGTTGTTCAAAATTATGAAGAGTTTTGGCAGAGTAGATTGGGAGAAAAGAGAGTTGATGATCAAAGCACACAAATTTAAAATAATTGACAAAAAATCC
Organism: Carcharhinus amblyrhynchos; assembly: GCF_965287045.1. Lineage (NCBI taxonomy): Eukaryota > Metazoa > Chordata > Chondrichthyes > Carcharhiniformes > Carcharhinidae > Carcharhinus > Carcharhinus amblyrhynchos. Next base: position 39,935,986 of record NC_137330.1, read on the forward strand.
AGGGGAGAATTTATTTTATGCAAGACATGGTTATGAGCCAGAATTCATTGCTTGAGAAAGTAGTGAAATCTGACCTACTTGTAACTTCAAATTAGAATTGAATACATAATCAGAGAAATAAAGGCAGGGTGGGCTAAGCAGCATTCTTTTATGCTGTTTGATTCTATGAGTAACCTGAGTATCCATTCAGCTTTAGAGAATCAAGTTGAATGCATTATAACTTCTTTAATTCAGAAGATAATGATGGCAAGCTTTTGTCCGTGGCTCATTGCTCGTTGTGTAGGATGGAGATCTCACCGTATTATGAAAGCACCATAGCAAAATAAGCCAAAAGGAAAACTTACTATGTAAAAGGGAAATGATAATGCCTTCATATTAACAGAACAATCCATGCGTAGTGTTTGGTGTAGATTACAAAATTGGCAAGAGAATTAAGCATTGTAGTCCAAATATTTTTTCCTGGATTATCAGCAATTTAGTGTCATTATAAACTCTGCTGGAAGAAAGGCTGACAAAGGCCACTCGAAGCAAACTTTTCTATTAAGTGTTAACTCAAATTTATGGCTGATGTGGAGATCATATAGTCAGAATAAAAATGTGAAAAGCTGTCCCCGGCAAAGAGCATCTTCAGCAACCCCCTGCGACGTTTCACATTGAAGGCATGTGCCAATCAATGACTGATCACTTAATCAATATTTCTAACATTTGAATCTCCTGTTCCTTTTCGCCCCAACATTGGGATCCCAGAGGTAAAATTCAGCATAATTATCTACAAACAGGAAATAAAAGCATGCTAAGAGGCACAAATAAAATCATTTTTATTTCACCTTAAGTTCTTTATGCTAATTGCCTGTCACAACTACGATGGTGTCAAAACTTCCAGCAGGGTGAAGGAAAGAATAATGTGAGCTGATTCACCCTTTCAACTTCCCAGCGGAAGCATTTGAATGAGAGTGGGGGAGATTTACCATGTGAGGAATTGTGAATACCAGGATTGGTATCATGGTTTTCAGGCAACAGTGCGGCCCTATACTAACCTCCTGCTCCATTGATTTGAGGCAATTTAAATTTTTAAGAGGAACTAATGAATCCTTTTCCGTCTTTCAGTAGTTAATTTAAAATTCTAGAAGTGTAACAAAGGCAATATCCTTAGATAGTAAATCATAAATGTACCCTAAAGCATTAACTAGGGCTGGGAATACCTATGCTAACGCAGTCCAGATGCTAGTTTCCTGAACAAGCCTGCATATTTAGTGACTCCAGTGGTTTCAATAGAACAGAAACCATTTTTCATTAGTCACAGCTTGCCTTCTGTAAGAATCACTTTTGATGCTGACAGAGCCTTCCACTGCAGCATATTTTAACAGAAGGGCAGAGTTACTAAAGTGAATAGAAGGCAGGATATAAGAGATTTCCATTGGAAATGTTTGCCACTTGCAAAGATGTCCTTTGCTTCCAACATACGAACTATGATGGATTTTATTCCACTCAGTAGTTAAGAGTCAGATTCTTGGCTTGATTGGCTGTTCTCCTTGCTGAAGCCAACTTAAAAATTCTGATAGTTGATTCAGCTTTGGTTTAATAATTCTTCCACTTATGCATTTGTTTTGTGTCTGAAGATGACTTCGTAATTCAAATATATTTCCCTTTCAGCATTTTGCTAGCCTTTGGACAAGAAATTCGATAACCCTTTTTTTTGGACATAGGGAGTGGGAGCAGGTGGTCAAAGAGGTGAATGTCCAGAATCAGGTGCCATGAGAATGTGGCAGCAGTACCAAAAAGTGTTGAATGACCTCACATATCTAGTCAAGGTGAGTGAATGTAAACACCGCACCACCAACCTCCTAACTGCTGGATGCACCATTCTCTGACTCTCAGGAATTAATCCCAATAACTACACACACAACCTCTCCCAACATTGCTCGCACTTTCCTCTGACTGAGTCCACAAACCTCTAACCATTCAACTGTGGCAGGCACAACATGCAAACAATTTGCAACACAGTTAGGAACATTCTGCCCCCTTTCTTGAAGGTTACACACAATATCAGGAGAGCCTAAGAACCAGTGGAAGACTGACACATCTTCATTCCTTTAGCCCCCTTGAGGAGAGAGTTCTCTGAATTGTTGTGCTCGGCCCAAAGGGCCAGTGGCATCTGCTGCCACAGAGGCTATCCAGGGTAACAGTAAGTGGCTGCCTTGTGTTTCTTCTCAACTCTTTCCTCAGTCTCATCCAGAGATATGACAGGAAGCTGCAGGTTATGTGATGAGGGAACACTTTCTTTCCAACCCACTAAATTTCTTTCAATGCAATTACACTCCCCCCCCGGCCCCCACCCCACTCTCTGCTTTGATGCTTACAGACATCCAAAATCTGCTTTGAGCTCAAAGGTTTAGCAACCCTGTGACAGAGACGAGGATGCATCCTTTGTGGACCTTACACTTACAACCACCAGGTTCAAATATTGGCACCACAGGCACTTCAGAGACTGGTATGGAGTTGAATTCTACACAGGGGTGGGCTGCCACCAGACCGGGGCAGGGGGTGAAAGGACAGCTGAGGTACTATTTCCCCACAGGGTGAACTTGCAGATGAATTCTGCTGTAGATGATGACTTCAGTGGAGTGAACTCTTGGAGGATGCTGCCTACTAAAATCCTTTGCACGTCTTGCAGAGAATCTCCAGTCATTATCTAGGAGAATGTGGAGTCTGGTTTCCACAAGGTTGGAATCGGGACACATCATGGAGTTCTTAGAGCACATCCGTTCTGCATGAAAGTGATGGCAATGTTAGTGAGCATGACCATGATAAAGTGTCCGCTGTTAAGCTTTCAACTTCCGTTGTAGCACATGTATAAGTCAGCCTAGGTCTTTGCATTGCAATGGAAGCTCAGTCTGATGTCCCAAGATCTATGCTTACTGCTATGTATGTTTAGATTGTTGCCAATATTATTGCAAAATGCAGTCCTCAAAGGGACATACAGCTGGAATTTTACTGCCATGCCTGCCCTGGAATTGGAGCGGGTGAGGCTCGCAAAACAGAATTCTCTGTTGACCTCGGGCAGGATTTTACAAGCCTCATCCGAGCGAGGGTGTGAAATCCTAGCTACACAGAATCACTGTGATCCAGCAATCTGTGCTTCAGCAGTTTATTAGGATTGTGAAGGCGCCGTACTAGTGAAGTTGTTATGTGGAGCAGGCCTTGCCCCAGGATGATAGCATTCATGATCACCCCACTGTTGCTCCATCAGTGCCTTTCCTGATGGCTCTCAGCACCAGGCCAAGATCACTGCCACCTGTGTTGATACACTCCAATCTGAATCCTAATCCTCAAGGCCCAAATCTGCTCGAGGTAATCCTGCAAGGCCATCTACAACATCTAAAATGCAACAGCCTTCCACCAGTCGTGGGAGGAGCACTTCATAGCAGCATTAGGGGCAAACAAAGGCTGCCTGAAGACTGGGCTAAGGAAATGCTCAAAGTTGAATAGTTCACTTCCGTTTGCATATCTGAATGTCTGGGATTCAGCTCTATTGTCATGACAGTCAAGTGGCCTGAAGACGCTCACAGTCAAGGAGCACAAATGAAGAATAACAAATCAGATGTAGCAAATGTCTGCACTGCCTGATGAGATTTCCATAGAACATTGAAGACGCTGGTGTACAGAAGAACACTGAGCAGGATGCAAGTTCATTAGTGGCCTGCCAGGCAGCCTCCTGTCACCACTGCCAAGGAGCATGAAGGAGTCTGGCTTCAACTTGACAGAGTTTACTCTCTTTGCTGCCTCTGTTCCCTCTCCCTGCCATCCTGTAGACCCAGAGGCAATCTCCATACTTGCTGCAGCCTTTTGGTGGATAAATCATCAAATCCTCTACCCTCCCTGCAGCAAAATTCTGCCAAATCCAGTAACTCACCAAAACACCTCCAAAAACATGCAGCAGAGATTTGGCAGTATAAATCCTTTAACTGCAAGTTGAGTCTTGACCCTTTCAATAACAGCAGTGGTGGCTTCCTCTTGCAGCTGCACGCTTGTTCTTTGGTGAGTGACAAACACGTTCATTGAGTGAACCTGCATGGTCCAAGTTTACAAACTGTGCGTGGAATCAGCTGCTACAGCTGTTTGAATTCCCTATCTATCCATTGGCGGGGGGTGCGGGGTTTTGGCATTCTTCATAACACACTACACCAACCAAGTTCAAGAACTTGCTGCATTTGCACGTTAATTCCCAGTAAACACATCACAGGAAGTTCAGGTTCATTATTAAAAGCACAGGCACACTTTTAACAATGTCGTAATTGTTAATACAAGGGCAATCAACCTTTCCAATCCAGAAAAGGAACAGGTTAAATTGTTGAATCTTGTCACTGTCTGTGGTCAATTTTTTTGGAGACTCTTTTTAAGTCTATTCTTTTCCTTTCTTCCCCTTTTTCTCTCTCTAAATCCACTCTTTCTTTCCCTCCTTGTTTTCTTTTTCCTTGGGTTCTAAATCACCCATTATTAATACTGTCTCTATCTCAATTCTTAAACTACGCAGGTTAAGGGGATAAGCTAGACTGCGTGGTCTCATTGTGCACTGAACTCCCAGATGCCCAATTGCTTTCGGCATGCCATTATTCACTTCCACTTCCAGCATCTTGCCGGGCAGAACATTTTCAAACTGAAACGTGCAGGAAAATGTTGAGTGAACAGCACACGCTGTGAGATGGCCAGCTCCAGCAACAATTTCAGCTGGTGAATGTAAAATCAACATGAAAGACATAATCAACTAATCAATATGAAATCAAGTTCTGCATCATGTTCTGTGCTGATGACGCATCAAGGGTGTCTCAGCCCACTCTGATGATGTGCAGTTCTCACTGTATTCTTTACTAATACATCTCTCGGCATAGGAACAGGTTGCTAACCAACAAATCAAAACAACAGATCAAGCCCTAAAAATAGAGAAGCAGTCTATTCACCTAATGCAGAGTACCTTAGAGAAAGATGGCAGGTTGTGAGAGACAGAAATTAAAAAGAGAATATGATGTGGCAGCAATAAAGCCAGAAAGATATTTGTAAGCAAATTTTCCCAAATTGTTCTTTTTCTTGATGGCTCCCCTGTCACATTCTGCTAATTATCCATTACTAAATTCCACAAATGGTGGAATTGATAGTAATTCTCATGTGTGAAATATTTATGTTTAAATAATTATCTCTTAAACGTGAGCCACTTGTTGGTAAAATATTGGAAGAGGAATAAGTCATTTCTTCATCAGAGTAATTAAATACAATGGTCTTTTGACTTATTGTTCAATAGAGTTATTATTCAATAAGCACAAGTAATGTATCTCCTACTTCATTCATTTCTTGGACTCTCACTTGTTCCCAGCTGGATTAGTGCCCTCTGACACATGTGTCTATGTGTCAATTCAATCAGTAGAGGGCAAAATCATTCCATTTTCAGATAAAGATTCCATCAATATCACCCCCACTTCTCCTACATTAGAACCTAATCTCATATTGTGTCTTCCTTATCTTCGGCCTCTGAAATCAACTGGGGCTTTGAATTAACGAAGTATCCGACTTCAGAAAAAGATCAACAAGCTGACAAGTTCTCTGATAACTTTATAAGAGCATACTGAGCTGAAAGCTCTTAGTGTTTTACTCTTTATCATCTACTTTAAGCAAATCTCTCTTTATTCTGTTGTAGAAGTATTCGGTGTTTTACACCATTTAGTTCCTCATATTCTTTCCTGGTGGCCTGTGTTGAAGGGTGAAGACATCACTATGTTGCACAGCGTCTTGGCTTGGGTTGTGGCAGGCTGCAGTTTGGTGCTGTGCTTGTTGAAATGCTAGCAGAACTTTGAAATGGGCTTCAGCATTTCCAGGCCAGTGTGGAGAAAAACCAGCCAAGGTTTCCTTTGAACACAATCCAGCGATTCATTTCCGGAAAACAGGTTTTGGCAATCGGGCTCGCTTGTTATTCCTCCATGAGAAGCCTGGTGATACTCAACACAACAACTTTAAAACTATTGTTGTTAGTGAAAATCTAGTGGGCTGAGGGGGGAAGTGGTGAAGTGAGGGGAAGCAGTTAAAATGAAGGAATGGTTTTACCCACTTTTTTCCCACCCTATCCTTAAAAAATGCAATTTTGAATCTCAAGTGGCAAGAACACCGGCTTCAAAATTGTTTGCGCTCAAGTGACATCTGTTGTGTTAACCCAAGGTCTCAGCAGTGGTATCTTCCCTGTCAGGCCAAGCCCATGAAAGACTGCATCAAAGGGAAGAGGACAAAGTAAATTATATCTCTTTTAATCCTCTGAGCCCTTCAAGGAAACCTTGTATCTCCCTTGCCCCAGGCATCTCCTTCTTTCCAATTGCAATTGCCTCTGGTACTCATCCTTACCACTTGCCTGACCGCTAAAGACCATTCGCCTTGGTTCCCCGTAGTGGACACTTGCCATCAAATTCCCACCCCTATCTTGTGGCTAGAGAGTGATTTAAGCTTGAGTTTGAAATTGAGAGCGTCGGTGTATGTGGTTGAGTGAGTGAGTCTGAACGGGTGCGTTATATGTGTTGGTGTGTGAGTGGAATGAGTGAATAAGAAATCTGAGACTGGCTGTATGGCAGATTCATATTCATCCCAATCACTCAATCAATCCTTCCCACCAACCCATTGGTTTCCACCCCCATCCACTCGCTCCCACCCTCTCCCTCTGGCTCCCACCCTCACCCACTAGTTCCCACCCTCATCCATTCACTCCCATCCTCCCCCACATCCACTGGCTCCCACTACATTCACCCACATTCACTCCCACCCACACACACCCTCAACCATTCACTCCCATCCTCACTTACTCCCACCCACCATCACTCACTCACACCCACCCTCACTCACCCATTCCCATGCACACTCACCCTCACTCACTCTCCCTAACTCTCACTCACTGATTACCATGCACAATTACCCTCGCTGTTATGTTGCTTTCCTTGGTCCAACGGTACACTCACTAATGTGGTGTTTACTGCTCTTCCATTCAGGCGCTATTTCTGTTGCTCATTTGCTGCTGATAGATTCACTGGCCCATCAGAGTGGAATGCTGGCACAGGGGTTAGCGCTGTTGCCTCACAGCACCAGGGACCTGGGTTCAATTCCAGCCTCTCATCACTACCTATTTGGAGTTTGCACATTCTCCTTGTGTCTGCATGGGTTTCCTCTGGTTGCTCGAGTTTCCTCCCACAATCCAAAGATGTGCAGATTAGGTTGATTGGCCATGCTAAAATTGACCATATTGCCAGGGGACTAGCGGGGTAAATTTGTAAGGTTACGGAAATAGGGTCTGGGGGGGATTGTGGGTCGGTGCACACTTGATGGGCTAAATGACCTCCTTTCTCACTGTAGGGATTCTATGGTTCTACAAGAAGCAGAAGCAAGGGTGAAATGGCCCATGATTGGAGGATCAACTCTAAGAAGAACTTCAGCTCTTTGACTGGGATTTTGGAACTGTTGCAGAGGTCACTATGGAAGGACTTTGCGGGCCGTACTTTGGATAAACCTGTTGTAGATGATACACATGGCTGTAACTGTGCATCATTGGTGGAGGGAGTGAATGTTTGTAGAAGGGGTAACAATCAAGCAGGCTGCTTTGATGGTGTCAAGCTTCCTGAGTGTTGTTGGAGCTGCACTCATTCAGGCAAGTGCAGAATATTCTATCACACTCCTTACCAGTGTCTTGTAGATGATGGACAGGCTTTGGGGAGTCAGGAGGTGAGTTACTCATTCAGAATTCCTAGCCTCTGACTGGCTCTTGTACCCACAGCATTTATGTGGCTAATCAAAAGAGAAAATGCTGGATAATCTCAGCAGGTCTGGCAGCATCTGTAAGGAGAGAAAAGAGCTGATGTTTCAAGTCCGGATGACCAGTTGTCAAAGCTTTGATTCAGTGAAAGATTGTCTCATTGCTTTGTGGTAATGTCATTGAATGTCAAGTGACGATGATTAGATTCTCTCTTGTTGGAGCTGGTCATTGCATGGCACTTGTAAGGTGTGAATATTACTTGCCATTTATTAGCTCAAGCCTGGATTTTGTCCAGACCTTGTTGCATTTGGACATGGATTGGTTCAGAATTCGACAAGTCATGAATGGTGCTGAACATTGTGCTATCGTCGGCGAACATCCCACTTCTGACCCTATAATGGAAAGAAGGTCATTGATGAAGCAGTTGAAGGTAATTGGGCTTTGGACACTACCCCGAGGAACTCCTGCAGAGATGTCTTGGAACTGAGATATTCGAGCTCCAACAACCACAACCATCTTACGTTGTGCCAGGTATGACTCCAACCAGCCGATGGTTTTCCTCCTGATTCCCATTGACTCTAGATATAAGGCTCCATGATGCCATACTTGGTCAAATGCTGCATTGATGTCAAGGGCGGTCACTCTCACTTCATCTGTATTCTAACAACTTAGTTTTTAAATAACAGTTGTTCTTACTCTAAATCTTCATTCACTCAGTTCTAGCAGGAAATTACTTGTCATTTTCAAAAAAGTGTCTTGTTATTTAAGAAATGCAGCATGACTGTCTCATTGCTTTGTGGTTCTCTGATGCTTTTCACTCAGTCCTGGGGCCCATACTTGTCAGAACAGAGTTTGATTACACATCTAAGTTAAAAAGAAACACAGATGCTCTTTGCACTCATTCATCTTGAATTCTGATCAGAATCCAACTCACTCACTCAGACTGCGTCTTTTATTATTTATTATTTGCAAGCAAAAGAATGGGCTGAAAATTGAATATTTGCATCTGATAAAGTAAAGTGAAAAGCAAGACAAACATTTCTTTGTTTTCTCCAGACTGAAGTTCAGTCTAAGATTGGATGTGCCCTTTGGGGGTAAAACTTAATTTCAGTACCTTTGTTGTGTAGAAGAGAACAAAGCCTTTCCTGAAGCTATTGAATCTTTAACATTTATTTGTGAAGAACGAGCTATGCTGTCCAGATCAATGATGTCCAACGTGATGTTAACGCCATGTGATTCTGATTTTATCTTGTTGAAAGCCAGGCTTTTACAAAATATTTGTACGATTAAAGCACCCATTGTATAATGAACAAATTCAGTGTGATGATCCCAATGGACCTCTGTACCTCCAACTAACTGTGGACCATTGTGTACTCTTTCTGACCATTCATACTTCACACGTGGCTATTATCGCGTTTAATTTCCGCGTGTTTGTGAATCATTGATCCAGTGGGCTGTGAAGATATCCAATTTTCAGCAGATCGTGATGGTCACGCCATAGATCTAAGTGGCCTTTCTATACTAGGGATTTTCACAGTGACTTCATTGCATTGTTAATGCAAGCCTATTTGTGACACTAAGAAATGAGCTTTAAATTTATCAGAAAAAAGACATTTTGTACACTTAGTAAATCTACAGAGCATTAAGTTCTAAACTTTATTGTTTGGAGGTGGGAGGTTAAAATATTGGAGTGGGGGCGGTGGGGTAACGTTTGTGTCAGCTTCTAGTATGTTCACAATATCTAACTTACCTGAATTCAGGCACATGAAGGACATCTTCCCCAGAGGGTCTGGACCTAATTACAAACAGCATGTTGTTTTATTTGCCATCAGCAACCCACCAATAAAAACTAGGATCCTGGCCACAAATTGCCCAGGTAAGTGGGATTTAAGTTTTGCTTAAAAGGTTCCTTGTGGGCCAGACACTGGGCCCTCCCTGTCCTAGACTCTGCATAAAGGGGAAGGGGTGGGAGGTTCTGAAGAGGCTCCAGGTTAAACAATACTGGTGGCACACAACAAAGGCACTTCAAGCAAAATCATATTATAAATAATGAGGTATGATTAAGAGCTGTACACTCAAGGGTCAAGATTAGATTGAAAGCTGTAACGCATGTTCAGCTGTGATTGGTTAGGTGCTTTGGCCATGCTAAATTTTCCCTCAGTGTACCCGAACAGGAGCCAGAGTGTGGTGACTAGGGGATTTTCACAGTAATTTCATTGCAGTGTTAATGTAAACCTACTTTTGACAAATAATAAATAAATAAGATTGATTTAATTGTATTATCCAGAAATGCCACAAATACGAAGTATCGGGGAGAAAATTAGTTGGTCTGATCAGTTGAGTGTCCTTCCCACCAGTGCAAAAAAAGCCTGACTGAACTCTGACTAAAGACCTGAGATGTGCTGAGTGAACATCTAGTCATTTCACCCTTACAGCTCCACTCCTATCCAGCCATCTTCCAATGCTCCAGCTGTCTCTGAACACAGATTTTCAGAACCCCCCCAAGTCTCACTGTTTTGGAGACCATTTCCATGGGGTCCCAGCAACAGCCTGACCACTGTCCCCACCCCCCCCACCCCACCATAGGACTATGGGGTTAAATTTGTACTTGCATGTTTCTGTTTATGTCGTTGTCTTAAGTCCTTGGAGTACAGAATAACATGGCAATGCAATGAGCGTGATTAAAAAAGGAGCAGCATGGTGGCATAGTGGTTAGCACTGCTGCCTCACAGCACTAGGGGCCCAGGTTCAATTCTGGCCTCGGGCCACTGTCTGTGTGGAGTTTGCACATTCTCCCTGTTTCTCTACGAGTTTCCTCTGGGTGCTCCAGTTTCTTCCCACAGTCCAAAGATGTGCAGGTTAGGTAGATTGGTCATGCTAAACTTGACCCTTAGGGCCAGGGGGACAGAGCCTGGGTGGGATTGTGGTTGGTGTAGACTTGATGGGTCGAATGGCCTCCTTCTGTACTGTAGGAATTCTATAGAAACAACTGACAGACAGCTTCATTTCCCGTGTGTTAGTGGAGCTGGCCCTACACCCCAACCCAAGGAAACATTGGGGGCATTTCTGGAGATATTGTGGTGAACTCCTGCATTTGCCCATCCTCACAGGGAGGGCAGAGCAAAAGGTGATCTGTCCATACAAAGGAGTTACCGTTATAGGGACAAGTGCATTTGGGTCTCTCCTGAAGTGGAGATAGAAGTGGAGTAGAAGTAAGGCGGGTGTGCAAGTTCTGTTCTGTTCCATTTGACAAAAGCCACAGAAACTCCTCCAAGTTTCTTGACAATGACAGGAGTCAAGACATTTTATACCTGCTGCACTCTTTGTACCTGTCACACTCTCTCCTGATTTACATATGGAAAAGCTGCAAATTAGACCATTCTAACCAATGTATCTCCAATGCACTGGAAGTGCAGCCATGCCACCTGTCATATCGGGTTCACCTAGACACCTATTTTACACCTCTTTCTAATTTCCAATTTTTACAGCAGACTATTTTCAGTCAAAATTCCATTTATGCAATTCTCACTGTGGGCTGCACCCCCAGGGCCCACAGAAAAACTTACTGATCATCCTGAGCAATTAATCAGTATTGTGGCATCATTAAAACAAGTTACTTCTCAAAACTATTGCTAAGTTTGAGAAAATGAGGGGTTTTCTCAATCATCCTACATTATAACTGCATAATTGATATTAACAGGATGGCTGGACTTCTCCCTAATGCCCAATGAATTGGGCGTTACAGGCATTTAGCAAGGCAAGGACAGATTTAGAACAGTCAGCATGGCTTTGTAAGTGGAAAATCATGTCTCGCAAATTTGATTGAGTTTCTTGAAGGAGTAACCAAGAGGTTAGATGAGGACAGTGCAGTTGATGTTGTCGGCATGGACTTTAGCAAGGCATTTGACAAGGTACTGCATGGTAGGTTGTTGCACAAGGTTAAATCTCTATGGGTTCCAAGCTGAGATAGTAAATCGATACAAAATTGGCTTGAGGACAGAAATCAGAGAGTGGATGTAAAGGGTTGTTTCTCAAACTGAGGCCTGTGACCAGCGGTGTGCCTCAGGGATCAGTGCTGGGTCCACTGTTATTTGTTATTTATATTAATGATTTGGATGAGAATATAGGAGGCATGATTAGTAAGTTTGCAGATGACGCCAAGGTTGGTGGCATAGTGGACAGTGAAGAATCAATTGGGTCAGTGGGCTGACGAATGGCAGATGGAGTTTAATTTAGATAAATGCGATGTGATGCATTTTGGTAGATCAAGCCACGGCAAGATTTATTCAGTTACTGGTAGGGCATTGGGGAGAGTTATAGAACAAGGAGATCTAGGGGTACACGTTCATAACTCCTTGAAAGTGGAGTCACAGGTAGACAGAGTGGTGAAGGAGGCATTCAGCAAGCTTGGTTTCATTGGTCAGAACATTCAATATAGGAGTTGGGACGTCTTGTTGAAGTTGTACAAGACATTGGTAAGGCCACATTTGGAATACTGTATACAGTTCTAGTCACCCTATTACAGAAAGGATATTATTAAACTAGAAAAAGTGCAGAAAAGGTTTACTAGGATGCTACCGGGACTTGATTGTTTGAGTTATGAGGAGAGGCTGGATAGACTGGGACATTTTTCCCAGGAGAGTTGGAGGCTAAGGGGTGATCTTATCGAGGTCTATAAAATAATGAGGGGCATAGATCAGCTAGATAGTCAATATCTTTTCCCAAAGGTAGAGGAATCTAAAATTAGAGAACATTGATTTAAAGTGAGAGGGGAGAGTTACAAAAGTGTCCATAGTGGCAAATTTTTCACTCAGAGAGTAGTGAGTGTCTGGAACAAGCTGCCAGAGGTAGTCGTAGAAGTGGGTATGATTTTGTCTTTTAAGAAGTCTTTAGACAGTTACATAGGCAAGAGGGAAATGGGCTAAATGCAAGCAATTGGGATTAGCTTAGTGATTTAAAAAAAGGGGCGGCATGGACAAATTGAGCCAAATGGCCTGTTTCCATGCTGTAAACTTCTATGACTCTACGTCTCTAATTTATTACTGCAGAGACCACAGCTTTAATGATCCTCTGAGGCTGTGAATCATGTGAGGGCCAGGTGACCAAAGACTCATCCATACCGTCATTTCACAATCTCCAGTTGCTGTCCTGAGAAAATAATTGCAAATGGCACAGTGGTTTTAGCACTGCTACTTCACAGTGTCAGACACATGGGTTTGATTCCGGCCTTGGGTGATTGTGTGGAGCTTGCACCTTCTTACTGTGTCTGCATGGGTTTCCCACATCCAAAGATGTGCAGGTTAGGTTAATTGGCCATGATAAATTGCCCCTTAATATCCAAAGATTAGGTGGATTAGCCATGGTAAATGTATGGAGTTATGGGAGAAGGTAAGGGAGAGGGCCTGGGTAAGATATGGTCAAAGAGTCAATGCAGACTGGATGGGCCAAATGGCTCCCTTCAGCACTGTTAGAGATTCAATGTTCAGGAACATCCTTTCAAATGCAGGAAATATGCAATTGCCATTCTCTTGAATGGTGGGGGAGAGTCTTGAATGGCAGGCAAAGCTATAATGATCAACTTTCCCTGGTTTAGGTGGAGCAGAACAGTCACTCCCAGGAAATTATGGAGTAGCATAAAGACTACCTCCTTGCCCCAAGCTTTGTGATGAAAATCAAACCCTAACAATGTGGACACCCTGTCCAAAGGGGGCAAATCTCTAAGAAAACCCTGTCACTGAGTTCATACTTTGTAAGGCAGCATAGAAACTGGATGGTTTAGCTGATATTTAACAGTGTATTGGCCTTTTGGCTAAGATCAAGCATAGAGCGAATTAAACCCAAGATGGGGGATAGTGCCTTATCTTGTCAGCTTGAATCTTCTTTGCCTCTCTTTGCCTCTCTTCTTTGCCAGTTCATGAATTGGATTCAATTGGATTCTGAATTTGGTTTTTGGAGCAAGCAAAGAATGGATTTAGGTTTGCCCGGTCCACTCTGAGCATTGGCTTTGTAACTTTAAGCATGGAGTAAAAACTTTTAAAAAGAGTGAAGAAGGAATGTCAGTTCATCCCTTCCAACAAACACATGAGACACATACAGAATGTGGGTGTGGGGCGCTCCCCTGTGGTTACTGTATTCTGTAAGGGGACAGGAAAGCAAAGACTCCCAAATGCACTGTATTTGATGACAGGGACAAGGAAATACTCACTGAAACTGGATCAAAAATTCCCAATTTTTCACTTGAGGATCTCATTTTGGAAACTCACTGCCATCAACCTGAAGGATCGCCAACTGCTGAGAAAAGTTCCCAGTCATTAGACGAGAAGAGACGTGTGTTAAGTGTGTCGGTGATGTGATGAAAGGGATGACCTCACTACTGGAGTTTGCTTGCCCTTGAAAAGAATTTACAGTATAGAAACTGTTTGGAGAAAAAAAATACCTCCATCAGATTCCCTTCACTTTTTATGACCACCAACTGGGTTTAATAAATGGTGACTCAGTCCCTGGGCTCTGGCTCAGATGTGATATTTGTTAAGTTTGTGTTTCTGATCAGCTGATGAGAGATTTGGCTGACTGCCCAGGTGTGAGGCGAGAAAAGAGTGCTTTTAATTCAATTGCTTTTGATTTAAGATCTAAAGACAGGAAGGGGGGAGGGGTCTAAAATTCTGCTGGATGAGCGATCGCTGAGGAATCTTGGAGTGCAATTCAAGCTGAAATAATTATTTATTGCAGTATGTGTATACTTGTCTCTCCAGCTATTGTGACTTTGAGGTTACAAGCCATTTGCAGATTCATTTGGGTGGTATGAAACGCAGGATGCAGTGGAGGGGGGGGAGCGGGGGGGAGGTGGCAGCCAGACCCCCGTGGGTGTAATTAGCTAAAGAGTAGATACTAATCTGTGTCAAGTAGGAACTAGTAAAAGGTCAGCTGTTCCTACAAGAATGAAACCGCAGGAAATATTTTATTGCTGTTGTTCTGAATGAAAGCACAGTTTTGTTATTCTTCTGTCTACCATCCTTCCTTCTGTCAGAGATTTCATATCATTCCCAGTAACATGAAAGTGAACAACAATCGTTTGCCCATCATGTCATGCAGATGGCACTATGGAAAAGGCACTCTCTTATTTCTCAGGTATGAACATAGAACACTACAGCACAAACAGGCCCTTCAGCCCACAAGTTGCGCTGATCATATCCCTACCTACTAGGCCTATCTACAACCCTCAACTCCCATTAAATCCCACGTACTCATCCAGAAATCTCTTAAAAGACCTCAACGAGTTCGCCTCCACCACCACCGACAGCAGCCGATTCCACTCACTCACCACCCTCTGAGTGAAAAACTTACCCTTTAAGTTTTTAAGTATGCTTTAAGGATGGACAGCAACAACAACAACTTACATTTATGTAACATCTTTACTGAAGCAAAACATCCCTAGTGCACCTTGATGATCAGCAAGCCACATAAGGGTAACATAGGTAATCAAAACCTTGGTCAAATATGGGGCTTTAAAAATACAGGAAGGAAGAGTTTACATAAGGAATTCCAGAGCTTAGGGCCTAGACAGCTGGAGCTATAGCCAACAATGGTGGGACAACAGAAATTGGGGAGGCACACTATTTCAAGGCCAGAATTGGATAAATCAGCGAATGGTTACGCACAAAAGGAGATCATTTGACCATCACTTCCCTGGACTCATGTCAACTAGTCCGTCTGCCTTGCCTTTTCCCCCATGGCCGTGCAAATATTTTCCCTTAGGCTGATTACTGTTGTGTTCAATTGTTGGCTGTTTAATTGTGTGTGTCTATTGACTCCTCAGGGTGCTGTGTGCTTGTCAAGCCAGTGGGGGTACTTACTGAGAAAAGTAACATCAGCTGGAAATTTAGTAGAAGCATTTTTAAAAAAGAATCTTCCGGTTCTCAACCTTCTACCAATGCAGCAGTAAGATGGCATAGTGGTTAGTTTTTCTGCTTCGCAGCGCCAGGGGACCGAATTTGACCCCTGGCTTGGGTTACTGGCTACGTTGAGTTTGCATATTCTCCCCATGTCTGTGTGGGTTCCTTCTGGGTTTCTTCCCACAGTCAAAGGATGTATAGGTTACATGGATTAGCCATGGCAAATGTGTGAGATTACAGGGATGGAGGGAGGAGGCGGGTGAGATGCTCTTTTGAAGAGTTGGTGCAAAATTGATAGGCCAAATGGCCTCCTCCTGCACTGTAGGGATTCTGTGATTCTATGGGAATAGTGTCTCTCTCCCTATCTACTCTATCCAGAACTCTCATGATTTTGAACACCTCTATCAAATCTCCTCTCAACCCTTTCTCTTAGGAGGACAACCCTAGTTTCTCCAATCTACCTTCATAACTGAAATTCCTCATCCCTGGAGCCCTTTTCTACATCCTTTATAAAGCTTTCACAACACTCAGAATTGGACACAATACACCAGTTAATGATGAAACTGTGTTTTAGAAACTTCCATCATAGCTTTCTTGCTTTGCACTTGATGCCTCTGTTTATAACCTGAGCATTTTGTTTGTATTTTAAACCACATCATAACTCACCCTGTAATCTCAAACAATTTATGTGCTTCTCTTCCCCTGTCTCCTTTACAATTGTACCCTTTATTTCATATTGCCTCTCCTTCTTCCTATCAGAACTACCACTTCATATTTTTCTGCATTAGATTTCACCTGCCACTTATTCTTTAATTTTTATTCCACTCTATATTCAGAAAACTTAAAATCCCCTCCTCTTATCATTGCCCTATCTTTTTTCTTCATCCCTCTGTAGCTTCCATGCAAAATTTGGTCCTCACTACTTATCCTACTAGTTGATGGCGTATGGAATAGACAGAGCAATGTAACGGTATCATTATTGTTTCTTAGCTGCAGCTAGATAAATTCTATTCTTGACTCCTCCTGGACATCCTTTCTCTCACATACTGCAATATTCTCCTTAAACAATACAATTACGTCTTCTTCTTTCTTTAGTTCCCTAACTTTCCTGATCAGGAATTTTCCAAACACAGCCCTTCCCTTTATTGAGGCTGGTCTTCTTGTCCACCAGCTTGATATTGTCATGTGTCTAGACATACCTCCCACCACCCTTCTTCCTCTCCCAGTTTATTTTCTATGTTTGTGTGTTAACACTGTAAACATAATTTAAATCTTATTGCATTCTCCTTACTCCTTACACTTAATACCTTACTGTTGCTTGTTATCTATTTCTCCTATTGCTATCTGCCTTACCCAATCTTTTGTCCACTGCGCTTCTCCTTTCTAATACGCTACATCCTTTTTCCTGTCCATCTGTCAAGTTACTTTAAACCTTCCCGACAACATAGCAAACCATCTTGAGATGACACAATAGGATCCCACTCTATTGAGGTGAGCCCATTCGACCAATATAGGTCCCAACTCCTTCAGAACTGATTCCAATAACCCTAGAATCGAAAGCATCCCTATATATCCCCCAGCCACACCATCTCTGCAGCCACAAGTTCACCTGCTGTATCCCCCTATTTCTATATCCACTGCTGTGTGACACTTGGGCTAATCTACTTTTGAGGTCCTACATGTGAGTCTCTTTCCTAGCTCCCTAAACTCTACCTGCTGGTTGTCATCCCTTTCTTTTTAAATGGTGGAGCAGGCTCAAGGGGCTGAATGGCTTACTTCTGCTTCTAATTTGAATGATCCTATGTCGGTTTCTTTGTATCTACCTATGTTTTTGTACCAATGGAGACCACAACTTCTTATTGTTCACTCTTCCCCTCTACATGTTCTGCCACCATTCACTCATATCCTTGGCCCTGCCATAATGGAAGCATCATACCTCTCTGCCATCATGTCTGTGGCTGCAGAAATGCCTGTCTGCTCACCTAACTATAGAATCCCCTATCATCATTATTCTTCCAATATTCTTCCTCCTGCTCCTATACAACTGAGCCACATCCATGTTGCTATAGAACAAAAACAGAAAATACTGGAGAATCTCAGCAAGTCTGACACCATCCATGGTCAGAGAATAGAGCCAATGTTTTGCGTCTGGATGATTCTTCGTCAGAGCTAAAGACAAAGAGAATAGGATGAAACTTATACTGAATAAGGATAAGGGGCTTTCATGGTGCTTTTGATGTTGCCATGGACTTGGGTCTGGCTGCATTCTCCAGAAGAAATGTTACTCTTGTCAATATTTAGAATGGAATGCTAGTTAGGAATTGAGATGCATTTCAGTGATTCCTGTGAAACATACCTGCTTTTCTCTGACTGTCTGGTGGTCACCCATTACCTATCTTGTTCCTTACCCTTGAGCTGTGAAGCGACCACATCTACATATGCAGCTGTCCTGAAGGAGGGCCTCTGAGAAAAGAGCCTTCCACAGTGAGATACTCAACAATGAAGGAGACTGTTGAGAGGAAAACCTGAGAATGATCCACAAGCAAAGAAAGATAAAATGGAAGAACACGAAAACGGTTCCGTAGAGAAACAGATCATCAATTTGTAAGTTTCACTTGCACAAGATTTTGTGATAATCATTGGAAGGGAATCAATAGTCACATCCTTGTTTTTCAGCTGTAAAACTATGGACACCTTTCCCTTTTCCTGCTGCAAATTCCTGTGTCACGGGATGGATATCCTGGTTTTAATGTTTTGAAAACCAATAACATACTTCTGCAAACATTGCTTGGATTTTAGTGCAAGAGGATCCAGATGTGGGCTCCATACCTCTGAGAGCTCCCTACAGGATCATTTCGGCACAGCCTTCCTGTTCAGACAGGAAGTAGCAGTGTCCAGTGCTGGCCTTCATTTCCTGTCATTTTCCAGAAGCTGAGGCCTGATGTAATTTCCATTTATACAAGGAGTTAGCACTAATTATCAACAATAAAAGAAACTCAAAGGAAGTGTAGAATCCAACAATGCTAACAGTGACTGCAATTTCTGTTTGGTTTGGAACCAATCCCACAAGGAATATTTGACACTGAGTTTAAAGAAATGCCTGATGTCTACAAATTTTAATTTATCTGCTTCAGATAATCTATAGCACACATATTTTATACAGTGAGACTTGGAAAAGGGCCTTTCGAAATCTTAGGAAATACTATCACTTTCATGTGTGAGGGACAGCATCAAAACCAAAGTACATAAATTGACTTCCTTTCATCTTGGCTTGCCAATCATGTTAACTCGGATCTAACTTTAATGAGCAAAGATGTCTTTTATCTTTTTTTTCATTCAATGCATTTAGATCTAAACATGAGCTGCTTCTAGGCTGTAAAGTCTTTGTTAAAACATGATATTTTTAAAGAGTTTTGTTCCTCAGAAGTTGTTTTTTTCGAAGTGAGACACAGGGAGTTCTGTACTGTTGCAGGTTTGATTCAGATTCACTTTGAACAATTACATTTTTTACAATTCAGAACTGAATACAAATAAGGGATCAAAATGCACTTTAGTGATTCCTGCAAAACCTACCTGCTTTTCTCTGCCTGATCGGTGGTCACCCGTTCCCTATTTGCTTCCTTACCCTTAAACTGTGGAGTGACCACATCTATAAATGCAGCTATCCGGAAAGAGGGCCTCTCAGAAAAGAGCCTTTCACAGTGAGATACCTCACTGCTTATTGGTTATACTTTTTGCAAGAACTACTTAAATGCCACAAGAGGGTGGAGCCTCTGGACATTACTGTTCAGCAACTTACAAGGCATGTTTTACTTTACAGCTTTGATGTGAACCGGAAAACAAATTGCCCAGTAACAATGGCATGTGTGGCTGTTTTTCTTCTATTCCTCACAACTTTCTGGAATAAAGTTCCAGAGCCATTTGTTGCCATCCAGTGTCTGAAGTTGCTAGTGATCTGTCAGAGAAAAATCTACCCAAGTTTCCCTTTCCTCATCTAAAAATGCTGAGGACTGTGGTGACCAATTGAACTGCTGGTGCCACCTCAGCATGAAACAAACAAATTCTTTGCAAACTATAAACAAGCCTGGGACTTTTACAATCAGCCTCACTGAAGTGACAGGGAACAGTGCCCATAGTTTCTGATGGCTCTGACAAAGGGTTATCAAGGCTTGAAACCTTTGTTCTGTTCTCTCTCTACAAATGCTGTTAGACCTGTTGAGATTTTCCAGCATTTTCTGTTTTTGTTTCAGATTCCAGCATCCTCAGTATTTTGTCTTATCCATGGTTTCTTTTATATTCCAATTAAACATTGGGCTGAGTTGAGAGAATCATAGAAGTGAAATTGAACTATTGGGTAATCTTGGGTGAAATTGGTTTATCTTGGTTTATTTTTTTGCCAAGCTCTTGCCTCATGGGGAAGAGATAGTTGAATATACAATAACCTCTTCCCAATGAACATACCAGGGAACTGGAAAGACATCATCTACAGGCTCAAATGTCCCCATGATATGAAATAAACTGCAACAATGTTCAGCGATAATGAGCTGGAAGAACGCAAGTAAGTATTTGTATATTCATAATCTATTTAGTTTGCGCAATCAGATTTTTAATTAGAGTTCCAAATGGTGACCAGTAATAGAAGTTGTGTAATTGTTCAAACTGCAGAGTCTGCACAAAGTTTCTGTAGTCAATATGGGTATAACAAATACTAAGGGAGGAATCTTACAAGATTGATTCTAAGTGTCCGGCTAGTGTGAAAATGGGAGAGTCCTAATCAATTTTCTGGGTGAGTTTTCACAGGCAACTTTACATCCTTAGTCTTTGATAAAAATGGTGTAGACTGTTTCTAACTGCTGCAGGCAGTGGGCTGGGCTTAATTCACCAGCTAGCCTGTAGACAGAGCTACTGCACATGTGCAAACCTCTAAAGCTGCTCATGCACAGCAGGGGTCTGACAGGCAGCGAGAGAGCTGTGAGGTCCCTGCTGTTGCAGGCAGCCTCACAAACCTTCTCCCCCCACCCCCTCCCCCCCCACTCCCCCACTTCAACTGTGGGGGCTCACGGCCAATCGCGACCCACATGCTTCCCGAGATGCAGCCCCTGCCAACCCCCCACCACACAGACTGATTGCACCCCCCGCCACCAATCTGATCTTGTTGCCCCCCCCCTCGATCTGATCGGCTTGCAGAGCGGCAGTGGCCCCTCTCCCCCCCACCGATCTAATCACATCTGCAAAGTGTGCAGCAGGCCCCCTTCCTCCCCGATCAGGCTTCCCCTTCAGTCCCTGCCCCTGGCATTGCCTGGTGGACAGTGCCAAGGTACCTGCTGGGCATTGTCCAGGTGCCAGGCTAGTAGTGCCTAGGTGCCAAGGTGGCACTGCCAGGCGAGCATGCCAAAGGGCACTCCCTGCCCTTGGCCACTTCGGGGGTCCTCAATGGCCTCTGGTTACACCCACGATACCAACATGTCTGTTCCCTGTTTGTCGGGAGCAGGTGCTTTTTTCACTGGACAGAATCTCTCCTGGCAAGTAAGCCGGACAATTGAGCAGCAGGCTCACTAAACAGATGCAAATTCTCATTAAAATATATTTGAATAAATAGTAGCCTCTCTCCGGAAATGTGGCTCTTGTAAAATCGCGAGAGCTGAGAAATTGGGCACGATGCTGATTTTTTGGCTCTTGTGCGATGTTATCATCAATGGACAGGGCGAACCAGTAAACTCCCAGCCTCAATCTGCTTAGTGTCCTTTCCTCAAAATTATGTTATTTACAGCTACTTCAGTGACTTGAAGTGCAGCCTATACTTATGTTTTATCTTGGAGTCTATTCCACTTAGCCACAATCCTGTGGTAAAAAATTCCTTCTAATCAAGAATTTGTTTGGGCTTCTTAATTTTATGCCTTGCAATTCTGCCTTCAAATTCCAAATCAAATAGCCTGCTTGAATCTCATTATCAATGCCTCTCAGTATTTTGAAATGAATCTTATTTGCCTTCAATTTCCTATATGTAATTAACAACAATTTCCCTTCACAACTTGGAGCTTACTATCTTTGAGAGCCTCCAATCACTCTTCAATAAAACCTTTTCATTACATTGGCAGGTGAGAATAGGAAATGATGAGTATGAAATGATCTACTGGTTCATTTGTCCAGACCCATATAATAGTGACTCACCTTTTTCAGAGCCTCACAACATGTAGAGCCGCCATTGGTGTAATGGTGGTTAAGTTAGAAAGTAGCAATATGCACAAGTCTGTGTAATTGTTGAGCAACCTTTACATTCCAAATATTTGTATTTATCTTGGTCTGAGCCACAAGTTTGTGGATCACTCCCCCAATAACAATATCTTCATCATGAATGAATGTAGTTAAGAGCAAAAACCCGAATACTAATCCTTGTAGTCCCCAAAAGATCAAAATCCATTGAATACTGTATAGCGTATAGGCATTCAGTCATTTCTCAAAGCACTATAGAGACCACAACTATCTTGTAGAGAAAACTTGGGTGAATTATGTGACATTAGTGTACCTTTAAGAAATGTCAATCGTTCTGTCTTGCTGGCTTTGATGACCTTGCCGAGAGAGGTTCTCACTGGCACGGGATAAATCAGCTCCTGATGAATGGGGAGCAGTCATGCTGGCCTCACCAGTGGAACCAGAGGCCATTGAGCTCTCACTGGGGAAGCTGAGGGCAAAGTGGGGGTTCCCCTTGGGCAATGCCAGACTGACAGTGCCATTCAGGCATCTTGGCAAGATCCACTGGGCATTAACAGGAGCCGGGGCTATTGGGGGATGGTCAATAGGACGAGGCCAGTTGGGGTGGGGCTAATGGGGAGGAGGGCGCCCCTGCCACTCTGTAATCAGTGGGAAGGGGGGGTGCGCTGCCTCTCTGCTGCGATTGCTGGGGAAGGAGTTCGTGATCAGTCTGGGCAGTGGGGGCTGCATTTTTGGCTGAGGGCCTCCGCAATTGTGGGGGGGTGGAGGAAGGTAATTGAGGCAGTCTGCAGTAGCAGGGGTCTGACAGCGTTCTTTGTTTGTCAGACCCCTGTTGCTGCTAATGCGCATGTGCAGCATCAGAGGTGTGCACATACGCAATGCCTCCCTCTGTAGGCTTTTGGGCACGTTAAATCCTGCCCACAGGCTTCTGCAGCAAGCAACGGGCGTGCTCAAAATTTTGCAGCCAGAGTGCATATGGGGCCTAAAAATGAATCTTGAACTCTCCCAGTTCCACGCCTACCCATATTTAGACAAAACTCATAAAATAGCACCGATTAACTCTGTTTCTCTCTTCACACATGCTGCTAGTCCTGTTGAGTTTTTTCAGCATTTTGTTTTTACCCCTTTTCAAATTGAATGCTTTACGGTGAGGGTCTAGGGACAGGTTTAAAGAAGCTAAGAATCTTTAATTCCTACACTCGTGTGATTCAGCTAAATTAATCAACACCTTGATTTATGCACAACCCTATCCCAGTGAAGTGTTTGTCAGATCTGCCCATTGGAATGCTCAGCCAGGTACACACAGGACACATGCAGTTTGCATTATTAAATCCCCTGGGCTACATTGTTATTTTACCAGTTGATTGTCGGGCAGCATGAATTAATCCAGAACAAGGGATACAAGGTCTACTAACAGGAATATCCTGTGACACTGAACCCATGGGAATATCTCTAATGCACTTGGAATTTGTATCCATAAATACAGAACAATGCCAGGTGACCCAAATATGCACATTATACTTATGTCTGCCAATCTGGCCTGTGTGTTTGGTTAGCCTTTACCAAGACCTCACTTGACTCTACAGTTCTTTCAATACTTACCTAGGTACTCCTGCTCTGGCAAAAAGAAACAGTACACGTGGGCGGCACAGTGGCACAATGGTTAGCACTGCTGCCTCACAGCGTCAGGAACCTGGGTTCAATTCTGCCCTTGGGTGACTGTATGTAGTTTTCAGATTCTTCCCGTGTCTATGTGGGTTTCCTCCGGGTCCTCTGGTTTCCTCCCATTGTCCCAAAATGTGCAGGTTAGGTGGATTGGCCGTGCTAAATTGCCCATTAGTGTCCCAAGCTGTGTAGGTTAGATAGATTAGCCCAGGTAAAAATGGGTGGGGATACAGGGCCAGAGTAGGCATTTGGCACTCTTTTGGAGCCAGATACCCTTCCTGAGCTATTCTTCAACATCTTCCGGATGATTTTTCAGAGAGTCAGTGCAGACTTGGTAGGCTGAATGGCCTCCTTCTTTGATTATATGATAAGTTGAAAGAGGCATGCAGCTCTAATTCCCAGAAGACAGTCATCTCACTTATGCCTCTATTAGGGAAATACCTAGAAGATTAATGAAATTAGTTCCATAGTATATGAACTAGGCATTTACATTCATCATTTTATCATAGTGAATTTATTTTCACTACATAACAGGAATATGTTTTGACACTGACATTGCAGAATTAAGATAATAGAAAGTCAAAAGATGACTGATGTTGAGACAAAGATCCTGTCACTGTGGTCTAGCTACAAGGCAGTTTCAGCAGGTATGGTTTGTAGTTGAGGCTGGAGAATATATGACCACAGTGCAGAATTGATTGATAGACAAGATTTGGGATGTAAAGCTCAACTCATGTTAACAAGGATTGCAAATTGTCAAAATTAAATAATATGTCTTTTTTTTCAGAAATATACATATATCTCCGTATACACAATATAGATCTTAGATTTATATGTTGAATATTTAGGATCTTTTGCATATTCCAGTATTCCAGTGCATGGCTTTTGTGATTGTAATATTACCTGACAAACTGATGACAGTGCCACACCACAAAGAACATAAGAACATAAGAAATAGGAGCAGGAGTAGGCCAACTAGCCCTTCGAGCCTGCCCCGCCATTCAATAAGATCATGGCTGATCTGTCGTGGCTCAGTTCCACATTCCCGCCCTCTCCCCATAACCCTTAATCCCCTCGCTTATCAAAAACCCATCAACCCGCGTCTTAAAAATATTTAGCGAGGCAGCCTCCACCACTTCAACGGGCAGAGAATTCCAGAGATTCACCACCCTTTGAGTGAAGAAGTTCCTCCTCAACTCTGTTCTAAACCGCCCCCCCTTTATCTTGAGGCTATGCCCCCTAGTCCTACTATCCTTTCTGAGCGGGAAGAGTCTCTCCACCTCTATCCTATCCATCCCATTCATCATCTTATACGTCTCAATGAGATCTCCCCTCATTCTTCTAAACTCTAACGAGTACAAGCCTAATCTATTCAACCTCTCCTTATAGCTCAACCCCCTCAACTCCAGCATCAGCCTAGTAAACCTCCTCTGCACTCCCTCCAAGGCCAAAGAGTTATGTAAATGTCCTAAACAGCTCCCCAAATGAATCATACATGTCCAGTAAAAGAATCACAGGGTGTGGTACCACACAAACAGCCAAATTAGGCAAATAGTTAGACTTAATCCAATTGAACAATTACAATGCATTCAGCCTCTAATTTGAATTCAGAAAGCAAAAAATAAAGTTCATGAGAAGTTCACATAACTAATAGCTACAGGAATGTAGATAAAGGAAGTAAATGGGAAATGAAGTGAGTTACAGAAAGAAATAGAGGCTTGATAAAATAAAATAGAATTTGGATGTTGTAGAAGGACAATAATAGAAAAGGTCATGTGCTGGAGGAATGGCATTTGAGGAGAGTCACCTCTTTCCCACCCCTCTTCTATCCTTTCCCTCACCTTGATCCCTCCCTTGTCGCCTCCTCTCCCAATGACCTTCCCTCCCTCTCCATTTGCTTTCTCCTTCCTGTCCTTTCCCCTATCTTTTCCATTCCCTTTTTTCTCTTCCACGCTCACTACCCATTGCTAGCAGTCCTGAAATCTTCCCTGTGCCTCCAGTCTTCTTCTCCCATCTATCATGCACACCTCAGTGTTTTTAATAAGCAGTTAGATATAGCATTTGGGGCGAAGATGATCAAAGGATATGGGGGCAAGGCAAATCAGGCTTTCAAATTGGATGATCAGACATGATCATAATGGACGGCAGAGCAGGTTTGAAGGGCCGAATGGCCTTTCCCTGCTCCTACTTTCTATATTTCTGTGTTTCCTCCATTTTGTATCTGTCCACTCTCTCAAAATGATTACATTATAACCACCCTCCAATCTGAAATGTCCTGCAAAACTTAACTTCATTCATTAGCCATGTGAGATGTCATAGGAGATCGCTGAGAATGGTGCACGCATATTTACCTTTTGCTAATTGCTGTAAGAATTCAGAGTAAAACTATAGTTTAGAATTGAATTATTATTATTGAGCCATTCTCCCTGCTTAACAGTTGTTTGCCATTCTCAGTTTAAACATCAGAGACTAGTACTTTTAGATGTGGAACTCTATCCCTGCAGATTAATCTGTGTGTGGTTGCTTAAACCTAGCTTTAAATATCATAATCAGCAAACAGATAAGGAGACAGAGGATAGCTAGCAAAGCCACAATTAAACATCATTTAAGACAAATTTTGCATTTACAACCCTATTTGGCTTGTTGGTTAACTTGAAATGTAAACTAATCAAGGACAATTTCAGCTCAGGTGTATTTTGAAACGTAATCTGAAGGAAAGCCGAGATTTATCTATATCATAATTTGGGACTGAGTTTGTTATTTTGAAACAAAATGAATTACTACCATATAGCAAAGTTATTAACGTTTGTTTTCTGAAGAAGTGTTGATAGTGTAAGCTTAATGTCAAAAAAAAGCAAAGTTTTATTTCATTTTTAACAAGACTAATGTTCTGTGGCAAAGATGATTATGTCATGATGCCATAATAAATGCTGAAATATCCAACCTATCCATGATTAGGAAGCCTGTAAGGTTTTTCATTGTACAGTACTTAGGTTTTTGAAGAGTTTCGAAGCTTTGATTGTTCTTATCCCTAAAATGGTTGAATGATTATCACTATCATCACTTGTATATTTTTTCCCTTGAAAGATGACAGTGTTGTGAATTAATTCTTTGCTCTTCAAGAGAAGATTCAACACATCCCAATTTTTGGTGACAATCAGCAATACATTTTCTAAAGCATGGTGCTGCACATTTTAATGGTTAACCTCTTCACACTGGAGAGCAAAACCCTGTAATTACATTTATCTGCTAAAATCTAACAGAGGATTGTACTTCACTGTCCTTGACTACACCATTATCTCCTGTTGAAGGGTACTTGAAAGGAATTAGCAGCTTATGAAAAAATTGAATAACATTTGTGAAAGCTATATAAGATTATGGACTCTCAATATTTAAAGTTTATTCTATTACTTTACACAAAGTACCTTTGTTTGGAGAAAAAAATACAAAGAAATTATAATAAAGTTGTGTGATTTCAGGAAGCCTCAGCATGATGACACTGGTTAGCACTGCTGCCTCACAGTGCCAGGGGCCTGGGTTTGATTCCCAGCTTGAGTCACTGTCTGTGCAGAGTCTGCATGTTCTCTCCGTGTCTGCGTGGGTTTCCTCCGGGGGCTCTGGTTTCCTCCCACAGTCCGATAGATATGCTGGTTAGGCGCATTGGCCATGCTAAATTCTCCCCCTGTGTACCCGAACAGGTGCCGAGTGTGGTGACTAGGGGATTTTCACAATAACTTCATTGCAGTGTTAATTTAAACCAATTTGTGACATTAATAAATAAACTTTAAAGTTAAACTATCCTGATTTGTCAAAATTCAATTTAAAATTATAAATCTGAACACATACCTAAAAGGATCATAAATTCAAAATAGTTCTGACATGTTCTTTGTGATTACCTTTCTTTATATAGGGAGTGACTGAGTGAATTATTACGCTCCTTCAGTTATTGTTGGCAATCAGAATATTTACAATATTGATGTTAACTTGCTGCCTTTACATTGCCTGTGTTAGCTGTGTGGCTAGTCAGCCACACTTTTCAGAGATGCAGATAACAGCCATGCCCAATGTTCTGACTGTAGTAGTCATTAAGAACATAAGAACATAAGAACATAAGAAATAGGAGCAGGAGTAGGCCATCTGGCCCTTCGAGCCTGCCCCGCCATTCAATAAGATCATGGCTGATCTGTCGTGGCTCAGTTCCACTTTCCCGCCCTCTCCCCATAACCCTTAATCCCCTCTCTTATCAAAAACCCATCAACCCGCTTCTTAAAAATATTTAGCGAGGCAGCCTCCACCACTTCAACGGGCAGAGAATTCCAGATATTCACCACCCTTTGAGTGAAGAAGTTCCTCCTCAACTCCGTTCTAAACCGCCCCCCTTTTATCTTGAGGCTGTGCCCCCTAGTCCTACTGTCTTTTTTGAGCGGGAAGAGTCTCTCCACCTCTATCCTATCCATCCCATTCATCATCTTATACGTCTCAATGAGATCTCCCCTCATTCTTCTAAACTCTAACGAGTACAAGCCTAGTTTATTCAGCCTCTCCTCATAGCTCAACCCCCTCAACTCCGGTATCAGCCTAGTAAACCTCCTCTGCACTCCCTCCAAGGCCAAAATATCCTTGCGCAGGTGCGGCGCCCAAAACTGCACACAGTGCTCCAGCTGCGGCCTCACCAATGCCCTATACAGCTGCAGCAAGACCTCCCTACTTTTATATTCAATCCCCCTCGCGATGAAGGCCAGCATCCCATTCGCCTTCCTGACCACCTGCTGCACCTGCAGGCTGGGTTTTTGCGACTCATGCACAAGGACCCCGAGGTCCCTCTGCACCGTCGCCTGCTGCAGTTTTTCGCCACGTAAGTAATAGTCCTTCCTACCATTCTTCCTACCAAAGTGGACCACCTCACACTTGCCAACATTAAATTCCATTTGCCATTTCCTGGCCCATTCGCCCAGCCTATCTAGATCCTTCTGCAGACTCTCCACACCCTCCACACAATTTGCCTTTCCCCCAATCTTGGTGTCATCAGCAAATTTCGACACGCTACACGCTAAATTAAAAGATTCAGAGTGCATTCCCGTATTTCTGATGGGTATTGCCAGTGGGCAAGACTCCTATTGGCAGCAAAAACATAATGGGCAAGAATTTCTGGCCAAGCTACAATACCCGCAGCTGGTGGGACAGGAAAATTCCATCCAATGACTCCAATTTACAAATCTCATTTGAGTTATAGGTAGCCAGTTTTTGACATCTTTTATTGCAATATTTCCTACATTCGTGAGTTTATGAAAGTTGCTGTGTAAATCCAATGTCTTATCTGCCTTCTTCGAAGTAACTGGGTGATATTTTCTTTCTCTACACCTGCCAACATTTGAATGACTAATTTTGTACTAAGTTGTGAATACCTCAGTTGGAATGAGATTGAGGCAATTGAATAGAGCTGGGTAGACTCAATACAGATCCTTTGATTGATACAAGTGAAAGGAATTTTTACTTTCATGACAGAGAGATAAGATTAGAGATATCTCATTTGTATAAATTATATTCCGACCTAGGTCGTGAAGGTGACTTCTGATGTTACTTTGTAAATACTTTGACATTCTTTAGGGGGTTAGAGGTAAAGTCGCCATAGTGTCAGATGACCATAAGCTGCTCTCGCCTTTGAGGGGCTGAACTGACTGATGGTGATTTAACCTGAGGGGCAAGTTTGAGAAAGCGGGGCCTTCATGAGTAACCTCAGCCGGCACAGAAATTGAACCTTGCATCACGAACCAGCTCATCCAGCCAACAGAGCTAACCGACCAATGCTGTGGATCTCTATTATGTTTCCATCCATCTTATTCAAAATTCAAATGAAAATGCTTTAGTGCTTAAATTAAAGCATCAGTTAGAGGGCTAATACACTCTTCCACTTTCCAAAAATGGCTCAGTTTGATTCTGTTGTGAGTCAGGAAACATGCAAAGTGGAGAAGGTTCCAAGCAAGGAAGCAGACGAGTTTGATCTTGCTGTTGTTATTACATCATTAAACAGAGGATGAATTACCTTCATCTTTCTGCATTCTAAAACAGGCTTTACATCCTGCTTGCCCTGGAATGATTCCAAACCCAACATCCTTCCAGGGTTAGGCAGGCAGGTCCTGGCCTTTCACAACTCAACTCAGTTATCTATACATATGGAATATTAACTGTGATTCATTATAATGCCTAAATAATTACTGCTCTTAGATCTGATGTTCCACCCTTCCTGCAATCTTTCTCGTTTTGAATGTACTTTGTATCTGCATGTTAAATTGCCCAAAACTTTTTTCTTTCATTTTCCTCATCCAGATTAAATATCTTTGTGAGATAACTCAAATCACAAACACAGAAACAATTCTAATCAACTTGTAGCGGAATTCTCAATTTAATGATCTTCTGTTTTCGGTTTGAAAAACAACAACAAAATGTTGTTTTGTGGTTGTTTTCTCTCAGATTTTCCATTTAACCACTTGGCATATCGATCGATATATGTAGATGTCCTTACTATTTGGACAAGTACACTGATAGCAAAATGCAACCCATAAAGAATCTAGGTTATAAATAGGTTGCTGAACATGATTTCTTATCAAGTTATGGAATGAAATATGTGGGCATAGAAAAATTGTTTAGGCACCAAAGAGGCTGAGAGAAGGATTCCCGCGCCCAAAGAAAGAGACCTGAGGATCACAAGCATTCGACTTTTGAGTTTCATTTAGATGAGTAGCTAGGGTGGCTCAGTGGTTAGCGCTGCTGCCTCACAACATCAGGGATCCAGGCTTGATTCCCACTTGGGTCACTATCTGTGCAGAGCTTGCACGTTCTACTGATGGGATTCTCCCAGTGGGTTGTTTTTGTCCGGTTTCCACCCATAGTCCAAGAGATGAGCTGATTAGGTGCATTGGCCATGCTAAACTTTCCCTCACTGTACCCGAACAGGCACTGGAGCATGGCAACTAGGGGAGTTTCACAGTGACTTCATTGTAATGTTAATGTAAGCCTACTTGCAACACTAATAAATTAAAAATAATGCATGCCACTTGATTGGGGAAGGACATTTCTGGCTGCACATCTCACTAGCAATTTTCCCTAAATAAATCCTGTGGGAGCAAGGTAAATTGGAAGTCGGGAGGAGCAGACCTTAGGAGCACTTTAGAGCCAGGAGTGATACTATGAGTATTTCTGACTGCACAGAAATATTTTCAAAATGGAACTTTATAAAAACTTGCCTTTGAGTGATGGCTGCTGCTTAGTTTGCAGCAGCTATTTAAGAATACTGAAGAGAATAGATTTGACACTTTTATTCGATCAAAACCAGTTTAGCAGAGGGGTCCTGAAACAAGCATTAGACACCTTGGCTAGAATTTTCCAGCCAGTCACACCCCGCTGCTGGTGTGGATGGAGAATTTGGCGCTCCTTTCATTGCGGCGAGACGAGAGAATCCCGCCAGCATGAATGGCTGGAAAATTCTTGCCCTTATTTCCATATGACTTCTTATTTACACAATTAGCAAGCCTAGTCTGAAAGATGTGTTGGTTAGGTGCATTGGCTATGCTAACTTCTCCCTCAGTGTACCCAAACATGCGCCAGAGTGTGGCAACTAGGGGATTTTTACAGTAACTTCATTGCAGTGCTAATGTGTCAATGTAAGCTTACTTGCCGCACTATAAATAAACTTTAAACTTAAAATGAATCCAGATCATGATGGCACAATCTTAAAGTTAGAGCTTTGCTATTCAGGAGCTTTAGACAATTCAGCCTTTTTGAGACTCTTGGCATTCAGCCATATCGGCACCGCACTGACATTTATCCACTTGTGCTTGAACAATTTGATTTACAGAAAGGTGTCAAGGCTAAGCTAGTTGCAATTCTTCCTGCATTAACTTTTTATAACCTTATTACCCTATATATATTTATGTGCATATATAACTCCTTTATTATGAACATTTTCCTTTTAAAAACCTTACAAATATTAGCACTGTAATTGCTGTGTAATTTTTGAAAACCCAATGCTATACCAACCAGAACATTATTTTTCTTGACAGTAAATAGACAACAAAAATAATAAATGCACATAACTGCACATGCCATTGACAAGAGGGATTCTGTAATGTATAATTACTCAGCAAAAAGTAACAAGTAAACATGGCCATGTTTAATTGCCAATTGGATACTCAAATAATTGCTACAAACTCTATCTATTTTTCAGAAAATGAAAGGTCTTGGTGAGTAATTAGACTAAATTTTTGATTTTGTGAGGCAGAGGGTGGAAGACAAGAAATTTTATAGGAGTTTGAAAAGAACATCTGCTGCAAGGGTATAATAATTAGCTTACATGTTAAACTGATTTGTTTAACACATCGAGGGTGAGGAATCTAATACTGTTATTTCTTTCATCTATCACATATTTTGAGAAGCTAGAAGGTGTTGTTATTTAATAGATGATAAAACTCTCATTTGTATTATAACACTTACTGATAGTTATTTCTGGTTCAATTCATCATTCATTTGAGCTATTGTGACATTATTTAATAAATGCCTTCTACTGGACTATATCCCCTTAAAATGAGAGCTTTGCCATTCAAGAGGAGGGTAGTTGAGACATTCAAAGATTGGAATGAATCAGGAGGAATGGCAGAAAGGAGCATAGAAGATCCATTGATTCACAAGAGCTTTAGCCACTACTGGATGGGGTTCAGCAGAGGACTGAAAGTTTCCTGGATGCCCAAAGGTGGAGACCTCATAAAGAAATATCTTTGTGTCTCATGTAGAGGAAACTGTCAGCTGGTGTCACCCCCCAGAGCTGCAGATCAGTGCTGGAAAAAAGTCCAGTGACCTTTAGAGAGCAGTCAATGTAACACAATGGCCAAGCTTGCCTTTGTGCCTTGGGCACCATAGGTATCCAAACACTGAGGGAGACTTTCAATTGATTACTACCTGGGTTTTATTTGAAAAATGGGCTCCCAACTGTTGAACATCTGATGGGAACCATATGCACCCATTCACTGGCTTTTTAAAAAATGTTATTTATTAGTGTCACAAGTAGGCTTGCATTACCACTGCAATGCAGTTGCTGTGAAAATCCCCTAGTCAGGAAAACATCAGGCATTCCCCCTCACAATGCTTTCCTTTACCATTTTGCTAGACTTCCCATTGCCAAGCACGTTGCCAAAGGGCTGGTAATAACCTGGCCACAATTTGTTTTCCTAAATACTTGCTGTACCCCATTGTTGACTTTGTGTTATCTGTGCACAAGCACCTGCTCTGAATGCAAATCTTTCCCAGTTCTCACCATTCAAAAATATTCAATTTTTTAATTTCTTCGATCAAAGTGGCAAATATCACACTTTGCCATGTTGAATTCCATTAGCCAAGTTCTTGCCCACTTACCCAAAATGCCTATATTCCTGCAGCAGCCTCTATGCATTCTCCAAACTGCTTACTTTACATCCTAACTTTGTATTGTCAGAAAAGGTGGCTCATCACTAGCTGATCCTAGCAATATCCTCTTTTATTTCATCATTAATTACCATTATACCAATGGGGTTCATATCCCACGTTTTGGCTCTCCCATGATGGTTAGTCCCATTTAAGTATATGTTTGTGAGCTCCCAGCATTCTTAGTGATCTCCCATGAACAGTCATAGATGTCTCAACCATGAGGTCAAATATGTACTCTCCAAAAATGTGATATACTTGAAATATGTCTGCAATTTGCTTTGAACAAGTACATTTTCAGAAACAACAGTGTTGTCTAATATTAGTTTTGCCTACTTTTAGTTGATTGAATTTAAAAAATAAATCTACAATATTTCAGAGTCATTAGAGAATATGCAGAAAGTGATAAAGTTATCACCATTATGTTTCTGTAAGTTTGTGGGGAGTTTTTTTGACGTTTTGAATGCTACAATTTTTTTTCTTTCATCAGGACTGTTTTCCAATTAAAAAAAAAGAATTTTCAATGCATTTGGGTAACTCTTACTGGATATTCTGACAAGATGTTCTTTGCCCATATCTGACTCTGATATCTGATATCTGCCCATATCTGACTCAGATATCTGATATCTGACCATAACTAAGTGGCAGAACAGCACAGGTTTTGGAACTACTGGAGAATAATATTTTCCAATAAGGTTTCCTAGAACCATAGAATCCCTACAGTGCGGAAGAGGTCATTCAGCCAGTCAAGTCCACACTGACTCTCTGAAAGAGTGTTTTACCCAAGCCCTATCTCCCTCCCAAACCCTGTATCTCCACACTTTACCAGGGCTAATCTATATAATCTAATCTTGGGACACCCAGGGACAATTTAGCATGGCCAGTCAACCTGAACGGCACATCTTTGAACCGTGGGAGGAAACTGGACCATCTAGAGGAAACCCATATGGAAATGGGGAGAACGAACAAACTCCACACAGGCATTCACCGGAGGCTGAAATTGCGCCCTCTTCCCTGACACTGTGAGGCAGCAATGTCACCATGAGCCCTATTGTATAAAATTGGTTTCTAATTACCTTAGATATTTTAATACATTTTCTACCTTGAATCCCCAAACAGGAAGTGGCCATTTTCTCTTTGTCCTTCATTATGGTAGTTAACTTTGCCACCATTTGATTTAATGTTGTCATTTTTAAAAACTGGCCGTGTACGGAGCTTTTACTTTAGTTGGGGTTCAACAATAAAGTGGAGATGATTGAAAATTGTCTGCACAACCTGTCCATCTGTAACCTGGAAGAGTCTATCCATAATGTTTTGAAACATGTAAAGCCAGTTGGTTGCTTCTTCTCCCTCACTGCGAGCTCCTGGAACTTTGAAAGCTGGGTATTTTGTTTGCGCAATTGGCCTGGGCAGCAATGATAGTACCCTAGTGATCCTCATTATTTTAAAAGGGTCCATCTCAGAAAGATCAAACTGAAGCATCTTCTTGCTGCTATCTCTGGGGAATAGCATTATTGAGCACAAACAAGTGGAGGGAAGACTGGTAGCACTCAGATATACCAAATAAACATGGGTTGCCAAATGATTTGCAGGTGTCAAACCAGAGCAACATCTGCAAGCAACTAAGGTCATGACCCTGTTATTTGTCCATACATTCCAAAGCCATCTCTTTAGGGGTTATGTAATGAGATCAACTGCTAATATATCTACTCATATTAAAATATCCCTTGCTTTTTCTGTGCCATTAACCATCTGTGCCTATTTGCACTAATTGCACATCAAACCAAACACTGAATGCAGTTTCTGATATTCACTTTCTAGATGTCAAGAAGCTGTCAACTTTTTCACCTGTTGCATTTTTGAGTGTTCTTGTTGACCACATGTAGAAATATACTGCTACCAAATGTTCACTTGTAATCCCACTCCTATATAATGTATGCAACATTATATTGTGCATCATTCAGTTCTCAGTTCCCTATCCAGAATGGAACCTGCTACAGGTTGAACTATTGTCATTCGCAGAGAGTCTTATTCAAATACAAAGTCCAGGAGATCAATAGGGGGCAAAATTTTACCCCAAAATGGCAAAATGTTAGTTCTGGTGCCAAAAAATGGGATGATTCCTGCCAATGGTGCAGGCGTGTTTTTGGACTGAATCTTATGTCTCATTAATAATTTTATGTGGCATGTTCCCTCTGATTTGCGCGCCCTGCAAAAACTTAGGGGATGATTCTCCCAGCTTGCTGCGCTGTTGTAGCAGCACAATGGGCCAGGAGCCATCAACAGAGGCCATTTAGCGGGCTTCATTCTGGGCGCCATGATCTCCACACGTCTCCAGGGCAAAGATTTTTGGACTAATCAGCTCCATGCCGGAAATATTGAAATTGATGTTTGACTACCATTAAGGGCCCGGGAATGAAGTCTCCAGGTCTACTAGTGTTTCCACTCCCCCCCATAACCAGGCTCACTCCAGCAGGGTTTACAATTGTTCCCCACTAACAGGGAGCAGCCGGCCAACCCCACTGGAGGGAACAGAGGCCATTTAGGGCCCTCAAGAGGTTAGGGGTAAGGGGAGGTGCCTGCTGGGCAGTGTTGGCCTGGCCCCCTGGTACTACCCAAGGGGAAAACTGGCAAGACCCAAGGGGCATTTTGGCATGCCCACCAGGCATCAGGTGGTGCCAAAGTGTGGGGTCAGAAGACGGCAGATTGGGGCTGGGGCCTACTGGAGACAATTGGTGGGGGTGGGGTGTCCTGCTCTGATTCTGCTAAAGGATCGCCGGAAGAGGGAGAGAATGGGGTGAGGAGGGGTCAGGAATGCCGGGGTAGGGATGGTCAGGGAGATTGGGCTGGCCAGCGGGGCGGGGGGACATCAGTGCTGGCCTGGAGAGGTCCTGGAGGCCAGCGATCTGTGGGTGGGTGGGTTGGGGGGTGGGGGGCAGGGTGGTCAGAAGGATAGAGATGTAGGGTCATGGGACTGGCCAGTGATCGGGCTGGTCAGTGATCGGAAGGCCGACAGTATGGGACCATTGCGCATGCGCCGATCTCATTGCTGACAGAACAGCACATGCACAGTGGCCTGTTCAGCGCTAAGCTCCCAACCTCTCGTGTCAGAACAAGCCCCACCCATTGATTTTCAGAGTGAACCCTGCAAGTGCAATCTGCAGTACTCAGAATGTTGAAGATTCATTCTGAAAATCACATTACAAAAATCAACAGGAGTTACTCCAGTTTTCATACAAATTTGGCACCGGATTTTTTTGGGAGAATCTCCCCTTAATCGCTGCAATCGCTGGGGAGCTACACATAAAATTAAAGTTTATATATCAGTCACAAATAAGGCGTACATTAACACTGCAGTGAAGTTACTGTGAAATTCACCTAGTCGCCACATTCCGTCGACTGTGGGAGGAAACCGGAGCATCTGGAGGAAACCCATTCAGACACAGGGAGAATATGCAAAATCCGTACAGACAGTGACCCAAGCCAGGAATCGAACCCGGGTCCCTGGTGCTGTGAGGCAGCAGTGCTGACCACTGTGCCACCGTGCCGCCCCCAGCACTTGCTCCACGATGACTGCAGGGGATGGCAATAAAGAAGGCAGCACAGCGCTTTTTGTGGGGAGCTGTCAACGTGATACTGGAAGGAGTGGATCAGAGGTAGGACACACTCTACCCCTGCTCCAGGAGACGACCTACCAGCAGGGTCACCGCCCCCACTTGGGATGCAGTGGCAACCTTTGTGAATGCAAGCGCTCTCCAGAAGCAGACAGGGCAGCAGTGTCGGAAGAAGATGAATGACCTTCTATATTCAGCCATGGTAAGTGAACCACAGCCATCTCCCACTGGATCTCCTCACACCCCCAATTCTTCCTCTCACTCAGCCACCTTGAGTGGGCATCAGGTTCCCCATCCTCCCCCACCCCCAATCCCCCAGTAGCTGCTCTGCTCCACACATCCAGCTCCCACCCAAGCCCCATGCCTGCCTCACCTCATCACCATCTGAAACGTCAGCACTCACATACTCTTCCTATTTCTGTTATTACAGGAGAAACTCAACCATAACAAGCATGAGCGGGCGCAGCCAGCTGGGGTCGTGCCAGGGATGAGAACCCTCATGCGTTTTGAGGAGGACCCTCGAGCTGGCTGGGGAAGGAGAAGAGCATGCCTGTGCTGCTGGAGAGTGGGGACCACAGAGAAACGTGAGACTCCTCAAGAGTTCCCTCCATATCCCCTGTAATGCACTGGTGCCATGTCCTTTCTCTAGCAGGCTGGTCAGTGGAACAGGCCGGACCATCTTCACATTTCACT
The DNA here is from genome assembly GCF_965287045.1 of Carcharhinus amblyrhynchos. Classification (NCBI taxonomy): domain Eukaryota; kingdom Metazoa; phylum Chordata; class Chondrichthyes; order Carcharhiniformes; family Carcharhinidae; genus Carcharhinus; species Carcharhinus amblyrhynchos. Next base: position 39,973,293 of record NC_137330.1, read on the forward strand.
GGACCCACTCTCCTGCAGCTCTGAAGGAGACTTCTCCAAACCCACCACTGGAAGGGCATCATGCTGTCATCCGTACTCGGCACAACCACATATACTCACACCTCGGTGGGATCACTAAGTAGACAGGCTTCTGGGTTACTCACTGGTGAGTACCTCACAGTTGAAGATCCACAGCAGGCAGAGGCGGGGATGTCCCAGGGAACCGGCACTCAGAGGAATGCCGGAGATGAGGACTGAGCCCTTTGCTGATGATGTGCCCGTGGGTCCAGTCATCCCACAACTGTGCAGCTGCAAAGGCAGAATCGTGGGTATCAGGAAGGGATGACAGCAGCCCTCCTTGGCCTTGAAGCTGGCCTTCTATCCGAGGAGATAGTACTGTCACTTCAGTTCAACGGTGCCAATGCTGGGAGGATGGCATTCACAGTGGAGACTTTGGCACATCATGGCAGGAGATATCTGCAAAATGGCTTGGCCCATGAGCTCCAATGATGCAGAGCTTTGACTGCATTGTGCAAGCACTGATGGGAATCCACGAGTTTCAGCACCAGAGGACAGTAGATCTTCTGGATGTCATTCCAGCTGATCTATCCCATGGAGGAGCTCTGGGACTCCCGGGAACCAAAGGGAAGAGGATCGGCAGTAATATAGCTGGGGCCCTCCAGCCAGAAGACCCTGTGTGTCTCCAGCCCATCTGTCACTCCCCTTCCCTCTTAGCGATATACCTCCAGCCCTGGCACCAAGGAGGGAAGCAGTCAAACATCTGGGCTGCCTGAAAGCAGGCCCCGACCCTCAAGGTTCCTGCCCATCGGGGGACACACACCAAGGTCATCTCAGGTAAAAGGGCATGGAAGCTCAGCCGTGGATCCTGGGGGATGTAGTGAGAGGATAAGGAAGATCAAGAAACTGTAGGTGAGTACTCTGGAGCTTAGGACTGAGGCAACTGAGGGTACATCTACCAATGGTGGAGAGATTAAAATTGGATCTCCACAAGGAGCCAGAATTAGAGCATAGATATCTCAGAGATTTGTGCAGTTGGGGGGGATTACAGACGTAGGAAGGGGTGATGTCATGGAGGGATTTAAGAACAAGCATGAAAATTTTAAAGTCAAGATATTGCTTGACTGAGAGTCAAAATCATTTGGTAAACATCGGAGTGATGAGTGAATGGGACTTAATTCAAATTTACACATGAGCAGCAGAATTCTGGAAGACCACGAGTGTACAAAAGATAGAACGTAGGAGACCAGCCAGGGGTGCACTGAAATAGACAAGTCTAGAGGTAGAGGTAATGAATGCATGAATGAAGGTTTCAGCAATAGTTGAGCTAAGTCAACAGCTAAGTCGATGTTATTGCGATGGAAATAGGCAGTCTTGGTGATGATGTGGGTGGCACAGTGGTTAGCACTGCTGTCTCACAGTGCCAGGGAGCTGGGTTCAATTCTGGCCTCGGATGACTGTCTGTGGGGAGTTTGGCACATTCTCCCCATGCCTGTGTGGGTTTCCTTGAGTGCTTCGGTTTCCACCCACAGTCTGAAGATGTGCAGATTAGATTAATTGACCATGCTAAATTGGTCCTTAGTGTCAGGGGGATTAGGAAGGTAAATATATGGGGTAACGGGAATAGGACCTGGGTGGGATTGTTGTCGGAGCAGGCTCAATGAGCCAAATGGCGTCCTTCTGCACTGTAGGTTCTATGATTCTATGTGAATTTGAGGTTGGAAGCTCATCCAGGGGTCGAAGGTTGTGAACATACTGGTTTAACGTCACATTGTTGTCTGGCAGAGGAGTCAGTAGCTGGGGAATAGAGTTTAGATCGGGGAATGAAAATGATGGCTTCAGTTCTCCCAATATATAATTGGAGGAAATTTCTGCTCAACCAGCACTGGCCGTTGGATGAGCAATCTGATATTTTAGCAACAGCAGAGGAGTGGAGAAAGATGGTGGTGAGGTGGAACTTGTCATCATCAGCGCATGTGTGGAAACTAACACTGTGCTTTGAATGACGTAACAGAGGGGTAACATGAAGATGAGAGATAGGAAGGAGCCAAGGATAGATTCTTGGGGATGCCAGCTATGATGGAGAGAGAACAGGAAGAGAAGCAAGCGATTAACTAGCTACAAGTCAATCAATAAGGTGGGGACCAGGTGAAAGTTGTCCCAGCTGGATGACAGTGGAGAGATGTTTGAGGAGGATGGTTTGGTCAAGCAAGTCAAAGACTGCAAACAGGTCAGGAAGGAAAGTTTGCTTTATCTCCGCCACACAGAATGCAATTAGTTACTCTGATAAGCATCGTGTCGGTACTGCGGTACTGGTGGAATTCTGATGGGAATGATTCAAACATGAAGTACCGGGAAAGATGGGAATATCTATATGAGGTGACAAAACAGTTGAGGATTGTTTGAAGGATAAATATTGGACAGGACACCAAGGATAACTCCAGCATTGAGAAATGCATTGAATGTTAAGAAATGGATAACATGCTGTACAATGCTGACCTTTTCTTGATGTGGAGATGCTGGCATTGGAATGGGGTGGGCACAGTAAGAAGTCTCACAACAGCAGGTTAATGTCCAACAGGTTATTTGGTGGTATGAGCTTTCGGAGCGCTACTCCTTCATTCGGTGGGAAGAATCACTCACCTGATGAAGGAACAGCGCTCGGAAAGTTTGTGCTATCAAATAACCTGTTGGATTTTAACCTGATGTTGTGAGACCTTCTTCTGCAGAGCGTAAACCTGGGGGGGTGCGCAATCTCCGGATACGAAGCATTAAGAACAGAGATAAAGAAACCTTTCTTCCCTTTGTGAATCTTTGGAATTCTTTACCCCAGGGAACTCTCGACGCTCAGTTGTTGAATACATTCAAGATTGGTTCAATAGATTTTTGGGTGCTAAGGGAATCAAGAGATGTAGGAACAGGGATAATCCTGCTAATTGGTAATAAAGGCTTGAGAGGCCTACACCTGATCCTATTTCTGTTTTCTTAAGAGAAAGCTGAATCTTCCACAGATACAAGAATTGTCTTTGTGCTAATATATTTTTAGAATCTAATACAGAATTATTTTCAACTGAGTCTCACAAACCCCAAATTCTTGCAAGATTCTTAACCCCTCTCTTAATATAAAATCAGACAGATGTCCTCCAATATTGCTGAAGCTCTGACTCAAACAAACAGCTACTCATGCTCAGAAAATTCTCATTCCTCTTTCTTCTATCTATTTATTTTTCTGCTAAACTTAACACACAGTGGAAGGGTATTTCCTGTGTGGTAACTAACGTGCCCTGATCCAAAATCCTTGGATTCTAACAGTAGTTGGGATATATACTTTATTCATAAAAGTGAACACAATTTACTCATTGATCATAAACTAATTACCGACGTGGGCACCTTTCTTTAAGTTAATGGGGATGATGTCCCAAGTTGTGGGGCGGGAGCGCTTTGAGTTTGGACCAGAGAAGAACAGTTAACCTTACATTCCAGGAGATTCAATCACTTGGGGAGTGGACTTCAACCTGCACCCACTGGGTCATTGATAAGACAATGAATTAAAAATAAGGAGAAATTTTGGAACATTTGCAGCATTTTTGGAGCAATCAGAGCAACCTGAATTTTTGTAGGGGCAATGATGCAGGGAAAGTTTTCTGGTGCACTTGATGGCGTCATTTCCTCTGAGCCAGAAGCTTTGGGTTTCGGTTTCACACCAGGACTTGATGGTCATAGAATCCCTACGGTGCAGACAGAGGTCATTCAGCCCATCTAGACTGCACTGACCACAATCCCACCCAGGCCCTATCCCCGTAGCCCCACATATTTACCCTGCTAGTTCCTCTGACACTGAAGGACAAATAAGCATGGCCAATTCACCTAACCCGTACATCTTTAGACTGTGGGAGGAAACTGGTGCACCCAATGGAAACCTACGCAGACATGGGGAGAATATGCAAACTTCACACAGACAGTCACCCAAGGCAGCAATTGAACCTGGCACTGTGAGGCAGCAGTGCTAGCCACTGCGTCACTGTACCACCCATCATGGTCATGGAAGATGTGTTCATAATGTGGACAAACAGGTTGAATGCATCAACCTGCAAACCCTTCCAAAGAGCCCATGACAAGTGGTAAGAGGGGGAGAGGGTCCTGGTCGGTTACGCTTGATATGGAACTGCACGCCTCAAACTCATGAACTGCTGAAAGGAAGACCTAGCTGTGGAAACTGATGTCAGCACGAGTGCTTTATCTGCCTCAAGTGTCACTTAACACAGGAAAGCCTCTAAGTCTGAAAGAGCAAAACCCGACACCAATCCACATATGGCTGATGGTCAAGAGTTGGTGGGAAAAGCCAAGAAGCAGAAGCCAATTCTAGTCAATAACTCTCCTGAATTATCTTTTCTTTCCTCCTTAGTTGTCACAACAGTGTCCAGGAAATAGCTTTTCATTTCTAAGATGCTGGGAGGATGGTATTCACAATGGAGACCTTGGCACAGGACATGCTCTCCATGGCAGGTGATGACTGCACCATGGTTCAGCTCAGTGCTAGCTGACCTGGAGAGGTTGGAGAGTCCATCACAGCTACAACTCAGTCCTCACATCTATTTACCTGTAAGTAACCAACAAGAATATGGAATTCCGGACAATTTTTGATTTTTAAAGATTGTTATATGAGCCTTGTTTTAATGTCTTTTGTTTTAACCTATTTAACTGTTACTTATAAGTTAGAATGTTATATAGGTGAAGTTCTAATAGTCATGGAGTTGCATTGAATATGACTGAAGACAGTGGGCTGAATTATGCATTTCATTACAAAGTTCAAAGGTTCAATCTTTCAGAGTTGGAAATACAACCTAACTGTCCCTGTCTTCATGACTGAAAATGATGAATGTATGGAATGCTGTGATACCGTTCTCAAGCAGTAGTCACGAACAAGTTGCTATCTTTTGACAATTTCTATTGTAAAATGACTGAGGTGAGATACATTGCACTCAATTATGGATCTGTCATTTTTGGAATTGACAGTAACATCTTATCAATTTGTTATCCATTTTTCTACGAGCTTCTGTCATAATTTTATTTGATATGGTGCCTCTTTGTCCGAAGTATTTTACTTGGGCGTTATCGTTGAGGTATTGGCCACATAGTTGAGATTTACAAACAGCTCTGCTTATTGCTTCCATTGCATTTGAAGTTTAATCACAGATAATTGATCTTTCAGTCCACGAAGATCTGAGAGGCTAAAAGCAGCCCCACAACTAAGAAGCTGTTTGGAAATTCGCAGTTCCTTATTTCAGCATAGAAACATGCCACACATTTTTGGAATTCAGCTTGAAATTTCTTATAGTGTTGATCTATTGAAAAGATTAATGATTTCACTATCTGATGCAAGATGGTTTTCATGTGTGAAATAGTTTGCATTTTGTTTCTACTGGTGAATTGTAAAACTGCTCAAAAGTTATTTTTCTGTCAAATAACGCCTTCCCATAAACCTTCACAGATATCACTGCTCATTGAAAATTCAGACAGTGTCCCTTGAGAAGACCTGATTTATTTGTATTCAGCACAAGAGCATAAAACAACAAGTATTTTACTTGTTTGAAGCATTCTAAACAAAATTGATGGCTTTCACTGAAGGAAGACAGTTCGGCTCGTGTTTGTAGTTTTAGACTTTGGAGTATCGTAACAAAGTAGCCTTTTATCTAAAACTCTTGGCTATGCCATGAACTTAGAAATAAGCAGTGCATGTACCTCCCCTCATAACAAAAACTCCACGTAGTCTCTCTGTAACCTTAGCTTCCAAGGTTTTTACAAAGGCGTATGAAGTACAATTTTGGTCAAAACATTTGTGAAAAAGACACCACTTCCATAACATTGGGCACAAATCTTAGTGGAGATTTTTTAAATTGACTTTGTGGAAAGAGAAAACAAAAGTGACGAGGAATACTGATAGTAATCATCCAAGAGTACACATTTCCGCATGACAGTAAGAATAAAAATGAAACATCGATTGTCAAAGCACAATTTATTTCCAAAGGAAATAAAGGAGCAGCTTCAGTAAGGTTTTAAGCTACAAGAGATGCTAAATTATTTAATTAAATGTTTCAAGAAACAAAACAAATTGTTTTGAACATTGAGTTCAACAACTTCAGAGGATGAACTCTCTCCTTCAACTTCACCCATTTCCATTTATTTTATTCCATTTTATTTCATCTCATTCATTTTATCATGCTTCTTTTTCACTTCTAATTTTCCACTTCTCCATTCCAGCTCTCCTTTCTACCACCCCACCTGCCCCCCCCCCGCCCCCTTCAGTGCAACTGCTACATTCCTCCCTCAGTCAGTCCTTTAACCATCTGTACCTCTATTCTGTCATTCACACATTCTGATCACTTAGTGGACACTCTTTGCAACTTCTCAGCCTTCTGTGTCCTCACTTACATTCCCTTTGTCCCATTTCATCCCTCCCACACCTCTAAGCCTCCCGCTACCTCCCGCACACCCCTATAGTATAAATCTCTGCAGACTCTTTTTGCTCTGAGCTCTGATGAAGGGTCACCCAGACTTGAAATGTTGGCTCTATTCTCTATTTGTGCTATCAAATAAACCTGTTGGACTTTAACCTGGTGTTGTGAGACTTCTTACTGTGCTTACCCCAGTCCAACACCAGCGTCTCCACATCTAGTCTCTTTCCACAGATGCTGCTGAGATGTACCACCATTTCCTGTTTTTGTTTCAGATTCCAGCATCCGCAGTATTTTGCTGTTATATTCAAACAGATTGATTACTGCTTCCAATTAAATTAGCATGAAAAGGAATTTCATTTGGAAGTGTTGGCGAATTGTTGTTAACATCAATAGGCTAAAACACTTTATAATGAATAGACAACTGGGGCCAAAATTTTGTAACTGAGGAAATACCCTGGCTCAGCAGACCCAGGCCCCGTCACAGGTAATTTTCTCTCCAGGAGAGCTAGGAGCTGGATTGAGCTGATCTCACTGATCCCAGAAGCCAATCAGAAGTGGACTTTATGGGTGGGCGAATGCCAAGGTGGGTTGATTAGAAGGTTGGCTTTCGAGGACTTTGGCTGCAATCTAATGACCCCCTTAACTGCAGATGCAAATCCCGGAATGGCTGTTAAATCTCACAGGAGGCCAGCAATGGAATTTGCACTGGGGAGATTTCAGTTTGGTATCTCCCCCACAGTGACACAATCAGGTTTATGGTCCAGGAAGGTTATGAGCCTGATTAGCATATTTTAAAATAAAATTGAACATAATTTGAACCCTGACTGTATCATCCCACCCAGCTGACGTGACATCCTACCAGTGAATTGCGACTGGTTTTCAAAAACATAAGTATAGGCCCCAGGCAGTGAAGGACATACCTGGGGAGTGCCCTAGCACTGCCCCCAGCACACTAACACTGACCCTGGTAGTGCCAAAATCTAGGGAGCCCCATTAGAGGTGTTCCCTTTATGTCTGGTGGGACAGCCAATACCTGTGAAGGGAGAGGGAGGCTATGCCTGTAAAGGAGCTGTGCGATGGCTGTGATGGGGTGGTTATGTAGCCAATCAATACATTAAGAATTTTTTAACAAGTAAATAATAAAGACCACCATTAGAGCATGAGAGAGGCAGAGTCTGTTTGCCTGGCTCACTCCCAATATCTTAATGTTCTCTTACTCACATTCACCCATTATGTAAATGTAAAAATTCTTGTTCACTAATTCAGGGAAAACACAATTTGTTTATTTACAGGTTAGACATATATAGAGGCTTGCAGCCTCCTGGCTGGAATCAGCTCTTGAAACCCATGCTTATCAGGGTGATCCCCAACCTGCTCGCTCAATGGTTCTCTGGGTCATATAAACCTCACTCTGCAGACTAATTCTTAAAGGGACAATCACAACAATCCTCCCCCTCTAAGTCCTTTCATACAAATGTCAATACTCAATTCACACAGTCCAAGAAAACGAAACATTTAGTACATGAATTCAGTCAGTTACAAATTAGGTCTTTCAGGGTGCCTGGGATGTTTCCACAGCATTGCTGTCAGCCATAACCACAATGTCAGGCGTCTCTTCAGACACAGGCAGTTCAGATCTCTCTGTTCTACATTCAATATCAATCTCTATTTAAAATAGACTGTCAAATGCTTCCAATGCACCTTTAAGCAAGATTGTTTTAGAAAGGCCAGCTGCATCCCCTGTTGTGGAGGATGTAGCGGGCCAACTAAAAATCCATTGACCTGTGGTAGGCCTGGCCAATTCTGGCAGAGAATGGTGCCAGAAAATCCAGGCCAATGTTTTGAAGCTAAGAATGAAATGTATTTGCTTGTCCTTGTGTTTTCCAATAGATGCCAAAAAATCACAGAAGAATGCTGTGGTTTATCAAACGCATCTCATTCATTCCTGGCTCCATCCTTAAAGAAATTTGAGCATTGCGTAATATCACCATGCATGGGAATTTAAGGCCTCGCTTGAGCGAGACCGGTGTGTCCTGCACGAGGTCAATGGAGATTTCCGTTGTTGGGCCCTGGCCCGCTCCGATTCTGCGGCGGGTAAGGTGGTATAGTTCTGGTCCACATCTTGAGTGAATTGATTGGCAGTCCTGAATAAATATAAATAATGATATGCAGACAGCCACAAGTCTCTCTCTGCTGTCTTTGGTTGCTGTGTGTTATGTATGATAAATTCACAGTGTCACTGGCAGGAGGAGATATGATGTGGAGATGCCGGTGTTGGACTGAGGTAAGCACAGTAAGAAGTCTCACAACAGGTTGAAGTCCAACAGTTTTATCTGATAGTAAAAACCACCAGCTTTTGGAGCGCTGTTCCTTCATCAGGTGAATGGGTGATCTGTTCACAAACAGGGCATATAAAGGCACAAACTCAATTTACAAAATAATGGTTGGAATGTGAGTCTTCACAGGTAATCTGTTTCTGTATTGCTTCAAACCAACAGTTTAATCTGTTGCGAGGAACAGATTAAGACAGCCAGAGACATGATACTGGATTATAATGCAATTCAGTCAAACATCTCCTCCAATTTTAACACAAATAAGTACGAAGTGTGAACTTCAATCAAAACAATAGTTGTATGCTGTAATATTTTACTACAGAGAACAAAATAATTTGGCTCAACAAGCCTATGTCGCTGATGTGGGTCTCCTTCTGCCTCACTATATCTCAACCATTCAGCATATCCTTCTATCCCTTTCTCCCTCTTACTTATCAATCTTCCCCTTAATGTATCAATGCTTCATGTTCCATTTTCTCACCAATCTCTGAATACCCCAACATTTTAACAACAGGATTATGTCTCGTGGCATCAAGTCCTGAAGTTAACTGATATTTCCACTTAAATTTTCCATAAATTACAAATTAAAATGTAGAAAAGAGCAGCTTTTAATGGACACCGTTCCATCTAGAATTTAAGTGTAGGTCCTGGCATTATGGTTTTAAATATCAGACGGGGATAAAATCACAAACAGAAATGCTGCAACATCTTAAAAACATTTCAAGAGTGCTACATTTGAATCAAAGGAGAGTGGAAAATCAAAGCTGTAATTTTCCTGGAGAAAAGGAAGGAAATGGTACCACCAGGAATATCTTTGCTTGTGGAGGTGTTAAAGGCGAGTGACTAGAACAGAGTGGCTTTGTCCAGCTTAATCTCCAAAAGTCCTGGTGAATTCGAAAAAAAATGAAAAGCCAAGGAGCTACAGGCAATAGAGCGGCCACAATACAATTTACTGCAGTTATGTGGAAACTCCAAACTGGTGAGGGAGGGGGTGGGGTTGGGGGGGATGCAATCCTGAACTCACGTTCGCTGTCTGTGCAAATGTTGGCGGGGGCTCAAAATCCGGAAGTCGCAGATCTTACCGGCAAAAGGTTCACGCCTACGATGGGTGTGGACCTGCTTTACATACATTTCATTGAATTTTGATATCACTAACCTGCACTCTCGCCAGATATTGACTCTCTGCCGTTTATGACGTCAAGCTGAAATGACGTCACCTTGTCACAGTTTACAATACCTTCACCAAGACATGAATCTGTTGTGGAATCTCCCCGAGGGCATAAAGGTGAGTATGGCCCCCAGCGCAGAGGGACATGGCTTTGGCATTGCCCTCAACACTGCCACTTGGCACAGGTTGGCAATGCCAGATTGGCATTATGCCAATGACAGCCTGGTAGTGCCATCCTGACAGTACCAACCTGAGACAAGTGGCGGCCCCAGTAGGGGTCTCATGGCAGAGGGAGGGATTCATTAGTATGTGGTGTTGGCTGGGAGGGGACAGAGGAGATAGGGATGCCAGTAATGACCATTGGGGGCAGGGGAGGGGAGGTTGCTGCCTACTCCGACTGCGTGGGGTAGGGGAATGTGCCAATAATTGGGGTCAGAGTGCGGTAAGGGGCTGGTGATCAGTGGGTGGGAGGGGCAAGAATTGGCAAATGATCAGGGGAGGGGGGTAGAAGGGAGGGAGAAGTGTTGACTCCGATTGGGGGGTGGGGGATGGGAGCCCCTGAGACTCCTATGATGGGCTTGGGGGGGAGATTTATACATGTTCTGATCGTTAAAGATGGCACCCCAATCCTGTGCAGCGGGATTTGCTGGCGTGTTGAGGCCCCGCCTCCTCTCGTGATGGTGTGAAACACGCCCTCTTATTTATTTTGACAACGTGCTGTAAGATCTAGAGAACAAACCAGTGTGACATGCTGGTTTTTTCACTGGAGACAACGCTCTGCCTTTTTTGATAAGATTCTCCCCAACCACTTTCTCGCTGAAAGGATTTGAGTTGGAATTTGTGACAAGGAAGTATCACTGAGGCCAGTGGGCAGGTAAGTTAGTGTCTGATAAAGCACAATGTGAAAGAAGATCTTTGTAAGACTAAAAGGTGCTTTTGACCAATGTCAATCTACTGTCAGAAGGGAGGTTTCTTCAATTCAGAAAAAACATACTAATCTGGAATGCTGAGTGTGTAACAGATTGAAGCAATGCAGGAAGAAGGGTCACTTACAGGATTACTCAGGCCAGTCATGGAGAGCAGATCATTTCTTCTGATTCTGATGCTCATGTTCTGCTCAGACAGGGGAGCCTGACTTCCTTCCTCTGAACTTGACAGAGTATCCAGAAAAAAAACATTGATGGAAAACTTTGAAAACTGGAATTACAAGTAGCTAACAAGAAATACCATTTAAGGAACAGTGCACAGAAACTTAAATATACAAAACTGGAGGAAATGTATTATAAAATAAATGCCAGTCACAATAATTGTCTAAGGGTATTTATTATCTCACTGAATAGTGTGCTTTCTTCCAATGCAAGTGAGACTTGTCTCATTTAATACTTAGAGGGGCTCAGCAGTTGTCTGTTCAAGATCAGCCTCTGACCTGTTGTGCCTTTACAGATCTGAGGAGTGGGATTTTATGGCCTCACTTGACCCATGACTGGAAAATCCATTGTCCATCCCTCACCTCCTCTGATTCCCATTGTGGGTGGGGTGGTAGAATTCCAGTGCAGAAGCTGAATTCTTAAGAGATTTTGAATATATGGTACATATACCCACTCCAACCCCTCCAAAAAAAAGCATTTCCAAGAATGTTTGATCTCTGTACCCTAAGAATAGGGAGAGTTTTCCATTTGCTGTTGACCTTGGTAAGCATGGACACAAGTGATGATGAGGCAAGGACAGCGTTGGGCTCAGCTAAGGTGCTGTGTGCAATCAAAATAACCCATTGGCAACCACCATCTGGACTCATATATCTGGAGTGGCCACTTTGGCAAGGGACTGAATGGCAGAGGCTGCCTGTAGTCCAACCAGCATTGCGGACTTCCAGAGACAGAAAGGATAGTGGTGATGCAGAATGTTAGAAGAAAAAGAATGAAACATAAAGTAGATGACAGTAAAAAGAATGTGCAAATGCTGCAATGATGCATGTTGTGCTCATGCGCTAGAGTGCTTCCCAGCGTCTTGTTCATTATTTATTCCAACATTACTCAGATTGTCAAGCCATTACCTCATTGTTGTTTATGGAATATTGCTTTGTACCAATTGGCTGTTGTGTTTCCTATATTACAGCAGCGAGTGCATTTCAGAAGTACTTCACTGGCTGTGACGAGTTTTGGTGTGTGCTGGGCCATGAAAGGTTCTACAGAAATGCAAGCTCTTTCTTTCTTTTTTCAAATTTGCTTTGGACATTCATTGATTTTGCCCCCAATGTGTTTTTGTTAAGAGATCTGTGCACCCTTTACACAGCAGAGAAGGTAGAAAATACTCAGTAACTTCACTAGTTCTGCTGAAGGAATTGATGGAGAATTGCAAAATAGCTGAATTTAAGGGTTCAATTTTTCCAAGGGGTTTAAAACCTCTCGTGGATGAAAGGAGGAGTTGACCCGACTCTGACAGGACTATGGGGAAGCATTCTACTGCTGGCACCAACTAACATATCATCATGCAATTGAGCATGGCAGCCTGATATCAACCCCCTACCCCTCCCACTCCTCACCAAGAGCTGTGGAGCCATCAGCAGTGACTTAAATAGTGATGGGGCAATGGGGATGTGCAGCCATTGTCACTGGGAGCTTCTCCTTAGACCAAGAAAGGCCCATCAAAGAAGACCTCCCCCCAGGAATCCATAGGGTGGCTTCCTGTGTTTGAATCCCACCACAGCACCTGGTGAATTTGAATCCAATATAAAAAAATGGGAATTAAAAAGTCTAATGATGGCCATGGAACCATTGCTGATTGTTCTACAAACCCATCCAGTTCACTAATGTCCTTTAGGAAAGGAAACCTTTCTTAGATGGTCTGGTCTACAGGTGACTCCAGATCCATAGCAACAGTGGTTGACTCTTAAATGTCCTCCGAAATGGCCTAGCAAGCCATTCACATCAAGGGTAATTGGAGATGGGAAATAAATGCTGGCCCAACCTGTGATGCCCTCATCCCATGAATGAATTTTAAAAATGTGGGCCTTCAAAATGCTGGGAAAATGCTTGTAGCAGGAGATATCTGGTCCTCAACTGGGCTCTTAAGTGGCTCAGTTGACCCCCTCCCCACCTCCATCATGGGGACGGCCTAGCCATTAAGATTTCAACTATTGGCTGTTTGGTATCACGGCAGGAAAACATTTGGCTTCCTTCCTGATGTGTTCCCCTGCCATATCTTCCACCTCTCAGCCTGTCTGTAAGGGCCCCGAAAATTTCAGCCCCAAGTTACTATCATAACAAAGAAACGGATTTCACTCTAAAGTTAGTGCCAGAATTCCACATGATTTATGCACGAGTTATGTAAACCTTTGCTGCTGAACTCATCCTGTTCTTTTAACACCTTGTGTGGAATCGTTTTGAACTTCCTGTGAACTGCTTATAGTGAATTCCTCAAACCTTTACAGGAATCTTGATCTGAAGCAAGTTTCTGATCAGTTGGCTGTATTTAAAATATGGAATCAATTACCCTTAAAATATATTTACCCCAAATACAAACAGACTTGTGATGCAGCGCGCGCTGCTGAGAATTCATTGTGGTATAAAATATTAGCAATTCAGATAACTGATAATGAAAAGAATCTTTTCTTGCATTTGTTGATATGAATCAGGGTTATTGTCCTTCCGTTGTGACTGCGTGGGTATTGAAAATGTGAGGTTATAAATCTAATTTAAATTCTTCCAGCTGTATTCAAGTCTGTTGCTTTTAATCTTTGTCTCTCTGAAATGTCACATTGTCACTGAACATAAATAATTCATTCTCCTGTTTTTTAAGCAGCTAAAATGTTAGAGAAATCGGATGAATCTGTGAGGATGATGCTTCTGAGTCAGTGAGGCTCAATCGGTAACTTCCTGATTTATATGAGAAAAGAATATGAGAAATATATACTTTATCTGTGTGTCTTAAAGAAAGAATACTTCACGATTTCTTTTTTCTAAAAATTATCTGAAACATCTGCATGCTTACATGTTTTCTTAATTGAATATTTACGCTGAAGGAGTAAACACTGCTGACATTATTGCAGGAGCATTTTAAATGACTTAAGGCCACCAGTTAGAGGAGTTGCACTTAACATAAGCAGATGAAAATACCCACAATTACTGAGGGTCTCCATGTCACTAACTGTAGCTACTGATGTTAATTAACTTTCTTACACTCGCAGACTTGGCAGCATTGAGTTTTCCAGCTGATAGATCTGTGCCGCAGTGAAGACCAGGAAATTGGGTGATGAGTGTTTTATTTCCCTGGCCCTGTTCCAATATATTGTGATTTTAGGCTGCAGACTTGTGTACTCGACTCCAGCTTATTTTAAGCTGTTTTCTCGTAACATCTTTTATTTTCATTGTTTGGGTTGAACATCCAAGCAAAAACCTTGGGCCAGTTAAACAAAAACACAGCTTTGAAGGCAAGTTGCCAGAAGTACCATTTTTGTTTCTTTTTCAGAAATTATTTACTGTATGGATTTATTTCAATGGTGCATTCCCCAAAACACAGGGGATCTTTAATGGTTCTCAGTGTCTTCCTGGACTGCCTTTGATGCCACCACTTTACTCCTACTCCCTTGTGTCCGTTAAATCACCCGTTGTGATGTCCCAAAGCTCTGTAATTGCATCCTCTGAGGTGTGAATAGATTTGTGATTGCTCGCAATGCAGGATAGTCTTGAGGTGCTGCACGCCTTACAACACTGGCAAGATTCTGTTCCCGGCTCACACTGACAGCAAAACAACTGAGGCTGTTTTCAAATGAAGCTTTTCAACAAGAGTTCACATTACAAGTGGGGTTAAAAGATGCATGGTTCTTCCAGCACATTCCCCACTGCTGGTGCAGCAGGCTGTGTGGAGGAAGCACTGTGAATTAGGTTGGGATCTGGGTGCAGAAGAAGTAAGGTTTTAACCACCTGGCTTAAGTGGGAGGGTCACGGACCGACAATATCCCACTGTCCTCTTTATGCCAGATTTTCGACCGCTGCTATTTTCAAAAGGGTATTTCATCGCTGGGTGGCTGATGTGGTTGCTTTATACCAGGAAGGATAAAACAGAGTCAACAGTAAGGTTTCGGGTGAGCGCAATTTTAGTATCATCACCTGAAATATTGAACCCTTTGGATTTTTGGAATGAGGGTGTATTTTGGTAAAAGTGGGTGTGTTGGTGAAATGTGAAGTGGATTATATTGTACAGAAAGAACTGAAAACAACATGGGAAATTATGGCTAAAAATGAATCAGAGAATGAATTGTAACTCCTCAGATATATCCAAATGACCCTTGTGTTCCTGATAACCATCTCGGTCCTTTTTTTGTGTTTCTCTTCTTTTATTTGACCTAGCTTTGGAGCATTCATTTATGAGCCTCAGGTAATGTTGACACAATGCCCTGAATCTGAAAGGAAGATTGTAACATATTTGGACAGGAAGCCTTTAAAGGAAACAAGAATGCTCCAACAAAGGTGAAATGGTCACTGATGAATCAAGCACCCTGACTCTTTGGCATTCATGACAGCAGGCAGCTGGAGCTTGCATCTAAGGTCAGAGCAAATGTTACAGAAAGCAACGTACTCTTTCTTAAATTTAGTTGCTGCATTTGTTGAAGTTCATTAATTTCTGTAACTGCACATACAAATCCCAACTAAGATTTGTTACATACCTGTGCATTCAGAAACCAACTGCTTTTCACAACTCCATTTGCTTCAACAATACGGTCCTAGAGAAATGTGTTGTTAAAATTCTGTTATTTGTAGTATAAAGTTTGACACATCTAGGGTTAATATGGGACTGAGTATTGACCACACAGTGATGTAAAAGAACACCTGCACCCAGGATCAGTCTAGTGTTGGAATAGAGCAGTGTGTACTAGCAAGCATGGAGACAAGCTCCTAACTTGAACCCTTTACTGTATATTTGTATATAGTTCTAAGAGTCGATAAAGACTGACTGTTAGTCTACCTATGACTACAAAGGCTTTTCCAGATCTACGGAACTATAACAACATGGTAGGATATGGTAAGGACCGGAGTGAAATTTACCATTTGGACTGCAATTTCATAGTTCACAGCTTCACTAGATTGCAAGATAAAACTAGGTGGGGAAAGCTATTTGGTCCTTCGTAGTTCATTCAGAATGACCCTAAAGTCTGTCCAATACAGTATCAAATTAGTTATTAAATGACTCCAGTTCTCAACTTCACTAGTTTATCTAAGAGTCAATTCCAATTCCAGAAGTTTCCTTGAGGCTCTTTCAATCATCATCATCTTAGGGTGGCACGGTGGCATAGTGTTTAGCATTGCTGCCTCACAGTGTCAGACCAGGTTTCAATTCCTGGCTTGGGTCACTGTCTGTGCGGAGTCTGCAAGTTCTCCCCATGTCTGCTTGGGTTTCCTCCCACAATCTGAAAGATGTGCTGGTTAGCATTGGCCATGCTAAATTCTTCCTCAGTGTACCCAAACTGGCACTGGAGTGTAGCGAAAAAGAGATTTTCACAGTAACTTCATTGCAGTGTTAATGTAAGCCTACTTGTAACACTAACACACAAACTTAAACCATGACTTGAGTGGAAGATCAGCAGAAACCTGCTTGGTCTGTTCATGGGTTTTCCATCAATCTCCCAATGAAGTCAAGACAACCAAATGGGAAAATATTGAGGAAATTGATGGTATCATGCTGCTTGTGTCATGAAGAACTTCCTGATATTTGAGTTAAATTTGTTTTTTATTAGTTCAAGCCAATTATCCTTTGTTCTCTCACCACTTAATTTAGACTATCTAGATTGATAATTTTGATCGCATATACAATAGCTCTGTGACATTATCCCAGATACTGCCTTTACTTAATGAAAAACCTCAACTCCTTTCCTTCCTACTGAAAGCCCTGATACTTCGGTCAGTTTCCTGGTTCTTTTTAAAATTGCTTTGGTGTTTGCTTGTCTTGCCTGTGTCCCAGTGACCAGAACTAAACACGATATGCAAGGTGTTAACTGACCACAATACTGTGTCATGTGACCATATTATACTGTTTTGATGATGTAATTCAATATGATTCGGTTGATTGCTGATTGGTTGGGTGTGTTGAGTCTCGTGAACCTCC
Organism: Carcharhinus amblyrhynchos; assembly: GCF_965287045.1. NCBI lineage: Eukaryota > Metazoa > Chordata > Chondrichthyes > Carcharhiniformes > Carcharhinidae > Carcharhinus > Carcharhinus amblyrhynchos. The sequence goes on from NC_137330.1 coordinate 39,990,350, forward strand.
TTTGAATTCATCTTTCAGAATACGTCAGTTGCTCTTTTGATTTTCTGCTGTGTTGACATTCAGTTTTATCTACCATTATTCTAGACACTTGTTTTTTTATTCAAAGATTTTCTTCAGTTTCTGAGCTGCTTCCTCAATTTTCATTTTCCCCCCAATCAGTTTTCACTTTTCCCCCAAGTTTACTGTCATCTGCAAATTTAAGCAACTGGTATCAAGCTTCTGCAACAGTCATTGATGTAGATTATTATTGTACATAAGGCAAGATTCTAAGACCACGTGCTGTGCCAGAGTTACTAGTGAGCACAAAATAATGTCAGTGACAGAGTGTTAACTAGGAGTCCTTTGATTTCTACAACTTGTAGATTTTTGGATTCAAGTTCTAGAACTTGAATCAAGAATTTCAAGATTCTAGATTCACCCCACCACAGTCTGTTACAAGTTTCAAAAAGAATGATTGAAGTTTAACCATTTATTAGTGAAACCTCCTTTACATTTTTTTCAAGACAAAGTAACAAATAAAAATCTTTAAAGAAGAACTTAGAACATTAGAGGTAATTTTGACTTCTGACAGTGTTGTAAAACATACACTTTTACACCTCTCCTGATTGTTGCAAACGTTGATGAAAGGTAACTGATCTGGCATTGTCTTTTTTACACCATCGTTAATGGTTAATATTATCTCATTAACTTTTACAGAATGTGAGGGTGGAGCTTATAAAAAGCATGGTGGTACGTTGGATAGTACTGCTGCCTCACAGCACCAGAAACCTGGGTTCATTTCCGGCCTTGGGTCACTGTCCATGCGGAGTTTGCCCATGGGTTTCCTCCGGGTGCTCCGGTTTCCTCCCACAGTCCAAAGATGCACAGGTTAGGTTGATTGGCCTTGCCAAATTGCCCCTTATTGTCCCACGAGATAGAGGTTAGGGGAATTAGTAGGGTTAGTATGTGAGGTCGCGGGGTTAGGGTCAGGGTAAGATGTTCTGTCGTAGAGTTGGTGCATACTTGATGGGCTAAATGACCTCCTTGTGCACTGTTGAGATTCTATGATGTACCCATTACAAAGATTGTAAGGAGGGAAGGTAAAAAAAAGACCATTTAGTACAATCTACAATTTGTACCATCTCTTTGGCATTAAATTTTTACCTTATTCATCTTCAGAGGTAAAGATGACCATCTAAATCATCTGAGCTGTTTGATAATTTGGTAATGTTTTGGAGGGTACATACGTGACTGCAAATAAGACAGGATTCAACTGACAATTGAATTCTGATGAGTTGCTGGCTCAGTGTTTCCTCAACTTGCATTTCTCTCTGCCTCTGATGTGTGCTTGCCTTTGAAGGAGTCTGCACATCTTTTATTTAGTTGCATCAGGTGCCGTGGTCCTAGTTAAGATTCTCCCAGGACTCAAAGGCCTGGATTTTCATGTATCCATCCTGGCTAAGAATGCCAGATGAGCCTGGAAACTGGAGTATTGCTCCCCGATCATGGCAATTCCTATTTTCGTTTGACAAGAAGGAATACGGGCTGGAGTTCATGCATATGTAGCTGGTGAGCTAAATGGTCAGCTGCCTCCATTGAAGTGAGAGTTTGGTGGATCTGGAGTGTGAAACCCAAAGTGTGCAGAATAGACCACGTAAAAGCAGGTTTGAACTTTGTGGATTTGTTTGGATAGGGACGGTACCTGTCAAAATCAACTGTCAAAAGGACAAATCAGAACTATCAAAAAGCAACTGTTGAAGAATGCTGTCAAACTGCCCAGGTATTTAAAAGACCTGCTCTTTACCTTTTTGAACAAAATGTCTAGAGTGTTAAAATTGCTTGCTATGGGCACATGTTGGCATGGAGTGTATGGGCATGGGATGGGTCCAGGGACATGGTTTGGCATGGAGGATGCGGGGATACATGGGGCACAGGTACAGGAGTAGAGGTTGGCATGGAGGGTATGAGGAGTTGCAGGGTTGAGTACAGGGACATGAGGTTAGGGATAGAAGAATGTTTTATCGTTTTGTTGTTTTTTCTCAATCATTCACACAGATGCAGGCCGTTGAGCCAACTTGTCCCAGCAACTAGCCGCCACTGCACGCATTCTGGGGGTCACAGACAGGACTTCTAATCGAGGAACAAAAATTCCAACTCCTGGGCCTCTTTTTCTCGGGCTGGGTTCAAGGAGCAGTGATATGTCCCAACTCTACAGACCATACCGATGAGTGAAAAGCTAGGCTGAAGTTGATATCAAAGTGAAGCTTTCCAAATGCTCCTGTAGTGCTTCCTTTGACCACCATGAGAGTGCACCCCAGACTCACAGGGTGGAATTTTACCATTCTGCCCATAATGCGAATTGTAGCGGGCAGGACATGGATCATGCAAAGGCCTATTGACCTCAGGCAGAATCTTCTGGACTTCAGGTAAGCATGGCCAGAAAATCCTGCCCATGCTGTCTATAGCAAAATCCAGCATTTAGCTTGTGTTACATGGTATTGTAACTTGTACTTTAATTGATGAAAGTGTGATATATATGCAGTTATATCATTTCAACATTTACACTCTGTAGTATTTTATTTTGACAAATTCATTTCACCAAAACAATCTCTGTAGATCTTTCCTTTCTAGATTGTGAGTTGGAAAGGAATACAACACACAGTAATGATAAAGATCCAGTGCACACTTAACTAAATAAAATTGGCTGTCTAATCTGAGATGCCATTTCACAATCTCCCCCTGGACTAAGCAGTGATTGTGAAAACAATGAGTGATTTCTGCCAAAGTAAACTCTTTGAAAAATACAAACTTTCCTATCTATCTAAAGGGAATTGTTAAATGCAGTAAATGATAAAAGCTGATTCCAAGTGCGACCTCTCTTAATTCATGAGTTTTATTCGCATTCCTTTCCAATTGAAGAGAGATGGGAGGGCTGTTTGTTGTCTGCTTAGTATCAGGTGTCAAAATGACTTCATTTATTGATGATATACCTTGAGATTATTTGGAGTGGTCTGTGATAAATGAGTGTGCTTGTAAAGACTGTCCAAACTCTTTAGAGTTGACACACCAAGTTCAGTAAGAGGAATGAACGAGTTCTTCACACATATTGTTCCCATGACCCTCTGTCAAATCTTGTTCCTCGGTTGATTTTGAAGATTCGGTAGCACTGTCATTGGTGATGTATTTTAATATTCAGGTTATTTAAAATTAAACATGAAGACATCTAATATTGACAAAATATAATTGTAAATAGTGGCTTTTTTAAAATTTGTTCATTCATTGCATATAGGCATCGCTGGCTGGGCCAGCATTTATTACCCATCCCTCACTGTCCTCCATCTCAGAGGGCATTTAAGAGTTAACCACATTTCTGTGGGTCTGGAGTCATATGTAGGCCAGACTGATGGCTAATTTCATTCCCTAATGGGCATCAGTGAACCAGATGGCTTTTACAACAACTCACGCAGTTTCATGGTTATCATTAGACTTTTAATTCCAGATTTTTAAAATTGGATTCAAATTTTGGTCTCTGCCATGGTAGGATTTGAACTAGGGTCTCTAGATTTTGCCCTGGATTACTTGTTCAGTAACAGTACCACTATGTCTGCACCTTTTAAAGGGGTGGATACTGTGGCTGCAGCTGATGCTGGAGGTAGCTGGGGATGAGTATCTGAGCAGGAAAACACTGCAAAATAGTTCAACAGGGAAGAGAACATACTCCAATGATGTATGACAATCTGGCAGAGTTCTCTGAAGCTGTGCACACACTTGAAGATGGAGGAGTCCTTCCACACCATGACTCTTGTCATATCTCAGTCAAATGATTGCATGAGTAACTCCATTGGAACAGAGTCGTCATTCTCAGTAAGATTCATATCTACCAGGCCAAAGATTGGATGGAGGAACAGAAAGATGGCCTTGACAATGTGGCTGCAGAGGCCTGGATTGTTCTGTTATAATGATTGCATATGGCAGCACAGAGAAAAGATCTGACCTCTCTGGTTTCTGTCTATCACTGTTTAATTGATCAATATTTGCTACTTGCCAGTGTAGGGCAGGTAGTGTTTGCTGTTGTTCACCTTCCTTTGGCAAGATTGTCCAAATGTGGGAATGCATTGGGCCACAAACACAATGCCCTCATGTCCAAGTTTGCTTCTGATCCTGCCTTGAAATTGACCCCAACAGTACTGGAAAAATTGTATCCAAGTATTGGTGACTTCCCTTTTCAATAATGAACAGCAAACTGTGAGAAATTGGAGATGTCACCTGCTGTACAACTTCATGGCCGTAAACACCTTTACAGGCACTAGTGATGCCACCCTTGCCCTGTTCTGCGGCTATAGGTCTGCCTGCAACTGGTGGCAAATTTCTCCTTAGTGAAACAGAAATGTTGCACATAACTTCCCTCACTGAGGTTGTAATAGGATAACTTCTCTCTGAAAACACCAAGTGGAAATGACCTCTTGTTGAAAGCATTCTTCCTCCCACCTTCTTCCCACTTCAAATGACTTGGCCTCCTCTGTGTTCTCTTTGCTCATTCTCATTGTGATGCTGAAGACCAAAGGGGTAGAAACTAGAGCACCCATGACTGGAAGCAAGTGGTCTGAAGTCTGAGTTGAGGCATTCACCCCATGACACATCCCATCCTGTAGACATTACCAATTTTAAGAGGGGGGTTCCTTGCAGTTACTGGAAAACTGTTCAGCCTGTGAGGTTGTGAGAGGGTGTTATCTGGGGAAGTAAGGCTGAACATGGCACTGCTGGAACCAAATCATCATTTCAAGCTGACTGATGTTGCCATCTGCTTACTCTGAATATTTTGCAGCACATTATTCCAGTTCCACATCAACCAGTTACCCAACAAAAGCAAATTACTACAAATGCTGGAATCTGAAATCAAAAGAGAAAATGCTGGAAAATCTCACAGGTCTGGCAGCATTTGTAAGGAGAGAAAAGAACTGGTGTTTTGAGTCTAGATGACACTTTGTCAAAGCTGAGAGCTTTGACAAAGGATCATCTAGACTTGAAACACCAGCTCTTTTTTCTCCTTACAAATGCTGCCAAACCTACTGAGATTTTCCAGCATTTTCTCTTTTGGAACCAACGACCAAAACGGTTTCAGGCATGACCAGACCAGAAGTGTTCACGCAGATGTAATTTTGGATGCAAAACACCTCTCATAGCACTGAATATACAGAAGCGATGTAACCGAATTTTGTAATTATGTAATTTAGTAAAACATTATAAAATACTTCCTGAAATATTACCAAACTGCAGATTTCTGTTTAATTTCTGACTCTATTCCATGCAGTTGGCTTTTGCTAACAAGCGCCCTTTTTCCTTGTGAATGTGGCTTGTTTAACTGTCTGGACGATATTCTCAACAAAGAGAAAAGTTTCAACTTCCTGATCTTCGAGAATCTACTATAATTATCAAACACTATTATTATAAACTTTTTCCTCGAATTCATGGAAATATTTTTATTATTTCCATGGGTAGTCACATCCTTTTTTTTGCCTTTGCTTGTAGTCACAAGTGGCAAACCTCCATCTAATTCAGAGAAAATATAGGCTTCTGTACCTTTGTGGACATAGGGTGGCTGTTAAAATGGATAACTCATCATTAGCAAGGCTATGCCCACACTAACTACGCCTACTGTGGTTATAATAGGACTATAATTGAATGCATATTATTATTCAATGTGACAGCCATAGGCACACATGTATTTTGAACGTATGGTTGCAGACAGGATGCATGTGTGGGGATCAGAAAATACTTGTGTGAAATAATACATGTGTTGGAGGGAAGAAAAGACTTTGAGGGTATCATAAAATAAACCATTGGAAGAGGAACAAAGGCAAATACAACAGGACTTCTGTTCAGTGCAGGCTGATGTTCAAAAGACAGCATCCTGTTGTAGGCCTCCATCAGAAAGACTTTAAATGAAAGTACTCCTTCTTGTTTGTGCTTTAGGCTCAATTTAGAAAAAGAAGACTTAAATCTTCATGATTACAAACTCTTCAAAGCCACATAATTCTTTAGTTAGAGGCGCCAATGATGTTCACACATCAGCAAAAATTCCTCATTTTTAGTTCTTTCTAAGGGGAAATGTACAAAGCCTTCTCAACCTCGTTGCTTGTAAATTTCTTACTTCATGCTTTCTTACCTCCAGACTTGAGTATTCCAGTGGCCTTCTGACTGGCATCATTGCTTCACCCCTCATAATATTCTGAATTACAATTACAATTAATTATAATTACAATTTTATTTTGGGACTGTTTCTTTAATTCCAGTTTAAATAGTGTTGTTAAAACGGGTTACGTGATCTGCTTTGAATTTTGCCTGACAACAACCCTGGGTGGCTTGGTTACCATGAGGACAGGGAGGCCCAGTGTGAAGCTTAGTAGGTGCAAAGTGCAAAATGTTCACTAAAATGAAGCAAAATATTGAGGAGCCTGGAAATCTGAAATTAAGACAGGAAATATTGAAAAGGCTCAGCATCTGGCAGCATCTGTGGAGAAACAGAGTTAACGTTTTGAGTCCATATGACTCTTCACACCTGAAAACAAAGGCAAGAGCAGCTGTGCTGATTGTGGATAGACTTCCAGTCGCCGAGATTTCAGACAGAAAGAGGAATGGGTGGTCCCACAGAGGGATGAAGGACGAAGTGTAGTCAGCAGAAAGGAGACCGTATCCTTCCTGTGAGCTACCAAGCAAAAATGTGCGAGTAAAGCCAATCACTGTTTTGGCACTCCAAGGCAATTGAAGGGATCTGGAGGATTTGTCCTGATATAGCTGGGATTTGATGGTCACTTGAATTTATGACTTAGCGAACAGGGAAAAGCAAACTCATTTGAAGCTTGAAGTGGGCAGGCTCGAAGGGCTAGAGGGCAGGCTCGAAGGGCTGGATGGCCTACCCCTGCTCCTATTTCTTATGTTCTTATTTCTTATGATGTTTGACTGTTTTTGTTAAAGCTCTTACCTTGCAGAGAGCAGAATGTAAAGCATAACTGTGGTGTGGAGTTTTTGGTCATGTTCAAAGCTAAAAAGCAGAATTTTTTTTCTATAGTTCAGGGTATAAGTTGCCCTTGTCTTGTCGTATTGGCTTTGGTTGGTTTGTTATAATAAAAGTCTTAAAACTTGAACTCTTGTGTAATTTCTTTAAGTTGATCGCTGGATTACAAATCTCTTGTTTAAATTTATCAGCGGCTGGCCCCACCCCCCCCCCCCCCCACCAGCATGTGTTCCCGCAATGGAGGCGACGCACCATTGGCCGCCAATGGGATCTCCCTGTCACACTGAGGTCTATTGTATTTTGTATGTTTCATCCATCCTGCCACCAGGGAACCTGTTTGGAGGGGTGAGGAAGGTCACCATTTATGGAACTGCAAAATCCCCTGGTAGGAAGGGTCAGAGAATCCAGCACAGTCTCTCTAATGGGGACCATAATAGTAACCTGCTGTTTGTATTCTAAACCAGGCCCATTCACTCATTACCATTGTGCATGTTGACCAACATTGTTTCTTGGACCGTCCGTGCCTTGACGTTAAGATTCTCATCCTTGTGTTGAGAACTGGGTGTAGCTTCACACTTCTAGAAGTCTGCAACCTCCCCCAGCCCTATTATCTCTGACAGTTCCATATTCCTCCAATTCTGGTATCTTGTGTCTCCCACCTTGACTTCTGTAGCTCATTGATGACACTACCTTTAGGCACTAGGTGCTTAAATAAATTCTTAATAACCAACTCCGATTGGTTCCCTGCATCATGGGATTCTTGCTCTGCAGACTTCAGGAAGCATACTGGAGAAGAATCACCTGTCTGCATCAACAGGGATGAAGTGTACCCTTTAAGAATCAATCTGATTTGAATTGATTCGATTTATTATTGTCACATGCATTGGGATACAGTGAAAAGTATTGTTTCTTGCATGCTATGCAGACAAAAAATACCGTTCATAGAGTACATAGGAGAGAAAGAGAAGAGAAGGTGCGGAATGTAATGTTGAAGTTACAGATAGGGTGTAGAGAAAAAATAGATTTATACATGTAAATCCGTTAAAATGTCTGATAGCAGCAGAGAAGAAACTGTTTATGTGTTCTCAGACTTCTGTATTTTTTTCCCGAAGAAAGTGGAAGAGAGAATGTCCAGGGTGCGTGAGGTCCTTGATCATGCTGGCTGCTTTTCTGAGGCAGTGGGAAGTTAGAAGGAGTCAATGGATGGGAGGCTGGTTTGTGTGATGGACCGGGCTAAATTCAGAACCCTTTGTAGTTTCTTGAGGTCTTGGTCAGGGCAGGAGCCATACCAAACTGTGATACATCTAGAAAGGATGCACTCTATGGTGCATCTGTGAAAATTGGTGAGAATCATACAGACATGCTGAATTTCCTTAGCCTCCTGAGAATGTAGAGGCGTTGGTGGGCTTTCTTAACTGTGGCATTGGTATGGAGGGACCAGGGCATGTTGTTGATGATCTAGAACCCTAGAAACTTGAAGCTGTCATCCATTTCCACTTCATCCTTGTTGATGTAGACGGGAGCATGTCCTCCACTATGCTTCCTGAAGTCTGCAGAGCAAGGATCCCATGACTTAGGGTAGGGAATCACCCTGGTGAGCTCGGATTTCTGTTCCGAACTTTCTCAGGAGCTGGCTGTAGCCATGAGGCTGCAAGCCTCTATATAGCCTTTACCTGTAAATAAGCACGTTATTGTTTTTCCGTTAACTGGTGAACAAGAACTAGGACAGAAGTTATCGTCAGTGTCCTAGTCAATACTTATCCCTCAAATTAACATCCCATGAACAAATTGTCTGATCATTATCACATACTGTTTGTGGGAGTTTGTTGCAAGTGGGTACTGTGTTTCCTGCAATAACACAGCAACTACACTTCAAAAGTACTTTATTGGTTGTAAAGTGTTTTGTGACGTTTTCTGGTCAAGAAAAGCACTATCTAACCACAAAACCTTTTTTTAAGGCAATCTGGATATCAAATTTGCTTTTAAAAGTCTAAAAGAACAGTCATTAAGCTGTTGGACTGCTGCAACAAATCCAACTGGTTCACTACTGTCCTTCTTACCTGGTGACTCCAGGGTAAGGTAATGTGTGATTCCAGTCTCACACCAATGTGATTGACTGTTGAAGGTTTAGCGTGTCACTTTTGATAAGAACAATTTTTAACATTCATTTTCAGAAATTGGGTGTCACCGGCAAGACCAGAATTCATTATCCATCAATCACTGCCCACAGAAGGTGGTGGTGGGCCTTCTTCTTGAATATCTGAGTTATAAGGTAGATAGTCCCATTATATAGGGAGCTCCAGCATTCTTATTCAGTGACAATGAAGATACCGTGATCCCAGAAAGATCAATAACTTTTAAAAAGACAACCGAATTCCCAGTGACCAACTCAAAGGATCAGACAATAAGATTTCAGGTTTTAATACTTATACTGTAACAAACATATCAAAACCAATATGGACTAAACGTTACTTATGAGGCAATTAACACATTGAATTACAGAAAATGCATCCCTTATTAGTGTTTTAACACGCACACAAAAACTCTATGCCACATTTATACATCACAGCATGCTGTCCATAGAACTGCAGTCTTCACAGGAACCAGGCCAAAATTACACCCAACACCCAAAGGGTTCACTGCTCTGTTTCACTCAGTTGTAACGTCAGATGATTGGCAAAGGTCCTTTCCCTCTGTCTTCCGATAAATCTCAAACTAACTCCGGCAGCATATCTCAGTTCTGTGTTTCCTTTCTGCCAGGACAAATCATCCGTGGTGTCCTTAAATTTCCACAAGTTTCCCCTCTTTGACCGGAGAATGTCTTCTGATTGGCATTCTGCCTTGAAGCAACTGCAAACCAAAGTAAGCAAAAATGAAGGGCCCGATTCTCCCATCCCATTCTGCGCAATTTTTGATGTGTTGGGTTGGAAGGTGTGTGAGTTGGCTATTTTGCGGGATTTGTGCATGTGTTCCTGAAGCATTTGTGTCTCCCACAGCAGGAGACTAGATGCTGGAAACTGTTGGGAAGACAGGTAAGTCATTTAAATCTGTTCTGAATCTTATTTAAATGTCATTATCAGGCCCAGGACTGAATTCTCTGGGCCTGATAGCATCTCCCACCCGTCAGGAGTATTTCACTCCGGTGGGGTTAAGAATAGCTCCCCACTTGCGAGGAATTGGTGGGAGACCCCACTGGATTGAAGGGGGGACAATTGGGGCCCCCCAGCAGGTTGGGTGGTGGGAGGATGGTGCTTCTGGGTGTGGACACCCTTGCAGTGCCAGCCTGTTCCCTTGGCACTGCCCAAGGGGCAAAGTGCCCATGTCCAGGGAAAACCTTGGCATTGCTCACAGGCCACTGGATCTCCCACCCTGCCGGGGGACTCTGCCTCCAGGGGGAGTCTGCTCCCAATGAGGGGGGGGCGGGGGGCGGGGTCTTCTTCCCAGGAGGGAAGGGATCAGCAGGCGGGTGGCTGCTGGGAATGTGGGAGGAATCATCACTGCTGGGGAGGGGGTGCTGGAAATGGCAGTGCTCTGAGACGGGGGAGGATGGGGGTCAGGGCTGGCCCAGGAATGCTTATATGGGCTGCGATCGAGCCGTGGGGCAGCACTACGAGGATCCCGGACTAGCCAGCTCAATCGCTGGCCAGCAAATTACAATCTGATGGAGTCAATACACGTGTGCAGAGGCCTAGAACTGTCAGGCTCCAGCGTGAATAGGTCCCACCCCCGAATGTTTAATAATATTCACGATTGTAATTCCTGCATCGCACAGAGTGTGGAAAATTTGAGTCTGAGCTCCCTCTGAAAAACGATTGTGAATTACACCATTTTTCTCGCCAATTCAGCACTTAGGATTTTTTTGGGAGAATCAAGCCCGAGTATTCTGTTGATCTTATGACAGTAAGATTATGGTAGAATCTGCCGGCAACAAGTGGAAAAAGAACACCTAGCCTTGGGCTTGATTCAAATAAAGCAATCCTTTGCTGTATGTAAAGGGATAGGATAGAGGAACATTGAACAATCTATTTGTCAGACTGAGAAGGTCTGATTTTGTATCACTGCGCGCATAAAGTTGACACAGTCCATAAAAGCTTAAAGTGGAGAAGGAGCAGTCTGACATCTTTGTAACAACGCTATCGTAGCTTCACACCATCTTCTTTGTGATCAAACATTGTCCAGTGCAGCTGCATCTCTTGAACTCTTATGTTTGTTTACAGATAGGATTGTGATAACATGGCAGATCATTAAACGCACTGTCAGCATTGAGAAGGAGCAGTGGTTACTCTTCCATCATCCCCACATTGAGAGGGTGCTATCAGTGACCACCCTCAGCATCCGCTGCTCTCGGCCAAAATGTCACCTCACATTGGCAACTCATTATGAACTCATTTGTTCAAAGATGGTGGGAAAGATTATATTTTCGGGAATCCAGCATTCCTCTTAGCATTCACGGGCTATTGTTCTCTGCCCCTCTTTAACCGCTCTATTTAAAGGTAGTGATTGACATGCGGAAGTGTTCAGGATGTGATATTATTTTGAACGTACTATTATCCAGCGGCTGATACATTAGCAGGAATGTGTTTCAAGACCATAATAGGTTTTAAATAAGACCGGAGCCTAAAGGGTCATTTCTAGTGCATTGGAGGGGGTATAAATGGCACAAGATCATTTTTTTCAGGCAGGAAAATTGGAGGAAAGTCACTTCTGCCTGATTTCCAGTTCACCTGTGTGTCAGGGCTCCCTACCTGCCCTCATATGCACATACCACACTGTAAGCTTCTGGACATAGCGACTTTGAGTCTCTTGTCTTCTTATTTATGGGGTGCTCAATGTGACTTAGACTGATAATATAAAAGAAAAAAAAACAGACAATACTGGAAAAACAGAGCAAGTTTGGCAGCATCTGTGGACTTCAAAGCTGAGTTAACATTTCAGGGCTGTGTCCTATCAGCAGAACAAATTTATCAGGTGCAGTGGCTGCCAGAATAGGCTCATTCCGAGTGAGGTGAGGAGTTTCTGAACCTGATGTGTTCCAGCCATATAACTGCAGCTACAGGAGCAAGTAAGAGACTAGTAGTTCATGTCCTGACTTCACACAGACTGTTTGCCATCTACAAAGCATGAGTCAGGCGGGTGATGGAATTGTCTCTGCTTTCCTGGAGAAGTGCAATGCCAGGACAAAGCAGCCAGCCTAATCAGCACCATACCAATATTGTAAACACTCACTCCCTCCATCACTGGCGTACAGTAGTGCGTACCATTTAGAAGATCCACTGCAGCAACATGCCTAGGCTCATTTGAAAACACCTTCCAATCCTATCACCTCTCCCATCTAGAAAGACAAGGGCAGCAGCCATATAGGAACGTTGCCATCCGCAAGTTCCTGTCCAAACCACACACCACCCTGACTTGGAACTAAATCACCGTTGCTTCACTGTCACTGGATCAAAATCCTGGAACTCCCTTCCTAATAGCATCATGGGTGTACCTACACCACATGAGTGCAGTGGTTCAAAAAAGCCTCACATTCTCAAGGGTGATTAGGGATGGCTGAAAAATGCTGGCCTTACCAGTGATGTACACTTCCTGTAACTGAATTTAAAAAATTCGCTGAGACTTACCGGCCCTTCTGCGGCAGGTTTTTCTGTGATGCATTTAATTCCCTGCTAATTTTGATGGGACCAGAAGATTCTGTTACTGGTGGGAGGGTGGGAGGGGAAGCAAAAACCCCACCCATTGCTTTTTACCATTTTGCTCATAGCCACCTGCACTTTCCATTCACAGAGTTAAAATCACTGAGGCAGATAATCAACTCCCCAAACCCACCCACCCTTCATATCGCTTTGTGTATTAACATCTTTTTTTAACAAGACCTTGGTTAAATTTTACTTAAGAACAGGATTAAAGTCCATGAAGACTGCTACTGATGATCAAATACACAATGGAACATGATTTTAATGCGTCTTGGGTCAATGGAACCTTGAGCTTGGCCCCAGAACTAATATTGGGAGATGTGGAGGATTAAGAACATAAGAAATAGGAGCAGGAATAGGCCATCTAGCCCTTCGAGCCTGCTCCACCATTCAATAAGATCGTGGCTGATCTGAAGTGGATCAGTTCCACTTTCCCGCTTTCTCTCCATAATCCTTAATTCCCTTATTACCTTCCCTTATTCCTGATTACCTCAGATTGGTGGAGGAACATTTAGCAAAGGTTTACACCTAACTCTGTTTGAGGTTTAAATTGTTTGCAGATAGACCATTAACTTCAGAGATAGTGGGCTTGATAGACAAATCAAATGTTTTCCTGTTCTTGCTGCAGGGTGAATTGCACATCCTTCCTCTCTGCTAATCTGGTGGAATGGATTGCTCATCTCTTCTGCAACTCACCCTATTTTCAATCATTAAAATTTATTGAATGGAAATGGGCCAGGTTGTACAGGAAGCTGAAGTGGGGGTGACCTACTCCACCTGAAAATGGAACTTGATACCTTGATGTGATGCAGTGACAATGAAATTTCATTCAAAGTAGTAAATCTCTGGGTGTTGGAACTGGTCTGAAGTTAACATGGCTGTCATCTGTGATATCTCTTCAAGGAGCCTGAATTCAATATTGGATCCTACTGTTAATGGGGAGAAAATGTGATAGTCTAAGAAGGATTGCAGTGAATCAGCAGTCAGTTTTATATCAATGCCCATTTTTCTGCCTTTTTTTATTCCTTCATGGGACGTGAGCGTTGCTAGCAAGGCCAGCATCAATTGCGCATCCCTAATTGTCCTTGAAATGAGAGAATCGCTAGGCTATTTCAGAGGGCAGTTAAGATGCACATTGCTGTGGATCTGGAGTCTTATGTAAATCATCCAGGCAAGATTGGTAGAGTTCTTTCCCTAAAGGACATTAGTGAACCAGATTTTTACAACAATCAATGATAGTTTTACGGTCACTATTAATAAGGCTAGCTTTATAATTCCAGGATTATGAATTGAATTTAAATTGCACCAGTTTCTGTGATTTGAACCCATGACCCCAGGGCAATATCCTAGGCAGCTAGATTATTAGTCCAGTGACATTACCATCATGCCACTGTCTACCCACCTCCCCATGGAGGTTGAAAACTGGGGGAGATGCAATTAGCCTACACTATTGCTACCAATTCAGAATGACGATAGAGAATTTCCTGATCTCCACTGTGAATTGTAATATATGGCTGCTGTTCATCATAGCTCTGCAAGATCTTTAACTTAATAGTAAAAGGCTGCGAGCGTTGCCAAATAAATTAATGCTTGAACTCGACAGGAGGCACTGACTGACTGTCATGTTGAGATTTTTTATTTGTGTCTAACTGTGCAGAGCTGCTGGCATCAGAAAGTGCACGAGACAACCTTTGCTGCTTTTATCTTAAGAGAGCTGTCCTCAGAGAGTTCTTTTGCATTAGCACCGATTAAACCAGCAAGCTTCTGTTCCAACTGAGAATTATCAAAACCTCTTTTAGTAATGAATCCGGGCTGAAGAAAATGATAAATAAAACAATCTGCAGCTTCTGCTTGGATGTAATCCCATAAAGGCAAATGGGAAAAGAACTTCCTGCCAGCAGCAATAAAACAGAGAGACATAACAGCAAATCCGTTGTCAGCTCAGTAGATTACCAACAATTTCTGAGACTGTGCACTAGATTTTCTGCTATTACAGATTCAGGAAGTCTCTTTAACATGACTTCTAGCCACCACAAAGATGCACACCTGACCTTGACTGAGTTTCTGGTCTCAGTGAGTACTGAGTAATTTTGTCTGGCTCTTCAGTCTCCCCTGGGGAGCCAACCTGGAGGGTGGGCTGCAGGGGATGAGAGTTTCTGTGCCACAGGGTTGAAGAGTTTAAAGAAAATTAAAATATTTAAATATCGCTCCAAAACCCTTGCCATTGATCACTCTGCAGTCTGTTGCAGAATGTTTTCTGAACTCCAAACGTCACATCCCTTCTGCCAACATACAAACACCACAATCAGGGCGTCAGACAGGTTTTCTTGATGCCCAGCATAGGCTTGGGACAAATGACAGAAGATGCATAAAAAGTAAGCTTTTCCCATCATTGTTAGAATATACCCAGAGATATCCGGGCCAATGTCTAGCCATGTGTCTTTCTGGTACAATGTAACAGTGAACTTTTCCTGACCCCTTTTCCTGCTCTTTCCTTTCCTGGGCCCACTGTAAAATTGACAGATGGAAGACTGAAAATCTCACAATTATTTTTCTTTTCAAAGAATTATAGAATCCTCACGGTGTAAAGATGTCTTTCGACCCATTGAGTCTGCACTGACTCTTTGACAGAGAACCTTATTCAGGCCCGACTCTCCCTGTAAACCCTCACATTTCCAATTGCTAACCCCCTTAACCTACTCATCTTGGACATTAACGGGCAATTTAGCATGGCCAATCCACCTAGCCTGTGCATCTGTAGACTGAGGTTAACCTCATAGCTGAGGTTACTTCTAATAAAGACTATAATACAATTCTTCCAAATTTGTATTGATACAATATAGACTGCACTGATGATATGCTCACTGACAACATCTGTGTTGTTTGACAAATTACCGGATAGAATTGTAGTAATAATCAACTCCTTAAACAGACCACCAGTATCGAGGGGGAATAATTGTTACTTTTGCATCAATTTCACCTTGAAATGATTCTACCACTGGCCATCATTGCGGCTTATCAGTTTATTATTTGTCCAGTATTGCAATAGCACCTGAAAAGTTGAATTTCATAAATCCTGCTACATTCTATTAAAACGTATTTCATTTTGTTTGTGAATAGCCACCCAAAATAGTCTGCTGACTTAAAAGTGAGTGGTTATCGATTAGTTGAAAACCAGAGCCGTTCTTGCTGCCTTTCGTAGGTTATCTCCTTCCCATGAGAAAATTCAAGCCTGCACTGTTTTAGAGGGGGGAAAAGGATCCTACTAATACAGACCAGCTGGTTGTTTCCTTAGGATCCGGACTAAATAGACTAGATTCATGCGAATGAATGAAGAAACAGAAATGCCTTTCATTACGTCCTGGGTCAGTAGTCTGGTGAGTAAGGATCAAAACGGCACTGCTGAGACATTGAAATAACTTGGTATAAATAGAAACAGTTTCAATGCCACACTCTTGCCTCTGGCAAGTCACATTACCCAAAGTATTGTTGGATAACAGATTGCACATAGGCCATGATCTTTGCCATGTGAGTTTCTTTCTATACACTATTTCCTTTCTTCGTTTTTGCTTAAATTCTAATTTTGTCCTATATAGCAGAAACAGCAATTTTCTAAGTGATTGATAACAGTAATGACAAAAACAAAGTAATCAGCCAAAATTAATTGCGCTTCTTTTATTGCCTGGCTATTATCTGCCTGATTTAACAAGGCTATCTCTGACCACTTCCTTATCTTCCTTACCACCCACATCTCTTTGCTTGTGTCCAATTTCATTATTCACATAATTTGCCCAATTGGGAATACCATTTCCACAGTCTGCTTCCCAATTCCTGCCCAAATCCTTTGATTTTGTCCCTCCAACCATTGTGGCTCCACTGATCTGTTGACCTGCTAATTGCTCCCTTGCCCCAACCTTTGATTATGTTGCTCCAGTATGTCAATCACTGCATCTGATCCATATCATTTCTCTTCCATCTTTGCTCTCTGAAGTCAGAGGGACATACACTTGAGTGGTGTCTAACTTGCTAAGTCATTCCTTTGCTAGATCTGGTTTGGTCACATCAAGCATTAGAATGCTTTGCTTTGCTCAGCCAAAAGTACCTGTAACTTCAGCATTATCTTTGACAGGAAGGAGAACCCGTGACTCATTTTATCGGATCAGAATATCTTTGTCATCAAGTCTTACCCACCATCACATCACTGTAAGAAGTTCATTCTTGCCTCTATGATTATGGCCATTGATGCTATTGCTGTCACCATCAATTCTTCTCACTCTTGCTACTGGCTCTCAAATTTAATCTCAGCCCAGTCTTTCTCACTCACTGTAGCCCCAAGCCTTGAATTTTGTAGTTCTTCTATTCCTTATTCAGATCCATCTTCTCTCAAAATAACTCCTGGGGTTAGATTTTAACTTACTCAACACCCATCCATTTAGACAGAACTAGAGAATTAGCCCCCTTCTATTCCTGGTCCCAGTATACATAGGCATGGACATAGAATCCTACAATGCAGAAGGAGGCCATTTGGCCCATCAAGTCTTAACCGACCACAATCCCACCCAGGCCCGATCCCCATAGCCCCATGCATTTACCCTAGACATCTCCCCTGACACTAAAGGGGTAATTTAGCCAGCCAATTTACCTAACCCGCACATCTTTGGACTGTGGGAGGAAACCAGAGCACCTGGAGGAAACCCACAGAGACATGGGGAGAATGTGCAAACTACACACAGACAGTGACCCGAGCCAGAAGTTGATAGCCTGATGCTGTGAGACAGCATTGCTAACCATTGTGCCACTATGCCGCCCCACAGGCATTGTTCCATTCACTTTTAAATTTACCCTTATCAATTCCCGCTTCAAAACTGATC
The DNA here is from genome assembly GCF_965287045.1 of Carcharhinus amblyrhynchos. Taxonomy (NCBI): domain Eukaryota; kingdom Metazoa; phylum Chordata; class Chondrichthyes; order Carcharhiniformes; family Carcharhinidae; genus Carcharhinus; species Carcharhinus amblyrhynchos. Next base: position 40,007,908 of record NC_137330.1, read on the forward strand.
CATGTTTTCTGATTCCTGCTCTATTGCCATCCCTCTTTCTTCTCTAAATTCCTGAAATGTGTTGTCATCTCATTGCCAAACCTATCTTACAAGAAACACTGTTCAAATCAATGTCCACCTTTGGAAAACTGGAGAAGTGGGTATAAGTGAATCACAACAAACAGCTCTCATTATAATGACCCCTGGATTATGTTAGCATAACTTGCATATGTTGAATATCATGAGGGGTGTAAATCCACTTGTAAAGTTAAAAAGTTTTTTTATTAGTTCACAAGTAGGCTTACATTATCACAGCAATGAAGCTACTGTGAAAATCTCATAGTCGCCACACTCTGGTACCTGTTCGGGTCAATGAACCTAATCAGCATATCTTTCGGACTGTGGGAGAAAGCCAGAGCACCTGCAGGAAACCCACACAGACACGGGGAGAAAGTGCAGACTCTGTACAGTGACCCAAGCTGGGAATCAAACCCGGGTCCCTGGTGCTGTGAGGCAGCAGTGCTAACCACTGTGCCACCGTGCCGCCCCTTATGGGAGAGACCAAAGGCACTAACCTGTTTTTCACTGTCCATTCTTGCGGATCTACGTTGGGCGCTCTCTCTCCCCAAATACATTAAATTCAACAACCTCATTCTTTAATTGCTTACGTCCACCCTATTGCTGCCAGCTTCACCAGCCCTGTACTTCCTCCAAAATAAAAATCTCCAATCTGCGGATTCCAGCCATCAGTGCCGTTCCTCTCCCTTCGTTTTACCATTAGTCACAAAGCATCAGCTGCCTCAGCACCATTCTCCAGAATTCCCTTCTTTAACTTCTCCGCCTCTCGTTCCACTTCAAAGGATTATTAGGGATTAGGTGAGAGATGCATATAGATCAGGACATCCAGGAAAATTCCCCTCCTCTCCTGGTGCTTCAAGAGTACCTGAGAGGGTGGCGTCTCACCTGAAAGTCAGCAACTCCAACTAAGCATAAAAAGATGGTAAATTCATTATTACGATGAAGCAGCTATGCATCATTAACCACATGAGAAAGCTGCAATTCAGTTGTCCTACATGCTGTTATACCACAACCACATTAAAACATTAAACCTTTGCTCAACTCAGTAAAAAGCAAACCTGGGAAACTGATTAAAAAACCTTTTTATTGCCTTTTTTATTGTGACATTATTTTTCACTCGTCAATAATGAAAATCTTACTAATAATTATCAAGTGAATTTTTGATTGCCTCATTGCCTTTTATGATTAGATTCGGGGCACCTTATTATAAGAGGATAGGAAAGTACAAAAACGTTTCAACAAATGTACTACATTTGGGATTGAGAGAGGGAGGTTAAGATGTTGGTGTGCATATTTTCTCAATTGCAATATTTACCTTGTATGGCAAATTGACAGAAAGCTAACAATGAAGAATATAAAATCATGAATGAGGAAAAGTCTATTTTCTGATTGCAATGATTTTCTTTAATGTCCATTTATCTCTGTGTACATCTGTATATGTATCTCTGTGTATACATATCTTTATGTATAATCATATGTGTGCACATGCTTGTCTGCCTGTGTATACCTGTATGCCTATGTCTGAAAGCTGAGTTAGATAAATTCTTGATTGATAAGCAAGTCAAAGCATATCAGAGGTAGAAAGGAAAGTGGAGTTGAGGCCACATTCAGATTAGCCTTGATCTTATTGAATGGTGGAGCAGTCTCGAGCTGCTAAATGGCCTACTCATGCTCCCAATTCCTATGTTCGTATGTTTATATATCTGTGTGTATCTGTAAGTATGGAGGGGATTTTCACAGTAACTTCATTGCAATGTTAATGTAAACATACTTGTGACACTAATAAATAAACTTAATATCTGAGCATCTGCATGTATGTGTGTGTGTAATATTTGTATGTGTGTGTATATTTATGTTGCGTGTGTCCATCTTTGTGTGTGTATGTGTGCGTGCGTGTGTGTGTATATGTGCATGTGGATGTGTTGGTGTACATCTATGTGTTTCCTCTACAAAACAATTCTATCGACTGCATCTTTAATCACCATCCACTCTCTTAGCAACCAGATATCTTTCCCTCTTCTCAACAGATTCCATATTCAATAGGCTTGCCAGCATTTTAAGCCACAATCCAAGGAAGACATTCCTCCTTACCTCATGTTAAAATCATTGTTTGTTCGTCTAGTACTTCTTTCCTTTTTGTTTAAATATACTTTTGTAATTAGATTTAAGGCATATAAAACAAATTCCAAAGACCCTGGTGTTTAGATTCCTGCTAAGTGTTAAGGAATTGCAGTAGCAACTAAACCTATATTAAAATGGTGAAGTCTGAGCTGTAACATTACAGTAAATAGATAGATATGCAGGTCTATTTATGTGATACCAACTATGCTATGACATGCTGAGGGAGAATGAACTTTTAAGTATCTAAAAGAATGGGTTGCTTTTCACTGAGGCTTTAGAAAGCAGATTGGATTCTTCAATAATGGATTGAAAGTCCCTCTTAAAAACAGAGCTCAAACATTTGAGAGACTTTCCACGGCTACTTACCCCCTTTACAGTTTACAAGACAATGTAATTGCTATATTGCTGAACTCCTAAGAGACTATTCTAAAACGATAATGGAAGCTGAAGTGTTCTTTTTTATTCACTGCTTATACTATCCAAATGGGGGAAGAAGTTCTCAAATCATGAGTCGAGGCAGTGAGAAACACAACTCTTTCAGTGCAAATTGACAGAGATGTAGAATAGCCTCACAGCTTTAAAACAACAAATACATCATGTGGGAACAAATGGAAATGTCAATGGTTGTAGAAGTGACAAATTCTTGTTGCCATTATTCTTGAGAATCTCTCTTCCTTACATTATGATCCCATAAGACATTTTTTAAAAAGAAAAGAATCCCCATGACACCAATAGAAAGGAAATCACTGGAAAAGATTTCACTCTGAAAAGCATTTATATAACAAATCAACTAAAACTACCATTGTTCAAACATTAGTTGACAGATGAAGAATAGAACGTAGAACATAGAAAGACTACAGCACAAACAGGCCCTTCGGCCTGCAAGTTGCACTGATCATATCCCTACCTACTAGGCCTACGTATAACCCTCAATCCTATTATTTATTTGAATAGTTCAAATAAAAAGGTAACTTTCACATTAAATAACTGATACAAAGATGTGTCTCACATAGTTAGAAAACACACTACTTCCTGCATAAGTGTTCTTCTTGAGCAGAGAGGGCTTAGTGGGCCTGACTACATGGCTCAGTGTTATTTTGGATCCTGACTGATGGTCATGGGTTCAAATCCAACTCTAGAAACAAGTGCGTACTTCGGTCTGGTACTCTTGTGCAGTGCTAATCAAGGGAATGCTGCACTGTTAGAGGAGCTGCTTTCAAGATCAGATGTTAAATCTGCCCACTCAGGTGAACAGTAAAGATGCTGTGAAATGGTTGGAAGAACAATGGGACCAACCCGTTGATTTTACTACAGGCAGCTTTCTAATTGGGTTCAGGGTCTAGATGGGGTTTCTTTTGGATTTGCCTGTTTGAATGCTGCTGCAGGATGTTTTTTGTCAAAAACATTATTGTCTATTTACAGATCTGTATATAAGCTCAGTATTCTACATGAGGCTATACCTCTGCTTCCCACCAAATCTCAATCTTAGTCACATGACATTGCACCATGGTTAAGGCAGTAGTTAATTGGTATCAAAATTACTCCTGATGTTAACCTTTATTCTACACTGACCAATTAATGGTGATGGGTAGGCTCCAGATGTGGCTGACCGATGGCTAATAGTTCTGAACTCTCAGCAGCTGCAGCTGGAAAGGTGGGCACTGCTAAGGCAGACTGGTGAACTCAGGCTTCCTCAACATGCACGCAACCTCAGATAATTAATTAAAATTTAGATGGCTGAGGGCAGAGGCCATGCCAAGCAGAGGGAAAACACCATTTTGGTATTGCTGATGCTGTCTTTCCTGCCCCTAGCCTCCCCGCCCCCTGCTATACAGGGGGAAGAAGTCTCCGACTTGGGCTGCCAGAGCTAAGCTGTCTCCATGAAGGTGTCAGCCTCCCCATGCAGTGGAAGTGCATTCTGCCATCAGCAAAATGCTAGCAGCATGTAAAATGGTCCCTGTTTGAGGTCATAATTATGCAAACTGGTTGACCGCTTCCATGGACCAAGCAGTTGATCCATCTCGTAGTCTGCCACTGTGATACATTCTCGGCTGCAGGGCAACAATTGAGAGCCATCTCAATGGGCACTGGTAAAGTTCAACCCCTTGTACCCAGAAATATTTAGTAACCAGTCCTGCTCGTTCTTGATCGAGGTGTCCGTTATCAGGTCAACATCATATTCCCATTTGGCTATCTGCACCTGCAACTCACCAACTATATTGGTCATGTGTGTGTATTTACATACATGCACTGTAAATCTAGTTTAGACCTTAAGCTCATTATTCCGTTATCTCGTAGCCTGACCCTACCTAATAGCTTATTATTTCTTACTCTAATGCTATCTGCTTCTCGTACTCTCAGTGCTCTTTGTTTATCCCTCCTAGTATAACAAGTTAATTCCCAGCCAAGATAGTTTAACCCCTGCCCAAAAGCGCTAGTAAACTGCTATGAAAGGACGTTAGTTCCAGCTCTGATTAGGTAAAATCCCTTCAGCCTGTGTATGTCCCCACTTTCCCAGCATCGCAGGAATCTAAAACCCTCCAGCACCTCTCCAGCCATGCATTCATCATGCTAGAACATAGAACACTACAGCACAAACAGGCCCTTCGGCCCACAAGTTGCGACGTTCACATCTATACCTACCAAGCCATAGAACTATCTGTAACTCCCAATCCCATTAGATCCCATATACTCATCCAGAAGTCTTTTAAAAGACACCAGTGAGTTCGCCTCTACCACCACCGATGGCAGCCGACCCACTCACTCACCACCCTCTGAGTGAAAAACTTACCCCTAACATCTCCTCTGTACTTGCTCCCCAGCACCTTAAACCTGTGTCCTCTCATAGCGACCATTTCATCCCTGGGAAATAGCCTCCGAGAATCCACCCTATCTATTCCTCTCAACATTATATAAACCTCTATCAGGTCGCCTCTCAACCTTCGTCTCTCCAGGGAGAAGAGCCCTAGCTCCAAATATGTTGCGAATATCTAGTTCATAATTCATTATTATTCATATATTTTATAATAATAGTATTAGAAATTAAAATCCTAACAAAAGACAATAGGGATATGTAGTTGAGAGATTAGTAAAAGCAACCCTAAAGTAAATGCAATTCAAACAAGCTTCGAGTTTACTACATTAAAAGTCTGAGGCAATACTGACTTGAAAGGTTACCAACTAGAAAAGTAAGAACAAAAGCAGAAGATGAGCTTACTTAGCTCGAGGACTGGAGACATGATACCTACAGTTATTCGAGTAAAGGATAAGTTATTCACGTGGTTACTCAGAATTAATGAAAGCTTGAATTAAAAGGCATTTTTACTTGGGAAAAGGCTGTCACATTGCCTTGGAATTGGGTAGAAGTTTGTAAAATTATTTGTTATGAGTTGATCTTTGTGAATTCAGTTAGAGCATAACCAGCAGGCAAGAGTGGTAATGTTTGGAAAGGTAGTTAAGAGGTTGCATCAGCTTTGGGTCTTATGTAGCTCCTTGAAAGTCAAAAGATAAATCAGACTCACACCTGAAGTGGAGTAAGGATCTATCATCCATGACACAGCCTATGATTGGGAGTTGGTATTCAGTATAAGACAACTTTGGAAAGGGGAAAAATGACTGGAAGATTTGTTCAGCTGGAACCTAAAGGAAGAAATCGACGGTAACTCTCTCTGTGAAAGGCAATTAACCTTGTTGCAGTTGGAAGTCTGGAAATAATCAGCTTGATCACAGTTTGAAATCATCGGACATTGGATACCAAGGGCATTTGCTGATGTTTTAAACTGCAGGGATCACAGGGAGGCCCTGGCTGTAACTGTGGAATACAGAGTCATGAGGTAATTAAGCAAAAGCTAATTGAAGGATCTCCATGAAATCCTCTACATTGGAGAATAGCTGTTACACTGAGGAGAAATCAGAGTGAATTCCAGAGAGTGCTGATGTATCTATTGGGGTGGTCCCAGAAAAAGTGAAGGAACTATAAAGGTTTTGTTGGGGGGAGTGGTGGGGCAAATCAAAAGTAGAACTGAGTTTATAGCATGTAGTGTTAAATGATCAGTGTTTACTTGGGTTAATACTTTTCGATTTACAATAAAACTTGTTTTTAATCTTTAAAACATTAAATCTTGTGGTGTATTTCTGTTGGTGCATTGCTGGTTGCTTGAATTTCTTGTTTAAACATTAATAGGCCTTATGTGAATCTTTACAATCAGCCTCATCTTCATTTTTGTGTACTTGCCAATGTATAGCACTAGGCCTAATCTGGAGATGACTACCTTTGAGGTCCTGTTTGCTAGCCTCCTTCCCGACTCCCTAAAACCTGATTGCAGGAATGCGTATCTCTTTCTATCCAAGGCATTGTGACCTCCAGGGGCTATTGTAGGTGTGGGATATTAGAAAAAGGAGTAGAATGCCACCAGGTTTATCAACAATGAAATTTATGCTCAGTCAGAGCTCAGTACATTTGTTGTAAAAATCGACTTTAAGTGCAAAGAAAGGACATGATGACATACCCTCCATTGAACTCTGCCCCAATCCAGCATTTAGCTCAGTGATTTTTGCATTTGTTACAGTCATAAGAAAAGTCCCATCTTATTTGTTTGTTGTTACTGTCATATGAAAAGTCACACACTGAGCATGTTCCTTCTGCTCATTCATTCCTACAGATTCAGTTGAATGCAATTTTGTTCTCAACATTCCAGGCCTTTATAGCACAGTGGGCTTGATTGTTACAAAAGTTTTGACAAGAAATAAATTGCAAACCGGAACCAATTAATATTTGTGTGATCTATCCTATTTAGGACATTTTTCATTGTCATGTGATTTTTTTTTGCCTTGAAGCATCAAATGGTATAGCCCCCAGTGAATCATGCATTCCACACATGGTGAAACAGTTAGGTTTGTCATCATCCCTGCATTCATTTTATTAGCACCAATAAATGGGGATGAAGTAGAAAGGGTCGAGAGCTTCAAGTTTTGGATGTCCAGATCACCAACAACCTGTCCTGGTGCCCCCATGTCGACACTATAGTTAAGAAAGCCCATCAATGCCTCTGCTTTCTCAGAAGACTAAGGAAAATTTACCATGTCAACTACAACTTTCACCAACTTTTCCAGATGCACCATAGAAAACATTCTTTCTGGATGTATCACAGCTTGGTATGGCTCCTATTCTGCCCAAGACTGCAAGGAACTAGAAAAAGTCGTGAATGTAGCCCAATTCATCACGCAAACCAGCCTCCCATCCATTGACTGTCTATACTTCCTGCTGTCTCAGCAAAGCAGCCAGCATAATTAAGGACCCCATGCACCCCGGACATTCTCTCTTCCATCTTCTTTCTTCAGGAAAAAGATACAAAAGTCTGAGATCACATGCCAACCGACTCAAGAACTGCTTCTTCCCTGCTGCTGTCAGAATTTGAATGGACTGCCTTGCATTAAGTTGATCTTTCTCTACACCCTAGGTATGACTGTAATAGTACATTCTGCACTCTCTTGTTTCCTTCTCTATGAATGGTATGTTTTGTCAGTATAGCACGCAAGAAACAACACTTTTCACTATATGTTAATACATGTGACAATAATAAATCAAATCAAATCAAATATAATAAACAGACTCAGGAAGACATTCAATCCCAGGCTACAGGCGTTACCTGGAAATCACAACCTTTATTCTCATACTGTGTAACATCATCTGATTGATCAATTAAATGGTATCACCCATTCTTAACCATCAAGAAATAAAATACTGCAGATGCTGAAAAGCTGAAATAAAAACAAATTTTAAAAAGTGTCTTGACCTGAAACATAACCCTGCTTCTCTGTCCCCAGATGCTGCCAGACCTGCTGAGTATCTCCAGCATTTTCTGTTTGTACTTAACTATTCAGATTCTGACAGACGTGTCTATTTCAATCCGATATATAGCAATGGACTGGTTAAGATTCTAAACAAGTAATATAGAGGTTTGAGCTAACAATGCAGAGAATGTGCATTCAGAATGTGCGGCAGTTTGAGATTCTGAATTTAGTTTAAAATTCTAGAATTTTAAATGTCATTAAAAGGGAGCGTGAAGTTCTTGGATTGTTACAAACACTCAGCTGATTCACTAATTCTCTTTAGAAAAGGAAGCCTACTTTCCTTACCTGGTTTAATTCCAGCCTCATACCAAAGCCATTGGCTGGAATTTTACCATCCCACCCACCACAGGATTTGGAGCGGGTGAAAGGCAGACCATGGGAAAGTCTCTTGACCTTGGGTGGGATTTTATGGTTTCAGAATGAACGAGGCTGGAAAATCCCATCCATTGACTTAATGAGTCGGGAAAACCATTCAGTTGCTTCAAATTTCTAAAGGCCAACTCAGGATGGGCAAAAATATGTCAGCCTTGCTAGCAATTCTCACATCCTTCAAATAAGCTGCAGCATGCTACGGTGCAGAGGGACCTGGGGTTCCTTGTGCATGAGTCGCAAAAACCCAGCCTACAGGTACAGCAGGTGGTCAGGAAGGCAAATGGGATGCTGGCCTTCATAGCGAGGGGGATTGAATATAAAAGTAGGGAGGTCTTGCTGCAACTGTACAGGGCACTAGTGAGGCCGCAGCTGGAGTACTGTGTGCAGTTTTGGTCGCCGTACTTACGCAAGGATATTTTGGCCTTGGAGGGAGTGCAGAGGAGGTTCACTAGGCTGATACCAGAGTTGAGGGGGTTGAGTTATGAGGAGAGGCTGAATAGACTGGGCTTGTACTCGTTAGAGTTTAGAAGGATGAGGGGAGATCTCATTGAGATGTATAAGATGATGAAAGGGATGGATAGGGTAGAGGTGGAGAGGCTCTTCCCGCTCAGAAAGGACAGCAGGACTAGAGGGCACAGCCTCAAGATAAGGGGGGGGCAGTTTAGAACAGAGTTGAGGAGGAACTTCTTCACTCAAAGGGCGGTGAATCTCTGGAATTCTCTGCCCGTTGAAGTGGTGGAGGCTACCTCACTTAATATATTTAAGACGCGGGTAGATAGGTTTTTGGTAGGCAAGGGGATTAAGGGTTATGGGGAGAAAGTGGGAAAGTGGAACTGATCCACTTCAGATCAGCCATGATCTTATTGAATGGTGGAGCAGGCTCGAAGGGCTAGATGGCCTACTCCTGCTCCTATTTCTTATGTTCTTATGTTCTTATAAATAAAATCCCATCATTTTATTGTATAAATCTTTGAGCATGAAAATTTTGCATGTGTGAATCAATTGACTAAAAATCAATTAAAGCCATTTAAAGGTAAACAAGTTGGTTACCATGTAATGAGTAATAGTTTTTCAAGTGCAGGAGTTGCTATTGTGGTACAAAAAAATCAGCAACATCTCTGTTCAACTGCTGAACCAGCTCTGCTAATGTTTGAGATAAGAACATGGGCAAAATCTTCCAAGACTGCAGCAAGTCAGAGCAGCACATGCAGCGAGCAGCTTATTGGGTGTATTATCCACACCAAAAGCCATTGACAGTAACATATAATGAAGATGTGATGTATGAAATGCAATGTCCAGTTGATGTTTGGTTAGTGATGCTGACCCATACCAACAGCGTGGATTCAATTTCTGTACCGGCTGAGAGTATTCATATAAGCACTGTCATCTCAATCTTACCATTCGCCTGAGGTATGGTGATCCTCATGTTTAATTGCCAACATTTAGCTCTCCCCCTCAGAGGGCAGAGTAGCCTGTGGTCATCTGGGACTATGGTGACTTTACCTTTTAACAGGCACGCAAATTGTGGTTTTCAGATTTGAATGACTTGATCCTTTGCTGAATTCTCAGACCCACAATGTGGGATGTCAGCATATGAATGCCTATGTCTGCAATTCCTTGCTCTGTTATTTTAGTGGAGAAGTTTCCCTGTTTATTTGGATGCAACATTAAAATAACTGTGATCTCCTCATGCAAGCTGCACGAGTGATAATGGTAGTGCTGGCTTAAGTAAAATAAACAGAAGAAGAAAGTGCTAAGAAAAATAAATAGATGTGAGAAAATTTGGCAGGGTTTTTTTAACAAGATGCCTTGAAAAAAATGTGATGGCCATTCTTTTTCCTCTAGATTTGTTTTTTAAAATAATCAAAGAAATTTTAAAAAGGAATACTGTAGCAGACAGCCTTATTTCTGAAGTATGGGATGTTGGTTGAATTGAGGCCAATAATATTTACTTATATCATAAGTGATCTGTAAATTATCATTTCCTATTGAGATCACACTTCTTGTTTCAGATTTGAAGGTGTTAAGTTTTGCAGTTTAAAGATTTAAAGGTGTTTGGCTTCTTGAAAATTAAATGGCTCAGTACTCAAACACCAATGATCCAGCCGATTGCAGCTCCATTGAATTCTGGGGTCCCTATATTCATTCTCATGCAGAAATTCCGAATGGGCAAACAAGAATAATAAATAACTCTCCCTCAGTAGCCTCTTGTGGTAACAGGTTCCGTATGGAAATGCCCCTCTGTGTGAAGTCTTCTTCTAATTACCTCTTTTGTTCGTCCACTGATAACCTGAAATTTGTGCTGCTTTCTTTACTGATTTCTCAAATAGTATAAATAAACTGACCTTTGTTCCTAAGACTTTGCTGAATTCACCGTGTGTTGTGGCCTCCAGACGTTAAAGGGGGAATTTTTAACCCTCACCCCCTGCCCCACTCAAACTGCTGGGGGTACAGGCAGGAGTGTTAAAAGTAAAGTTCTTCAATTTGTTAAAAATAGGAAACTTGCCACCCAATGTGCTGCCTCACAGCATATTTCTGCCCTCAAGTCACTGTCTGTGTGAAGTTTGCTCATTCTCTCCGTGTCTGTGTGGGTTTCCTCCGGGTGCTGGTGTTGGTTATGGGCCAATTTTTTTATTTGAATCTGGAAAACAGTTTGACCTTGGGCTGCCCAGGCAGATTGCCTAAGCAGCTACCTTTCCCTTCTCCCAGTCTTAGAATTTTCGGTGAGTTTGCTTTTCACAATTACTAAGTTACACACACAACTTTCCAAAAAAGATTCTAAGTGCCCAACGGGTGGGACGTTGGGAAGTTTTGCTGCCTGTATTTTTGGGTGAGCTCAGTGAAGTGAATTTACGACACTCTGTACAATACAGAGGCCATCAGGCAATTCACATCGGTAAGGGAGAGGGACGCGGGATCTAATCCCGCCAGAGAGGCCAGTATCAGACTGTTCAGTGGGCCATTAGGCATGCGCCAATCTTCCAGTACCTTGCACACATCTCCCAATACACAGGGAGACATCACCGGCCCTGACATCACTGCTCCCCCACCCCCAACAAGATCAACTGCCATGATCAGCAATGATTCCTGTTTTTGGCTTCCCCCTTTAATTTTCTGGCCTGCTACATCAACTGAGCAGCACAATGGCCCAGGAAAAGCGCACCCTACATGTTCAACAAATGATAAAGCAAACAATAAGCAGAATCAAATTTTGCTTCACCCAAATTTGCAAGGTGGGTTTTATATTTTCAGTATCGCGTCTTGCCACTACCTATCAAGTTAACATGACCTGAGCTGGCAAAAATGACCAAACGCCATGCATGATTTTGACACCCTTTGATAGTCACTCAATTGCCACTCCTTCTTGTCAAAGTCGTGAGCTAAATTTAGTTTCTTTCGTTGGCGTAAAAATGTTTGTAAAATGATGGGATGAGATTTTCTTTGTCAATGAGGGAGCTCTCAAAGAATTGATGACAGCCGTGAGGTGCCTGGCTCTCGCTCATTCCAAGGCAGATCGGGCACAACCAGTGATTGTTACTTGATGTTAAGGGGGAATGGGTCACTTTATTGGCCACAGTTCAATTTATTTTTAGTGCGTGGAACTGGGGGATTAGCAAACAATTCTCCTTTCTTACAAAACACCATTTCCTGTGCAACAAGGATATCCCATGACCTCACTCCTTGCCTGGAAGGTGCCAGTGATCCTTGACAGAAATGTGATGCTTTGAACTCAGAAAAGGAACCAGATACAAATTATCTCACTTTACTGATTCGGACATTGAAAATAAACTTCATCATGGACTTCTCAGACAGGAAGGAGTAGTGCCTGAAACAAACAATAACTTCCTGAATGCTAGTGGACTGAACCAATCCACATTTCCTTCTAATAAGAACATTACCACTAATTGCCATTAGCTCAGAGGAATTTCTGTTTTTAGTTCTAGGCTTCTGACAACCGTTCTGTTTAAAATTAGAATTGAAGAACGGCATGCAACCCTAAAATGTGGCTCCTGAATGGAAATACAATACATTTAATTGCTGTTTTCTTCCTTTAACTTATCACGCTGACTGACAAAGATCCATTAATCTTTTCTTATTTGCAACAAAAATCAAATTCCCTGTAGGCTTCAATGTCCTTCTGTGATTCAAAGCACGTTCTAATTTTCCATAATGCCTTTCTTTGACCACCTAATTCACTCACAGTTTAACAAAGAAACAGTAAGAATATGGACATCCACAAATACATTAGTACTTGGATTGAGAGAGATCGTTCTTTTCATGTACCTGCGCAATTCTGAATAAATTCGAGTTTAGAAATAGCTATGTATGATAATAAAGCACATTTGCTTAATGCCCACTGTTCAACACAAATATTAACCTATTTGTTTAAAATAGCTTAAACATGATGTTGTAATAAGCTCTGACCAACATAGCAATTTGGCCCACAATTGCTGCAGAGCCATAGATGTTTAAAATACAAAGAAATATCATGTTGCCCATCATAACTGTGTTGCCTCATTGCTATGGCAATTCAGGACTAATCCCAGTACCCGACACTCACCCTATAGTCTTATGTCTTCCTCTGCTTTGAATATTTATATAATTTCCCTCATGACCTATACTTCAACCATTCCAAGAATCCACTACATATTGAGTCATTTCCGAATCTCTCTCCCTACTCCCTTCATGATAATTTTAGATTGATCACCCTTATCACCGACTCCCCAACAAGACAAATAGTCTTTCCTTATTTAATTGTTCAAACGCCTTCATAATTTTAAAAGCCTGGATTAAATCTCCTCTTAACCTTCTATGCTTCACTGGAAATAGCTTATCTAAAGTCTCTTTGCACGATTAGTCTGTTATTCCTGCTATCATCCTGGTGAATCTACACTGTGTGGTCCCCGTGACTGTAATGTCCTGCCTACAATGGTGTACTCAAAACTGCACACAGAACTTTAATAATGTCCAAATCAATTTAGAGTTTAAAAAAAGAAACAACATTTAGGGCCCAATTTTACCATTTTGATTCTGAGTGCTGGGTGGACTTGAAACTCGGAGTGTTTCAGATTTGACTTTTAGACTTGTTCTCTGGTGCCTCCCATGAACACTCTGTCTGCAAAAATATCAGTGATTCTGAATCGTGCCACACAAGCCTGTGGGCAGGGCTTAACCCTGAAGCTCCAATTGGTGCCTCCAAATGTGCATGTGCAAAAAAAAAATGATAGAATGCGGCTCTCCAACCACATCCCTCCTGGGCTGGATAATGCCTCCCCCTGGCCTCCACAGATATTGCCCCACCACCACAATAATATTGACCCCCTTATCCCGACACTCTGCCCCCCCACCCAGACCAATCGCAGCTCCCTTCCCCTCCTTCCCCCAATGATCTCAGGCAGAGTGGCAGCAGAACCCTTCGCCGAACCCCCGCCAAGCGGGGCAAGCTTGAGGAGCTAGGTGGCCTACTCCTGCTCCTATTCCTTATGTTCTTATGTTCTCACTCCCACCCGGACCCTCCCGCAAAAGGCCCCCACCTCCTCCAGACTCCCGATAGCTGTATGACACCTCCCTCTCTCTCCCCTGCCCCCAATCATTGAAGCACTGACCACTACCCGCCCCAAACCCCCTCCCCACCAGCACACTTGCAAGTGCTCTCTTGCCTTCCCCTCAATGCTAACAAACTGTATGGAACTTGCTGGAATGCTCGGCCAAACTGCCTGCAGCTGATCTGCCCTAAAGAGGGTCAGCTCCATTAAAAACTCAGGAATGGACAGTTAGGCAGGCATTCCTGCACAAAATGTGTGCGCGACCAGCCCCCTGATTCTCTGAAGGTGACCTTGGGAGGCTGCTGGATGCAGCAGAGGCGAGGCAGGATCTGCTTTCCCCCAGGAGGACACAGACCCAGGAGCTCTGATGGAAAATGTGACCTGGGAGGAAGTCGCCACCTCGATCAGTGCCAGGGCAATGGCCCCGCCGAACTAGGAAGCAGTGCCAGAAAAATGTCAATGACCTCATCCGTGCAGCAAGGCTGAGTGCTGAACCCCTTCTTGCATCTTCCCCATATCTCCCTCGGATGCTCCTTTCGCCAACATCCTGCATGCTTCCAGCTCCTGACCCCGAAGAGCCCCACTGTGCTTGCCCTTGAAGGGCCACCACCTGATACTCTGCAGGAGTCACGCCGCCATTTCTTTCATGGCTTCTTCTGTCTCCACAGGAGAAGACTGAGCACAACACCCATGACAGGGCGCTGGAGCTCTTCAGAGAAGGGGAGATGTGGGCTGTCAGCGATAGCATGTGAGCACCTGTCATTCCTTCAATCACTTCGAGGCAACTTCTCGGGACATGTGTTTTGGGTGTGAGGGACAAAGTGTAAAGGAGATGTGTGAGGCATAGAGAGGGTAGTGGGTGCCTGGAACTCACTGCCGGGTGAGTTCACGGATGCAGATATGATAGTGACCTTTAAGGGGCATCTCTACATCTCTGTGAATGGGATGGGAATAGAGACATATGGTCCCTGGGAGAGGAGGGGGTAACAAATCAGATGGGCAGTCTGGTCATTACAGGCTTGGAGCACTGAAGGGCCTGTTCCTGTGATATAATTTTCTTCAGGCTTTTTTCTATGTTCAATGGAGACACGTGAATCATATGTTTTGCATCCTGGATTCCTCTCCGGCGCTGGGACCCAGGTCCATGCTGCAAGTCGGACATTGGAGAGCCTGCAGAGCAACAGCCCCCCCTACACACTCGTAGAGCCGTCAGCGGCTGGTCAGCCTCCACGTCCTCCTTCTCCTCTTCCAGTATGTCACCTCACTGTGGAGCCAGATTGGCACAGCACACGACCACTATGTGGGAACAGATCACTGGGGGGCTCAGTCAGATCGGTCCAGGCATTTTGAGGAGCCCAATTCTCCTCTCCACTATTGTGCGGGTGGCTACATGGACCTCATTATAGTAGGTCTCCGCCTCAGACCCAGACGTCTGCACAGGCGTCATCAGCCATGTCCGAAGCGAGTAATTCATATCACCCAGGAGCCACCTCCACAGCCTGGGCTTCTCCTTCAATGCCTCCAGGATGTCCGAGCTCCTGACCACGAAGGTGTCATGCACACTACCTGGATGCCTGGTGTGCATGGTGGTCATTTTATGGTCACACACTAGCTGAATATTTAGGGAGTGGAACCCTTTCCTATTTACAAATCTTTGTAGATTCAGTAGGGGGGCCTTGAGGGTGACGTGTGTGCAGTTAATTGTCCCCTACATCTAAGGCATCCCCACATTGTCTGCAAATCCTGCAGCCCGGGCTTCCTGCTGCGCCTGGTCCAGGTTGAAATCGATGAACTGACCAGTCGGGGCATACAGGGTTTCAGTGAGCTGCCTCACACAGGTATGCACGGCAGATTGGAGGATGGCACAGACATCTCCGCTCGGGGGCTGGAAAGAACCAGTCACGTAGAAATTTAGAGCAGCCATTAATCTGACAGCCACCAAGAATGGGTGCCCGCCCCGCCTCTAACTGCCAGGTCCTGCAAAAGGTTGCACAAGTGTTGCATGGTCTCCTTTTGGAGTCGGAGACGTGGCGGAGCATGGCTGGAGGACATTCATGCATGGAACTGCCGGGTCTCTACTCCCTCCTTCTCCTACGCCAAACCACACCCCCCCCCCTCCGAAATGGTGTCCACCTCCTGCCTCTGGTGGTTGTCCCCCCCGATCCTGGAAGTGGTAAGGCCCAGCCTTCCTGTGCCATCAATTCTTCCTCCAGCTCCTCCTCCTCAGCTCCAGTAACCAAAAGAACAGCGAGATCTATTGCTTGCGTGGAAAAACGCATCTTGTCACTCTGAAGGTGGGGGGGCTGGCGGGGATGGAGAGGAATGCACGTAACGAATGCTGTTTGCCCCTAGCATATCGACAGTCACTGTCCATACCCCTCCCAATTCCCTCAGCCACTCGATGCCCACAATCACAGACGCCCCCAATTTCCCCAGCTACATGCTCCCCACAATCACAGCTCCTTACAGATTGAGAGGCTGCAGCAGTGGAGTTTTCAAGGGCTTTGTGCATATCCTTCAGCTGGAAGTGAAGCTGAGTGTGCTAGAACCCAGCAGAGCTGAGGTCAGTGCTGAGACCTGGGTTCGTGCTGCAAGTCAGACATTGGGGACCCTGCAGAGTAACAACCTCCCACACACTCGCAGAGCCGTCACCAACCCAGGACAGAAAATGGCCGCAACAACAGGACATCTGTGAGTAGCAGAAAGCGTCGGACACTACGCACTTACTTTCTCGCTAACCCTCACTGATGGAGCGCCTGAATTGGACTTGTATTAAGCATGTCTGTTTCGCGCCAATTCCCGATTGGCGATCGCAGTGGTAAAGGGGGAAGTCCTGGTAAAGTTGGGTATCCAGCTCATTAAATCGATTTAAAAGCATTCAAATGCATTTAAATTGCCGTCGCGCCTGCTTCAGGCGCAGTCGCAATTGTGGACATTTTAGACCGCTTGGTAAAGGGGGAAGCGGCGCAGAGACAGTCGTGGATTGTGCTACTCACCTCACACCCAACTTTACCAAGTTTTCACGCCCAAAAATGGACGCAACTTGATGGTAAAATTGAACTCTTAGTTACTGCTCCCACACTCAGTGGCCGGGAAGTTTACCATCTCGCCAGCCACGGGAGTTGGAGCAGGTGAGGGGTGGACCATGCAAAGGTCTGTTGACCTCTGACACGATCTTACGTTTCCAGAGTGAGTGAGGCCATAAAATTAGGCCCAGTGTTGTTCCATTAATTAATTTGACTAAATTTTGTCTTTCTTCCCAACATGTATTTCTTTATACTTATCCAGATTAAATTGCACCTTCTATCTGCCTATCCATTACACTAACCCCTCTGTGTATCTTCCTGTAGTTGTATGGATCCAGTTTTACCTTTCTGCATGTGGATGAGTTTTGAATGGGTTAAAGTGGGATCTGGGTGGTCCCATTTGCCAAAAATGAAGTCTAGTCTAACTGGCTTTTGGTTGTTCTCTTCCTTTATGAATATGTGTGCTACCAAATCTACTCTTCAGTTTCATGGCAAATTTGAAGATAATATAGCTCAGGAGCGGTTGAGGTACATTCCCATAAGGGGAAAAGGTAGGGCAGCGAATACCACAGTTCTCTGGATGATAAAGGGGGTACAGAACAATATTGAACAGCAAACAGCTGCATGTGACAAATGTGAAGTTGTCCAGGATATAAAAAACTCAGAAGCCACATCAAAATGAAACTGTGGCCAAACGGGCCATCTAATATGATGGTTTGCAAGAGCACACTGGGATAACTGGACAAGCAGTGAAACAGACTGGCTTCAGCCGCAAAAGAAATTGGACAGAAGCAAACAGGCTGCAATTGCAGGAGCTAGAACACATAGGAAATGGGCCACCTCCAGGACAAACTTGGTTGTTTACCAGACATAGGGGCGCCTCGAGTCCTTATTTGAAAGGGGAGTACTTGACCTACGTGCCTCCAGCACTGCAGGCGTGGCTTTTGGGGACTCACCCAGAGATTGGTGTGGCAGCACCCAATTGGACCTTATTGATCAGGGTGACCAAGTCCTGATGATTAATTGGCAATGGCCAAAAAGGGCACAAAACCCAACAGGGTACAAAGAGTGTTGCGCAACAGAAGAATCTCTCACTCTCTGACCCCACGAACAAGCTTTTTGGCTAAGATCAAGTGTGGTAGCAACATCCTACACTTCGTTGAAGTCATAAAGCACATTGAGGCTTCATTTGAAGCAATTTTTTAAGCCGGCATCTCGGCCTTTTGGCTAAGATGCAAATGAGATCAAGCCTTAGAGGAGGTGCAATGTCTGCTCCAATCAGCTTGGATCATGTAGATGAAGCCCAAGACAGGAAGTGGGAAGCCTCTCTTGTTAGCTTGGATCTGGAACGTCTCACTTGCTGAGACTTTGAATTGGACTTTGGTTGGATTGAATTGGATATAAACAAACAAAAATGGTAACCATCACCAACAACAGCCAGCACAAGGAGAGCCATCATACCTCAGAAGAAAGGAAGACCAGAGCCAGAGTGTCAGACCAGACCATAGGACCAGACTATGTAGAGGACTACAGAGCGCTGCGGATAAAGACCAATATCTGCCTGGGTACTTGCCAGCCACACAAAAGTTAAGTCAACGTCTAGTATTGGACTTGAAATTTTGTATTCTGTAAGCTAACTTATTGTCCATTGGGTGGGTGTTTAATAATTGTGTAAATGAGTATTGTTGTGTTATCAAGAAGTCCACTTGCAATTCTTTGTCCACCATATAAGGGTTAAAACACACTGTGTTGCAGGTGCAGCAACAAAATATAAGAGACAAAGAGAGAGTATGAGTCGAGATTGAAAAGGGACTTACAAGAGGGAATAGAAAAGTTGTCTTTAGGCATACAATAAAAACAAAATAGTTGTAAAAAGAGAGATAGAGCTGACTAGGGACCAGAAAGGAGATTTATGCATGAAGGCAGAAGTACTAAAGGACCGCTTTTCTACTGACTTCACCAAGGAAGAAAATGCTACCAAAGCCATGGTGAAAGAGTTGAGTTACTGGTTGGCATAAAATTGATCAACAGAAGGTATTAGAAAAGCAGGTATTATTTAAAATGGAGAGATCACAGGTGTGTGCATCCAAAGATGCTGAAGGAAGTAAGGTTAAAAATTAGAGAGACACTGGCCATAATCTTCCAGTCCTCTTTAGATACAAGGATGGTGCCCAAGAACTGGATAATTGCAGATGTTACACCCTCATTCAAAAGGGTGCAAGAATAAAGTGAGCAACCTAGGCAGTTTAACCTCACTGGCAGGAGAGTTTTTTGAAATGATAATCCTGGCCAATATTAACAGTCACTTTGGCAAGTGGGTATTAATTAAACAAATCCAGCGTGGGTTTGTGAAAGGCAAAGTGTGTTCTTCGGAACTTGATTGAGTTTTTTGTTGTTAACAGGTTGACGAGGGTATTGCTGTTAATGCGATTTACAGGACTTTGATAAAATGCCACACAATAGCCTTGTTCACAAAGTTGAAAGCGCCTGGAATCAAAGCGGCAGCCTGGATATGGATTGAGTGACAGGAAGCGGAGAGTGGTGGTGAACAGTTGTTTTTCAGTCTGGAGGAAGGTATATAGTGGAGTTTCCCAAGGGTCGATACTGGAAGCACCATTTTTCTTTACAGGTATTAATTGTTCCCAGACTTTGATGTTCTTTGGTGTACAAGGCACAATTTCAACATTTGTTGATGACACAAAATTTGGAAGTAGACTGTATACTCTCCAATCCAGAATGGAATTCTTCTATTTTTGAATGGTGGGTGGCTCTGGTGACACTTTTCTTGCCTGAATGGTGGGATCCAATGCCAGTTTATGTGTTTGCAGCCTCATTAATCATGCACAGGTGTGTTACCCTCCGAGTCACCTGGTAGAACAGCAGCTGATTCATCTGTCTGTCATCAGCTGGCAGGTTTGAAGGTCCTGGCGCCATATTTGAACATCAGTCCAATACACTCTTTTCATTCTCTCTAGCCCACCTGTCTTCACCAGACCGTGCAGTATGTCCGGAACCCAGAGGGAAAAGGCTACAAGCCTCAAGAAGTCTATCCTTGATTCAACCACCCTCACCCCTCCCGATCCCATCATCTGTGAGACACTCATATCCCACAGAGTCCTCAACTCACCATATCCCCCTCCAGTAAACGATGTGGTATCTCTTAGACCATAGTGTTTGTGAGTTTTCCACGCAGCCTTGTTGGGTCCAGTTTCTCTCCCCTCATTTTTCCATCTGTCTTCTATTCTTCATTCACCTCCTTGCATAGCCCTCCTTCCACATTGTTCCCCCCCCCCCCCACCCCCACCTTGACTTTGTCAGGCCATCGTCCAGCCTCATATCACACTCCAGCCCCAACTGTACTTCAGACCATTGTTGCCGTGGTTGCATGAGTATTGCAGCACTAATTGATATTGATGTGTGGCACCAGGGTCAGCACTGATCCGAGACTGTGACACAGGAGGATCCATGGGTGCTGTCCAGGCAGAACTGGCTCAGCATGGTAATGGAGGGCAGGAACCAATCTGACCCAGCAGAGTAAGGAACAGCACAACAGGAGTGGCACAGTAATATGGCAATGGTGCACTCACCCAAAAGTCTCTTTGGGCAGGCAGCTGTTTTAAAGAACATTCATGAGATACAAATGAAAGAAAATAGTATTCACGTCACCAGCCAATGGGAAGACTGACCCTCCATTAACCCACCATTGAGAGAATTGCCTAGCAACGTTATGCAATTTTATCTGACTTTTTGGTGCCTGCTAAATTCTCTGCTTCCACCTGCCATTAAAGCCACCATGGGCAGGATGGGAGAATTATACCATTATTGTTTGGAAATGCCAGTTATCTGAAAATATTTTGAGCAGACCGTCAACATTCATTTAGTACAGGGAGGCGATGGCCTAGTTTATTATCACTAGTCATTTAATCCAGAAATCAGCTAAAGTTCAGGGGATTCAGGTTTACATCCCGCCACGGAATTTGAATTTATTAAAAAGTATCTGGAATTAAGAATCTACTTATGACTATGAAACCATTGCTGATTGTCGAAAAAACCCACCTGGTTCACGAATGTCCTTTAGGGATGAAAATTTGCCATTCTTACCTGGCTTGGCCTACATGTGACTCCAGAGCCACAGCAATGTGGTTGACTCTCAACTGCCCTCTGAAATAGTCTAGCAAGCCACTCAGTTCAAGGGCAACTAGAAATGGGCAATAAATACTGGACAGCTAGTTGCAAGTTCATAGAATCATAGAATCCCTACAATGCAGAAAGAGGCCTTTTGGCCCATCAAGTCTGCATTGATACCAATCCCACACAGGCCCCATTCCCACTTAGTTACCCTGCTAATCCCTCTAACCTATCACACCCCAGGACACAAAGGGTTAATTTAGCATGTCCAATCAACCTAACCCACACATCTTTGGATTGTGGGAGGAAACTGGAGCACCCGGAAGAAACCCATGCAGATGCAAGAGAATGTGCAGACTCCGTGCAGACAATTACCCAAGCTAGCGTTGCCCATGTCCCACGAATGAATATATATAAAAAGTTTATAGACAGAACTATGGAAGATAATGTTAGATCAGTAAAACAGGAATGACTTGGTCCCAAGCATTCTGGTCTGGGATGAATTTATTGTGAATTGTGAGGGGGATAGAGATAGACTTCATTAGGATACAGACAGGATAGTAGAATGGATAGTCAGGTGGCAAATTGAATTTATTGTGGAGAAGAATGAAGTGATTTATTTAGTATTTTGATAATTAATATTCAATGTAATATGTCAATACATTTAGTAGAAAAATGAGGAGTGGGTAGCGTAAAATATAAAGTGCAATTCACAGTGAGTGCAGGAGCACAATTCATCAAGGATGGCAGGGCAGGTTGAGAAAATGTTTAGAAGGCATACGTGATCCTGGACTTTATAAACGCATAATGTAAGAAAACAAGGAAGTTATGATGAAGCTAAAGTATTGTGTCCAATAATGGACACTGCATTTTAGGAAGGTTGGGAAGGCTTGGGAGAAGGTGCAGGGGCTTCACTCATGTGGATAGACTGGGATGTTAGGTTATTCCTTCTCGAGGAAAGAAGGTTGAGAGGAGATTACATAGAGCTGTTCCAAATCATAAGGAATCTCAACAGAGAAGATAGAGAGAAGGTTCAGAAGACACCGATTTAAGATTATTGACAAGAGACAAATGGTGACACGAGGAGGACCTCATTGAGTGGTTTGGATCTGGAATGCACTGCCTGAGACGGTGGGGAGAGCAGATTCACTCATGGTTTTCCAAAGGGATTCAGATAAGTACCTGAGGAGAATAGATTTGCAGGACTATATGGAAAGGCTGGGGGAGTAGGGATACTTAAATTGTTCCTGCAGAGAACTTGCAAGAACAGAATGGGCTAAATGACCTCGTTCAGTACTGTAACCATTATAGGATTGTATAGTTCTATAAATACTTGAGAAAAGCAGGAACAATTTGACAAGAGCTTCTGTACCTTCCTCTTTAACTTCTTTATGCTGTCTGGGTCCACTGACTAATCCGACTGCATTTTCCGACATTTTGGATTTGGTTCTTTTTCTAAAGTTACCTTTAACCTCTATTAGGTGGCACAGTGGCACAGTGGTTAACATTGCTGCCTCACAGTGCTAGGGACCTAAGTTTGATTCCCAGTTTGGGTTACTGTCTGTGTGGATTCTGCACGCTCTTCCTGTGTCTGCATGGGTTTCTTCTGGGTGCTCCGGTTTCCTCCCACAGTCTGAAAGATGTGCAGGTTAGGTGCATTGGCCATGTTAAATTCTCACTCAGTGTACCCGAACACACACTGAAGTGTGGCAACTAGGGGATTTTCACAGTAACTGCATTGCAGTGTTAATGTAAGCCTATTTGTGACACTAATAAATAAACTGTAAAACAATAGTTCCATACCCTACTCTAGTACAATGGTTCCCAACCTGTGTGCCGTGTGCCGTGGCACACTGGTGCTCTTTGACGACTCCCCATATGTGCCGTGAGAAACATTCAAAATTCATGTAATTAAACTAAAACTAGCCTTCGTTTTCAGCTCTGTGATTGGCATTTCCAAGACGTAGCCAATCTTGGGCCTCCCGTGCACGCACTGGCTGGGAAAGAGCCACACATGTGCGGTTTAGATGTTGGTTAGGCCCATGAGCATGACCAATGGAACTTGGAGCTGAAGGCAAAGGTCCCATGTGCCTGCACAGAAAGTGAAAACTCAAAAAGGGTGCAAAAATCCTGAGAGAAACAAGAGAGACAGAGAGAGAGGTTAAAACAAAAACAGGCAAGAGGACAGGGAGAAGTTAAAAACAAAGTTCCCAGTAAGGGAAGAAGACCGAGAAAATAGGAGGTGTATCTCAAAATTTTTCATAGTATAGAGGCGTGCCATGATATACAATAGGTTGGGAATCATTGCTCTAGTATACTTTGCAATCTCACTTATACACCCCTATTTGTGAAAGCAAATACAAGGTACTTGTTTATTTATTATATCTGTTGTGTCTTCAGCCACTTCTTGCTTTCTGAATGCTCCTAAAATTTATTCAATTAATCTTTATCTTTTATACATTTAGAAAAGTCCTTACCACATCCTCTTATATCTGCTAGACTCATATTTTTCCATGTATCTTTTCTAAGTTCCCTTCTCATCTGACTGCACTAGGTTTCTCATGAGTTCATTCAATATTGTTAGTTTTAATTTCACTGAATGTCTCTTTTTACATTTTGAATTTATTTTTCCATAGAACTTTATTAGTTGATGCACAACCCTTTTTGCTTCATGGGAAATGCATTTATTTCATATTCTATTGATCACACATTTGAAGGTTTTTCAGTGCGACCAGTATGCTAACTCCTGTGCCCAATTAATATGGGCCAGATCCCTTCTTATCTCAGTGACCTATGTCCTTTTCCAGTCCAACACCCTTCAGCTTACACTCCAAGACTATTGAAGGCTACATGCAAACCATCTCCAACTGCCTCAGAAAAGAGAAGTCTTTGTTGTTTTACAATCTGCTTCATGTTAATGGTATTGAACACAGAATAATGGATATCTGGGAGTGGTTATAAAGCAGTAATTTAATTGAATGGTTTGGATGACCTCATAAACTGAGAGGAAAGCTCCAGGGGTTTAAATTATGTGAAACCCTTGAAATCACTGCCTGGTATCTGAACTAATTTATAATATGCACGGTTTTAATTTTTACATGGTGGTGAGGGAAGTACCCATCTCTACCTTTTGTGCAGTCAGTGCATACAAGTGAGCCTGTTGGTTGTCAGTGAATTTTGTTCTTGTGCATAGATAAAAGTTTCATTCTAGGATTATCATCAATTATGATGTGGAGATGCCGGTGTTGGACTGGGTAAACACAGTAAGACGTCTCCAACACCAGGTTAAAGTCCAACAGGTTTATTTGTAGCAAAGGCCACTAGCTTTCGGAACTGGCTATCCCTTCATCAGGTGGGTGGGAGTTCTGATCACAAACAGGGCATATAAAGACACAAGCTCAATTTACATGAATAATGATTGGAATGTGAGTCTTTATAGCTAATCAAGTCTTAAAGGTACAGACCATGTGAGTGCAGAGAGCATTAAACACAGGTTAAAAAGATGTGTATTGTTTCCAGACAGGAAAGGTAGTGAGATTTTGCAAGTCCAGGCAAATTGTGGGGGTTACAGATAGTGTGACATGAACCCAAGATCCTAGTTGAGGCCGTCCTTGCAAAATCTCACTAACTTCCCTGTCTGGAAACAATACAGATCTTTTTAACCTGTGTTTAATGCTCTCTCCACTCACATTGTCTATACCTTTAAGACTTGATTAGCTGTAAAGACTCGCATTCCAATCATTATTCACATAAATTAAGTTTGAGTCTTTATATGCACTGTTTGTGATCAGAATTCCCACCCACCTGACGAAGGAACAGCCAGTGGCTAGTGGCGTTTACTACAAATAAACCTGTTGGAATTTAACCTGGTGTTGTGAGATTTCTTACTGTGTTTATCATCAATTATGCAGAGGCATAAATGAAGCACATTAATTACATTCAATCAGTAACCAAATGTAATATTGAACACTGCTGAACTCAATATGTAACTAATAATTTGTATGATCTTTCTAACAGTGCAACAGGGCAATAGCCAGATAATTTAGCTTTCAGCCAAATAGGTCATCCCCTTGAGAAGGATTTAAAAAATTGATAAAGGATCATCACATTGGTAGATTTTTTTGAATACTGTCTTCATTTAAAATTTGCCACAGTTTGAGCTATCTCAAATATTGATGCATGTTAAGGTGATTATAGACAACAGGTTAATTTTTAAGTTACTTTCCATTGCACTACGATGCTACTCTATGAAGGAAGATGCATTTGGTATTATGGTAGAAATTGTCAAAATTCTCATGCCAGTTGAATACATGGCTAGTGTAAAGCAGATAACACCTTTCTCAAAGCTCAAGTGCATTCCCTTGGAATGGCAGTTTGAGTTGAAAATACCTAAATACAGTGCATATTCCTTTTCTCGTACCATGCCCTTAAGAGGATCTTAGCTACCATAGACTTCCATTGGATTGTTCCCTAATTATTGTCATGTCCCTAAGACATGAAAGGGATGATAAATGGTTTAAATAAAAACCTTACTCTTTTGCTTATTTAAAAAATGGAACTCGCTGAACTAAAATATGGCTACAGTTTCTGGAAATTTCCAACAGCAGTTACAGGACAATCCCCAGCCTCGGGGAATCTCACACCTCTCATTGTGAGGACACATTACAATCAACACATTACAATCAACAGACACCAGCAGACAACTTGTCTCCCCAGCCTGCCCTATAACAAAGGGAGACCCATTGAAACTAGTTATGAACGCAGAGGTGCCAAAAGGTCGACAGCAATGTGGTTGACTCTTAAATGCCCTCAGTTCAAGGGCAATTGGGGATGCTCACATCCCATCAATGAATGAAAGAAAAACAGTGCGTATTGGGACAGGAATTGTGCATACAATGAGCTATTGTTTGTTGGTAATGGTGAAAAATATCTGGGTATAATCACTTACCATTCTCTAAAGGTACCAAGCAGATTAGTAGCTATTATTAACAGGTTCAATCATGTGGTTATTGCAGGGTAAGGAAAGTTTGCTTTAAACTGCTACTAAAATAGATATAGACTGGAACATTACCACCCTGCCTGCCATGGAATCAGAGCGGGCTCGAGGCGGACAATGGAAATGTCCGTTGACCTCAGGTGGGATTTGATGGCTTCGGGATGAAAGAGGCAGTAAAATCCTGCCCGTAGAATATTTTCTGCAATTTTGAACGCCTTGGTGTTTATTTTTGCTGGGTCCTGTATTTTTCAGTGCTAATAATTGAAATCAGTCAAACAAATGCAAAAGATCGCAGAATGTCAAGCACAAACTTTGTCCGGCGCAAATGGAGTTCTCTGAATCTTGTGCATTATTTTTAAAAACATTGACACCAGCAGCTGACACCATCTCAATTTTGAAATGTTATTTGATTGCCCTCAGGGGTCTGCGACTAATTTCACAGTGCTTCATCCTCACTGAGTTTTTACCCAGTTGCTTCCTTAAGGAGATTTGGGCCCATTACTGATCAAATCGTACATTATCTGTGGAAGGAAGATTACTAAAGAGTGGTGTGTACACTTTGTACACGCGTACTCAAGTATACGCATGTACTTGGCGTGTAAGATGGTCCTCAGTTGGCGCAAGACTTTGACATGAGTGCAACAAAGTGTTCTGCCGTAGCGCTGCGTTGCTCCTGATTGGCTGATTTGATGCAATAAAATGATTGTTTTCTTGTACCATACTTCTTTATTTTGTAAAAGCATTCCTCTCTCTCTTGGCCAGAACACACTCTATCCCATCGGTGCCACCCATCACTTCCTACTGCTGTTCTCCCTTAAAATGAAGATTTAAAAAACAATTCTTCATACAACAGCATGTGAGCATGTGGTGTTTGGCTTGAAATATTTTCATAGTGAAATTAGAATTTCCATTAAATTTACCCATTTCCACCATCTACTTTGCACTGCAGGTATTGCATTAAGGAACAGCAAAAAAGACTTGCTCATAAGGGAAAAGATATGCCAATGAACTCTCCAATTTCCTGCAATTTTGCATGCCTTTTCTTTATTGCTGTGCAGGACAGAAGTGCAAATGCAAACCCACTGATGGGATTCTCTGATATTTTATATGTCACTGACATACATTTTTATTCTACTTTTTTGAAAAAAATGACTGTTAGCAAAATCCACCCTGATCTGAGATATTTTTCAATTACACTGAAGTCCTTGCAGTAGCAAGTTTTGATTAAAAATCACTGAGGTTGTATTTTACAAATCAACAATTTACTGCATCATAATGTTCCCAGTCCTCAACAGCAGAATCCCAATGGCCAGCAATGAAAATTACTTACAGGGATTTATTTCCTCTGTATATTAAGAGTTAGCAGACATAAAGTACTTTAAAATGTGGCAATTTTGCACATTAACATTAATAGAATGGTCACTAACTTTTGTCTACACCAGTTTTAAATATTACCCCTGGGAATACATTAATGTAACACACATTAATGCACTAGCTTCAATGAATCAAGGATAATGTTTCCTTTGTTTGGTAAACAGTAACTTATGGGAAATGTAATCATGTACTGCAGATATACTTAATTCCACACAAGGTTTGAAGTTCATTCGATTGATGTTGGTACTAAAGCAGCAGGCAGAGTGTGAAGAGTGAGCAGAGCATGAGAAAACTTACAAATGTAGACAAAAAAAATCTTTCTGTGAATGTTCTAGTAAAAGGTTCTCTCACTAAACACAATGGGAGGAAGATAAAGAAATTTGACAGGGGAATTATGGGAAAAGCAGGAAGATATTTCGGACCTGCCAAGTAGAAAGGCAACCAGTTGGAGCTACCTACACATGGCAGTGAAGAACAATGTTTGTGGAGGCTCCACATCACCCATCATTAGGGATACATAATCTGACCTGTAGCATAGGAATAAATCTCAACACCACTCTTGGTAAAAGTGAACTTAACCGTGACAGCACTGGGTCGTTTAGATACCAAGCACATTTTAGAATTAGCGGTGTGTACCACGGAGATAAGACAGCCATTTACATCACAGACCTGGATAAAGTTCAGCATACATTAAAGTACTTAAGTTACAACACAGAAACAGGTCTGCCGGCCTGACCAGACCCTGTCACATTTATCCTCCCTATTTCTGTACCCCTTTAAGGAATTTTCCTTCATCATCTAGCCAATCTAATTTGAAAGTTAGCATATTTTCTGCCGTGCTCATTATTTCGGGAAGTGGTTGTACAACTGTACAACTCTCTGTGAGAAGAAAGTTCTCTTCTTAAAGAGGAAACAATTTTTAATCAATGAGTTGTGCAAGTCTGGAACTATAACGTCAAGAAAGCTTTTGAGGCTTGATCAACTATTGTATTTTAAAACTGAGATTGGTAGGCTTTTGTTAGCTAAGGGTGTTAAGCAATATGGAACAAAGGTGGGCTGATAGAGTTAACATAATGATCAACCATGATCTAATTGAAGGATAGAATGGGTGTGAAGGGCTGAATGGCTGAGGGCAGACTCTAATGCCTTCGTACGAAGCAAGTTTGGAGGCAGGGGGCGTTCAATGGACACAAAGTTATTGTGTCAGGACCCTGTCACCTTCCCGCCCCAGTCTCAGATTAAGAGTGGGGCAGGAAAGGCTCATGAATGGCCCAAAGATAAAACTTTATGGCATGCACATAAACTGGAAACAAAAGTTTGGTTACTGCTACTCTAGACCACTATTGTTGAATGGTGAGGTGTGGCTTTAATAATACTCAAAGGGAGACAGCTTTAGGAACAGCCAAACAGCCCTTTAGATCCCACTTCACAACAGCACTCACTAAGTGCAGGGAGTGCTGACGCAACAGCTAAATGAACTGACCTTACAATACTTACACAGTGCAGTCCTAATGATCCTGCCCCTGGACGATACCAAGAACAACTGCTATTAATTCACCAGTTAGTGTGGCCAAAGTAAAATGTTCACAATGCAATTGAGTGCTATGCCCGGATAGTCAGATTTCTAAAAGCATGAACTTCTGTGAGATGAATAGTCTTTTCTACTCTAGGATTTCTTTTCATGTTCATATAATTCAAAGAAGAGGAAATAGTTTTATTCCTGTGGTAGACCAGGAATGGTAGCATAGTGGTTATGTTCCTGGGAGAGTAATCCAGAGGTCTGGACTAATGATCTAGAGATATCCAGAGATCATGGCAGCTGGAGAAATCAAATTCATTTAAGTAAATCAATCTGGAATACAAAGCTTGTATGAGTAATGGTGATCACGCAATCACCAAAATTAATCAGCTTCACTAATGTTCTGTAGGTAAGGACATCAGCTGTCCTTATCCAATGTGGCCTATATGTGATTCCGGGCCTACAGCAATGTGGCTGACTTTTAGCTATCCTATATAATGGTCCAGCAAGCCTCTCTGTTGTACCAAACCAATATGGCAATGTTCAATAAGAATGAAGCCAGAAATTCCACCCAACATCGATTTAGGCATTTGATTAGGACACAGTAAAGGCACACTCAACCCAGCCGACACTGCAAAATCTTCTTCACTAATCTCTGGGGACCTGTGCCAAATTTGGGAATGATATCCCATAGGTTAAACAAGCACCAGGCTGACCTAATCATACTCACAGAATAATACCTCGTGGACTCCTCCATCACCACCCTGGGTATATTCTGTCCCAGCAGAACAGCAGGTTCACCAGCGGTGGCAGCACAGCGGTATAAAGTCAGGAAAGTGCCATTAAAGTAATTAAATGTCCCAGGTGCTACTTTACCTGTTACTATTAACTGCCATTATTATCAAGCCAAGGGATCACCTTGATCCAATTGAGAGTATAGAAGATCACACCAGAAGCAAAAGCAAGCATACATAAAAATAAGATACCAACTTGCTAAAGCTAACACACAGGGCTACCTATCAGTACCAACTCAACAACCTGCCTTTTAATGCTCAGCTTTGGTACACCAAGACCACTTAGCTCCAGACCTCACTATGGTCTTGCTCCAAACATGGACAAAAGAAGTGACTTCCAGTACTGAGATGAGAGACACTGCCCTTCATGTCACACACTATCCTGACTTGTAACTCTATCAGCATTCCTTTATCGTCACTACATCAAATTGCTGGAACTCTCTTCCTAACAGCACAATGTGTGCACCTTGCTAACAATACCCAGATCTTGTGAGTACAAAAAAGAGAAAGATAAGCAGGCCTTTAACTCTGAGCAGGAGCACTGGCTCTGCAAAGAATTATACATGATGTGGGCCGAGGCCAGAACTCTCCATTCACCTGACGAAGAGGGAAACCTCGAAAGCTTGTGCGTTTACTATCAAATAAATCGGTTGGACTAAAACCTGGTGTTGTCAGACTTTTTACAAGAATTATGCAGACAGTTTGAAATCAATCTGTTTATCTTTGTTTGAATATGTCATCAAGGAAGAAATAGTGAGACATCTGGATATAAATTGTCCCATTGATAAGATGCAGCATGGGTTCATGAAGGGAAGGTCATATTTGACTAATTTGGTAGAATTCTTTAAGAACATTACATGTGCAGTGGATAATGGGGAAACCTGTAGATGGGGTATATCTGGATTTTCAGAAAGCATTTGACAAGGTGCCACACCAAAGACTGCTACATAAGATAAAGGTGCACGGTGTTATGGAAATGTATTAGCATGGATAGAAGATTGGTGAACTAACAGAAAGCAAAGAGTGGGGATAAATGGGTATTTTTCTGGTTGGCAATCAGTGACTAGGAGTGTGCCTCAGAAATCATTGGTGGGACTACAATTGTTTACGATTTACATAGATGATTTGGAGTTGGGGACCAAGTGTGGTGTGTCAAAATGGCACTAAGATGGGTGGAAGAGCAAAATGTGCAGAGGATGCTGGAAGTCTGCAAAGAGATATAGATAATCTAAATGAGTGAGCGAGGGTATGGCAGATGGAGTACAATGTTGGTAAATGTGAGGTCATCCACTTAGGTAGAAATAAAAGCAAAATGGGCTGTTATTTACATGATAAAAAATTGCAGCATGCTGCTGTGCAGAAGGACATGGGTGTCCTTGCGCAGGAATCTCAAGGAGTTGGTTTGCAGGTGCAGCAGGTAATTAAGAAGGCAGATGGAATTTTGTTCTTCATTGCTAGAGGGATAGAGTTTAAAAACAGTAAGGTTATGTTGCAACTGTATAAGGTGCTGGTGAGGCCACACCTGGAGTACTGTGTACAGTTTTGGTCTCCTTACTTGAGAAAGGATATACTGGCACTGGAGGGTGTGCAGAGAAGATTCATTAGGTTCATTCTGGAATTGAGAGGGTTGACTTATAAGGAGAGATTAAGTCGACTGGAGCTATACTCATTGGAATTCAGAAGAATTAGGGGGATCTTATAGAAACATATAAGATTACGAAGGGAATAGATAAGATAGAAGCAGGGAAGTTGTTGCCATTGGCGTGTGAAACTAGAACTAGGGGGCATAGCCTCAAAATAAGGGGAAGCAGATTGAAGACTGAGTTGAGGAGGAACTTCTTCAAACAAAGGGTTGTGAATCTGTGGAATTCCCTGCCCAGTGAAGCAGTTGAGGCTACCTCAAGTGGAGCTGAGTCCCCGAAGAGATCAGCCATGATCTTATTGAATGGCGGAGCAGGCTCGAGAGTCCTGACGGCCTACTCCTGTTTCTAGTTTTTATGTTTTTATGTTGTTCCTTATGGGTGGCCAACTCTTACATTGCTGTGATCAGAGAGGAGAGTTGTGTGGATGTCTCAAAGGGTTATATGGGGTTATAGAGGGAGTTTGGCACAACCACTTTAAGTAGTTTTAAAGCTACGCTAGAGAATCTTGGCTCTAGTAAGCAGTTTCACTACTCCGAAGCCAACTCAACTCCCTTATGCTTGATTGAAGGTGTCAACAAAAAAAAATGGCTGATGGTTCTAACTTAGCTGGAAGACTTGCTGATTTTCTATTGTACAATATCATTCTATCAGCTCACCCTTGTAGACCAAGGTTACGTCATTATTTTCCTGCACAGTGATGTCAGCATTAATATCTCTATAGAAGGTTATCAGCAAAGGAAAGGCTCAATCAAACTATTTCCTGCTACCCATACTTTTGAAACTTTTCAGGAAGCACATTTCTTGTCTGATAATTCAGTCTGGAAAAATATGCGCTGAATGTTTTATGTGCAAAAAAAATAGCTGCCTGACTATTCATGTGACAGCTATGCAAATATTTCCATTTAATCTGCCCAAATACTCAAAGGTAAATCATTTTATGATCACATGTATTTCAAGTTCACATGAGTGCTACGAACAACAACAATAGTAACATGTTTATACTTCTAATGGAATGAAATGTTCAAAAGCATCACAGAGGAACATTATAAAACAATGTTCATAAATATGGGTGGCACAGTGGCACAGTGGTTAGCATTACTGCCTCACAGCTTCAGGGACCAGGGTCAATTCTGGCCTTCGGTGACTGTCTGTTTGGAATTTGCACATTCTGCCTGCGTGAGTGGGTTTCCTCCAGATGCTCCAGTTTCCTCCCACAGCCCGAAGATACATGGGCTATGTTGATTGACCATGCTAAATTGCCCCTTAGTGTCAGGGGCATTGGCAGGGCAAACATTTGAGGTTACGGGGTTAGGGGATGGGCTGGATTGCTGATGGTGCAGTCTCAGTGGGCCGAACAGCCTCCTCCTGCACTGTAGTGATTCTATGACACCAAGCCACATTAAGAGAATTAGTTCAGATGATCAAAACCGAGGTCCAAGAGTTAAGTTTTAGGGAGTGCCTTATAGAAAGTGAGGCAGGGCAGTATAGAAGTGCAGAGAGGATATTCCAGATAGTGGAGCAATTACAATTGGGGACACACAAGAAGTCTGGATATGATGGAGTGTTGTGGGGCTGAAGGAAATTGCTGAGGTAGAGGGGGTTGAGGCCATGGAAGAATATAAAAACAAGGATGGGTATTTTAAAATCAACACGTTGTTTGACTGGGAAATGAGAATTGCTTTGACTTAAGAAATAGCAGAGTTAGTTTACGATGGTAGGATGTGAGGCCATCTAGAAATGCATTGTAATCGTTGAGCTAGAGAATGAATGAGGGTTTCAGCAGATGATGTGCTGAGACAGGGGTGAACCCGGGTGATTTTAGAGAGGAAATATTGGCCAGAATTCTCCGGTCTTGTAAGCCTTGCTACCATTGCCAGCCAAAACAGAGAATTTAGCGCTCAGCCAAATCTCCATTCGCTGCAGTGGAACTGGAGAATCCCAATTGCAGACGAGGTCGGAGAATTCCAGCCATTATGTTAATGCTATAATGCATTAGACTTTGTAGTATTTCAGAAAGATTTATGCTGCTGAGACAGTTACTGAACAAAAAGATTTTATTTTATTGTTCAAATACCATGCATTACAGCAGAAACTCTACTTCGTGATATCAGTATTGAGATGCTTGTTTTTGTGCAATTCCTTTGTCTGTTCTTTAAATAATGTTGCACTGATGTCTGTTAAAATGCAATGAACTTTGATAGAGACAATTGAACATGTTTATGTTCTCTATTAATATCACACATTGCCACTTCAACACCACTGTCCTTAAGTTGTCTTACCTTCAGTCAGGTTTAGGTTAGTTCACTCATGGTGCAGAGTTTAGTTGCCATCTATTTAACTCCCAAGACCTATTAATATGCTGCCGGTCCACTTCTCACCCATTATGGGGCAAGAAATGGGCTGGAAGCCACCAACCAATATTAATGGTGGGTTTGAACTCCTGGGGCACCTTGTGGAAGTTTCACACTCAGGAAGAGGGAAGTGCAGGTTTGGAGAGAACTAAATTTTCCTTGTGGGATTCGGAGCACTCTTGTTTCTTCTGGCCCCATAATGGAAAAGGAAGTTCTTTCTCAGCCTCTTCTGGGATTGTTATGCTTCTGTACTAGCCTGGGCCAGTTGGAACACCAGGGTGGAACCCAGCCTGATTGATCCTAACTTTAATTTTTTGTTTAGCTACATGGAAGGTAGTTACTGAACAGACAGGAGTCAGTTGATGAACTTTTAACAAAAAAAAACTTGTTAAACAAGAAAAGATTAACTATAATACATATATATGATATTAAGGGTGACACAGTGGCACAGTGGTTAGCACTGCTGCCTCACAGTGCTAGGGACTGGGTTCAATTCCAGCCTTGGGTGACTATGCAAACTCCACACATTCTTCTCATGTCTGCATGGGTTTCCTCTGGATGCTTCGGTTTCCTCCCACAGTCCAAAGATTTGCAGGTTAGGTTGATTGGCCACGCTAAAATTGCTGCTTAGTGTCTTGAGATGCATAGATTAGAGGGATTAGTGGGTAAATATGTAGGGATATGGGGGTAGGGCCTGGGTGGGATTGTGGTCAGTGAAGACTCGATGGGCCAAATGGCCTTTTTCTGCATTGTAGCGTTTCTATGATTCTATGAGTACATAGTCCATGTAAACTAATTGTGATGTGATCAGACACACCATACTCTGAAACTAAGTGACAGACACCACTCAAAACAACTTCCACGGATTTCTTATAAATTCCCCCCAGATTCTTGTCACACTGTGAGCTAACTGGTCTTCCTAGAACTCTGTCTCCACATGAGTATTTCCAATTTCTGTTCTTGAGAAACACGTCTTAGAATTTGCTCCCAAACTATATTTTCTCTCGGATGTCATCACTAAGGGTCTTCCCCAGACATTTTGTTCAAAGAGTTAAAGAGCAGGAGTTTTAAATGCATTGGCACCTTGACAGATCTCTTTGAAAATTCATCATAACACTTTTGGCAGTTTTTTTTGACACTTCCTTTGATAGTTCATCTTGACATATTTAACAAGTATTTCTGGCAGCTCCAGTGATCTTCACAGTTCCAGTTATGTTTTATACTTTTTGCTTGCATTCATGTCTACTTTTTAAAAATCCCAAAGGGCACATAACTCTCCGAAGAAGGAACCTGGACTCTCCCAAGGGAGGTTCTAACCTCTCCCAAAGGACAAGTTACACTCCCCAAAGGGCATCTGACTTCCACCCAAAAGTGATCCAGGACCACGTCTAAAGGTTACCCTGTCAATCCAAATGCATCCACGTAGTTCGGACTTGCTCCTGCCAAACCAGGTCTAATCTGCTCAGGCACCACCTGCACCAAAATTATACATGAGTGAAGGTGGCTTCTGATTTATATGGATAGCTGCCTCCACAAAACACATACACGCACAAATCCTGACTCAGGCCCATTACTGCTCCTGTGAAAATGGTAGGTACTGTGTTTGGGACTGGGAGTCAGGCCTTTTCCATCATTTCCACCAAGGCACAGATACTCTCCATCATGACAAAGATCCAGGCCTAAGTATCGAATAGTGTTTGATGACTCAAATATATGGTAGGAAAATTTCCTATTACCCTGTTCCCTGGATGAACTTGTAAGATATTGTTTGAACAATATGAATGAACCTTAGAGTCATAGAGGTTTACAGCATGAAAACAGGCCCTTTGGCCCAACTTGTCCATGTCACCCTTATTTTTGTTTAAAACCCCTAAGCTAATCCCAATTGCCCAAATTTGGCCCATATCCCTTTTTACCTATCATACCCATATAACTATCTAAACGCTTTTTAAAAGATAAAATTGTACCCGCCTCTACTACTACCTCTGGCAGCTTGTACCAGACACTCACCACCCTCTGTGTGAAAAAGTTGCCCCTCTGGACACTTTTGTATCTCTCCCCTCTCACCTTAAATGTATGCCCTCTAGTTTTAAACTCCCCTAACTTTGGGAAAAGATATTGACTATCTACCTTGTCTATGCCCCTCATTATTTTATAGACCCCTTTTAAGATCACCCCTCAGCCTCCTATGCTCCAGAGAAAACTGTCCCAGTCTATTCAACCTCTCCTTATAACTTAATCCATCAAGTCCTGGTAGCATCCCAGTCAATCTTTTCTGCACTCTTTCTAGTTTAATAATATTCTTTCTATAATAGGGTGACCAGAATTGCACACAGTATTCCAAGTGTGGCCTTACCAATGTTTGTGTTCAACAAGACATCCCGACCCCTGTATTCAGTGATCTGACTGATGAAACCAAGCATGCCGAATGCCTTCTTCACCACTCTGTCAACCTGTGACTCCAGTTTCAAGGAGCTATGAATATGTACCCCTAGATTTCTTTATTCTGTAACTCTCCCTAACATCCAACCATTTACTGAATAAGTTCTGCCCTGGTTCAATCTACCAAAATGCATTACCTCGCATTTGTCTAAATTAAACTCCATCTGCCATTGGTCAGCCCACTGGCCTAATTGATCGAGATCCCGCTGCAATTGGAAATAACCTTGCTCACTGTCCACCATGCCAACTTTCTTGGTGTCATGTGCAAACTTACTAACCATGCCCCCTGTATTCTCATCCAAATCATTAATATAAATGACAAATAACAGAGTACAGTGATCTCTGAGGCACACCGCTGGTCACAGGGCTCCAGTTTGAAAAACAACCTTGTTAAATCATTACAAGAAATTTAACAGTTATTAGTACTTTGTTGTCAAGATAGCAAAGGTGGCAAATATGCCTGACTGTGCTCAAAAATTACATCCTGCAGCAAGTCAGTAAATGTGCAATGGAAATAACAAAGAACAAAGAACAAAGAACAACCCAGCACGGGAAACAGGCCCTTCGGCCCAACAAGCCCGCACCGCCGCATCACCCTACACCTATTCTACCCTGCGTATCTACAAATAGAACCCCTGACTTAGCCAGATTCAGGGGAGAATAGTGTCAATTTGGTAAAACCAATCAGCCTAAGAGCACATCTTTGGGGTGTGGGAGGAAACCGGAGAGCCCGGAGGAAACCCACACAACCACAGGGAGAATGCACAAACTCCCACAGACACAGGCCCAAATCCATGTATCTGCACAGCTAGCAGTGCTAATCACTGAGCTGTTGCGGCGCCCGTCTACTGGTCCAGGATCAAGCACACACACCGACACGAAGTACTAGGCCACTCCCGGAACCTCCAGGAGCAGCCTACGCATGACCCACCGTGTGCATGCCCCTCGTTTGACAACGAGGTGGACCTCCACCTGCGGAGTGAAAAGACAAAAACGTTAATCACAAGCCTGCCTTTCCGGTGTCTCCCGAGGTTCTAACCCTTATTCAATAACCCCTACCATAACCCTCCATCCTCGTTTCACTCATGTGCCTATCTAACTGAACCTTAAACGAGTCCAACGTTCCCGCCTCCACCACCCCACTCGGTAGCGCGTTCCATACCCCCACTACTCTCTGCGTAAAGAACCTTCCTCTCATATCCAAATTATACCTCTCCCCCCTCACCCTTAAATCATGACCTCTTGTATTCGTAACCAATCTAGGGAGCAGTCTCTCACTATTGACCCTGTCTATTCCCTTCAGTATCTTATATACCTCTATCATGTCACCCCTCAATCTCCGTCTTTCCAAAGAGAAAAGTCCCAGTTTCTCCAACCTTTCCTCGTAACCCAACCCCTCCATGCCAGGCAACATCCTGGTAAACCTCCTCTGCACCCTTTCCAGAGCCTCCACGTCCTTCCGGTAGTAAGGTGACCAGAACTGGACGCAGTACTCCAAATGCGGTCTAACCAACGTTCTATACAACTGAAGCATTAGACGGCAGCTTTTAAACTCTATACCTCTTCCTATAAAGGCTAGCATTCCATAAGCCTTCCTGACAACATTCTCCACTTGTGTCACAACCTTCAAGGATTTGTGAACCTGCACTCCCAGGTCCCTCTGTGTTTCTATACTCCTAATTTGTCTACCTTTAATCACATAGCTCCTCTCTACATTATTCCTTCCAAAATGCATCACCTCGCATTTGTCAGGATTAAATTCCCTCTGCCACCTATCTGCCCAATGCACCAACCTATCTATATCCTGTTGTATCACCTGACAATCCACTTCAGTACCCGCCAACCCTGCCATCTTGGTGTCATCAGCAAACTTGCTGATCACACCACCTACGCTCTCTTCCAAGTCATTTATGTAGACTACAAAGAGGAGAGGTCCCAGTACCGAGCCCTGCGGCACACCACTGGTCACTGGCCTCCAGCTGGACAAAGTCCCCTCCACAACTACCCTCTGTCTCCTATTGCCCAGCCAGTTCTCAATCCACCTAGCTACCTGACCCCGTATCCCATGCGCCTTAACCTTTTCTACCAGCCTACCGTGAGGGACTTTGTCAAACGCCTTACTGAAATCCATATAGATGACATCAACGGCTCTCCCATCGTCAACCGTTTTTGTCACCTCCTCAAAGAATTCCACCAGATTCGTAAGGCAAGACCTCCCTCTAACAAAGCCATGTTGCGTATCCCCAATCAGACCGCAACGCTCCAAATGCTCATACATCCTACCCCTAAGTACTTTTTCCATTAATTTCCCTACCACCGATGTCAAACTCACCGGCCTATAATTCCCAGGGTTATCCCTACTACCTTTTTTGAACAGCGGTACCACATTTGCCACCCTCCAGTCTTCTGGGACCTCACCTGTGTCCAAAGAAGAGACAAAGATTTGCGCCAGAGGCCCAGCAATTTCATCTTTCACCTCCCTAAGCAGCCTGGGATAAATACCATCAGGCCCCGGAGCTTTATCCGTCCTTACGCTACCTAAAAGCCCTAGCACTTCCTCCCTCGTAATAGATATTTCCTGCAGCTGATCCTCAGCTCCCTCTAACAGACCGCACGACTCCGAACCCCTCTCCTTCGTGAATACCGACGCAAAGTATTCATTCAGGAGCTCCCCCATTCCCTCCGACTCAATACATAACTCCCCGCTTTTGTCCCTAAGAGGACCAATTTTCCCTCTAACTACTCTCTTGCTCCTAATATAGGAATAAAATGCCTTTGGATTCTCCTTAATCCTACCGGCCAAAGCCATTTCATGCCCTCTCTTCTCCCTTCTAATTCCCCTTTTTAGCTCCCTCCTACTCTCTCTATATTCCTCCAGCGCACTCTCCGTACCCAGTCGTTTCGACCTAACATACGCCTCCCTCTTCTTCCTGACCAAGTCTTCGATACCCCCTGTAATCCACGGCTCTCTAATCCTACCTTTCCCATCCTTCCTCTTAACTGGAACATACCGCCCCTGCAACCTTTTCATTTTGCCTTTAAAAGCCTCCCACTTACCAACCGTGGACTTGCCAGCTAACAGTCCCTCCCAATCAGTGTCCTGCAGCTCCCTCCTAATCCTGCTATAGCTCGCCTTTCCCCAGTTCAGCACACTCCCGTTCGGCCGGCACTCGTCCCTTTCCATTTTTATCCTAAAGTAGACGGACTTGTGGTCACTATTAGCCACATGTTCACCTACCTCTACCTCTCCCACCTGCCCCGGCTCATTACCCAACACTAAATCCAGTATAGCCTCTCCCCTAGTCGGACTAGTTACATACTGCTCTAGAGACCCTTCCAAAACACATTTCACAAACTCCTCTCCCTCCGTACCCCCAGCTCTAGGCCCCCTCCAATTCACTCCAGGAAGATTAAAGTCACCCACTACAACCACCCTATTCTTCCTGCACCTGTCCAAAATGCCCCTGCAGATACCTTCCTCCACCGACCTCGGGCTGTTGGGTGGCCTATAGTACACCCCTAGCAATGTAATCTCTCCCTTTTTATTCCTCAACTCCACCCACAGCGACTCAATCCCTATCTCTTCCATATTGTCCTCCCTCTGCACTACTGTGATGTTTTCCTTTACCAACAGTGCCACCCCTCCACCTCTCTTCAACCCTCCTCTGTCACACCTAAAACACTTGTACCCAGGAACATTCAGCTGCCAGTCCTGCCCTTCCCTTAACCATGTCTCTGTTACAGCCACCACATCTAACTGCCTCACACACATCAAGGCCCTAAGCTCATCCGTTTTCCCTGTCACACTCCTAGCATTGAAACAGACACAGTTCAACCCACAAGTGTCCCTCGGAACCTCCTTCTCCCTGATACTTTTCCTTTCACCCGACTCTCTCCCAGCCACCTCCCCACCCCCCCTCCATATTAGTTTAAACCCTTCGTAAACACCCTAGCTAACCTCCCCGCTAAGACATTAGTTCCCCTCCCGTTCAAATTCTCCCCACCCTTCCTGTACAATTGCCCTTCTCTCCTAAACACCTCCCAGTGATCCACAAAAGTAAAGCCCTCTACC
Organism: Carcharhinus amblyrhynchos; assembly: GCF_965287045.1. Taxonomy (NCBI): domain Eukaryota; kingdom Metazoa; phylum Chordata; class Chondrichthyes; order Carcharhiniformes; family Carcharhinidae; genus Carcharhinus; species Carcharhinus amblyrhynchos. Next base: position 40,048,202 of record NC_137330.1, read on the forward strand.
CTACACCAATCCCTCAACCATGCATTCAGCTGCATGATCTCTTCATTCTTTGCCCTGCTTGTACCAGGCAGCAACCCAGAGAGTGCCACCCTGGAGGTCCTACTCTTTAGTTTGGCCCCCAGCTCCCTAAATTGCCTACGTACCTCTACCCTACTGCTCCTTCCTATGTCCCCCTCCCCTACATGTACTATGACCTCAGCCTGTGCCCCCTCCCCTTTCAAAATTCCTTCTACCCTGTCCGTTACATCCTTTACCCCTGCTCCAGGGAGGCAGACCACCATCCTGGAGTCACGCCTCTGTCCACAGAACCTCCTATCGATACCTCTGACCCTCCCGTCCCCTACCACTATCACCTTACCGGCCCCCTTCTGTCCCTCTAAGTTAGTCTCACCCTCCTGCCTATCTTTCTGTGCCCCTGTCAACGAATCTTGGGGGGCCTCTGGGGAGGCTGGGGGACCCTGACTGCTCTTCTTCTTCCTCTTTCCCCTCCTCACAGTCGTCCATCCTCCCTTTTCTTCAGCCCTCGAGACCTCCTCCTTCTCATGGTTCCCAGCCATTATCTCCTCGTTCTCCCTAACTAGAAATGCATCTTCCAGCCACCCCTCGAGTTGCCTGACCCGGGCCCTCAAGCGCTGCAGTTCCAAACATTTACTGCAGATGTGGACCTTGGGGACACGTGACACCACCATGAACTCCCACATGTGGCACCGGACGCAACTTACATTCCTCCCTATATTCCCTACCATGTTCCCAACCTCCTGTAAGCTCCCAAAGGTAGAAATCTGTCACTCACCTTCTCTAAGCCTACTCTCTCCTAAGCCCAGCGAGCCAAAGCCCTCCTCACTCTGTTCCCACTCACTCCGCTGCCCGCTCCCGACGCTGCCCGCTCCCGACGCTGCCCGCTCTATGCTGCTACCCTTATTTTTATACCCCCCGCTCCCCCTTAACGACAATCCCCTGGCCTAACTTCCGGTACGGAAGTAAACTACACTCTAACAAGCCCCGAGAACCGGAAGTACAGGAAAAAAGCGGTTTTTACTTTAAATCAGTCACTCACCACAGCCACAGCCACCAGGTTCAATGCTCCGGAGAACAATGAGAGTTCTCATTGTTCCTTCCTTCCTCACTGTCCACCATGCCAACTTTCTTGGTGTCATGTGCAAACTTACTAACCACGCCCCCTGTATTCTCATCCAAATCATTAATATAAATGACAAATAAGAGGGCCCAGCACTGATTTCTGAGGCACACAGCTGGGCACAGGGCTCCAGTTTGAAAAACAACCTTGTTAAATCATTACAGGAAATTTAACAGTTGTTAGTACTTTGTTATCAAGATAGCAAAGATGGCAAATATGCCTGACTGTGTCAAATATGCCTGATTGTTTACCATGAAAAAGATATTCTGCTTGAGTAACAATATACACAAAATTAGATTAGTATTAATAATGAACACACTTGTTGCTAATTGAACCCTTCACGCTTTTGCTGTCATTCCTTCTAGACTGTTTGTTAATTCTATCCCTTTTTATGCACTATAGATATTAGATTTATCCAGTAGAAACAATCTTACCCTATGTGACACTGCTATTGTGATACCAGTCTCACTAGGCTGGTCATTACCACAGAAATGACACAATAATTTGATTGTGTAATTTACTGTTCTACTTTCCCATTGTTGATGCTTATGCTAAATCCAATTTTGTATTTTTAAAACATCCAAAAAGTTAAATGTAATCAAAATGTAATCAATCCTGTATTTGTGAAAAGAAGACTTCTGACCTGAACCAAAGAAAAGCCAGATAGTGTGCCTTAATGACTATTGTTCAGTGGCTCTGACATCCACCATTATGAAGTGGTTCAAAAGGTTAGTCATGACACAAATTAATTCCAGCCTCCTGGACCACCTGGATCCACTACAGTTAAACTATCATGCAACAGGTCCACAGCAGACACCATTTTTCTGGCCCTATACTCAACCCTGGTACACCTAGATAATAATTCCTATTTATTGACTACAGCTCAGCCTTCAACACTATTATTCCCACTAAACTCATCTCCAAACTCTGCGGCCTGGCCTCAGCTCCTCCGTCTGCAACTGGATCCTGAACTTCCTAACCCACAGACCGCGATCAATAAGAATAGGCAACGACACCTCCTCCACGATCATCCTCAACACCAGTGCCCCACAAGGCTGTGTCCTCAGCCTTTTACAATACTCCTTATATACTTATGGCTGTGTGGCCAAATTCCCCTCCAATTCAATTCTCAGGTTTGCTGATGCGCTGATGACACCATCATAGTGGGTCAAATCTCAAACAATGACGAGACAGAGTACAGGAACGAGAAAGAGAATCTGGTGAACTGGTGTGACGATAGTAATCTGTCCCTCAATGTCAACAAAATGAAGAAGATAGTCATCGACTTCAGGAAGTTTAGTGGAGTACATGCCCCTGTCTCTATCAATAGAAATGGTTGAGAGCTTCAGGCTTTCAGGTGATTAGAGCACCATCAACCTGTCTTGGTCTCCCCATGCTGATACTATAGTTAAGAAAGACCACCAACGCCTCTACTTGGCAAATCTCACCAACTTTTACAGATGCACCATAGAAAGCATTATTTTTGGTTATATCACAGCTTGGTATGGCTCCTGCTCTGTTCAAGACTGCAAGAAATTACAAAGGGTCATGAATGTAGCCAAATCCATCATGCAAACCAACCTCCGATCCAGTGATACAGGCTATGCTCCCCGTTCCCTCTGAAAAGCAGCCAGCATAATTAAGGATCCCATGCATCCTGGACATAGTCTCTTCTACCTTCTTCCATTGGGAAAAAGATACAAAAGTCTGAGGACATGTACCAACCAACTCAAGAACAGCTTCTCCCGTGTTGCCATTTGAATGGATCTACCTCGCATTACGTTGATCTTTCTCTACACCCTGTCTATCACTGTAACACTATATTCTGCACCCTCACCTTTCCTACTCTATGTATGGTATGCTTTGTCTGTATAGCACACAAAAAACAATACTTTGCACTGTATACTAACGCATGTGACAATAATAAATCAAATCAAATCAAGTTCTACTGAATATCAAAAATTCTATCTGGCAGATGGAATACAATGTTGGCAAGAGTGAGGTTATCCACTTTGGTAGGAATAACGGTAGGAAGGACTACTACTTACAGGGTGAAAAGCTGCAGCATGCTACGGTGCAGAAGGACCTGGGGCTCCTTGTGCATGAGTCGCAAAAACCCAGCCTACAGGTACAGCAGGTGGTCAGGAAGGCAAATGGGATGCTGGCCTTCATAGCGAGGGGGATTGAATATAAAAGTAGGGAGGTGTTGCTGCAGCTGTATAGGGCACTGGTGAGGCCGCAGCTGGAGTACTGTGTGTAGTTTTGGTCGCCGTACTTACGCAAGGATATTTTGGCCTTGGAGGGAATGCAGAGGAGATTCACTAGGCTGATACCAGAATTGGGGGGGTTGAGCTATGAGGAGAGGCTGAATAAACTGGGCTTGTACTCGTTAGAGTTTAGAAGGATGAGGGGAGATCTCATTGAGACGTGTAAGATGATGAAAGGGATGGATAGGGTAGAGGTGGAGAGGTTCTTCCCGCTCATAAAGTACAGCAGGACTAGAGGGCACAGCCTCAAGATAAGGGGGGGTCAGTTTAGAACAGAGTTGAGGAGGAACTTCTTCACTCAAAGGGTGGTGAATCTCTGGAATTCTCTGCCTGTTGAAGTGGTTGAGGCTTCCTCGCTAAATATATTTAAGACACGGGTAGATAGGTTTTTGGTAGGCAAGGAGATTAAGGGTTATGGGGAGAAAGCGGGAAAGTGGAACTGAGCCACTTCAGATAAGCCATGATCTTGTTGAATGGCGGGGCAGGCTCGAAGGGCTAGATGGCCCACTCCTGCTCCTATTTCTTATGTTCTTATGTTCTATCAAAAATTGTCAACCATAAAAACAAAGGTGCTTTAAAAATAAAATCAATGTGATGGCCATAATGATGATAGTCAGTTGTTATTGGTTAAAACTGCTTAGATCTTGAAGCACGAATTAATTTTATATAAAATATAAATTTATCATTGTAAATATTACACCTCTTCATGATATCCAACTGTAATCTCAAAGGAAATAAGCCAGACCCTAGGAGTCATTCAATTAGCATTCACAAGAAATTCTATATTTATAGATTGGCTTAGGGACGAAAATGTTTTGTACAGGGAGTTACAGAGACTGCGTTAAGATTTGTCTTAGTTTGAGAATCTGACTAAATCAAATACGTACTGCAACCTGAAATCCAAAACAATAGCTGTCAATTTGTTTTTCAAAGATTTTACATCTGTAAATTCATTTCTTTCTGTTTGATCACCGCAAGAATGATGATAACCTTTGATTGATTAGGAAGAATACCTTTATAACTTCCCTCTTTGTGCAATTTAGGTCACCAAAGCAATAAAATATATGTATATAAAACCAACAAGATCACTTCTTATGTTATAGTGGTTTACATCACAGTGGTAGGGGAATGATTTAAACGCACAAATGACACATAACCTAAAGAATTTTGATAAGACAGTTCCACATTACTAAATTTCTCTGATCCTAGGCCCTCTGGAATACCCGGTTCCCTGAATGCAAACCTCTGCCCCTCTTATGTCACCTTGGGATTTCCAGGGCCATCCTGTGGTGGTGGAGGTTGACCTGTGGCTTCAATAATTTAGGCTATTGAAGTGAGCCTTGTCTTATTTTTTTGATGGAACATCAACTGGCAAATCCAGTACAGGGAGATTCAGAAACCATGGTGCTATCATACAGTCCCAAACACTCACCAACAAGATGGTTTGCAGAGAAGCTGGCTGGGCTGGGGGGTGGAATGGTGGGGGCTGGGGGGAATGGTTGGAGGGGCGGGGAATGGTGGTGGAGGGTGGTGCAGGTTGGAAGGGGGGAGGTGGGGGGGGGTGGCGGGCTAAGGGATCTTTTCAGCAGAAACCCTTCCTCCATGGCTAATTTACAATTGGAATTTTCTGACATCTAATCTCCATCAGCACCTAGAAGGTTCTGGATCTCTGAGGCTCAGCACACCACTGAGAGGCTTGTCAGTGCATTTGTCTTTCCAGAAACTTCTGCCAATTCTGGGCCCTGTCTCACCCTCAGCAGGTCCCCTTACTGGAACAGGAAATCCTATTGGCACTGGAGCAGGACCATGAATATCGATCTTCATGAATCCCAAAATAATTCATCATTTGGGCTCTAATTGATGTACCTGATTTAGTTGCAGGTAATTATATTATTCATAACAATAAGCTCAAAGGTTTCGGCTGTCAGGGTAGCATTTATCTGCCAATTCAGAGATCATGAGCACACACTGGATTTCCATGTTATTTCCAATGTGTAAAAGTCAACAGTATAAAAGGTTCATTGTTCAAGCTGCCCCAGAAATTTACCGAATAGGGTCAAGTTTTGGTTCACATGAAGTGCAGACTTGCCTGTGGAGGTCGACTTTTACAGAGAGCACAAGCAAATATTGAAAATTAGCCCAAATTGTAACAGATGGCAATTTCTAAATTGCAGGCAAAATCTTTTGGGTGAAAGGTGAAAGCCATTTTATGCATATAATAAACAGGGAATGCAATGATTTCTACATTTACAGTAGACCAGCCTAAAACAATTCTCTCTTAACTTTTCACTTGAAAAAATAGCTGAATGAAAAGAATTGTCAGGGATATAATGGGATCTATGTATTTGACTGAGCAGAGCCCATCACTTCTCATTGCACTTTTTTTTAATCTCTCCTTTATTCTTCTTTTCTCTTTACACCTTCTAAGTCCCTGTCTCTTGTCATTATGTCCACTTTCTTTTCTGCCCTCTTAGATACTCAGCTCTTCCTAATCCTTACCCCAACCCTTCAATATTCCTATACCTTCCTACTCTCCTGCATACCAGGTTTGATACTCTTCTTGGTAAGTCCACAACTTCCCTCTCCAACTCTCTTAGTATCTTTCAAATACCCTCATTACTAAATGCGCAGCAACACCTCCTGAATTCCTCACCCAGTGGGCTCAGTGGAGCTAACCTTTTTTACCTCCTAGCTGTATCAGTCAACCCTCCCAGTGTTGACATTGTGAACTCAATCATTGGACAAACTATCACTGTCTCTCTATATTCCTATTAAAGGTTTTTGCCATCCATAGACCTTTTGTGCATGGCCTTGATGGACATCAGGCTAAGAGGCAATGACATTTTCTTCTTCAATGAAGTCTCTCCATCTGGCAACAGCTTTCACCACTTCTCCCTGCCCAGAATGTCACAGTGGTGGTGTGGTCTCTATCATTAAATCACACGATGGTTTATTCCCATATGCCTCTTCACTGAGAGGCTACTCATCCATGGGCACTTAACTCCATCTCAACTCATCACGTCCTCTCTTCGTTATATTCAATGCCTTCTTATTTTCCCTTAATCTCTCTTTCCCCGTGTGAACTTCTCTACTCCTAACATATCAGTAAGATAAGAATCATAGAATCCCTACAGTGCAGAATGAGGCCTTTCGGCCCATTGAATCTGCACAGACTCTATGACAGGATCTTTCTCCCCAGACCCTCTTCCCCACTTTATTCCCAACCACTCCACCACCCTCTCCCTCACCCTTTCAGGACATCTCTGATCGCTTCTTTGTATCACTCCCCACTTACATCCTTCCGCTGAATCCTTCTGTTTCCTTTTCTCTGTTCATTTTACACTTACTTTCAAAATCCTGACTGTTTAGCCTTTGGTCCTCTGTTCACCTCAACACATATGCAGCTACCAATCTGCTGAAGCACTCACCTCCACCTATAATGGCCTAGTCCTTGATAAAATCATTATGCTCTCTCATCCTCTCTATTCTTCTGCATTCCTTCATTTCCATTCCCTGAAATTCACAAAATGCCGAATTGAATGCATATGGCAGACAACTGCAATCCATCATTAGATGTGGCTGAATCTCATGAAACACTATCTGGGGAAACTGTTCCCTGTTCCAGCATCATCCTGGAATGAATGTATAACCTAAGCTTCTTTTCTCTACTTTATGCCAACTTCTTCAATCATATCCTCAACCCTCATCTTCAACAAGTGCAAGGAGTATTTTTTCTTTATTCATTCATGGGATATGGGCATTGCTGGCTGGCCAGCATTTTTTTGCCCCATCCCTAGCTGTCTTTGGCTAAGCCATTTCAGAGGGCAATTCAGAGTCAATCAGATTGCCATGTCTCTGGAGTTACATGTAAGCCAGACCCAGGTAAGAATGGCAGATTCCCTTCCCTAAGAGACATTAATGAACCAGATGGGTTCTTCCAACAGTCGACCATGGTTTTATGGTCATCAGTAGATTTTTAATTCTAGATACTTTTCATTAAATTCAAATTCCACAATCTGCCATGGTGGGATTCAAGCCAGGGTCCCCAGAACATTAGCTGAACTTTCAGACTGATAATCTAGTGATAATATCACTAGGTCATCGCCTTCCCCATGGACATCTTGGCCACAATGACCAAGCCCTTATGTACCACAGCCTCTTACCTATTCTTCTCTTTCATTAACCCATTGGCTTTAACCTCCTCCAATACTCCTCCTCCCTCCCCTAGGCATCTTTCTCTAGTTTCTCTCCTATCTCCTCTTATGCCCTCTCAGTGCTCTTCTTGTCCACGAGACCCATCTGTTTTTCCTTGAACCGAATTGACACAAAACCTTGGAATATACAGCTTCCCTTCCTGGAACCCACATTAGTTAATATTGTTAACCGTTTTCTCTCCTCATGCACTGTTCCCCTTCCCTACAATCTGCCATTATCATACTTTCCGAAGAGAATCAACTCCTGACTTGTCCAACCTTGGAGAACCCTGCACCTTCTCCGAGCTTTATTTCCTCTCCTAATTCCTTGGAATGTGATGTCATCTCTCAAATCTGTGCACACCTTCCCCAGAACTTCCTGATTGTATTCTTCGAAACAACTTTCCCCCATTGCCAGAAAATGGTTTTAATCAAAGTCACAACTGATATCTAGTTTGACTCTGACCACAGTAAACCATCCAACCTCACCCTTCTGGGCCTGACTGTAGCCTTTGATATGGTTGAATACATCCTCCTCTTCCAGTGCCTCTCTTCCAGCATCCAGCTGGGTGGACTGTTCTCCCCCGCTTCCACTCTTATCTGCTAAATCAACTTGTTGTGGAATGCTAGAAATCTGCAATAAAAACAGAAACTGCTGGAAATACTCAGCAGATTTGGCAGGTTAGGTGGAGAGAGAAACAATGTTAATGTTTCATGTTACTGACCTTTCTGGTTCTGATGAAAGGTCATCAAGTGTCCTTTCTTATCTATTTAGCTGTAACCAGAGATTCATTGAAAATGTTTTCGCTTCCCATTTCTGCATGGTTATATCTGGTGACCCCTAAAGCTCTATCCTCGACCGTATCTTATTTGTCAGCTTCAGGCTGCCCCTCGGTGCAAATATAGGGTGGGATTTTCCAGCTGCGCTCACCCCAAAACCGGAAAATCCCGCCGGAAGTCAACAGATCTTTGCATGGCCCATGATCCCTCTTCTATGATTCCCATGGCAGGTGGGACAGGAAGTTTCCACACATAATGTCAGGTTCCACATGTACGCTGATGACACCCAACTCAAACACATCACCGAAACACATCTCAAATCTGCTACTGCCTCTAAACTACCATGTTGCTTTTCCAACATCTAGCACAGGGGAACTGCTAAGTTATATGGCCACATTACACAGAAGTAAATTGTACTTCTTGGACTTTCTTGAAGCTTATTTTTAAAATGTTAGGAATTTTCAAAACCTTTTCATTTAAGTATTCATACCAAATATAAAATATCACTTAAACATAAGGTAGTGTCATTATGAAACTATGATATTTGATAGCTATCAGCGAGGTTGGCTATAATCCGTAACTAGCATTGACAGGTCATTGTCAATGCAGTAAAATAGCCTGGGCTGCCTCACACGAGTGTCAACATACAAACTTTGAAACCGAGTCACCCACGGACCTTTTGAGACCACAGTATAGAGCCCTATAAAATAATGAAGGGCATTGACAAGAGTCAATATCTTTTCCCAAAGGTAGGAGAGTCTAAAACTAGAGGGCATAGGTTTAAGGTGAGAGGGGAGAGATACTAAAGGGTCCAGAGGGGCAATTTTTTCACACAGAGGGTGGTGAGTGTCTGGAACAAGCTGCCGGAGGTAGTAGTGGAGGCGGGTACAATTTTATCTTTTAAAAAGCATTTAGATAGTTACATGGGTACGATGGGTATAGAGGGATATTGGCCAAATGTGGGCAACTGAGATTAGCTCAGGGGTTTCAGAAAAGAGGGCGGCATGGACAAGTCGGGCTGAAGGGCCTGTTTCCATGCTGTAAACCTCTACGACTCTGAGACAGGTGGCGAAAAAACTTGGTCAGAGATGGTGTTAAAATGAACACCTTAAAGGAGGAGAGAAATCGCGATGTGTGGAGACTTAGGGAGGCAATTGCAGTGCTTTGGCCAAAGCAACTTCAGGCACAGCCACGCTGGTGAAGTGTTGAAAATCTAGGATGCACAAGGTTTCAGCAGGTTTCTGTTTCTCGCTGCTCATTGAAAATCACTCATTTTGGGAAAATTCAGCATGTGTCAAATCTTTATCATCTTTCATTAGCAACACCTTCTTCTTGGATGAAATCTGCATAGCTTGATTCTCTCTTCTGTATTTGTTGCAATCTACATTATTCGTGAGTGTGAAAGTTTTGCAATGCTATTTCTGTTGACATTGTGGTCTGGATCTTCACAGAATCATGGACAGTCCGGGTGGGAAGGTGACAGGGGTAGGATGTGACTTCCATATGAGAGAAATCTAAGCTCAGTTAGGCCACTTGAGTGCTGGGTTAAGACAGGCTCCAGTTCCATTTGACCAAGGACCTCATCCTGCAGCGTGGGAGTCTTGAGTCTTTAGGGATGCCATATAAGTACTCATGAGGGCAGACTGGTCTGTAGAACTGTCAAGCTATTTAAATAAACAGCCCTTTAAAAACAAACAAAGCCAGCCTGCATCTGTGAGAATTGAGAAATTCTGTTGTAGTAGTTTCAGTCGCTGTTTGTTTTTATCATTTATCTTAAACATCTTTAATGCTTAACTGCTTATCAAAACCTATCATTATCACAATAGGAGGTTATAAATTGCAAGTTTAATTGACAGCTCCAGGAGGTAGGGACTTTAAGTGGGGTTATGAATATAAATGGTTGTTTTTATAAGGGATTAAATACTTGAGGAGTTTTAAATGTATTAAGTTGATTTTCATGAATGAGAGTGATTTATTTAGATGTTATGGAGTCTGTAATGGATACTTATAAGTCTGTGATACTTAGAACTTTATTTTACTTCATCTCAGCGTGGCTCCTGAAGTCAGCCAATAGTGGAAACTGGATGAGGTGAGTGGAATGCATGGGTTGTCATGAGTTGGTATGGATGGAAGTGAGGAATGTGTGAGGTGCAGGTATGGATGAGCAGTGAGGGCTAGAGGCCTCAATGTTTATGAAAATAACTGGAATGAGTTTGCAGAGAACTGAGGTGAGCCTTTTAAATAGCCAGCTGTGGCATTTGGCAGCCCCTATGGTTGCCTCCCAGCGATGTCTGATACTGTCCTTCCCCACCCCCCCTTCCCCACCAGAACATAGATCCCGCCATTTGAGATGTATTCTCCCATTGAAGGTGCTGTGAGCTCTCCTATACTAGCACACCCTCCTCTGAAGCGAATATCAAGGCCTCTATCTAATTGTTCCTCACAAAGTTTTAAACTATTTAGTATTTGGGTCGATACCAGAGCTCTGTGAAATCATTTAAAAAGTTTTGAATTTTGAGCATTTCCTCCATGTACCTCTTACTCTTGCAGCTGAAAACACCTATTGTCAAGGCCAAGGCTTGGATTTAACAAGATGATAAGTAATTCCGCTGCTCAGAGGAAAAGCAGTTCTTGTGTGTATGCAAGCAATGGCGGGACCCTGGGGATCCAATTATGCACAGTAATAAGTCGCACAACACCAGTTTAAAGTCCAACAGTTTATTTGGTAGCACAAGCTTTTGGAGTCTTGTTCCTCCTTCAGGTGAAGAAGGAGCAAGACTCCAAATGCTTGTGCCACCAAATAAACCTGTTGGACTTTAAAGTGGTGTTGTGCGACTTCTTACTGTGCTTACCCCAGTCCAATGCCAACATTTCCACACCATGGTCCAATTAAGGATAATGGTCTGTTAACCTCATCAGATGGCTAGTATCAGCACCTTCAGCAGTGCAACAGAGAGAAGTGCAGGAAGAAAGAGAGGGCATTGCCATGCTGAAGCATCTTCGAAGGATAGGTAAAAGCTTTTCTTAATATGACAGACCAGGCAGGCCCTGGTAATAAGAAGAGTGAATCCTCCAGAGGCAGCATTGGAGGCAAAAGGAGTCTGCATAGCTAACTGGGAACCCTTCTGAGAAGCGTGCAGCATCCAGACAAGAAAGACCCTTCACCACCCAACCTGGAACCCATTCGAAGGCCATCACAGCTTACCCGTGATCTCCCAATAGGGCAAGGAACTGGCCTGATGCTGGTAAATGTTGGCAGGGGTGGAAAGTGGCTGTCAATTGGTTGCTTAATTGAATTAGCTGTTGTAATTGGCTGCCTGCTTCTGGCTATCAGGAGACTGTGCCAATGCTCTGTTGTTCCCATTTCTGAGAATAGCATGATGGTGGGAGAATTTAAACCTTTTATCCTGATGCCTTCTGTCATCAATTTCCCCGCCCTCTCATTGCCCACCTTGTGTCCAGAAGGTTGGTAAAATTCCAGCCATGGAATGATGACGGAATAGAATGAGATATTTTGCACCATTCAATCTATGCTATGTATAGTTGAATATATAATCCAATAAAAATGACTTACAACCTAATTATCAAATAACAATTACAAACTCCCCTCTGTGTTAGCCTTATGTTAAAAAATCAATGCTTTGAACACACTGCTGCTTGTTGCTTCCTGGGTTCACTGGTTTCCTACATATAGGATATGTATGAGTGTAAATGACTTAATGGCGCAAAGGATAGATAGGAGGAGAATTAGATCTTCAACAAAGGAATTGATGCCTTCCTGTTGCCATCGCAAACAAGCATATCAGTGAAGTGATTACCATTAGTCTACGTGACCTTCTAAACTTTGATATCAATCTTGTTATTAATCATCATACTGAGACTGTCTATTTTGTAACAGCTTGCAAAGCATCCTTTCAAATGCCACAAACATTACCATTAGGAGTTCTGGGAGGCACAGGCAATTCTTCTGTCAGCAGCTTTTATTGAAGAGAATAGGAATTCTTCTTTAAGATTGAAAATCACTTGAAACATTGAGGCTGGGAAAATAATGACGCATTCGCATTTCATCCAAAAGAAGCAGGTAATAGATTTTGTACACTATACACATACACCAGATACAATAGCGTTGATACCACTGGGACTTCTAAAAGTTCATACACACTTCCTGTGAGTGGTGCAGCTTACAAGTAACACTCTCAGTATTAACAATGTTGCGTTTGATGGTGGAGGGCATCTAACCAGGCAGGAGGGTGGTGGGTGAGCACCCTGTGTCTTGTTGCCAGCACCCCAGTTAAGTCCATCTCAGGAAGGCCTGTGGATGACTTCCTGCCCCCTTTCAGTTGAAATCCACTTAAAGACTTCACAACGCATCACTGTTGATATTAATCTAGTGGTAGACTGAGGGCTTTTCAGTTGGGGAGCATGATAACCATACCCATGGGAGTGGCTTGCAGGCTCTTGGGGGAGTTGTGTGGGGAGAGGAGGGCCAGGGCGGGAGGTGGGTCCCTTATTCAAAGGCACTCAGTGCCTGATTGAGGGACCTGGCATTGTGAAAGGAGGAGGGGGAGCCTGCTGACAGCCAGCACCTGACCTTGCAGCCAGCCTTTCTACAACTCCTCTCCTGCGATATCCATCCCATGAGCCCATCCCACCATCTCTCGCATATGGCCTGGAGCAAGCCTAAGCCTTGGGAGGGTGTCAGACCGACAGCAACAACCCTTTCCCCAGTGGCACTGCTGATCAATAGAGGCTGATTGGCTGACAGCTCTTAGTGGGTGGGACCTTTGGTCCTGGGGTCCTTGACCTGTTGTCTGATTAAGTGCCTGAGTGCTACTTAATTTTTGGCCTTCCCTAAAAGAGGTGACACGGCTCTCACCGGATCTCCACTGCTGGTCCAGTCTCCCATTGCCTCCATTAAATACCGCAAATGACTCTGAATTGCATTAATTGCTGACGATGCTCAGCACGATCAATTACAGATACCAAACAAATCAAAAGCACCTCTTGACAAGGTAAAAAGATATTGCGGAGCTGAGCCACAGTGACCTCTCTCTCACTTACCCACTGGACAAATGCAGTACAAATAGAGAGTACTGAGTGTTAGCTGCAGCTGAGTGGTCACATTCTGACGTTGATGTCAGTAGATTGTAGCATCAAGTTGCAATCCATAGATTTGAGCATAAAAGCTAGCTGACCCTTCTGTGCAGCACTGGGGGGATGCTGCATTATTGGCTGTGCCGTCTTTCAGATGATAGAATAAACCAAGGCCCTATTTGTCCACCCGGGTGAATGTGGCGTGGCAAAAGATCAAAGGGAAGTTCTCCACAGCACCCTGCCTAATAACAGGTTATCTGTTCATTATCATAAATTCTGCGCAATGAAATGTGTAGCCCATGCATCATTTCTTTTTTTGAGTGGTTAAGAAGAATAGTGTGAGCCACATATTCACAGCCATCAAGGAAATTCTGCTCTAACAGTACTCTTTATTGCATGTGGCCCTTTCCTCTGAATAAGCCTGTCTTTTCTTGCAGGGTTTCCAATGCCTGTTAACTGAATGAGGAGACTTGAGCATCCACAATTTTGTGTTGGGAGAAACAATAGGGTTATCTCAGTCCTGTAATTATAATCTGAATCCTCCACTTCGTCTTCAGGCATGGGAATAGTGCTGCCTTCTAATAGTATTGCAAGTGTCAGTTTTGGTAATATCCCAAAGAATTCTGCCACAAGCCTTTTTAATTACCAGTATCACGAATGTACAGTCTGGGCGCAAACATTACTGCTGCAGCTTTGGCACAGCGTCAGCGCTGTTGCTCCTGAGTCAGCAGGCTGTGAGCCCAAGCTCCACTTGAGCACATAATCTATGTCAACACTTTTGAGGGGGCATTTCAATGTCAGAACTGTTGTCATTTGAATGAAGCTAAGTTAAAAATTAGTGGCCCCTCATGTGGATCCAAAAGATCCTATGATAATATTTTAAGAAGAGCTGAAGAGTTCATCAGCGTCCTGGCTTGCATTTATCTTTCAACAAATATCAGTGAAAAAAACCCATCATGCTCATTTATCTCATTGCGGTCGATGGAAAATTGCTTTCATGAATTGGTTGCCATGTTTTTCTACATCGCAAAACCCACCACTTCAAAAAGTGCTTCATTGATATAGTTTGAGAATATCCTGGGGTTGTTAATTCAGGCACCAGGATAAATGTAACTTACTTACTTACTTTCTTTCTTTTCCTTTCTATTGGATAATTCTTCAAAATATTGAGGGAATCAATTATTTGATGAAGAAGAAGCCCAAAAATGAATTTTCTCAAATTAGTTACCATAAGCTACCCTCAGATTAAGCAGAAGAAGTGGCCAGGAGCCAGTGAGACAAGGTACACCAGAATCAAAATGTAAGCAAACATTTCCGATCCTTTTGGTGATAGTCAGTTTGGTTCAAAAATGATATCAGGACCTCCAGGCTTGATGTGTAAATGTAATATTTAACACACTGGACAGCACCAATTACCAGTCTGGACTTTTGAAACTTGATTCTGGGAAAAGTGGGCACGAACGGTCCTACCTCACCAACAACTGTCAGCATTTAGTGGGTTTGATTTTCTGAATGAGCCACACGTGACAGCCTGAAGGATAATACCCTCCCCACCCCCATCTGACACCCCATACACCCCGGCCAGATAGAAGCCTGGCAATTCATATGGTTTTTCTCAAGGAATATTATTTTGGTTTGACGAAGCTGCAATTACAAGGTCTAGTGGTCCATCTAAATGACTTCATTCATTTCTCGATCATGTTTATTTGACCAAAGGTTGTGATCTGAAGCGAATGAAAATGAAGCAGCCACTTGTATGTTACAGCAGGCTGTCAATATGTCTCCATTGCTTCAACAGAAGGAGAACCACACACAAATTACAGATGACATTCAAAATGGAAACTGACAGCTTCTTAATTTACCTCAAAGTCAAGAAAATCCAGATGCAAAAATTAACCCTCAAACAACTGCTCAACATTTGCCCTTTCAATTTTGTTCCCATTCAGTTCAACAGGTCAAAAGTTAAAGGCAAAACACTACTCCATAACTCGCGACCTTTTTGTTACCGTAGATGTTTGCATTTTGTTTGGTGTATATTCCTCATGGATGTCAAAAAGATGTTTCAACATCATCTTAAACTGGATAGACCTTGCTGGCAGCGAGCGACAGATCATTCAGTATTGAAAAAGTTGCTAAATTCTGTCATTCTTTTCCCTTGCAAGATACTGGCAAAGCATTTTCTAACACAAATAGTAAAAATAGCTACTAGGGAAGCCTACATTAACTTAAAAACATTTACAGTGTTATCAACATGTAAATGCCAATACAATTTTTGGTGGGGTATATTACCAGCAGAATTTGGTCAAAAGTCTAAACATGCAGCTGAATGTCATTGCTATGTAATTTTACATTCATGCCCAATGCCTTGTGCTGAGATTTTATTGACATGCGTACACAGACTAATGGGGTCATTACAGCACAAATGGAGGCCATTCACTACATATTAGGGATTCTGAGCATGTTTCTACCAACAGAGCTACGCACTGTATATTTCTTATCAATAGCTTATTTAGTTTTTACACATACTGAAATTTTGCAAGTGCTTTGCCCATTTTTCAACATGTCTCTTTAAGATTAGACCATCTCCCATAATGTCGCCCACTTAAATGTAATGGAGGGATCATGCGGCCTCACTCAAGCAAGACCAGAAAATCCTGCCGAGGTCAACGGACATTTTCATTGTCCGCCCCTTGCCCACTCCAATTCCATGGTGGGCGGGATGGTAGAATTCCAGCTTACAATGGTCAAGTTGTGTAATTTGGCATGTTATGTAATATCTTGTTCCTTGCTCCCAGCACACTGTAGTCTGGAATGACTTAAGTTTCCATATGGATTTTGAGTAATGGTGACATAATGTCGATGTAAAAGGTGTTAACAAAATAGGTACACAGTAAATAAGGTTTGTGAACAATTAATATCTGTCATAGCGAAGGGGATTGAATATAAAAGTAGGGAGGTCTTGCTGCAGCTGTATAGGGCATTGGTGAGGCCGCAACTGGAGTACTGTGTGCATTTTTGGGCGCCGCACCTGCGCAAAGATATTTTGGCCTCGGAGGGAGTGCAGAGGAGGTTTACTAGGCTGATACCGGAGTTGAGGGGGTTGAGCTATGAGGAGAGGCTGAATAAACTGGGCTTGTACTCGTTAGAGTTTAGAAGAATGAGAGGAGATCTCATTGAGACGTATAAGATGATGAATGGGATGGATAGGATAGAGGTGGAAAGACTCTTCCCGCTCAAAAAAGACAATAGGACTAGGGGGCACAGCCTCAAGATAAAAGGGGGGCGGTTTAGAACGGAGTTGAGGAGGAACTTCTTCACTCAAAGGGTGGTGAATCTCTGGAATTCTCTGCCCGTTGAAGTGGTGGAGGCTGCCTCGCTAAATATTTTTAAGACGCGGGTTGATGGGTTTTTGATAGGAGAGGGGATTAAGGGTTATGGGGAGAGGGCGGGAATGTGGAACTGAGCAGTGACAGATCAGCCATGATCTTATTGAATGGCGGGGCAGGCTCGAGGGGCTGGATGGCCTACTCCTGCTCCTATTTCTTATGTTCTTATGTTCTTATAAGTAAGAATTCAAATAATACTATGTAAATAATAATTATATAATGCATCATGATATATCGTTCAATTTACCATGAACAATGTCACAGAAGACCTGATATTAATAATTAACTTAAACATTTATTTAATAGTAATAGTTTCTCTCCAGTAAAAATATTCTGGGAAATCCACAATTTGCATCTTTATGCTTCAGTTGTCTGCCTGCACTTGTACCACCAGGAGTTAGGAGTTAACTGAAGTTTATCAGTTATTTTCAAATCAATTTAACATGTGCTTGAACAATCTTGTATCCTTTTTAAAAGAGATGAATAAAAACAAAATATGGTGCTCGTACCTCATATTTTCTTTCCAGGAAAGTCAAAGATCAAATTTGGTCTTATGAGTTCAGAAATAGGAACAAAGTATGTTGTGTCTTTCTATAATGTTTTGGTACCTTTCCTTCAGAATTTTACTTCTGACATTCTTTCCTTTATGATCCGGTTGTATACTTTTTAATGAGTCAACTTGAAAGCTCTGCCTGTTGGTTTGGATCACATTACTTGCTGAACATCCTCAACACTTCATTCCATTAGGTAATTGCACCCCACTCTTGACCCTGGCAATTGACCTTTAACAGAACTAATTCCCAGAAAATGTCTCCCTCAAAAGACTAACAGTCAGTAGTATTGAATAACAATGGCTTCATTTTATATGGACGCTCACATCTCTCCGAGCCTCCAAAACTCTCTTATCCTTCATATGACCCTTGTTCTTGTGCAGAATCACAGATGAACATACATCTTGTATGATAACCTTCCATGGTGTGCTGCAAAGACCAGAACAAACTTACTCTCTTAAAACAGAAAAGCTGTTCTCACATTTCAGCCTTTTCATGTGAGATTTGATCAGCGTGGGTTAACACCACAAATGTAATCTCCCATAAAGAGACAATAGACCATGACTTCCAGTCTGCACGATATACATACATTAAAGCAAATGGATTATATTCAGAGTTGGATTAGGCCAAGATGTTGAAACTATTACAATACCAACAGGAGATTCTGTGACTCCGAAATTGAGACCTAGTCTGTACTCGTGAGGTTAACGCAGTAACCAAAGAGTTAGTTTGCTAAATTAGAGTGGCAGAATTTATGGTGCAGCAAACTGTTAGTTTAATAAAACTAATTCAATTTAAAACAGCTCAAAGTTTAGTGAGCAGTTTGTGATTCAAACTGTGAAAGGGACATTCCTCACAATTTCTAGTCTGCTGAACACGGTTAGAGTGATAGGAAGGTTTCTAAAATGATGAATGCAAAGTTTCTCAGCTTGAAGTCGAAAGTCCACTCCATGACATCCAGGTTTACAATTTTAATTTCTCATCTTTAGCCTTCTGCTAAAATTCAGTGAATATGATGTAACCATAGTTTAACCAACAAACAAAGAACAGTACAGCACAAGAACAGGCCCTTTGGCCCTCCTAGCCTGCACCGATCACGTTGTTCTACATAGACCAACCACCTGGATCCCTCTATTTCCCATCCGTTCATATGTCTATCTAGCTAAGTTTTAAATGTCACTAACGTGTCTGCATCACCCACCTCACTTGGCAGTGCATTCCAAACCCCCACCACCCTCTGTGTAAAAAAAACTTCCCTCGCACAACTTCACTGAATCTTTCCCCCCCCACCCTCCTTGGGAAAAAGCTTCCAATTGTTCATCCTGTCGGTACCCCTCATAATTTTATAACTTCAATCAGGTCGCCCCTCAGTCTCCGTCTTTCCAGGGAGAGCAATCCCAAGAATTTAATTTACAGACACTTATCTCAGTGGTAGCATGTTTGCCTCTGAATGATGTGGATTGAAGATCCAATTTTAAGATTTACTGGATTGTTGAATACGAACCCTTTCAGCTGAGATGTTGGAACAGATTTTTGTTTTTGCATCTTTATATTAAACCAATGATTCAGATATGATGCTTGCGACAAAAACCTCAACATTTATTTTCCATTGGTCTTGTGGAATAAAGAGATGACTTGATTTTATATGACTGCAGGATGTCTCAAAACACTTTATAGTCAATGAAGTACTTTTGAAGTGTAGTTAATGTAGGACATGAAATCACAATTAGAAAGTGGCAGCCAATTTACATCCGGTAAGCTCCCACAAATAGCAATGTGGTCATGATCAGATAATTTGCTTTGAAGATTGAAGGATATTTATTGATCGGGACACCAGGAATAACTCTTCTGCTCTTCTTCAAAATAACGTCACAAGAGGTTCGTATCCACTCGAGAGGGCTGGCAGGATCTTGGTTTCAAGTTTCATCGAAAAGATAGCATCTTCAGCCATGCAACACTCCCTCAGTCTTGCATTAGAATGTCAGCTTTCTGTTCAAGTCTCTGGGTTGGGATGGGAACTCATACTTCTGATTCAGAATGAATCGTACAGAGCAGTAAAGGTCCTTCAGCCCATTGAGTCTGCACCAACAATGTCTACACTAAAGGCACATGAATTCCATTTTCCTGTACTTATCCTATATGATTGAATATTATATTTCAAACACTCATCCAAATATTTTTTAAAGATTATGAAGTTTCTGGCTTCCATTATCTTCTCAGGCAGTGCATTCCAGATTCCCACAACCCTACGAGTGAAAAGGTTTTATCTCAACTCCCCTCTGAATCTCCTGCTTCTTACCCTAAAGCTATGCCTCCTTGTGATCGACCCCTCAACCAAGGGGAACAGCTGCTCCCTACTCAGCCTGTCCATACCCCTGTTGGAGGTCCCTTTTAGGTGAGATCAAGTAATTGATGTTCTGGTTAATATCCCACCCCCATCAAAAACAGATTAGCCATAGAAATTAATTGTACTGATCTACCCATTATGTCTGTGTTGCTCCAACTTTTTTATTAGATAAATCCAAAACAATTCCACACCCTTCTCTTTTGATAGACCTACGTTGCATATTTAATCATTTTCCTTAGAAGTCACATTGGGCCCCAAAAATAGATCAGCCTTCCTGCTAATTCTTGCCATAACTAGGGCTAGGATCCAAATACGTCAACCCTGGTTTTTTCTAGTAGTTTCTAGATGTTTGGGGAGTCTACTCCAAACATGTCTCCATGCATCAGAAGGGTAGAAAAATCACTACGCTGGTAGTTGCACTGGAACTTGGTGTGGTAATGGCATGTTGTATGGTGGTACTGTGGTTAGCACTGCTGCCTTACAGCTCCAGGGATCCGGATTCAATTCCTGCCTCGGGTGAACATCTGTGTGGAGTTTGCACATTCTCCCCATGTCTGCGTGGGTTTCGTCCGGATGCTCCAGTTTTCTCCCACAGTCCGTAGATGTGCAGATTAGGTGGATTAAATTGCCCCTTAGTGTCCAAAGATTTGCAGGTTAGGTGAATTGGCCATGCTAAATTGCCCCTTAGTGTCCCAAGATGAAGGGTGGATCCTAGGTGGCATAAATATCATGGCCAAGGAAGTAGCCTGGATCTTTGAAGAAACAATGTATTGAAAATTAATGTTGCTTTCTCCTTTCAAGAAGTGGATTGAAAAGAGACTTGGCACCACATCCTGTGCCCAACCCACCCAACCCAAGAGAGCGGGAGGCACAGATGTTACCAGTCAGTGTGGCTGGTGAACGCTGGAAATGAACCTGTTGTGACTTGACTACCTTCAGGACCTATGCTAAATAGCTGACCTCTCTACGACCGCACATACAACTAGCATGGAGGACACCAGCTGACACAATTCTGCCATAACAGCTGACAGTATGTCCCAGAATAATTTGGAGGCCATGGCCTCTCCCACACTATTTCCTATGGCGCAGTATTGTGTGGTCTAACAACCTTCTGTGTAAAGAAACATTTTCTAACCTCTAACCATTCCATCTCATTTAGAGTTTGTATTGGGTTTATGTGCAGATTGATTATCATGTTCCACTACATAACAACGGTTCATTGGTTGCAATGTGCTTTGAATATCCAGAGTGATGTGTAATGCTAGGTCATATTTATTTTATACTTAGACATATTGCACAAGTTTGCACTTATACTAAAACAGAAATCAGCTTATTTCTAAATGTGATCCCCTCCCCCTGGTCACTTCTCTATGAGAAACAGCAAATCGCTTGCTGATGTTCTGATGAAGTTCACCTGGAATGTTTTTCTCTCTGCAGACACTGTCAACCTGCGGAACGTTTCCAGCATTTTCCATTCTTATTCTCAGATTTCCAATATCTGTATTCCTGCTGGACAATGGGGGCGGTTTTGAGGCCACACTCCCTGTCCGTAGATGTGCTCAAAATCCAGATACTCGGAAAATGTGATACATGCAAGCGAATCTACAAGTTCCGATCTATAAGCCCTCTCACTGGCAGAGTGGCGTGGAACACGCTGCGAAACCCCAGAAAGCTCATTTTACTACATTGGTACATCATTAGTGAGCACTCTTTCTGGGTGCCCCCCACCCACTGGATACTCAATGGGTGCTGACAGGACATCACACTGGTGCCATTTACAACTCTACATAAGCGTGAACCTGGCACCTTCACCTTTGAAGGGGATTTCGGAGGTGAGCACTCAGGCTGCCAGCACCCTCTGGGGCGTTCACTGCTCAGGAGCCACTAGGGAGGACTTGGGGGACACAGGTGAGTTTGAATCAGGGTCGGGGGGTGGGAGGCCCAGAATCGCCATTTCAGGGATTACTTACAGCTCCAGAGATACGGATTCAATTCCTCCTTGGGTGAATGTCTGTGTGGAATTTGCACATTCTCCCCATGTCTGTGTGGGTTTCCTCCGAGTGCTCCAGTTTTCTCCCATAGACCGTAAATGTGCAAATTAGGTGGCCCTTCGTATCGTGCCAAAACTTACTTTAAAGGTGTTGTGAAGGTTGAAATGCAGGCAGAGATTTCTGTGTCATCCTTCCTGGGCTCCTGTCCATATTGTAGCAGAGGGAGTGCTCTTCATCAGTGGGGGCTGCAAGAGGGTGGGAGGGCTTGAAAACAAGAGGCTCAGCACTGGAGCGACTTAGTTAGCTGGGTGGGTCCTATGAAGGGTTGGACTGTGAGAGCGGATTGGATGATTCAGGAATGGGTTGTGACTCCCCTCATGTGGCCTGAATCATAGAATCCCTAAAGTGCGGAAGGAGGCCATTCAGCCTATCAAGCCTGCACTGACAAAAATCCCATCCAAGCCCTATTCCTCTAACCGCATGTATTTACCTTGCTAATCCTCCTGACACTAAGAGGCAATTTAGCATGGCCAATCCAGCTAACCTGCACATCTTTGGAGGACCCCACACTCGGGGGTGGATGACTGCAAGGTGACTGGAACCCACGCTCAGGCAGCGGTGCGAGGACAAAGCGGAAAAGCTACCCGGAAGTCCCAAACCAATTGTCAGGGTGCTTATGTGTAACAGTTTATCTCAATGGGTCATGGAAGGCTGCTCAACTCTGCATCTCTTGTGGGGAGGCGTGGGGCTTGAGTGGGAGCTGGAGTGTGAGAAGCACAGCAGCCACTGGGAGGAAGATGGTGACTGTGGCAGGGAGGGAGGAGTGCCCCGTGCCTGGTGTTGGCAACCCCCAAGGTGGCTGGGTGAGAGATGGAGTTGGAGACACGAGGGGTGTGCGAGGGGGTCCAAAGGGGGATGGGTGTAATTCACTTACCTATCTGAGTGAAGACTATCATTCATCTTCTTCCAACACTGGTATCCCATCCACTTCTGGAGTGCACTCACTATGGCTGCCACTGCACCCCAGGCAGGGGTGGTGACCCTGCCGGAGTGGGGGTAGAGTGCGTCCCGCCTCTGCTCCATTCCATCCAGCATCCTGGTGAGGACTCTGTCTAAAAACTGAGGTGCCGACTTCTTGGTTGCCATCCCCTGCAGTCTGGAGAATACACTGCAGGTTCAGTGTTATTCTTGTGGGTATGAACATTTTCACTAATGAGCGTAAAATTCAATCCAGAAACATGCTGGCACCATCAGACAGAATCACTCCATTTTTTGCACTGGAGACAACACTCTGCCATTTTTTGGTAAGATTTTGTGGATGATGTTTGTCCAAGTTCATTTATTGCATGAGAATAAATATCAAATATTGAAACTGGGTCCCTGGCACCATGAGGCAGCAGTGCTAACCACTGTGACACCGTGCCGCATGTTAGCTCTTCAAGATTAGCAGTGATGGTAAATGTGAGGGTTGAAGAACATAAGAACATAAGAACATAAGAAATAGGAGCAGAAGTAGGCCATCTAGCCCTTCGAGCCTGCCCCGCCATTCAATAAGATCATGGCTGATCTGTCACTGCTCAGTTCCACTTTCCCGCTTTCTCCCCATAACCCTCAATCCCCTCTCTTATCAAAAACCCATCAACTCGCGTCTTAAAAATATTTAGCGAGGCAGCCTCCACCACTTCAACGGGCAGAGAATTCCAGAGATTCACCACCCTTTGAGTGAAGAAGTTCCTCCTCAACTCCGTTCTAAACCGCCCCCCTTTTATCTTGAGGCTGTGCCCCCCAGTCCTACTGTCTTTTTTGAGCGGGAAGAGTCTCTCCACCTCTATCCTATCCATCCCATTCATCATCTAGCTGTGATCTGATAGTTTAATAAAGAACATTTTTAGGTGAAATATTGAACTTTATTGCATCAAACAATGTGAAATACGTTATAAGGAGAAAGCAGTTCCACAGTAGAGGTTAGAATTGCAGATGGGAAAGAGCAAGACTGGAAATCGGTCATATGTTGGAATCAAGCGCTCCTTATATTTTGTAAGAAAGAAGGCTGTGGTTAAGAATCACATTGTAGCACGACTGAAGAGCAACAGGATCTGCTGTAAAGCATTTCTGTCACTTACAAAGCTGTGTACATGAATTTAATATATATATAGACCCTAAACTGAATTTAATAATCCTGTGGTCCTGGTCTCAGTTAGAAGCTAAGTTCAAAGGAAGCTAGTGTTGGAGATGGAGCTGCAGCACTATCCAGTGAGTTCACCATAACATAAGGAGCCTGATGTATTCACAGGTCACATTGCGATTTGAACTTCATACTCTGGATGTTCTGTGCTAACACAGTATGATCATATGAGTAATGAGGTCTTGACCTCGCACAACAAGAGTGTTAAATAGGTTCAGAAGATGATTCAAAGTGATCATTTATTGAGTGATCCTATATAATCCATGTTTTGACTCATAGGAATGAAGTATTATTGTTACTTTGTCTGATAAATGAATGTTGCTTATCACCATTAAATCCTTCTTAATTAATAACTCTCTTTGGTTCTATTTGTACCTAACCGCAGGTCAACAACTGAAGAGACAGGCTAAAATTAAGCCCTGTGTTGTAAGTAAGTATGACCCTTTGGTCATGCATGTTATTCCAATCCTGATGTGGGTATGCCGGCGTTGGACTGGTGTAAACACAGTAAAAAGTCTGACAACACCAGGTTTTAGTCCAACCTATTTA
Source organism: Carcharhinus amblyrhynchos (assembly GCF_965287045.1). Lineage (NCBI taxonomy): Eukaryota > Metazoa > Chordata > Chondrichthyes > Carcharhiniformes > Carcharhinidae > Carcharhinus > Carcharhinus amblyrhynchos. Next base: position 40,072,683 of record NC_137330.1, read on the forward strand.
TTTGATAATATTCTCACTAGCTTTCGAGGGGACAGCCTCTTCATCAGGTGAATGGAGAGTTCACCTCTCCATTCACCTGACGAAGAGGCTGTCCCCTCGAAAGCTAGTGAGAATATTATCAAATAAATAGGTTGGACTAAAACCTGGTGTTGTCAGACTTTTTACTGTATTCCAATCCTGGACAGACCTGTGACACAAATATGCATTGTAACTTTACAGTGCAGCACTTCACACTTGCTTAGATGTCAGGAACATTGTAGAAGGGTTAACCTGAAATAAATAAATGTAGGTATCCCAGTGCAAATACAAAGATAGATATATACAATATACCCCCAAGGTTTCAACTAATTTTCCATGGTGTCACCTACATTGGGCACAGGTCATCAGAAATTGACCCTCTTTGTTCATTAGAAAATCAGCCCTGAACCATCCCATCCAGGAAAGCCCAAGAATGGTTAATTAGTTGGGTTAATCAGGTCTCCACATCTCTTCAATAAATAAAATATGCTGGATGATAGAATCTGAAGCAGTAACAAAGGGCGCTGAAGAAAATTGCAGGTCCACCGGTATCTGCCAGGAGAGAAACAGAGCTAACATTTCGAGTCCAGAGAACTCTTTGTCAGAACTGAAAGGAGGGAGACTGTAGAAACTGGAACCAAAACTAGCAACTTTAAGAAGATGGCTTGATTTTAGAGGGGGTTGGAGGTGTTTTGCATTGCAGCAACACATGTACGGAATTTTGAAAAAAGGAAAGGGAGGGTGTTTAAGATGGAGAAACAAGGTCAAAATTTGAAATTGTCGACCTCAGTGTTGAGTCCCGATGGCTGCAATGTGCCCAACCGGAATATGAGATGCTGTTCCTTCAGCTTTCTCCTCCAGTGCTTCACTGGAGCACTGCAACTCTCATGCGCACACATCCAGCCTTGGCATGTCGTCAGGACTCAACACTGAGTCAACGTTTTGAAAAATATTTTTGGGATGGATATTTCAAATAAAGATTTTTTTCTGACTGTTATTTAAAGGATTTCTAAGCTGGTTTACTGGTATTCTGAATCATTGTTTTTCTTTTTGTTAAAGGAAGCAAAATCTGTTCCACCCTCAAGTGAAGCTGACAGACCTTTGAAAAAAAAACACAATATTATATATAGAGAAAGTTATTTTTATTACCATTGTTGTTTTCCACTTGGCACGTTTGCCTTAAAAAGTGCAATTTCCTGGGATGAGTTATTTATGATCAATGATGGCATATTATTTAAATGGAAAGAAGCATAACTTGTCATTCTTTTACTTGATGGCGATGACCCCTCACTAGGATAAAGTCCCATTTGCATCAATTACCCTCTGGTACCTTGTTCAAGTGGCCATTGTTCATGTTTAAGCCTTCACAGTGACTGCTGACAAGTCAATCAAGCATCTGTGGCACCATTACCAGATTTGTCCCCATTTGATATGTGCTGTACACATTGAGCTGGGGATGCTGAGGATGAGCAAGTGCGGGAATCTGGTCTCATTTTCATTTTCCTGGCTCAGTAACACCGACAGCCACTGCAGTGCACTAATACTTACCCCAACTCAGCTAAGTCAACTGAATGGATATCTAGAACAGATCTTGGAATTTTCAGAATGGGTTAACTCAAGGTACTGGAGCGTAAGCTGAGTGATCAAGGAAATCCCTGCCCATTGTATTATTTTTGGAAAAAATTTCAATTTTTCATTTATTTTCCTCAAAGGAATAATTCACGTTTGATGTACAGTGCAGAACACAGCAGTTTGTTTCCATCACATGACAAGGGAATTGAATTTTATGGTAGTTATGGTGTTGGATCTGCCTTGTATCAATGTCTTGTGACAGGAAGACTCTTTTAGCAAAACAATATGCTCACTGTAACTCAGAAAATATCTTGCATGCATCTGAATGGCAGTTTACATATGAGAGATAATGCATAGGTTGGCGAATGTTTGTCCATTGAAACGTACAGGCATTCTTATAAACCATCAGAACTATCTAAATATCAAGGAACTTATTTTTAACTAATGTGGAAGAGACTTTTTTTGTAGGAGAGACCAACTTGCATGACAATTTTAATGGGAAGCTGTGAGAAGGGGAACAAAGAACAAAGAACAAAATCAGCCCGGGAAACAGGCCCTTCGGCCCAACGAGCCCGCGCCACCATCTCAACACCATTCTAGATTTAAATGAAATGATCCCTTGAGATCATTATCTTGAAATTTGGAGTAAAATATGACCTATGCTGGTCACTAATTACATTATAAAGATATTTGATGGTTGTTTTTAGGTTGAGTTGTTAGATTTTTTTGCTTGATTCTAACTTAGCCAGGTCCAATGCAGTCTATCCTAATGCTCATCCCTTTATTTTCCATGGCTAGTCCATATATTGGGTTTAATATGTCTTTTGCTGGAGTCACGTGAAGTCAACTGAATGGATATCTAGACCAAATCTAGGAATTTTCTGGATGTGTAACTCAAGATACTAGAGCATAGCTGAGTGATCAAGGAAACGCCTGTGAATTGTATCTTTTTTGGAAAAAAATCCCAATTTTTCATTTATTTTGCTCAAAGCAATAATTCATATTTGATGTACAGTGCGGAACACAACAGTTTGTTTCCATCACATGACAAAGGAATTGCATTTTATGGTAGTTATGGTGTTGGATCTGCCAATTGTTGAATCTGTTCTGTTCAAACAATTGTACAGCTTTTTATATATTTTATTCAACACCTCATTGGCAACACTGCCATCACCATTTAAGAAGTTCTATTTCCTGCCTTTACTGTTCTTCTTTCCATAGTCTCGCTTTAAGTTTTGTGTTATGGAAATTGGTAAATTGAAAGAGAATTATAAAAGGAAATGGGTGTGAGAGTAGTTAAAGTTCGTCTGAGAGGAAACCGGTCTATTTCAGCTTTAGCCTAATCCACGTATGTTTATAAGTCCCACTCCCGAAACCAGCATTTCCTACCCTGGGGGAATGGTAATGGAGGTGGGCCAGGGTTCCTTGATGCGCAGTTTGCATAGGCAGCTAATCATTTGAATTACCAGTTACTGAAGAGGAATTTTTGAACCCAAACTCCAGGAATTCCAGAATGTGTAGTGCAGAGCAGGAAAGAGGTAAATAAACCTCCCCATATCCTCACGACCTGCCTTAAGAATGATGTGACATGCATTTCAGCCCATTTTGAGACATATTGATCAATAACATTGTTCATATTTGCAGGACTATTGGAAAAGAGTAAGAGAGGGTGATTGTGACTCGGACAGCAAGCGCAATGAACTGAATACCTGCTCCTAAATTTTCCCATTGACATTTTACTTGACTTTTGTTGGAGGTGGCATATAGGACTCATTGTGGTCTTGTCCTGCCATGCACAAATGATAAAGGCAAGATGTAGTTTACCAGAATTTCCTTCCCTCGTCACCATGGCCCACCTTCTAAAGCCAATAGTTGTGGAGGTGTTGAGATTGGCTTGTGAGAAGTGCAGAGATAATAGCCACAAGGGAACCAGAGCAGGCTGCAGGTAAAATTTTATAATAATTTATTTTAAGCTAGCAAAAGTTTGCTTAAATTTGTGAAACTGTTTTAAATTCAGATTGCAGGCTGGGAATCTCTGGAGTTTCTCTGTGATAAGGAATAGGAGACGATAGATCAGGAGCGCCACTCCAGTAACACTGGGTTGAATGGTCACTATAGGCAGTGTTTAACCTGGACCCATAACATCAACACCTCCCTGTTTGTAGAAGCAGGCACAGCTTCTGCACTGTGACCTCTCAGCAATGCTCCGGAAAGACTGCTTCCTCATGAAGGATGTAAAGGTTTCAGAGCTGGTGAGCGCAGAAATGATTTATGAGAATGGTTCCAGTGATGAGGGACTTCAGATCCGTGGACATATTGGAGAAGCTGGGGTCATTCTCACTGCATAAGACAAGGCTGAGAGATGAGTTGATAGAAGTGTTCAAAGTCATGAGGGGTCCGGACGGAGTAAATAAGGAGAAACTATTTCCATTGGCAGTAATGCCGAGAGCCAGGGGACACTGATTTAAAGTGATTGGCAAAGGAACAGAATGTGACATGGGAAAATCTTTTCTTGATGCAGTGAGTAGTTAGGATCTGGAATGCCTGAGATTGCGATGCAGGCAGATTTAATCGTGACTTTCAAAAGTGAGTCTGATAAATACCTGAAGAGAAACAGTTTTCAAAGTAACAGAGAAAGGTCTGGGGAGTGGGGCTAATTAAATTGCTTTGGCAGAAGGCTGGTATAGACTTAAAGGGCCAAATCCCTCCTGTGCTCTCGCTATTCTATAATTCTCTGATTCTAGGAAGTAATAATTAAATCCTGCTGGCTGCTGGACACTAGGTACAATCTCGTAAGGGAGGCCTACACTTGATGAGGATATTAAGTAAATTTTTGCCACAAATATTCTACTTTGGCAATAAACCCACCACAGTTAACTTTTCATTCTGCTTCTACCACAGGACAATCACACATGCTATCTGAGCTATTACCCAATTCCCCTCGTGTCCTTTATTTAGCTCTCTCCATATTGACTCCAAATCATGTCACTGGATACTCCAAGTTGACACCAAATTGACTTTCAGTGGATTTCATGCCACCACAGCCTCCTCAAATTTAGATAGATATAACTGCAAGTCCAGGATCAACAATATAGAAACATGCATTTATATCATTCCGATTGGGTTTTGTTGGCATTTATGCGCCATATGAGTTTCCTCCTGCACTAATTACTCCATCCCATCTTTCCCTCTGTATCCCTATATTCCCTCTTTCTCATACATGCATTAAACCTCCCTGTTTGTAGAAGCAGGCACAGCTACTGCACTGTGACCTCTCAGCAATGGATTTTGGTTTGTTTCATATTGTCTATTCTGTACCCATAGTTTACGACCAATTTTTCACCTAACTCTCCATGCCAATTTAGGCCAGAATTCTCCAGGCATTCACACCCCACTGCCACTGACAACGAAGACGGAATTTGAAGATCATCCCAGCTGCGAGCGAGGTTGGACAATCCAGCTCTTAATCTTTATATCCATTTTCACATCCTCTGTATCACAGAAGGATTTGCGGGCTATTTAACAGTCAGGTAGGCTGCACCATGAATGCTCCTTCCATGACCATAGCTGCCTTTGTACCAGCTGATAAAATTGTTAATGAAAGGGTAATTTTATGAGCTTCCGCACTTCCATACAATGGGAAAAGAGGCACACACACCAGCCACAAGTGCACTTGTGCATTTTGGCTGATTTTCTTGATCTGGCTCCATTACTACTCTCTGGCGTTTTTATTTTGTATCTGTCTTAAGCATTTCTCTCTTTTCTAAGTCAAGTTTCATCTCCCTCCTTCATGTGTTTCATCTCCTTCCCTAATCCTTACTCAATCTATCATTACATCTCAGCCTTCATTCCAGACATGAATCTACTTGAACAAACCCATTCTCTTTGTGTCCCTCTCAATATTCCCCAAAAATCTTATCATGCCATTTGAAAATACCTTTTTAAGAGCACAGCCTCAACAGCCCATCCACTTTGCCCAGTTCCCCTCTTACACACTTTCCTATTCAATGTGCTGACTGGAGGTTAATGGGATTAAAATGGGATTAAAATGGGATTAACCTCCTTCCAATCCTACCCATCCCCATCTCACTGCTGGTGTATCACAAATTGTGATCTTTCTCTGTGGGCAGAATTTTACAAGAACATTTCTAAGTGTCCAGCTAGCGTGAAAATAGAAGATTTGCAGATCTGTTTTTTGGATTCTTACTCCCAGTCTTATGCACATCGTGCTTGGAAAAATGGGCAAGTCTGTTTCTTGCTACTAAAGGCAGTGGGTGGGGCTTAATTTAGCAGCCAGCTTGATCAGGCAGCAGAGGGAGCTGTTGTGCATGTGCAGACCACCGTGGCTGTACATGCACAATTCCAGCAGCAGAGGCCTGACAGAGAGAAGGACAGCTGTCAGGCCTCTGCTGCTGCAGACAGTGTCAACTCAGCCTTTATCCCCTGTAATCACAGGGGCCCTCAGCTGATCCCAAACCCTGCACTGCCCAAAACTAAAGACCCTGCCATCCCCCCCACCACCCTGACTGATTGCATCTTTCTCCCCAGCGATCACTGGCACAGCGGCTGCAGGCCCCTCTTCTTCCCCTACTGATTGCAGCTGCAGGGTGCGCAGTAGCACCCACACTCCCACTACTCACAGGCAGAATGAGCAGCATATCCTCTTCCCTCCACCATGGACTGCAGTTGCAGAGAGCGCGCGGCAGGCCCTTCCTCATTCCAATCGGGTTGTCCCTGTCTGGCTCTGCCCTTCCAGGCTGCAACCCCTTCACACCTCATCCCCTTCATGCTCTGCCCTTTGTGGTCTGGCTTTCCTGCCCCATCCCTAGCACTACCCACTGAACAGTGCCAAGGTGCCAGGCTGCCTTTATTCTCCTTTCACCTTTCTTCATTGAGCAAACCTTCCCACGGACTTATCAAAAGTCTAACCCTGAATCTTCACCTCTCTACTTTATCAAAGAGCCATTTTGAAGCACTGTATATTAACCTATTACAGACTTACAGCTAGTTTCACTTCTATATTGTTCTGAGTTAAATCTGGTCCCACTGGCAGTAGGAAGCTTGGCGTGTGGGGAACTTAATTCTTAACTTCTTTTCCATTCCTTCCCAACCCCTGTTCACCACCATCTTTCCATGCTTCTCATATTATTGTTTCCACTTTATCTTCAACCCCAACTAATCTTCTCTGACAAATATTTTTAGCCAGCATTTTTAGATATCTTTTTTTTGAAGATGGTCAGGGGCTTTTAGCTCCCAAAGCTGATGGCTTGGAGTCAGGTGGGATGTTGAAATGTTAAATCTATTCTTTTGGTTTTAATGTCGATAGAAATGGGGAACGGATGACCAAATTGCTCCCAGGAGCCAAGTTCACAATTTAAATATTATAATAATGCTGCAAGCCTCATATTTAACATCCATTTTAAATTTAAGCTGCAGTCCAGTTTTCTGAGCCTAAAACCTAATGCTAAAGGGGAGTGTTAAACCGATAACTGATCCATGAGCAATTACTTGATTGCTTAAGTCTGAATGGAGCCTCAGAGAGCTAAAGTAAACAGAGGCTTCCAGGAGGAAGTAACTGGAAAGATCTGAGCTGCAAACGTGGTGAAGAATTCTCGTAACTGAAAAGACATTTGGAAGCATTATAAACAAACCCATTGTTGACTAAGAGCTACTGATTTTTCTGCACTGTCCTGAGACAAATCAGATGTGAACTTGGCGGGGGTGGGGGGGGCGGGTAGCGCAAGTCTCCTTTAGAGAAAAAGAAGGGGCGGCACAGTGGCACAGTGGTTAGCACTGCTGCCTCAAAGCACCAGGGACCTGGGTTCAATTCCAGCCTTGGGTCACTGTCTGTGTGAAGTCTGCACATTCCCGCGTGTCTGCGTGTGCTTCCTCTGGGTGCTTCGGTTTCCTCCCACAGTCTAAAGATGTGCGGGTTAGGTTGATTAACTATTGCTAAATTGACCTTAGAGTCAGAGGATTAGCAGGATAAATATGTGGGGTTACGGGAATAGGGCCTGGGTGGCACTGTGATCGGTGCAGAATTTGACGGGCTGAATGGCCTCCTCCTGCACTGTAGGGATTTCATGATTCTATATATAGGCTTAGATTTCCATCGCCTCCATGGTGTGTTTCCTGGCAGCAAATGTGGTTCACCATTGACTGCCAGCAGGATCTCCCAGTCCCTCTGAGGTCTATGGTACCTTATATAACTCACCTACTCTGCCACCAGAAAATTGTCACAGAGGGACTGACAGCAGGACAGAAATAACCTGCCACTGGGAAGGTTGGAAAGTCCAACCCATAGGATGGAATATTCTTGTCCCACTGACAGTGGGAAGCTTGGTGGGTGGGGAAAACTTGTTCTGACGCGATGCCAAAAATCAGTTTCCTGTTGGCGGGATGAATTGTTCCCGGACTTTAAAGTTGAGTGAAAGGTGGGTCGAGTTTCTAATTAATGTCCTGCCTGCCATCATTGGTGAGAATCAGCAAGTTCCTCATGGCTGCATGTTTAATGAGTTGAATAGTACAAGGTTACACATTGTCAGCTATTCATCACACCACTTGCAATGTCGGCACTAAACTTAGGGCTGCATCTCTCCAAGCCTGCCCACAGCCCTGCAGCTATGGGCTGGTTAAATTGCCTGCCAGTGGGACATCTGCTGGGGAATTCTGCCCTCCGGAGCTGCTGGCTAGTCAAGCTGACCAGCAGTTCCAGCAGCCTTGGCAGCAGGAAGACCACACTAATGGGTGCTAATGGGACTGTAGCCAGTTCCACAAAGAAGGCTCAATCGGTTCCAGAGCAAGGTCAGACCAATTCTACGCTTCTGCCTTGGTAAAGCAGCCGGCATAATTAAGGACCCCGCGCACCCTGACCAGTCTCTCTTCCACATTCTTCCTTTGGGAAAAACACACAAAAGTCTGAGATCATGTACCAACCGACTCAAGAATAGCTTCTTCCCTGCTGCTGTCAGACTTTTGAATGGACTAACCTTGCATTAAGTTGATCTTTCTCCACACCTTAGCTATGACTGTAACACTACATTCTGCACTTTCTCATTTCCTTCTCTAGGAATGGTATGTTTTGCCTGTGTAGCACGCAAGAAACAATATTTTTCACTGTATGCTAATAATTACGCCAATAATAAATCAAATCCAATCAAAACCAGTATTGCAAAAAAAACTCCTCAAAAGACTCCCAACTTGGTCAGATCCAAAAGTCAACACATTCTACACTCCTTAATGGATGTTTAATTCTAAAGTCCAGTAATATTACCCAAGTCTAAACTGTTGTCATTTTAATAAAATTACACCACATGACCTCTCAACCTTACTTCCACTCTGCTGTGGAAATCCAAGAACAAGACTCCTCTTCACAGCCCAAGACTTTTCTGACTTAACTAGATGGCTGATTCAAACTTTGCCTTCTCTCAGCCCAGATGTGTTTCCTGGAATATTTCCCCACACAGCTAACACCAAATCAGCTCAACATTTCCTTTTTCCCTTTATTCTTTGATCCCATTGTTCTCCTTTGAACTTAACTTTTCCAAAATATATACAAATCTTCCATGTCTTTCCTATTGACTCCACTTTTGGGTCAACTAAAATTTCATGAGCCTTCCTTGTTTACTTACGAAACCTTTGCAAACTGTAAAAGTTGTTTTACTTCCTTCTGAAATTTAACAGCTGAATAAAAAAAAACAGGTCTCTATCAATCTCCTAATGCAATTTACTAACCTTTACTCATGTACTTATAAAGGCGCTTGTCCATAGCTTTATTATAAATGAACACATTTAGCACCTCTACTCTTTCTCATCTCAGACATCCAGTCAGAGAGTCATAGAGATGTACAGCACAGCAAAAGGCCCTTCAGCCTATCATGTCTGCACTGGTCAAAGACAAACCACCCAGATATACTTATCCCATTTTCCAACACTTGGCCCATAGCCTTGGCATTGCAAGTTCACATCTGAATACTTCTCTAATGTTGTGGGGGTTTCTGCCTCCACCACCCTATCTGACAGTAAGTTCCAAGCTCCCATGCCCCTTAATCATTGGTCCCTCCACAAAGGGGAGAAGTTTCTTCCTGTTGACTCTGTCTATGCCCATCATAATTTTCTACATCTCAATCATATCCCCCTTCAGTCCTCACTGCTCAAAGGGAAACTAAACTAGTCTATCAAATTCTCCTCACAACTAAACTCTCCTGCTCAGGCAGCATGCTGGTAAATCCCCTCTGCACCCATTTCTGTACAAATGCTACTGCCTTTTTGGGTGAAATGCTAAACCAAGACCTCACAGATGGATGGAAAAGATTCCATGGCATATTTTGGAGAAAAGGATGGGAGCTATCCCTAGCATCCTGGTCAATATTGACACCATCAGCCGATAACACTAAAATTACAGATTATCCAGTCATTACCACGTTGTTATTTTAAAGATCTTGCTGCGTGCAAATTGGCTGCTTAGTTTCACAGAACAGTGATCGCAGTTGAGAAAGTATTTAATTGGCTGTAAGCCCTTTGGGATGACCTGAGGCCACAAATCGAGCCCTACTATAACTTCTGACTCACAAGCAATGTTATAAAAAGTGCTAACCTATTTAATTTAGCTGCTCCTGCTTACCCCCCAGCTCCCTTTCCCAATCCCATTGACTGGCTAGTGTTGAATTCAGATTGTTTCCAGAATGCAAGAAATGGAGACTCTATGCATTATAATCACTGAGCTGCCTCTCTAGAGCCAGTTACTCAGTCAGCCCCCAAAGCCACCATGGTTAAAATGGGAGCAAGCGCATTCATGGCAGGTTGGGGCTAGGATTTGCCTCATTTATGAATTAACCCTCCTTCAAGGAGGGGTAAAACGTTCCCTTCTACCTCTCTGCCTCTAGTCTCTTGCATCTCCCCTTCCCGCCAACCTTTGCTGCTCCATTGTTTCCATTGTTATACACGCTTTCACTCACCACAATCTCATTCTCCTGAACTCTCTTTCCAAACCTCCCTCTCTCTTCCCACCATTATGACGTTAAGATTCTCCTTTATCCACTAAATCATTGAATGAGCTTTTGATCATAATTTCTAATTTTTCCTTCTTTGTCTTAACATCCATTTTGGCTATGTTTCTCTGAGTTAGCTGGGGCCATTTTTCTAAGTTAAGGGTGCTGTATGATTACCCCAGATTATGCAGTAGGAATATTATTAGGGCCATCACTGCTCAAAAGGCAAAGTTAGACAGCAATTTCTGGCATCCACACATGCATTTAAAAGCAGGAATCAAGAAGATGTTGCCCATATTGTTCTGTTCCTCCACACACTTCACCATAACTCAAACTGGCCAAGAGATTTGGCATTCATATACATGAAGGGCATAAACTTAGGGTATTTACTCATTAAGTGCCCACTAAATGGGCGGTACGATGGCACAGTGGATAACACGGCTGCCTCACAGCATCAGGCACTTGGGTTCGATTCCCAGCGTGGGTCACCTTCTGTGCAGAGTCTGCATGTTCTCCCTGTTTCTGCGTGTCTTTCCACCGAATGCTCTAGTTTCCTCTTATAGTCTGAAAGATGTGCTGGTTAAGTGCATTGGCCGTGCTAAATTCTCCTTCAGTGTACCCAAATAGGCACTGGACTGTGGTGACACAGGGATTTTCACAGTAATTTCATTGCAATGTTAATGTAAACCTACTTCTGACACTAATAAATAAATTTTAAACTTAAACACACCCGAAAAGTCTGGGGCTTGTCCGTGTAAGTATAAATAATTTTTTAATGGCATGTTAAGTGTTAATTAGTGCCAAATAATCTGTATGGCACAGGAAGTTAACTTTTACAGCGATGAAGATAAATTTTTGGAGATTAAAGAAAGGAAAGTTTCTTTTAACTTTTCTTGCTGTCTCTTATCTCATTCTCAATCCCATTTTTTCACTCTATCTTTATGTAGATATTTTAATTATTCAAACTTGCATTTCCTGGTTTAGACTCGATATGCTCTGGTGGAAATTTCTCAGTCTGATTTGTTGAAGAGGCACACTGTTGCTCGCCCTGTTCACACAGGTTCCAGATCTCCCAAAGAGAGCATTGTGCTGTTTCAGACTCCCAGTGACCGTAAATTGCCACGTTAAAACACACAACATGTATAATGAGTATCGAGCACCATATGTTCACTGCTGGCTGCAAAATCCATGATCTTGATGTGATGAAAAAGAAAGCAGTCTGATCAGAATTAAATAAGTTCAGAAACCAAATTATTCACATGAGCTGGAAGGGTTTTTAATCAAAATGCATGAATCATAATTAGGATCATAGAGTCCCTAAAGTGCAGAAGGAGGACATTCAACCCATCAAGTCTGCACCGACCATAATCCCACCCAGATCCTATTCCCATAACCCCACATATTTACTTTGCTAATCCCCTGACACCAAGGGACAATTACTCTAGCTAGTCCCCCTGACACTAAGGGGCAATTTAGCATGGCCAATCAACCTAACCCACACATCTTTGGATTGTGGGAGGAGACTGGAGCATCTGGAGGAAACCCACGCAGACACAGGGAGAAACACATCAGTGGGAATGCAATTGGTAGGTTACCTTTTTGCCTGATCACTCCCTCGAGGGGCTTTATGGGTGCAGTGGGAAGCCATTCAGCCCAAAGAATCCAGTATTCTGTCCTCCGTCTGTGATGAATAGGTTCTCAATCAATTGTCCTCGGTACCTTCGGTTGCTGAAGTGAAAAATCAACTTGAGTTTCTTCTACGGCAATTTAACGAGTAGTTGCAATTGGTACCATAGAATCCATAGAACCATAGAATCCTTGCAGTGCAGAAGGAGGCCATTTGGCCCATCAAGCCTGCACTGCAACAATCTCACCCAGCCCCTATCCCCATAACCCCACATATTTATCCTGCTAATCCCACTGATACCACGAGGCAATTTGGCATGACCAAGCAACCTTATTTGCACATCTTTGCACATATGTAAATAGGAATTGATCGCATAAATGGTCTTGTTTATTACCTTCTCTATGGCTGAATTAACATTGGTCAGAATTATATATGGAGAGTGGCAATTTGGATCAGTGACCAGAAAATTATTGTTGCTTGTGGTATTATAACGCAACAATTTCAGGCGAGGCATTGAAAAGTGAAATGAACAGAAGGGAGGTAAAATTGGCTGAAGAAAATCAATAACAGAGTTGGTCTTGACCAGAAAACACAATTAGCTTTCACAATAGCACATTAGGATCCCAAAGTGAACCACTGTTTTGGACAATTTTAAATATTTAGGCCACAGCCAGAGCACTGCGCGCTGTTCTGGTCACTCCACTACAGGAAGGATGTGATTGCATTGCAAATGGTGCAGAGAAGATTCACCAGGATGTTGCCTGGGATGGAATATTTGAGCTATGAAGAGATAGGCTTGGGTTGTTTTCTTTAGAACAGAGAAGATTACGAGGGGTATGGACAAGATGGATAGGAAGCATCTGTTCTCCCTAGTTGAAGGGTCAATAACAAGGGGGCATAATTTTAAGGTTTGGACACAAGGTTTATAGGGGTTTGAGGAAATTATTTTCCTCAGAGTCTGGAATGCACTACCTGGGAGGATAGGAGAGGCAGGAAACCTCACAACCTTTAAAAATACGTCGACGAGCCCTAGAAATGTCATAACATTCAAGGCTATTGGCCAAGTGATGGAAAATGGGATTAGTATAACTTTAGAGTAGTTTTATTGTTGCAGACTTGATGGGCCAAAGGACCTCTTCTGTACTCTATACAACCCTATGACAATGAAATAGCAACACAATAAATTCAGCACGGTACATCATTTGTGTTCATCACACTGGCCAGTATTTAATGCAAATGCAAAAATAGGAAAAGTAGCAAAACTGCACAGGCATCAATGGGTTCAGAGCTACAATCAGTGTGGCAAGATTGGCATTTGATGTGTCAAAGAAGGTCAGATGTCTTTTGCTTACTATAGTTACTGGGAAATTATTTTAAATGAACAATACTTCCAACATAACATATTTGAGTATCTGCCTATTCCACAGAGTTGGGTTCTCCCTGTGTACACTTTATAGTGAAATACGGGTTAACACTAATATATGTTACTTCATTCTTGTGGGAAGCACATACTTTGAAAAAAAAAAGTTTGTAAAGACTTCAAACCATTAGTACTTTCTTTTGAAATGTTACAGGTAATTGGGATGTAATGGTCACTGCACACAGTAAATTCCCATCAGCTGTGTTACTCCACTCAGCAGATGTTTTATCTCTTCAGAGATGTGTGGAATGTTTGTGCAGTAACTGGAGTCCTCGGACATACTGAGATAATGGTTCAGCAGGAGATGGGAGACACCAGCTGATAAAACTAATGATGGATGCGTAGTTTGTCTCTGATTCAAGGTATTTCTCCCCAAGGAGAATCAGAGGCATGGCAGGTAATTCACTTAGAATATTTTATGTATGTGTGCACTAACTGTCACCTGAGAAGAAATGAGCCATCCACTATCTGAAGAATCCCTCTTCCATTGAAGTGAATTCTGACAGCCTCAGATAAGCACATACTTCATCCTGGCAGTACTTAACTTTAAACATGCACCAAATCACTTCCCTTCCATACTGCAAACTTTGTAGAAGGTTGTGGGGTCATAACCTCTCCAAAGTGTTTTATTTCAGCTCCCATCAAGAATCATTTCTGTCTGTGCTACGTGCCTTATGGAATAACTGTTCTAGTATTTATATAATTCAGGTTCAAACATTATTGCTGTTCTCAGTGTTTATCATATGGAATGCAGACAACGAAAAGCATTCTCTCTTTGAGTTTAATTAACGTTTGACTTGGCCAAGCAGTCAGTTGTCTGCAACTGGGTCATTTGAAATGGGCTCAAACTTTGTTTTTGACAAACTAGTTGAACACTTCAGAATTCTGTTGGATTTAATACATTTTTATATATACCAATTAAAACATTAGCGTTATTGTACTAAAACTTATTATTCCAGTTAATTGAATAACCTATAATGGATGTTGGCAAAAGTGCGATGGTGCCCAATAATGTCGGGAGTAAGCCCCCTTCCAGCCTATTGCAAAATTACGAAATAAAATAAATTTTAGGTCAAGCATTAATGTGTTCAATTCATGAGACAGACCAATTAACTGGGGACAATCAGCAATTATTCATCAAACACTCTGTAAGTAGTAACACATTGTCCCACTGATACTTTCATGTCACATTAAATAATGCTAATCCTAATGGGCCTTTGCATCATTTGCTTCTTTATTACAGCTAATTTGCTTTCTTTCCCCAGTGAGCCAATTACCAGGTGATTTTTTTTATTGGTATTGAGGTGAAATTTTCTCTCACTCTTGTTACCATGAGGCATGATTCAATTGCCTTAATGATAAATAAAAAAGTTATTCCGAGTAGCCATGTCAGTTGCCATGGAAGAGTAAATCTGTGCCCCATGTAGTGGGCACAGCTGGATATCTTTAACCATGTTTATGTTTGTGGTACAAAGTGATGGCTCAGGTATGTGGCTGACATACAGCTACAAATTTGACACCTACATTTACCCACTGTTGATAGTTCGACTAACTACACATAATTATGTGGCTCTGTTGCAATTACATTGGCAAAATTGATGCTTTACTTACCTTAATCACCTAACATGTTATCCAAATCCAGATGGGTCCAAGATAGTTAAACGTTGATTGGATGGACCTGTCACCACAACCGAGTCCATTGGGCTACTAATTATCATCAGCATTCACGCTGTAGGTACCCAGGGCACTTTGTCCAGTAGGGTCTTGACAGTTTAAAACAAATTGCAGCAGACTCCAGCTTTTGCTTGGCAGTTGGTACTATCCAACCAGTCTTTTGGTATGTGGACACAGTGCTGAAGCTCATTAACTTTTCATTCAATGCCTCAGTCAGAAACCAGCTCAAACAAATAACAACAAATTGACTGTTGCGGGTTGACTGCTGCAAAGTTGTAAAAGGATACTGTCAGGACTGACTTCTCCAGTGAGCCACAGTTTTAGACAATAAAATGGCAGCACCCATAAAACTAGTCTGGTGCATCATTTGTGGCCATCACACAGGCCAGAAACTAGTGCGAGTGTACAGATCAATAAGGAACGGGATTTTCCGGCCGCACTTGCCCCAAGACTGGAAAATCCCACCCAAGATCAATGGATCTTTGCAGGCAGACGGCACAGGAAAATTCTGCCCAAAATGTCTGAACTGCGTTAATATCAGTGAGTTCACAGCTAGAAATTGGTGCAGTAAGATTGATACTTATCATAGAATCCCAACAGTACAGAAGGAGGCCAATCAGCCCACTGAGTCTGTACCAACAACAATCCCATCCAGGCCCTATTCCTGGAGTCCCACACATTTACCCTGCTCATCCCCTGACACTAAGGGGTAATTTAGCACAATCTGCACATCTTTGGACTGTGGGAGGAAACTGGAGCGCCCGCAGGACCCCACGCAAACATGGGGGAGAAACTGCAAACTCCACACAGACAGTGACCCGAGGCAGCAGTGCTAACCACTGAGCCACCATGCCACCCTACATTTGATAAATCAAAGGAGATCAGATGTCATTTTGCTTACATTTACTCTTTATATTAAAAAAAAATCTCTACATGTTTTGGTATTGTCTACCCAATGGAAATGAGTTTTTCTTGCTGTACATCTTATTGGTATGACAGATCCACAGCTCTTCAACATGGGTGTCATTTTTAAAAATCTTTTACACTTTTACACTTAATGTGGCAATTGTTTGTAGCAAATAATATTCCAGATGACATCCAAGCAAATAGTTTTTCCACTTGCAGAATAGTTCCAACCACAGATGTCAAATAAAGTGCAATTTTTGCTTTAAGAACAAGACGCAGTATTAATGCTGCAGACTGGGTGGCTTGCTGATCATTGCAGGGTCCCGGTGATTATCTGGAAATTACGGACAATTTCCCTTTATAAAGAAACTGCACAGGAGTCATTGAATTCAACAGGAAATGGTGATTGGTTGGAGGCAGGCAGTTAGCCTTCCTGTTTAACATGAATCAAATAGAGAAACATTCGTATACAGGGCTGTTTCCTGTAACCTGTCATGTTTTGACTTCGGACCAATTTATTAGCCCACTGAATGATGTTAACCCCTGTGTGACAAGACAGGTATCTCTCCCAACTTGCGACCACCAATGTGACGTAATTGCTTGGCATTTTAATCAGCGCTTCCTTCTTGCAATAATCTCATTGCTGTTCTTATAAGTGGTCCTGGTATACCTCATGAATCAGTGAAGTTGAAGCACTGTGGATTGATGCCTCTCTCATACTCTTCTCAACTCCACAGTTCCTGATCATTTGTGCCCACCCAACTTTAATTCCCTCCAAGCCACTCCAGAAAACATGATGATCAACATACCACATTTAGGAATGCCAACCCTCCAGAGTGGCTCTAGATTTTGCAGGAATTAGAGATTAATTCTCCAAGTGCTGCTGCAGGTAATATGATGAAGGAAGTCTGAGGGGCATTCAAATATTTTAACGCTTTTTCACTCCCTTTGAATACTTTCATTTATTACTTATAAAGAATGGCAGTGAAGAGGATGGAAAAAGGATCCTGATTGGTCAGCATGATTGGAGGTGGGAGCTTATGTGATGAAAGCGCGAGGAATGCATCCAACTGGAGTTGCCAATCCTAATGCTGAATTAGCCAACAGCATTTACTGGAACAATAGAAACAAGTAGACCGTATATTAAATGGTGCAAGAAATGACAAGGTGGAAAGGCCTTTTTTAAGGCTGTGCTCCAGACTGCATTAAATAAAGGAATTATCTTGCCCAGTGGCCTATAGCTTAATATTAAGGGTAGCTCGGAAAGTGTCATGTTGATTGTTCACCCATGGCCCAAATCATGTACTTAAGTAAGCAATTAAAGCGCAATTAACGGTCTCATTCTTCCATTTCTCCAATGTGGCAGGCAGCAGGAGAGGCTTATGCCCAACACCTGCGCACAGAAACCGATCCTTCAGCCCAACCAGTCCACACCAACCATGGAAACCTCCCAATTAGTCACAATTGCCCCTGTTTGATCTATAACCCTCTAATCCTTTCCCATCCATCTACTTACCCAAATGCTTTTTAAATGTTGCTGTTGTACCCTTCTCAACCACTTTCTCTGACAGCTCGTCCCTTACATGCACCCACTCTTTGCGTGAAGAAGTTGCCCCTCAGGTCCCTGTTAAATCATTCCTCTTTCACCTTAAACCTATGCTCTCTACTTTTCAATTCCCCTTCCTTCAGGGAAAAAAGACTACGTGCATTCATCCTATCGATGTCCCTCATGATTTTATACAATTCACCCCAGTGAAATTGTGGCTTAGATGAATTTTGGTATCCATTGCTGAACATCACCTCCTTGGTCTACCTGCAGTACCAAGAGCAGACACCATAACTTTCAATTCTATCATCTTTGACTACATTGATTCTGATGGTTTTGTGCCGGAATCTTTCTCATTGTGCCTGGCTAGAGGTTTAAATGTCTAATTAGTTTTTGAACTGTTTGTAAAATGCAATGAACTTTGAGTAACCAGGAAGAAAAAAATGCATTTTAATACTTACCCTGACTGTCTCACCTAAATTCTGAATAATCAACAGTGTTCTCTCACTCTCAGAAACAGCTTCTCAGGAGAAATTATGAATGGGCAACAAAAGCTGACCCTGTCAGCAATACCTACATACTGTGAATGAATTTAAATAACTATGCTGTATAAATATTATTTGCTGAATGGAAATTGAATACAAATGTCCTCCTTTAGAAAATCCAGTTTGAAAACGAGTCAACAAGTAATGGGGTGAAATTAAGGTATTTATGTGGGTAATTAATGCCCAATTAAAGGCCTTATTCTTCCACTTCTCCAATGTGACAGGCAGCAGAAGAAGCCTATGCCTCTTGCCTCCCTTGCTTGGGGTCTGTTAAGATAGCCGCAGTGAAATCTTGGCTAACCTGAATTTTGGTGTCCATCACCGAACACCAGGGAAGAGCATCAGCGGGATGAGGAGGAGCAGATCGGCCATGATATACCCTGTTCCATTTTCCTTTCCATTGTTTGTTTTTTTCCTCAGACCGAAGTAAAGTTTTGTCCCTTCACTGTTTAAATATTGCTGCAGTAACACCTGAAAGCAGGCACTGTGTTTCTTACGTGGAGTGTTGTAATTGTGTTAAGAGAGATTGCAGGGAGAAAGAAATAGCCAGAAAAATATTTCTAAACAAATACCTCGGGGTAAATATTCCGGCCCACCTGCTGTGGGGATTGTGGCAGGCAGCGTGAACAATTTGACAGACAGTTGGAAGGTCTGTTGATCTTTGGCGGGAATTTCTGGTTCTGAGATGGATGGGACTGGAAAATTCCACCCCAAGTGTTGAAAGGAGTAGTGGATCTCCCTTTAAAATGAGAATGTAGATTGTTAATGTGTGGTTTCTAGTGTTGCTGAGAAGAAAAGGAAGCACTTGCATTCATGCAGCATCTTTCGTGACCTCAGGACATCCTAAAGCCAGTCACAGCCGATTTTGGTGTTGTGGTAGAGACAGGTGAAGGTTTTATGGGGAGGGCCTGGCCCCTTCATACTTTTTGGGCGTGAGCCTGTTCCCGCTTCGCTAGATAGACCTACTGTAACTTTTCTTTGCATTGGCCCTCTAATTAGTATGAGGTGGGACGTCTCTCTACCTCCAAGAGAACATCCCACCTCATATAACTGTTGGTCATTCAGAGACCAGCAGCTCTGCACACCAGCAGTGCCAAGCAGGTGTGGTGGCCACTGCTGGTACTGCAGAGAGACCAAGGATGTGATGTTCAGCTATGGATACCAAAAATCAGGTTAGCCAAGATTTCATTGGGACTGGGCTGACAGGTCCCAGCCAGGGAGGTAGTGGACACAGGCTTCTCATGTCAGAAAAGTGGAAGAATGAGGTTTTTAATTGGGCATTAATTGCCACTTAAGTACCTTAATCAGGTGATGGGAGAGCAATTAACCTGTCACCTCCCCATCTTCCCCTGGATTAGCAGCAGGAAAGCCAGCATTGGCACAGCACCCTAATTTATGGATCTAGCTGCTTGTTTCCCTGCCCATGGATGGCTGGCAGATTCAGCCCGAGAGTTAATTTGTCAACTGCATGTTCTTACAAACAGCACTGTGATACATGACTACAATTAGCGATATCAGTTGAGGGATAATGATTGACCAGAACACTGGGAAAACTTTCCTGCTGTCTTTCAAAAAGTACGATGGGATTTTTTTACGCTCACCAGAAATGGCAGACTGTGTGGATTAGTGTTTCATCCGAAAGACGGCATCTCTGACATTGCAGCATTCCATTATCCCTGCACTGAAATGTCGGCCTAGGTTATGCACTTAGATCCTGGGTTGCAGTTTAAACGCAAAAATTCTTGAATTAGAGATAACAGTGTTGCCAATGAACCCAGGATGATGCTCTTAAATAAACCTGCAGTATCTTAATTCCAATATAGAAACAGCACATAACGATGCATATTTGCAATTCTTTCTCCTCAAAGATTTTATTTTTAGAGCTTCCACCAGCCCATCAATAAAACATTTTAGTCCTTTTCTGATCTTAGTCAAAACCGACAGTTCAAAGTGAATGACAATGTTCTGATTTGACAAAATCCAAAAATAGACCAATTGACTCTTTGTCAACGAGGTCATGGACACATGGAGTCATTAACCTTGCAGTAATGGACAGGAGCTGTGCTTCTTTAATCACTGAAGGCACTTTCTGCATATCATGGAATCACACTTTCTATACATCGCTTTATTAACAGTGACTGACGGTAACCTCCAACCGATTGCACCTAATCTCATGAAAACATCATTAGAGAAATTCTTTGACAGGGAAGTCACTTTAGAAAGGCATATGTCTTCCTGGCTGAAGGCCAGAGCAAACCTTGGAACATTTCCATGAAGCATAGGTTGCGGACCGTTTGCCTGCAATCAACTTTAATGCTTGGAAAGCAGCCTGGCACAATGCCCAATTGGCAAAGTGCAGCACCAATGTTCAGCTGATACAGTGACTACAGTTAGTAGAGGAGAATGATCTGATGCCACAAAAGTTGTATTAATGCGTTCTGCCGAACCAACCTATTCTGGAAGTTTAATGCATTCATTGACAGTATTTACTATATGATTCAAACCCCAGCAACTTAAGGTAAAGACAAAGAAGAACCGGTCTATAATGGCTTGCCAATCAATCCAACATGAATATCTAGATTTCTAACCATCTGTCCATCTGATTCTGGTACCAGAATTGCGTTGGATGAACAAGGGAAATGAGACAGAACTCCATTACAAAACAGCCTCATCCCTTTTGGTGCTGGTTTGATCTTCACCATTTTTAATGGCAGATGGAAGCTTTGGATTTTAAGTCCAATAGTGAACTTTATCACTTAAAAGTCCAGCATTGAGATTTGCACCACTCAGAACCAAAACATGGCATCCCTCTGCTGTCTAATGCTTACAACCAGGTGACTTGGTGTGAAGGGGTGGGGGGAGTGGGGCAGTATGGCTACCATTTTCTCCAACTCATTTGATTACACCATGTTTTCTTTTAAAGGGTGATTGCCAGTTCAGTGAGGGCTTTTGTTCTGGGTCTGTAAAAGATACAAATAGGCAGATTTCCTTGAATTTTTAAAATGCAAAGAGAATAATTTTTAGCGTACTTCACTCAGTCTAAGAAAAATAATGAAAGAAAATCCCAGGATTTCCAGCCCCACCTTCAATATGGGTGAGACGAGAAATATTCCTGCGCCGACCTATCTAGAACAATCCCCGCTGATAACAGAACTTTCACACATAAACATGCTTGAAGTTCATATACACAAATCGATTACATGGTGGGAGGATAGATTAAGCATCTTTAAAGTCCAATAAAGTTGGATTATATGGGCCAAATGGCCTCCTTCTGCACTGTAAGGATTGTATGAAAGTTAAAGGGATAAACAGTTCTTGAAGGTAGGTGACTTGGCTGGTAAATTCAGTAGTTCTTCAGGGTTGGCAATGAGGAGGTGTAAAGTGTGCTGCTGCTTATTCCACAGTAGACCTTACAGCCAAATCTTTCTTCCATAAGAAATTGTCACAGGCTGGCGCCGCTGAGCTGCTTCAAGACTTTCCATTTAGCATCCAACACACATAGTCATGTCACTCCTACCTCACCCATCCCCTGCCTCCAGGCCTCAACAGTGAACTCCCAGAGTGGTGAGAGCTCACAGTAATTATTAAAGCTAAATCAATCCCAGAAAATACTGCAGGGTCAGCCCTATTAATACTGTGATGACGCAAATAGTGGCCCAGCATCCTATGTTCGGTATTCTTTTTTAAAAAATGCCCAAGAGAATTAGTCGCTTCAAGCATGCTATGAAAATGGTAAATGCAGCCAGCCTTTTGTAATGAAAAGACTCCTGCTAGGCTATAGAATGCCTCCATCGGTTAATAGATTACTCAGAATATTGATTAAAACGGGAACGGAAACATGGGTTCTAACAGAACAAAGTAAGCCTCAGTTGATATGCAATTTGTATGATGAACCGTGTCAGCATTATGCACAGCTAAGAATGCCTTGTTGAAATGACTCATCATATCTGTAGTGCCAGACTACGGAATAAATTATCACGCCAAATATTATTTGTGAAGAAAGTTGGTAAGCAAACCTTTTATGGTGTCCGGGAGGGAGAACCTGAAAGGGTGCTCATCATAGTGCAACTATTGTGCTTTTACATAATTACATCTGGTGTTCAGGGATGAATTGGGAGAGGTTTGCCAAATGTTCTAATATGAGGACAGAGCACCTTTAAAATAATATCATTCACTGAAATTATAGTGATAACAAACATGCTGCAGTAACACAATTTACTGCCTTCCGAGGGCACACAAAATATTTGATCATAATGCTTGAAGTATAATGCTTCCAAAATTGTGACCACACTACCTTCAAACTTAAAAAAATAAGGAGGTAATTATTTGGGAAGTGAGGTAAAGCAACTTTTTGTGCAGGCTAAGTTAAGTGTTTATATAAACCTAATTGACCAGATTCTCAGAAGACTAATTGCTTCTTCCCAATCTTTAACTCTGACCATGAATTGAAATACGCTGGAATGGCAATCAAGGAAATTATTCCAGGAACCACACTTTAACTTAAGCATTATAAATGTTATGAGGATAAACAAATAGATTGAAAACAAGCTAATGTGGAATAACTGAAGTGGATGTGTTATAATTTTGCTGCAGGTTTCTACTCATTAGCTTGAAAGTGGGTAATGTCAGTGTTAACATCTTTTGAGGTATATTGTGTCTGTTCTTAATGTTGGGAAAACATTAATGAATATTAATGAATAGCATGAGTGGACTTGTAGGCTGATTGACTTCTTGTTAGCGTTGGCAAACAGGAGTAGATACATTGCAGCAGCATTGATATCAAGCTACTAAATGAGGGACAAAGCTTCTGCTGATCTTGCTGAACCTCAAAAGAACAGTCCTCTTACATTTAGTGTGATATTTCCATTTTGTTAATCTGTCTGAGTGGGACTGCCAATTTACTAACAATTCTACAAGCTTTGTGCTGTAGTTTTACACTTGCTACGACTGGACTGAATGATTCAAGCTCTGTTTGCTTAAGAGCTTAACAGGGAGTGAGGAATTGAAACTGGGTCCCAAAACGTGAAAATATTTTATCTTAAGTCAC
The DNA here is from genome assembly GCF_965287045.1 of Carcharhinus amblyrhynchos. Taxonomy (NCBI): domain Eukaryota; kingdom Metazoa; phylum Chordata; class Chondrichthyes; order Carcharhiniformes; family Carcharhinidae; genus Carcharhinus; species Carcharhinus amblyrhynchos. The sequence goes on from NC_137330.1 coordinate 40,096,028, forward strand.
TGTCCCACCCAATTCCTTAAATAAGGCTGTTAATACATTTTGACAGCTGTTTGAGAATTGAAATAGTTTCCAGACTTTGAACTTTATGATGAAAAGCCAAGGGATAATGTGTAGCTTGCACTGATAGAGCAATACTGATACTTTTAAAAAATCTTGACAGTTTTGAAATCTCTCTCAATGTCTTACTTAATTGAACTTCATAATGGGGAGGCTAACATCTTTCATCACTATATATGTGCAAATTGCATAGAAACTTCAATCAGGAACGGACGTGCATTTAAACCTGGAAATCCAGAAATTGCTGTCTGAGATGCACTGCTTTCCTGTTAGCTTCATGAGATTGGAATCTTACTGTCTGACTCACTACTGAAATGCAGTGAACAGCGTGAGGTTTCTGTTCTCGGGTGGAAGATAATATCTAATCTCACTGCCTAGGTGAATTTTTAAAAGCATTGCAACTCTTAATTACAGCCAAACAACTTCGCTGGTACTGAAAATTAACTTTTACAAGTATGGAATCTCATTCCTTTGGACTTTAATTGCCTGTGTTACTTTTCCTTCTCTCTTCCACTCTCCTCACTCTCTCAACCCAATCGATCATGTTGGCTTTCTATACTTGATTTGATATCCAGCTCATTATTCTAACTTACGTTTTTCAATTCAAAATCTGTACCACTCATTTAACAGTATTTCAATCTGACTGGTTAAGGAGATCTGTAGTTCCCAAATACCCTATAAACGGTGCCACTCTATTTGATTTCTGACAGAACAGCAAATTTTAAAATATTCTAAGTTATGCTGCCTCACAAAGAAGGACAAGTATTTTCAAGTCAACTTATTTCAGTCTCATCTTTGTTTATTTAAACATTGTACACACTTTAAGTCGAGTCCTCTAATGTAAAGTACCAGCTAATTTCAGTTTCTTGGGTGAGAAACAACTTTTCAATTACTTATACAATCCAATATTTTAAAATGATATACTTGATTGCAGTTACTTTCCATTACAGGTGCTTTCCATACCTGTAATGTCATAAAATGTCAACTGTGTCTGAAATGCTGACCAGTGCAACTTCAAACAAATAACGACCTATGGACATTAAAGGATTATTTCTTCTAGTTATTATTTAAAGCTATTGTAAATTTTTGTTTGCTTTATAGTTTGGTCTTTATATCTGTAGTTATCTCTATGTTAGCGTATGTTTGAGTTTAGCTGACAGAGTTGTTTGGCCAGTACACAAGCATGTGGAGTGTCATTGTACCTATTATCTATACTCCTTTATTTGAGGTGCACACAAAACAAGCATAGAATTCTCTAAACCTTTCTCTGTTCAAATGGAAATTTAATGTAACTTTCCCAAGTGTATTTTGTTTATATTTTCATACAGCCTTCCCTTAGGCTCTATGATCATTTCTTCAATATTAATAAATACGGCAATGCTTTGATTTTATAATTCTCATTCTTGTGTTCAAATTCTTCTTGGCCTTGCCCCTCCCTATCTCTGTAGCCTTCTCCTCCCTATGTATGCTCCTCCTGTTCTGATCTCTTGCTCACCACAACTTTTATCGCTCTACAATTGGCAGTCATGCCTTTAGCTGTCTAAACTGTAAGCTCCCACGTTCTCATCCTAATCAACTCCATCTCACTAACTTCCTTTTCTCTTTTAAGATTCTCTTTAAAACCTACCCTTTAGACCAAATTTTTGGTCAACTGTCCTAAATGTCTCCATGTGTGATGCAGTGTCAGATTTTGTTTGATCATGCTCCTGTGAGGCCCTTCAGACATTTTACCCTCTTAAAGGTGCCATACAAATACAACAAAAACAGAAAATGCTGGAAACTCTCTGCGGATCTGACAACATCTTGGGGGAGAGATTAGAGCCAACATTTTGAGTCTAGATAACCTTTTGTCAGAGCTAAGAGAAAAGAGAATTAGCAGAAGTTTATACTATGAGGGTGGATGGCTGTGGGTTGTGGCTAGAATGGGACAAAGGGAGTGTAAATAAGGGGTCAGTAGGCTGAGAAAGTTGCTAAATGTGTCCAATAGAGTCTCTGTCAATTGTGGTTTCATATTTGGTCAGAGGTTTTATTGACTTGTGCTCATTAAGCAATTTTATAGGCATGTTTTTACAAATTGGGGGAACCTATTTCGAGGTGTGAACAGCCTCCCTTCCAGAAACGCAAGGTCCCAATTCTGGATTTGTCATAGTTCAGATTTTTCACCATGATTCATGCGTAAGTCATACAAAATTGTTACTGTTTTCTAACAAATCCTCTTCAGTTTCTCATCCTGATTTTGCCAAAATATCAATGAGATCAATCAACTTGAAAAATGTCATTATCAAACTGCGACATCAATGTTCAATAAACTCATTGATACAATTAGGATGCCAATTCAGATGTTGCCAGTACCTAGTACTAAAGAAAGCACTAAGTCTTACTATATTCCATACTATTGAGATTTTTGGGGTTTTTTATTCATTCGTGGGACATGAGTCTCTGGTTGGCCAGCATTTATTGCCCGTTCCTAGTTGCCCTTGTGGGGTAGTTGAGAGTCAACAACATTGATGTGGCTCTGGAGTCACAGGCAAGCTAGATCAGGTAAGACACAGCAAGAAGTCTCACATCAGGTCAAAGTCCAACAGGTTTACTTGGAATCACAAGCTCTTGGAACGTTGCTGCTTCATCAGGTGACAGAGTTGTGACTTCACTCCTCTGATGAAGGAGCAGTGCTCCGAAAGTTCATGATTCCAAATAAACCTGTTGGAATTTAACATGGTGTTGTGAGACTTCCCACTGTGCCCTCCCCAGTCCAACGCCGACATCTCCATATGCTGACAGACCAGGAAAGGAAGGCAGATTCCTTCCCTAAAGAGCATTTGTAAATCAGATGGGTTTTTCTGACAATCAATAATGGCTTCATGGTCATCAGAAGATTCTTAATTCCAGATTTTTTAAATTGAGTCAGCTCAAGACCACAAGAAACTACAAAAGGTTATGAATGCAGCCCAATCCATCATGCAAAACAGCCTTCCATCATTGACTCTGTCTACACCTCCCACTGCCTCAGCAAAGCAGCCAGCATAATTAAGGAACCCATGCACCCTAGACATTCTTTCTTCCATTTTCTTCCGTTGGGAAAGAGATACAAGAGTCTGAGGTCACGTACCAACCAATTCAAGAACAGCTTCTTCCCCGCTGCCATCAGGCTTTTGAATGGACCTACCTTGCATTCAGTTGATCTTCCTCTACACCCTAGCTATAACTAAAACAATACATTCTGCACTTGCTCGTTTCCTTCTTTATGAACGGTATGCCTTGTCTGTATAGTGCGCAAGAAACAATATTTTTCACTGTATGCTAATACATGTGACAGTAATAAATCAAATCAGATCAAATCGCACCATTTGCCATGGTGGGTTTTGAATGTGGGTCCCCCGAACATTACCTAGATTAATAATCTAGCGATAATACCACGAGCCTTCGCCTCCCCAAATCAATCACCTCAAAGAGAATTAGGTGTGCATTGTAATTTTTGTTATGTATGGTCACTCGGAGAATTGTGAATTATAGTTTGGATGCAGAAACGTTTTGAAAGAGGGCTTCAAAAGGTCTTATACATACCCACTTGCCAACAAATGTCCCCACCCACCCCAATGTCCCATCATGAGGGAATGGAAGGGATGGAATGGATTGGCAGGAATGGGATATATGGGGGTGTGGGTGGGGAGGGGGGCAGTGGGGGGCTGCTGGGCAGTGGTCTAACTCCATCCTGTACCTATCTCCCATATACCCCACCCCCCACTGCACCAACCAACAAGCAAAAATAGGGGCAACTGAGGCAGGTTTTTCTAAGATGGGTGTGCCGAAATGGAAAATTTCTCTACTGAAACCATCTTGTTGGTGAAAATCCAGCCCTATGGATGAGTTGCAGACACTTTAAAGCATTGAACTACTCCTCCAATGTAGAAACTGGTGTGCCATCTCTCTGAGGTATAAAACACAACAAATAGTCTTGTTGAGTTGATGATAGCTCAGTGGTCATCTGCATCTCTTAATTAAAGCCAAACAAGGGCAGTCATTCTTTCCTTAAAGATAACAGTGGGTTACACAGATTTGAAGTATAGACAGATCAGTGCTGCTCTAGGCCCAAATTAGAGGGCTGAATGTTCTTGTCTTTATCCTGTTTGGGAGCAGCATGTGGACAGAAGACTGCAAGGCCACTGCACCCTAGAAAAATCTAGAAGTAGCTTTAATTCCTGGTGGTGTTCACATGACGGGCAGATGTACTTGGGGCACATCACACAGAAGACAGGAAATTCAAGGATGTTTCAGCCTTTGAGGACCCATAGCTGAGGAGCTGGGAGTAGAAATCTGGCTTGAGGTGCAAAATATTATGAAGAATTTTGAAAACAGAAAGATATGTTTTCATCAATTGCTGAGTTAGTAACCACGGGGTATAATTTTGAATAAGCCACTGAAAGGAGAATGTTTTCTTCTGGAAATGTATGGAATGCTTTACTAGAAACACTAATGAAAGCAAAATCCAACATAGGTTTTAAGAAGGAAATGGATAATTATTTGAAAAAGAAATAGTTTCTCAGGAAGATAATGAGAAAAGATGTCTCAGTCTTTCAGAGAGCTGGCATATGTGCAATAGAAAGAATGGTCTCCTTCTGAGATGTAAAATTCGAATGCCTCATCTCGATGAAAGGGAGAGATTTTATGTATTTTGTTTCTGGCACCGTAGTAATGAATATGCATATATTTTACACGGTGCTACAAAAGAGAGCATCTTATTAGTTCACCATTAGAGTAAAGATTTCAGTATGCACTAAAATTGGGATCAGATTTGCAAATGCGTTTGAAGCTCTGCAACCTAATCCTGAGTAACTCATTTTCTCATTTCCTCCATAACACATGAGAGTTCGGTGTCAGAGCCCACAGGGACAGGAAGAGCAGGATGCTCAGGGTACTGGTAAGCAAAAGGCTGCATAATTTCTCACTCTCTCACTCCATCTCACAATTAGAAAATAAAAATTTGCCCCTTCCACGACTTCCACAAAATGGAATGCATAATAACCATCAAGTCCATAAACCGAAGGAGTTGAAATCACACTGTGCAGTAATATGAAGGTGCTAAGCTGCTTAAAAATAGGTTAATGACTTTTAAGCTGACAAAGGGAGTTTCATATAAATGTGTTATAGCATTTACTGATATCGCGCAGTCTGATTCCAGACTCCAAAGCTCAAAAAAAATCAAAAGTAAACTATAAAAGATAGATTTTATGAATTTGCACTCCTGACAGGGAGTTTTGCATTGGAAATTCAATCCTGATCAGCAGGCCCCAAAGGATTTTCTGTCCATTTCACACACCCAAACGCATGCAGTTTCAGAGCACGAATCTCAGTGCCTGGAGCCTGACTTGCTCTGCGAGCCTGTCAGTATGGAAAAGAAAATAAACATTCAGCATATCGTCATTTCCAAACACAAAAATGTGTGGACTTCGCATAAATGGAAAACAGAAACAAAAAGAGATTCCAGTTCAGATGACTGGGACTGGTTATCAATGGTCATTTACACTTGATCTTTGTTTTTTGCCTTTTGTGATTTTTCTATTCGGGCAGCTACATTCCCCTTTTAATGACACCTGTCCCAAATTTTGGAACAAGTCTGTTGGATGGCATGTTGCAGAAACCCTTCTGATATGCAACACACAACATCCACTGCTTTCCTAAGAAAAATTCTGTGTGTGCTGGAAATCTGAAATCAAAACAGAAAATGTTCAGCAGGTTCAGCTGATAGACCATCCATTTCAGGTGAATAATCTATCGGCTGAAGTTCTGATTTCCAGCACTTTCTGTTTTTTAATCCTGTCAGCCAAGAACTCCATGTCTGCCTTGTCCCGTTCTCCGACATAACTGGAGAAAGTTTTACTGTCATCGAGAGCCACTCCTACTATTAAGTGTACCTGGCCGCCACCTTTTCTATTGTGATAGGCTGCATTAAATCCAACCCAACATGGTTAATGTCCACAAAGGCACCTCGAATTCAGAGTTTTAAATATGGACTTATTCTGTACAGAATAGTTGCTTGGCAGTACAGAACTTGAGTTTGCTGAGAAAGGAGACATGCTGTTGAAGTTTTTCACCTGGCATTCATCAGGACAGATTCATGAAAGTCCCAAATCTCAAAGGGAACAACAATCGATACTGAAACAAAAACAGAAAATAATAGAAATGACTCAGCAGCTCTGATTGCCTCTATCAGGAAAGAAATGGATGTTTCGAGTCCTTTTGACTCTTCTTCAGAGCTCAAGAGAGACTGTTGGATTATATACTGTGTAAGAGTTAACTATTTACTTTGAATTATATGTTGCATTAATCCTTCTCCAAATCTCATTGATTCAATTTGATTCAGTGTCTTGGGATCATTTAAAGAACCCCCCCAATCCCAATGAAGTCCCATTTGACTCTTCAGCCACAATAATTCTCACATAATCTTACCTCAGTGAATAGCATTTATTTCCCCATCTATAACATCAGGAAAGGCACATCATAGGTGATACTGATGACTGTCCAATACACCTAAGTCACAGACAGACATTAATTGCGCTCTGGAGAAGTTTCTATCAAGGTTAGTGACTTTCCTGCTGCTGTTGCAGTAAATCTATTGTTTGTGGATGGCACAAATACTTGTCGCTGTGATTAATTTTGTAATTGTTTCGTCAGTGTGCAGTTTGCAATGATGTTTACCTTTTGGGAGTGAGTTCAACCCCATAGCTTCCATGTCTCTCTGCAGGTTCTTCTCATCTCCACATTTATTTATTAGTCACAAATAAGGCCTACATTAACACCACAATGAAGTTACTGTGAAATTCTCCTGGTTGCCACAGTTCGGCACCGGTTCGGGTCAATTCACCTAATCAGCACACCTTTCAGAATGTGGGAGGAAACCGGATAACCCAGAGGAAACTCACGCAGACATGGGGAGAATGAGTAAACTCCACACAGACAGTGACCCAAGCCGGGAATCAAACCCAGGTCTATGGCACTGCGAAGCGGCGGTGCTAACCACTGTGCTACCGGGCCGAATGTCATTCCATGCGTACTTCCAACTCATCCCATGACGTTGAACTAGGGAAGTCAGGATCAATCAGGAAACTGCCAATGTCTGCAAAAAGGCGTATGAGTGTATGATGTCAGAGGGGAGTGCTCACCTTGGCAAACCATCTCCTTCTTACAGTGATCTTACATTGTTCTTGGATGGCTGCTTAACAATGATTTACATGATTCTTGTGTAAAAACAGAACCCACAACTTGATCTGGAATTCATTGCAAGACAGTGCTGTCATTGACTTAGAGTACGTAGAAAGGATTGTTCTTTGTGAACTAGACCATGTCAAGGAGAGTCTTTCTCTGAATGTGGTGCTTTTACAAAGCTCCCAAGTCCTCAGCAGAGTCTGTGAAAGGGAGACGTTATGTGTTGCTGTGTCGTGGATATGTTTCTCCCTAATATAAAGGACACCCAGGACAGAGACATGTCAGGCTTCAGATAATTGCAGGGTCCTGAGTGTTTGTAACAAATCAAGCCATTGTCCTGGTAAGGCACTCTCTTTGAGGACAATGTAAACAAACTTTTTAGTATTATTGCATGATGTGAAGCTAAAGGCTACTGTCCTGATATGTGAAGGGTGATTGGAAGGTCAGTAACAAGATGTACCTTTGCAATATGCATTCAAGAGAGCTGGTGATGGGAGAAATGCAGTTCCCCGGATGCTTCTCCCTCTTAAGATATCCAAGTGAAAACCATTTAAGAATGGTCTGTGTGTTCAGGTCACCTTATTAAGCTGATGTCAAACTGACATGAGTGTATCCCTGTGTGATTTGGCTTTTCAGCTGCGTGAAAGCTGCTATGCACACTGACTCGGTGAAGCCATGGGTGAAATGACTATGATGTGAAGTCACCTAAGGGCAAGCACTAAGGGAATCACATTTCGCAGCAGTCCCATGTAGACAGTGGTACCCTCCCTTCCAATGATGACCCCAGTATCAGGGCATATGGTGACTAAAGCTATTTCTGTTATCATTCCAGAGATGTTGAAGCTGAGAATTAAGATGTTAGTGTATTGAAGCCTGCGGGTCAAGAGGATTGTCCATGCTAAATTGCCCCTTCGTGTCAGGGGAACTACTAGGGTAAATGTATGGGGTTATGGAGGTAGGGTCTTGGTGGGATTGTGGTTGGTACAGAGTCAATGGGCTGAATGGCTCCTTCTGCATTGTAGAATTCTACAATTCTATTCTATGATTCTATGATGAAAAATTGTCTTCACTCTAATCCACCTAGAATCTTGTAGCTATATTGCTATTACAAGCACATTGTGCCTGTGCAATGGCATCTTCATGTGACTCATCTGATGCCTCGCCCTTTTCAAAGATACCGTTATCAATGCCCCCCTCATCTGAGGAGAGATCGAGGTCTTCAATTTCTCCCTCAGGCATCACTTTCCCTTTTTACAGGACAAGGCTGTATAGGTGCAATGATGTACGACGCTCTCTGTGATGAATACTGGACAGCCCCACCTAAACGATACAAGTATTACAAATGCATCTTCAGAAGACCAATTGTTTTCATTATAAAAGACCCTGTGCTGGAATTTGCTGCATTGTATCACTTCAGATGCACTCTGTGGTAGATGACTGGGTATCATTAGTCATGTCTTCAGGGGTATCCTTTGTTCCTGAGTAGTCAACCACTCAGTGTCAAGGCCCCTCAAAGATCTGTGGGATCTTGTGTAAGTGAAGAAATAAAAATCCTGAGAACTACGGGATCTTCTTTCTGTGATCACAAATTAGCTGAACGAGAGTGAAATCCTTTTCCAGTTGTGAATCTCACTGGCAGCTGTCAGGGATCTTTCAAGGTGCACATTCGCACAGTTGATGGTCCCCTGCCCTCGCAAGATTAGAGCCAATCCCACAGCTCTGTCAGCCTGGCTTGTGAGAACCATGAAGAACGGGATGTATTCGTGAGCTTTATTAAGAGGTGCATCTGTCATCTCTCTTATGAGTTTATGCATCATAGATTATGATATTTTGCAGACGTCCCCAATGGAGCCTTGGACAGACCTGCTGGCAAAAAATTGCAAAAAGGCTTCAAAATAACTGGCATGGGATGCCACCAAATTCTTGCAGCATGAGATCCTCAAGGAGAAACAAACTGATCTTGCACATCCATAGACATTAAAGGTATCTGTGGCTCTGCCTTTCATTCATCACCACATATCAGTTGCATCTTCTGTAGACACTCAGTCATACCAAACATCTTTGTGAAATTTGCCCCTCTGAAGCAGCATCTGGGACTTCTTGGAGTCATTGATCATGTGATTACTTGATCTAAATTGTCTTAGATAACCAATTCTAAACACCTGCAAACCACACAGCAAGAAACAGCAACAATAGCAAAGACTGCGACACAGGAAAAGTGGGCACTCCAACATTGTAATGTCTTCAGTGAGTTTACTACCAAGTCTACCTGCATGGAAAATTGACCTCCCAGTAATAAGTATGTGAGCAACTAACTTTGTGACCTGCTGAAATTCTATCTCATAGAACTCATAGAATCCCGACAGTGCAGGAGGAGGCCATTCGGCCCACTGAGTCTGCAGTGACCCTAACACCACACATTTACCCTGCTGGTCCCCCTGACACAATGGGGCAATTTACCATGATCAATCAACGTAATCGGCACATCTTTGGACTATGGGAGGAAACCGTAGTACCCGGAGGAAACTCACGCAGACACAGGGAGAACGTACAAACTCCATACAGAGAGTGACCCAAGGGCAGAATTGAACCCAAGGGTGCTGTGAGGCAGCAGTGCTAACCATTGTTAGGAGGAACACTGCAACAAATTTGATATGCGACTTTGGGTAATTAATTAATTTAGCTACACTTCAAGAATGGAAAATATTACCTTTTTCAGCAGGCCTGCACTAAAATGAACTAAACTATTCCACTGCAATTTATAAAAGTGCACTATCCTCTTTAACTGTATTTCCTTGGTAGAGAGAGATTGCGAGTGTGTTTGTGCATGAGTTTGTGTGTTTGTGTGTTTGCACATGCGTGTATGTATGTGCATATGTGTGTGTGTGAGTATGTGTGTATGTGTGTATGCAAGCATGTGTGTGTGCATGTGTGTGTGTACGTGTGTTTGTGCACATGTGTGTGTGTGTGCATGTGTGTGTGTGTGTGTGCGCGCATATGTGTGCTGAGTGAATGATATAGCGTTAGATTTTTGGGGTGAACATGTGAATAAATAACCCTCTTTGTTATAAGCCAATAATGGTGTTGCTGATTATTAAAATTGATCAATGGTATGCCCACAGGAAGCATGAAAATATCATAAATTTTAAAGTTATATTTTTTAAATGGATCAAATGCCTTTTAAAATTATACAACATTGGCAATATCAGCTCCAGGCAAAACCTGAAACTCAAGCAAATACTCCCTTAAAATAGGAACACTCCCAGCCATTACCGAAACTCTGAATTCCTTTTGTAAAAAGATGAACTATAAATAGCCAGGATCGTGATACCAGCCAATTTGTCTTCCTGCCACAACATGGACAATAGTGATGTCAAAACTCAATGGGCGTTCAACTAAATTAAATGAGTCTTATTAATTTTTCATTGGCCACAACACAGGATGTGAATCAGCCACTATCCTAATTGGTGATGATCTTTGGGTTTCCGTAAGTCAAATGGTTAAAGCAGTGATGGTTATACCTGCTTTTACAAGTTACACCAGAAGCAATTTGGCTCAGATAAACACCAGCAGAAATTCGACCTGAAGAACCATCTGAAAGACCACATGAAAAGCCATCGTACCAGCTGCAAGACAATACAGCCAAGGTAAAACAAGTTGAAAGAGGGGAAATGAACCTCTTCCCTATTTCAACTAAAACTTCACCTGAGAGCTGACTTCCTGGCAATTCAACTGCAAGAAATGTTGCAGCTTACTGTGGGTCCTCTGCTTTCACTGGACCCCCAGTCCAGCTGCAGCACCAGATCAGCTAAGAAACTATAGACCTGTCATGAAAGAAACTGAAATGCTTCAACTTGTAATTATATTATTTTCCCTCATCAGTACCTGGTCTTTATTTGTAAGACAGTATGTGTGAGATGTTTTATTAAAACCTTTGGTGTTAGTGTATGATAATAAATAATCTCCTTTATTTTTAAATTCACAAAAGCTTGCTACTGGAAATTATTTAAATTGGAACAAAACTCCTCTAAGAGTAAGAACACACCCTAATCTCACAATATTAAAAAAAACTTTGATCAAGGAGAATAGGAAACACAAAAAAAACTCTCTGCATGACGCCTCACACTCAGGGGTTAAGAAGAATACAGATACTCTTTTTCAAAAACACACAGGTTACGGACAGTAAGGGAAAGGAATAGAAGTATCAGTCCACTTTCAACCCTCTTCGTAATACCAACAAACAACCTTTTGTTCACCAATTTAATCCAAGCATTTGAAGTGACATAACATTGCTTATATGTTTGTGGAGATGTAGAATAACAGAACCATTCAATGCATTGGCGCAATACGCCTGTGCTGGTACTTTGGTCGAGGTATTCAGTCGTCCCACTCCATTTTCTTTCCTCATGGTCTCCAAATGCTTCTCATTTCAATGTTTCTTTTCCCGGGATTCTGGAAACCTGGGTGTCTGGGAACTATCCATCAGAAATTATCCTGTTCAATCCATTCTTATTGCGTGATAGTTTTGCCCAGGTTTGCGAATCTGCCAGCAAGCTGTGAAAAATGGATTTGAACAGCATAAAATCTGGGATGTACTCCCAAAATAAAATTCTGACTACAGCATAAAAAATGCTACACTTATATGATAAAATAGGCAAGAAGGGGGGAGAAAATTATACAAATGCTTAATGGTATGTATCGATGAAAGAACAGATGGTTGGGGATGGATTACTGCAGTGAGGTGGCCTCCACTAGTTGTAAGCCTCTTAAATGGACTTGTGGCTGTGCTGCTGTTGAATGTATTGACCCTCACCAACTCCTGTTTTGTTAAATGAATTGTACCAATATGTATAATATCATGCTTTTTAGTTCACAAAAGTGAGTTAATCATTTCACATTATGTCCTGACTGTTCCCTCCTCGCCTTTGATCTTTCTTGCAGTAGTAATCATAATTCCCCGAGGCCCTGTCAGTTTTATACGGATATTTCCCATCCACATTAGTCACAAAGCTCCCAAAGCATAATCCCAATATGCAGTGAGCTCCTGTCCTGATAAAAGCTGTATCTTAATCCTCTAATGCCATATTAGACTCACTGCTGTTTCCTGGTGACCTACTGAAACAGAAACCCAGTTTCCCGAGACATGTACTGCAGAATGGATAGCTGTGGAGCAACCAGAAAATCGAACTGGATTAATCAGCTGGCCTGCACCAGTAGATCCCATGGTTCAAATTTCTGATTTTTATGGTATATTGTGAGGGAATGGGCTAAAACTTGAGACTTGCTACAGTATCGTTTTCTAACAGTAGACATAGTGGATATGTTTGTCAAGTGAAGTAATACTAGTAAATAAATTATGACCAACAGAAAAAAAAAGGATTTGATTTAACCCTTGAGCTGTGTGAGCACAATTTGGAGAATAAACTAGCACCCAAATGTGGAGGCGCAATTCTGCTAATCTCCGTACTGTGATCATTCGTGGAGGCCTGCCTTGCTTTGCCCCATGCTTGATGTGGAGGAGTGCCCCTCAATCTATATAACCACTTGCCTCTCTCTAAAGGGAAGAGATGCCCATCTCTAAAATCTACCAATGGTGACTGAATAAATATTTTTGCTAAGGGAGAAAGGAGGGTGATCGTCTGTTTGGTCCTGAGACAGAATTATACATTTATGGAGGTTTTAATCGTAAACCCCAAGGACTCACTCAATGTATTTTCCATGGGTAAACAATCTATAAAACAAAGCCAAAATCATGGAACATAAATTGATGTCTATCTGCCGACTGACTGTAATTTCTTCACAGACAACTTTTCCAAACTCATATACATCACCTGGAGAACAACATCTGTAATTAAACAGCATTTAGAGAGAGAAGTGCAAATTTGTCCCAGAGAAATGATCCAACCCAATGCTCCTTGGTCATTATAAAAGCACAATGGGTGAGATTCTCTGGCTTTCCAGCTACACGTTTCCCTCTGGCGGGAGGTGGCGCGTTAATTGCTACTGGCGGGATTCTCCGGTCTTGCTGCTGTCAATAGGAATTCCCATTGATGTCACTCCAGGCTGGCGGGAAATCCACAGGCAAGGGTGCACTGACTGCGGGACCAGAGAATCCCACTGGTGTGAAGGCCAGAGAATGCCAGCCAACACTTTGGACTAGAAAGCAGTTTGAACCTGACTTTGTGAGTCAAAAAGGCCACCATGAGCTTCCGAACACAAAATTAGTCCTCTTGTTTCATGAAGGTGCGACCAGCATGCTGCAAGGTACCAGTCATATACCAATAGGCAGCACATCGGTCATGGCGAAGGTTGGTCTATGAGGCTATCAGTACCAAATCAAATGTAAGTCTGAGAGGTTGAGATGGGGGAGTGTGGATGAGTGAAGGATGGTGAGCAGCAATCCTCAGTTTTACCACAGAGGTCATAACTAGACACCAATGAGATCTAAAAGTGTCAAGTTTAAAAAGAAACATTTTTGACACTACTTTTCCACCTTTTCCTCGCACCTCATGAACCCTTCAAGTGCCCAAAAATATATTGATCTCAGACCTGAATAGAATTGTCAACTGAGCATCCACAGCCCTCTGGAGTAGAGAGTTGCAAGTAAAAATTATAGAATCTACATTGCAAAAGGAGGCCATTTGGTCCATCAAGCCCGCACTGACAACAATCCCATGCAAATCCTATCCCAATAACCCCATATATTTACCCTCCTAGTCCCCCTGACACTAAGAGGAAATGTAGCATGGCTGAGCAACCTAACTTGTACATCTTTGGACTGTGGGAGGAAACTGGAGCACCCGGAGGAAACCCAGACAGACACAGGGAGAATGTGCAAACTCCGCTGAAAGAGTGACCTAAGCCGGGAATTGAACCCGGATCTCTGGCGCTGTGAAACGACAATGCTAAGCACTGTGCCACTGTAAAGATTCACAGCCCTTTGGGTGTAAGGATTCCTACTCATATCGATTCTAAATGGCTGACGTTCATTCTCAGACAATGATTTCTAATTTTAAATTGCCTAGCCAAGGGAAGTAGCTTTTTTTGCATCTAGTTTGCCGCGCCCTCTAAAAATTCTAAATGATGCAGATGAGATCACGTCACATTCTACTGAGTTTGAGAGAATATCAGCCCATTCTATTCAATCTCACTGGAGAGATCTTGTGGCTCAATAGGGAGCACCACTGCCTCAGAGCCAGAAGCTCCAAGTTCTGGTCTCATTCCAGGACTTCTGTGCTGTAAAAACGCTCAAACTTGTTGGCTGCAGAAGGAGCAGTTGTAACATGGTTCAGCCTGGTTGATAATTAGCCTGCTAATCATTCCAAACTTCTCCACTTTTTCTGCAAAGAGAGAGAAAGAAGCATGCGTGAAGAAAAGCTCTCTCATATCAGGAACGGAACCAATCTTCATAAAATAAGAATAACTACACTACAGAAGGAAGCCATTTGGCCCATCGAGCCTACACTGACAACAATCCCACCAAGGCCCTATCCCCAAAATCCCACATATTTATCCTGCTAATCCTTGACACTAAGGAGGAATTTACCAATCAAACTTATCCGCATGCCTTTTGGAGTGTGGGAGGAAACTGGGGCACTCGGAAGAAATCCATACAGAAATGGGGAGAACGTACAAACTCCACACTGGAAGTCATCCGAGGCTGGGAATTGAACCCGGGTCCTTATGTTGTGAGGCAGCAGTGCTAGGCGCTGTGAAGCAACAGTGCTAACTACCGTGCCACCTGCACATTATTCACAATCTTGTGAATCTTTGTTGCATCAAGTAGGTCCTTGCTTAGTAAGGATAATAAAACTGTACACAGTACTTCGTCTGTGATCTTCCCAAAGCAGTACATAATTGTAGCAAAATGTCCTTGCTCCAAAATCCAAACCACTTGTAATAAAGATGAAAGTATAATTTGTCTCCCTAATAACTGGCTGTGATTTGTGTGCAGGTCAGAATTTTCCTGTCCCACTGGCCTCAGGAATCGTAGCGGGCAGGGCATGGACCATGCAAAGGCCTGTTGACCTCGGGTGGGATCTTCCAGTCTTGGGGCATGGACGACTGGAAAACCTTGCCCTCAATCTGGCTGACTACCAACATCTACTATTTCTACCCTTTAAAAAATATTCTGCTTTTCCAAAGAGATAATTCCACACTTCCTCCCATTGTACTTCTTTAGCCACCTTTTTGCCCAATCACTGAACAGTCCATATCCGTTTGCATCCATTTTACATCCTCCTCATGCCTAACTTTCTCACTTAGCCTTTTAACATAAGAAAACTTGACTCCATTAAACTCAAACACTCATTTAGGTGCAAGTACTTTTATGCCCCTTTTTTTAACTTTCAAAAATTTTAATCTCCTCAGAGGAGAACAAACAATTTGATTTATGTGATTAAATTCCATTGGGGAACAAGCAGCTGATATTAGTTTTTTTTTAGCTGATATTAGTGTCCTTTGATTTTCAGTACATATGAAATGCATTCCACTTGCTCCATGTGACACTGAGAATCCAGAATAAAAAGCATGTTATTATGAACAAGAGTGCAGTACTCTGCAGACCCTCCATAATGGTACTTCAGAGCTTGCACATAAATGGTCAGCTTCCTCATAAGAGGAAAAATGATATGTGGAAATGACTTCATTGTGTAAAAATGTCTGCTGAGCACCATGTTGCATTTGGAATGGCAACATGCTACTTGGACCTATTTCTTTGGGTGACCCTCTCATGTGCTTTTTCCGCATGCCAATCGATCAGGACAAAGCCAATACACTCTCGCTCCTCTGCAGATTTGATAAATCTTTTATACTACACCAAAGATTTCCATGACGAGGAACCTTAACTTACAAACTGAACTGCAGATTATAGTAACTGTTTCACCTCTTGAACATTGCCAGTCTCTGGGGGAATTAAAGCCAGAGCATTGTGTGTCTGTGAATGTATGTATTGCTATTCATGCCAAATTGTTAAAAAAAAACAAATAACAATACAAGGAATTCTGGCTTGTCTTCCAGCCTCATTGTGTTGTTCATTTAACCTAAGGTTTAAGTTTTATCTATGTGCTTTATCTTTACATTGTTTTCATCACAAGCTAAGTTAACTTGTTAGACCACAAATTTGGGCTCTGTGATGCTGCTAGTGTCAACACTATGGAAGCCCTGATGAGGAATAATAATGGCTGGAATGTTTCAGGCCATCTCTGGCATGGTGTGCCCTAACCGACAGGGTCCTAGCATGGGCTGGTAGCAGGCAAAGTGGGCAGCTCATGATGTCATTTGGTTTCAATGGTTGAGTTGGCACACATTCTGCCAATTTAGACTACACAGGTTCAGTTTTTGCTTTCTTCCTCTCTCTCTCTCTTTCTCTCTCATACTCACAGCTGAACGTGACTTCAGCTGCAAACAGGAAATATCCCCTCCTGCCCTGGCCATTGTCCTTACTTTAACCATCCAACTTTGTAGGTGAGATGATCCTGTGTTACTCTTGCTCTTGTAAAGTTAGTGGAAGTGCTGTGGTGTGTTTTTAGAGAACTCTGGTGCCTTGTTGGATTTTGAAGATGGTGTGGCTGCATCTTGACAGGAAGATCAAAGGACTTTTCTGTCCTCTGTATAGAAAACCGAATAGCATTACAGGATATAGTTACTGTCCCTTTGGACCCGCAATGTGACAGCCCAGGCAGCAGCAATGGGAAGATGTGCACAGTGGGGCGAGGAGAAAAACTCTGAACAAAAGACCCTATCTATCAACGGTATTCAGAGATTCCCCTACATTCAGTTCAGCCAGGAGCAAAGTCTGAGGTGTCCACACTTCACCAAGGAAGTGGTTATTGAACTGTGCTGTCTCCTTTAACAGGACCTAGAGCTACAGAATAGGATGTGGACAGTTCTGTCAGTTTGCTGCCAAGGTCACCATTACTTAATTTCTACTCATTCAAATCTCTACTCATGTGGATCTTTTCAGGAGGGAGGAGATGACATAGCCAACATTTCCCACTTTTCTCCCCAACAGTGCACAAGAAGGTGATGAAAGGAATTGAAAGCCAAGAGAAGAAACTTGATTGTCCCCACTCTTACTGGAGAGAAGCAGGATGAGTAGGTGTGTGGCTTTGCCAGGGTACCAGGATTCCCAGTGGTGAGAAGAATCATCTACTGCATGCACATGGCTCACCTGATCGCACATGTAAGAGGCATCAGAGTCATAAAGGCTCCTGCACAGAATATCAAAGAACAAAGAGCAAAGAAAATTACAGCACAGAAACAGGCCCTTCAGACCTCCAAGCCTGCATCGACCATGCTGCCCAACTGAACTGAATCCCCCTACTCTTCCAGGGATCATATCCCTCTATTTCCATCCTATTCATGTATTTGTCAAGACGCCCCATAAAAGTCACTACCATATCCACTTCCAGTACCTCCCCCGGCACTCACTACTCTCTGTGTAAAAAATCTGTCTCATACATCTTCTTTAAACCTTGGCCCTCGCACCTTAAACTTTTGCCTCCTAGTAATTGACTCTTCCACCTGGGGAAAAGCTTCTGACTATCCACTCTGTCCATGCCCCTCATTATCTTGTAGACTTCTATCAGGTCACCCCTTAACCTCTCTCTTTCCAGTGAGAACAAACCAAGTTTCTCCAACCTCTCCTCATAGCTAATGCCCTCCATACCAGGCAACACTCTGGTAAACCTTTTCTATACCCTCTCCAAAGCCTCCACATCATTCTGGCAGTGTGCCGACCAGAATTGAACACAATCCCCCAAGTGTGGCCTAACTAAGATTCTATAAAGTTGCAGCATGACTTGCCAATTTTTAATCTCAGTGCCCTAGCCAATGAAGGCAAGCATGCCATATGCCTTCTTGACTACCTTCTCCACCTGCATTTCCACTTTCAGTGACCTGTGGACCTATACGCCCAGATCCCTTTGCCTATCAATACTCTTAAGAGTTCTGCCATTTACTGTATCTATCCTATCTGTATTAGACCTTCCAAAATGCATTACCTCACATTTGTCCAGATTAAACTCCATCTGCCATCTCTCCGCCCAAGTCTCCAACTGATCTATATCCTTCTGTATCCTCTGATGGTCCTCATCTGCTAATCCATCAGCCTTTGTGTCGTCTGCAGACTTACTAATCAAACCAATTACTTTTTCCTCCAAATCATTAATATATATTATAAGCAGCAAATGTCCCAGCACTGACCCCTCAGGAATGCCACTTGTCACAACCCTCCATTCAGAAATGCACCCTTCCACTGCTACCCTCTGTCTTCTTTGGCCGAGTAAGAAGCCTGACAACACCAGGTTTAAGTCCAACCGATTTATTTGATAGTAAACTCACAAGCTTTCGAGGGGATTCCCTCTTCTTCAGGTGAATGGAGAGTACTGGCCTCAGACAGAGCGTATGATAGCACAGACAGTTTACAGATTACTGATTAGAATGCGAATCTTTACACCTAACCTGCTATTGCAAAACCTCACTTACTGTACTGTCTGGAGACAATACACATTTCTTCAACCTGTGCTCAATGCTCCTTTCCACTCACATTGCTTGAATTATACCTACCTCAACCATATTCCCAGGCAGTGCATTTCAGATCCTGTTCACACAATGCGTAAAGAAAAAGATTTTCCTCATGTTGCCATTGCTTATTTTCTCAATTACCTTAAATCTGTGTCCTCAGATTCTTGATCCTTCCACCAATGGGAACAGTTTCTCTCTACCTACTCTAATAACTGTCACCTCTCCCCTGACTTCTCCATCCTCTGTTGATGTACCCTTCTCTCCGAATCACCTCCCATTTTTCCATTCCCCTCTTGGGGCTCTATGAGGACAATGCAGAAATTTGTCTTCCAGCTGGCATCTCCAGGTTGCCAGCCTGAATGAGGCCAAAAGTCTTATATTGGATATACCTTGGGCCTATCTATTCCAACGCAGGGAATGCTCTAGCCCAAAAGAAACATCAATTGGCCAAAGCAGGGTAAAGGAGGTATAAAGATAAACACTTTGTAGTAATTTAGCCAAACACCACTTTTCGGTCACCAACACCATTTATTGTGCAATAAAGGAAAAGGCCACTCCCGTGGCTTACAGTCAGATAGTCTTAGCATTGGGACTCACAGTTCTGGACCAGGTAAAGTTAAAGGCTTAAATACTGATTCCCAATAGGCGAGCCTCCACTTGCTCAATTAGACAGCTCGTACTTCATGAATTCCACAGCTAGATTCCCTATGGCCTTCCTGGTCATCATAACAAGTAGACATCTTAGCGCTTTGCTCAATTACCTCAGTGGATAAGAAGAAATTTTGCAGTATTTCTTTTGGGAGATTAATTAATTAGAGTGTCTGATATAGTGAACTTGTTCTCATTTAAAGTATAAATGTTAATAAGAGAGGCATAACTTTTAGCACTTTACTTTTAAGACAGGATCACCAGGAATAGGTACAGGAGACAAATGGTCCATTGAACCTGCTCTGCCATTTAGCATGAACATGGCTGATCTTGGGTTTCAATTGCACCTTCCTGCCCACTCCCCACATTCTTTAATTCCCTGACAGACAAAAGATCTGTCTACCCAACCTTAAATGATTTCAGTGCTGGAGCATCCACAACCCTGGGGGGGAGGCTGGGTGGGGGAGGTAGGGGGGGGGGGGGGGGGGCGGGGGGGCGGGGGGGGAGGCGGTGGTGGTGGTAGAGATTTCTAAAGATTCACAACCCTTTGATTGAAATAACTCATTTAAGTACTTATCTAGAATAAATAACGAGGGGTAAGGGATATGGTCTATATCCTTATCATTAAATGGATCATACCTTTTTCATCACTTTTGAGTTATTAGGTTAGCCTGCATGTGAGTACAAATCACTTCCTCTGTTACATTTATTGTCCTTTTTAAAGAAAAATACTTAAACTGAGAACAGAAGATGACACCAGTGTACGAGCAGCATTAAGAATCCCAGGGTCATAGAATCATGAATGGTAACAGCACAGGAGGAGGCCACCCAGCCCATCATGTCCATTTTGGCTTCCTATTCAGCTATTCAGCTTACCTCAGCCCTCTGCTTTTTCCACATTGTCCTGCAAATCTTTCCTCGTCAGATAATTATCCAATACTCTTTTAAAGGCAATGTTTAAATCTGCTACCCCTATCTACCACCATTTCGAGTCAGCGCACTTCAGATCCTCACACCCCATTCATAAAACAGATTTTCCTCATGGTGGACTCTGATTCTTTTGCCAATCACCTTACATTGGTGTTTCCTGTCTTGAGCCTTTGACGATCGAGACAGTTTCCCATCCAACTCTGCCTAAACCTTTATGATTTTGAACAGCTCCATCAAATTTCCTCTCAATCCTTTTTTCTTTAAGGAAAATAGTCTCAGCTTCTCCAATCAACCTGTTTAATTGAGGTTCCTCATTCCTGAAACCATCCTTGCCAATCCTTTTTGCACTTTTCCCAATGGTTTACATCCATACTGACGTACAATGTCCAGAATTGAAAACCATACTCCAAGCTGAGGCTGTTGCAGTGTTTGTCTGTGTAATAGCCTCAAAGGTGACGTGTTGTGGCTTAACATTATATAAGGTTGAATTACCAATGATAAATAGATATATATGAACAAGGGTCTTACTAAACCGAACACACGACTGCTCTCCACTCTCCCTGGCTCCAATTGAGGATTCTCCCCAACTCACGACATATGCCTTTGCACCAAGTTGGCTCGGCTTCCCATGTTGTCATTCCATAGGGTCCGGTCCAATCATATGGCCCTCAGGGATCGCACCTTAAAAGGGCCACGCAACCACAGTCTGTTAGAGTGAAGTGTCTCTGGTGATTTGCATCATCTCATTGGCATTCTCCCTGGAAAGGTGCTCTGCTTAAAAAATAAATAAAACCAATGACATTTGCGTTCTCATTATTACTTAGAACTGTTTAATTTACAACAGTGATCTTGAAACAATGGCTGAAATTTTGCTGTCTTACCTGCCATGGGAATTATAGTGAGTGCAGAAAATTTGATGGAACATTCAAAGATCAGTTGAGCTTGGATGAGAATTTTTGTTCTTGTGGTTTGTGCGACCTATGTTTCCCGCCCAATAACTCTCATTCCTTTCATTAAAAAGTCATGAGCAAACATCTTCATTTGATATAAAAATCATACTGTCTGGCTTTGGCTACACAATTAAACAGGGCTACAAATGAACAAGTGATGAGATTGTGACTTGTGTTGGCTACAAATCCCAGATATAATAAAGTACATAACCCAGTGATGCTTTGTGTTCTATTTTTAGATTAATATGATGCTTGAGAAAGTAAGAACTTGCAATTATATGGCGCCTTCTACAATTTCAGGACATCCCAAAAACGTTTTACTGCCAATATTCTTCAAATGTTTTTTGTTGCTGTTTAATGGGGTGTGGGCTTTGCTGGCTAGACCAGCATTTTCTGCCCTCGAGAAGGTAGTGTAGTGTTTCTTGAAACACTATAGTCCATGTAGTATTGGTACACCTAGAGCGTTAAAGGGAGGGAGTTCCCCTTAATACCTTTGCCTAACAAAAATTTATCTATCTCACATTTAAAGAAAGCAACTGACCTAGCATCAACTACCATTTATGAAAGCAATTTCCAAATCTCTACCACCTTTGTGAGTTGAAACATTTCTTAATATCTCTCCTGAATGATCTGGTCCTAATTTTTAAACTCTGCCCTCCAGTTCTAGATCTTCAACCAGTGGAAATTGTTTACCTTTATCTGTCTTTTCCTGTTAGTATCTTGAAAACTTTGATCAGATCACCCCCTAACCTTCTAAATTCTAGAGAAATCAAGCCTAATTTGTATTATGTCTGCTCATAACTTAAACCCTGAAGTCCAGGTATCATTCTTGTAAACCTACGCTATATTTCTGCCAAGGCCAATGTATCCTTACTACAGTGTGGTGCCCAGATCTGCTCACAGTACTCCAAGTGGGGTCTACCCAGGGTTTTGTATAGCTGCAACATAACTTCTGAATCCTTGTACACCAGACTTCTAAATATAAAGGCCAGCATTCCATTGGCCTTCTTAACTATTTTCTGCACCTGTTCATGGCATTTTAAGGATCTATGCTCCTGAACTACCAAGGACATGCACTGTTTTTAACTTCATACTATCTAATAAGACCCTTATCTATCCTTTATCAGTCCAAAATGGATAACTTCACACTTGCTCATGTTGAAATCCATTTGCCACAGCTTTTGCCCATTCACCTAGTCTATCCTTCTCCCCTACATACTCTATGAATAGTATGCTTTGTCTGTATAGCATGCAAGAAACAATACTTTTCACTGTATACTAATGCGTATGACAATAATAAATCAAATCAAATCAAAACTCAGGCAGTGGTGTGAGGACAAAGGGGAGAAGCTGCCCGAAATCTCAAACCAATTATCTGGGGTGCTTGTGTGTAACAGTTTATCTCAATGGGTCATGGAAGGCTGCTCAACTCTGCACTTCTTGTGACCCAGGAGAAACAAGGTGCACTCTGGGAATGTGCTGGATATGCTAATTGTTGGCTTCGTATGATTCAGTTGTGCCTTGTTTGCCACAAGAGGCAGACAGTTGGCTGAATAGCCACCCCCACCTCCCCTCACTCGTGGTTGTGCCATTAAATGGTATGCACTCAAAAAGCACTGCCGTTTAGTGGATGCCAACTGTTAACCCTTTGCAAGCCGATATCCCAGCAATTTGCAGTACCACAGATAGTTTGGTACCGACCAAGGGTTTTCCAACATCGATCATCGTACCTGCAGATGTCAGAGGTGCAGTGCCGTAGAAGGTTGCGTCTCTCTGCAGAGTGGAAAGGCACTGAGGGAACTTCTGTCCAATGGCTCCGCCTATGAGGCCAAGGTTCCCAAAAGAGCAGGGTAATCTTACCAAAAATTGGCAGAGTGTTGGTTCTGCAATGGAGTGACTCCCGTCGACAGCACCAGCCTGTTTTCAGACTGAATCTTATGCCTTATAGTTTTTATGCCACGAGAATCATGCCGCACCAGTTCCCTCTGATTCACTCACCCTGCACCAACTTAACTGCTACAGGCACAGGGAAATTCCATATAATGACTCCCAAGCACTTGTTCCATAATGACTGCAGAGGATGGCAGTCAAGAAATCCACACCACGCTTTTCGCAACTTCTCTCTTTTCCTGAGGGATGTTCTCATTTTCTTTCTCATCAGTATGGAATGAGGGGAACACCCACTACCTGTGGCTAAAGGTACCCTCTCCTGGACAGGGGTAGAGAGTGTCCTGCCTCTACTCCATTCCATTCAGCAACCTTCAAGCGCTCCCTCTGAAAAGAGTGGTGCAGATTTCTTGACTGCCGTCCCCTGCAGTCATTGTGCAACAAGTGCTGGGGAACCATTATATGGAACTTCCCAGTACTTACAGCAGTTAAGCTGGTGCAGGGCGGGTGAATCAGGGGGAACATGCCACAGGTGTGGCATGATTCTTGTGGGTATAAAAATTATTACTAATGAAGTATAAGGTTCAGTCTGAAAACAGGCTGGTGCCGTCGATGGGAGTCATTCCGTTTTTTGCATCAGAACCAACACTCAGCCAATTTTTGATAAGATTTCGCCGCTCTTTCGGGAACATTGGCCTCACAAGTGGGGCCATTGAAAGAAATTCCCTCCGTGCCTTTCCACTCTGCATGGAGGAGTTTCCAACATGGGCTACTGTTGCACACCCTTCACTTCCTCACCCTCATCAATCATCCGGACGTTCTGTAGCGTTCTGTCATACTGTCTGGAGGTGTCAGCACCCTCAGTGAGAGGTTTTCTACGTAAGAGTCCTCCCCTTTGTAATCAGGGATTTGGCGAAGGATGTTGCATGCAACAGTCCCATGCAAGAAAAGGTTAAGTCGGTTTCAGGATTCCCAGGCCGATTGTCTGTTCTACACCCATTCAGATATCTGTGTCTTATGTCTATGTAGGTTGTGTGAAGTTGCAACCTCTGTTCCATCTTTTTGAGGAGTTGCTCCTTAATCTTTTTGCATTTCAGCCCACACTTCCGATCTTTGGCTGTGCAGTGTTGAGGCAGGGGTGGGGGATTGGGAATGTGTGCGGGTGAGGGGCGTTTGGTGTGATGGGTAGATATGAGAACCTCCTCATCGATCTGCATCTGGGCTTCACCAGTGTGGCCATTGACAGGTCCAGGCAGCTGGCCATAGAGGGTTCATTAGCCCCAGTTGTCTGTTCCCCAGTTATGTTTACGCCCAGGTGATCTTGGAGAGGTGCCAACTGATAAGATGGAGGTCTTCCATGACAGTGGCACTGCAGAGGCTGGAGTACATCATCAGCCCCAGTAACATTATTTTACTTTAACCTGATCAGCTTCCTTACATCCCTTTAAAGGGATGTAAATTCGTTCATGACTCTACTTGCAATTTTTTTTCTTGGTACTCAAAAGAGATTGATAGTTAGCAGGCAGAGATCTTTAATGCTGCATCCTATGAATAAACCTACCAACAATCTTGTGTGCAGTTTATTGTTTCTTACTTCACCACCCAGTTTGGATCCAATTAACATCCGAGATTCTAACTTGTGGGAGGTTCATACTGCAGGCCTTGAGAGAACCTCGATGACAGCTTCATATGCCTTAGCCATAGTAGCAGCCGACAGTTTATCCTTACATGTATTGTAGCCCATTGTCAGCCAATGGTTAGCACTGCTACCTCAGCACCAGGGACCCAGATTCGATTCTAGCCTTGGGTGGCTGTCAGTGCAGAGCTTACACATTCTCCCTGTCTCAGCATGAATTTCCTCCGGGTGCTCTGGTTTCCTTCCACCGTCGAAAGATGTGCAGGTTAAGTGGATTGGCCATGCTAGATTACCCCTTAATGTCCTAAGGTGTGTAGGTTAGGGCGATTGGTGTGTTAAATACATGGGGTTGCAGAAATAGGATGGGGATGGGCTTGAGTAAGAGGCTCTCTCAGAGAGTTGGTGCAAGCTTGACAGGTCAAATAGCCTCCTTCTGCATTGTAGGGATTCTATGATCCTATGATTTGCAAGGAGCACTTGGTAGTTGGGGCATAGGACAAAGTGAGGCTTGAATGAGACATTTATTTGTCAGAGTGATGACAAATCTATCAAACCAGGCTGGCTAGCTCAGAGGTCAGTAGCAGAGGCAGATGGGAATGACCAGCTAATACAAAAGGTGAAGAGTTGACTCTCTCAGCAGGACTATCTCAAGGCTAAGCCAGAAGAACTTGTAACAGCAACTACTTCACGAGCTCTCCAATGATTACGAATGGCCTTTCAATATATTTCCTCTTCCCACTGAAGTGGTGCTAAGAAGCTTCATATGACAAGAAAATAGATGACACATTCTCTGCACTCTTACAAATGGCAAGTGCTGAGGAAAGAAATATTAAAGCAAAGACATAAAATTTGCCGAGGGAAATAAACTGCACTTTCACTTATTATCAGGGATAACATTTAAATGTTGCTGCTGACATAATGATACAGGAAAGATAGTGAAGGCAGTGGGATTTTAATGCCAGAAGGTTGATAATAGGGCTAATGTTACCAGAGAGGACAATAAGACCGTTAGTGCAGGGCCACCAGTGCAGCCTTTATATGGAAGTGCTGTTAATCAAGAATTTGCACATCAATCTTCCTATTGAATGTCAGCTACGACCATTTAACTTCCTATTCCTTTGTCATCAAGGTGATGAAAAGATACCTTGAGATTTCCTCTCCAGCTTGAACAACTAATTAGGTTCTGTAATGTGTTAAATTGCCTCTGTCAATAAGCAGCTATATTCAAGTGAAAATTGATGCAAAATTTACATCTTATTTCACCCACATAAAGATTCATTTGAGTCTTTGATCAAAGTGGGACATTTCCACAATTTGATTCACAGCACTTTATTTTTTGTTGGAAAGAACTGGTTTTTGAATATTTGTTTTGATGGGAGATGATTGATCTGAAACGCTGGGTTGGATTTTACCAGTCCTGTAGAGTTGGATTGGAAGCCGGGCAGGTAGAGCAGGATGGGTGCTCAAAATAGAATGGGAAGCTGAGGTGGATTGCCTGTCATTACCCTGCTGACATGCTACCGGCAGCAGGGAAGATAGAACATGACCCTTCCACCTACCTGCCAATTGAGCCAATTAAGGGCTCCGTCCCATTGCTGACATTTTACCAGCGGCAGTGGAACGTTCCTCAGGTGTGGGACCACTGGGTGAACCCTGGAGGGCTCTGATTGAAGGCGCACCTTCTATTCTAGTACCCTGTGGTCCTTAGCATCTCAGATGCCAGTCTCCAGCCAATTCGATTTGCTCCACTTGATATTAAGAAATGGCTGAAGGCACTGGATACTGCAAAGGCTATGGGCCCAGACAATATTTTAATGATTGTCCTGAAGATTTGTGCTCTAGAGCTTGCCATGTCCCTAGCCAAACTGTTCCAGTACAGCTACAATACTGGCATCTACCTGGCAATGTGTAAAATTGCCCAGGTATAACCTGTACATAAGGAACAGGACAAACCCAACCCAGCCAATTACCCCAACCATCAGTATACTCTCGATCATCAGTAAAGTGATGGAAGGGGTTACCAACAGTGCTATCTAGCAGCACCGGCTCAGCAATAAGCTGGTCATGGACGCATGGTTTGGGTTCCGCCAGGGTCACTCAGCTCCTGACCTCAGCCTTGGTTCAATGATGGACAAAAGAGCTAAATGCCAGAGGTGAGATGAGAGTGATTGCCCTTGACATGAAGGTAGCATTTGAGGCTGAGTATGGCATCAAGGAGCCTTATATCTGGAGTTAATAGGAATCAGGTGGAAAACTCTCTGCTGCTTGGAATCATACCTGGCACAGAGAAAGATAGTTGTAGTTCAAGGTCAATCACCTCAGCTCCAGGATACAAAGAACAAAAAACAAAGAACAAAGAACAACCCAGCACGGGAAACAGGCCCTTCGGCCCAACAAGCCCGCGCCGCCGCATCACCCTACACCTATTCTACCCTGCGTGTCTACAAATAGAACCCCTGACTTAGCCAGATTCAGGGGAGAATAGTGTCAATTTGGTAAAACCAATCAGCCTAAGAGCACATCTTTGGGGTGTGGGAGGAAACCGGAGCGCCCGGAGGAAACCCACGCATCCACAGGGAGAATGCACAAACTCCCACAGACACAGGCCCAAATCCATGTATCTGCACAGCCAGCAGTGCTAGTCACCGAGCTGTTGCGGCGCCCTTCTAGGGTATCTCTGTAGGAGTCCCTCAGGGTAGTGTCCTAGGCCTAAACATCTTCAGCTGCTTCATCAATGACCTTCCTTCCATCATAAGGTCAGAAGTGGGGATGTTCGCTGATGACTGCCAATGTTCAGTACCACTTGCAACTCCTCAGATACTGAAGCAGTCCATGTCCAAACGCTGCAAGACCTGGACAATATCCAAGCTTGGGCTGACAAATGGCAAATAACATTCGTGCCACACAAGTGCCAGGCAGTGCCATCTCTAGCAAGAGGGGATTTAACCATTGTCTTGTGCCATTCAATGACAGTACCATTGCTGAATCCCCCAATATCAACATCCTGGGGGTTACCATTGAACAGAAACTAAACCTGACTAACTATATAAATACTGCGGCCATGAGAGAAATTCAAAGGCTCGGAATCCTTCAGCTAGAAACTCACCTCCTGACCCCCAAAGCCTGTTCATCATCCGCAAGGCACAAGTCAGGACTGTAATGGAATACTTTCTGCTTGACTGGATGAGTGCAGCTCCAACAACACTCAAGAAGCTCAACACTAACCAGGACAAAACAGCCTACTTGATTGGTACTCCTTCTACAATCATTCATGCCTTCCACCACGGACAAATAGTGGCAGCAGTGTGTACCTCTACAAGATGCACTGCAGGATCAGACCAGAGTTTCTTAGGTTTCTTAAGGAGCACCTTCCAAATTCATGACCGCTATCATCTAGAAGGACAAGAGCAGCAGACACCAAGGTACACCATCACCTAGAGACTCCCCACCAAGTCACTCACCAATCTGTCGTGGAAATGTATCTCAATTCCTTCACTGTCGTCGGGCCAACATTGTGGAATTCCTTGGGTGTAGCTAAACCTCAGGAATTGCAGCGGTTCAAGAAGACAGCTCACCACCAGCTTCTGAAGGGTAAATAAGAATGGACAATAAATGCTGGCCTAGGCAGCAATGTCCACATCCAACAAATGCATCATAAAAACTCATGGTGGAATTATTAAAAAGGACATGCAAGAGGCCAAAATCAGAAGAGCAGAGCTATCTCAAGGTTATAGAACTAGACATGCTTACATAAATAGGGAGGGTGAGGCCACGGCAGAATTAGTGTGAATTTTAAAAGCTGCTGCAGCTGGATGCCAGTGCAAAGTTTAAAGTTTGTTTATTCGTCACAAGTACGGCTTACATTAACACCGCAATGAAGTTACTGTGAAATTCCCCAGTCGCCACATTCTGACTCCTGTTCAGGTGCACTGAGGAAGAGTTTAGCATGGCCAATGATCTAACCAGCACATCTTTCAGAATGTGGGAGGAAACTGGAGCACCTGGAGGGAACCCATGCAGACATGAAGAGAATGTGCAAACTCCGCACAGACAGTGACTCAAGCCGGGAATTGAACCCGGGTCCATGGTGCTGCGAGGCAGCAGTGCTATCTATTGTACCACCGTGTCACCGTAGGTTTGTGAACGTAGGACTGATAGGTAATGATGACTTTCTGAGAATTAGAATGCAATCATCAAAATTTTGAATCATTTTAAGTTTATTAAGGGCCAGAGTGGAAGATGGCTTCTTGGGCAGGAGTTCCAGGGTTAGAAACATGATTGAAGAATCCATAGAATCCCTACAGCGCAGAAGGAGGCCATTCGGCCCATCAAGTCTGCACTGACCACAATCCCATCCAGATCCCTATTCCCTTAACCTCACACATTACCCTACCAATCCCCCTGACAATAGGGTCAATTTATCATGGCCAGTCAACTTGACCCGCACATCCTTGGACTGTGGGAGGAAACCGGAGCACCCGGAGGAAACCCACAAAGACATGGGAGAATGTGCAAACTCCACACAGACAGTGACCCGAGACCAGAATTGAACCCAGGTCCCTGGTGCAGTCACGCAACAATGCTAACCATTGTGCCACCCTGCTGCCTGGAAGTTCATGGACAGAATGTGGAAAAGATGGGCACTGATTTGTGACTGCACCAGTTGTGTAATTTTGATAGTGGGTCCCTTACCTATTTGTCTCCTAATGCCAATCAAGCTGCCATACATTTCCATAATTTTCTGTTGGCACTTTACTGTATTTGTATTGACGTCATCCTGTAGTCTGCTGCATTTTAGTGTCAACAGTAAAGTCCAAAGCTGCTGTGAGAGCTGACTGTCTCATCAACCCATCAGGTTAGTAAAGATCTAACAGGGAGTTTTTGAAGAAGCATTGCTTCCATTCCCAATTTTCCACCAATGAATGAAACAAACCAAGCGATTGCAGTCATCAGCGTGCTGTAAATACTTTGTTGCTTACAGAAAAAACAACACATTCTTAAAGCCACAAGTAAATATCCAAGGTGTTTCCTGTGATACTAAAACATCTGATAAAGATACTGCTGTGAAAAGCAATTACTCATTACAATGCTGGTATGTGAGAGAACAGGGTAATGATGGAAAAAAGCCCCAACATCTGCAGGATTTTGCTTTGAATGAAATGCCAGACCTGTGAATAGTTCCATTCACTGTAAACTTGAAGTTATCCAATCAAAAATTAAAGGAGGAAATGGTTTAAACTGATATTGCTGAGATTAAATAGGGCAGACGTGCTTATTTATGTTTAAGATTACAATTAAGATATAGGAGGGCGATTCTGTAAGAAATTCTGAGTGGTGAATTTCCGTAATAACTGGAATAAATCACGCTTTTTTTTCAATTTAGAGAAGTTTGGAGAAGAATCTCCCACATTCTACACTGCTGAGTGCACCAGCGTAAATTACATTAGAAATCAGTGGACGGGGTCTATTCCCACTGGAGACAAAGAACAAAGAACAACCCAGCACGGGAAACAGGCCCTTCGGCCCAACAAGCCCGCGCCGCCGCATCACCCTACACCTATTCTACCCTGCGTGTCTACGAATAGAACCCCTGACTTAGCCAGATTCAGGGGAGAATAGTGTCAATTTGGTAAAACCAATCAGCCTAAGAGCACATCTTTGGGGTGTGGGAGGAAACCGGAGCGCCTGGAGGAAACCCACGCATCTACAGGGAGAATGCACAAACTCCCACAGACACAGGCCCAAATCCATGTATCTGCACAGCTAGCAGTGCTAGTCACCGAGCTGTTGCGGCGCCCTTCTACCGGTCCAGGATCAAGCACACACACCGACACGAAGTACTAGGCCACTCCCGGAACCTCCAAGAGCAGCCCACGCACGACCCACCGTGTGCATGCCCCTCGTTTGACAACGAGGTGGACCTCCACCTGCGGAATAAAAAGACAAAAACGTTAATCACAAGCCTGCCTTTCCGGTGTCTCCCGAGGTTCTAACCCTTATTTAATAACACCTACCATAACCCTCCATCCTCGTTTCACTCATGTGCCTATCTAACTGAACCTTAAACGAGTCCAACGTTCCCGCCTCCACCACCCTACTCGGTAGCGCGTTCCATACCCCCACAACTCTCTGCGTAAAGAACCTTCCTCTCATATCCAAATTATACCTCTCCCCCCTCACCCTTAAATCATGTCCTCTTGTATTTGTAACCAATCTAGGGAGCAGTCTCTCACTATTGACTCTGTCTATTCCCTTCAGTATCTTATATACCTCTATCATGTCCCCCCTCAATCTCCGTCTTTCCAAGGAGAACAGTCCCAGTTTCTCCAACCTTTCTTCGTACCCCAGCCCCTCCATGCCAGCAACATACCGCTGAGCGGGCCACTGCGCATGAACCGATCTGCCAGAGCTGAGATCAGTGACCTCTGTCCATCGGCCTCCTGATTGCAGGTTGCTGGCCAGCCCCGCAATCCCCACAACACCGGCCCTTCAGCCCCCACAGCTCAATTGCTAGACCCGCAAGCATGCCTGGGCCCAGCCTCGACCTCCCGCATCCTCGATCACCCAATTCCCCCCCAAAACTGGCATTGCTGATCCTGCCCCTGCAGTGTTTACCCCCTCCAGTAGGTCCACCAACCCCGCCCCCACCCCAAGCAGGCTAATTCCACTCCTTCTCCCCATAATGGCCAGCCCCAGTTCCTGGCCTTCCTCCCTCTGCTCATGATTCCAAATGCGGAGTGGCGGCAGGAGCCCCCACACCCCTACCAATTGCCCCAGATGCCATGCTCCATAAGGCCCTACCCCCATTAGGCACCATCCACTTGAAGCTGCCCTAAGCCTAATGGGCAATGCCAAGGTAGCCCCTGTGTATTAGTACTTCCCTCTTGGGCAGTGCCAGAGGACCCATGCTAGCACTGCCAAGATGCCAATGTCTCTATCACCGCCCAACCTCTGGAGAGCAACTGTAAATCCTTCTGTAGTGAATTACACCTGGCCAGGGGAGTGGGGGTGGGAGAGACTAGCGGGTCTGGACACTTTAGTCCTGGGCCTGCTAATTACATTTAAATGACATTAATATATATTCTTGAATAACTAATGCAGCTCCATGCCTATTTCCAGTGTGGATCTGATGGTGCCAGAAACCTGGTGCTGGGAGACATGCTCGGGGCCAGATGCTCAGCATGGATTGCGCTATTCCGGCTTCGCTGTAATCTCCTGGCTTGCTGTGCTAAAAAATTCAGCACCGTGGGATGGGAGAATCACCCCCATGATGCTTATCCATTTTATGTTAATAGGGGTTTCTGTAATGATTATCACAAGCTAAAATTGGGAGGAGTTTGGGTCTATGGCTCACAATCTCAATCTGTGTCAAAAATCTCATTGTAGACTAACTCATGAATACAATCATTTTTTGCCATTTTCTCAAAGTTAATGTGGTATTTGGGCAGCACAGTGGCACAGTGGTTAGCACTGCTGCCTCACTGCACAGAGACTCAGGTTCGTTCCCCGGCTTGGGTCACTGTCTGTGTGCAGTCTGCATGTTCTCCCCGTATCTGTGTGGGTTTCCTTCGTGTGTTCCAGTTTCCTCCCACAATCTGAAAGATGTGCTGGTTAAGTGCATTGGCCATGCTAAATTCTCTCTCAGTTGTACCCAAACAGGTGCCGGAGTGTGGCGACTAGGGGATTTTCATAGTAACTTCATTGCAGTGTTAATGTAAGCCTACTTGTGACACTAATAAATACATTTTAAGATTAATTTTAACTTACGAAAAACAAAAACAGTATTATAAGATTGGTGATCATGGGACCTCACTGTGCATAAATTGGTTTCTGTGGCTTCTACATTGGAGCAGTGATTTCATTTCAGAAGCCATTCTGACTAAAGATCTGTGGCCTGAAATGTTGACACTGCTTCTATCGCCACAAAAGCTGTTTGACTTGCTGAATGGTTTTTCTAGAATTTTCCATTTTGATTTCAGATTTCCAGCATCTGAACTAATTTGCTTTTGCAAAAGTATTTATTTTGTTACAGAACACTTTTGTTTGAGTCCTGAGTTCATGAGGAAAGCTACAGCATTACATATTCTTTCTTTCTCCTTCAAGCAGGCCCTGAGTCCAACTCATTTGGTGAATTTGGATTCTAAATTCTATTAGAAGTTTATACAGAGTATCATTTTTAAATCAATGATTACCAATTCAAAGGGGTACTGCGTCAAAAGGTTCACACACAGATGGGGAACACAGCTTATTTGCATTAACTAAACGAATTCCAAACCACTCACTAAACTGCAAGCTTTTAAACCCAAACTAAACATTACATAATTTAATAGACTTGACCTACTTTCTTCTATTTTTCGTGAAGTTTTACAAATGCATTCATGGGCTAACAATGAAGTTTCTTAATCCTCTATTCCTTTCCAATGTAATTCCTGCATGATTCTTCCCCCATGTCCTTCCATGAAATAATAAAAATCTCATGCCTTTAAATTGTTCAGAAACATTTTTTTTCAAATCTCTTGCCAGTTCAAACAACAGCTTCCTTTTCCAACATCAGAGCTTCCTGCTTGGAAGTTAACTTGGTTTGAAGTCGGTTTAAAAGCCCATCTGGTTCACTAATCTCCCTTCAGGAAAGGAAATCTGCTCTCCCTACCCAGTCTGGCCTATACTTGATTCCAGACCCTCAGAAATGTGGTTGACTTATAATTCCCCTTTGAAATATTCCTAGCAAACCACTCAGTCCAAGGGCAATTAAGGATGTGCAACAACTGCTGGCCTTGTCAGTAATGCCCAATGAAAGAATACCTAATATTTTTTGAAAAGAATAAGTAATTCAACTGAAGCGCTTGTTCTTTTAGGTGGATATAAAAGAGGCTGTGGCACTATTAAAAGAGCAAGAGTGATTTCCCAGTGTTCTGGCCAACATTTGACCTCTGAAATTCCTCACTAAACAAGATTGTCTAATCATTTATCTTATTGCTTTCGATGCTCTCTTGCGGCACAATCGTGGCATTTCTCTGCATTATAACAATGATTACTCTTCAAAAATACTTAATTGGTTACAAAGTACCTGGAGATGTCTTGAGGGTATGAAATGCATTATATAAAAGCAAATTTTTTTTTCATTCTTTAATGTTCTTGGATCCATTATCTCCTTTGGTCTAAAACGGGCCTTTAACAGATGTTCTTAAAACAATTCTGAAGATGCTCAAGTTTTCTTTGCCGTGCTGAAGGATTGTTCCTTTCAACAATTCAGTTTTCTATAATGCACTGGTCTGTCCAGATTGAAACCCTGTTTCAGTATTTTAGTAAAAAGTCTGACAAGACCAGGTTTTAGTCCAACCTATTTATTTGATAATATACTCACAATATATTATCAAATAAATAGGTTGGACTAAAACCTGGTGTTGTCAGACTTTTTACTGTGTTTACGCCAGTCCAACGCCGGCATACCCACATCAGTATTTTAGGTCACTGTGAATGCCTCTCACAATCAGCAGAATGCAAAAAGAAATTAGACATCTGATGGACAATCCTATCTCATGTCTCAGCCTGCAGGCACACTGTTGTTCTCAATCACAACCCCTTGTCTGTGTTTAATTCATTCCATTGTGATCAATAGTCTTGATCTTCTGTGATATGGAAATTACCATGAGATTGTTGCTTCAACCCTACTTTTCAGTGCCCTGAAACAATTCGAAGTTTCTGGCCAGGTATTCCAAATCCAATTTCTCCAGAAATGAGTGTGCAGTTCATTGGAGAACACTATCACAATAGCGTAGTGTAAGGGGGAAGATTGTGCACTCCATCTTTTTATAGCGTCAGCTTCTGAAAGGTAATTTTACATGGCATGAATGTTAGTGAATGGGTGAGTGGATAAATTAATGAATGAATGGATAGAGCGGGGTTAGATGCATGAGGTTAGTAGATAAGGTAGTAGATATGTCAGGGAATAGTCAGATCAGATGGGAGAGGCAATCCCATTGAGGACTAGTGGGGTCAAGTCTTCAGGTGGTGGGGAATAGACGGGTCATGTTAGGAGGGATAGTCGGGTGGTCAGGGGTTAGCATGTTAGGCGTGGGTCAAGAGGGGTAATTGGGTAAAAATCAGAGGGGGATCACAGTCAAAAGATCGAGAAAGGAGTCGGGGGGTCAATATGGTGACTGGGGAGCCAGTTCTGTAGTTACCCATGTATTAGACCAGAATTTTCTGTCTAACAATTCCAGGATAATTATCAAGAGAAGTCCCACAGAACAGTCTGATGTCTGCTATTCTTTTGTCGAGGGTCCAGAGGAGCACGGGAATTGTCCATCAGATGTTCAGACTTCCCAGGGACTTCCTTCCCGATGTCAGCACATCAGGACTGCCGTGGGGTCCAGATGCACATCTTGGTTCATACATCCTATAACGTGGAGATTCCGACGTTGGAAAGCGGTAAACACAGAAAGAAGTCTCACAACACCAGGTTCAATTCCAACAGGTTTATTTGGTAGCAAAAGCCACTAGCTTTCGAAGCGCTGCTCCTTCATCAGGTGAGTGGGATCTCAGTTCATAAACAGGGCATATAAAGATACAAATTCAATTTACATGCAGTAATCTGTTCTGTTCAGTATGACGATGGTCCCTACTTTGTCTGCTGGTTTGATGTGCAGTAATCCATTCTATTTTGTAAATTGAATTTGCATCTTTATATGCCCCGTTTATGAACTGAAATCCCACTCACCTGATGAAGGAGCAATGCTTCGAAAGCTAGTGGCTTTTGCTACCAAATAAACCTGTTGGACTTTAACCTGGTATTGATGAGGCTTCTTATTGTGTCGTACATCCTATCCAGAGACCAGAAAATCTGGGCCGCAGTACCTTCGTGAATTATCCCCTTATTCCCCTTAACTGTGGACATTTTATTGCACACATTTACTGCTCTCCAAACATCAAAACTTATTACAAAGTCTGTTTTCTAATTCCTTTTTTTACCTAACACCAACATTTAATCACTAGTTCATTGTCTCATATGACTATATAAAGTATAGGGGTGGAGAAAAATAAATGATCGGATCAGTTTTTTTAATATATCCAGTTAATCAATTAGTTAACTGCTCAATCATTTTAACACTGTTCTCAGGAGAAAGCAAGAACATTGCAATGGATAAAGGGCAGACCTTTTAACCTGCAACTAGGAAATCTTTCCACATAAAATGGTGATAGAAATTCCAGATGACCAACGTGAAAAGCATTCTCATCCAAAGTCCTCATTATGAAGCTTTTACAAGTCAATAAAAAGTTTGCCGATGTCCTAAATTGCCATCAGTGTGAATTGCTTTCTTTAAGGGTTGTTTGGTTGAAGTGATCACATCTGTTATTGATTAAAAAGAAATCACATCAATTGCAACCTGTTGGTGGGAAAGTATAAAATGCACTTTCATCATGACAATCCATGTCAGGAGTACCTAGAGGCTATACACTGATTCTAATGGCATGATTGACCTTGAGTTGGTATAATTTCTCTGTTGTCAGTTGGTATCAGTCATGGCCATCACAGTTATGTGTGTTGGCTTTCCCACTAAAAATGCTTACTCTCGATCCTCAAACTTACTGTTACAGCTCTTTTGCCACTTGAGCTTTGCAGAAGCATTGAGAGACATGACTTTGAGTTAACACTTGTGTTTTTACATGAATGGCTGGTTCTGAATCAATTTGTGGATACCATTATGTATGAAAATCCTGAATACAATATAAATGTTGCCTCTTACTAAAGGCCGATGACATGCTGTCCAAAATTGATGCATGTAATGCAGCATTTTTCAAGAAGAATCTACATATGCTGAACAAGAGCACTTTCTGCTGGGACTTTTGTGAGAGAAGGATAAAGCATTGTTCTGGTTGGAATGACGACAAAACTGTCAGTGCTTGTCGTCATGACCCTAAAACTTTTGGAGTCCATGCATGCATTTAAATTTGGAGTCCAGAACTTGCAGTCTGTGATTCCCCGCCGAATGCACTGTTGATTTCTCTGATCATGGCAATCATTTAATTGATGAGAATTTCCACTTTTGTCGCTGATAAAAGCTGCCGATGATGATATGCTATCTTAATGAGGTGTAATCAGGTTTTTAACAATCCCATAGATTTTTAATATAGTGAATAATTATTTTTAAAGAGTTTGTTTATGATATTTCAGCTTCTAATATGTATGTTCCCAATCTGTGTTTACCTTGTAAAATTTATAAAAACTGAAGCTTAGTCTGGTTTGCCAACTGTAAGGATTCTTCTATGATATTGGCTGCTTAGTTTACCTCCGAAGTCTCTGTTGTTGGACACCTGAAGATTTTATTGATTTGGTGCCAGATTCAAATTAAAGTCTGCATGGGTGAAATCCATGGTACAGATATTGTTAGGTCTTTGTGGGCAAATTTCTTTGAGGTCAGTTGAATGTGTTGCTATTTCTGACTGCAAAGTCCACGCCATAATATAAATTTGGAATTCAGAAGTAGTTTTTTAAAAATTCACTTTATAGGATGTGGATGTCTCTGGCTGTTTATTGTTCATCCCTAATTGGCCTTGAGAAGAAGGTGGTGAGCTGCCTTCTTGAACTGCTGCAGTCTCTTGTGACATAGGTACACTCATGGTTCTGTTAAGGAAGGAGTTCCAGGATTTTGACCCCACAACAGTGAAAGAACGGTAATATACTTCCAAGCAGAGTGGTGAATGACTTGGAGGGGGACTTCCAGATGGTGCTGTTCCCATTTGTTTGCTGCCCTAGTCCTTCTAGATGGTAGTGGCCATGGGTTTGGAAGTTGCTGCCTAAGGAACCTTGGTGCATCTTAAAGTTAAAGTATCCAAATTGGAATGAGTAAACTTGGCGCACGAAGACAGTGCCTAAAAGATAAGAAACTGAGAAAAGAGATTGAATACACTTGACAAATATACTTGCCTTGAAGGCTGTATGGCAAAGGTTCAATGCATTTTTTTAGATGACAGGGATGTCCTTGATGAGAGGCTGAATGGATTGTACCTATACTCTGGAGCTTAGAAAAATGAGAGCTGATCTCATTGAAATATTTAGCATGGCCATCAAAGTACAGTAAAAATCTGATTAATTATAGGAGCTTGGCATCATTTCAAACTTTGCTTAAGACATCATTCTCAAAGCAAGACAGGGAAAATAACTGTAACACAATTAAAATAATGCCCCTGGGCTCAGTTCTCAGCCATCTTTTTTGTTTGCATTTAGGACCCCTAAATATGGTAGCCAATAATATGACATGTCAATTCCTTTTGAAGAATGCTAATATGAAGTGTTTTTGAAAATGGGTTGAAGCACAACTGAGAAGCATAGGTAAAATGAGTCAACACTTCTGAAGGGGCTTGACAGAGAAGACATAGAGGTTGTTTCAAATGGCTGGGGAACCTAGAACACAAGGACAGAGTCTAAGGATATAGTACCAACCCTTTAAGACTGAGAGGAGGAAAACTTTCTTCACTCAGAGTTGTGAATCTTTGAAATCGTCTACCCTCATAGTTGTGAAGGCTCCATCATTGAAAATATTTAAGGCTGAGATAGATTTTTGATTGCCCCTGGAATCCAGGGATTTGGAAGCAGGTGGGCAAAGTGGAATTGAGGCAAAGGATTACCTATAATCGCAATGAATGGTGGAGCAGGTTCGCCGGTCAAACTGCTTACTCCTGCTGCTCCTATTTCTTATATTCCTATGTTCTTGACTAGAAAAGGGCTTTGGTTTGATTTTGATTTGATTTATTGTTGCATGTTTTAGCATTCAGTGAAAAGTATTGTTTCTTGCACACTATACAGACAAAGCATAGAGAAGAAAATGAGAGAGTGCAGAATGTAGTGTTACAGTTATAGCTAGAATGTAGAGAAAGATCAATTTGATGCAAGGTAGGTCCATTCAAAAGTCTGACAGCAGCAGGAAAAAAGCTGTTCTTGAGTCGGTTGGTACGTGGCCTCAGAGTTCTGTATCTTTTTCCCAATGGACGAAGGTGGAAGAGAGAATGTCCAGAGTGCATGGGGTCCTTCATTATGCTGGCTGCTTTGCCGAGACAGCGGGAAGTGTAGACATAGTGATTGGATGGGAGGCTGGTTTGCGTGATGGATTCGACTCTGCAGGCGGCCAGTTTACAAGTTTGATAATCTAGCAGAAAAAGAATGGTTAAATTACTGCAGATGATTGATGTTTACAAAATTTGAATCATGTATTCAAACCCAGTTTGTTTTTGTTAATCGATGAAGCACAAACATTAAAAATATTGTCAATCTAATCTGGCAGATGTCATGGCAACACCATGCCCCAGAGTGGTATGTCAAATTGCTGGCAAAATCGGTCCCCCAGCACACTCGCAAACATGCAACCCATTCCTCTTAAAATCAGCAGTGCTAAACCATCTGAAACCTTGTAGTTTCAATATTTATGCAACTAAAGTTGATTTCTTGCACTAAAAAGATGGGACTAGCTTTGATCCTTGTAGGAATGATACTTTTGTTGGTTGCAGAATAAAGTTGGCATAATTAAGGTGCTGGTATTCTTTACCACATGGTACTGTGATGTAGAATGTGCAAAATGTGTTAAGACCAGGTGAGGAGGGGTTGTTCCCCTCCTTGTCTGCTTCTAGTTTGACCGCAATAGGTTTCTTTGGTGTGAATAGGATATGCTTGCCAATTCGACCGGTATGTAATGGATTATTTGCTGCGATCATAATAGAACCAACAGGACAGGTTTTGTTGAATTCAACAAAGCTAAGTAAGACAATAAAATATGCACCTGACTTTCACAAACATGCACATACTTGAAGTTCACATGCACATAAATACAGATTAAGGGGAAAGATAGGTTGGCCAAATTAGAATCCATAAGAAAACATTTTGGGATATACCTTCTGTAGTTTGGTGACTTAGCTGGCTACAGGTTGAATCCAATGTTCCGGATGCTCCTGATTTAAAGACACAGGTGAATGAATTGGTTGCTCTTCAGGAGATGATTGTACCAGGTTGGATTTTTTAAAGAAATTTGTCTGCTGGATTTTGAAGTTTATCAGGTGAGTATGAAAAAAATGCGGTAGGAAGGACACATTTAGGTTTTTTCTCTAAGCCATGTGTGCTTTTCTCTATTTACTCTATCATGGGATGTAGGTGTTGTGGCAAGACCAGCATTTTTTGCCCACGCCTAATTTTTTTGCGCCTAGTGATTTACCAGGCCATTTTAGAGGATAGTTTAAAAAGTCAACCACATTGTTGTGGCCCTGGAATCATATGTCAACCATCTCGGTTAGGATGGCAGATTTCTTTCCCTATGAGACATTAGTGAACCAGATGGGCTTTTCTGACAATTAACAATAGTTGCCATGTTCACCACTACTGAGATTAATTTCATATTCCAGATTTATTAACTGAATTTAAATTCCACCAGCTGCCGTGGGGGAGTTGTGAATCCATGTCCCCAAACTATCAACCTTGGCGTGGCCGCTGGATTATTAGCCCATTGACATTGCTGCTATGAACCATCTCCTCTCAGTTCCTTCCTTTCCCTCAGTTGAGAAAACATATGCTAAAAGTTTGTCTTGTAATGTCCTTCTCCAACTTCTGGAGGGATTCAAAAAAGTAACACTGTCCCTGTATTCTAAAGTTGACTTGATTAGCTCATGTCTGGAAACTTAACTTCTCCCTTTAAGTTGTCTCTTAAACATCTCCATTACTTGAGCTCGTGCCGTACATAAAGTGTGGTGGGGGCGATGGGAGTGGAGGGGGTGGTCTTCCTTTGTTCCCTGGGCCCCAGTTACTCCTTGCTAATGCAGCCAGGGATGTGCGTCGCTGTTCCTCTCTCACCAAACTTGAGTCAGGAAGGGTGGGCCAGACAGAGGCTTTGCAAATTCAATGTGGGTAAATCCATCAAAAGTGACAATCCACTGGAGATTGCTACTCTGAGGAAGTTATAGGCCCTGGTCTTTAGTACTTAAAATGAACAAATATTTGATCTATCAGCGGTGATCGTGTGGTCTTGTATCAAATGTGTTATTTGTAATTTGAAATAGTTTGGATGATCTGGACTTTAGAATATCTAGAATCTAATCTTTAGTTGTCTATCCTGACGTGTTGTTTGGCAGGGGTTTGTTTTGGTGTTAGTGCTAGGTAGGAAATCAATCCATGACAGTGCTTGTCACAGGGTGAAGAGGGAGAATGTGGGTGTTCTCTTTTAGTCAATGTGAGCGATCAGAATTGATCTTTGGCTTTGCGAACAACTTCTATTTTCTACAAAATGCTCATTCCTAATATCTATATGGCCCAGCTGCAATAATAACTCCATCTGGTATCTTCTAAAGACCAGGGACAGCAGTAGAAATAGTGCCAACAGAACCTTAGCAGGGTGTGAATTAAAGATCAATGGTTGTTATTGTTTTATTTATTTATTTATGTTATTTGGCTGTAATTCAGCAGCTCACTGACTTGGCATCTATTGTGTTAACAATTAGCCTCACCACTGGCTGAATGAAATAGGGGAAAGGTACATTATGGCAATGAATGGACATTGGTAATAACCTGCTCTTCGAGGCAGCTAGCACAGTAATGCCACAGCAAGAATATTGATTAAAACCTAACCAAAAAATAAATCAGCAATCTGAACGAACTGTTGTTTCAAACAGCAAGCATCTCTACAGCATAGACAGTACATTGCACTAAGTGGCATCTGGCACTAAGTCCAACAGTAGACTGACTGCTCTAATTACACTGACTGCTACAGTTACATACATTCAAGTACAAAGGAGCTGCAATAATAAGGCTGTCATGACAGATCCTGTTCTAATTAAAATGCCTAGAGTGGTTCCTTGCATTCTGGCGATATTATCATGGCAAGAGTATCCTGAATTGTAGGAGTGAACTTCTTTCATTTACAATGGGAAAATTACTAATCCAGAGATTGGCATTGGGTGACACTGCAATTTGTTTAAAATATAATCGGTGCCCAGTCCTTTACTTATTTCACTGAAGAAAGATTGTTTGATTTTTTTTCTCTCTCTCTCTGACTGCAGCTCATTCTTTGTAAATTAGTGTGCTAGTTGTTTGACTTCATTAGCATGCAAACAGCCCACTCCAAGCATGTGTAATGACACAACAGGGAGCAATTCAATCTGGCTCTTAGTTCAGTCGTGGCTGAGTTATCACCTACAGAACATAAACTGTACTGAGAATAGAATAAAGAAGAGGTCCGTGCAGTGCAGTGTGTTAATTCTGTGCCCTAACAATGCCATTAAATAGGCTGAATGGATGAAAGCCTAGTTTCGATGTTGGTGTCTAATTATTAATGCGTATGCCCAAAAGCCATTCCTCATAATTGTCATTACTTGGCAGCAAAAATGCCTTGGGAAACGATAAAGATATTTATTTATGCAGGAAGTTAATGGGGTGGAGATAGGGGAGATGTTCCCACTTGTGGGGGAGACCAAAACTCGGGACTATAAACATAAGATAAATAAATCCAACAGCAAATTCAGGAGAAATTTATTTTAACCAGATGGTGGTTAGAAAATGGAACTTGTTGTCAAAAGAAGCAGTTGGGGAGAACAGATGCATTTAAGAGAAAACTAGATAAACATTGGGAAGAAAGGACTAAAAGGATATTTCATGGTGCAAGGTGATGCGGCATGAAAGGAGGCTGGTGTGAAGCATAAATGCTGGCATGAACTAGTTAGAGTGAATGACCTCTTTCTGTGTATAGATTTGATATATTCAGTACATAGCCAAATTGGTTAGACAAAGATGTTACCTAAAGGAAAATTACTTGATATTGTCATATGATTTGCTTTATATTTGAAGATTACTGTTTTAAGATTGCTGGTTGTAAGCAGCACAGGAACAGATATTTCAGGGTGGATTTTCAGGTTGGACATCTGGTTATAAGCTTAGAATGCATGTGACTGACCTGAAAAATATATCAATCTGTCTGACTAACTTGGTTACCAATTAACGTTCCATTGAATTTTGTACTGAAACCAGAGTCAGAATTCTCTCAAAAAAACTGTTGATATCATGGGAAAACTGGAGTAATTCACCCTGTTTTTTTCAGAGGGAGTTCAGACTAGAATCTCCCACATTCTGTGCACTGCAGAGGCCACCAGAGTCAATCTCATTAGATATGAGGGGGTGCGGCCTGATTCCACCCAGGACTGACCCTGAACTGTCAGCCCTCGTTTGCTGGCCAGCTCGATCGCTGGCCAGACCAGGCCCCCTGCAGTGCTGCTTCCCAAACCTCCCATTGCCCAATTGTGGCACCCTCCCCTGACTGTTTACCTTTATTATATTGTCATGTAAGTGACTGATCACTCCACGTACTGAAATGTGTGGAAAAGGCATGGATAGCTAAACAAAATCAGGCCCAATTTTAACTTCAAACATCTGGGGGGCAGGGAGATTCTCCCACCCTGCCATGGTAATTTTCCAGTGTAGCGGGCTGGGGGAATTTCACAGTCAGGCATGCGTGGGATTCAAGCATGCATTCCTGCTGCATGTGCATTTCCCAACGCTGGATTTCCAACGCCATCAGATCCGCGCTGGAAACCAATGTGAAGTCACGTAACTAATTTAAATTTTTATTTAAATCTAACTTTACTGAAGTCCCCGGGCCTGCTAGCTTCTATCCCCCATCCCCTCATCCCCCGTTTCACACCAGCAGGGATTACAATAACTCCCCACTTTCAAGGAGCTAGCAGCCCGACCCCACTGGAGTGAAGCAATTGGACCCCCCCCCCTTCCCGCACCGGGAGTTGGGCAGTGGAGGGGCACCCTGGTCACGGGCACCCTGACAGTGCCAGCCTATGCCCCCTGTCACTTATGTGACAACATAATATAGCTATCCAGGGTTCCTATATGTGTTTTTTTTTCATATAAGAACTTATTTAATATTTTTCAGGTTCCCATAGTGTACAGATTATAAAGTATTTATAAAACAGTACATGTGTCGCTTTAGCAATCAGACTGATTGCAAACTTTTACTAAAGAAAAAGGACAAAGTGCCCAATTTTACCATTTTGATTTTAAGTGCTGAATCTGGGCGTGATTTAGATCTGACTTGGAAACCCATTCTCAGGTGCCCCTGTACACACTCAGCCTGAAAAAAAATTGCGTGTCTGAATTGCGCTGTGGGCTGGACTTATTTCACCCGAGACGCTGCTTCTCCAATTGGAGCTTTGAACTGTGTATATGCAGTGAAAAAAATGTTTGAAAAACACGCCCCTGCCACATTGCTCCTGGGCTGCAAAAAGTGGAGACAGCAGCTCGGGAGCGATAAGTGGCAGCAATGGCCTCCACAGACATCGCCCCACCTGCACAGCATAACTGTCCCCCTTACCCACCCACCCACCGCCCCCACCCCCACCCCCCCAGGCTGCTCGCAAACCTCTGCCCCCCCACTTCCCTCCCATGAATTGCCTGCAGAATGGCAACGGACAGCCCCACCTCTCCCCTCCATCTGACCCACCTCTCCCCCACAGCGAGGAAGCCATCTGGCCTCTCCCCCCACCCCTCACCTCCACAAGAGAATGACCCGGCCTCCCTCCCCCTCCTT
Source organism: Carcharhinus amblyrhynchos (assembly GCF_965287045.1). Classification (NCBI taxonomy): domain Eukaryota; kingdom Metazoa; phylum Chordata; class Chondrichthyes; order Carcharhiniformes; family Carcharhinidae; genus Carcharhinus; species Carcharhinus amblyrhynchos. Next base: position 40,140,433 of record NC_137330.1, read on the forward strand.
CCTCCCCGTCAGAGAATATTCAGGCCTCTCTTCTCCCCACCAGAGAATGATCTGGCCCCCCACCCCCACTGCTACCACCAATCTGAGTCAGAGAGCCTTTGGAAGCTCTGAACTTAACTCTTCAGAAGCTGGAGTGTCCAAAATAGACCTTTGCCGTCAGTTTTGCACCGAGTCTGGACGCACAAACGTGATGGTAAAGGGGGAAGTGCTGGTAAGTTTGGGCAGGCAGCCCATTAATTAAATTTAAGTGCATGCAAATACATTTAAATCGCCGCTGTGCCCGTCTCGGGCACGGTTCAGATTGTAACCATTTTCGGGCCTTGGTAAAATTGGGCATCTACGCAGATATGGGTGCAGGTTACGTTAATGGCTTCATGCCCGACTTTACCCAGTTTTTGGGTCTAAAAATGGACATGATAAAATCAGGCCCAAAGATTCTAAGCTTCAAAGTTCAATTTCTGAGTTGTCTTCAGAATGTTGTTTCCAAGGCTTCAAGGATAATGAGACGAATTTGTTCCACTGATTTTAAGGCTCCTAGCACAATAATGCTGTTCCTTCTGGTAACCTGCTGAGCTGCTGTCCATCCAACACCATCGTGACACATTCAATCATTGTTCACTGAGGTATCCTTCGGAGTAGGTTGTAGCAACATTTTCTACTTTTCCTGAATCTTTTTTATTTCCTTGCTATTTCTGTTTTGTTGGTCAAAGGACACTGTGCCAGGACCTGAACTTTACCCTTGGGGTGAGCCCGAGGTCATGTGAACACAATATTATGCTGGGTGGTCAATTAAAGTGCATCCAGTATGGAACAAGTCTGCCAGTTGGATCTCTGGGTGGGGATGGGAACATGCTGAGCATTGGGTCCAGCATTGGCTGTAAAAACCGGAGGAGTCAACTCTCTGAAGGCTGCCGGGGATTTTGAGGGAGATGAAGATCAAGAGCTTTACTGCTCTCCAGGAATGTCATCAATGCCAGGAGGTCATGGAAGGTGGGAAGGCAGTTCTGGTGAACTAAACATTCCCCCCGTTTCCCAGATGAGTGCCTTTTGTGCTGGACGCAGGAGGATAGTGCCAGATACAACACCGTAGTGGCTAGGAATAGCAAGAGAAAGTCACTTCATCTGACTAAGAAGGACTAGATCAAAGTGATTGCCAAGGTCAGTGGGTGTGACATTGTGCACTGCACCTGACTTCAGTGCCGCAAAATGTTCAACAATCTTTTGGTGTCAACAGGGTAAGTTCAGAAATGGCATAAACCTGTGCAGAGAGATATAGTCGTGTGCCTATTCCCCTGTGCACTCAGGAGTTTGAGTGTGTATGCCAACAGAGACTGAAGCCTGTCCTGCTGAGGCTGGACTCCAGTACAATAGGCTGCAGTGCATGGGAGGGGGAGGTGTGGCACAGTAAAATGGCCCACTAAATGACCATGTGGGGGGGGGGTGCATCTAGAATGGTCCTGATGGAAGATGGAACTTAATGAGCCTTTCTATTCTCCACTGTCAGGAGAAGACTAGTACAATATGTGGAGGGCCAATGAACTGGTGGGATAGTCACCAACCTGCTGGTGTTGGCTAGGAGCGAGGGTGATGCTCCGGAGTTGGATTGCCACTGGCCAACTTGTTCCTCCGGTTTTGGTGAGACAGGAGTCTGGGATGAACGCCCTGTGCCAACTGAGCCCGCGCCTCACTTGTTACAGATCTCTCCCAGTCTGTACTGATCTGGTCTTCTTTCTGCCCCTCTCTTCCTCTTCAGCAGACCTTTCACCAGCTGAGTAACTATCCTCGTTGGAGCAGATCCAGGGGACCAGTGCCTTGTAAATGATGGATCACTGTGCTCCAGTCCTCAGGGAAACCTGCCAGGGAAGCCCTGAAATGCTGAAAGTCACGCCTCAAATGCTAAACAATAACTAGGAAACTTAAGATAAACTCTATACTCACACAGTTATTAAATCTTATCACAGAGAAACCACTGCTGTTCTGGGGACCTTGTATCCAGCCCTTGGAATAGAAAATAACAAAAACATGATGACCACCCACCATTTTGCCTGTGCAACAAGTTAAAAATTGTATGGACAATATAAAATCCCTGTGGATTGGATTTTTAATGATCTTAATTGCCCTGTCGTTGTCGGTGAGCGTGCATCCAATTGGTGCACCTGCCCATCAAACTTGAAATCATGCACGTGCGCAATGACATTGGGAAACATTCCCAATCACGTCGGGTAATTTAATCCACTACCCGCTCAGGCACATGCTTGGACCAGCCACCTGAAATCCTGCCTCATGTGTCCTGACATGTGCATCATAAAATAGAAAGAACTGCTAGGAATCTGGAGTAGGAACGGAAAAATCTAGAAAGGCACGATGAGTTGTTTTGAGGAGGTGTAAAGACCTGCAATGTCACAACATGCTTTTATTTCTCTTTAAGGTGCTGACTGATTGATCGGTTGGGTATTTCCAACATTTTCTATTCTGGCAGTACCATTATTGTCTGATTTGTTTACTGGAGCTTGTTGGTAGTTACCCACTTCCAGTATCACTCTATCCAGATCTACCAACTGATGTGCATTTGCCAAGCAATGACCATGCAGAACTGTTGCCATTGACTCTCTCTCATCTGACAGCTACATGCAGAACTCTGTAACCCTCTGTAAAGTGCAGCATTCTAAACATTCTGTTATTTGTTCTCAGGATGTGGGCAATGCTGGCGTGGCCACATTTCTTGTTCTGATTTGCCCTGAGAAGGTGATAGTGGGCCTTCTTCTTGATTCACTCTACTCTCCGTTCTGATGGCGATGCTACTATGCTGTGAAGGAGGGAGTTTTGTAAAGTTGCTTGGATTTTTAATAGAATTAACCTCATGCAGCAGGGAGACCGATAGTGGGCTGAGACCCTGTAGCTCATTGTAACGGGCTTTGCCATGTCTCTTTAACTCGGCTCAGGAATTAGTATCCTGCTTCCCTTCCCCAACAGAATGATGACAACTAGCACATACAGAAGCGTCATTTGTGCTTAAAGGGACACCCAGGTGGGGATCTGAAAGGTGTCGGGGAGAGATTGCTGCTGAAGCAGTCTAAAAGCAACAGATTAGAAGAAAGGTGTGGGGTGGTTCATAAAATCAGTGAAGAATGATGCCATTCGAACCATCAAGCCTGCACCGAAAGCAATCTCATATCCCTGTAATCCGCCTAATACTAAGGGGCAATTTAGCATGGCCAATCAACATAACCTGCACAAGAAGTCTTGCTATAAATGCTTAAAGTTTTGGTGAGTACTGTGCACAATTTTCATCCAAATTTCAGGAAGAACATACTTGCTTTGGAGGTGTACAGTCAAGGGTCACTATGGTTCTGGGATGACAGGGGTTGTCCTCTGATAAGAGGTTGAATAAATCAAGTTTATAATCTCTAGATTTTAGAAGAATGAGAGGTGACCTCATTGAAATACATAAGACTCTGAAGGAACATGACAGGAATGCTAAGAGGTTGTTCTCCCTGACAGGGAAATCTAGAACAAAGTCTCAGGATGAGGGGTCAAACATTTATAACTAAGATTAGGAGAAATATCTTCATTCAGACGATTGTGAACCTGCCCCAGAGGATTGTCGTTAGTGAGATTCAAGGCTAAAATAGATTTTTGTCTTCTCAGGGAATTAAGGAACATGGAGATTGAATGGGAAAGGGAAGATATTGTGTTTGAACATAGAACATAAGAACATAAGAAATAGGAGCAGGAGTAGGCCATCTAGCCCTCCGAGCCTGCCCCGCCATTCAATAAGATCATGGCTGATCTGAAGTGGATCAGTTCCACTTTCCTGCTTTCTCCCCATAACCCTTAATTCCCTTGTCTATCAGAAAACTATCTACCCGTGACTTAAATATATTTAGTGAGGTAGCCTCCACCACTTCAACAGGCAGATAATTCCAGAGATTCACCACCCTTTGAATGAAGAAGTTCCTCCTCAACTCAGTTCTAAACTGCCCCCCCTTTATTTTGAGACTGTGCCCTCTAGTTCTGTTTTCCTTTTTAAGCGGGAAGAATCTCTCTACCTCTGCCCTATCTGGCGCCTTCATTTGGTCTTCTCATACGAGAATCCCAGCCAAAGTCAGCATTTGTTGTCTATCTCTCGTTATTTTTGAAAAGGCGGTGGGGAGACACGTTTTGGAACAGTTGCAGTTCACCTGATGTAGGTACACCCACAGTGCTATTAGGGAGGAAATTAATAGAAGATCAACCACGGTCATTTTTACTTTCTGCTCCTTTTTTTTATATAGTGTCTTTGCTGTACATGTGCTATCATTAGTGCTACAGTTGGTGTGGTTGTTCAGGCTGCTCCTGATCAGATTTCCATGCTCTTGTTGCATAAGTTGCTCCCAAGGCTGGCAGCAGATAAGTTGAGTTGAAGGTGAGTATACTTCAAGGCACTTGAAAGTATTCCTAAAAAGTTAAAATTGACCCTCAACTACCAAAACAGGATATCAGAATTAATCCTGCAAGCACAGATAAAATTCTGCCCGTTGATCCAGTGAAGAAATGGCGATGTATGTCCAAGTCAGAATGGTGAGCAAGTTGGAGAGGAATTCAGAGGCACTGGCATTCCCACAATATTGCTTCTCTTCACCGTCTTGATAGTAAAGGTCAAAGGGAGTGAGGTGCTGCCTAAAAATTGTGCTCCTGACTGTAGCATAGGTACACATCATATTCCATTGAAACCATCAGTTAGAGCTGCAGTGCTTTAGTAGAAACTGTTTATCCATATGTAAATCTGTTATGGTAGACATCGAACCTGGGATATATGAGCACACATCTCATACCCAGTCTCCAAATAATGCATTATAGCATCTTCATCCCAAATCATACTTTTGCCCCATTAACTGTGCCAAGAGGCCAGTACCTAAAGGGTTCTGGCATGCAGCTTTGGCAAGGAAGGGATTACCCTCCTCCACTGGGAGGACAGTGCAGGTTCCTCTTCTGTGAGGGATTGTAGAGAGGCCTGATGCCAGCGAGGGGGAGGAGAGCGACCTGGTACTTGTGAAGTGGGGGAGAGGGGAGAGACCTGCCAGGGTAGGTGGGGCAAGTGGAGAGGGAGAGTCCTGATGCCTGCCTGGGGAAGTAGAGGGGAGAGACCAGATACCTCCCAGTCCAGTCCCCCCCATTGGCACGAATCACCTGATGGCCTCTGTATTGCATAGAATGCTGTAGATTCACAAGCCTTAGCTTGCCCAAAAAAAACAGGTGCAGAAACTTCCCATCTTACTGCCAGTTGGATACTTGGATTTTTACGGGAAAATCATCCCCAGTGTTGGATCAGGCGAGTAAATCTCAGTGAAACTTGTCGGCTTCACAGATGCTTTTCTTTGGCTGATTAAACAGCATTTCAAAGTGCTAGTGAGATTTACACAGCCAACTGGATGGGAAGGGCCTAAACATGCCAGCAACACCCCAATTTGGAGATCAGTGCACTCCCCACTTACCAACTTCACAAGCGTCAAGGCTCCCCCCTCATCCTGATGCTGAGATCGCCCCCCCCCCCCCCCACCCGCCTTCCCTTCCCTCCTACCTCCCTCCCGTCTGGTCCCACCCCCATGAGGGCCCACACTCTTGGCAATACTGGGGGCACTTCTCCTCCCTGCCCGATCTCCCGAGGGGCCTCAGTGGCCTCCATTCCCATCAGCGAGGGTGTCGCATCTGGTCCCCATTGCTAGAGAGAGTGGTGGATTAACCATTAGGCCGAGTAGGCTTAAGCCTAGGGTTCTGGAAGGGAGAGGGGCCAAGACCAAAAAAAAAATTGGCTTAACACTTTTCAAAATTATACAGTATCAAGCTCTGGCAAGAGATCGACTGCATGAGGTGTATCCAAATACATTTGCTTTAGAATTTATCTGTCCTTAATGATCACTAACTGTTCAGGTGAGTGTTCGTTTTCAGCGCTGAAGAGGATCAAAATCTATTTGCGCTCAACAATGAGCGATGAGAAACTTAGTCATCTGGCACTCAGGCACATTGAATCAGACATGCTTCGATCTGTTGATTTACACGCTGTTATCGACACTTTTGTAAACCAAAAAACACGGAAGCTTCTTAAAGTACAAATTTAAAAAATGAAAAATAAATGAATAAAAGGGCTGTAATTGATTCATATAACTTTATGATATTATACATGTAGCACATTATACATAGTACAACGATATAAGTTATCTAACGTCACTTAATGTCACTTTATTCCATTCAAAGAAGGGTGAGGCAAGGGGCAGGAGGCAAGGTCAAGGGTCAAAGCTCAGCCTAAGGGTCCGGGTGATAGTTAATCCGCCGCTGCCTAGAGACCAGCTTCGGTCCCTGCTTGTGGGAACCTTCACCGGCCAGGTTGGAAATCCAAGTGAGCCTGGACATTAGCGTCCAGAGCTCACTAAAAGGAATTAAATTACCCGCTGAATATTTAAATCAGCATCGCGCTGTTCCCTGGCACGAGGCTGAATACGTTGAACAAAATGGCCCAGGAAGATCACGACCTGCCGGCTGTCGGGCGGGAATCAACTTTTTTAGGTCCCACTTAAATTTCCCACCCTGCTATGGTGATCGAGTAGCGTAGCGGGGTGGGGAAATTGCACCCTGTATATTTTACTCAAAATTAAGCTTTTCATGTTGCTTTCTTATATGTTATTGTTATTTGTATGTGTACGAAATGTCAGTAACACAATCTAACGAAGAGCCGTTGAGTCATTATTACACAGAAGAAGGCCATTTAGCCCATCAAATCCATGCTGTTGGAACAATTTACTCAGCCCCATTTCCCTGCTTCGATCCCATGGCTCTACAAATCGATTTCCCTCAGGTGCCCATCCAATTTCCTTTTGAAATTGTTGTTCATCTCCACTTCCAGCATCCTTGCGGTCAGCGAGCCCTAGGTCATTATCACTCGCTACGTAAAAAAAGGTTCTTCCTCACTGTTCTTTTTTACAGGCACTATGTAAAGATCTTTTTTAAATAAGCTAATGTGAGAAAAAGACCTGGTGAACTTTGTGCTTAGGACCCAGCTACCAAACATCCACACATGGCAGCAAACAGTGGGAGATTTATTGATCTGACTCCTGCTGATGACCCTGAACTGCATCCAACTGGTGGCCCAGACAAGAATTCTCTAGCTGGGCTCTGACCTTATGGTTGATTCTGTCCACAGAGAGGGAGGGCACATGTGGGTTGAGGCTTTCAACTTCAGCAGGGGGCAGGAAGGGCATAAAGTGGGTGGTCGCCAGTTAACCAGCCATTTCTACCCCGGCCAGATATCCTTTCCATTGAAATCTTTTTTTTCACTCGGTATTGTGAGTGTTAGACAGACAAGGGCAGAGAAATTGTTGGGAAAGCAATACTGGCACAAAATCACAATAATCATGGATGATGGAGGCTATTTGAGCCAATTTAACTCCCATATCCAGAATGCAAAAATAAACATTAATCTTGCACTTAGCATGCCACCTAACTACATCTCGAAAGAATGCAACTTTTTTCACCTGCATTACCAGAAGGCCATTGATCAACCTTTTTTGATGAAACCTCTGTAAAACTTTAAAAAAATCCCCTGGGCCTCATCCTGGTTGGATAGCTATTGGCATAGTTCCCATACCCCAAAACCAACACCCACCACCCCCAGTGCCACTTCCATCCCCCAAGTTAAAATCGACACCCATGCTATTAAAACAGAAGCTGAGCATTGTTCATTTGCTCTCTCTTCATTAATCTTGCCTTTTCAACCTTGGTGGTATCCTGCGGCACTGGCCTTAACCTTTCATCTGGGATTCTGAACAAAACTGGTGGATACAAATAATGTCGAGTTGGAAACAAGAAAAGACGGTTGCACAAACGTGACAATGTGCAAGATGTTTTAAGAGGAACCAATTTCTATATTTAAAATAGAAACAAGTATACATACAACTTAGAGAGGACAACATGAATTAAAATTTGATTGATGAATCCCATCAAATCTGAAAGGGGTTTGAGCAAAGATAAGCTGAGGAGGTGATAATGGAACAAAAAGGAATTCATCACATATTTCTCCTGCTTTCATGTACCTATCTACCCGACAGTATAGCTCACCCTTTTGGTATGTGAATGTGATAAAAGCTAAATTGTTTTAAATAAAATGTACCACATTCCCTGACAGGCTTTTTTTCAGAAAAGTATCTTGTAGGCGAGGTTCATTCTGAAATTCGGCAGTAAAGGTTGAGATTATGTCCAGATGTCCGTGGCAGTGTGTGGTCTGCAATAGGGTGGTTCAGCATTTCAGTGATCTGTTACGCCGTTTGGTGCCGGGGTAACAGTTAATAGAAAAGTGGGGTCAGGGAAATGCTTCAAAAACAAAGTACCAGAAGCCAAGACTCAGCTTTCCGTTCCTTGGAATGATGAAATCTGTTGCATATTCAGACTCATGCTGATATGCTTGTCACGTGTTTTAATGTGGCTTCTTCAATTCAATAAGGAAATAGCTTCCCTCTTATTGTTGAGTAAATATCACTGAAAATACATACTAATCTGATTCATACTATGAAATAAACTACTACTTCAGGGGCATTGATCTCAAGTGTTGGGGAAACATTGGTCTAGTTGCTTGTGTTTGTTTTAAAGGTTTATCTTTGAGTGTCACAAGTAGGCTTACATTAAGACTGCAAAGAAGTCACAGTGAAAATTCCCTAGTCACCACACTCCGGTGTCTGTTCAGGTACACTGAGAGAGAATTTAGCATGGCTAATGCATCTAACCAGTATGTCTTTCCGACTGTGGGAGGGAACTGGAGCACCCGGAGGAAAATCATACAGACATGGGGAGGACATGCGAACTCCACACAGATAGTGATCCAAGCCAGGGATCGAACTCAAGCCCCTGGCGCTGTGAGGCAGAAGTGCTAGCCACTGTGCCACAGTGCCACCCAGGTATGCTGATATACCATGTCAAACCTTTCTGATGCGCACGCTTACTTTACAAGTAAGATGACTAGAGCAGTGCTCTTGTGTCATTATTGTATGTTGGCATTTATTTACTGGAAAGAGAATAACATGCCCACACTCACTTACATTTTGTCTAAGTTAACAACTGTTATTATGGAGTGTTTCATTACTTTGGCAATCATCAAATTAACCTGCATTTATATAGCACGTTTCATGACCTCAGGATGTTCTACAATGTTTTACAGACAATGAGGTACATGTGAAGTGTCATCATTGTTGCAATGTAAGAAGAGGAGCAACCAATTTGCGCCGATCCTGATTCTGTTCTCAACTGAATCTTGTAATTGTCATTAGAGGGTGGGGTTGACCTGCTCCTTTCTACAGCCATGACTTTTGTGGCAGCTGAATAAAAGATAACTAAGAGCTTTTAAATAGCTTTAAGAACTGCACTTATGCCATTTCCCATCTCTCCCATGTCAGCAAACTTCTGAAATAAGCCGATACTGGTATGTGCCACAAATATTTAGTGGGATTGTCCTCGGCGAACCCTGCAAAATCAGGACAACATTATTTCAAAGAGATATCATACCCACTATACTGAGTTTGCCCTCACTGTTTTAAGTCCAGGACTGAGAAATTCCCCCAATAATTATTCATAGCTCGTTCAATCATTTTTATTTGATTCACCTCCTATTCAAGGTCTGTGCATTAAGAACTTCTTACTCACAAAATAGTAAATGTATGAAATGCCAGCAAAAGTATTTAATAATGCATTGATTAACTTATCTGTGAGTACATGGTAAAGTAAACAGTATAAGCCCTGTGGGGATCTAAGGTTCAACAGGCCAGATGGGCTGAAAGGTTCTGAATTCTCTTTCCAAAAGAGCAGTGGAGGTTGGGTCATTGAACATATTAAAGTCTAGCTAAACAGATTGACAAGGGAATCAAGAGTTATTGAGGACAAGCAAGTAAGTACTGCCATAATCTGATTAGCAATGAAGTTATTGAAAGGCGGAGTAGGCTCATGGCCTGAATGGCCTTTGCCTGCTCCTATCTCTTATGCTCTGATATTGGCTTTTGTTCTTGTTCCATATTTTTGCTCATTTTTTTTTATATACTATGTATCAGTAATGAAAAATCAAACAGTATCATAGAATCATAGAATCTTACAGTGCAGAAGGAGGCCATTCAGCCCATCAAGTCTTCACTGAACACAATCCTACCCAGGCCCTATGGCTGTAACGCCATGTATTTGCCCTGCTAATCCCTTGACACTAATGGACAATTTAGCATGGCCAATCCACCTAACCTGCACATTTTTGGTCTATAGGAGGAAACTGGAGCACCCAGAGGAAATCCACGCAGGGGAGAATGTGCAAACTCCACACAGACAGTGACCCGAGGCCGGGAATCAAACCTGGGTCCCCAGTGCTGTGAGGCATGTTAGGACGGTGTGAATAAATTTACCCCATGGGAGAGGGACGTCATACTTCAGAAGAAATGTGATAAGTGAAATAAAGTATCATAGATTTCTTTCAGGATTGCAGCAAATTCTTTATTAGTCTACATTTCATGAGTGCTCAGTCTGGATTGTATTTATCCCTAATACATCAGGAAAAGGGTACATTTCATTTTCTTGCTTTTATCAATTTTAATTTGGTTTGCACATTTATATGAAACAGCCATCCCATATCTATGGAAAAAATGTGTCCATCATTTCAGCATCCCATTAAAATAGAAATAAGAATGTAATTCCAGGTACAGCTGCAACAACCAATGTATATTTAACAACCTTATCTAGGCTGGCATATGGCCTTAACTCCACTCATAGGGAGAGAACTATTGCCATCTTCAGTTCCTGAACTGTCAATTTTAAACATGGACATAGAAAGTTAAATTGACTTGCACTCTGACAACTGACTAAAAGATTCTCTCCTCAGTATTATCAGAGGGAGCTGTGGCGGGGGTGGGGAGCAGAGATGGAGGAGGAATGGGGTTAGAAGCATGGTTGGGGATGAGGGATAAGAAATTAATCCCAGTCCCAACACTTGAATAAATTAGCACAGAGATAATACCATGGGGCAAAACATGATCATATGAAACACAAGAATAGCAATAATTCACTTGAAAATGTTAAGATCCCATGTTTTTGTTTAGGACAATTTCAAGGTGAAAAGACTGCGAACAAGCTGAGCTGTTTCCAAAACGGGATTGAATAAATCTGGATAGGAATTGGATTGGAGTTTACCATGACAGATATATCTCAGGGAGAATGGTTTTCTGCTGCCAGGGCTGGGGTTTGGAGATGATTTGGGGTGGGACAGGGGTGGGGAGAGAAATGTGCAGCTGTCCAATGAAAACAGATTGGAACGAAATCGTGAAAATGAATGGATATTTTGGACATTTGGCTTGAGTACTTCTGTGGATTAGAAGCATTTAGGTGCAATATTCAGGAGTTTGAATTGGAAGGTCTTGTGAGTGATTTTTTTTTGAACACGTAACGTGCTCATGTCAAATTCTTTGCACCACTATTTTAGTTCGGGCATATAATAACAGTAACATCCAGGCTGCGAACAGATTTGATTCACATTATTGAGAAAAAGCAAGATTTAATGGAAAAAAAGCACATCTTTCAGATTGTGGGAGGAAACCCAGGCAAACACAGAGAGAACATGCAAGTTCTGCACCGATAATGACCCAAGCTGGGAATCAAACTCAGGTCCCTGGCGCTGTGAGGCAGCAATGCTAACTACTGTGCTTCCGTGCCGAGCCTTGTTGCTCACCATTTTGTATGTTGATTGCCATAGGCTGCATATTCCTGTGGGTCACAGGTCTATTGGAAAAGTACAACCCATAAACCACAAGAACCTGACGACTATTCTCATTTCTTAGTTGAATTTTATGGGCCAGGCGGATTCAGATAATCTGCTTTTAGTCTTGTTGCCTCCTAAATCAGAAATGTTTAGTTTGGTTAATATCAGCAGCAGTTTGAGTTACATGAACTGCACTTTACATTTGGCCCTTTAGAGGCTCCATCTTATACGCTGATGTGACCCACAAAAGACAATAAAACCTGAACATACCTGGTCCACAACAGATGTCATATTTGCTGGAATTGAATCTCCACAGTGGCTCCTCTATCTCCGTTTACACATTCAGGGATTAAACAAAGAACAAAGAACAACCCAGCACGGGAAACAGGCCCTTCGGCCCAACGAGCCCGCGCCGCCGCATCACCCTACACCTATTCTACCCTGCATGTCTACGAATGGGACCCTACTCAGTCAGATTCAGGGAAGAAATAGTGTCAATTTGGTGGAAACCAATTAGCCTAAGAGCACATCTTTGGGGTGTGGGAGGAAACCAGAGATTTCATAGGATTCTGCCTATGATCTGCTGAATTTGGGGAGAGATATTAAGTTTTAAGTTTAAGTTTATTTATTAGTGTCAAAAGTAGGCTTACATTAACACTGTGAACATCCCCTAGTCACTACACTCAGGCACCTGTTCAGGTCAATGCCCATAACCAGCATGTTTTTCAGAATGTGGGAGGAAACCCGAGCATCCAGGGGAAACTCATGCAAACACTGGGAGAATGTGCAGAGTCTGCATGGTCAGTGACCCAAGCTGGGAATTGAACCTAGATCCCTGGTACATGAAGCAGCAGTGCTAACTACTGTGCAAACATGCTGCAAATTGGAGAAATGGCTGCAGAAATTGCAGGTAAAACTGAAGCTTGAGGCAGCTGTTTCACTGGTGTAAAATGGAAGAGTGCAATCAGTTCCTTGGGGCATTGGGGCAGAGGGGGGTTGGGTGTGGCAGGGAGGGGGGGGTGGGTTGGGGGAAACATATTGGCATAGGTGGCTTCCCAGACATCTGTGTCACATACATGAAACAGGCATTAAGGGGACTCGCATACATAACTAAGGGACTTCTTGCCTGTATAAAGACCCTTGCATGAGATTCAACAGGCACTGAACAGAGCAGGCATTTGGATTCTTCAGCTGCAGTCACCATCAATCAGTTAATGCTTTCATTTCAAAAACACATTTCCAGAGTGGCAGTAGTTCTCTTCCCTTACGACAGCTGAGCTGCCTGTAGGGGGTAACAGTTAATTCAAATGCTTATTCCAAGGCCTGAGCTCCAATTCTGGGGTATGCGCTACGGACACACCATTGGTTATGAACCATCACCAACTTTCCTTCTCAACTTGCTGAGAATTCTGTGTTCATTTGCCTTTAAAACAATTTTGGCTTTCCTTGTGAAACAGAAGACAATATGTTAGTGATGGATTGTTAGTTGCTGCTGTTTGGCTGAATTACATCTCCTTGCATCTTGATGTAAATTCCCAACAGTGCCCGCTTATCCAAGTAGATGAACTTCCTCAACATCTCTGCATCCTGTGTTCATCTCCAAGGAAATGCTGGAAAATGTCATTGGCTTTCATTGTGTACGAATAGGAAGACTGAGAGTTGAAAGAATATGATGAGAGTAACAATTTTCATTATTCATTAATTCTGTGCTTTATGTGGTTTAGAATGATGGATTATAAATGAAGCATTATTGCCTGCAAGTTATTGTTGCCAGTAGCTCACTTGTATTATTTGAGGATTGATTTTAGAAGTGCAGAGTAAAGTGCATTTCCTGGCTGTTTGGTATATGTTGCCAAGGTGATCTTGTGAGGAAACAGCTTCCATGCACTGCAGTGTTGAAGACCTACGTTGTTATTTCCTGAATTATAACTAATTAGCAGAGGAAGCACGCCACTTGTCTGTTGTAGGAATCAAACTGCTTGCACAGTGAAGCTTTAGGTCATGAAATCTGCCAAAACTGGGAGTTAAATTTGTAGCTCACTCAGCACTGGATTTTAACCTGATGACATAACATTGGAATGAAGTGGCAGTGTTGGGGGTGGGGGATATGGTGTTGGCAGTGGGAGAACTTAATGGAATCTATAAGGAAAGCAAATGTGAATTAATTAGGCAGGATGCCAAATTTTGATTTCCTGAAGGTGGGTCGAAATACCAAGATACATTTAGCAATGCGTTAGCGGTGTGTCAAACATTACATTGGCCTGTGGCTGGTTCATACTTTAATGTATTTGCATACTATGAATACTCATTAAAATGAAACAATTTTCAATAAAGTCCTACCTTTGAAATAAAGTCAGTGACAAATGAGAATTGAGTGCTGCCTGGTTTACAATTGACTAAAGGTGGTGTGCACCAATTGCCTTGGTACAGTTTTGGATAAGGTCAGCGGTTTTCTTGGGTTTAAGTTTATGACACGGGGGAGGGGAGCAGGAGAATAGACTTAAATAAGGCTCATGGCTAACAATGGTGAGTCAGCAATGAGGGGCCTTCTGGAATTGGTTGGGGGCATGGGGGAGTGAAAGACGGATTGAGGGGAGGACAGAGGGTGAGGTTGATGGCATGGAGGAGTGAAGTGGGTGGACCTGCTGTCTCGGGTGTGGTGGGGAGTGTATTGGTGATGACAGTCAGTCAAGACAAGACAGTTAGGGGACTTAAAGGGCAAGATCAGTAGTGCCCTAATGTGTTCACCTCAGAGTATTGGCTGATAGAGTCCATGCAGGGCTTGGAGCTCACCTACCACATTTCAATTGTCCCCATTGAGATTGCTCTTGGACAGCATCCTTCACAATGTGTAGAAGGGAGAGCCAGCTGAGTCTATAAGTTCAGTTATGTCCCACAGAGGCGTGAGTCCAAAACTGGATGTTAACGTGAACATTCAAGAAAGAGTGAGCAAAAGGAACACAACATTATTTCTTCCACAATGAAGGAAATTTCCCTAACTCCCCTGTAATCATCGAGTTGTGCTGACCATGGGGTATGGCAGCACATTGAGCTCTCTGACTAAACTCATCTCAATCAATAACCGTGATGCACACACAAATAATGTGAAACCAATGTAATGTGAAATATTGACACGTGAAATTTAATTTTGAAAATCCCCGTACTTCCTTTCTGCTCTCAACTCTTATATTACTGGCAACGAAGTTGAACAGGAACTTGGTAGCCGTGATGCAGAATCTCCCTATTTGACCAGGAGACTATTTCATACCTTGCCCAAACCTGCTGCATTGTCAGCTGACAGGGGTTTTACCAATGAAAAGCTTCCCCCACCACTGAATCATACGTGTTTTCCATGTACACCATCAACACTTAGAATTTTAATTATAATTGAGTGAGAATGGGAAAAAGAGAGAAAGTGGAATTGGTACACAGTTCCGGTACACAGGAATTCTGTTGACAAAATCCCGGTTGAAAAGTTCTGGCGTGAACCTCTTTATGAATGTCTGCTGTGCAGCAGGTTGCCATAAGCATCTGGTTATTGTATAATGGACAGACATCCTTAATGCCACTATTCATACAAAGCATTCCTTATGCTCCTTCTATTATGGTAAGTCTAAATCTAGGTAGCACCCTAGTATGGCTTTGCATAAGGTATCATAAAAGAATGAAAGTTATCAGAGATGGTTGTTCTACGTGCCTCCTTGTGGCAGGTATGTGTCAAATATAACAAAATTATTTGCTTGGTTTAGGGGGTTTTGTCAAGCTGACATCTTCATCCCAATATCCTTTTATACTCAGGAACTTCTAGGGGAGTGTTAATCTGTACTAACCAGTACCTCTCTCCTCTCCCTTACCCTTTCCGAAGTTTCCCAAGACCTAGTCTGCAAAGCTGGCTTCCTTTTATCTACCCAACTACATCATTTGACAAAATATTTATAGAAACAACTAGCCTGGGTTCCCCCCATGTGCCATACCAGGGGTTTAACAGCTTCACTGTTGCACGTTGCAAGCCTTGCTTTCTGTCAGTTAGGTGACTCTCTATTCAACAGCCATGATGTGGTTATTCAAGTGTACCTACTCTGCAGAACCTGGCATTCCACAATTATTAGCGCCACTCAAAAACCTGAAACAGAACTCGGTTGAACTTCCACATTGCACCAACAAGCGGTGCCTGGGCTTTTTGTCCCCCTTTTCTATCCTGTTAGTTTATAATAATATTTGGAGATGGGATCAAATACTCTGAAAATAAGGCCTGGAATTTTAAACTGTAGACAGCAACATTCCATCCAAACTATACCAATGAAATGTGCACTACAGTTCAACAAGTTGGAAAAACAAAGCCTTTTCGTATGGTACACCTTTTTAACATTTAAAATCTAAATGGAGTCATATTCCAATTCTGCATAGCCACTGATGACACAAAGTTGCAAAAGTCAATAAACTACTGTGGGCTTGTTTATTATTAGTTTAAAGTAAAGTGCTTGACAAAGTGCAGTTGATCAGAAGTTATACAAATTACAAGCAGTGATTTCTCTTACTGTCCTCCAAAGTAGTGCTAGAAATTCTTTGCTGTTCGGCAAAGAAATATGTATAGTCAAGGTCACTGGCTCAGAATAATAAAAGGGCTCGTAGGTTAGAGGCTTTACTTACTCGAGTCTAATACTAATGTAACCAAATATTGAATGGATGACCTACTGTGTTCTGAAGGCTTTCTGCGAGCTTAAATTTATAAACTTGGATGATAAATAGCAGCATTATAAATAAAGAATCCTGAAGATAACTGAAAAGGTTTCAAACCATTTCTTTTGGGTTTAATAATCTATGAGGTGCATAGTTTCACATCAAGGTTAGCGCTTTCTTTCAAACAGAAAAAAAAACATTGGAAGGGAGTAGTCAGTGGAATGTAAATCTCTACCTTTTCTGTATCTATTTATATTGATGGTTAACCCCTTCCCTGACATTGGGTAAAACTGTAAAATACAGCTCCCTTATCCTCCTCCATACATCCCTGCACCCTCCAACACCACATCCACCACATGCAAAATACTACACTGGATAGACTAGCTGGGAGAGAGGAAATTTCCTTCCTTCAGTACTGAACAAAATAGTAAATTCATACTTTATACCACAGCTTACAATTTCTTAGGAAATCGTGAATACAGAAAAATCCTCTCCACTGGATGAAATTTTTTCAAATGACTTTGTGAAAATGATATTTAGCACCAATTAGAAGCATTAAAAACAGGAAACTATCAAAGTTCCAGCAGTTTGAATAGATTGAAACAGTACAATTTTAAATTGTTAAAATATATGAGGGATTATGTTGAATGAGGCCCCATATTGGTCATAGGCTTTCTAAGGATTTGCATGATGACTTTGAAGAGGGTGAATTGACTAGGGAGTCCAGGAAATAAGGGATTGTGGAAAGAGGGTCAATAGGCAATGTGAGCTCAAGTTGCAAGAGATTGGGGATCAGGGAAAGCAGCAAAACTAGGGAATGGGTTAAAGAGATGAAGGGTGTGGAATGGGCATCAATAATAAAGGAAGATGGGGTAAAGGGGAGAGGAGGAGAATGGGAAATGGGGTATCTGTAATAGCAGGGACATGGGAGAATAGGCAATTGGTAAAAGAGGGAGACTCGGTATTGGAGTCTTTGTAAGGCAGGGACACAGCAGAATAGGAGATTGGTAAGATAGGGAGACTGGGAAATGAAGGTTCAGAATCCAAGGAGATGGGGAGAGAGTTAGGGATGAGTTCTGAAAACTGGGAAGCACTTTGTCCATTCAGTGCAGGGTGTTTCTGAATGTAGTTACAGGATGAATACATCAGCAAGTTAAAGTGAAGTAAAAAGTATAGGATTTAGGATTTATAGGATTATAATATAAAGCATAATATTAAACATGCTATATAAATGCAAGTTGATTATTTCCTTTCTGCTACTGTTCGTACAGGATGAAAATCTAGATTCACATGTAGAAAATGGTTCATGAAGTATGATAAGCCTAAACTGGGCAGGATTTCCCTCCCCCAGCACTGTATTTTGGCTGGAAGTGACCTTTACCCAAGGGGATACCATTGAATTTGGGGCATGTTTAAATGATACGGGCATAGCTGCCACCAAGGCCCAATTCCTGTGTCACACAGTCCACCTTGAGGAATGATGGAAATCCACTTCTGTACGTCTTAATTCCAGCTGAGGAAAATGTAAATTGACTGCTCCTGGAGAAAACAAAAGCAGAATTTGTCTTTTACATTTTGAAAATTCCAGACACAGATCATGCAGTGAGGTGTGCCCTGTTTGATTACAACTCCTTGGAGATTCAAATGTTAAATGTCCTGTCCCAATGCTGTATCAGCACCACAGCACATAATGCTGAATCCATCGTGGAAGATTTTCCTCTTGTTCACATGTCATTGGAATATCCCGTCTCATATTGGGGTTGACATATCACTGGGTATAAGTTCTTGTGGGGGGAGTGGAGTAGAAGAGGCAGGGTAAAATAGGCAGTAGCCAATCTGCCATCCATTTTACACTCCACCTAAGACCACTTTATAACCCATTGAATATGTGTCATTACTTGTGATGGAGAAGCAGTCACCCATGGGATGCCAATGAGTAGCTGCTGCAGCGAGCAGCCTTGACATTTTTCCCCCCAACCCCCAAACACTCACTGATGAAATTAGTTTGTTATGTTTGTGGTTGATACCTGGGTGGCTTCAAATTAAATAATTTCTTGCAGACAATTGGCTTTACATCCTTACACTCCTTCGGTTTTGCATTTGATCATTGTGTTGCTATAAGTAAAGCATTGCGTTTCAAATCAATGGTCACATTTATTATGTTTCTTGGACATTGGGGTGAAATTGGTTTGGAACTGTAATGCAAAACAACAAAGTGCAAATGGCAAATTGATCAAGGTCAAGAAAAAGCAAAGTGGGTCATTCTCAAAAATTGTGCCTATTTTTAGAAGCCTGTTTTGCTTCTCTGCTGGAGACCAGCTCCCCCCACTTGTAACTCCTTCTCCTGATTGATGGTGAGTCTATGAGAAATGCAATACATGGTCTTTCTAGCATGAGAAGGAATGGGACTTCACTTTCACTGGAGTACTGCATTACATTAAATCATTGGACCAAAAACCCAGCCAGGAAAACAATTGTACTCTTTGTGTTGAGATGATTTGTTCAATGTAAATAAATTCTGGACCTTTCAGAATCGACAATGCCTCACTTTCCTTCAAACCATTCTCTTGAATATGGAGGTTCATTCAATGCTTGCTTACTTAACACTGGAATTTAGTCTATCCCTGGCTTCACTTTGATCTGGAGAGAAATTATTCTTTTTAATCTAAAATTATATTCCCAGAAGGCATGGAATGTTGATTCATTTCCCCCTCCCTGTTCTTAATCCTTAATAGAGCACAGTACAGTCAGACCTCATTAGCCTGGCTCACTTTACATTGTCATTCATGCTTACCATAAAAATCAAAATCAATCAGCAGAATATTATTCTCCCTATTCATTTTGCCTCGTTATTCTAGCTTTTCCCATTGTGCTTACTATTCAGCCTTATCAAAAGCACTAATACGTCTTACAGCCTAGTTTCAACTTGTACAGCAAAAAACATGCCAACCATGTGTCACACAATCACAATTGCTGTGTACATCCACAAATAATAGAATCATAGAATCCCTACTGTGCAGAAGGAAGCCATTTGGACCATTGAGCCTGCACTGACAACAATCCCACCCAGGCTCTATCCCCATAACCCCATATATTCATGCTGATAATCCCCTTCACATTAAGGGGCAATTTAGAATGACCAATCAACCTCATCTGCACATCTTTGGACTGTGGGAGGAAATCGGAGCCTCACAGGCACAAGGATGTTAATACATAGCTCCAATGTTGAGTTCGATTTCCAGTGAAAGTGAAGTCCCATTTTTTCTCATGCTAGACCATGTGTTGCATTTCTTGTAGCTCCCTATTAATCAGGAGAAGGAGTTAGAATTGTGGGTGGGGAATGGAATTGGTCTCCAGCAGTAAAGCAAATAGTAATAGTGTTCTTCAATCACATACACAGTCTAAGCAGAGCCAAATCAAAACTGGCAATTCAATGCCATGTAATTACTTGCTTCTGAAGTTAGCACAGTTTCACCATGCAGTAAATCTGTGAGGTTATATCCCTGGTCATAGCTAGATGTATAATAAGAAAAATCAGGCCTTTCATATGTTCCATAACCCTAATGACAACAATCCCTTTGTCATTAGTCCCAAATGCATCCTTATGATTTGAACCGCATCAATAGCAGAAAGCTCTTGTGGAGTTTAGTGAGGGAAAATGACTTTTTTCCAGAAAGTATTATGAATTTGGAACTTGCCACTGCGTGGGAGTATTTGACGTGAATTGTATAGATGACATTTAAAGGGAAGATAGATAGATACATGAAGGATGAATGACAAGGATCTGTGCTCGGGCCCCAACTGTTCACATTACATATTAATGATTTGGAAGGGGGAACTGAATGTGTTATCTCCAAATGCGCAGATGATATAAAGTTGAGTGGGAGGGTGAGCTGTGAGGAGAATGCAGAGATACTTCAGTGTGATTTGGACTGGCTGAGTGTGTGGGCATATTCACGGCAGATGCAGTATACTGTGGACAAATGTGAAGTTATCTATTTTGGTAGCAATAATAGGAAGACAGTTTATTACTTGAATGGATGTAAATTGGGAGAGCTGGATATTCAGTGAAACCTTGGTGTCCTCATGCACCAGTCACTGAAAGAAAGTGCGCAGGTACAGAAGCAGTAAAGAAGGCAAATGATCTGTTGGCCTTCATAGCAAAAGGATTTGGCTACAGGGATTGGGATGTTTTGTTGCAACTGTATAGGGCATTGGTGAGGCCTCACCTGGAGTGCTGTGTACAGTTTTGGTGTCCTTATCTGAGGATGGATGTCCTTACTATAGAGGGGGTACAGTGAAGGTTTACAAGGCTGATTCATGAGATGGCAGGTCTGTCATATGAGGAGAGATTAAGTCAGTTAGGGTTATATTCACAGGAGTATAGAAGATTGAGAGGAGATCTCATAGAAACTTATAAAATTCTAACAGGGCTAGACAGGATAGATTTGGAAATGTTCCCAATGGTGGGGGAGTCGAGAACTCGGGGTCATAGTTTGAGGATAAGGGATAAATCTTTTAGAACTGAGGTGAGGAGAAATTTCTTCACCCAGAGATGGTAAATGTTTGGAATTTACTTCCACAGAATTGTAGTTGAGGCCAAACGTTGCCTGATTTCAAGAAGAAATTTTAGATATAACTCTTGAGGCTAAAGGGATCAAGGAATATGGGGGAAATGGGGGATCAGGATATTGAATTTGATGATCAGCTGAATGGCAGGAGAATGGCCTACTCCTGCTTCTAGTTTTCTATGTTTCTATAGAGCATGGAGATGGAGTTAGATCAATTAGAGTTGGGGGGGGTCTCAGTTGAAGCAAATGCACCAACTGGGTGCATATACCAATTGGGCTAAATGGTCTGTTTTTGGAAATTCAGTGTAATTCTCTGTAAGAAGTTGCCAACAATGTGATTCTTGGCAGCTGAAGTATAATTCTATATCATGAGAGCCCCAGCATGGAGGTCTAAGGCTTTCCATATGCCCAAAGTACTTCACATTTTGCACTACAGCTATTCAGTATATAAAGACTTGAGATCCTGTGCTTTTAAAGGGCACAAGGTTGAATTAAACCTTGTTATGATGTGAGTTATAAAGCTTCTCCTTAATGTGGCTAGATTGCCTGAGTGGTGATCCAGTTACTCAAGCATCTGTTTCCAACAACGTTTCAGGGGGAGCTGGCCCAAAAAGACTTAAAAAGGATTTGAGTGAGTGGTTCTGTCCTTTGTACAGGTCCAACCAATTTGTACTCCAACTTTCTGTCTTCATTGGCCAACCTTTGACAGAGGATTTTTGTCCCTGACGTATTACAGAAGGGAAACACTGCATGTTGATAGGCAACTGGCAGTCCCTCACTAGCTGCTGCATGGAACCTGACCATTCAATTCTTGGCTACCATGGGACTCCCAGCTTATCACTCATTGATTGAGAGAAAACTGCTTAAATTAGCTGGTTTTAAGTTAGTTCCATTTGTTAGAGGCAGAATCATTACTGCATTATTGACCTCATAGTAACCACAGAAATTTTAGAATAAAGGGTGACCATTTGCCCCTTATTCCTGTCCAAATCTAACTCAACATTGGAGTTCTCTACTAACATCCCATTTTCTTGTATCCTTTGCATACACAGAATAATATAATGCAAGCCAAATTGCATTAGACCCCTCTGATTAACTTCTTTGCAATCTTGGTAGGATTCTCATGAATTTATCAATTTTTAAGTCACTTAACCCATTTCAGATTTACCAAGGCTAAAATAGACAGCAAATATTTGTCACAGTGCAGCATTATCGGATTTCTATTGCCACTAGGAACTATGGACCTTAAAATTGGATTGTGCGTACAATTGGGCTCGATCTGGGTGCAGCCCACATTGCACACATTTAAAAAAATTGATGGCCGTCAGATGCCAGTCTCTTGCCACGGCCAGCCAGTTCTCTGGTTATTCATCTCATTGTCAAATCCCACAAACTGCAGCAAGGTAAATGATCAGACAACCTGGGCAGAATTCTCCCATCCCACCCACCATGGGATTTGTAGCAGGCAGGTCACATTGGCCTTGGGTGGGATTTTCCAGGCTTGGGGCGAACGTGACTGGAAAATTATGGTATCTGTTTTTAGTGATGTTAGTTGTGAGATAAATTTTGGCCAGGGCATAGGCAGAAGCCCTCTGCTGCTTTTGGAATAGGGCCAAAGGGTCTTTGAAAAGCATGTGAGAAGTTAGATGGAATCTTAGTTTAACTTCATCCAAAAAACAACACCTCTAACAGGTTAGCAGTCCCTTACTACTCCACAGACTTGATTATTATATCTGGGTTTCTACTGTCAGATTCTTTGACTAACTAGACTTTTTACTAGAGCCAAGCAGACTCTCCAAATGGGAACTTAATATGTCAGTGCTGCAGTTACTGGTCACCTCTACTATCCTGTAACTTCATTACCCTGTTATTTCATACTTCTAAAACACAACTGAATATTCTACCAGAGGCAATACTTTCCCAATCTCCTTTCCTATATTAAATTTGCATTGAGGTTCTCTGAATAGGAATCCAAAACTCTAGATCTCTGGTTACCTTGACCACTATTAAATGAAATTCATAGAAACCATAGAAAATTACAGCTCAGAAACAGGCCTTTTGGCCCTTCTTGTCTGTGCCTAACCATTTTTTGCCTAGTCCCACTGACCTGCACTTGGACCATATCCCTCCACACCCCTCTCATCCATGAACCCATTCAAGTTTTTCTTAAATGTTAAAAGTGACCCCGCATTTACCACTTTATCCGGCAGCTCATTCCACACTCCCACCACTCTCTGTGTGAAGAAGCCCCCCCTAATATTCCCTTTAAACTTTTCTCCTTTCACCCTTAACCCATGCCCTCTGGTTTTTTTCTCCCCTAGTCTCAGTGGAAAAAAGCCTGCTTGCGTTCACTCTATCTATACCCATCAAAATCTTATACACCTCTATCAAATCTCCCCTCATTCTTTTACGCTCCAGGAAATAAAGTCCTAATCTATTCAATCTCTCTCTGTAACTTAGCTTCTCAAGTCCTGGCAACATCCTTGTGAATCTTCTCTGCACTCTTTCAACCTTATTTACATCCTTCCTGTAACTAGGTGACCAAAACTGTACACAATATTCTAAATATGGCCTCACCAAGGCCTTATATAACCTTACCATAACACTCCAACTTTTATACTCGATACTCCGATTTATAAAGGCCAATGTACCACAAGCACTCTTTACGACCCTGTCCACCTGTGACGTCACTTTTAGGGAATTCTGTACTTGAATTCCCAGATCCCTCTGTTAGATTGTGTGAATAGAAAGTCAACACTCTATGCTGAACCACGGAATGGCATAGATTTCCTTTTCCTTTTTTTATTCATATTGAACTTATATGTTTTGTTGGTTTGAAAAAAATGAAATGTGTTATATGGAGTTGTGATTCTAATTGTTCATCATCAGACATTTCATTTGCTCAGATGATGGTAACCCTAACTTGATGCACACTCGCATCATTCATAATGACATTGTCCTCTTCACAATCATACAGAACAATAGCAAATTATCAGCATCATATGAGACAACAGCAATAACATACAAGAGGTTTTAGTTGTTCTGCAAGCCTGATTGGAATCCTCCGATTCACTTTGGAGCTCAGATCTGTCATCCATTGCATTTTCAACTCGGGAGTAAATAGCTTTGCTACATTTGCAGTGAAAAATGTTACCACAAATCAGTTGCCAATTCCCAGCAAATACAAATTGCAGCTGTAGCGCAAAGGAGGCTTTTGATAAATA
Source organism: Carcharhinus amblyrhynchos (assembly GCF_965287045.1). Classification (NCBI taxonomy): domain Eukaryota; kingdom Metazoa; phylum Chordata; class Chondrichthyes; order Carcharhiniformes; family Carcharhinidae; genus Carcharhinus; species Carcharhinus amblyrhynchos. The sequence goes on from NC_137330.1 coordinate 40,164,660, forward strand.
TTCTTTGCTGGTGTGGGACCAAAGCAAGTTTTCAAATTGCTTGTCTTTTGTGTGGCACCTATATTTCACTCAGATCATCATTCATCCCTGTCAGAAGCCCCAGTGTACATCAAAACATTGTGTTAAAATCACTGATCCATATTAAACACCCAATGACCTGGTTCCAAACTGAAGGCTTCCTCTAAGGATCAGTCTCCTAAACACTTTTCACTCAGGAGATGACAGAATGAAGCATTCTTTGGGTCAGTAATGGGAAGGTGTTCATACTGCCAGTACAAAAGTCACCAAAGGATTGAAGTGCACTGATGGATAGTGGTACTTTGACAAAGGTTTAAGGATGTAAGACAGATGTGCTGTTAGAGTACAGTCCTAATTCTGATTTCTGTTTAAAGAAATTTTTTTATTGAAGTAAGCAACAGTGTAAAATGCATCTTTGATCTCAGTTGAATAATTAAAGGGTGGTTTTATATTAACTGTGAATGTGAAACAAAACATTCCTTTATTTGGTCATACAACTTTTCAACTGTTACTAGCCATGCCATAAAGCACATATTTTAAACACGGCACTGAGTGAGTACTTCAGCTCTTATGAGCAGCAAGTGCAACAATGTCAAGCTAGTGAGGATTTCATGAAAAAGTAATTTTAACTCAAAAGAAATTCTTCCATTATCATAGATCAAATACACATTCAGAAAAGTTTCCTAAAAATGGAAAAGTTAGTTTTTAAATCTTCAGTTAAACTTCCTGTTGGCGTGATGGTTAGCATACTGCCTCACACTGCCAGGGACCTGTGTTCAATTCCCAGCTTGGGTCACTGTCTGTGTGGAGTCTGCATGTTTTCCCTGTGTCTGCATGAGTTTCCTTGGGTGTTCTCGTTTCCTCCCACAGTCTGAAAGACGTGCTGGTTAGATGCATTGGCCAAGCCAAATTCTCCCTTAGTGTACCCAAACGGCGCTGGATTTTCATGGTAACTTCATTGCAGTGTTAATGTAAGCCTATTTGTGACTAATAAATACGCTTTAAACTTTTTCTGTTTAATAGTTTTATAACACTTTCCTTGAAATTTCATTGATTGGTAGTCTATTTACTTATTAATAAGTTGTAAAGACTAAATAAAGGACTAAAATAATTGTTGCTTAATTACATGAACAATGCTTTTGATAAGTTTAAGGGATTGCTAATGTGATCTCAGCTCAGTGACAGTTATAGTTGTTTCTCAGTGATAGTTGTTTCTCATCCTGTGTGTCCCTGTAATGCTATAGGCATCTCCTTTGCACAATATTGTTCACAGTTCACAATGAATGAAGCAAAGGGCCTTGTTGTCCAGCACTGGCAGCTACTAAAAGGCTGCAGGTCATCTTAAAGTAGCATTGCTATAAGAGGCAAAAAAAAGTCAGGAAGATCCAACATGGAAAGTAACACCCTTCCAGGTTTTGAGGTGCAGTTGTCAAATGTACTAACTGGGTATCTTCCTCTGAGGAATAGCATATTCTGAGAAATCTCACTAACTGTCCCGGCTGGAGACATTACACATCTCTTTAACTGTGCTTAACCCTCTCTCCACTCACATTATCTGTACCTTTAAGACTTGATTACCTGTAAAGACATGCATTTGAACTATTATTTTGTAAACTGAGTTTGTGTCTATATATGCCCTGTTTGTGAACTGAAATCCCACTCAGCTGATGAAGGAGCAGTGCTCCAAAAGCTAGTGGCTTTTGCTACCAGATAAACTTGTTGGACTTTAACCTGGTGTTGTGAGACTTCTTACTGTGTTTATCCCAGTCCAACACCAGCATCTCCACATCATGAATAGCATAAGGATAGCAGAGATGGCAGAAGAAGTAAACAATGTCTCATCTGTGATCTAGTCTTAGGATCAGGCGAGAGAAGAAAGGTTGTTGAGAACGCTCATGCTTTTGCTGTCTTGTGATATATTTTAAAAGCACTTCACGGCAGGTTTAGTGGACTATTATAGCAAAAAAAATGCACTACAATCTGGTCACAGTTCACCTACCTTTTCCTGAAAAGTGGTTTGAGAAAATCATTAAGCATGCAGAGATCACAAGGTATGTACCTGTTGCTTACTCACATAGTCACAATAAAACAGGTCACAGTTAAATGGTTTCTGAAATTCAGGGCTTAAGATAAGGTTGACCTGATAATGGTAGTAAAGATATTCAACGGTTCTACTGAGGTAAATAGTGACAAATTGTTCCACTGATGTAACAATGACAAGTTAATGAGCAATGTTTCCTCTTCATTTCCCTTTGCTTTATCCAGGTCTTTAAGATTGCTAAGCAGCCACACAACTTAAAGGGGCTGCATTTTATCCTCACAGCCTTTCTTTCCCGTATGCTAAATTCTGTCCCCACACAGCTTAGAGAAAACATTGAATAAAAGAGCATAAGAAGACCATCACACAAAGAAGAGTTAGCATTCATGGTGCCTTTCATGGACTTGGGGTGTCTTGTAGCTCTTCTTAGTCAATGAAGTGTGTTTGAAGCACAGGCACTATTGTCATGCCAGGAAACACAGCAGCCAGGCTATCCAAGTTCCTCAAACACCAATGAGCTAAATTGTCAGATGTTTGGTCGTGAGGGATATTCAAAAAACTACCCTGCTCTTTAAAAAAAATTCATGGGATCATTGATGTGTTTTGAGAGCGCAGACAAGGCTCATTTGACTAAGAAAAACTCCCTGGTATAAGTACCAAACTACATCATTACTAAATGGAAATATCACCTTATTCTCTAGTCTTTGGAATGGATTTGAGTTTGAACCTATCATCATTTGACTCATAGACAGGAGAGACACTAATGAAGATAGGTTCACACTTAGAACCAAAAGAAGGCTTGAAACAATTATTTACACAGAAACCAGTTTTTAACAATCCGTCATGGAAGTAAATCTCATTCACAACAAAGATATTTGAAAAGGAACATTATTGAAGGGTATGGGAACCAAATGGCAGTGGGGAATTAGCCTAGATATCTCAATATAGAAAAAACAACATAGATGCTGACCTGATTGGCTGAATGGCTTCATTCTGAACTATGACATTCTGGAATACTGAGATACTGAGTTCTAATGTCCAGCTCATTCCCTGTGTGATAGGTATAATCGACTTGTCAATCCCAAGAAACAAAAGCATGTTTTGTAGAGGGATAAGGGACAAGGCTCAATATGAAGTTGAGCTTAGATATTGGGCCAGGAATGAAGCTGTAGCTGGGAGACAGAATATAAGGTTTATTTTTGTTAAGTTCCCTAGTGTGATACCAGCACTTTAAGGGTTAAATTAGGAGGGCAGGTTGCATAAGTTTGATTTATTATTGCTTTAGGTTTAGAAGGTTGAGGGGTGGTCAAATTGATGTGTTTAAAATGATAAAAGGACTCAGTAGAGTAGATAGAGAGAAGCTATTTCCTCGAGTGAGGTCATCCAGAATTAGGGGTGTTGAGAAATAAAGCACAATTCTTGTCAATGCTTTGTACATAAGAAGTTCCTTTGTTTCAAGAGACGAATTAAAAGGATTTCTGCTGATGTGACATCAGGTAAAACTAATAGTTGAAACATGCGATAAAAGATAAAGGTGTAATTGGTCCACTCAGCCATAATCCAGTTATGGAATGTTAGGTAAGTTTGACCACACAATAAAGGGGCTTTGTATGGCCCATAAACAAATCATAAAAATCAGATGAGCATGACTAGTTAGTCAGCACCTTGGAAGAACAGATAACCGTCACTGATGCAACTACGTTGTCCCAGGTTGTGAGGGATTTGTAACTTGTACTAGAATGTAATGAGAGAATTCTGATTGATTTGTAACGTTAACACTCTGCTACATTTTTGTGGACTTTGAGCTAATAAAATTATACCTTAAGCTACACCGTGCCTGTGAGATCCCTGCTTAAACTGGAGTAGAGTTATTAAAGGCAACATGAGAGCACAAAATTAGAGCTTGGTGTTTAGAAGTGAGAATCATTTCTCTTTGCTACTTCTCTAATGCCATTGTAACTCCATCTTCAATCAATAATTCTGATGAAATCTATTGAAAGGCATTGTAACGATTTTAATCAGGCAATTGAGGTTGGCCTTCTTGAATATGAACTCCCTGATTAAGGGCCTCAGTGCAGAGCAGGGGGTTGGCATAGAGGAGGACATCCTTGTGAACCTGCTCCTGGGTCTGACAAGGCGTTCCATCCACAGGTCCAAGTAGCGGGTGATCGAGGGGGTCATCCAAACCGACTGTCTGCCCCTCTACTTTGGCTATATTTGTGGGCGGGTATCCCTGGAGGGGGAGCATGCGGTGTCCGAGGGCACAATTGATGCCTTCCGTGCCTGCTGGGATGTATTATTGATCCCTTTAATCACATTTTAATTTAATATTTATGTTTCCTTTCAGCTTTGTTTTTTGTTTTGGGCGGTTCACCTCCTTTTTGAAAGTTGCCCCTTTTGAGTTGTTCCTAAATTAAGTCGATTTTGTTTATTTGGTTGCACACAAAAAGATGCCCCTGATTAAGGGCCAAATTAATGGTCCAGTCAGGGAGCTCCATGCTCTGTACTTAAACAGGAGTGCCAGCTCCTCTGTCCCTCTGGATGTTGATACATACTGACAGCATTCTGTCGGAGTGTTGATTCTTGCAAATAAAGGAATTTTGGTGAAGGGACTTCCGCCTCTGAGGACTTATTACAGCCATATTAGAACTTCCATTTTTCAAAGCCAAGAAAAGAGACAAGAGATGGCAGAATTTAACCAGAGGAGAATTTATTGAATAGGTCTCCAAAAGTTGAAAGGAATTAGGGTTTGGAATAAGGCAAAATACTGTGGATGCTGGAATCTGAAACAAAAATAGAAAATGTGGAAAAATCACAGCAGATCTGACAGCTTCTGCAGAAAGAGAATAGAGCCAATGTTTCGAGTCTGAATGATCCTTCATCAGGGATGCCTCATCAAGATTTGGAATAGTTAGCAGACATAGGCTTAGAAATAGATGGAACTATGCATGATTGGTAGTTGAATATTCAGGGTTTAGAACCTGCTTTTATATAACAATTCTGTGCGAAATCAAATGTGTTGTAAGGGTAACATTCCAAATCGGGGCCTATAAACAGAAGGTAGCCACCAATAAATTCAAGGGGGAATTCAGAAGAAAACTTTTTATCCAGAGAGCGGTTAGAATATAAAACCCACTTCCAAAAGGATAAGTTGAAGTGAATTTAAAGGAAAGTCAGACAAGACAGAGGGGAAAAAGACAGAAAGTTATGCTGATTGAGTCAGACAATGAGTGGTGAGAAGGAGCTTGCATGAACATCATCGTGGGCCTGGCTGGAGTTATGTTTAAATATGGTTAGTAAACCACAAAAATACATATAACATTGAGGGATGCTGGGAAGTGCAAGTGGAAGGAATTAAGATCCCCACTTGTGGTCAGACAAGCAATCTGAAAGTGCTGGGACAGTTAAGGTGCTGAAAGAAGTGATGGAGGGGTTATAATTAGGAGACATCTGAAAATCAACCACATGTCTTCTATTATGTTAAAGGTGCTACTATAAAAACTGCTGTGTTGAATGATATCAATGAAAGGCAGCACAATACATATACATTATTTTATGTATAAGATCAATGACAAATCCTTGAGAAAATCTGGAATGATGGTGTAGAAAAGGAAGTTATTGTTGAAGATGTGGATAGGTAGGTATTCACTGGTTGCTTATGAATGGAATAGTAGCCCTTGTGGTTTATAAGCAATAGGAATTGCTGTCATGGACCTGCATAGCCACATGGGTGCATTATATTGCACCTTGCCTGCTTATGGAAGGCTGAGACAGCAATGAAGCCAGTGAATCTTTAAACCTAACTATTCTTGTCCAGAGCACACCTAACATAATGATAGAACTCCCTATAAAGTGCATCAGTGACCTCCCATACTCAGTAATGTGTTGAAACTGAGAGATGTTGCACAGGTTTCCTGATGATCTCTAAAAAGACCCAGAGGCAAAGAAATTGAATTGTATCATCACCATCAAAGCCACTGGGAGGGGAAAGCCTCCAATCCCATTAGCACCAGGTCTTCACAAGGTATGTGGCATATATGAACAATAAGGTCTCTGAACAATCGCAGGCATATCTTGCACAGTCTCTCGCTCATTTGTAAGCAGGATATTCTTCGACCATAATCCATCGATTTGACGCATCACCTCCATTGTCTGGATCACTCCCCCTCACCCTCCTCTTCATGCTCAGACTCCCATTGGCCATATCCCCCAAGCAGGATCTCCTGCTGGAGCTGCAATGCCTCTCCTTCCTTCGCCTTCTTTTTGAATGAAGACTTTGAGAATCTCAGCATGGAGGCCTGGGTTCACTATTCCTGGAGCCTTCATTCTAAACATTGAAAATAATAACGGTTAAGGGGTGCTGAAAGAGAAGCTGAGATTGAGAGAGCTATGGGAGATGTGGGGCTTCACAGTGTTACGTGCCTCGATTACATTATGCCCGGTGCAGCATTAACCCTGAGACATTAGCACACACACAGAGGTAAGAAACATTCCACTCCACAGATCTGACATCTGGAGCCCTGTGTGGGGTGTGAAAGTGTGAAACAAATGATTAAAACAAAATAGCTCTGCACTCCATTCTTTGAAGAGGCATAGCATTGACCTTTCAGTTACACGTGGTCAATGAGTGGAATCTATTTGGCCGTTGATGAATGGCATTAATTATTAACCCATAACTGCCCTTCACTGATAGAATAGCAGATTTAATGAATAATTTGATAATAATTTCATTATTATCTTTGCTTTGCAAGCCTGCATTCCTGCCTTATATGCTGTTGATGTTCAGAATTTGATGTGAGGCTATTGAATTCTGCCTACCTCTTTGACAGCACCAAATGAAATGATTGGCTTTTTGTTTCTTACTGGGCAATGATATCTTTCTCCTTTGACACTGACCTGGATCATGTCCACTGTATCGGCACCAGCAAGTGAGCGTCCATCCCAAGAAGGAGCCCCAGCTTCATGGTTCTCCGACGCTGCCTCATATCCCTCCCAGGCAGAACCGATGTTATTTTCATTTTTGCATGACACCATTGTTCTAGGCCCTCAGGGTGGTGCTACTACACCTGTACTTCAGGAGTGAGTGTAATCCTCCCTGCATCTGTCTGAGTGAATCTGATTTATCTGGAGCTTCACAATGTGCAGGTAGAACTGCCTCCAGTTCTCCAGCCTCCCCCACCAATACTGGATCCTGTTATTGTGAAACAGGAGGGTCCATAATTCCAGTGCTGTCCATAAACTTGGGGCTGAAGGGCACAAACCATCTGCCCCAGCAGAGAGGCAGACCATGCAGCAGGAACAGGGCAGCACTATAGCAAGAAGGCAATATATGTTGCACTTGCTTTGAAGCCTTGAGTGAACTGAGGTCTGCCTTGGGCACACCACTCTTTTTCAAATAGGTTTGAGGAGTGGACGTGATTTTCCACCTGGTGTGACCTCTCTATCGCCTGCCTATACTTTGGCAAATCAGACCACAAAGCTATGCTTCTATTCCCGGCTTACAAGCAAAAACTGATGCGGGAGAATCCGTCAAAGAGAGTCGTGCAATGTTGGTCCGAGGAATCGGATGATCTCCTATGGGACTGCTAGAGTCAGTAGGCTGGTCAGTGTTTGAAAACTCTGCAACCGGCCTGAATGAGGACGCCACTACAGCAACTGACTTCATTAATAAGTATGTAGATGACTGTGTGCCAAAGAAGCAAATGTGTGTGTTTCCCAACCAGATGATGAACAGGGATATCCACCGCATTGCTGAAATCAGATCTGAGGTGTTCAAGTCAGGCAATATTGACCTACACAAGAAATCCAGATATGATCTATACAAATCCATCAAAGATGCCAAAAGACAGTACCGGACCAAGCTAGAGTCCCGGGCTGTCCACCCCAATTCCCCAAACTGTGGCAAGGTCTGCAAGACATAACAGGCTACAAGATGAAGGCAGGTAAGATAGTCGGCTTCAACACAACTCTCCCCAATGAACTCAATGCATCTGTGCCCGTTTTGAGCAAGAGGCCAGTGAGAACATTCCGTCCATCCATGAGGCTTCGGCTAAACCTATATCTAACATCACCATTGCCGACGTTGGAGCAACCTTCTCAAAAGTCGCCCCATGGAAAGCAACTGGTCCAGATGGAGTATCCGGATGAGCACTCAGGTCCTGCACGGACCAGCTGGTGGGGATGTACGCAGACATCTTCATGCCACCAGGCACCAAGAAACCAGACCCGCCATTAACCTGCCTTTGGGAAGATTGCAGCATGTTCTTACGCAGGAGGGTTTCTGAATTTTTGGCTCCCATTAGATTCTCAGCTCTCACCCGCCATGTAAACCTTTCATTGTTTTACTAAAATATGTCTGTGATTGCAATGGAAATTCTCACCAGGCGAAATTGTTGTTGGGGCTGTTAACATTGCACCCAGTGACTAGAAGAATTCTTAACCCTTTATCAATTTCCTTTTTGAAGATCAGGGGTGGAATTTTCCCATCCTGCCCGCCACGGGAATCGTAGTGGACGGGACATGGATCATGCAAAGGCCATTGACCTCGGGTGGGGTTTTCCGGCCTTGGGGTGAGAGCGGCTGGAAAATCCTGCCCCAGGGGGCCAGACAAAGAAGGAAATAAAGCCCTTTGTATCAAAGTGAACACGCTGAGGCTTTTAAACAAATTATTTTATGCGTAGTTCATATTTTATTTTGAATAATAGTTTGAAAGTTCATTTTGAATAAGGGTGCTTATTGGCACGTTAGTATCAACTGGACTGGGGACAGGTATCCTGATATATCAAGGATATTGCATGCACCAGTGAGGCTGTAAGTTAGGCAGAGCGAGGCTGTCAACAGGGACAAGAGTGTCTCTTTGCTGAACATGCAGGCAGAGGATGTACAAAATAGGCTCTGGTTAGTCTGGAGATTTATATCAGGGTTTACTATATGAGACAACTGTAACTTGAAATGACTAGTGTTGCACTTGGAGTGCTTTCTGGCTGGCAAGGTTCCATGAAAAATAGATCTCTGGGATATGAGGAAATGCATACAATGAATATCTTCTTCCAAATCTGCTTGGAGATCTTTCCTGTTGTTCTAATTGCTGTAGTATTAATGTGGAACATCAATAATATTCAGACAAGCCCTCTGGATCTAAAACCAACGCTATGTGATAACTCCAGATCTGACATCTTCAAGTTGTCCAGAAAATCAGAGATAAAAACCTAGGAATTACAATTTGCGATATTAACAAACAAGTGTATTTCAAAGGGCGCTTACTTATCTGTTATTTTAAAAAGGTCATGTATCCTAATTTTAACATTATTTCTAATACCTCCAGACTAAGTTTCCTGGTTAGAAGGGGGCTGTGTAGGACCAGTTCCATCGGGTAAGTGCCTTCACTGCGCTGTTTGCTGGGCAAAAAGAATAGAAGAGTCAAATTCTTGCTCACAAGGCCGGAAGCGCAAGTCAGCAAATTTCCTGACTCAGCAGACTCTGCTCCAAATAAATGGGATGCACACATTCTATTTTTGTTCCGGAAAGGGGCGCGGGATCGAGTCAGGCCTGCCAACTTGGGAACAGTTCGTAGGTAGCCAGGGAGACATTTGAGTGCCAAGATAGACTGGTTAGAAGGCTCATCTCTGATCTCCGGAACATTGACCCTCATTGTATTAAAGGCCGTTACACGTTCCAGCCCTCACCCCTCAAACTTCTTCATCCTCCACCCACTTCCCATATCCCCTCCATGACTTTCTTAACTCCTGCCCCTTCATATCAACTGTGCCCCTCCATACCCTATGCTGCTTCCACATTCCTACTTTCATACTTCATGCCTACCCACCCAGTGTGCACTATGCACAGAACTAAAGAGCTACAGAATAACAATGGCAAGTCCTGAAATGCTCAAGAAAAAAAACAGCAATTGAAAAATCTGCTCTTACAACCTTGTAAATGTGCCAATCAGACATTGCAATTCATCAGGCAAAATCTTGTGCCCTCTCCTATGGTGAGTATGGTGGTGGAGGGGCATTTAATCAGATGGGATGGTGGGGTGAGGATCCCAACAGCTTCCCACATCCACCCTGATTAAGTCCATGCAGAAAAGTTCATAGGTGACCTTGCTATCTTGTTGCCAAATGATGCCTGTTAGAGGGCAATAATTGGCCACATAAAGGCTTCATAATAACGCAATAACATGTGGGGAACTCACGATGTATTGTGCATGTTTTCATGTCGGCTTATGTTTGGAGGGTTGGTCACTCAGTGCCTGATTAAGATCCCATCATTGGGAAATGGGGTGGGGGCACTGACAGCCAACCCAGGCCTTGCTGCTGAGCCCTCTTCCCACTTCTCATGTTTCCCCCATCCTAAAAACCCCTACCCCCGCATCATCACTCACCTGTTGCCTGGTGACAGGCACTGTAATGATTTTTGACCTTGGATGGATGTCACATCAGCTGCATGCACTACCACCCAGTAACTTCACACATATGTTCATCAAGCAAAGCTAAAACTCCATTTCAGCCTGAGTAATTAGACTTCTACTGAGCTCATCCATCAGTGAGTCTCAGTTCAGTCAAACATTTTAATGAGACCATCTAGCAACTGTATCAACAGAAACGGATGGCCAAACATCTATTTCTCCAATGGGGAAGGCTGTACTTCTGGAATTCCCTGGCTTCTCACACCTTACTTCAGCAAGCACCCCAAAAACCATTTGGGTTCATGTTTGGTTGGGGCTGTGCCTGGGCATAGAGATCAAATAGATAAACTGCAGGCTGATCATTCCAGTTCTAGAGCCTTGATTTTCCTACTGAGAACAGTGCAAAAATAACACTGTCTTTGAAACAATATCCCCACCCCATCCCATCCCTACACCATTAAGGAGGCTGCTTGCTCTAACTGAAATGTGAAAATTGCATCCTGATTACATTGTTGATGTTGTGATGCAGTTTTAACAGCAGAAAATGGGAGTCCCACACGGTGTCAATTACATCAGTGAAGCCTGGGACAAAGAATGGCCAGAGAAGCTACATTTTTAAATCGTTTTTAGAGGATTTGTTGTGGTCCTGGAGAAGCAAGAATGCAGGAAATCCTACCAGAATCCAAAATTTTCAATCCCACTCTCATTCCCCATCTCACCTTTGCTAGCTCCTTGGTGAGCCCCCCTCATAATACTCATATCATGCCTAGAATAGCTTCCCAGGGTACCCAGTAGCATCAAACCCCCAACCATTTGCACCTCCCACCCTGCCCTAGCAGGACTTATCACTCCAAGCTGTTGAATCTTAAAACATTCCTATAACCTGTGAGTTGGGAAAATGTGGATAGATTTAAATTGGGCCTGAAGTTAAAGTGACCCAGGCCTCATACTGAGGAATCTATGGAAGACTCCCTGTGCTCCAGATTAAAATAAATTCATTCGCGGATGAGGGTCTGCACTAGTAAGTACATGGGTTGAAGCAGTGTCAACCATTAATGGGCACGATGTAACGGCCCCATTTGCCACGACTGCAAATCCCGAAATGGCTACTAAATCTCACCAGAGGGCCATCATGGGTTTTGTGACAGTGAGATCTTGGTTTGAGATCTTCTCTGCCCCCCGCACCCACCAGTAATGTGACCAGGTTCACACCCAGAAACTGTGCGAACGAGATTTGCATGATTTTAGTTTAAATATCATTAAATGACCATGTTGAATCTTCCCAAGTCGACATGACATCAAACAGGCTCGAATCACTACTGGTTTTCAAAATCAAAAAACAGTCACAATGAGGGTACAGATGTGCCTGGAGGCCCTGGAGGTTGAGGCCCAAGATTTGGCAGTGCAGCAGGCAGGGCTGGGGCAGTGCCCGGGGCACAAGAAGAGGGCACATGAAGGGGGCATGTGAAGGGGACAGTGCGGGGGGAATTGGTGGGGGTGCGGGGATAATCCTCCTCCAACGGTGCGGAGGTCCTCTCAAAGTTTGGTGGGGGTGGGAGGGAGAGGGGAGAAACTGATGACAGCAAGGGAGCGGGGGTGGTGGATATAAAGGGGGAGAATGCCCCCAGTACTTCTTTGGGTCATCCCAATTCTTGTGGGGGTGGTTCTTCGTTTCCATGGAGAGGCTGGGGGAATTTATTTTAAGTGCAAACTGGGAAACCCTTTAAAGATGGCACCCTGATCTCTGTGGAACTGGCCTTGCTAGCTCTATCAGTCTCCACCCTATCAGTGTGATGGTGTTAACCATGCCCCAGATTTTTTCTGCCTCTAGAGAGAAACACTCCGATTTTCAATCCAACCCTTACGCTTTGCCATTTTTTGAGAAAATTCTGCCCAATGTTTCTGATGCAACCTTTAATCAGAAACTGAATGAAGGTTATCTCTGATCCCTGAAGATAAGTTCCCCTTTCAGATACAAATTTATTCAATGTACATTTCTAATATTTTCAGCTTTTATTTCAGATAGAATCAATAGTGTTTAACATAGTGAAATTTAAACATGGGGAAGTAATTTAAATTACCAGATCAGCACTAATCTCAACTTTAAGAATTGGGGTCCCAACTTGCCCTTTATGCCTGATAGTCCCCCCATGTTAAATTGTCCTTTCACATTGTGAATCATGACAGACCCCCCTACGAACCTCCACCTGGTGAGCAGAACCTGCTAGAGGTGCACGGGTGAGTACACCACCCAGGGAGAAAGGGTTTGGGCAGTGACAGGAAAAGGGCCAAGGGGTGATGTCAAGGGATGCTTCATGATGGGTGGACAGTTCCAATGCAGGAGGTGGGGAGGGGCGGTGCGGAGGTGTGCTGCAGGGAGTGAGTATCCCATGTTGGGAAGAAGGGGAGAGTGGCACCATTGGGGGGGGGGGGTCTCTATTTTTATTTGTTGAAATCAGGACCTCATTTTAATAGGGATTTTTAAAAACATCTTTGAAAAACCTAAGTTGCCCATTCAGAGCTTGACTCATGTTACGGTTCAGATCAGAAACGCCAATGTGTTTTATGGAGCCCGCCTGGACCATAGATTTTGAATCTTAAATTTGGCTAGGATAAGCAAGGTATGTTTCACTTCAGGTATGATTCGAATGACCCTCTAGGAAGCTTTTATCAAACAAGGTTTATTTAAGAATATAGTTAACATGTGTACTAAGAAAATTAGCAAGAACTCTAATCAATTACAAATAAGAAACAAAACAACCACTATAATGTATAACCTTTATATCTAATGTCTTCCAACTAAACCAATCCCACAGACAAAAATCCCTTTTCATAGGTTTAACACAGCAAAGATTAATGGTCATGAGATACTGAACTTCAGTCCTTTGGATGAAGTCTGCAGTTCTCTGGATCGACTCAGGGCAGTTTGAAGTCAGAACAGCTTCCCACAGCATCAGGGACTGTAGGCAAGCCACCAGTGGCTGATATCCCCCCATCAGAAAGGCAAGACCTGCAGATTTTCCAAAAGCAGGGGGAGAGAGACACTTCTTTTCAGCTTGCTGTCCCTTCTAAAACTCAGCTCAAATTACAGTCAAATAGAAAATGAAACCTTAAACTCACTGGAAAGGGGAAAAGTTATCAAAGAGCACATGACCATCCTCCTATCATTGCAGGATCATAAAACCTCCCAAGTTAAAATAAACATACCTTGTTTAAGCAATGAAGTTCTTGAAATGCTGCCGGGATAATTTCCTTGAACAGTGTGTGTTGGAGCCGACGAGGGAGCGAGCTATCTTGGATCTGGTGCTATGTAATGAGGCGGGTAGAATTAGGGACCTTGCAGTGAAGGATCCTCTTGGAGAGAGTGATCATTGTATGGTGGAGTTTCTGGTGCAGATGGAGGAGGAGAAAGTGGGTTCCCGGACACGCGTCCTTTGTTTGAATAGAGGGGAGTACGGTAGGATGAGAGAAGAATTGGCGAATGTGGACTGGGGGAGTGCATTGGAGGGAGGGTCTGCTGAGGAGCAGTGGAGGATCTTTAAGGAGATCTTTCTTGGTGCTCAGCAGAAATTTATTCCGATGGTCAAAAAGGACTGTAGGAGGAGAGGTAATAAGCCGTGGATAACGAAGGAGGTGAAGGAAAGTGTTAAATTAAAAGCGGAGGAATTTAGAGTAGCTAAGAGTAGTGGGCGAGAAGAGGATTGGGAGAGGTTTAAATGTCAACAAAGATTGACAAAGAAGTTGATAAAGAAGGGTAGGAGAAACTATGAAGCTGGGCTAGCGCTTAATATAAAAAAGGATAGCAAGAGTTTTTATAAATATATAAAAAGGAAGAGTCTGGCTAGGGTGAACGTTGGTCCTTTAGAGGATGAGAAAGGGGACCTAGTGGTAGGGGATGGGGATATGGCTAAAGTATTGAATAACTTTTTTGTTTCTGTCTTCACGGAGGAGGACGTGAATAATTTGCCGGGTGTTAGCGATGGAAAGGTGGTAGGACTGGAGGGTCTTAATGACATTACTGTTACTAGAGAGGCGGTGCTCGACAGACTGGAGGGGCTGATTGTGGACAAGTCCCCAGGACCGGATGGAATGCATCCGAGGGTTCTGAAAGAAATGGCGGAGGTTATAGTGGATGCATTGGTGGTTATTTTCCAGACGTCGCTGGATTCTGGGGAAGTGCCGGAAGATTGGAAAACGGCTAATGTTACACCGTTGTTTAAGAAGGGTGCCAGGCAAAAGGCAGGGAATTATAGGCCGGTTAGTTTAACGTCTGTGGTAGGTAAAATGTTAGAATCCGTCATTAAGGAGGAAATTGCGAGGCATCTTGAAGGGAATTGCTTGATAGAGCAGACGCAGCACGGTTTCATTAAAGGGAAGTCGTGTCTGACAAATTTACTGGAGTTCTATGAGGATGTGTCTAGGGCGGTGGATAGAGGAGAGCCGGTGGATGTGGTCTTTCTGGATTTTCAGAAGGCGTTTGACAAAGTACCTCATAAGAGGTTATTGCAGAAGGCCAGGGGACTTGGAGTTGGGGGTAGGGTGTTAGTGTGGATAGAGGATTGGTTGTCAAATAGGAGGCAGAGAGTGGGGGTCAACGGGTGCTATTCGGATTGGCGGATGGTGACTAGTGGAGTGCCCCAGGGGTCGGTGCTGGGGCCTCAGCTTTTTATCATTTATATAGATGATCTGGAGGAGGGAACCGAGTGTAGGGTGTCGAAATTTGCAGATGACACCAAGATTGGGGGAACGGCAAATTGTGCGGAGGGTGTGGAGAGTCTGCAGAAGGATCTAGATAGGCTGGGCGAATGGGCCAGGAAATGGCAAATGGAATTTAATGTTGGCAAGTGTGAGGTGGTCCACTTTGGAAGGAAGAATGGTAGGAAGGACTATTACTTACGTGGCGAAAAACTGCAGCAGGCGACGGTGCAGAGGGACCTCGGGGTCCTTGTGCATGAGTCGCAAAAACCCAGCTTGCAGGTGCAGCAGGTGGTCAGGAAGGCGAATGGGATGCTGGCCTTCATAGCGAAGGGGATTGAATATAAAAGTAGGGAGGTCTTGCTGCAGCTGTATAGGGCATTGGTGAGGCCGCAGCTGGAGTACTGTGTGCAGTTTTGGGCGCCGCACCTGCGCAAGGATATTTTGGCCTTGGAGGGAGTGCAGAGGAGGTTTACTAGGCTGATACCGGAGTTGAGGGGGCTGAACTATGAGGAGAGGCTGAATAAACTAGGCTTGTACTCGTTGGAGTTTAGAAGAATGAGGGGAGATCTCATTGAGACGTATAAGATGATGAATGGGATGGATAGGATAGAGGTAGAGAGACTCTTCCCGCTCAAAAAAGACAGTAGGACTAGGGGGCACAGCTTCAAGATAAAGGGGGGGTGTTTTAGAACGGAGTTGAGGAGGAACTTCTTCACTCAAAGGGTGGTGAATCTCTGGAATTCTCTACCCGTTGAAGTGGTGGAGGCTGCCTCGCTAAATATTTTCAAGAAGCGGGTTGACGGGTTTTTGATAAGAGAGGGGATTAAGGGTTATGGGGAGAGGGCCGGAAAGTGGAACTGAGCCACGACAGATCAGCCATGATCTTATTGAATGGCGGGGCAGGTTCGAAGGGCCAGATGGCCTACTCCTGCTCCTATTTCTTATGTTCTTATGTTCTTAGCAATAAAAGGACCCCTTGTAGACAACACTGCAACAATGAAACCAAACTGAAAAAAGTCTGCTTACCATTGCAGAGAACAGGATTTAAAAAAAAATTCTTATAGGTATATTAGTGTCACGCCCACCAGCATGGCCTTGTGGGACTCACCTCTTCATCTTTATTTGGCAAAATGCTGTGGCAACACAACTGGCGGGATACCCTCCACTTTTCCCACCTAGGATGACACTATGCTAAAAAGTGGCAAAATTCTGCCCATGCTTTCTTACATATCATGTACTTCATTAACATAGCTAATGGCTTTTAACTAATAAATAAAACAGAATAATAAAAACCCTGCTGTCTTCAGTAAAGAAACTATTTATTCAGATTAATTCTATCACTTCATACATTTAAGAAAGTTGCATAAAAATTCACGGTGTGTTAACAACTTAATCCATTCACAGCATCATCATGACAACCACATAATTATGAACCTGGAAACAGTTAACAGCCTAATACTGTTTGCAAATCCAGCATATTGCTGAGTTCTATTACCGTACATTGGTTTCTCATCTCTTCGTACAGTTTCTTACTTCTTTGCCAAATCACATTTGTCACCCTTTTAAGTTGCACATGCACTGAACCCAGTTTGTTATTTTAATTTAACCACCTGCACAGTTTGATGTAAGAATTTGAATATGCCAGGTGTAAATATATTTTAAAATTACTAATGCTTGGAAGCAGAAATAAAAATGGAAAGTCCTGGAATTGCACAGCAAGCCTGTCAACATCTTGAATGGAGAAAGCAGATTAATGGGAGGTACTTTCCAAGGCTCAGTGTCACCTGTCAGATCTCACTTACTGGAATTGTAAGGTCAGGAAACAACAGGGACATTTCACTGGGTGGACATTTCCACCCAGCCATATCAATGGATGAGAAATTGCAAGCCAAATGTTCTATAAGACGGCAGCTGGTTGTAATGCCCTGATGGAGAATTGGAAAATTCCTTTTGAGTTTAGATGCATCACATGAATTTTAGACTGCAAGTTAAGAAAATTTCTTGGTAGCAAAGAATATAACAAGTTATTATCGCCCACTGTAATGGATAGTTAATACGTCTGACTTTGATGTTTTACCTTTTATTCTTAATTCCTCTCCATTTCATTCAATCCTTTTAAAGAAGATTCGTAAGGTTTACATTTCGGATGTATTTTCTCTTTTCAGATATTGATGAACCAAATGCCCATTTGTTTTGTGTCATGTTTCTGGAATACCATTTTAGCTAAAAGGCATAAATGTGTAAAAAGAAATTAGTGCAATCATAACTCTTTCTCCTTCGACATATGTCAGTAAGTTTTGTAATTGCATAATTTGCATAATCACAATGCTCTGGGAAGATCGAATGTTCAAATAAAACTACTGTAAGTATTTTAGCAGTACTGTCAGTGACAACCTGTCCAACCCAAAATACAGGAAAAGTGTCAATTTTAGATATCTGATTTACAATGATAAGAGGTACAAAAACACTTGTGTAGCAGATTAGCAAATTTTTTATCTGCCATCATTTTTTGTCGATCATTTCATGTCTTTAACTGGAGCAGTTGTTGAAAAATTGTTACATATGCCATTGATTTTCAAAGCACTGACTTAAATACCCCAGGTTTTAAGAACAAAATCATACACAACACATCTCTTTTTTTGTTAGAGATTCACTTTTACCTCTCACCTTCTCCAGAACTTACAACACAACATACAACCCAGAAACAGATTTGTACTTAGATCTTTAGTATTGCATTATTAGATATGGGCGGCACGATGGTACAGTGGTTAGCATTGCCGCCTCACAGTGCCAGGGACCCGAGTTCAATTCTGGCCTTAGGTCACTTTCGATGTGGAGTTTGTACGTTCTCCTGGTGTCTGTGTAGGTTTCCTCCAGGTGCTCCGGTTTTCTCCCGCAGTCCAAAGATGTGCTTGTTAGGTGGCTTGGCCATGATAAATTGTCCCTTAGTAACAGGGGGTTTAACAGGGTAAAAATTCATGGGGTTACGGGAATAGAGTCTAGGTGGGATTGTGGTTGGTGCAGGCTCAATGGGCTAAATGGCCTCCTTCTACACTGTATGGTTTCTATAACAAAGAACAGCTTGAAGTTGCATACTGAAGTTTAAAACTTGGTTTCATGAAAATATTTACATGAGGCTAGAAAGTCAAACCTTCTTGTTTCTGCAGCCAACCTACACTCTAGTGTTGAATCTTTTATGAAGTGGGAGGTTTGATGAAAAATGGAAACGCAACCCCTGAATTTGTGCCCATAGTCCCATCTCATGAATCTCAGCCCTGGATCTGTATGATTTCAATCTGTTATATCAGGATTGTCCACAAGGTGTGGTCTGATGTTGGCTGAAGAATGTTTTTGCTGAATTCAAGACTTTTGCACAAATCAATTGTTTACAGACACGGATGTAGAAGTAGGTATTTTCCCTTGGAATGCAGCATGACTGGAAGAATGAACAGAGGTCACGCAAAGCAAGACAAGCTGCTTGAAGAAAAGGAGAAGGGTTCTCAGAATGAAGCTATATCTGCTCAGGGTGTTTAAGAAGCAATTTCCCTACTCAAGCGTCAGTGAAGGACAGTGTGTAAGATGTCTGTACTTTAGTAAGGATATCTTATTGAAATCTTTCTCCTGCTGCAGTCACAAGTGGAACTTGAGATCAGAACAAGAATTGCAATGTCAGTGTCTATGAAGGTGATTGTGGCAATGAATGTGAATACATTTGGCTCCTTCCAGTCTGGTGCTGGAGACATTTGTAACATCTTACAGTTGCTGTCCACAATTCCTTAGGGAGGTCACAGAAGATCTGCTTTCAATAAGAGCAAACTACACTTCACTCTCTCTTGTCAGAGACAAAGTTTAAAGTTTATTTATTAGTGTCACAAGTAGGCTTACATTAACGCTGCAATGAAGTTACCGGGAAATTCCCTGAGTCGACACATTCCGGCGTCTGTTTGGATACATCGAAGGAGAATTTAGCATGGCCAGTGCACCTAACCAGCATGTTTTTCAGACTGTGGGAAGAAACCGGAGCACCCGGAGGAACCCTATTCAGACACGGGGGGAATGTGCAGACTTTGCACATACTGTGACCCAAGCCGGGAATCAAACACAGGTCCCTGGCACAGTGAAGCAGCAGTAATAACCACTGTACCACAACCAGGCAAGTGCATGTGTTCATGAGGATTGCAGCCTTCCCCATGGTGCAGAACGTCATTGAGAGTACACGCATTGGCTAGGATCTTCCGGTCCCACTATGTCATTGATGCCCACGTGGACCATAGCAACTCCATCCTTCCCCTCCAAGTTCTTTTCCAGCCCAAAGAAGATGTCCTTTACCATGTGTAGCACCACTAGCCACATGAACAAATTTCTCCCACATGATACCTTCATTGATGTAAAACATCCCAAGGCAGCTTCACAGGAGTGTAGCGTCTGTAGCTCAGTGAACATCTGCAGCATAGATGAGCTGGAGTCTGAGCTTTGGATACTGTGATGTATCAGGGAGAGGGATAGTTACATGATCACGCTGTACCAGGAGGAGCCCTTAGGATAGGTACCTCCAATTCGTCCAAGGTCAGGGGCAGATGGGCGTGATGTAAGTGAGTCAGGTATGTGAATCCAGCAGGTACAAATGGAGGAGCCTCGCCCCTGCAATTGTCCAACTTGTTTGAAGCTATTGCTGCTTGTATACACCAGAGAAAGAACTGCAGGATGGATGAGCAAACTAATCATGAACCATGGTGGTGGAGACATTAAAGTGGGGGGTGTAAACTAGAATGTAGTTGTTGTAGGGGTGATGGGCGCAGTTCCTTGCAACCAAGAGAGTGAGTCCCAGAGCTTGTGATCCTTGCCTCCAATCCACTAACGAATTCACACAGGGGAGAAACCATTCATGTGTGAGGTGTGTGACAAATCATCCAGACGGTCATCAACGCTCCCTCAACACTGCCACATTCACACTGGGGCAAAACCTTTCCAGTGTGACACCTGTGACAAAGCCTTCACAAGATTTACCAAACTCCTGGTCCATCTGCTACACAGGCTGGAATTGATTTCCCGGAATTGATCAGGACTGTGGGCTGTTACCTGCAAGGCCCTTGTGGATTCTTTCAAAACAGCATTAAAGACAGCCAAGTGGATTGCACAGGTAAAGGTCCAAGCTGCTGTTTGCCCTGACGGAATCCATGTATTCTGCACAGAATCAGCAATGTGCAAATTAATTTTCCTCCTATATTAATTTAAATGTTGTTGTTGTTGTAAGCTGGCAGATTGGTTGAAATAAAGGTGACACAGAGAATTGAATGCATCATAACTGCTGAAAGGCAAGTGGGTGCAGGTTGCATGATGGACTGCCTATGATCACACACAACTGGTCACTCATGGAGTGGAGAATCATTCCAGATGTTTGGCTGATGATGGGGAGCACGCAAGGTGAGGTGTCTTGTGTGGCCTCTTGCCATCCTGGGAAGACCACAATGCAGGTGAAGCCTCGCGATCTCTCGTCCTGCTTTGCTTTGGTCATAGGAAAGGAGATCTTGAAAGGAAGTCTTGGTGACTTCCCTGTTACAATGGTGAACTGCAAATGGAGAAATGTCAAGGTATTGCAGGCTGGGAAGGACCTGTTAACAGTTAATGGCCACAGTGACTTTAACAGTTGCAGACAGTGGCACAGTGGTTAGCACTGCCACCTCACAACGCCAGGTTCAGACATGCTGATTAAATGCATTGGTCAAGCTAAATTCTCACTTAGTGTACCCAAAGAGGTGCCGGAGTGTGGCGACCAGGGGATTTTCACAGTAACTTCATTGCAGAGTTAACGTAAGCCTATTTGTGACACTAATAAATAAAAACTGAAAAAAAATTCATGCCTATGCCCTAGTGGGAGGTTTGAGTTACAATTGCATCAGGTAACACAGCTAGTTGACAGTCTCCTTGGTGAAGCGACTGACCCTGAGCCATTGCTTCTCAATGAAGATCCAAAAGGAAAAGTACTTGCTGAAGACACGCTGTGGGTACAGTCTACTGAACGGTACCCTTCCTGAAGTAGAATTGGTGCAAATTGTGTCAAACAGGGAAATTGCCCTAGCATTCAATGTTGCATCAGATGCTTATTTGAATCATTATTCACAGCCCTTACATATCGGAAGTGACAACATCTTCCCAACTCCCAAAAATGTCCATTGTATCATCTCACATTTCAAGATTCCCCAGAAACTTTCCGAACTTTTATCTGCTGAATGTGATATCCCTCTCTATATTTCACTTAAAAGTAAATTTCTTCCCCCATCAATCATGTTCTCTAGGCTGCAATCAGAGCTGCAATGGGTTGTGATGCAACATTGAATGCTACTAGCAGAGTCTCATTCCGGCAGGATTTGCACCGGTCCTAACTGCTTCAAACTGGTATACACTTTAATTGATAACAATAGCTTCAATTCTGTCTATAGGCTATCTGCAGGGACAGTCAGATTTGACATTCTAAACCTTAATACTTGTTCATAGAGTGTGATTTTCTGAACCTGCATTGCTGGTGGAAACTTTGCTATTAGCAAAAGGAAATTGTTGGCAGCTTACCTACGTTTTCCCGATAGTCATTGCCAGTGCACTGAGCACCCTGATTGTTTGGGTTTTGAAAATGCAATCTTATTGAGTAAACTATCCAATTTACCATCATTATGTGACTCTGCCATGAGGCAGACTGAACAGCGTGAGCCAAAGAAAATGTTCACATCAGAACTGAACTGGAAGACTTGAAGGGTAAGATTCCAGCTGAGTACATACCTTTGAAAACATATGGTAAACAGAAGCCTTCAATATATCAAGCTCCGTGAGCTCTGACCAAACAAGTTTTAGAGACAACGCAAAGATACTGGCGGAAGAATGACCCACAATTTTGTTGAATATGGAAAGAGGGATATTTGGGTGGTGAGAACGCAATCATACTAAATGTGCTACGTAGCTTGCCATAGTCATGTGACTCTGCCATGAAGTGAGCATTGTACAATTTCTAACCAGTTCAATAAAACCTATCAGTGAGAACACACACACACTCTCTCTTCTGTTTCATCACACCTATACTGTTTTATCCTTCGGGGAATAATGGGGGAAGTGGTGGAAGCATTTCCGAGCTGATTATCAGCTTGTTGAATCATGTTGAATGCTTCTTCTATGGCCAGTAAGTCCTGGCATTGGAGTCAAACATAGAGCTTCTGATCCAGTGGTAGGGATGCTATCACTGCACCACCAAGCCTCAGTAGAAACTCACCAAGTAAGTTGGTGAGTTCCTCATACATGAAACACTATTCACAGAGTAAATTCATCAAATTAGCTCTTTACTGTTGTATTTACACTATAATGTGGCTACGCCATGAACAACCAGTGACATGAACACCATGGGAAAATTGTGTCAGAGTGAATGCCTGCTACTGCAGAGATTTGAGCACATAATCTTCATGGACACATCAGTACAGCGCTGCATGGGTGCTGCATGTGTTGTCATAGGTTCCACCTTTCTGGGTGAGCTGCAAAATGAGATCCCATCTGCCCTCCCAGGTAATGTCATGATGTGGAGTTGCCGGCGTTGGACTGGGATGGACACAGTAAGAAGTCTTCCAACACCAGGATAAAGTGCAACAAGTCTATTTGGTAGCATGAGCTTTCAGAGCGCTGCCTCTTCATCACCACTAACCTGATCAAGGGGCAATGCTCCGAAAGCTGCGCTACCAAATAAACCTTTTGGACTTTAACTGGTGTTGTGAGACTTCTTACTGAGGTAAATGTCGAACATTCCATGCTTCTACATGAAGAACCCCTCAGCCAACACCAGAAGGAGATGAACTGGTCAGTTATTTTGTGGCTGTTTGTGGGATCTTTCTGTGGGCAAATTGGCTACCGCAAATGATAAATCTTGTTTTCTAAATGCCTTTGGGATTTTGCTATATCTTATACTTGGCCCTCTGCACTACTCCAATTGAAAATCATGTAAAAGCACTGATTTCAGGGTAATGCCTAAAGTAGATCTGAGGACCAAACAGAGTTAAGGATAAACCTCGATTCCACATACAGGAGAACATTGTTCAAATTAGGAAAGCATTGAAAAATGGAATTGTACTCAGTGCTTTGATCCCATTATATTAAACAACTTTCCCTCTATCTGTATGGAACATTACAACTGAGAGACTGTGAATATTGCACTTTTTAAAATTTTAATTTGGAATCGAGACCGTCTCCATGGGAATGGGTAGGTATCCATGGTAATAATGAAATGAGGCTGAAGGCAAAAGGAACTCTGTTGGAAGCTGAAAATGTCTGTTAATTTTGCACGTATTATACAACACAGTCGTGTATTTTTTAAATGATTGCGGGTTTTCAGTACCTATCAGTTTAAACAATTTACAGAGTTTCTCAGTCAAGCAAGTGTATATTGTCATTCGAGATATATCTTGCATAGAATGATTTAGATGTGCCGATTCTTCTCGAGACTATTATTTTAAATAGACAGAGTAGTGAAGAGGATTAGGGTTAGGCTGTGGTGTCCTCAGCCCAGCTGGTTCTTTCATCTGCAGCGCTGTCCTCTGGTCAGACACAGTGATCAACGTATTAGTAAGCCTATTATGTCTATGTACCACATGCTGTTCAGGAAGTGGCATCCAGGTGGAACCTGCTGTCCATGTTCCTTCAGCCCATCATTATCAGGAAGGGGGCCCTGGCAGGGGACTGGGTGCAGTCCTCTGCTTTATAAAACAGTTTCTCCTCTTTTCAAACTTTAAAGGAGATCTGGCTGTCTGAGAAAAACCTTCTTACTGCTTGAAATTGGGATTATTAATGATGCCACCTCCTATTTCCAGGCAGATATACATTAATGCAATTTAACATTTCACCATGTAAAGGTTTAAACATGAAATGATTTTATAAACACCTCTCTGATGCTCCATTTCCTAAATGTACGTTACTGGGTTTGGAAGCATACAGATTTGACATTAGGATCAGTAATTTGCTGTATTAAAGTGAAACAGCAGACAACAGTGGTTCAATAAGATTCATTGTTTCTTTCATTTCAGACTTTCGTGGTGGGATTTTCCAGCTGCACTTGCCCCAAGACCGGAATTCCTGCCCGAGGCCAATCGACCTTTGCATGGTCTGCCCTGTGGCGGGCAGGATGGGAAAGTTTTACCCTTAGGCTCCTATTTTGTCTGAGGCAGGCGTTCTGAGCTTGAGTGGTGTGTCAGCGATGGGGGAAAAACAGCTGCGATTGAGACTCCATGTAGAGTGGAGTTTTAACCTCATCTATCTTTTTCCAGCAGGTTTACCAACAGGAACTTGCTGGCTCCCCCGTTGAGTATAGTGAACACTCCAACACAGAGAGTCTGCCTTGCCAGGATAGACTAAGGATTGATGGAGGGAGGTGTGGTGTTTGGTGGGGTATCCGAATCTTGTAGTGGGGAGTCTGATCCTGGTGATGGTTGAGGTCTGGTTCTCTTGAAGGGGAAGTCAGCAATTCTGACATGGGAGGAGTTCTGGGATCCTTCGTGGGTAGTGGGGAGACTGTTTAAACTTGGAGGATCAGGAGGAAGTATTCTTGCTACAGTACTGGAAAACATCTTCCATAAAGTTGTCCTTGCCTCTGTGCACAGAGGGATAAAATGTGAGGCTGCAGTCTTATGATGATAAGGGGCGATATGGTAGCACACTGGCTCACACTTTTGCTTCACAGCTCCAGTGACCTGGGTTCGAATCCTGGCTTGGTTCACTGTCTGTGTGGAGTTTGCACATTCTCCCTGTGTGTGCGTGGGTTTCCTCCAGGTGCTCCAGTTTTGTCCCACAGTCCAAAGATGTGCGGGCTAGGTTGATTGGCCATTCAAAATTGCCCCTTAGTGTCCTGGGATGCATAGGTTAGGGGGATTAGTGGGATAATATGTAGGGATATGGGGCTAGGACCTGGGTGGGATTGTGGCCTCTTTCTGCACTGTAGGATTCTATGATAATACTTAAATGACCAACCTGCTTCCTGGGAGTGGGTTTGTGCTCCCCCCTCCTCCCACCACCAATTCCCTCCCCGGATTCCCCTTGCCTGCCTTCTTGAAGTGGGTACGTGCTCCCCCCAATCCTCCCCGGCTCCTCCTTCTTCCTCCTGGGAGTGAGTTAGTGCCCCTCCTCCTCCTCCCACCACCAACACCCTCCCCAGCTCTCCTATGTCTGCCTTCTTGGAATGGATGAGTGCTTCCTCCTCCAGCTCCTCTTCCCACACCCTCGGAGTGGGTTAATTCTCTCCCTCCCCTCACCCTGGTCACAAGCAGAAGATGGTGTGTGGAAGACAGGCTGGCTTCGGGTTTCTGATTAATCTTTTTAATATTTACATCCTAACGGATCCAAATATTATCAGGATTTAAAATTTCCCCCTCAAATTTGGACAGAGACCAGCGACAAACCACATCACAATGAAATGTGCTGCCTATTTGTTTAACCATAAGGACTTACAGAAAAAGCAACTGATATTTAAGGGGAAGAAATAAATTAATGTCTATCTGCTATATCTGGAATTGTTAACTCCTTTGCCTATGGTTGACATAATGGCTGTAATGATTTCAATCAGGCCATTGAGGTTGGCCTATTGGAATATGAACTCCCTGATTAAGGCATTAATTGATGGGCCAATCAGGGAGTCTTTTCCTTGTATTTAACAGGGAGTGTCAGTTCCTCTGGCACTCCCGAAGGTTGACTGTTCACTGATCGCACTGTGTACTGCTGTTAGAATTGTAAATAAAGGCACATCTGCCTCTGAAGACTTACTACAGTGACTTAGCACACAGTCCCTGCATTTCTAGAATGTATGTTTAAATATAAAATGAACTTGGATGAAATTGGCTAGTTTCACAGTGCAGTGGTTTTCTGATGTTGAGTTGGGAGAAATCTTGGCTCAGCTGATAGATGAAGAATGTAGCATCAGTCTTTATATTGATGGGGGAAGCAGTGAAATAAAGGATGGTTTATTTAGCATATTTGAGGAAGTTGGCAACATTCTTCCTGGCCACCTTATCCACTGAGCACTTGCTTGCTTGATTATCTAGAGCCAAGCTGGGAAAATTCCCATCTCCCAATTGGTGGCTTACTCATCCAAGTCCCATTCTGCTCTGGGCTAGCTTGTCAATTATTAACAGCGATTGCACCAATTGTAAATAAAGAGATTCAGCGGCAAGCCTTTGCCTTTTTGCAAACACTGCAGGCTCTGAATCTTTGAAATGTAAACCTGTGTTTAGCTTTTAGCTCAGCAGAAAGTGCTGTTTAGGATCACTGGTAAATTACTACCTTGAAGCTCGGGATGTCCAAATCCACTTTTGCATACCAGAGTTACTCAACATCAACAATTCCATCTCAGTCCTCACATGAGTGGATTCGGAAAAGGCATGCGTGTGTGTGAGAGGTCCTCGGGAACAGAAACAGCCAGAGATAACCAAAATTAAAAGTGCATGAGTACAATGGCTTCATTTATTGAAACAAACTTCTTCAGGCTCTCTGCTTCTGCCTGCAGGCTCCTTCTGCTGGTAGAGTTCTGGATGGTAACTCCAATTGAACAATCTGTATACACTGCAATTTCAAAATTCTAAAAGACTACAGCCCTCCCCTTCTTAGTAATGAGATCCTTCCTAATGCAGGATCTTCCAGTCCTTCCAAAGGTGACTCCCTGTGGTGGGTTCCCCGGCAGTGGGGCGGGAGAGCAACACAAATATCCAATTACTTTGGCAGGATTGGAAGATTCCACTAGTGGTCAATGGTGAACTGCCTCCACCACAGGAAAGCCCACTGAGGGAGGACCAGAAAATCTTGGCCATTGCATGTTTCAATCAATTGTCTCCAAAGTCTCAGTAATAAATATAACTAGAACATTCAATTTATTACATATTGTAACTTGTGTTAGTATAACAATACACTCAATTATATATGATGAGATGAAAGATTTGTTCACCAGTTGAAAATAATTCACTTGTATCATAGACACTTAAGCAAGGGCAAGGTTTCCCAAACTTTTCCACCTGCAATATCCCTAGTGACCTCCAAAGATCATTGCGGAACTCAAAACAATCTTTTCATGTTGATGACACATTTTAGCCCCCTCACATTAATCTCTTCCCAAAGCCCTCCTTCCATCATTCCCCCTCACATGAATCTCCTGCCAAAGCCCCCCCCCCTTGAATCTCTTGCCAATGCCCTCCTCCTGTGCCCCTCCTATGAATCCTCTCCCAAACCCTCCTCCTATGAATACCCTCCCAAGACTGGCCACCATGAACCCTCTCTCAAAACATTCCCCACCCATGAATCCCCTGCCAATGTGTCCCTCCCATGTCCAATCCCTTGCACAGCTTTTAGTTAGGATTGCCAGGATTTACTTTTTTTAGAAAAAATGTGTTCTCAGGATGTGATCGACACTGACAAGCTGACAATTTCTCTTACTGAGTAAGAATACTTATCTCCGCTACCACCACTTGTTCGCCAGATAGGCCATCCCCTGCTCACTCAGCCACTATTCTGCCCAGCAACAGAAAATAAAACAAAAATTAAAATTGGCCAATCGAAGCCTGCTGTCTCTGAGCATTGGCTACCGATAGATTCACTAATCAGTCCCTCAGAAACCAATGCTCAGAGAGGCTGGGCTCCACTTGTCAGTTTGAGCATTTATTTTTCTTTGATTTGTGACCCTTACTCTGTCCCAAATCTTTGCTTCTTCAACTGACTTATCTGCGCTTAGTTAATTTGCAGGGTTGTGTTTTCAAGTTTGAGAAAAGTACTTTCTTTTGGTTACATGGAACCCCTGGAACCCTCTCATGGAACTGTGAGTGACTGTGGACATCTGATTGGGAACTCCTATTCTTAGGGTATCAGGTGTAATTTCACTTAACACGAGCTCTTCATCTGAGATGGCAATATCTGATTTGGCTCAATGCTTACCAATGGCATTTTCAGTAGATAGAACACAGAGCATAGTACATTACAGCACAGTACAGGCCCTTTGGCCCTCAATGTTGTGCCGAGCTATGTCCGAACCCAAGATCAAGCTATCCCACTCCCTATCATTCTGGTGTGTTCCACGTGTCTATCCAATAACCAATTGAAAGTCTCTAACGTGTCCAACTCCACTATTACAGCAGGCAGTGCATTCCACACCCCAACCACTCTCTGGGTAAAGAATCTATCTCAGACATCCCTCGTATATCTCCCACCATGAAGCTTATAGTTATGCCCCCTAGTAACAGCTACATCCACCCGAGGAAATAGTCTCTGCATGTCCACTCTTAAGTCACCTCTCATCTCCCTCCGCTCTAAAGAGAAAAGCCCCAGCTCCCTCAACCTTTCTCATAAGACCTACCCTCCAAACCAGGCAGCATCCTGGTAAATTTCCTCTGCACTTTCTCCAATGTTTCCACACCCTTCTTATAGTGAGATGACCAGAACTGCACACAATATTCCAAATGTGGTCTCATCAAGGTCCAGTATAGTTGCAGCATAACCCCATGGTTCTTAAATTCAAACCCCTGTTAATAAACGCTAACACACTATAAGCCTTCTTCACGGCTCTCCACTTGAGTGGCAACCTTCAGCGCTCTGTGGATATGAACCCGAAAATCTCTCTTCTCCTCCACATTCCTCAGAACCCTGCCGTTGACCCTGTAATCCACATTCAAGTTTGTCGTACCAAAATGAATCACCTCGCACTTATCAGGGTTAAACTCTACCTGCCACTTTTCTGCCCAGTTCTGCATCCTATCAATATCTCTTTGCAGCCTACAAGAGCCCTCCACCTCATCCACTACTCCACCAATCTTTGTGTCATCAGCAAGTTTACTAACCCACCCTCAGCCCCCTCTTTCAAGTCATTGATAAAAATCACAAATAGCAGAGGATCCAGCACTGATCCCTGTGGTACATCACTGGTAACTGGCCTCCAGTCTGAAAATTTTCCTCCACCACCACCCTCTGTCTTCTATGAGACAGCCAGTTGCTTACCCAATCAGCCAAATTTCCTTCTATCCCACACCTCCTTACTTTCTTCATGAGCCTACCATGGAGAACCTCATCAAATGTCTTACTAAAATCCATGTACACAACATCAACTGCTCTACCTTCATCTACACACTTAGTTACCTCCTCAAAGAATTCAATCAAATTTCTGAGGCAGGACTTACCCCTCACAAACCCGTGCTGTCAATCCCGGATTAAGCTGTATATTTCCAAATGGTCATAAATCCTACCTCTCAGGACCCTTTCCATTAACTTACCAACCACCGAAGTAAGACTAACTGGCCTATAATTACCGGGGTCATTCCTATTACCTTTCTTGAAGAGAGGAACAACATTCACCACTCTCCAGTCCTTTGGCACAATCCCCATGGACAGTGAAGACCCAACGAGAAAAACTAAAGGCTCTGCAATCTCATCCCATGCCTCCCAAAGTATCATAGGATGTGTCCCATCTGGCCCAGGGGACTTAACGACCCTCAGGTTTTTCAATATTGTTAATACATCTTCCCTCAGAACATCTACCTCCTCCATCCTATCAGCCTGTATCACACTCTCATCCTCAAAAACATGGCCCTTCTCCTTAGTGAACACGGAAGAAAAGTATTCATTCAACGCCTCACCTATCTCTTCTGACTCCATGCACAAGTTCCCACTACTATCCTTGTCTGGCCCTAACCTCACCCTGGCTATTCTTTTATTTCTCACATAAGAGTAAAAAGCCTTGGGGTTTTCCTTTATCCGAACTGCAAAGGACTTCTCATGT
The DNA here is from genome assembly GCF_965287045.1 of Carcharhinus amblyrhynchos. Taxonomy (NCBI): domain Eukaryota; kingdom Metazoa; phylum Chordata; class Chondrichthyes; order Carcharhiniformes; family Carcharhinidae; genus Carcharhinus; species Carcharhinus amblyrhynchos. The sequence goes on from NC_137330.1 coordinate 40,194,591, forward strand.
CCCCTCCTAGCTCTCCTAAGCCCTTTTTTTAACTAATTCCTAGCTACCTTGTAACCCTCAAGTGACCCAACTGAACCTTGTTTTTTCATCCTTACATATGCTTCCTTTATCCTCTTGACAAGACATTCAACCTCCTTTGTGAACTCTGGTTCCCTCACTCGGCCATTTCCTCCCTGCCTGACAGGGACATACCTATCAAGGACACACAGTATTTGTTCTTTGAAGAAGCTCCACTTTTAGTTTGTGCCCACACCTGACAGTTTCTGTTCCCATTTTATGCTCCTTAATTCTTGCCTAATCACATCATTATTACCCCCGCCCTAATTATAAACCTTGCCCTGCCGTGTGACTCTATCCTTCTCCATTGCAATAATGAAGGATACCAAATTGTGGTCACTATCTCCAAAGTGCTCCCCCACAAACAAATCTAACACTTGGCCTGATTCATTACCCAGTACCAAGTCCAGTGTGGTCCCACCTCTTGTTGGCTTATCCACATATGGTGTCAGGAAACCCTTCTGCACACCCTGTACAAAAAATGTCCCATCCGAACTATTCGACCTATAAAGCTTCCAATCAATATTTGGAAAGTTAAAGTCACCCATGATAACTACCCTTTGACCTCCACACCTATCCATAATCTGCTTTGCCATTTCCTCCTCCACATCTCTATTGATATTTGGGGATCTATATAAAACTCCTAACACCGTGACCGATCCTTTTCTGTTTCTAACTTCAGCCCATATTACCTCAATAGGCAGATTGCCCTCAAAATGCCTTTCAGCATCCATTGAACTATCTATTCCTCCACCTCTTTAACCGCCTTCCCTACTCTTAATGAAACATCTATACCCCAGAACTACCAACAACCATTCCTGTCCCTTTGAAGACTGACAAAGTTTGTGTGATGATTTGTGAACCATGCTCAGAAGTGATCATTGATTCTTTTGTGATGGTCACAATAAATGGTTGGATGTCATAGGCAGCTGTTTGCTTTCCAACATAATCATCACGTGTCACAATCTTCAAGGTCGGTGTAAATCTCGCGACTCCTCCATTAGTTCTCAGCCAGTGGGACGTAATATTTCAATCAGTGAAACCCAGGTAATTCAAAAAATTATCAAACTCATCATTTTTGCATGAGAGTCCATTGTCAATTCTCGTTGTGTGAGGGACCCTGAACAAAGGAAATGTCTGGTTAAGTTTTGGGATGACTTCTTTCATTGAAGTAGTATTTCCACAACTGGGAATCTGCTATTGTTGTGAGTGACAACCAAGAGGTACTTATCAGTATGCATGTCTATGAAATCAACACTAGCCTCAATCCATGACCCTGGAGATAGTTCAGACACCTTGAGAGGATCACAAAAATGTTAATATTGTGGCTGCTTGTTATGGCAAATGTTGATTGATTCAGTGCTCAATTATGCAGTTATTTTCTGGAAACCATACCGTTTTCTGAAGCAGTTGTTTGGTTTGGACAATTCCCTGGTCACCTTCACCTGCTTTACTGACAACACATTCCCTCAATGATTGTGGAATGAGAATGCAGCACTTACATAACACAAGATCAGATTTGGTTATAACAATGAGCGCATTTAAAACATTGTGAAACCATAGCCATGTATGAGTAATTTTATTTGTAGATATTCTCTTGATCATGTCTTTCCTATTCTGTGACTCCATAGCTGCCGTACACATTTGCAACACCTCATTTTGGTCTTGTTGGTGCTTTGAGGTCAACTAGTTTTAGTGACTTAGGGATTGCATTCAGGTTTATGTAGTTAACATGTTATTCAGCAGCCTTTTGCTCACAACTAGTAGGATCAACTGTTAACAATGGTAAACCTGAATTTAGTCCACTTGGTTGACAATACCTGACACTCAACATGGAACTCCTACTCTTGTAGCTTCAATATCAAATATTCTGGTTGGGATTCTCCAATCTCATTCGCCCGCCACCGCTGCAAGCGAAAATGGAGAATTGACATTCCATTCACAGCAGTGGGACCAGAGAATACCAGTTGCGGATGAGAATTCTGACCTCAATTTGAGTAGGTGATTTGCTATGTGGATTTTGAACAAGCTTACTTATCAGTAATAGGTTATGACTTCAAATTAGCTTCCATACAAATAGAGTTGAAAGTGTAAGACACTCATATGATTGAGAGTGCTTCCCTGATTGAAAATTATTCAACTCTACGGGTGTTAATGAACTACTTGTCATGAAATGACTGATAGGTTACCTGACTTGTAATTTTGCAAGGCAACTGTACTTAAGACAAATGGACTTGCAGGCACACTGGCAGGGTTGTTTCCTCGGGTCGAATTAGGCATTTGTGCAACTTGCTGATAACCATTGTTTGATACTGTGTACAAGCTGCTTGTGCAATGTAATCTACTCCTACTCGGTGGTCTCTTTTGTCAGATCATGTTGGGGGGCATTTCGCATAGTGAGGTCAGTAATGAAGCAACTACAGTTTGAAATGAGCCCTAACAGGCTTTGAGTCTCCTGTACATTTATAGCATCCAAACGATTTTCAATATCTTCAGCTTCCTGTGGATCAGGTGCTGCTCCGTCTTTGTTCAAGGTGAGGTTATATTTTGTGTGGGCATGTATATAGGTGTTTCTGGGAGGTCACTTTCAATCTGAGTATAAATGAGAATGCCATTACTGCTGCTCAGAGTGCCTTCAAGTCCTTGAAGTGCGGACTGTACCATGCATTGAAATATCTCAGCTGCTGAATTGACTCCAAAGTTCAACTTCTTGTATCAAAAAGTTGGATATGGATAGAGAATACTATAACATACCCTGAGTCTTCTGCAAGCTTGATTTGAACACAGCCTGCATCGAGGTCAAATTCAGTGAAGCGTTCTGTACCACTTTCTCTAAGATGTCATTGATTGTTGGTGTCAAGTTTGTTAAGCATTTTATGACTTGGTTTGGCGATTCTTGGGTTTTTGACAAATTGTATGTGTGAGAGCAAAGGGGTAGGCTCACCGTCAACTTTCTCACTAATGTCGAGGTCAAGTAGACACTGATGTTCCTTCTGAGACTGCTTCCTGATAATTAGTATTGGCTGCTGTTGATGTGCTGCAGGGAACATGTTGGAGTCTACCTGAAATCTGACCTCAGTTTGTGAATACCACTGAAGTGGTTAGCATAGAATTCAAAAATGTTGCTTGTATGCACAGGAATTGCATATGTGACGGCAACCATGTGCAAAACTGTTGCTGTAAGTAAATGAGTGTGTGACATTTTCCAAATATTACATAAAATATAGCCTTCACCTGGTGCATTTAAATTAAGCTGATGTTTCAAAAAGTCCTGAGAATGTTCAGTGATTTATCACTGTTGGTCAAGGGAAGTTTTCTGATTCCCTGGTTTGTGGAGAATTGGATAATCCTGATATTAGCTGATCATTTTGTTTCTTGTAACATTGCTAGATTCTTCTGTATTTATGAAAGCATCTTTGTCCGAGCGACCATGGTCACTGTTACATGTGGCAATGTTGCATTGGAAAGACTTTGCGTGAAAGTATGTTCAGGATAACCTGCCTCTATTTTGGCTTCATCCTCTCTCCTATTTACTATGGCATGGTACGTGGCACTTTTGGTACTGGTCTTAGCAGTTGATTTTGCTGATGAAGGGCAAAAGTGAGCAAAGTGGCTGGGTTTTCTACATGTTTTACACTGTTTATTGATAGCAGGACACTCTGCCCAGCGTGGCTAATACCGCCACAGCGTTCTCCGGGTCTCCTGGACCTGTGTTTCTTGGTTGTGGGAGGTGGCATGTCGCTTGTTGGCGATGGAATTCTCTGGTCCTGCCGCTGACATTGAAACCCATTGAAACCACCCCACCCTGCCGGGAAACCTGTGGGCGGATAGGACTAGCAAATCCCACTGCCAGTGAACAGCCGGAGAATCCCACCCATTGTTTGGACAAGGTTGGGTGGATTGGTCATGATAAATTGATAAACATGAGGGGTATTAACAGGATAAATAGGTGGGGTTACAGGGTTGGGCCTGGGTGGATTGTGGCAGGTGCAGACTCGAGCCAAATGGCCTACTTCTGTACTGTAGGGATTCTATGATTCTATGAAGTCACAACTCTTTGTGCAGTAGCTGTTGTTGCTTTGCAGGTGGCTTTGTGGCACATAAGCAATGAACAGTGTTTACAGGAGTTAAACATAAAAATATGGCTTCTGGCAACTTTAGCTTCAGTAGGTCTGGACTCAGAGCGTGTTAGTGGCCTAGCTGAACAGCTCTACAGTTTTCTATTTTCCTCCAGTGCTTTTTGACATAGTTGGCTGAAGAGACAACTTCCAGTGATCTGTGTTTTTATTTTCAATTAAAAATTTTCCATGTCACCAAAGTCCTGTTTGATTGCTAGTTTCCTCAAGCGTGTGCAATGTCGATTGGCTGTACTGCTTCTTGCTTTGTGCCTCTGGAGCTGATTGTTTTATGCATTGGGCAGAAAGTAGAACATCAGTGCCTTTGCAGCTGACCCATATGCTGGGGTTTTCCAATCTGCCCCACAGCTGGAGCCATTGCTTAGATGGAATTGTAGACTCAGCTTTCCAGTGAGGATATGGAAAGAATGGGTTAAAAGGCAGCTGAAAGAGCTGTTTATGTGAGAATTAGCAGATGGAAGTTTTTCACACTGAAGGTGTGTGACATAGTAGCAGAAGCAGCCAACGGTGCCCCTGCAAAATAGCCATTTCGAACCTCTCTCAGTCTGACTGTGGAAATCAGCCCCAGCAAGCAATAGGATTGCAGTTGAAAAGAGACCTCGGGAGTTCCTTGCCAAACCACAGAAGGCTGGAATCAAAGAACCAACTATTCGCCTACTGAAGTCAACTCTACTGGAATCTTGAATCGTAATAGTCACATACTTCATCACACACTCTTCATGAATCAGGAACTGCCTCGTATATCTCAGTACTCACCTCCAGTCTGTATGAATGTACATGCATGTGTTTTACCATTTTTCGCCTTGCTTTTTCAATGGTTAATAAACTCACTCTATCTTAACTCAGTAAATCCTGGTTAAATTTATTCCTTTTTAAAATCATGACCTTTGGGTCTGGAGTGGCTATCCGCAGGAAAGGGAGTCTTGTTAGGTCTTGTTTGATTAAAGCTTGTTGTTCCCACAGAGACTAGAGACAGGGATGGGGCAGCGGTAGATGGAATGGGGGTGCGGGGTAGGTTGTTGAAAAAAGAAAGGTGCCAGTTCGGGTTTGTAACAATTTGGGGCGCTCAAGTTAGATTTTTTTATTTGTCCAGGAGATTTGGGCGTCGGTGGCAGGACCTGCATTTATTGACCACCCCGAGGACATTTTAGTCAACCGCATTGCTGTGGCTCTGGAGTCACGTGTAGGCCAGACCAGGGAAGGACAGCAAAATTCCTTCCCTAAAGGACATGCGTGAACCAGATGGTTTTTTACGACAATTAACAATGCTTTCATAGTCATCAGTAGATTCTAATTCCAGATTTTTATTGAATTCAGATTTCACCATCTGTGACGGTGGGATTCGAACCCAGGCCCCAGAACAGCAATTATACCACTACACCACTGCCTCTCCCTATTTGTTGACAGATCTGAGGTGGTTATAACAGTAGTAAGAGTTTGTACAGGATTTGTAGATAAGACTGTTATGGATGCTACGCAGATCAGGTAGATCTGCTGAAACCTGACTATTAAACTGTTGTGTAAATGTACAAAAATAACCTACTTGATTGCAGCCCCCATTTTATCTGACAAGATAGATTTCATTAATGTAAATCAGGCTGTAATATTGCCAATGCCCAAATGTACCAAGTTTATTTACTAAAATAAAAGCATTTAAATCAAAGAGTCGAATTTTAAAATCTGATCCAGATTAATCTTTGAAATCCAAGCCCCTGAAACTTGGGAGCACATCTGAATCAGTCTGATTACTAAGCCCATGCTAAAACGTTACACATTTGGCTTAATTCCAAGCTATCATTTTCAGATTTAGACTTCTTACGATGGGGAATTTTACCATTCAGTAAGGAATTCCAGTCCCAGCTTGAGCAAAGCTGTTAATTTGCGATGGCTTTGTATTTCAGTTTAGATCCCCATTAAAATCAGTGCAGGGAGCCAAAATAAGATGTGAAACTTCAAAAATCAGTCATGGCACAAAATTAGCTGATTCCACAGTTTCCCTGAAAGGGGAAACTGGCTCTTAAAACATTAACATTTTCTCCTCTCATCTAATTAACATTCCTTGTATGAATGTGCTGAGCTTCATCAACCTCCTGAAACAAGACTGATTAAACTATTATTAAAATAAGACAAAACCACATTTGTTTTCCTTTTTAGAAGAACATCATTGAAAGCTATGAGGATGAAAGTTGAGACTCTCTCAGTTTTTGAGGAGTCCCCTTCTTTGGAAAGTGATGTCCCACTCGCACAACCCCAACTTCACAGGATCATCGAATTGTTATGGTGTTGAAAGCGGTCAGTCAGCCCATTATGTCTGCTCCAGCTCTCCATCTGAACATTGTGACTTAGTGCCATTCTTACGCTCTTTCCCTGTACCTTTGCACATTGGCCAGAATTTTCTGGATATTCTCGCCGGCAGGATCTTCCGTTCCAGTGTCGGCACATCTGACAAGGAACACATTCAATGCTGGGATCAGAAGATCCTGCTGCCAGCCAAGGCTGGGCCCCCTCCATCTCTGTGAAACACATGGTGGGTTGCGGGGTAAATCCCGCTCAGGAAATTCAGGAAAATAAGTTTAAATCTGATACACTAGGTGAACAAAGAGTCAATACAAGTCATCAAGGACAAAGCAATGGAACAGCATCTGAATATTGGTTTTAAACAAGATGGAGTTTGCAGATGGCGATGGATGGGAGATCATAAAGAAGCTCATTGAACTGATCAAAACAATGGATGTGTTTCAGAACAGAAGGGCTGAAATTCCTCCAAGTCAACAAAAAAGTTTGCAATAATAATGGATGAATTGATCTTGCAAAGAAACTTGTATTTATTTAACACCTTATCACATCTGTCAGAGAGGCCTCAGAGTTTTTCACATACAGTGAACTATTTGATGTGCCAGGACTGTTGTTTAAGTGAATGTTGTTTGTCATTTTGTATGAAATGAGATTCTAAACATCAGTGAGATACGTGACCAGTTAGCTTGTTGATTTAGTTACTTAAAATGGATTATGCCATTGTGAGCCATGTCTGTACTATATTCTTTAACTATCATAATTAAGCTAATACATATGCCAAATATTAAGCTTTTTAAGAACATGGGAATAAATTTATCGGTCCTGCCCACTGTGGGAATTTTACGGGCAGGACAGACAATTTGATGGGACACTGAAAGGTCTATTGACCTCAGGAGAGAATTTCTGGTCTTGGGGTGAACTGGACTAGAACATCCTTCCCCTAGGATTAGATGAAGCCATCTTGATAACCACATGGTATAATACTAATAGAGTTGCTATCTAATCATAGCATCAGTCTCTCAGTTAACTTACAACAAAGCCGTTAATGACACGAGGGAAACTCCAGTAGTAGGGAGATTTAAAAGCATAAGCCTAAAGTCACATTTTCTTCCTAAATGCACAACATTTATTTCATGTTACTTCTCAAACACTGTATTCCAAAATATTATTTTCTGGTAGAAATCTAACTAATTTTTGTTGATCTTAGGAAAGCTCTTCAGTGAGTCACTCACTGAAATATTGTTCTCAATTTAAAATGGAGATAGGATCTGAGTAGGAAGGGGCCATAAACACAGAAGATCATGGGATGCTTTGAAATGTACAACTTCAACAGGAATGCTTCATCATAATTTGACTTCCAGGTCTTATGTCTCATGTGAGCAAGAGTGACGCCTACCCACAGGGTTTTAGCTTGGCTATTTCATTGTTGACTGCACAAAGGCCATTTGGAGGAGTTGGATGCAATTTATGAAGTGAAGTGTAACCTGATAAAATGAGGTGCCATTTGAATTACTTCTTAGTCGAGTGAGGGCTATGAAGGAGATACTCTTCCTCAGTGGGTGTGGCTGGAAATGGCTTAAGAGGTGAACAGCAGAGGTATTGTCCGAAGGGTATGGAACCAATATAGAAAGTTTTTTGATAAACTCACCAAATTAGTAAGGGTGCACAAATTTGCAGATTCCCCCAAATCCTGTGGCGCATTCAATCTGTCTTGTCAAGTGAGCTCCATCCGCATCACTCCTCACATTCTCTTAAGTTTCAGCAGTGTCCATTGTTTCATTTCAATGCACCTCCTCGTCTCCTACGTCCTCCATCTACCACTGCCACTCAACCCAATCTTCATGTAATGTGATACCACATCTTTCAGTTCTCACAATTCTTGGCACACAACCCCAAAAGGCATTGTCAACATATTTGTCAAATATGTGCCATTGCCACTCGTAATAGCATACCCTGATTCTCACCCTCACCGAAAGAACTGCTACCATTGGAGACACACATACTTTACAGGCATTCATACGTCACTTGCGTCCCCTTGCAGGACAAAATACAAAGCAGAAGCGAGTTTCAGAGTTGGGCCACAACAGGCAGTGGAGCTCACAAATGCCAGGGAGCAGGCATTGCAGCAATGAAAAGGATAGTGACAGAGGCTGAGGCAGAAAATGTGCAAGGGACTGGCAGTCCTGCCTGGCACATCTTTCAGAGTGTGGAGTAGTCCAGTCCAACATTCATTGATTGATGTTACAGGATGGTTGTGTAATTTATGTTGCACGGGTGCCATTGGAGCATCGGTGTGATTTGTTAGTATAGCATCGAGCATCATTAGACTGCCCTACAGAGAGGTGACAGTGATGTGGCGCTGACTCAGGAGGGGGATGGTGCGATAAGGGGACTCATATCAAGTGTCAGCTTATCACACTTGGTGCCTCGCCCTTAACCCTCAGCTAGTACCCGACATGTGCTGTCCAGCAGGGAGCAGGTCTCCATCTGGAGGCTGCAGATGTCTATGATCACCAAACATGATAATTAGCTTTTGGAAACTGTGCTGTACAGCAAGGTTGAGGAAGCTGAGCCTCTGTTTCTAGACCCTGATAAGTGGATGATGCTTTCAGTCTCTTTATTGCTCCCTTCTCTGTTGTCCACTACAGATCCCTCTCCCGTGTGCTTTGACTGCTGTGGATGCTGATTAGGTTCCTTGCCCAAATTCTAATCTGAAATAGTCAGTCATCCCAACATTCCATGTGTCAACATACCACGCTGTAGATTTGATTTGATTTATTATTATCACGTGTATTAATATACAGTGAAAAGTATTGTTTCTTGCACATATACAGACAAAGCATACTGTGCATAGAGAAGGAAATGAGAGAGTGCAGAATGTAGTCATAGCTAGGGTGTAGAGAAAGATCAACTTAACGTAAGGTAGTTCCATTCAAAAGTCTGACAGCAGCAGGGAAGAAGCTGCTCTTGAGTCAGTTGGTACATGACCTCAGATTTATGTATCTTTTTCCCGATGGAAGAAGGTGGAAGAGAGTATGTCCGGGGAGTGTGGGATCCCTAATTATGCTGGCTACTTTTCCAAGGCAGCAGGAAATATAGGCAGGGTCAATGGATGGAGGCTGCTTCGCGTGATGGATTGGGCTACATTCACAACCTTTTGTAGCTTCTTGCAGTCTTGGACAGAGCAGGAACCATACCAAGCTATGATACAACCAGAAAGAATGCTTTCTGTGGCGCATCAGTAAAAGTTAGCGAGAGTTGTAGCTGACAAGCCAAATTTCAATTTCAATTAAGTCTATCACAATGATTGGTATGCTGAACTATTTCTCAGAGAACAGCTGTGAGCACAATGTCTTTATTCGTGTTGGAACACTAACCTTCAATCTTCCAACTAAAATACCTTTCTAACTAGCTTCTGCTCCATTGATGAGTTTGTAAATCTTGGGAAATCCATGCAAAAGTGTTAATTTCAAATTATTGTCAAAATCACATGAAAAGAACCTCATTAACATATTATAATGACAGACCTGCCTTCAGGGGATGTCTGGAATCTCACCATGATACAAACAGAAACAGGTGCATTTGTAGCTTGTTCAGGTTGTATTTTGCAAATCTGACTTGACCCATCTGTGGAGATTAATATCAAGCCCACTGTTTCCACAGATTAATTTCAGAGTTGACCATCCTTTTCAGCACAGGCTGTGTTCCCTGGATCTACTCCGCAAAAAGTGAAGTAGCTTGTCATAGTATATGGTACTTAGCCCCTTGAAAACGGGAAGTAAAAACAATCTGGAAGGGTAAATTATCTAAAAAAAATTGAGCAACAAGTGAATCTGGTCATTTCACATTGTTATTATACAATGGCAACACCTCTGGTGTTTTCCATTTACAGGATATTCCATTCAAACCAAAAAGATGTTCTGTCTACCACACAAATGAGCAATGTGGGATATAAATTTCACTGCCAGTGCAATGGCAAGCCATACATCCCAATGACTGGCAGATTATATCAGGCAACACCTTTGGCTGTTCACAAAAGGCAGAGTATTGACTGTCCTATCTGTAGATACTGTACGACCTACAAGATACACTGCAGAAATTCACCAAAGGTCCTTAGACAACATCTTCCAAACCTATGACCATTTCCATCTAGAGAGACAAGGGCAGCAGATACATGGGAATACCACTCTCTGCAAGTTCCCCTCCAAGCCACTCACCATTCTGACTTGGAAATATATTGCCATTCCTTCACAGTTGCTGGGTCAAAATCCTGGAATTCACTCCCTAATGGCATTATGGGTCAACCCACAGCATGTGGACTACAGTGTTTCAAGAAGGCAGCTCACTACCATCTTCCCAAGGACAACGAGGGATGGGCAATAAATGCTGGCCAGCCAGTGACGCGCATGTCCCACGAGTGAGTAACAATAAGACCCGTGGTTGTAAAACTCAGAACACAAAATCTATTTTTGATTTGTACAATCCTATGTATGTATTACTTTGAAATACATATTAATTAGTTATTCGAGGAAAAATATGGGTTCATTGAATATTGAAGTTCCAATATAGCTGCGCTGAAATTAAGAACTGAATAAAGGCTCACAACTAAGGAAAAGAACTGAGTCATTGAGTGAGACATTTCTCATGTCTACTCTGCTCCATGGATGTTAAATTATTGGATGTATGGCAGAAAACGTTCATGACTGTAAATGGGAATTCTGTGTCACCTCCAAGAATGGAAACAGAATGGAAAAACTCTGATGAATATTTGCTCCGCTGAGTTTCATCCCCGATCTGGATGCCAATAAGCCCGTCCTCAATGACTTCAGTTACATTTCCAGAGTTAAGTTGAATTGAGAAAACCCATTCTAAACCATTGCAAGAAACTGATAATGTTATTAAAGTACGGTAAAATCTCTTCCCAATAAATGAACTTGGCAAGGAGGCACTACTTCACATGGCAATTTCACTGTAGCTACACCTGAAGTTCAAACATTATTGGTATGAACCCTAACTCACAGCTTTGAAATAAAATGATTGACTTACTTTTTTGATGTCATCTTACATAGTGGGAGATGTGGAAGTTTTTTGGGTGATGCGGGGATCGGGGGGTTGGGGTATTCAGGTTGGGAAAGAATCGGACGGGTGGTAAGGGTGAAAAGAACAACATGATGTTCCTAAGCCTTTTTTTGCATACTATTTTAGTTTCAATAATGCATGAGGCTCTAGATTCAGCACAAAATTATCCCATGTTTTCTTCAAGTTTTTAAAAGCAAAATATTTACATCACTACATGTTGGAGGCCACAAGGTTGCGGCCAAAAACTAGGTCCCCATGTGAATTAGTTAAATGCTTCAGCCTAAGCCTCAATGTTTATCCAGCACACAGCCATCATTCATTGCCTTATGTAGTCATGGCCTCAAGGTTTATGGGCTAATGATCTGATTTGATTGATTCAGACAGTTTTTCAGTTCATACAATATGACAAATACTGGGTTTTAATAATTTATCCGTCTAATGTTAGAGATGCTGCATTTATGATAATTCTCTGACTTTGTGCCCAATGAGACAAGTCAAATTGTCCACAATTTTATAATCAAACCGGGGTTACCAAATAACACACAGAATATGTTAACAAGTTAAACTAACTTTCCATCAGAAAGCTATGTTTTTCTGTCCATTGCAACAGTAACAAAATGATCCTGAGAACAGCAATGATAATTGTACCTATGGTATCTGTGTAAACTTAAGCCCTGGCCATGCCCAGCTAAATTCCTATCCTGCGAAGATGAGTTTGTTCCTTTAATAAGCGAAGCCTCATGGAGCAGTGTTTTGGGGAGCAGTCAGTAATGCTTTTCATAGAATCATAGAATCCTACAGTGCAGAAGGAGGTAATTTGGCCCATCAAGTCTGCACTGACCACAATCCCACCCAGACCCTATCCCCATAACCCCATGCATTTACCTTAGCTAGTCCCCCTGACATTAAGGAGCAATTTAGCATGGCCAGTCAACCATCTTTGAAGTATGCGAGGAAACCAGAACACCTGGAGGGAACGCAACAGACGTGGGGAGAAGGTGCAAACTCCGCGCAGACAGTCACCCGGGTCCCAGGTCCTGTGAGGCAGTAGTGCTAACCACTGTGCCACCATGCAACACTTATATTGGTTGTGGAATCAAACAAAATGAAGGGAAAAAATAATTAAGAAGGGAGTCAGATGTGCCCTAGCCAACTTCTTTGTCCACTGCCATGATCTCCATTCATTCCTGACGTTCCACTGTTAGCCACAGACTGCGAATGCCTGAAAATAGGAGAGAACGGGAAATCGGATAATTAGCGGATCATAAAGATTCCACGACCACTCGTGAGACTCCCATGAACCCAAGAATGCAATTTCCTTTTAATTATTAATCTGAGAGTTTATTAGAAGTAGTAAGAGTAAAAAAAAGGCTGATTAAAAGAAAGCGATTGCAAAATGCACAAGTACAGGAACCCAAATGGAAGGATAACACCCAATTTTTTTTTGAAAAAGCAGGATTATCCTAATACAAAGGATTATGAATTTGATCATATCTCCAGAGCTGTGCCTGGTTTTGCTTTGTGCCTTGGCAGCTCCACGCCTCGCTGGGCTGCTAAAATGTATGATTTCTTTCGAAGAAGCTCGAACTGGGCCAGGAGATTTCAACCTAATTTGTTGAGGAAATGTGCCACTGTGGAATTCAACCTAACTGACAATCTGACTGATTAAAGCAAGCGTGCTAATGGCTTTTGCAGGCTATGCTCCAATTTCCCTGTGCCCTCCTCCTGACCTGTATCGCCAGGGATTTGCACTGTCCCATTCACCCTAACTACTGTTGCCCACCTAGACCATGTAAATTATTCAAAGGTCCCAGCGCACAGTGTAAGCTGTGAAGTTAAGTCGTTTACCACATCACGCTGAAAACAATAATTATTTAAGTCAGTTTAAGCAAGTGTGAAGAATCTAATGCTGTGTTGCTGGGTAATAACCTTCCCATTAAGCCTCCCAATTTATTCTTTCCCCTTTTGTTTTCAAAGCTCGTTTTAATTACTGACCGATCATGCTGTAAAATATTTTAACCTCATTCTTCACCTGTACTGTACAGTCGCCTTAGATTCCTATTAAATTTTGATCAGAGATTTTATTATCGAAGCATGATTATCTGGAGGAAAATAATGTACGCTACTGCTGCATCAGCTCCCTCTCAGAACAAAGACATTTTCGTGAGCAGTGCCCCATAAACAAGACTGCTTTTTTGAAGAATTGTCTGCTGTACGCACCGCAATATTTTCTTTGATAGTCTCCAAGAATTATTCAGTCATGGGGTTGGATTTTATGGCTGCAATTCAGCTGCCCCAACCCAGTACTTAACTAAAACACGGCGTGATGATGTTAGGTTAGCAACCCGCTGTCACCATGCTGGTCTCCAATATTACCGAAGGTGAGCAGGTGCCAAAATTGACAACCCGCTCACCATTCAGCGAGATATTTAATAAGCTATTGAGCCTGTGAAAGAAGAAAATACAGATTGCTGCAATTTTACATTGCCCATTCCATTTCTTGGTTTGCACACAGGAACAATGCTGCGAGTGATTCGCACCAAGTATCGGGAGTGGCACAGGGACTCATAAAAGGTGTGTACAGCGGGACCATGCCTACATGTAGCAGCAGAGTGACCTGGAAAAGGTGACATTGGATGCTGTTGGACTTTGCTGATTCACTGTGTTTAGACTGCCATTAAAAAAGTACAGTAAGAAGTCTCACAATACCAAGTTAAAGTCCAACAGGTTTATTTGGTAGCAAAAGCCACTAGCTTTTGAAGAGCTGCTTCTTCATCAGGTGCTTCGAAAGCTAGTGGCTTTTGCTGCCAAATAAATCTGTTGGACTTTAACCTGGTGTTCTGAGGCTTCTTAATGTGTTTACCCCAGTCCAACGCCAGCATCTCCACATCTTTAAAAAAATAAGCAGACAGCGACAGGGAAGGTGGCCTTTAACTTGGTAGCTGTGACCGATTTCTAGTTCTCAGCTTAGCTCCTTCCCCACCTGACATTCTGCCCTAGACACCCAGTTGTGTGTGGAAGCTCCTTTCCCAATGCCAGTTGGTTACTTTCCTACCCAACGGTGGTTAATTGGTCATCAACACTTGATTTATTAAGACGGCGGGGCTGGAGGAAGCAGATTACACATTTCCCGTTCTGTCTCTCTCACCGTAAATGGTAAAATCCAGCCCTGGTCAACAAACACATTGTAGATTACGTGAGCTATACTTGTTCCAATCTCACCTCCCGACCCATCACACCCATTCAAACTTCAGGTTGTGAAGTGAACTGCACAGAGGTGAAAATCCCACAGTTTATTGAATTCAATAAACTTTTTGATTATTACTACCTGAAATGAAGCCAATCTTTTTTTATTTTGCTCCTGCGATGAGTTCTTGGAGATTCTGATTTTGGTATATCAAAAATCTGAAATTAGGACATTCTGGATCTTAAAATAAATTATTTAGACTTGCATTTAATATTACCAGTTGGTAACTGTGAAAAGAGTTAGTGGAATACTGGGGGCGATCTTGAGCCCATGCTTGTCATCCATGTGAATGCCAGCGGGTGCTCAGGATCCGGAAGTCGCCGGGGTGGCACAATGGTTAAGCATTGCTGCCTCTCAGCGCCAAAGACCTTGGTTCACTTCCTGCCTCGGGTCACTGTCTGTGTGGAGTTTGCCCGTTCTCCCCATATCTGCGTGGGTTTCCTCCCACAGTCCAAAGATGTGCAAGTTAGGTGGATCAGCCATGGCAAATCCATGGCCTTACGGGGGTACTGCTCAGGAATTGTCTCGGTAGGATGCTCTTTTGGAGGTTTGATGCAGACTTGACGGGCCGAATGGCTTCCTTCTGCACTGTAGGGATTCTAAGAATTCAATGGAGTCCAGTCTGACACCGGTACCGGATATTACCAAAGGAAGTGGGCAGCCAGATGACCTTGCCTTCTAGGCCACCTCAGCCTGGAGGTGGCCTTCTCTTCTTCAGCAGCAACCACCTCTTTTGGTGGGGCTGTCGAATAGCCAGACGTCTGATTGGTCTGGCAGCCAGAGGGGGGTGGGTTGGGGATGGCAGTCCCAGCTGCAGCCTCTTAATTGGCCACCACTGGTAAATTGCCACCACAGGACCCACCACGGTCTGCCTACACAGGGGCCGGAGCCCATTTTCAGTCCTAGCAGTAGGACCACACACAATTCTCAGCTTGGAAGAGGAGGGGACAGAGTCAAGGTTCATTTGTATTTTGCCAAGGGGTTTTGACATAAAATTGACATTCTGCTTAATAATTTCATGGTGAGACATCCTGTGGCACAAGTGCATGTGAAGAGTTGGTTAAAGCACTCCTTAGACGTTCTTGGCAGCCGCCTTAAATCAATTCATGTCCCATTAACATTTTTAAATAGGTCTTTGTGCTTATATTAGGCTCGTAGTGAGAAATTGATGCCTGGGAATTTTTGATTTCCCATTCTGATGCTCACCAGAAAAAAACAAGAAACAACCATTCAGGAAGCAGTCTGAAGCATTTTAAAGGCATCCCCATTTCTGCTCATGTGAATCTCTGGAATTAGGGCTGCTGGGAACTTTGTAAGACATTTCCTCGCTGCCGTGTGCTGTCTTCTGGCAGTTTTCGATAGCGCACAGCTGTCAGCGAGCTGACTTTTGGCTGCAGCTGTACATTTCTGGCTCTCGGAGTACTGAAAATGATGTTGGAATTGCGTCTGAACCCACCGCAGCAACAACAAATGCAGCCACTTGCAGCAAGTTTGATAGGGCTGGCCCGCGGAGTCGGTGAAGAAGGCAAGGCCAATGAAGGTCTGAGAGCGTGAGGAGTGGGGAAGGGGGTCTTACCTCACAAGGCAGAGGTGCAGTGCCCATGGTGGTAGCATTTCAGCAGTCAGCCAGCTGGTCACTGCCTATGTCTTCCATAATCAGGAATTTCAGCCATACACAACCATCAAGCTAATGATGGGTGCGTTCTTCATAACTGGCTACTAATCAGGAGGCGAGGACAAAGATTTTACCACACCTTTGTCCTTCACCGAGTGGAAGGTATAATTGGCTGCACACATGTTGGCCCCCACTAAGAATGAGCTATGTTTTATGACAACAGTACAGTGCTATCAAATGATACTTACTCTCCAATGACCTGATCACTGATGCTCCTTTTGAGTTCGAGACCCCGATAGTGGAATTCCAGAAGTGAGATGCACTAACTGTCCGAGACGTCAAGATAGCATCCATCCAGATATGTAGGGATGTGGGGGTGGGGCCTGGGTGGGATTGTGGTCGGTGCAAACTCGATGGGCTGAAGGGCCTCTTTCTGCACTTGTATGATTCTATGATTCTACAGCATTTGAATGAGTGTGGCAACAAGTTCAGTTGGTGAAGAAGTTACTGTGGGGGGAGGGTTTAGAAGTTATTGGGGAAGGTGGGACGGGGCAGGGGAAGGAAATATTTAAACTTTCAGCTGCAGTTTGGAAGTCACTGGACCTCCAGTCTTGAACAGACTCCCTAAAATATTTCACTGACCTTGAGCGTGGAAGATTACCTGGTGTCTGGGGAGGGTTGCCAACTTTGGCTGGTGGCATCCCTGGATGTTTAATTATCATCCCATCTGACCGTGTGATCAGGTGACATGACTTCTACAAATGTTAGGGCATGTTAAGATATTTGTTTTTGGGCGTGAACATCGCTGGCAATGCAAACATTTATTGCCCCTCCCTAAATGTGCTCAATAATCATAGAATCCCTACAATACAGAAAGAGGCTATTTGGCCCATCGAGTCTGTATCAAGTACAATCCCATTCAGGCACTATTCCAATAACCTCACACATTTATCTCACCAATCCCCTGACACTAGGATTAATTTAACATGGTCAATCAACCTAACCCACACATCTTTGGACTGTGGGAGGAAACCAGAGCATCCGGAGGAAACCCACATGGACACAGAGAGAAAGTGCAAACTCCACAAAGACAGTGACCCAGGACTGGAAATGAAACTGGGTTCCCGTTGCTGTGAGGCAGCAGTGCTACACTGTGCCACTGTGCCGTCCATAAGGTGTTGGTAAACTGCCTTCTTGAATTGCTGCCTATATAAGCTGTGGCCCTTGCAGCTGAGTATGTTTGGGGTTTCCCACCAGTGGCTGTTGTAATACAAGTTGCAAGAAGCAGGAGCTTAACTGAGGAGCAGGGGAATAGGGGGAAGTGGTGTTGGTGAAGAGGGAAAACTGCAGACCCCGATCCCCACATCCCCCCATTTCAGAGACAAGCCCCAATTTCACAGAGTCTCAAGTTTCAGAGATTGTGAAGGGTGCCTGTATGCCATCATCACAATTCCACTCTCCAGCCCCCTCCCAGTTGCACTGCAGTTGGTTACAACCACCTGCAGATGATGCCCCTGAACCACAGGCTTCGATAATCGTAGTTGTGAGCTATCACTGAGGCTTGTGGAGGCACGCTCTGTGGTTGGAATTTGAAATCCTTGATCTGCTGGGCTGCTGGGAACACTGATTCTGAGAAACTCCCAATTATTCCCAGAGGATTGGGAGCTTGGGGCACAGCTTTGGAACAGGCAGAGGCTTCTTCATACTGAAGAACAACTTGGCTCATGTTTTGCCCCAGTTTGCACTTGGGGAATCTTTGAATCAATTTCAACAGAAGTGATATCAGAGGTCCAGTCCAAAGATGTGCAGGTTAGGTGGACTGGCCATGCTAAATTGCCGCTTAGTATCCCAGGATGTGTGGGTTTGGTGGATTGGCCATGCTAAATTGCCCCTTAGTATCCCAGGATGTGTGGGTTTGGTGGATTGGCCATGCTAAATTGCCCCTTAGTATCCCAGGATGTGTGAGTTAGGTGGACTGGTCATGCTAAATTGCCCCTTAGTATCCCAGGATGTGTGGGTTAGGTGGACTGGTCATACTAATTTGTCCCTTAGTATCCCAAGATGTGTGAGTTAGGTGGACTGGTCATGCTAAATTGTCTCTTAGTATCCCAAGATGTGTGGGTTAGCTGGACTGGTCATGCTAAATTGCCCCTTAGTATCCCAAGATGCATGGGTTAGGTGGATTGGCCATGCTAAATTGCCCCTTAGTATCCCAGGATGTGTGGGTTACGTGGACTAGCCATGCTAAATTGCCCCTTAGTGTCCAAAGATGGGTAGGTGAGGAGGATTTGTTCTGGTGAAGCGCGTAGGGTTATGGCATAGGCAGGGAGGAGGGCCTGGGTAAGTTGCTCTTTCAGAGAATTAGTGCAGACTTGATGGGTCGAGTGGCATCCTTCTGCACTATAAGGATTCTGTGGCTCTATGGAGAGGTTGCACAGCTTTAATTAAAACTTTTGGTAAAGATTGAGAGGGAAAACTCCCAAACAAACATATATACATTCATGTATGGAGTGTAACTCCATTTTTCAGAGTGCTTCACAACTACACAGCAGATGCTGAGATAGTTCTCCACATAGATTTCGGCAGACTAACTGGATTTTCCATGTCAAAAATACAGTCCCAATCTTTACAGATGAGCATATCTCTAGATGCTCATGCCTGAGGTCTTGAGATTCTGTCATCTCTCTCCAAACCCCAGAGCCTGCCATTGGCAGCAACATCAGCTTCAGGAGCTGTAGCCAAAGGCAGTCTTACGTAAGTAAGGGAGTTTTTAAAGGAATCCTCTTAATGTTGGCCAACATCAGAAACCTGAGCCAAAGCAAACTCAACTTTTAAAAACATTTTATTGGGAAAAATATGGCAGGTGTAAAATAAACCTTTTTGTGTGATTGCAATAAAACAGAAACTGTTTTGTATGAACTTTGTTTGTCGAATGCCAAGTCAGTCCTACACACAAAGTGGGAATAGTGAGAAAAGCTTACAGCAAAGGATAACTGGCAGCTCGTCACATTGATGACAGCCTCCAGAACTTCTATTTTATAT
The DNA here is from genome assembly GCF_965287045.1 of Carcharhinus amblyrhynchos. Taxonomy (NCBI): domain Eukaryota; kingdom Metazoa; phylum Chordata; class Chondrichthyes; order Carcharhiniformes; family Carcharhinidae; genus Carcharhinus; species Carcharhinus amblyrhynchos. Next base: position 40,214,062 of record NC_137330.1, read on the forward strand.
GTAGGCAATGCTGGAGTTGATTTAATTTAACTGTGAGTCTATTATTTGTGAAACTAAGCCATCAAGTACACCATTGGTGGGCCGAGGAACATTGGGCCCTTAAAGGATTCATGATGTTGTAAAGAAAGAACTTTATGAGAATTTATATACCACCTTTCACACTTCAGGTTGTCACAAATAAATTCACTGACAATGGAGTATGTCCTCAAATAGTCACTGTTGTCGGAATATAATTAGTTTGGTAATGAATGCCAATCCATACTCATATAGAATCCCTACAGTGCAGAAGGAGGCCATCGAGCCTGCACTGATAACAATCCCACCAGACCCTATCCCTGTAACCCCATGCATTTACCTGACTAGTCTCCCTGGCACTAAGGGGCAATTTAGCACAGCCAATCAACCTAACCCATTCAACTTTGGGCTATGGAAGGAAACCAAAGCACCTGGAGGAAACCCACGCAGACACAGGGAGAACATGCAAACGTGATCCAAAGTCATCCAAGCAGTACTAACCACTGTGCCACCGTGCCTCCTTGAGTTGCAGGAAATCTAAGTTAGCACCCACAGCTCAGCATTAGACTCACAACATTACATTTATTTATTACTATAGTCTATGAAAGCACTCATTCCATTTCATGTATTGTATTGGATGCCTTGCTTTGTCAGAGGTGCTGATCTGCTTTTAACTGCCTCTGCATGATAGAAACTGGCTGGGTCAGGAGCAAATGGGGCTGCAAAAATGAGGGCAATCATTTACCAACCCTCCCCAACCCTGATGTTTTCCCGCTGTCTCCTGATTTACAGTGGCTCTTCTGATGAGGTGACGTCCTTCTTTAGTATCAGGGGCCCGATATGGCATCACTAGGACCCACCTGCTATATTGGCCAGAGACCTGAACTGGGAACAGTGACAGTTTCACCATCGGGACAGGCCTACTAGGGGAAAGACGATGGGCAAGGGAAGCTAACTTTAAAAGTTAAAAGGGAGACAGTGGCTTAGTGGTATTGTCACTGGACTAATGATACAGTGATTTAGAGAACAAAGGGTAATCCACTATGGCAGGTAAAAATCTGGAATTAAAAATCTAATGATGACAATGAAACCATTGTTGATTGCCATAAAAACTAATGTCCATTAGGAAAGGAAATATGCCATCCTTACCTGGTCTGACTTACATGTGACTTGAGACCCACAAGCTGACTCTTAACTGCCTTTTAAAATGGCCCAGCAAGCCACTCAGTTGCGTTAAACCACTACAAAGTCAGGAAAACAGCATGAAATCAGTTGGACAACCTAGCAGAAAGAACAACAGCAAACTTGAAAAGTCTTCCCTATTTACACTCTCAGCTGAACTGGACTAACTATATAAATACTGTGATTACAAGAGCAGGTCTGAGGCCAGGAATCCTGTGGTAAGTAACTCACCCCCTGAATCCCCAAAGTTTGTTTACCATCCACAAGGCACATGCCAGGAGTGTGATGGAAGACTTTCCATTTCCCTGGTTGAGTGCAGCTCCAATAACGCTCAAGGAGCTTGATACCATCCAAGAAAAAGCAGCCCACTTGATTGGCACTACATCTACAAGTACGTGAAGTCTACAAGATACACTGCAGGAACTCACCAAGGCTCCTTAGGCAGCACCTTCGAAAACTCATATCTACTACCATCTAGATTGAGGACAAGGGCAGCAGACACATGAGAACACCACGAGCTGGAGGTTCCCCTCATTATCCTGACTTGGAAATATATCGCCGTCCCTTCACTGTCACTTGGTCAAAATTCTGGAACTCTCTCCCTAACAGCGCTGAGTGTATGTCTGCATTAGAGACTGCAATGGATCAAGAAGGCAGCTCACAACACATTCACAAGTGTAATTAGGAATAGGCAACAAAATGCTGGCATAGGCAGTGGCACCCACATTCTGTAAATGAAAGGTTTAAAGATGAATAGGATGAATTGGAATACTTCTCCATTTCTCATTCTGAAGCCCTGAGTCTCTTTTCCCCTGGGCTCCCTCAATCCTTCTTTCCAGTGGCAACCACAAACCTCCTTCCCCTGTGCTCTGATCACAGCTAGAACCACCTGCACCTCCACAGTCACTTCCAGTGACCTTCTTCCCGTTCAACTGGTGGCTGAGCTTCCTTCTCAAGGATCCCCCCCCACCTGTGGCTCTTAGAAAGGTAGTGGATCCAGCTGCATTTGTGCAAGGCTTCAGGAACATCTGTTCAAACAAGGCCCAGTTAGGTGTTAAGACATGCCAGATCTCTACAGTTCCAGACTCCTTAGCGATCGCACACTTCGATCAGCACCCTTGTTTCTTAGTGCCGTTATTCTGCAATTTCAGGTGCAGATTTTCACCCATTACACACTTGGTTAACTTTCTCTGTCATGTCTTGGGAACTCTTGGTTGAATCAGGAAGAATTCCATGTTTATATACAAGTGAAGGCAGAAATATGTCATTAAGATATCAATGTGATTTTACATCATTTATATCTCAAATGTGCTCTTTCTTTGGGCTGTTCAACTCAATTGGTAAACCAACTGTTGATTCAACTCAGGTGGTCAATTCAAACAGAATATTTTCTAAAGGTCTCAGGAACTACAATTATGGATGTTGGAAATTGCTGTTCTTGACCATAGAGAGTTATTTTGCTGATAATTACAGGCATGTGTGCATGAGTTGGGTTAGCATCAATCATTTACATAAGACCATTCTTATGAAAAGCCAATCTGTGTATATGGGGGTCTCGCTGGGATTGCCACATATATTTGGCCTACTTAAAAGAAAAGGAGGAGGTTCCGTGTAGGCCTAGGTTATCCGTTGGAGGCCTGTGTGACATCTGTATAAACTTGCTGAACAGAAGGATAACAAGTTCAATGCTTCCAAGACAAACATTGTCAAGCACACAATATTAACCGTAAAACAACAGTTCTGATGCCTCAGTGGCTCTACAGATTTCCTCTGGAATAACCCAGCCAGTGACATATATCATCATGGTTTGTTGCATGTTAAAATGACAAAAACGATTTGCACCATACACTGCCTTTTGGAAAACCTCAAAACACTATACAAGTGGTAGCACTTACCAAGTTATTATTATGCTGCAGAAAGGTATTGGCCAATTTACACATAGCAAGATCCCAATGCGATAATAACTAGATAATGGGGCGGGGGGGATGCCCACTCTCGTTTTCGGCAGGCGGGAATGGCGGAGGAGGTGGTGAATTGAGGGGTAGTCCCAAATTGGTTTTTGCACCAATTGGATTTCTTGCTCAGTTGTGCCCATCCCAGAGCAGGGTTCCTGCCATGCAATGGGACTCCATTATAATACATTTAAACCTAATTAGCGGGCCTCCCCGCTGCAACATCCTCGATGAAAAGCACCCCTCCCCCACCCCCCGCCCCCATCACATCAGTAGGGTCTGCAGGAAGCTTTTAAAAACAGAAAACGGACTAACAGGACACACTGGGGGTGTACAGGTAAGTACTGCCCCCAAGGATGGGAGAGGGTCATACCTGATTATACCCTAGCAGTGTTCCAGGCACTGCCCCATGGCAGTACCCAGGCAGTACCATGGACAGTGCCAAGAGGGTATGTGGAGGAGCTGCTCGGGGGTTCCATGTCTATGAGCGGAGGGGGGTATTGGGTAGGAGGGATCCTGTAGTGGTGGGGAGGAGTTTCTGCTTCAGTGAGGTTCATGGTTTATATTTTTACAAAAGGGCACCCCAATCTTGTGGAAGCTGAGGTTGTTGGTTGGTCTGGCTCATTTAAAGCATGTCTCACTAGTGTGATGTCGCAGGACCCATCCCCTGGAATTTTTTTTTTCAAAGCGTTCAAAAATTTGGTGGATTAAGTCAGCAATGCAGCCAGTGAGCTACACACTGCTTTACCCGCCCAAGTTGACACTTCGAAAAAAAGAGAAAATTCCGCCCAATGTTTATTTTAGCAACGGTGCTTGAGGGATAAATATTGTACAAGTCACAGGGGAGGATTCAGATGGTCTGCTTCAAAGTAATGTCATGGGTCAGAATTTAATGGTCTCGGGGGTGAACCTATTCATCAGTTGGAGAGCCAGTGATAACTCTGCTGTGGTCATTCCTAGGGCCGCCTTTGGGATTAAATTCCAATTAGGAAGTCTGCTGCCTGCCATCAGGATCCCCGATACCTGCAGAGGGAATTTTCCACAGGAATTTCTCCTGCAAAGTGGACTACCTGCCTCTGAGAGCTGCCAGCCAATCAGAGACAGGGAAGTTTGTAGCACTGGCAGCGCCACTGGGAGTGATGGCCACTGCTGGTACTGCAGTAGGCCAGAGGCTGAGGATTGTCAGTGGAACCTGGAGTGAATATTAGTGAGACAGGTTCATCAAGGACATGTCAGGAAGGCTCTGGTAAGTAGGTGGAAGGGAAGGAGGGGGGGAGAGTATCACTGTAAAGGATAGGGGAGAGATCCACAAGATTTTCACCTCGTGGTACTGGATCTCTCCATTGGGCATTGGGTGAGAAAGAGCCTTCCCAATCAGGCTGCAGGTGTGCCTACCTGGCAGGTTTCCCACATGGTGTGTGGCCCCTGATCACCTTGTTGAACATCATGGCAGCAGGATGATACCATAAGTAAACCTTAAATGGCTCTTCACGCTGCACCTTCCCACCCCATTATTTACCCGCCCACCTGCCCCCAACCTCCCAAGCTGCTTCTAGTGAAGGGTCATTTAACGCTGCCGTGGGATTGTTTAGACCCACCTGATGAGACTTCAGTTTAATATGTCATCTGAAGGGTGACACCTCCAAAAGCATTCGCTCAGTATTAAATACAGGCTTGGCCTGGGAGATGTGCCCAACTCTCTGGAGAGGGATTTTGAACTCAACGTTCTTCTGGCTCATAAGCGCGAGTGCGATCACTGAGGCATAACTGACAACTTTGGTCTGGTAAACAAAACTGCTAAGGGGGATTAGGATTACTGAAGGGGAAGATAGACGTATCATTCAGGTTTCTGAAGACCAAATGTTATCAGATACCAGATTTGCCTTCACAATGTCAACTTGCATATTTCTAAGATGTTACTTGGGAGAATAAGAATGAGTGATGGTTGGCTTTCTTTAATTAAATTATTCTCATGATGCTAGGAGGAACAGGAATTCTCTCCCTGAATCCACAGTACTTGATAAAAGCAAATTACTGTGGATGCTGGAATCTGAAACCAAAACAGAAAATGCTGGAAAATCTCAGCAGGTCTGGCAGCATTTGCAAGGAGAGAAATGAGCTGACGTTTCAAGCTTAGTCATCTGGACTCAAAATGTCAGCTCTTTTCTCTCCTTCAGATGCTGCCAGACCTGCTGAGATTTTCCAGCATTTTCTCTTTTGGGTCCACAGTACTTGAGATTACTTCACCAGCCCAACATCCCCTCCGCCCTTCCCCCCCACCCTCCGCCATTACTACTCACTCCCCCATCCCCAATGCAAGGTAGTGTAGAACTCCTGCTATTCAAATCAAAATTCATCTTGTTAACATGGGCAGGTTGCCTGTGGAATTCTTTCACTTTAGCCCAAATCATCACTTTCACGCTCAGAACCTTGTGCTGGTGAATTTCTACCCTGTAGTTTTAACTACACATACCTGACCCTAAGTTGATGTGGAGAAAGAGACACCACAATGAAAAGGAAGGTCACAAACCCAGACTATTTTCATCCTGAAATACTAAGTATCCATTAGAAACTCCTAGGTTCATCGTAGAAAGTCAAAGCACCTAATCACTCCCATGACACTTACAGTGATTCAATCATTTATCAAAGGTATTTAGCTGAATTGAGACATTTATATTATGAACAAGTAGCCAGTATGAATTAATGGTCACATACGGAAGGAGGAACAGTTCATTACCATTAAAGAAATTTCTACGGTTTCAGAGAATTTCTTAGGGTAGATTAAACCAGACAGAAAAACTATAAGCAGATGTGCAAATGAGAGAAACGAGATTGGTTAGATTATCATGATTGTGACAGGAACAAAATGTGTTTGTATCTGTGCTTTTGATTGGGCATAAGCTGAAGAAAATTTTAACACATTCATTTGAAACTTTTCGCAAGTGATAATTATTCAAACACAAGACATTTTTCCAGAAGAAAATCATTCAAAACTCATCTTCAGTAAAGAAATTTTGTTTAAAATAAATGGGGTAGGAACTGCACTTCTTTATGCTTGTTTTTCTGGCATGAATTAGAGAAAAGCACTGATTTCCCGATGCTGTCTCCTGTATACCAATGATGTGTGAAATATGATTCATGCCATATTGGATCTGGCAATAGGCAGGTATCTCTGGCAGCTGTCGATAACTAACAGGCATTAGACCCCTAGTGTTAGTCTTTTAAGAATCTCTTCCGGAAAATGTTCAGCACTGAGCTGAGCAGGATAAGCAGGTGCTTCGCTCAGTTTTTTGCTTCCATCTGCTACCGAACCAGCAGTCCTCAAAGGGACTCCTGGAGAACACAACCAAGAAGACCAGTTTTTTATTAACAGGCGTGCAATATCCTAATCAGTTCACAAAGCTTGTTTCTACTATGCACATGTTATAAACTACATTAACATTGTGTTTTATTTGTCCATGGGAAGTGGACACTGTTGGAAAGGCCAGTATTTGCTGTTCATGCCTAAGTGCCCTTGCAAAGGTAGTGATGAGCTTCAATCCTATTGCAATTTAGACATTTGGTGAAATGTGTCAGTTGACCTACTGATAATTGCTTCAACTAGGAGTTTAATTTGGAGCAACACAGTGGCACAGTGGTTAGCACTGCTGCCTTACAGTGCCAGGGATCCAGGTTCAATTCTTTAGGTCATTGTCTATGTGGAGTTTATACATTCTCCCCTTGTCTGCATGGGTTTCCTCTCATAGTCCAAAAATGTGTGGGTTAGGTGGATTGGCCATGCAAAATTGTCCATTAATGTCAGGAGAATTAGCAGGATAAATACATGGGGTTATGGGGATAGGGCCTTGGTGGGATTGTTGTTGGCGCAGGTTCGATGGATCGAATGGCCTCCTTCTGCACTACAGGGATTCCGTGATTCTAAATGTCTTTGTTTTGGGTCCAAACTAGTCAATGGGAGAAAAATTCTTTTTGACTTTACATACTATTTGAAGCTTACACCCACAGACTTATACAACACAAGAAACCATTTGGTCCATTGTGTCTTTGTCTTCTTTTTGAAAAACCGATCCAATTATTTCCATTACAGTGCCCTTGCCCTGTAACCCTATACCTTTCAAATATTTATCCAATTCCCTTTTGAAAGTTACTGTTGAATGTGCTTTCATCACCCTTTCAAGTAGTCTCATGGTCAATTCCTCTCATTATTTTAATGCTTATACAGCAACTGTCACACAGGTTGATAAAGCTGTGTTAGAAAGCCCTTTGAGACATTTCACTATGCATGGTGCTATAAAAATATAACAGGTAGAAGACTAGATCCTTTGTCCTTTTCAGTCTTCATCCTTTATGGAAAGCAATTTAAATCTGTGAATTTCTTTTCATAATTTTACAGTCCCATATTATCCTGTCACATTATTCTGTACTCTCACTAATGCATCTATATGCTTTTAAAAGCAAAATAGGCAAAACTAAATATATAGGAATGATTCTCTGATTCTTTGAGAGAGGAATGGCACTCACAAAGAGCTGGTTTGGAGATAGGGTTATTTCATTATAGTCCTGATGCCCTGTTCCACGGTGCCTCAAGCTCAGTTGCTCCTTTACAAAACAGATCAACTGGAGGTGCACATTTTGGTATAAGTTGTTTCACCTTAAAATTAAATACTGTTGATATCTATTCCTGTCGATAACAGCTCGAAATTAGTAAGATGTTGAAAATCACACCCCAAATTAATTTTCCTTTCTAGATTGTGTTAGTGGTAGCATTCTCACCTTTAAGCCAGAAGGTTTTGGATCCAAGTCCACTTGAGATAGTGAAGTATATTACCTAGACTGAGATTGCTGCACTCTCAGATGTGCTGACTTTCAGATAAGTAATTACACTGAGGATGCTTTTTCTCTCTCAGGTGGACATAAGAAATTCTGTGGCGCTTTTTGAAGAACAGCAGAGGGTTTTGCGTGGTGCCCAGGCCAATATTTATCCTTCAGTCATTTATCTAATTGCTGTCTGTGGGAACTCATTGTGCATGAATTGGCTGCTGTGTTTCCCTACATTGTGACAATTAAATAGGTTGGATTTTCTGGCAAGCATCAGGAACATAGAATGTCTACAGTGCAGAAGGAGGCCATTTGACATATTGGGTCTGTGCTGACTCTCTGGCAGAGCATCTTCCCCAAGCCCACTGCCCTGACCAATTCCTGTATTCTCACACATTTAGCATGACCTAACCTCCCAATCTTTGGTGAGTGGGAGGAACTGAAGCACCCGGAGCATACACACGCAGATATGGAGGGAACAATCACCCACGGCTGGAATCACAACCAGGTCTCTAGACAGTGGTGTTAACCAACATTGGGCCGATACGAGAGTTCTGGACCCATCCATGTCATCAGTTCATCTATTGGTACAATCAGCTAGGGGCAGCCTCCTAATTGGCCACTGCCATACTTGCCATTTTATGAAGGATGGTGGGCAGGCTCCTGATGCTGTGGGCACTATAAAAGGGCCCCCAGCAATATGAGGCTGCAAATCCACTCTGGGAAAGGTAGCCACTGCCCAGGAATTCAGGCAAATGCAAGAGTATATTAACATGAAGGCATGCTCAGTTGCACGTACAGAAGTCATCAAATAAAGCAGCCCAAAGCTAGCAGGGCCATTGGACTGGAAAGGAGAACCCTTCCTTAGAGATGACTGATGGGGATTTGATTGCGGCAATCCGATTATCGGGGCAAAGAGCCTCTGGTTCCAGTGGCCTGTAGGCCTGCCGTTAAGAGGCTACCTTGATTGAACTGCTGTCCTCTGCACACAGTATTGGTGGTTGTTGAGGGAAGGGGCAGGGGGCACTCTGACATTGGTAACATTTCTATCCCAGAACAAAACGGCCCTTAAGAGGGGCCAGCCTGGTTCCCAGTCTCTCCATTGGAAAACTCCCCACAAGCAGGAGTGTATCCGACAGCCACCCCAATGCAGCTTTCCACTGAATTTCAGAAGTACTTCATTGGCTAATAAGCACTTTGGAACATTCTGGGCCATTCACATCCTGCTCCCACTGCAGCGAAATCAGAGAATTTGGCACCCAGCCAAATCCCCGTTCACTGCAGCGGGATGGGAAAATCCTGCCGGCATACATGGCCATAAGATTCCACCTCTTGAGGTCATGAAAGGTGCTATATAAATGCAGGTCTTTTTTATTATTACCTTTTGCCATCATACATTTATCTACACAAAAATTGAAACACTCTTCCATAAGTTCACCCATCCATTAAATTGGTTCTGAAGTCTCTCAAAGCTATCAGTCTCATCTGTCATTGCTTGGGGCCGTCAGCAATTTATATATTATTTCAAGAAGCTTTGCCTTCATTGTTATTACAGAATAATGTGCCAAGCCCTGTGAATTTCCACTTATCATTACAACCACCCCCATCCCAAAACAGCAGCTCCCAGTTATATCAATCTCTGCTTTCCACGGTTAAGACAGTTCCCTGTTCGGCATGTTATAATTTATCATTAGTCACATGAGCCATAATCTTCCTTGCAAAGCTCATTTGTGTAACTTCATCAAAAAATCTGTTCAGTAAATGGCACTTGTCTATCCAATGTAAATTCTGATTTCTGAAAACTGATGTGAGTTTCGTTACATACTTCTTTCCCATATTTGCCGTCTTTATTTCTGGTTAAAAATCACAAAAATATTGTACTAAACCATTTATTTGAACCATCATCATGAGGACGATTGTCCCAAAAGCATTCTAAGTGTCGAATTTGCATAAAAACTGGAGTAAATCACACTGGCTTTTTCAGCCGGAGTTTCAAAATGAATCTCCCATCCTCTGTGCATGAGCGTGAATCCCTTTAAAAATCAGTGGCCAAGGTCTAATCCCACGGAGAGGCTGGCAGCAGAGTGCTGAGAGAGTCACTGCACATGCGCCAATCTGTCAGAGCTGAGATTGATGCATATACAGTAGCCCCGCACTTCCATCCTCCCAATCACCAGCCAGCTCAATCGCTGGCCAGCCCTGTGACCCAAGCATTGCTGGCATGTGACCCCCTCCCCCACAGCCTGATCGCTGATCCCTCCGGATGTGTCTAGGCCTGCCTTACCCACTGCCTGCCCCCAGCCTGCCTTGATCCCATTCCTCTCCCACCCACCGCAGCCACGGTCTCCCAATCCCTTCCCACCAATGGCCCCAGCCTGCTCAGCAGCCCTGATCACCCCATCAGGGTCACACCACCCACCCCAACGCCCAGCCCCGACCGCTGGCCTTCCTCACTCTGTAACTCAGCCCAAATACAGAGTGGCAGTGGGACCCCCCCCACCCCATCTATCACCACCCCCCAGAAATCCCACCCCATAAGGGCCCACCCATAAGGTCCTATCGCTTGGCATTGCCTGATGCTCAGTGGGCAATGCCAAAGTGACCCCTGGGTATTGGTGCTTTGCTTTTTGGCAGTGCCAGGGGGCCCAGACTGGCACTGCCAGGCTGGCAATGCCCAGGGGACACCCCACTGCACTCTGGGGGGGGCCTCAATTTTCCCCTCCTTCACTCCAGCGGGGTCAGGCCGCCAACTCCCCACAAGTGGGGAGCTGCACTAAATCCCTCTGAAGTGAGCCACTCTTGAGGAGGGTATGAGGGAGACGCTAGCAGGTTTAGTGATTTCAGGCCCAGAGATTTCTCCTGAGATGGAGATGAGGAGACATTTCTTCACTGAAAGTGAGGTGAGCCTGTGGACTTCATTACCACAGGAAGTAGTTGACGCCAAAACATTGCATGTATTCAAGAGGTGGCTAAGTTAAAGTTGAAGTTTATTTATTAGACACAATTAACGTTTACATTAACACTGCAATGAAGTCACTGTGAAATTCCCCTACTCGCCACAGTCTGGCGCCTGTTCGGGTCAACTTACCTAACCAACACATCTTTCGGACTGTGGGAGGAAACTGAAGCACCCGGACGAAACTGACGCAGGCACAGGAGAACATGCATATTCTGCACAGACAGTGAGCCAAGCTGGGAATCGAACCCGGATCCCTGGTGCTGTGAAGCAGCAGTGCTAACTATGCCACCGTATACTTGGGGCGAATGGGACCAAAGGTTATGAGGAGAAAGCAGGATTAAGCTACTGAGTTGGCTAATCAGCCATAATCATGATGAATCGTGGAGCAGGTTCAAAGGGCCAAATGGCCTCCTCTATGTTTTTATGTTAATGCAATTTAAAGTATATGGTAGTGAAGTTTACCATAATTTAGAGCTGACCGTGCTGGAAGTCCGGTGTGGGGACGCCTGCGAAATAGCCGCAGTGAGTCTCCTGGCCTGCTGCACTACAAAAGCAGTGTAGTGGAGTGGGAGAATCACACCCCCACCCTCCCCCACCACCCCTTATATATCTGATAGCCAATGAGCACCTGAATTGGACCTGAGCACAAAATAAACTCTGCTCCAGGCTCTACTAATCTCAAAGAATAATCCAAGTTTTCCATTTATTGATGCATTCTTTTACAATTCAATATTGAATCTTCATTGATGCATCCGATGTAGGTATACTGACCCTTACTGTTGACTGAACGGAGCAACCCCCTTTTCTATATATACCTATCAACTCCTCATCCCAGTCCAATGCCAACATATCCACGCCATCAACTCCTCGGTTGTAATTGCTATTTAAATTTAATGTGCGTGCACAAGTACTCAGAACATATAGAGTGAACAGAACAGGCAGCAGGAAGTGGAAGAAAGTAGAGGGGCTTGAAATGTCCAACCGACAACACTGATGTGACAACACCTCATCTCCCTTAAGTACCTCCCTCTGCACACCTTGGGCAGCAGTTTTTGGCCGTGCTCGCCCCAAGACCGAAAAATCCCTCCCAAGGTCAACAGACCTTTGCATAGTGCTGTCCCACCTGCTACAACTCCCATGACGTGTAGGATGGCAAAATTCAATGCTTTGTTTCAGACTGAGAGTGCAACATAGAAAAAATTGTAAATCCGAACTTAACGTGTGGCCTTTTGAACTTTTTAAGAAATAACTAATTCCTTTGTTGTATTATAGCAGCAGACGAGACAGAGTACAGGAATGAGGTAGAGCATCTGGAGAACTGGTGCAGCAACAATAATCTCTCCCTCAATGTCAACAAAAGGAAAGAGATTGTCATCGACTTCAGGAAGCGCAAAGGAGAACATGCCCCTGTCTACATCAATGGGGATGAAGTAGAAAGGGTTGAGAACTTCAAGTTTTTAAGTGTCCAGATCACCAACAACTTGTCCTGGTACCCCCATGCCAGTCCTGTAGTTAAGAAGGCCCACTAATTCCTCTATTTTCTCAGAAGAGTAAGGAAATCTGGCATGTCAGGTACGACTCTCACCAACTTTTATAGAAGCACCATAGAAAGCATTCTTTCTGGTTGTATCACAGCTTGATATGGCTCCTGCTCTACCCAAGACTGTAAGGAACTACAAAAGGTTGTGAATGTAGCCCAATCCATCTTGCAAACCAGCCTCCCATCCATTGACACTGTCTACACTTCCCGCTGCCTTGGCAAAGCTGCCAGCAAAATTAAGGACCCCATGCTCCCCGGACGTTCTTTCTTCCACCCTCTTCCTTTGGGAAAAAGATATAAAAATCTGGGGTCATGTACTTACTGAATCGAGAACAGCTTCTTACCTGCTGCTGTCAAACTTTTGACCGGACTTACCTTGCATTAAGTTGATCTTTTTCTAACCATAACTATGACAGTAACACTGCATTCTGCACGCTCTCATTTCCTTCTCTATGAATGGTATGCTTTGTACGTACAGCACACAGAAAACAATACTTTTTCGCGATATGTTAATACATGTGACAATAATAAATCAAATCAAATCAAATCGGACAGCCAGCAGAATCTTACCAGAATCTGGCAAAGTGATGATCCTGGTAAAAAAACTGATGCAAATTGCTCCGGTGGTGGAAACTTGACACCACACCCCCATCCCCCTTGAACTCCTTTCCCCCAATCCCCCAATCTATGGAAGGTGACACCTCCCCGCGCCCCAACCCCCTCAACATCAAAAGTCACACCCTTCACATCTGCTACTTTTCATCAGTAATAGGAGGCCAAGGACTGACCAAGTTCTGAGAGCTTGCCCTTCGCAGATGTAAGTTAGATGTGAACTCCAGGACCCCTGGCCTCAGGGAGGGGGTTGTATTAGCTCATGGAAGTCATTCAGCATCTCTAAACCCATTCACTGGCAGGGTGCATTCAGTTCTCTGTCAGGCAGGAGTCACACATATTGCTTGAGGGTGAGAGGAGTATCACACTCTCCTCAATGCAAGTCTTCATTATGCTCCCACAGAGTCCTGTCAATGGCTTTCATGCCCTGCACATGGAAATTTGGCACCAATGCATGAATCTATACTGGCATCACAGTGATTAGGTGCTTATGGTGGGAGAGCACTTCACTCCCTGATTCTGGTCATCCCCGAAACCGAGACGCTTTGAGGCCTCTTTAAATCTTCAGCTCATGGAGGCCCTGGCCTTTGCACGAAGTTCTTCCTTCTCCTTCACATGTTGACCCTTGCTGCCCTCTTCTACCTCCTCCCCATCTGAGGAGAAGTGTCAATCCCCATCTCCCCCTCGCCCAGATGGTCTCCCTTCTGTCAAATTGTGGAGAGCACAGCAGGCTTAAATTATGCAGGAAACCCACTGGGGCTATATTGGAGGGCACCCCCTGACCCGTCCAGGAACCCAAACCGTATCTTCAACAGGCCTATCGCCTGCTCCACCAACACTTGCGTTGATTCATGAGTCTCATTGTTGTAAGTCTCAGCTTGGGGCTCCGCACTGGCCACATCAATTACTTCTTGAGTGAGCACCCCCTGTCCCCAAGGCGCCATCCTTCCAGCTGTTGTTGTCCTTCAAAAGCATCTGGGATCCAAGAGCACCCCTGGATGTAGATGTCATGGATGATCCCTGGAAAAGGGCACATACCTGCATTTTGTGCATCTTATGGTAACAGACAATTGGGATATTGAGGGAGTGGTATCGCTTGCAGTTCACCAATGGTGCCCATGATGCCCAGGAGATTGCAGGGTCACCTGTGTGCATCTAGGGTAAGTGTAGCCCATGGCCCTGGCACCCTGGCTTGCCTGGTCATAGTCCAAGTTGATGTACATATGGGCACTCGCAAATAGAGCATTTGTTACCTCCCTTATGCACTTGTTTGTGGCTGACTAGGAAATGCCACAAAGCTACCCTTGCTGCCCAGAAATAGGACTTCTTTCATATTCACCTGTGGGACATGTGGGTCACTGCTAGGCCGGTATTTATTGCCCATCCCTAGTTTAGCAGGTGAAAGTCAATCGCATTGCTGTGGCTCTGGAGCCACATGTAGGCCAGACCAGGTAAGGACAGCAGATTTCCTTCCCTAAACGATATTAGAATCATAGAATCATAGAAACTCTGCAATGCAGAAGGAGGTCATTTAGTCCATTGAGTTTGCACTGACAACAATCCCACCCAGGCCGTATCCCATAACCCCACATATTTACCCTGCGAATCCCTCTAACTTATGCATTCCAGGACAGGAAAGGACAATTTAGCATGGCCAATGCACCAAACCCGCACATCTTTGGACATTAGTGACCCAAATTACATAGAAGTTAGCGCGGTAGGAACTTTAAGGACCATGAACAGTGGGTGTCCTCCCTTTCCATGTGACAGCTGGTAGAAGTGACCTACCATCCCCAGGACAGGCATAGTCTTCTCCAGCACTACAACTTTGACATCTGCAGGTAGGATGTCCGACGTTGGAAGACCCTTTGCTGGTAATGTCTCCAATAGAAATCTGCTATTGGAGATATTACTCCCAGCCCAGCCTCCTCCTCACCCGCAGGGTGCTGATCTGGCCATGGGCACCAGCACATCGATGCTGCTACTCTATCGCTACAAGTAGAAAAGCCAACTCAACTGGCTCCATGATTCTCCATAGTCATGCACTAAAAAGAAGAGAACACCAGAGTGAGGATTCCTGACAGAACGTTAACCCTCAGTCCTTCACGTTTCTTGGACATCCATCCAGGTGCTTCCTCTTCAGTAAGTGCCTCTCCACTCAGCCTCACATTGTTCCCTCTCACATAATAGCCACTTCCCCAATGTTGTCACTCTCAACACTGCCTGGATGAAGTGTGCGTACCCTCAGCAGAGTCAGTGGTACCTAACCCCTGACTGTTCCCCCACCCCACCCCAACCTTGGCATTAGATGAAAGCGCAGTTGAGTTGGGTATGCGCGACCAGCACTTGCATTATCACAACGCGATCTCAAAGATGCTCCTCTGCCCTAATGTTGAACGGAATGAGTGACAATAGACATCACCATCATGCCTTGCAGAGGGGTAAACATCAGTGTTATCTGTGCAATGTTAACACTTGTATGAGCATTGGCTTTCAGTGCTTGGAGCCAACACCTCCAAAGGGCTAAGCAGTTGGCTCCAACTATTTTGATTGAAACCGAAAACCAAACAAAGTAAATCGAATAAACTGAGGGACAGGTAAAAGGGGCTGCTCCTTAAAGGGATAATGCCTGCAATAAAAACAAATCACAAACTTAAAACATTAAATTAAAATATGATTGAAGGGGTTGATAACACACCTTAGTCCCATCAAGCGTGGAAGGCCTCAAGGGTGCTCCCTCCCCAGTGCTGAGCCTCTGTTTTCATCTCCTCCCACCCATTTTCCAGCTCCCACTGTGGAAGGGCATTCCCGCTGTGGTGATTTGGACACAATCCCAGCAAGGAGGGCATGGGAAGCGATGACAGTCTGCAGATCCCCCTTAAAACAAGGGGTTCGCTGACATGAAGGAAAGGTGGGACCTGCCTACAACCGCTCCGCCCTGAGATCGTGAGACTGAACTTCAACCCCAGCCTTGAGTTGAATTTATCTGAATCTGCTGCATCCTCTCTGGTGCCCCCTGAGCATTTAACACCCTGGAAGATGATGACTGCCTGAGTTGTCACTGCCGACAGCCCTCTCAGAAGCGAGTCCACTGGCAGCCCCCTCGGAGGGGAGTCTGGTGACAGCCCCCTCGAAGCCGAGTGCAGACAGCTCACACAGAGGCGAATCCACTAACAGCCCCCTCGGAGGAGAGTCTGGCGACAGCCCCCTCAGAAGCAAGTCTGCCAACAGCCCTCTCAAAGGGGAGTCTGGCGACAGCCCTCTTGGAGGTAAGTCCACTGACAAGCCCTTAGGAGGGGAATGCTGACAGCCCCCTTGGAGGGGGTCTGTCAGTTTCACTTTTAAACCTGTTGCACGTGGCGCTGGCTTTACGTCACACCCAAGATCAACTCAATCTTCCTCTTTTAGCTGAGCTCTTTTTTCACCACCTGGTCATTTCGTTTGTCCTCTGGTTTTTCCACACCTTTCCTCACTGCCTGGCTCCAGGATCTCTGGTCAGCAGCGAGGATCTCCCGTGCATCGATCCTGAACCCGATCAAATTGAAGTCTCGCTTGCAGATGTTCTTGTATTGAAGATGTGAGTGACCCGCTGTTCTTGTGCTGATATCAGACTTGCCATAGAACATGTCTTTGGGAATGTGACAGTCATCCATTTGGCTCACATGCCCCAGCCAATAAAGTCACCACGGAATCAAGGGAGCCAGTATGCTGGGGATTCCTGCACATTGGTGTACTTCCATATTCAGCACTCTGTCTTGCCAGGAGTTGCCCAATATTTGCCTGACACCACAGAGGTGGAAGCTGTTCAGCCCTTTTTATGGTTCACACAAGTTTCACGTAAGTTTCCCCTGCCTCACTGCAGTAAAGGAAGGTGCTGAGAATGTATGCCTGGCACACACAAAGCTTTGAGTTTTCGGTTAGTTTGTAGTTGGTCCATACTTGACTTATTCATGAAGCCTTCTCAACCTTGGTGTGATGGCCCCCCTCAGGTTAAATCACCACTGGTCAGCTCTCCCCCTCAAAGGGTGGACAGTCTATGGTCTGGGACTATGGCGACTTTACCTTACCTTTTCACACTTGACTTCAGCTTTTGACATGACAGTGGCAGGCATGGCAACACTGATGCTGATTCCAGCATCAAGGAGCAGATTGCTGGTAATTGTTAACCCAAGGTATGAGAAGTTGTGGATGGCCTGTAGAATGAGTGTGTCAATGTTGATGGACAGTGGAGTCTCTACGATCTGGCCCTGATTGCCAGTTCAAATTCCTTGCAGGCCTGGGAAAAACTGATCTACAAGCTGATGCAAGTGAACCTCAGTATGAGATGCCAGTGCGGCTTCATCAGCAAACAGCAGCTCATCGACTAGACATTACACACTTGGCACACTGTCTTGCCAAGTTGAACAGCTTGCCACCGGCTCTGGCATGCAGGTAGACATCCTTATCTGAGTCATTGAAATCATTCAATAGCACGGAAAAAGTTGTGGCCAAAGAGAATTGCCATCCGAACATAGCCCTGTTTTATCCCACTGCTGACCTTGAAAGCCTCCAATGCTGCTCCATTGTGACTGATAAAACTGTGCATGTTCTCATGGAAAGAAAGTATTACCCCCAGGAGTCCAGGCAGGCAGCCTGTTTTCTGCAGCAGTAACTATAGCTTGATTTGTGAATCCTGCATGGACTTACCCAGTTAGCACTTACTCAAGCTCCACCGTGACACATTCACAATTAGGCAGTCACGATACTATAGGGGTACCAGTAATTTAAGGTTAAAGTGTGTCACAGAAACAGAATTAGATTCTTGTCAACGCAATGTCAAAACACTTCCTTGATATGCTGACAAGAAGTTACGGTGAGGTTTTCTGTGCACAATCCAATCTTCAATATACTGGCACCCATATCTCCAGGATGAATATGCCAACAAACATGCTGGTACTTCAAACATTCCAGAACAAAATAGAATCTTGCTTTCAAATCATAACAAGACAAGCACTGAATTGCAAAGTGAAGTCAAATTATTGCACTGCCACACAATACACTTCCTGGAAGACCTCCCACAGTAGCAGTACCCGGGGAATTAACAGACAGAATATAAGTCGAGAGACAATTTGAATCAAATATAGTTGTGTAATTTTCACATTGAAGAGCAAAGATTGCATAATTACAGAACACAAACTGCTATCTATAATGGGAGATTCAGTATGAATCAGTCAATTAAAAAGCACAAACACAGACCAAAGCATTCAAATTTACCTCCACAGTCTTCATTTGAGTTTCTGTTCACTGGTACAGGGAAGTCTAGCGCTGCTATTTGATAAGACCTTAAGACACTTCCACTATGGCAGCAAAATATTTTAAGGATTAAAATGTTCAAGACCGAGGTTAATGTCTTGTAGTCTCAAATTGTACATTTTGTGCACTGATCTTAGTTTCATTCACCTTTATTATTTAAAGAGTTAAACATAATTGTTATGGTTAAAGAGTAAAGGACAAAAGGTTCAGACAAATGAATTAAGATTAATGTAAAGAATTAGGTGCAGTGAATCAGATTCAGAATAAAATAACAATGGCTTGTAACAAAATAAAATTTCCCATGAATTAACTATGGGTGGAATCTCCCATGGCCCTGTCAGTGGGTTCGATAATGGGGGCAGTCAGAATTTGGAAAGTCCAAAAATGGGTTTTACACCAGTGTAATTTTTCTGCAGGATCTTCCACTGGTGCCCATAATGGTGGATGGGAAACCTGCTGGAGGTCAGGGATGCAAGTGATGGCCTGACTGGAACCTTCTCCCAACTTCTCCATTCTCCGTACAGTATTTCTGAAACAATGTGGTGCGCAAAAGTCAGACTCGCCTGAACAATGCCTGGGACTTCCTCCAGAGTTCAGGATGGAGACCACCAGCAACCCTGGACCCTGGAACACCACAGCAGTGGGTGAAGGGAAGCATCTACAGGTGGATCTTTCAGACCGTTCACAGCGAAGGAGAGAGTCCAGAATGTAGTGTTACTGTCATAGCTAGGATGTAGAGAAAGATCAACTTAATGTGAGGTACGTCCATTCAAAAGTCTGATGGCAGCAGGGAAGAAGCTGTTTTTGAGTCAGATGGTACATGTCCTCAGATTTTTGTATCTTTGTCCTGATGGAAGAAGGTGGAAGAGAGTTCGCTCAGGATACATAGGATCCTTGACTATGCTGGCTGCTTTTCCGAGACAGCGGGAAGGGTGGAGTGTCAATGCATGAGAAGCTGGTTTGAGTGATGGACTGGGCTTCGTTCACAACTCTTTGTAGTTTATTGCGTCTTGGACAGAACAAGAGTCTTTTCAAGCTGTGATACAACTGAAAAAAATGATTTCCATGGTAGAAGTTGGTGAGAGTTGTAGCTGACATGCCAAATTTGCTTAGTCTCCTGAGAAAGTAGAGGCGTTGGTAGGCTTTCTTAACCAGGACAATGCCAGCAGTGTGCGACAGACATAGCATCACTGAAATGATTTTGGCCAGTACATTGAACTATGTTCTTATTATTATCCTGTCCTGGTACATGAGGTTTAGGCCTATAAATTACTGGTTGCAACAATAGTGCACAATATCTATTGCCAATCAGGTAAACAGCACTGTTGTAATGGTGGGAAGTGGAATGTCAGAAGATGAACTTTTTAAGAGTTTGGATTGTAATATAGCATAGTTGTTCCCAGCCTTTAATTCTTGTATGCTATTTATGGTTGTAAAAAGAATTAAAGTACAACTTAATAAAGAACTAATTAATTAATTTAAGTAGTGAGGGGGGTGTATTAAGAAAAGGTAATATTAAGAAAATGCTCTGTGCTGTACTATTACTCCAGTTATCCTGATGGGAGACAGCTGCTCCAGGAAGAAGCATGATGCCCCTGTCCCGCTATACCGCCACGACCTCCCAATACACCAAATAAAGGATTAATTAGTACTAATCCAAAGACAGATTCCTTGTAAGAATAATTTAATCAGTCAGCAAATATTTTGCTAGGATTTATATTTTTGCTTGAATGGATGTAGTGATGTATTATTTTCCCTAAGCCGAAAAAATAAAGTTTTCAAACAGCTGTATCATGCAATTCCTTAAAGATGACCTTTCATTACTTCCCCTTCAGCATGTGACAAAGACCTCAGATTTGGCCTCCCTGGAGCTATTCCTTCAAATTGGGAAGATTTTATTGTGATGAACAATTGTTAAATTTATTGTGTGAGAGTTGAAGTTATCAGTTTGCAAAATGCTGCTTTACAGAAGGTAAGTAAACATTTGCCAATTCCCTTT
This sequence comes from Carcharhinus amblyrhynchos, assembly GCF_965287045.1. Classification (NCBI taxonomy): domain Eukaryota; kingdom Metazoa; phylum Chordata; class Chondrichthyes; order Carcharhiniformes; family Carcharhinidae; genus Carcharhinus; species Carcharhinus amblyrhynchos. The sequence goes on from NC_137330.1 coordinate 40,234,431, forward strand.
ATTTTCTTGCTGTTTTGCAGATCTAAAAATAAAGTTTTTTAGTTTATTTATTAGTCACAGGTAAGGCTTATATTAACACTGCAATGAAGTTACTGTGAAATTTCCCTAGTTGCCGTGGTCCAGTGCCTATTCGGGTCAATGCACCCTAACCAACACGTCTTTCAGACTGTGGGAGGAAACCACAGTACCCGGAGAAGACCCACGCAGACATGGGGAGAATGTGCAAACTCCACACAGGCTGGGAACCGAACTGGGAATCAAACTGGGGTCTCTGGCATTGTGAGGCAGCAAAGTTAACCACAGTGCCACCATGCTGCCCAGAGCCCACATCTAAGACAACACAATGAAAAATTAATGGCTGGAATTGTCCGAGCTTACCCGTGGCTGAGGTTCTCCAGTCCCTCTAATGCAAACGGAGGTCTGGCTGAGCACTAAATTCTCCATTCTCGCTGACAGCGGTAGCAGGGTGTATGAGACTGGAGAATCCCGGCCAATGCATGTTTTACAGCTGATAGTTTTCAACAAACGAGGACTGTCACTTCAAGCCACAAATATGCTGAGTGGTTGATATCCTTAATGATTTTATAATAGTGAGTTTGAGGTTTGAAGAAGCATTCTGATGTTGTAATACCTTGTTATTGCACCATTAGCAAATGCCAGTAAAACATTTAAGGTGATAATGGTGCAATCTTAAATATTCTTTTTAATTGGCTCAACTATCTGCTTTTCTTTCATATACAGAGGTGTTTTCCCTTATAGTTTGTGTTGATTGGTAGCATTCTTGCCTCTGAATCAGAATGTTATGGGTTCAAGACCTAATCCAGAACTTGAGTGCAGAGTTAAGATTGATACTCCAGTATTATGGGGATGCAGCACTCCCAGTGGTACTGTCTTTGGATGAGACTTAAACTGAGACCTTGTCTTTCCTCTCAAGTGAACATAAGATCCCATGGCCTGGATTTTCAATGAGCCATCAAGAAACACAAATGGGAGATAATTCTGTGCTCCGCTCCCTCCCCCACCTCACCACCCAGTTTCTCCCACCACTCACCCACCCTGCTACTATACCGTGCTTTGTCTATGTCCACTGCAATCGTCAATGCTCCAACCAATTAAAGATCAGGGAGGGGGCTTGCCATCCACTCAGATATGGGAGGTTTGGTTCACAACACTGGAGGGCCAATGGGAGGCCTTCCAATGCTCGGTGATGGGCAACCCCCACTAACTGAGCTGGGAGCTGCCAGTCTGAGTGTGGAGACTGCGAGGGACAAGTGGAGGTAAGTTGTTTAATTTCTTGTTAAAAAGCCACAACTGCCGGGCCATGAAAGGCAATCCTCCAAGGACAGCCAGCGGCTGCAGTTGTGGACCTACAAGCATTATGGATCCTGGGGGAAGGGGTATAGGCCCATGCTTGATTTTCTTGTGTTCCTCCCTTCCTGATCTAGCCCACCACATTGCCAATGTGGATTGCCCACGTTCTGGAAATTCCAGCTGGCATGGGAGCAGGGCCATAATTTACAATAATTAGTTATAAACATCAGTTGACTGCCTGCCACTTCCCAGTAGGAAGGCAATCCATTCTCTAGTTACCCTCATTGAAAATGGCTCAGGATTGCGATTGGGGCAGCAAATCGGCTCAGAATCCAGTCACGCTAAATCCTGACCCAGACCCATTTAAAAATCCAGCCCCATGGCACTATTTCGATGAAAATTAGGGCAGTTGTCCTGGCCTACACTGATCTCTCAACCACCATCACAAAAACAGGTTAAAAACAGGTCATTATCACATTGTTGTTTCTGGGTGCTTGCTACTTAAAGAGTCGGCTGTAATTATGACAGTGACTACGCTTCAGAAAAAGGACTTCCCTGGACATAACGTGTTCTGATCTGTCCAGTGGCTGTGAAAGGTGCTATATAAATGCAAGTCCTTCAAAATTATTCAGCTCAAGTGATGCATTTGTTGAAGCATCTGTGAAAGCTTTTAGGAACATCTCAAAATATTCTTAAATTGAAAAGTCACGATAGTTAATCTTTCCTGCGAACAGCCCCAAAGCAAGTTCTGTTTTTATTACAAGCTTGAGCAGTTTATGAAGCCTCATCCATGCCTCGCGCATGTGACACAATTAACATTAAGCCTCTTCACAAACGTCCTTAAAAACAAAATCACTGTATTCCTTTGTCGATAATGTGGTTTCCATGACTACTTCCACCTGCTGCCCGAGGTAGATGTGACAGGAACTGCAATTAAGTGATTAGTAATTTTAACCAAAGACACTAATTTATATATAAAACTTCCATCAGTAAATATAGCTACTGACATGCTACCTACACCTCCAGAAAACTCCAGTATTGCAATGAAAGGCATAACATTGTATTTCTTATTCATTTATTAATGAGATAAGGTGGCACACAGAAAAATCTAGGGCAATAAAACACTGCCATATGTCTTAACGTTTGGCAGTGGGATTAATAATAAAATAGTTGAACGAATGAAGGACTGTGGTCCAGATCAGAGCTGGTGGCATTTCCAGATCTCTTGCACCTTCTCCCTGCTGTTTATTAATTGGGTTCTTCTTCAGCTAGCGGTCCAAATTTAGCTCCTGACTGTGAGCTAATTGATGCAGGAATGCCAATAAACATTCACAAAATAAAACGGCTCTGGTAATCCATACATCTGCTCTTGTGGCACAAGAGCTGAACACCTAAGTATCCCAGTCCAAACCAGAGACCACACCTCAAATCTTGGATCTGGGACAATTTGCAGGACCCAGGCCAGGTGTATGGAATCTGTGAGCAGCACACAACTAGAACCACCATCCAGAACATTGCAACAACACCATGTTGCTTCCAATGGCAAAGAGAGGGCAGCAAGGTCCCTGAGAAAATGCTTCCAATTAATCTGATGCTGCCAGGATCAATTACTTTTCTCTGATAAGTATTTTGCCAGGCTCAACAAGACTCACTTCAGCTCTTGCTTTCTGCTGAGGTCTGCGAAGGTGTAATTTCTTTGCAAAGCACAGATTTTTTTTCAGACAATGCCCCTTGACATGGGAGGGGTGAAGTGGGATTGGGTGCAGAATAACTTCCACCCCTATCCCAATTGGAATTTAAAGGGAACCAACCAAATGAGTACAAATTCAGCCAGAATGAGATTCCATCACAACTTCCCTGTCCTCTCAAGACCTCAAGAAGTCTAGTGTCAAAGTCTCAGGGAATTTGCGGATAAACCCCTTGATTAGGATTCATCATGTAACTCCTTCTTGCACATCTGTTATCCTATACATACAAACCACTTAGGTTCCTTGATTAGATGATACCCCATGGCTCACTCCTGGAATCCTAGGAGCTGGTCCCAACAGTAGCATATTCCAGAATCCTTTCTGGAGAGGAAACGGTAAAACTGATCACTGGATTTCTTTTTCCCAGATGCAGATCCAGTTCCATCCTTTACCAATATGAGAACTGAATCAAGGCTGTGATTGTGGGAACACCTGTTGGGGTGGAACATTGGGAGGAATCATGCTGTTGACAAGGGTCATCACCTGATCCTAAGCTGCCATTGGGTTACTGCAAGGCAAATTTCCTCCAGTGTGCATTTCATCTGAGAACCTTCATTTGTTGGGTCCTTTCCATTAACCAACATGGTATTCTTTTCAGAGGAAACAGGTTCTTGTAGGGGATAAGCACCAGCAAAGGCCACTTCTGTTTTGTACATTTTATACAATTTTAAACCAAATATTTTATCACAGTACAGACTAGTTGATAAAAAGTTTAATGAAAAGATATTAACCAAAATGAGGAATGCCAGTACTGGAAATAGAACAATTTCACTGCTCGTATCATCATTTCAACCTCAGAATTGTTGGAATCTCAGGTGATGCAGAGATTCTCGGGTTGTTCTGTTCCAACAGTGAATCTTCGTTTCAATTTCACAACCTACGGCACCAGTGTAAAATACCCTCTTTTCTTATTTGCTGTGTTTAAATCCACTTTAAGTGTGATTAGCAAGTGTTGGGACAAATATTGCTGATTTGGGAACCAAAATGCTGGAAATGCTCCCTGGGCCAGACAGAATCTGCAAAAGAGAAGCAAAATTAACAATCAAATTGATGGCCTTTCATATAATTGGTAAAAGTTAGAGAGATATGTAACAGATTATAAGCAAGTACAGAGTCAAAGAATCCCTACAGTGCAGAAGGAGGCCATTCGACCCATCAAATCTGCTACCACCATCCCACCCAAGTTCTATCCATGTAACCCCATGCATTTACTCCAGTTAGTCCCCCTGTCACTAAGGGACAATTTAGCATGACCAATCCACCTAACCTGCACATCTTTGGACTGTGGCAGGAAACCGGAGCACCCAGAGGGAACCACGCAGACACATGGAGAATGTGCAAACTCCACACAGACCTAAGCTAGGAATCGAACCCAGGGCCCTGGCGCTGTGAAGCAGCAGTGCTAACCACTGTGCCGCCAAGAATGAACAAAAGCAAGGGTTTGTGATCGCCGGAAGACAGATTAAATGACAAAAGGTACGGTGGCAGGGACATGGCAAACGGAGCTGGAAATGGGGCAAGTAAAGAAACAAAAGATAAGTCCAGGAGAAAGAAAAAGAGATCTCAAAACACAGAGAGAAGCAACAAAAAATGACAAATAGACAGAGAATGGCAGGTAAAGGGAATATAAAGAGCCAATGGGATATTCAGGCACAGTAATAGTCACAGATATACATATCATAAAAAGAACGAAAATGAACATTGACAGCTAGTGTGGAGCACATGGATACACATTGGATACAGAGTGAAAAAACAACATATTCACATGGCACCAGAACTTTCAACTTTGCTGGGGTCTTAAGAAAGTGATATTGTGTTGTTAGTCCATTATGCACCCTGCCTGATTACCCTTTCCGTTGCTATTAAGATAGTTCTGGAGAACTGAAGGTTGACTGTTGCATAATGTGTTATAATTAGTGATCTTAACTTTGCATTTCTTTATGTTCTTCCAATCCTGCTCTGGATGCTTTCTTCCGAGCCTCTCTGGAAGGGCTCAAACAGATTAAAACCTGTTCTCAATGCAGAAGATAGATTCAGTTTCATTACAATAATCCTTTATTAAAGCTTTAATTGACTTCTGTGTTCCAAATGATTTTCTCTGGCAATCCTCACCTTTCTTATTTCAGAAAGTATTGTTTCACTTATCCAGATATTTAGGTAAGACTTTCTGCTCATTTGGGGAATGAGCAAGTGACACTCTTCCACATGTTTTAAATTTGGAGGGTGAGCAGACAAAAACAGCAGAACGTCAGAAGAGCTGAGCTTTATGGAGGGAGGAGGAGGACGACAGGCTAGTTGGAGAGCATTAAAATAGTCAAGAATGAAGGTGACAATAAAGGATTTGAATAAGGACTTTAGAGAGAGCTGAGCTAAGGTGGAATGGGAGGTGAGTGACATATGGAGATAGAAGTAAATGGTCTTCGTGGTGGAGAGAATTTCGTGTTGGATCTCAGCTCGATATCAAGCAGGACACCAAGACTGCAAGAAATCAGGTGGGGAGCGAAACGGGCTGCTCATTTACTATTATCCATTTTGCACTACTCACAAAAACCAATTTCACCTCAATTTTATAATACTGTATTTGTTAAGCTTAACTAACTTATTGTAGCAAAAAAAAATTAACTCACAACTGCTGTGCGATCCTTTGACGCAAGCAATATTCTTTGGTGGAGGTTCTTGTCCTTTTCTTGTCATCTATGTGAAGCTGTCTGGCAAATATCTTCTCGAAACATGTAGACAGACACTTGGATTTGAAGACAACGCCTTCAAGAAAGTGACTGAGACCTTACAGATTTAAATATCTGTCTGTTAGATTCGTAAAGTAACTAGCAAACAAAGCCAAATTTAATAAACCTCAAATGAGGTATGTATTTGAATTGAATAACTTGATCCTTGTCCCAGACATCAAAAAGAGTTAAACCGAATCAGATCTTTAACAATTCTATCAGTTTAAACTGAGAAGAAGCCGGGACTTTAACCCTTTTGTCACTCTGGTAAGTGAAGAAAAATGCTTCACTATTGTCAGATTCTCACTGCAATCATATGAATGGCCCATATCATTCACTGGATTTTTAGAGAACACTCCTCTGGTGAATACAACGTGCAAACATCCACCTTCCTTCATGGGAGATGTCAAAAATATTCACCACAAAGAACAGTTGACAGAGAGGAACTTTCAACAGTTAGCTCCCTAAATATTAGGTCCAGCTCAAACAATCAGGTTTGGCCCATTTGGGAAAATGTTGTTCTGTTAAATAATAAAACTAGACCTAGATGTTTCAGCCAAATGTAACAATCAAATAGACACAACTCTAATTTACTGGTATAGATCTCTGAAATAAGGAAAACTTCATTACGCCTGAGTTCACTTGTGATTGAGTCCATGCGGCTGTAGCTATTCATTTTGTGTACAAGTTTAGTTACAACATATAGTTTACCTTCACTTGCACTTAACAAGTGTCTTAGTAAAATTCCAAACACAGTGGTTCAATGGCAAAGTCATTTTCTTTCAATATGTGATGATATCAAACAGGTTTTATTCACTCTGCCAATGCCTAGTTTTCAGCAAGGCTTCATTCATGGAATAACCAAGAACAGCCAAGTTAAGAACCTCTGCTGCTACATCAACATGTCAACCATCAAGGCACATTTCTCGTGCAGCATTTAATGTAACAACAGCCACACACAATTTTCAATGTAGTTTTTCTGCATGATGATGCAGTTTCATTACTGATATATCATCATGCAGTCTGTTGGTATACCTGGCTTTGCCAGAATCTTTACATCTACATTTTAAAACTAGAAAATATGAATATCAAATATTGACATGGATTAATTTTTTTTAATGTTTGATGTTAGAAATATGAAAAATTATATGCTCAGTCTAAATGGTTATGCAAAATCAGTTACATACAACTTGCTTAACTATTACTTTGAGTGATTAATTATGGAAGTGGGATATCATAGGCCCTTAACTCGTGTTGATACTGTATAAGAACATAAGAACATAAGAAATAGGAGCAGGAGTAGGCCATCTAGCCCTTCGAGCCTGCCCCGCCATTCAATAAGATCATGGCTGATCTGTCGTGGCTCAGTTCCACATTCCCACTGTATCCAGTGCATTAGTAATTAATATATGCTTTGTCACTTCTATTTTGTTTGCATTGTGACCTTAACTGCCTTCTGAAGGTAGACAATTCTGTGCATGTGATTGGGAAGTGAGAGATTGATGTATGGTTATGTTCATGTGGTTAGGTATCACTTACACCGGAGATGTCCCTTCCAGCTACCAAAGACAATAGTATAAACACTTCGAAAAATGTTATTAATGCTGGTCTGAATAGTTTGTGGAAATATAATACGCTGTGACTTCACCTGCTGCGAAAAATTGAGTTGATCAGAGCATCTGACATTCCAATGTAGGGGAACATTGAGTGTAGTTTTTCTTTCTCATTTTCTACGTGATGGTTTAGTTGCTAGCTTTAAATCTGCGACTATATAACTTTATGATTTAAGATGAGATACTGGAGATGGAGATAATATGATTCAGGAGAAAATGTCCAGGAACAAGAGTGGCAAGTGTTCTAAGCAGCTACGTCTTACCTAAACAAATATATGCCTCACATAATCCGCTGGTTAATCATCTCTCACTTGAAAAGCCAAAGATCAGATACACCTTTTGTTGTCTAGATACCAGAATGAAAATTTTCCTTATCTGAATGTTTGCAGATATACCGCATTCAGCACGTTTAAAATGTTTACATTGCACAAGTTATTCAAATAAAACACCTCAGGTGGTTTGAAAAAGCTTTGCCATCAGAGCGAAGACGGAGATATGGAGATTGAGTAGTTCTACCCAGTTGAATTGTGTCTTCAGGTGCCTGGCGAATGTTAATAATGGGTATGGACAAATTGTGGCCCGAACTGTTGAACAGAAAACTGCAGGAAGCAAGAATAAAATAGTTAAAGACAAACGTTGGCGTTTGGTAATGTTTAGCGCATAAAGCCATGAAACTGATTAATGACTAGTATTGCAAAGCATTTCAACTGCAAAACATTACCAAAACATCCTGCCCTGAATATCAGTAAATATAGTTTTTGGCGTACAGGGCTTTTGCATACAGAGACAATACATTTGTGAGACAGAAACAAAAACAACAGCCTACTGGTGAGTCACAGAGCAATAGGACAATGGCTCACATGTACTATTTTGGGCCATCATGAGGAGCTGCTGAATGAAAGCCTGCTGCTTCTCCAGAGAAAGAAGGACACAATCAGAGTAAGGACCAGCATGTGTTCCCCTCACACTACCTTCCTAGCTCCAGCTATTAATCTGGACTGCCAGAGAACATGAGCAGCTTGCTTGACTTCCTGGGTAAGAAATGTAGTCAGCCAGGAAATTACTAAACATGACTAAAAAATAAATATGCTTGAAATAAAAATATATTGAAATACTTTTGATGTTCATAAAATCATAGAATCCCTACAAGTGCAGAAGGAGGCCATTCGGCCCACCAAACTTGCACCGAAAACAATCTCACCCAGGCTCTATCCTCATGTATTTACTCTGCTAATCCCCCTGACATTAAAGGGCAATTTAGCATGGCCAATCAACCTAACCCACACATCTTTGGACTGTGTGAGGAAACTGGAGCACTGGGAAGAAACCCATGCAGACACAAGGAGAACGTACTTTAAAAGATTCTATGGCACTATTTCAAGGAAGAGCAGGGGAGTTACTCCCAGTATCTTGACCAATCTCTCAATCATTATCACAAAAAGAGATGATCTGGTCATTATCACATTGCTGTGTGCAAATTGGCTGCTGCATTACCTACATTACAACCTTCTGGTTGGCACAGTGGTTAGCACTACTGCCTCATAGCACCAGGGACCCAGGTCTGATTCCTGGCTTGGGTCACTATTTGTGTTGAGTTTGCACGTTCTCCCCATATCTGCGTGGGTTTCCTCCAGGTGCTCCAGTTTCCTTCCACATTCTGAAAGATGTGCTAGTTAGGTGCATTGACCCGAAAAGGCACCAGACTGTGGCGACTAGGAGAATTTCACAGTAACTTCATTGGAGTGTAAATGTAAGCCTTACTTGTGACACTAATAAATAAACTTCAAAAGTGCTTCATTGGCTGTGAAGTGCTTTGGGTTATCCATTGGTAATGAAAGATGCTAAAATGCACGTCATTTTTTTGTTTCTTCAGGTAATGGCAGGTACAGACACTGAATTTACAGAAAACATTTTAGCTCATGGCTCCTGAACTGATTTGAATCCAGACTGATATAGATGAGGTGATGGTAATATAAATGTTGCCGAAGTAGGTTTTTCATCAGAATTGGATTCTCATATAGCCTGGTTGAAACACATATTTACTGGTTTTCAGTAAACCACATGTTTCTGGTTTTCAGTAGATTTGGCAGATTTGTCTTTTAAAAAGCATTTAGGCATTACATGAGTACGAATGGAATAGAGAGGTATGGGCCAAATGCAGGCAATTGGGATTAACTTAGGGGTTTAAAAAAGGGCAGCACGGACAAGTTGGGCCGAAGGACCTGTTTCCATGCTGTAAACCTTTATGATTCTATGACTCTATGGCATTCCAGCTCATGCAATTCTCAATATGCGTATCTGACAGAAATATTTCCTGTAAGAAAAAGTAGCATTTCATTCATATTGCCCAAAAGAAATGTGTCAAAACTTGACCAAAGTCGAATCTTTGCCAGGTTCTGAAATGAATGAAGGTCTGGGGGAATCAAAGTACAAGCTCTTCTTCAAATCAGAGTCATATTTTAGATGTAAAATCAATGTTTACATATTTTACAGTGTGGCTTGTGCAATCAAATTATTGGATGTTGCATCATTTTAGTACTAAGCAAGAAATCTGCAGCTCAGGAGACCATTGTATGAACTCTGTCTTGAAAGAGCAACCAATTAGTGCCATTGCCCCGCTCTTTAAATCTAGCCCTATCTATAACAAAATTTGTATAAGAATACACATCAAAGACCAAAATAGATAACAATCAGACCATTTTAAAGGACCGATCTTTGTGAAAGGTAGTAAACCTTTTTGGGAAAACTGAAAAGTAATGAGAACAACACCTTATTTTAATAACATATTACCGTGAAGTGTTTTACCTCAACCTCCCTGATTGTATCACACATTCATAAACAAATTCAAAATGTTGTCAACTATTTTTCATGGCGGCATCTGGATTGTTTTCAGTAAGGCAGCTGTTACACAGGTGAAACAAAAACAAAAAATGTTGGAAAATCTCAGCAGCACTGACAGCACCTGTGGAGAGACAATAGAGCCAACGTTTCAAGACTGGATGAACTTTCGTTAGAGCCAACATGTGCCTGAAATTCATGATGTGGAGATGCCGGCGTTGGACTGGTATAAGCACAGTAAGAAGTCTCACAACACCAGGTTAAAGTCCAACAGGTTTATTTGGTAGCAAACACCACTAGTTTTCGGAGCACTGTTCCTTCGTCAGGTGACTGGGAGTTCTGTTCACAAACAGGGCATATAAAGACACAAACCCAATTTACAAAATAATGATCGGAATGCGAGTCTTTGCACCTAATCAAGTCTTAAAGATACAGACAATATGAGTGGACAGAGCATTAAGCACACATTAAAGAGATGTGTATTGTCTCCAGACAGGACAGTTAGTGAGATTTTGCAAGTCCAGGCAAGTCGTGGGGGTTACGGATTGTGTGACATGAACCCAAGATCCCGGTTGAGGCCGTCCTCATGTGTGCGGAACTTGACTATCAGTCTCTTCTCAGCTACTCTACGCTGTCCTATGTTGCAAAGGCTGCCTTGGAAAACTCCTACCTGAAGATCAGAGGCCAAATGCCCGTGATTGCTGAAGTGTTCCCTGACAGGAAGGGAGCAGTCTTGCCTGGTGATTGTCAAGCAGTGTGCATTCATCTGTTGTCGTAGCATCTGCATGGTCTCCCCAATGTATCATGCCTCAGGACATCCTTTCCTGCAGCATATTCATCCTGAAATTCATACCACTAGATTGACCATTATACTGTCCCTCTGCTCAATCAGTTTTAGCAATTTATCAAACATTCTGGTCTTGGTGGCCACTGATGTGTTGTTATATGCTTGTTGCACATGCCTGACTACATTACCAGCCAAACAAAGTGGTACAACTTTGCAGCAAAAGTGGAGCTGACCACAATCATATCCCAGCAGTAGATCGTATGCAACAGCAACTTCCATTCATATAGTGCCTTTAATGTAGCGGAAATTTCCTAGGACTGTTGACAAAATTTGGCACCAAGTCACAAAAGGAGATATTGGGATGTGGGACCAGAAATTTTGTCAAGTTTAGCGCTGAAGGCAGAACCACCAGTGATGGAGCGATTCGAGTCAGGGATGTGCATTTACCTCAGAAGCTCAGCATTGATGTGACATAGTTTCAGCTTCACAATTACAACAGACTGTTGGAATGTAAATCAGGGGTCAGCATCTGAACTGACTCTAAAGTGAAGCAGAATGTGATTACTTGTTCTGGTGTCAGGTTAGACCTCACACTTAATTGCAGATCACCTTCCCACCATCAGTACATAGTTATAGTGTGAGTACCCTGAGGCAAACATCTCTCAGGTGTTTGGGCCGCTGATTTCACAGCTCCTGATAATATCTAGTTAACACTGTGGTGCTCTGCACCTGAATGCCGACTGGCTCTAATAATACATTCCGAGTTCAGACTGGTCATTTAACTCCTGGACTGCATTTAGCGCGCGTTTTTAACTGGCATTAGAAACATCAATGCAAAAGTTGTAGCAACCTGATCTCAAAAAAATGAAGATACTCCTCCTAAAAAAAGAGAAATAAGCGCACTAGAGATATATAAGTGACTATACGAAAAAGAAAGACGATAAAGTCGTGAAAAGGCAAGCCCTTTTTAAAAACAAATGATCTTGGAATGATTGTCACCCCTTCCTGCCCATTCGGTTATTTCAATTGAAACGACTGTCCTAACAGCTGTCACTAAAACATACAGCTCTCCCCACATGTAACAACTGTATCTCACACTAAAATAAAATAAATTAGCGGTCTTTTTTTAAAAACTGTTTCTGATCTGGTTCCAGCTGAGATCGTACAAATCATTAAAACGTTTGTGGGTGCCCCGCTAAAAGAGCAGATTTTTGCCGTTAAGAGGTAGTCATGCAACATGTTAACTATTTTCCCCCCTTTTTTCAAGGCGGGTTTGTTACGAAGCCCATTTGAGCAGAGCTGGGGTTGGACGGAACATGCTGTTCTTTGATGCTGAATGTATCCAATGCACGTTTCCACTAGATGTCGCGCCTCTTGCGCTATGTCTGGCTCCGCTTTCCCGCAAAACGCTCTCCACACCCTCCACTGTCCGATTGATTTTTTTTTAAGGTTCTCGTTTTACCAATCACATTTCTCATTTGCAACAATTTCACGTTGCAACCTTCTACTTTGCAACCGTAGTGTCTCCCCCAGCCCGGCCCCCACATCCCTCTCCCTGTATGTCTGCATGATTAATAACTTCCTTTTGAGCTCGGTGCGGTAGTCCCTGGGAGCTATTCCTATTGTAGATCAGAGTGATTGACAGTCTCCTGAACCACGTTACACGATACCGCCCCTCCCCGCAAAACAAAACTGTACATGGAGGTTGGTGGGGGAGGGAAATGTACCTATGTGTGAGCGGAACTAATTGCATTAATGCAAATTTATGAATATTACAGGGTTATATTAAACCCAACTGCACAGCCCGGGAGTATGCATGTATAAGTGTCTACATATATATGGGAAATAATGATACCAATTATTTTCGCGCCAAATCGCGGCTCCTCCCTATGTAAATGAAGGGGTTGGCGCTGTGGATTTTTTTCGTGTCTCTTCCAGTTTTTTTTGCCGGATAATAATATCCAGCACTGCATCCAAGTTACACTGACAGACTTCTCTGTCTGCTCCGAGGGAATGATCAACATTTAACGCCAAGCTCTTAACAGCTGGATCTGTCCAGAAACGTCCCCAATATTTCAGAGCATTTTTTTGGGAGGTGGGGGGAAGCGTTTCTACTTCTGTCGAAAGGCCAGTGGAAGGTAAGATTTTCTCTCTCTCGGTACGATGAAAGGGCATGTGTAGATGTTTAGTGTGTGTATGTATGTACATATTTGAATGGGAGCTGGATCACTCTCTTTGCATTCATTGGAAATGCACAGAATGTAGGTCAAAGCGTTTCATGCAGCACTGATCACAGACCGCCCTGGAGGAATCTGCAGTCTCTCCCCTCCCCTTCACCAAATTGGGCTTTAAATCCTAAAATCGAGTCGATCTTTCGATGTGGAGTGCCCCTTGTTTTCCCTCTCCCATTTAAGATGAGGATTTAATTTCCGCCTGTGGGTTGGACAGTGAGTGAGAAGTGTTTTGTGGCAGCGGTGCCCCCCGGTACCAGGGCGTTAATCCCCAGCCCGGGAAGGGCGCTTTATTGTGAGTAGGGTTGTAAATTCCCAGCCCCGGCAGCAGCGCCCTTTTGTTAATGCTGCAAGTCAGCCAGAGAGAGAGACAACCAGATCGCGAAGGAAAGCAATCTGTGCAAAATACACATCCCACCGTCAAAATGCAAAAAAAAAGAAAACTCCACACTCTTAATTCCAAACCCTGAAAAATATCCGGTTGCATTTTGTTGACAGATGTTGAAGATTCAAAGCCCATGCGAGGGTGGACGTTTTCCTGCCATTAGTGTTTTATTTTTTATTTTGATTTTGAATCTCTCCACCCCCCCCCCTCCCTCCCTCCCTCCACCTCCTTCTATGATTTGGAAACATTGTTTGGCGTTGATAACTGCCAGTACTGATGTAAGGATGCTGACTGCCTGGCTTGTTATTAATTGAATTGCCTTTCTTGTTGTTGGACTTTTTTAATTGATTTTTTTTTCTCTCTCCCTTTTTTCATAATTGCAGATTTTTTTGTGTGGTTTTGCTTTTTTTCTCTCTTTTTTTTGCAAAATAAAAGAAGAGATGCCCGGGATCATGTCATCCAGTAGCTCCTCCACGTCCAGTTGTAGCACCTCTCCTGCCCCCTCCACCTCCTCTGCAGCCTCCTCCATCCGCCCCGCTCTCTGCAAGAATTACGACCTGGAGTATGACTCCTACCAGCCTTACTTCTACCCGGACGACTACGGCCCCGAGGCGGATTTCTACCCCCCCAGCGAGGACATCTGGAAGAAGTTCGAGCTGCTGCCCACCCCTCCGCTGTCGCCCAGCCGGGCGGGCCGGTGCCGGGGGGCCAGCGACGACTGGGTGTCCGAGCTGCTGCTGCTGGACGGCGGGGACGGCGAGGCGGAGGAGCCGGGCGGCGGCGGCTCGGGCGGCGGGGCCGGGGGGCTGCACTGCTGCCGCCCGGGGGGCCGGAGCCACCTGAGCGCCATCGTGCTGCAGGACTGCATGTGGAGCGGCTTCTCGGCCCGGGAGAAGCTGGAGAAGGTGGTGAGCGAGAAGCTGAGCGCGGCTCAGGCTCAGCAGCAGCAGCAGCCGCAGCCGCCGGGCAAGGCGGCGGGGGCAGCGGCGCTCTCCACCCCGCAGCCTGCCGCTCCGGCCGGGGGGCAGAGCGGCAGCGCCCTGGGCGCACCCGGCTCCGCCTGCAGCAGCAGCAGAGGAGGAGGGCAGGCCGGCCACAGCGAGCTCCGCCACCCCGCCAGCCAGTGCGTGGACCCGGCCGTGGTCTTCCCCTTCCCGCTGAACCAGGAGGCGGCTTCCCGCGGAGGGGCGGCCGCTGACAGCACCGCATCGCTGGGCAGCTCCGGCAACGAGACCCCCAGTGACTCCGGTAAGTGTCTGAAAACACACCCAACTGCACTCCACTCTCTCCCTTCCCAACCTTTCTCCTTTTCTCCTATATTTCCCTCCCTCCCTTTCCCCTTTCCCTCCCTTTCTCTTTTTCCCAATATCTCTTTCCCTACCCTTTCCCCTGTTCTTCTTTCCCCTCCCTTTTCCTCCTCTTTCCCCTCCCTTCTCCTCTTTTCCCTCCTTCTCCCGCTTTTCCCTCCTTTTCCTTTCGTGCCCGATCATTGTTTCATTTTTGTTATTGTTGCAACAATGTCAAAACTGCAACATTGTCTCCCCGATGGGTCAGATGTTGGGCTGCCCTTCCCGCGAGGGCTGTCACATCAATATTGGCCACCCCCACCCCCCAGCTCCTAGGGCATGCACACAACACCCGATGCAATATTTAAAATCCACTCGCTTCTATTCCTGACCCGATATCTCATACATGCAAGAGGTAGCAGCGCTGGCAGACTCTGCAGTATGTGCAGGTACAAAAATAAACCTCCCACCCCAATTTCCCACACGGTTCTCAAAACAACGCACTGCCCACATTGTCAGCTGGGGATTGTCTCTCTCTGGAAGGGGAGGGCACAGGACTGCAGATGACAAAGGTTTTTTTTTAAAATTCACCGATGTAATTAAATAGCCGAAATGTTGATGAATACGGATCCATTAAGTGGTGCCACTGGTTTCAGCTGCTACCTCCTTGTGTTAATTTCATCAGCCTTCCCCGAATGGTGTGTGGGTGGGGTGGGCTGGGCTGGGGGGTCCTCAAAGTGCTGTGGAGACTACACACGAATCAGTTCTGAGTGATCAGACTTGAAATTAAACATTGAGAGATTGACCTGACAGTTCCCCGGCAGGCGGCAGTATGCCTCAGTTATCTTTGATCCAAGACACATTTGATCTTTTTTTCCAGCGCTGTTCCAAACGAAACAATTTGTTTTTACCTTTCCTAGGAATAAATGAAGCAAATGATTTAGGTTAGTTTTATGATTACTAATTTCATTTTAACATTTGAGCCTGTAGCAAGATTCTTTCACCCCCAACCCCCCCCCCCCCCAACATGTATATAGTGTTTCCTTCCAGGAGATTGTCCTTTGAATCATGTGCCCTTGGCTATTGATTGCTGCGGAGAAAAACTGCCAGATGTGATAGTTGCAGAACCTGGGCACCTTTGTACTGAAAAAGCCCCATTAATCAAGGGTAATCTCAGAAGGCCATGGGGAATGGAGTTCTTGGAATTCCACGGCATGGCTTTGAAATTCTGAAGTTCCATAAACATGCAATCAGCAAATGTAACCCCTGAGAGTTTTACTTAACCTAGGGATTTAACATTTGAAAGTAGTAGCAGATTTAAAGAAAAGGGAAGACAGGAGGGGAGGCACCCGATAGCCAAGTCCACAGGCTTCCCCTGGAAGCTTATCTTTGAAAATTGTTGCATCTTTGTAAGAACAATGGGAATGTTATTCTTTGCCACCTTCTAATCATTAATTAATGAACTGTATCAGTGGTCCTGAAGCCTTTGTGGTTGAATTAAATGTGTATCATGTAGTCTCACAGATAACGTGTGAAGTTTAATTAATTTGCATCTATTCCAAGTTGCTGATATTAACTGATGTTGGTGTCCTGATTTAGGATTCATCCAGCAGTGAGACGAAAACATCACTAACATTTCCAATCTTAAAGGCCCACACAATTCAAATAGGATAAACCAGCACTCAATAAATAAGAGCAGAACTAAAGCTGAACTGTTTGGACTTCAAGGGCCAGATGGTCCTGGCTCAAGGGCTGTGTATGCAGTTTGGATATCCCTAATCTATATTAATTATTTATTAGAGAAAACCCAAATCTATTTATATTGCAGGGTAGGAATGATTCCAGGCTTTCTATGTTTAGTAATAGTGGTTTATATTAGTGACTTGCCAGATGGCAAAATTGGCTCATATTATAGAATGGTAAAGGAAATAAATGGGTCTGCTTTTATATATCCTTGAACTTCCTCAGCTAATGTTAGTGTAGTTTATTATTTTTTAACAAATAGCTCATTAAAATTATTGTGGTGAGTATTGCTGATGTTTGAGGGTAAAACTACACATGCTTCTGCTTACAGCTTTCTGACAGCTTCTTACCAACAGCTGTCTACTGAATAACTTGGCTGTCAGAAATGAAAATGCTTTGTCCTGTCCTCTAGAGCAAGCCTGTGAATTAGCCCCGGTTTCTGCAGTCATTGTTTGAGGCAGATCTCTTTATTGCTGTACAGGATGTGGAATGTGAATCTGCAATTATGATTAATGTGTTAATAGAATGGTTTTGATCTGTGCTGATCCCCACGTTCCTCCTTTATGTTGCTGTGTTTTTACAGACAGACAGTTCAGTCATGCCTTTCTATTTTAAATAGCAGACTATATGTCTGGACTGACTAAAGTTCTTCCACAAAATATACAACTGAAATAACAGTTTCCAGATCTAATTGAATATGTATAAAATAAATGTGTATTGATTTCTACACTTAGTGAAACTTTTCAAAGTGAAAGCAGAAGTTGGGAGAGCATGGAATTAGGGTGTAATTAATAAATATTCTTAATTTTTCTTTCCTGTTATCTTCCCCTCTCAAAATTTCCAGTTCTCTATCCATCAATATTTGAAAGGAAAAAGACTCCTATTTTTCCAACTGGATAAATGCTCCAAATTCTATAGCTGTATGAGATTAGGGTATTTTTCCAACTGGTGTCATGCACTTCCTGCGTGTGTGATGGAACCCAGCCAGTTATGCAAAGAAGAAACTGTTGGCTACCAGCAGTTATAGGAAAGAGCAGCTTTGATTGTGATACACCATTCATTGATTACATGTTCAGGCTGTATGTTCTTCATTAAAAGGGGTTTCCTTTCTGGGCCATGTTTATCATATATATACATTTGTACGTGTTTTCTGAAGAATTCACTTTGTCATATTACCTGTTTGTTTCTCCTTACAGTATGTTGGAACACTGAATTGTTCTGTGGTCTTGACTTTATTTTTGCTTTCCAATATTTACAGAAGAAGATGAGGATGACGATGAAGAGGAGGAGGAGGAGGAAGAAGAAGACGAGGAAGAGGAAGAAGAGGAGGAGGAAGAGGAAGAAATTGATGTGGTAACAGTTGAGAAACGGCGGTCGTCATCGAACAAGCACGTGACCACTCTGACTGTGACTGTGCGCCCCCACAACTCGAGCTGCGGGTCGTCAAAGAGCCACAATGCCTCTCAGCTGAAACGGTGTGCCCCGATACACCAGCAGCATAACTATGCTGCGCCGTCGCCCTACACAGAGTGCGACGAGATGCCGCCTCTGAAGAAAGTGAAAAGCGAGCCTGCGCGCCTCACCAAGCAAGTGGCCCCTTCTCGGTCCAAGAGCGTGAGCCCCCGTGGATCCGACTCCGAAGACAATGAGCGGCGGCGCACTCACAACATTCTGGAGCGCCAGCGGCGGAATGACCTGCGCTCCAGCTTTCTTACCTTGCGGGATCAAATACCAGAACTTGTGAAAAACGACAAGGCAGCAAAAGTCATCATTCTGAAAAAGGCCACTGAATATGTGCGGGCTCTGCAGTCTGAAGAGCAGAAACTGTTGTCGGAAAAAGAGAAATTGAAAACCAAGCAACAGCTGCTGGTAAAGAGACTGGAGGAAATAAGGACTCGCTAGGTTAAGGCTGCCCCAACTGGTTGAATGCCACTTTTGCACATTTTAGACGTCAAGAATGTTTCGGAATTTTTTTCTGGTTTTCAATCCAGCAGCATTTAAACATGGACAACATACTTCTAAAACTTTAGAGGTACATGTGTGTGTGAATGGAATTCCTTTTTTGAGAGGGCTTAGTGATTGCCTATTTCAAAACCTATGTAAATACCAGTTTAACAATCGCCTTTTTCATGTGATGGTCTGGGTTAAGAAAAATAAAGCCACAGCCTATGCTGCCGTTTTTTGGACTGGAATTTTATACAGAATAATACCTCAACGTTTGAGGAGCATGAAATTTTCCTATAAAGACTTCTTGTTAATCCTTGTTATGTACTGTACTAATTCTTACACTGCCTGTATCCTTAGTGTGATGCTGATACATGACTAAATTTGATACCTATATTTTCGTATGAAAATGAGTTGTGAAAGGTTTGAGTAGATATTACTTTATCACTTTTTTGACTAAAATTTCTTTTGTACAGAAATTACTATATATGCCTTTACCTAGCCTCTCTCTGTTTGTGTTGCTGTTGGGTTCATAGAACTGGGTAATTGGCTGAGTTATGTGTTTTTCATGATGTACATATAGTGCTGCAACTTATAGCACTTTTTGAAATACCTCAAGTTTATCAAAATAAATGCTATGAAACTAACTACCTCTTGTGATTGTGTCTGTAGTTTTGGGACTGCGGCGGAAAGGACAAGTCATTGCCAGGCTGCGCAGTTTGAGGTTGAAGCACCACCGAAATAACATTTGGTGGCTTTGACAACTTAATTGTGAAATTCTATTCATCATCCAAAAACAAGTCTTGTGTCAGTGCTCTTTTATTTAGTTGCGTGAAAGATTTCATTACTGGAAGGGAGAGATCAATCTCTGGTACGTGCAGTACTTGAAAATGAGAAATGGCATCCACTCCACATTGGTGGAATGACTGGGAATGCAATTGCGAGCCCATCATTTGTGAATGCTGCCTGTGCTTAAAATTTTATTTACTAGTCACAAGTAGGCTTACATTAACACTGCAATGAAGTTACTGTGAAAATTCCTGCAGACACACTCTGGCGCCTGTTCGGGTACACTGAGAGTGGGCCAATGCACCTAACCAGCATGTCTTTCAAACTATGGGAGAAAACCAGAGCATACGGAGGAAATCCAGGCAGACACAGGGAGAACGTGCAGACTCCGTACAGACAGTGACTCAAGCCAGGAATCAAACCCGGGTCCCTGGAGCAGTGCTAAACACTATGGCACTATGCCACCCTACAAAAATGCTACTTGTTGGAAGAGTGTGCTTTATGAAGGAAACATAATTCTTTAATCCATTGGACAGACGTGGCAGAGTTATGCTTATGAACACAACTTGATTTCCCCAATGTCTCCTGGTCAGGGTACCAGATCAGAGATGTTTTTTAAAAGATTCAAAATTCAGCCTCCATTTCCGAGACAAGCAATTGAATTATACATGTTAGACAGTGTGTAAAATCTTAATTATCAGGGCTGAGGTCACTGGTGAAGTTCTTATTGATCACAAATGTATATAATAGATTAAGGCATTTATTATGGTACATTGGCAGAAATTGATTGGGGGAAGGACACTGATTGGCTGCGTTTAAAACATCTCTGTAATCTATTGCTCATGTCTACAGTGAAAGTGTTTTTCTGTTTGAGCACAATCATTTTAAGGAAGTTGAATTTCTTGCATTTCCTGCTTTATATCAATGGTTGCACAAGCTTTGAATGGACTAATGCTAACGCTCACTTTCACTAACTTATACTTCCTGAAAAGCAGACACATGAGCATCGCAACAGTAAATTAGAACTGGCGAGAGGTGGAATTCTACAGCATTCATCAGAGTGCTTTAAGTTAGGATAATGCACAAGTGCCATAATGTGCCCTTCATTTCACACAACCTTTGTAAGCTGATGCCCTCTAGCACCCAGTTTATCAGCTGTATTAATAGTTAAAGAATCATACAGCCCTCATGTTTGATTCTCTGTAGCCATCGAGTTAGCTGGTGTCTGAGAATGGCACTACAAGTCATGAAAGATCCGCCTGGTTCCCTGCTCCTGATCACTGTGGAAAACATATATATATACATTTTAGGGAAAAGTAGAATTGGGCTTGCCTGTGATGCCTCCCACAGTCAAATACATGAATAACCCCTGCTACCAAGCGCTAACACAATATATTGGAGGGCTGGAACCCAGACTAGGACAACAACCTAAGGGGAAAAGGATGGAGCTGAAGGAAGTTGACAAAACTGCAAATTAGCGTAGCAACATTTGCTGTTGAGAGAACTTACAGCCTGAAACCTTTAACTAGAATCACACTGGAGCAATTTATATTGATGGTTATTCTTCCGGTTTGCTTTTATAAATTACATAATGGGTTACAGAAATATGCAATATTGACTATTGACTCCTTCATTGACATACTATTGTAGGAAGTCATAGTTGTCTAAAATGACTTAAGTTGCAAAGACAGAAAAACCTTCACCTCTGTCATCTGGGTACTCAGCCTGTGTGTGGAATCATGGCAGCACCATTTTCAGAGAAGAGCGACTCCAACCAAGCAGGCATGAATGGACGTGAGTGAGGAAGTCAGCAGCAGCAATGTGCTCCTCCGATCCTGGAGACATTGCACAAAGAGGATCCAGGACATCAGGAGGACATAACAGGTCCCAATCCCCATTCTTCGACTTGCTCTTGCATTCTCTTACATAGCACTCAGCAAGCCAACACATCTTGTAGCTCCACTCGTTCTCTCTCCAGCCACACAACATTCCGATCTGAATAGCCAAGATGCACATTTCCTCTCATCCAGTTGTCCTCTCAAAGCCTTGTTTCACTGTCACTCTCCACAGATAGTGTTCTCCCTCCTCTGCACAGAAATTCTCCCACCTCCCAGGTTTTCTCTCTACAAAAAAAGAGAGCACACAGCCTGGAAGAGGCAGAGATGTGGGAAGCTGGAGTGTGGATCTCCAATGATGAGCACCCTGTTGAATTGGCAATACGTACCTACCTGATCCACTGGGAAGGAGATCTTGTTTCAGGAGGAGCAGCAACTTAACATGAGAGCCTGAACCTGCTGAGGCATTTGTGACTCCTAAGAATATAATTGGACTAGATAGGGGAGATATTTGAGGATGTTGTCATTCTTTGGAAAATTGTAGTTACGAGGAAAGATTAGATAGACTGGGGTTGTTCGTGGAACAGAGGAAACTGAAGGAAGATTTAATCAAGATATAAAAATTGTGAGGGGTCTGGAGAGAATGGGAATGGCCTATTTACCTTAGCAGTGTGGTCAGTAACTAGGGGACGTAGAAGGAGTAGAGGGGAGAGGAGGAAAGAAGATTCACCCATAGTGTTCTAGAGGTTTGGAACTCACTGCCTGAATTGGTAGTGCAGACAGAAACCCTCAACTCATTTAAAAGGTGTCTAGATATGTGGCTGAAGTGTTGTAGCCTATCCAAACCAAATACTGGAAACTGAGATTGGGCTGGGTGGCTCATTTTCCGGCTAACACCGACATGATGGGCCAAGTGGCCTCTTTCTATGATAGACAAGTTAAGAGAGCCAATTCTGTGCCTGGAGGCCCCGTGTTGAGGGTCTTGCCTCCTTCCAGCTGAATTTCAGAGTCCATTCCCTTTAGCCGGTGGAGGGGGATGTGTCTGAGGAAAAGGCTAAGAAGTTCCACTGCTAGCTTTATTCCTCTTCTGTTCCCGAGTTACTGATTTTCATCCCAGTACCTAGCAATGATCTAAGATTAAGCTAGCTTATTTGCAATTTTGGTGTTACATTTGACCCCAGGATGAGCTCCCGATCTTCTTAGTGCCATCTCTCCAAACTCTTCATTTCCACCTCTAGTACTGGGAGATTTCATCCGTCTTAGCTCGCCTGCTGCTGAAACTCATCCTGCCTTTGTTATTTCTAGTCCTGATTATTCAAATACCCTCCTGGCTGATCACCCACATTCTACCCTCTATAAATCTGAGATTATCCTAACACCCTGCTGTGCATTTCCTAACTTGCAGCGTGTCTCATCCCCCTATCATCTCTTTTCAAACTGATCTCCTTTGGCTCCAAGTCAAGCAATAACTTGATTTTAAGATGCTCATCCTTGTTTTCTAATCCCTCCATTGTCTTGCCCTTCCCTACCTCCATAATATCTCCAGCCTCACAACCCTCCAAGCTATCTGTGCTCCTCTAATTCTAGCCTCTTTGTGCATCTTCAATTTTAATTGCTGCACTATTGGTGGACGTGTCTTCAGTTCCCTGGCCTCAAGCTCTGGAATTACCTCCCCACATCTCTTCACCTCTCTATTTCGCTTTTCTCCTTTAAGACCCTCTTTAAAAGCTACCTCTTTGACCAAGTTTTGGTCATCTGACCCAATATCTCATTATCTGCCTCAGTATTATAGTTTTGTTTTCTAATGCTCCTGTGAACCGACTTGGAGTGTTTCATTTCATGTAAGGCATGATATAAATATAAATTGTTGGCACTGCTGCTGGAGATGTTGGTGTTGGGAAGCCTCTAGACAAAACTCTAAACAAGGATGGAAGTTGGAGCTGCATAAGTTGGGAAATGCAGCTGAATGTCAGGCAAGTGCTGGACAGGTGAAGTGCCTTCTATGAAGCTGGCAATCACCTGTCAACCAATGAAAACACTCTGAGAGGAGAAGTGCTTTGAACAGAAGACCCCTTGCTTGGGCAGGCTAGGGCTTGTCAGTGTGACTGAAAATAACCTTCTCAGCTCGTTTGTTTGATTAAGAAAGTTCGTTCCACTCTGCACCTCTCAGCGCAAGGGATTCGGATTTCACTGTCAATGCGCCCCTACAAAAGACAGAAGGAGACAACAATAGATAGGAATAGGGGTCCAACGGCATTTTCTGTAGTTTTCCTCATTACCACTCTGCTTTCTCCTCCCTTTCCTGCCCCCTCCCCATTGCCTCAAACCCACCTCTTCCAGAATTCGGAAGCTTCCTTCCAAAATACCTATTTCACACATATATCCTGTCTGCCAGTAAGGAACATTTCTTTAATATCATCTTCAAAGCTTTGAAACTGAAAATGACGAAATGCTTATGAAAAGTTTGTGGTGCCATTAATATGAGGTTGTGCATCTAATGTGCACACAAAAGCCAATAATATAGATCAAGAAGGTTCATCCATGGTCTCTGCTGATATCTCCTGCCATATTGGGGTGCTACCTTTAGCCTCAGTATTGCTTTGGTGTAGAGAGAAAGTAATGGGCTCGGACTCCCATTTATTATCCATTCACCTATGTTCAGAATGCACAATGGCAGCACCTATAATCAACTTAAGAGTTTCAGATGGGTTTCATGACAAGACGTTGATATCCAAGCATCTTTCCATAATACGGCCTTGTCGCTAACTTTAAGGAGTCACTGACAGCAAAGAAATTGAGGACACTTGTCTGTCTGAGCTAAATTTTACGCAACACAGAGATACCATCTCCTGGGGGCAACTTCTTCATTCCTTTTACGGGCCCCAATAAGAGCAGATGGCAAGACAAATGGTGTTAAAGGAAGAATGCTGTTAGTGAGTTTAAAGTACTTTAACAGCAGATGGTTCAGAGACAGAGAGTTGCTAAAGGACACAAATGATCTTGTCCACAATTTAAAGAACTTTTGTTTATATTGAGGCAAGGAACAACAAGGTCCCATAGAACAGTCGTTGCTCTTAAGTTGTTTTTATGCTGGTATTGTTTTGGTTTGGAGCCTAGGATTCCTACATCTGTTAGCTTGCTTCTGGTATTTCCACTGTTGAGGCTGGTTCCTTATCCAGTGGAATACTGGATCCATGGCATACTGCCAGATTAACAGAGCTGGATTTAGCAGCATATATCCAGGGAGCCTGAACTATAACAGTTTCAGTATAAAACCAGCTTCAGTGCAATTCTGACCAAAGGTTAAAATCTCACTGCAGCGTTCCTGAAAATTTCTCAATTCCCAGTAGAAAATAGAAAGGGATAAAGGCTTGTTACATTGGGTATCCATATCTTCTTCCTGCCCAGTAGTTTCTGTGGGAACTGAAATAATTATGCCTACATTAGGGATAAGTAAGTTCATCCCATGCAAATGAGCAAGGAGGGTCAAATGCAGGTCCAAATCTCAGTTTCTTTCTGGAACACTGGTGTGAATCCAACTGAAGGAGCCATCAGACATTAGGCCTTGCATCTAGTCTCCTTAGATTAGAATGGAGTCAAGTACAAGGCAAATACTTACTTTTGCAGCAGGCAGGGAGAGGATCTCGAGGTCTTTATCTAAAATCAACCATTCCCTGAATGGGCATAAAAACGAGTATGTATAGAATCCCTACAGGCAGAATAGGCCATTTGGCCCATTGAGTCTGCACCAACAACAATCCCACTCAAACCCTTTCCCCATAAACCCTCATATTTACCTGCTAATCCCTTGACATTAAGGGCCAGTAGAGTGTGTTCAATCCATCTAACCCACAAATCTTTGGATTGTGGAAGGTAACTGGAGTACCTGGAGGAAACGCGGACACAGGGAGAATGTGCTAACTCCACACAGGTAGTCACTCAAGTCAGAAACCAATCCGGGTCCTGGCTCTGTGAGACAGCAGTGCAAACCACTGTGCCGCCCTTGGGTCCTGTTGCCTTCATTGTCATAGAACTATAGAACATAAAATATTTAGAAGTGATGCTGTGTGAATAATGTCTGAATGCTAATATTCTCTGTCTAATTTCAAGGACAAAGATATGGTTTCTATGGATGTGTGTTTGTTAGCCTATCAGCATGAAAATAAGAGAGGCAGTTCAGGAAAGTGATTTATGTTATGAGATTTATCCTTCACTACCTTCAGTCTCACCATCCTCATTGTTCATTCTGACTGCTAGTGTCTGTGCATCACTGGCATCATCTGAGCAACAGCGCTAACGGGGGAATTGCCATCTCTGCCACCCACTCACCATCTTGTCTGTGCACTGAAAAACATGTAGAACGCAGGATTTACTTTAATCTACCGCTGGTTTCTATTCAGTGAAAAGAGCCAATAGGGCGGCCAGTCCCTTTGATGCAGCCGGTAATAGAAGCTTGTTGCTGTACCAAATTTTACAGGAGTAGAGAAAGATAGGCTTCCCACCTGTCACCAGCACAAAGCAAGCCAACGTAAGTTGACCTGTTGGAGACTGTCTCACTTACAATAACACTGCCAAGATGGGACTAGCACGACACTGTTAAACACTGCGCTGTTAGCTACTGTAAATACTTTCAGCTCCTACCTATCTGTGACAGGTGTTTAATTATCTGATGAGTGCAGGTTACTGCATCTTTAAAGAGGGAACAACTTAATGAAAAACTGTTGAACAAACCTTTTATTTGTTTGTTTGGAAACACTTGATGTGATGATGCATCACAATATACTGTTTCCACATAACACTGTCGTGATACATGGCAATTCTCATTTTCGTCTTTTTGGTTATAATTGGTGGTGGTCTGTTATCTATTCTGCTCTTCAACATTAGTGAATATGTTGGAAAGCAGAATGTTAGTGAAATATCAGCAGTATAGCTAATCAGCTGTTAACTCCTAAATTGCAAATGTGGCTGATGGAATTCCATTCTGTCTTAAGAAATACAACAGCAGATGGGTTAAAGTTATCAGCTTTGATCAGATCTTCCAATAGAACAATTCAATGGTGTTTATCAAAAGAACATTGTTTCCCTTCCTTGTTTGTAACAAGGATTCTGAATTGTTGGTTGGAATTTATTTTTAAAATGGGAAGAAATAAAATCTTGGAAATATGACAAGAAATGAACACACATATATATACGTATTCTTTTTAAAGTTAAAAACACATAACCTAGGGGTCTGTGAAAACAATGGCCTGCCCTGGCTGCAGTTTGCTAGCACATTGTTAGGCTCCGTCACCTTGGTAATGGCAGCTGCTGTTGAAGGACAGGAATTGGCTCAGTTCCCTCAGTCGCCTGTCTGTTTGTGTTCAATACACGTGATCTGCAAGATAATCACATTCTGCTGTAGCTGGTGCCATGCCAGACCATGTTAATAAAAGGAGCACGAGGATAATGTTTACCAACAGCGGCCACATGGCTCCTTCTGTAGCTTGCCCCGGCCCATTCTGGAGGGTCATGCGGCACAGTCTGAAGCCTCAGAGAACAGTCATTGCTCGGCATTGCTGAGAAAATTCAATAATTAAACCAGAAAAATGGATAACCAGGTATTTTCTTTTATACATGTCATGTGAAAATTATTTTGATTACATTCTTTCATATATAGTATGCAGATCATACACGCACATACTAAGCCTGCTTTTTTGACATGAAAAGCAGATTGAAATAATTTTCTCTGAGATAGCAATAATCACTTAACACTAAAACAGAGCCTCTTGGAATAGGTTTCTGAGACCCTGAGTGCAAACTTTCCCAATTAAACTTTTGAGCATAAGGACTGTGTATTGGCAACATTTACTAAATCTGTTTCACAAATCAAATTTAGTGTATTATTCATAGTGCACCTGCAAAAAGAAACATTTGATACCTCTTCTTAAGGTAACATTGCAGATTTATTGTTTATTACGGCTTTTCAAAATTACTTGTACAAGAAATGTTAGTTCTTAAAGGGTTAATAATCATCTGTAAGGTAATGTCATTTATTGTAGTTTCAACTTAAATGCAACAAGAAATATATATTGTGTGCTTGTGTTACTGCTTCTAATCATTGTTCATTTATGTTATAGCCTTGAACTTTGATTATTCACTTGTTGCCTCCTATACCCCTGGTGTATAGTTCCTTCTGCACATTTTGCTGCTTATTTCTTTGTAATTATACTATTAAGCAATTTCATAATGCTGTATTTTCTAAACATTCACAGAAACAACCTTTATAGCTTTTTTGTTATTCATAGGATATGGTTACCACTGGCAAAGCAAGCATTTATTGTCTATTCCTAATTGCCTCTCAAGAAGGTGGTGGCCTTCTAGGTTTAAGCACCACCTTAGTTATGGCCTTTGTACACTTGCAAGAGAGTTAAAAATTGGAGGAAAACATATCTTAAAGCTATGTTGTAAATTGATGATGAGATGGAGAATGATTCTTAGGACATCTAAAAGAAATCAGGAGTAGAGAAAGACAACAAAACGAGGCATCTCCAATAAACGAAATGGGGAGACCAGGACACTTGTCGACTTTCATTCAGGAAATAGCAAGCTATCCGCAAGGGAAGAGAATTAAAGCCGGAAATCAATCTGTTTTAAACCTGTTGAGAGGCTTAAACAGTTATTTAAACTGTAACATCATAAGCTAGAAAGAGATGAGGAAGGTCAGTCAACCCATCTTTGTTTTGTGTAAAAATGTTTAGCCACAACATTCGGAAATTTCTTAAATAATTGTTGGAATTTTGCCTTCAAGAAGTCAATTCCATCCTTTGATGGCTCTTTGTTCAAAGGGCTTCCTGGCACCTGTACTAAATTTGAATCTGTGTCCCTTGTTTTACTGTGATGGTTTAATTAAAAGGTCCCATGGCATTCCTTGGAAAAAAGCTGGGGAGCTCTACCAGTGTCCGAGTTAACATTCATCCCTTAATCAACAACACAATCCAGATTACCTGGCCACTTATCCCCTTGCTGTCTGAGGAACCTTACGTTACTCATCTTCAAATCCTCCCGTAGCCCTGTTCTTCCCTATCACTGGAACCTTTCAGCTGCCCAAAAGCACTCCAGCCTCTCCCTCCCACTGAGGTGGTGGAGGCAGTCTGTCATTGGCTGGCGTGGCATCTTCCAGACCCACCAACGTCTGCAGCGTTTTGCATGTCTCATACCCTTCACTGCTGGGGAATGTGCCCTGGGGGATCGCCATGAGCAGGACTGGAAGAATCCACCAGTGGGAAGGGCTGGAAAACTTTGCCTTGTGTTCCCCTGGTCTCTGTGCATCCCACACTTCCTTTGCGATTTAGCATGGGCAACCTAAACCTAATCCACACATCTTTGGACTGTGGGAGGCAACTGGAGCACCCGGAAGAAACCCAGGCAGACACAGGGAGAATGAGCAAACTTCACACAGACAGTGATCCAATGCTGGAATTGAACCCTGGCCCCTGGCACTGTGAGGCAGCAGTGCTAACCACTGTGCCACTGTGCTGCCCCACTTGCAACTTGCATTTATTTATTATTTTTAATTTGAAATAATATATAAATACAAGTTGCTGATGAGATTGGCAGTCTATTTCACACCCCACTTGATTTTCTTTTTTATGAATTTGAATTTCACCCTGACTGTCTCTGCTGCTGAGCAAGTGCTAGACAGTGGGTGGGATCTTGAGCCACGTTCACTGTCTATGAGATTGGTGGCGGGAGTCAAGATGCAGCAAAACCCGGAAGTCGACTATCTCAGTGGAGAGATACAATTTCCGAATTTCGCCACCCCTCACTGGTGATGCAATCAGGTTCGTGCCCACAATGATTAAAATACATTTTAAAATATTTACATTTCATTAACCCTCCCCTTGTCGTAAATTTAGCCCCTGCCACATACTCAAACCCAGCCATGAATTTGTCATGGGGTCTCCCTCGGGGGGGGGGGGGGGGGGGGGGGGGAGTATAGCCTCCGGTGAGAGGGACATGTCCAGGCAGTGGCCTGGCAATGCTTCCTGGCATATTTGTCACTGCCAGCTTGGCACTATGCCGATGCCAACCTGACAGTGCTAACCTGGCAGTGTCAACCGATGCCACAGGCAGTGCCCAGGGCGGGACTCAGTGGGAATCACATGGGGACAGGGGGTATTCATTTATATGTGGTGGTGGGTGGGAGCAGACGTGGTAGATGGGGTTCTGGCGATGGTTGTGCGAGTGGGGTGTTGGAAGGAAGGGGGTCCGATGTTCGGGATGAAGGGAGGGATGTCTGCTTGGGATGCGGGGGGGGGATGGTTGGGGTTCGATCATGGAGTGGGTGGGGGGGTGGGGGGGGGGGAGGGATCCTCTGAGACCTCCATGGTGGGCTGAGGAGGAGGTTACTTTTTGTTTTGATTGGGGCACCCTTTAAACATTGTGCCCCAATGCAGCCGGGCTTTGCTGGAGTAGTGAGGTCCCATCTCCCCTACATGAAACCTGAAACACGCTAGCCATTTTTTGGCGACAAATTGTGGTAAGATCTGCAGAGAAGACCAGCATATTTCTCACCAACACGCTACAAATTTTTGGTCAGATTCCCCCCAGAATCATTTAGTCAGCACAACCACTATAGAAGAGGTTATGGAATTATTTCAGGGCCTATAGCACAAGGATGTAAAGGAATACCTCAGTCCCAGGCATGTTGCACTGTCCCAATAGGCAGCCATCCCATTTACTCCTTCCATTAAGCAGTGGCTTGGAGGAAGTCAAATCAATAATACAAAGGGTCACACACAACAGGGAAACATCAAAGGGGGAAAGAAAAGAATTAAATTGACGTACATCTGACACATATGAGTAGGCAAAATGTATTCTTGACCTTTATCTGGAGAATGTTATTCTGAATGTTTGATTTGATTTATTATTGTCACGTGTAATAGTACACAGTGAAAAGTATCATTTCTTGCATGCTATACTGAAAAAGTATACTGTACATAGAAAAGGAAAGGAAAGAGTGCAGAATATAGTGTCACAGTCGTAGCTAGGGTGCAGAGAAAGATCAACTTACTGCGAGATAGGTCCATTCAAAATTCTGATGGCAGCAGAGAAGAAGCTGTCTTGAGTCGATTGGTACCTGTCCTCAGGCTTTTGTGTCTTTTTTCCAACAGCAGAAGGTGGAAGAGAGTATGTCTGTGGTGTGAGGCGTCCTTAATTATGCCGGCTGCTTTTCCAAGACAGCCGGAAGTGTAGACAATGTCAATGGGTGGGAGACTGGTTTGAATGATGGATTGGGCTTTGTTCACAACATTTGTAGTTTCTTGCGGTCTTGGTCAGAGCAGGAGCCATACCACGCTGTGATACAATCAGAAAGAATGCTTTCTATGGTGCATCTGTAAAAGTTGGTGAGCGTCATAGCGAAATGCCAAATTTCCTTAGTCTTCTGAGAAAGTAGCGGCGTTGGTGGGCTTTCTGAACTATAGCATCGGTGTGGAGGGACCAGGACAGCTTGTTGGTGACCTGGACACCTAAAAACTTGAAGCTCTCAACCGTTTCTATTTCATAGAAATTGATGTAGACAGGGACATGTCTTACACTACGCTTCCTGAAGTTGATGACTGTCTCCTTCATTTTGTTGACATTGAGGGAGAGATTACTGTTGTCACACCATTTCACCAGATTGTCTATCTCTTTCCTCTACTCTGTCACGTCATTGTTTGAACGTGCAGAAAATGGTAATAACAGGTTAAAAGATAGGCATAGATAGTATTTGAGAAAATGCACAAAATAATGTCTTCAAATCAACTTGCTGATTACCAATCTATTAGGTTACCGTTTTCTCAATATAGATTATACATTTTCCCACCAGACTGACACATCCCAATTAGCCAGATCCGGAGCACTTAGGCTCATATTATAAGCCTAGGCTTAGGAATTTCCAAATGTGTGCAATGGTAGGTCACCTGCGAGATATTTATCCCTCAAACTCAGGTAGCCATTATTTATTCAACAGACAACTGGCAGATACAAGTGTGAGTCATTGCTTGGTGGATAAAAGCTACCAGGAGCTCCACATGAGCAGTAAGATGAGCAGAACAAGATATTGGAGTGTATTGCACTAAGATTCTGACTATGGCATGGGTCTACACTCTCTCCTTTTCTATAATGGTTCCGCTAGTAAGAGGTGGAGCTTCAGTAGTGATTGCTTGTTTTTCTGCTCCAGATATATAAACATCTGTTTATGTACCCAATATCTTGCTATCCCGTTTCTCACTAACTGTAGGGTGGGCTTCTATTTTCAACCTATACTATATGGTATACCTCTATTATAAAACCTATAAAGAGCGATTTGCAAAATGCCAATCACCTTAACATTCTAGGCTTTATGTCCAACATTCCCCATTAGGTATATTCAAGAGCAAATGTTAATCCAGATCTTCACATGAAAGGCTTTAGTAGAGAAACATGCTGGTTGTGCTGTTGTTTCTCCTCCAGAATGTTGAATGAATTCTGGGGCCTCCCTCCACCCTGGCTCCCCCCAACCCTGCAATTCCTTTTCCTTTATCTGATGAATTCACTTAGCAACTTGTTCTTGTATTGTCCACACGGGATAGAAGAAGCATTTAGGTTGCATACCCAGAACTGATGAACTATGAAAGAGAACTATTTGTCTTGTACACGATAAACTGAACCTGGCTTGGGATTTTGCTGTTATTGCAGAGAGATGAGGGATGAGACAGGTATTTTACCTTCTCACCAGAGTTTGGAAGGACTGCATTCAAATACTGAGATTGATCAAGAAGAAGATATATATCGTTTGCATTTCCCACTCAATGCATACAAATCGCTCTCTTGATCTAGAGGGTGGCATGGTAGCACTGTGATTAGCACTGCTGTCTCACAGCGCCGGGAACCAGAGTTCAATTCCAGCCTCGGGTCACTGCCTGTGTGGAGTTTACGCATCCTCCCTGTATCCATGGAGGTTTCCTTCGGGTGCTCCAGTTTCCTCCCATATTTCAAAGGTCTGCTGATTAGGTTGATTGGCCGTGCTAAATTGCCCCTTAGTGTCAGGATTGTTGTCAGTATAGGCTTGATGGGCCGAATGGGCTCCTTCTGCACTGTAGGGATTCTATGATTCTGTTCTATGATCTGTGTAGGGCTTAAAGGAACTTGGCTGGACACCCAACATCTTATACCTGCTTTGTTCAAAATGATCAGACGTGTGTATCTGATCCCTTGGTGATTCTTACAGTGGTACATTATCTGGAAAAGGCAGAGCTGTAGTATTTTGAGAAATGCCTGGAACCAAAGGTTCTTCTGCATGATACCTTCCATTCCCCAAAAACATCAGCTGATAAGCATCATCACCTCAGTTTTCAGAGGTAAGATTAGATGGCTCTATCCATCCTAACCAATCGCAAACTGGAGTGCATACCCAGATCAAATACAAGACTTGGCCAGCTAATCCCAGCTTTAAGCGTGAGTTACTCATGAGGCACAAGATCCTCTGAAAATTGATAAAAATAATGCAAGCGCTCTGCAGGCTTGCAATCTGCAGGGCCACAGCCAATCACAACTTAATCCAATATATTTCCCATAAGAATGAAATCTTGCCAGCTCCTTTCTGATTGTCGACATCTACAACCATGTCTGCTGTAAATATTCTTTTGATTTTGGCAGCACCTACCATCTCTATAAGTGGTCTCTATGTCTTACATTCAAAAAAGAGTTCAGTGGATTGGCCATGCTCAATTGCCCCTTAGTGTCTGCTAGATTAACAGGGTAAGTGTGCAGAGTTAAGGGGATTGGGCTTGTTGTCAGTGCAGACTCAATGGACTGAATGGCTTCCTTCTGTGCTGTAGGGGCTTTATGAAATACACCTGTACACTCCAGTATCAAATAATCGGTGAGTTTAATCTGGGAACTCACCTTGCACACTGAACTAGATCGTGTATCTTACATATGTACCCATCTCTAATAATTTCAGAAATGGATTAATGACACTTTACTGAGACAGTACCAGATCAAAATCTTTGAGATGCTTTAACTAAGAGAGAGAAAATGAGTGCACGAGTCACAATTAACATAGTGGGGAACAGTAGCACAGTGGTTAGCACTGCTGCTACAGCGCCAGGGACCCGGGTCTGATTTCCTGTCTGTGTGGAGTTTGCACATTCTCCCCGTGTCTGCGTGGGTTTCCTCTGGGTGCCCCAGTTTCCTCCCACAGTCCGAAAGACATGCTGACCCGAACAGGTGCTGGACCAGGGGAATTTCACAGTAACTTCATTGCAGTGTTAATGTAAGCATTACTTGTGACTAATAAATAAACTTTGCTTTAAATCTCACCCTAATCTAATTAACATTTATTCCAGAAATGCTTTATGAACAGAATGCTCCTTGAACTGAGCATCCGGTCGAGAATTCGATGGAAATGGGACCTCTGTGGTCAGTATTTCTCAAACTGTAATTCAGATTAACAATTAGAATCTGATTTAGAATTTTAAAAACGTTGAATAAACTGCAAGCTGCTTAAGATCCCGAGTTAACAAAACACTGCCTGATGGCTAGTAGCAGTTAACTGTCAATCAACTGAAGGGGGTTGACTGACTATGTGTTAGTTATTTAATGAATGTAACTTTAGTGTGAGTTGGGTGGTGTAAGTGAGAGTGTTTGCTGTTACTCAGTGTGCTGTGTGAGCAGAGTGCTAATTCCACAATTCGCTGTAGAGAGGAGAGGTGATGCTGACTCTTATTCTTTCATTTTATCTCCATTTGCTGAAGGGTGTTTTTCTTTTGTCATCAAACTAGGAGGCTGTAACTGACTATTACTTTAGCATGCTGATTACCAATTCAGTTAATTAATCAAATAACTAAATGAAGTTAAAATTTATTTATTAGTCACAAGTAGGCTTACATTAGCATCGCAATGAAGTTACTGTGAAAATCCCCTAGTCGCCACACTCCACCACCTGTTCAGGTACACTGAAGGAGAATTTAGCATGGCCAACGTATCTAACCAGCATGTCTTTCAGACTATGGGAGGAAACCAGAGCACCCGGAGGAAACCCATGCAGACATCGGGTGAACGTGCAGACTCTGCACAGACAAGCTGGGAATCAAACCTGGGTCCCTGGTGTTGTGAAGCAGCAGTGCTAACCAATATGAGAGAGAGATGGGTTGGAATCATGCCTAGGAGCAATGTGCCTACCCTACAAGCTGTTTAGATGTAGTACTAATAAACAAGTATTAAGCAGACACTAGAGTCTGTCTGCAGTCTGGTTATTAAGTAAGTTCCATGCCTAGAGTCTATTGATAGTGGTTGAGTTTCCTCCAGCTGTTCCAGTTTCCTCCCACAATCCAAAGATTTGCAAGTTAGGTTGATTGGCCATGCTAAATTGCCCATTAGTGTCCAAAGATGGGTAGGTTAGGGGATTGGTGGGATAATTATGTGGAGTTATGGAGACTGGGCCTGGGTAAGATGCTCTGTTGGAGAATGTGTACCAACTCAGTGGGCCGAATGGCCTCTTTCTGCACTGCAGGGATTCTATGGTAGAAGGACACATCTCGTAACATAGTTCAACGATGAGACATCTATGTAAAAAACACCGTCGGCATTATCGAAGGAACAACAAAATGAAAAAACTTTTGAAAGAAGCTTGTAAAAAGTTGGCAGAAGACAAAGTCACCCTGGAGAGAAGATAACAATGACCTTACTTGGTGACCATACCCTTTCGCTGCCTGGTTGACTGCCTCAAGAGCCCACAGAGAGGCCAGCGGTAGGAGTGATGGAAATGCCATTTTCCCCAGTACCGAGCAGCATCAGGACCTCATAAAAAGGAAACCAAGCTTCAAGTTACTTTCTTTATTTATGCAGTAGGTCCAGTAGCAGACAACATTTATCAAAGGCAGAATCTACTGTGGATTTTGAGTCCATTCTTAAAGCCTTTGAGATCTTTCTTAGCTTGAAGCCAAATTTAGTAATCAAATGGGCACGTTTTAACCTGGAGTCACAATGACCGGGGGAATCGATTGAATTATTTCTAATCGACCATTATTACCTTACTGGTTCTTGCAGATATGGAGTACTGAAGGGAGAGCTAATTGTCATTGCATAGTTGTGGGTATCCGGGATTAGAAACTCTCTGACTTTCCGCAAACCAAAAAGATGATTTTACTTTGGATCAAGTGGTCCAGTATGAGAGGCGGGGCCAAGCTTACAGTATTTAATTGGCCTATACCTCAGGGTGCCTCTGAGGCTTCACATGACTCTGTAGATTAGATAGGCCCACAGGCAGCAGCCTCATCAAAGAAAATCCTCCAAACAAGGTAACAGGCTAGGAAATTCTACGCTGGAAGCCATTTTGAGATGCTTGTGTGGTGGCATGAAAAAGCAGCAGAGATATCAACACTGCTCTCCGGGGGATGCGGAATGATTGCAATGAGTGTGGCAAAACTAGATATTTGAATTATTTCTGTAAACTCAACATATTTTAATCAAAATCAAAGACCAGAAAATATTTATGAAAAACATTGCTTTCAAGAAATGGAAAGTCAAGTAAAAGATGACATTACAGATCTCCACAGGAAGATGATAGCCTTCCAAACTACTGGTCAGTTACAGTCTAAGTTCAAGGCTTCAATACTACTTTAAAAATTGATTCTGGTGCTGCTGTTAACATAGCAGCAGATGACATCGACTGGCTTCAACCAATGACGCTTCATCCATCAAGTTACAAGGTCCAGGCAGCATAGGTCTCCAATCAAAGTCAGCTACTAGGGATGACAGATCACTGATTCTCCCCATCTTCTTCACAATCAATGGACATCCTTATTGAGGGGTGATATTGGCATACTTCTAGAATCCTGGAAAAATCTGGTGATGCTCATCATTTGAACAACTTGCTGTTCTTCATAACAATCTTCAATCTTTTATTTACAAGCAGTGGAAATTCAGCCTTTAGAAGAAGAGGAAGTTTATAAACTCTGCAGTGAATTCCTTTCTTTCACAGAGACAACATTCATTAGACCCCGGGACAGACAAAGAAGTTATGAATCTCTCAGTTTCTTCACAAAGTAAGGCCAGAAGTGACCGATTCAGAGCACACTGCAGCAGACGGTGACCTTCTCCGTGAAGATTTGCTGGACCTGAATTGGCTCTTCGTTGACAGTGATGAGGAGGGATTCCTTCTAGTATAGAATGATCTCTTGGAGGCCGAAGTCCCAGAGGATGATTCTTCTTTCCAGTTCACAGACACACCTTATGAAGTCTCCTTCAATGGCTTAGCAGCAATCAGATCCTAGATCTATTGAATCTTCCAATGTACTGCCTACTCTATCCCCTATTGAAGAATAGTTCTCAGAGCATGAGTCCAGATCAGAGGCCATAGATAATCATACTGCTAAAGGACTGGCATCTTCCAGAAGTGAAAGCCTATCGACACCCAGACTTCAGTCCCAGCTGAAAATCTTCTTCCCTCCAGAGTTGCAGGTCAGCTTAGAAGCTGGAGCAGAATCTTTAGCACTTCTGCAGCTGCAGGATCGTCTCAATAATCCTGTTCCTGCGTTAATTATCTACACGAAATTCCTCTCATTACAGGAGCTGATGCTGTCTAGTCTCCACATTCTCAGCAATTCTTCCCACTATGGAGAAACCTAGTACAGGTTTATACTGTCTACGGAAAATAGACCATCCTCCTGAAATATCATTGGGAAATCATTTCTTCTTCTCCCGACGGTCTTACAGGAATTTGGTCATTTTATCCTTTGACATCTAAGTTCATTGAAATCTCAGATCTTCAATGCCTTTTTAATGATCACTACTGCAGTGGATGGTACAACCATGACAGTCTTCCCTCGAGTTGAAGATCTGTCTATGGATGCCTTGATGGAGAAACATATCCCTCAAAGTATCCCGAGTTCTTCTTTGCTAGTCCCAGAGTGTTTAAATTTTGATGCTTTTCAGTCTTCTCTCTTGGATCAATCCTTTTTGACAAGTATTTGTTGTCCTTGCAGTTCAGCCATCCTGCAACCTACAACTCTGCTTTCCAGCAATGATGATAGATTGTTGTCTATTCCACAGATAATAATTCCCTACCAGATGCAGAAAAAACCTTCCTTTCTCTAAGATGTCTTCCCGAAGGGTGGGGAATATTGCAGGAGATTAAATCTCCCATGTCTATCTTAGGGAGGGGAAGGGTAGGATTTGAAGTTGGATAGAATCTCTAGTTGTAAAAAAGGGTGTTATAGAAATGAAATGTAAATAGCTAAACATACAGTTTCATTTGTTGAATAGTATATCTGCATGAGGTGAAGTATAAAGGGTTAACAGTTGGGATATGCTAAATGCTGATGTATTATTGACATCAGTCAGTCATGTTAGACTCTGGAAAGAGAGGTTGGTATAATGCCTAGGTTACTCTTGAACCTGTTTGAATTAAATGCTAATAAACATGTATTAAGCAGATAACAGGGTATCTCTACAAATTGTCCAAGAAGCAGATCCCATACCTAGAGTTCTAGATAGAAGGACACATCTCAGAACAAGTGTGACTCTGAATAGCATATGGTGATGGATGAGTGTCAGCCCCTGGCTTTGACCAACAGGTATGAGATATTTGCTCCCTGTGTGGATGGGAACAAGGACTAAGGCTGGATAAGTTACCTGATCATGATGCAGAATGATAGGGGATGGATACCATTCTCTGCAGCCGGAGTTCTGGAAGTTATCTTGCCAGGATGAAGGACACCTCCTTGCACCCAGAGATGAGCTTGGGAGACAGAGAGGGAGGATCCAGCTGTCGTGGGCCACAGTGATACCAATGGCATTTATAGAAGAAGGAATGTTGTTCTGCTGAGAGTTTGCGTAGTTAGGGTCCAAATTAAAATGCAGAACCTCAAAGCTGATAATTTTTGGATTGTTACCTGAGCCACAGGCAATTGGCATTGCGTTAATAGGATTAGTAAAGAAAGACGTGGCTTAAAGAGCGGTGTGGGAACATGTACTTGAAAAAGAGAGCTGTTCGATTGGGATGGGCTCCAATTAAACTGGGCTGGAATCAATATCCTGGTGAACTTTAAAACGGGGTTTTATTCCAAAAGGGGTGGGGGAGGGCAATGGGAAATTTAGAAATCTAAAGAGCAATGTTGAGGCAATAAGCCAAGTGAGACTGGAATGGAGAGAGAGTTTAACAGTTAAAATGCATCTGTGAAGAAAATACATGAACTAAACAGTACTCAGAAATAAATTAAAGGCTCTTTATCTGAATGTTCAAAGCATTTGCAGTAGGAAATGTATATACAAACATAGAAATTATGAGCAGAAGTAGACGACTCAACCCTGCTCCACCATTCAATAAGATCATGGCTCATCTGATTGTAACCTCAACTCCACATTCAAATCTTCCACCTATAACCTTTCCACCTCCCCCCCCCATTTGTTTATCAAGAATCTATCCAGCTCTACTTTCAAAATAATCAACGCCTCCGTCTCCACCCTTTGAGGAAGAGAATTCCAAAGACTCACAACCTACTGGAGAAAACAATTCTCATCATCTGTCTTAAATCAGCGATCGCTTATTTTTAAACATATCCCTTAGTCCTAGATTCTCCCACAAGGGAAAACATGCTCTCCACATCCACCCTGTCAAGACTGCTTGGGATCTTATATGTTTCAATCTAGTTGTCTCTCACTCTTATGAACTCCAGCAGATACAAGCTTAGCTTGCCCACCATTTCCTGATAAGGCTACCCCCCCAGTCCAGACATTCCCACATTTACATCCTTCCTTATATCAGGAGACCAGTGCTGTAATTAGAGGCACAAATTGAGAGATATGGCTTGGATCTAATATCTATTGCAGAGATTCAGGTTTATATCTTTGAGGCAGGAATCAGGATTTCTGTGCCCGCCCATGCGTTCTTCATGCTGCTGGGCTAGAGTCAGTGTTACCACCTCCAGCACCAGCATAAAGGTACAATCAGTGGTGGACTGGTGTCCAGCAGGTGATGGGTCCATCCTATCCTGGCGCAGATGAAAGGCCTGCCTCCAGCACCATCTTGGTCTCACAAGAAGTGAAGGGAATTATTTGAGGAGTTTGTCAGAAATTGTTAGCTGAACTTTGACCTGTAAGTATTTGCTGTCAGTACTGATGTCATTACTGTCTAATATATTCGTGCTCCATGAAAGTTGGCTTAATATGAAGACACCCTCAGTAACCTCCCAACATGACCTATTGCTGCCTGTAGACAGCAGGATCCGAGAAGTCTGCTAGAACAATCTTTCTCTTCTCTACCCTGCAAACAGCTGCATTCTACCAAGTGAGCATGTAGCAGATCACATCACAGTGGCCCAGCTCAGGGACACCTCCTTACACTCACTCAGACATTGACTCCACAGTCCCCCACAACTCCCCTCTGCCTGCTACTTGAACAGAAGAGATCAGATACCTGACCACTGTCAGCCTTGTTGCATACCTACCCATGTATACCCCTCAATAAATTCTGGCCTCTTACAACATTGTCTTACTCGCCTTGACACTCGCACAGCAATAAAGTGGCTACCACGCCATCACTGTTACGTCAGACCCATAAAACACCATCCCTTGATTATCATATGATCCTAACAAGCTAATGATGTACCACAAAAAAAGACAATACACAAACTGACCCAAGCACTTCAGCTATTCCAGTGCCAGGATGGCTGAAAATGGAAGCAGCTAGGAGAATAGGGACATGTCAACTCCATGCTTCATTGGTCTAGGTCTTGACATGCTGATACGGATGTTCAACAAAAAGACGGAAATCTCTTCTGAGCTGTCTGCAAGATTTCTCCTGTCATCGCCAAGAGGGAAAGGATTGATGTTGCGCAGGTAACCAATGCCTTGTGGGAGCACTGGAGAAGATGGGTGCAGTACCACAAGCAGCTCAGTGACCTGCTGCATTGTGGCAAAACGAGTGTGAGTTCCAGCTACTCAGCACTACAACACTGTTCCCCTCCAACCACGCCCCCCCAATCCGCTCCATCCCTTGGATTGCAACATGCAACATGTAAAGCATCTGTTGGACATAGAGCACACAATTTTCTTCAACCTCAGAGGACCATGGGCCCAGATCAATGATGCAGTGCCCATGCCTAATCAGCAAAGTTGTTTCAAACAAGGTGGAGGAGAATCTTTTTGCCATGCTGCACAGAACAACTTCATCTTCCTCTCCCTACTATTCTTGCAGGCAACACCCGTGAGGGGGGAAAAGAACCTGGGGTGGGATCCCAATGCTGAGAGCTACTTGTGTTTTGGAGGAGAGAACCATAGAGATTACTAGGGCACATTCAAGAAAGTGAGGGTGGTGGCAAATTCTCCGTTCCTGAAGTACAGTGCCATGGAGTGACATTCTTAGGAATTGTCCCCTATTGCTGGCCATGATGGTGGATCTTTTGTTTTATTCATTTGTGGGACATGGGGTGTCACTGGCTGGGCCAGCAGTTATTGTCCATCCCTAGTTACCCGAGGGCAGTTGAGAATCAACCACATTGCTGTGGCTCTGGAGTCACATGTAGGCCACACCAGATGAGGACAGCAGATTTCCTTTCCTAAAGGACAGTAGTGAACCAGATGGGTTTTTCCGACAATCAACAATGGTTTCATGGTCATCAGTAGATTCTTAATTCCTGCACTGGTGCTTCCGGAAATTAATCTGTTGCGGTATACACAATGCTCAGGACATTCCCTAGTTCTTCTCTTCCTCCGTACTTGAGGTTGTGCCTCTTTAGGGCCCTTCCTCGTGCTGTAGCTGCTCTACCTGAATGGCCTTCAGATAAGAGGGACCTGCATGTATATCCAGTGTATTACTTTCTTGGAGGACAGATTAGTCAAGCCTATCTGAATGGACTGACAGCCAAGGCTCTTGTGTATCCAGGAACCACAACCTGCCACCTCCCACTTCCCTGGTCCCGATTCAGGACCTTCCCAGAGGCTTCTTTGATATGCAGCAGCAATCTTATTTGCAAAGTTTTCAAAGCTTTCCCCTCGTTCCAAGGAGCATCCCATCGTATTCCTGACTGCTTTAAGCTGGCATCCAGTACACAAGCTCACACATAGTCAAAATGTCAAAACGACTGCTCCAGCAGTCTTTAATATGGCGAACACGACATGTCCTGCTGTGTATTAGGTCGTGACCCATATCATTTCCTGAGCTGGTGAAACTGGCCAGTGCCGGAAATGGAGCTGGGAATTCCAGAAGAGGGGCCCTCCGCATCTTTTTTCTCTGCCTGACATGTTTTGACCACACTTGGGGACTGCAAGATCAGGCCAATGGCTACAGGGAAAACAAGGTTGGGAAATAAATGTTGGCCAGACCTTTCAGGCTGTTCACACTGGCAGGATTCTCTGGTCCTGCAGAGTGAATGGGATGTGGCTGAGTTCCAAATTCTGTGTCCTTGCTTGCAGCAGCAGTGGGACGTGAATGGCCAGAAAACTCCAGCCGCTGTTTCATTGCACTAGTTCATGATGGCCTTCAAGCCAAGAGCAGATCCCACTGGCTGATCTCTCCGTTTGTTTTGGCTAACTCTTAGGACAAAGGATAATTTAGTATCACACTCTTTCTTGACCTTGAGATGCCATTGGGTTCTGTTAGAAAGCGACAGACTTGCTCGACATTGGCACTGGCCTATGGCTCTTTTGACTATGATCAACAACAAACCTCAGCAGTAGAAAAAAGCATGTAGGATCATTTTTATGTAATTATACACAATTATGGATTGATATAACCCACTGATCCTATTCCATCTCTAATAATCCTTATTATCTCGCAACATGCTACATCATTATTCACATTCACAGCAACTCTTGGGTGCTAGAAAGAGACTTCAAATGCCATTTTAAAAGCCTCTGAATTTACTTAACAGCACTTCATTTTTGTAGTTATCTCAAAAAGCTGTTGCTTTGTGGATGAAAGACTAGCACACTCTCTATCTTCAGTGTGTTTATTATGACTCAGCTATGAAGGCAAGAAAATCATTGGTTATATTATCTGTTATGGAGAGCACATGAATAGCAATCATGAGAGACCCTGTCCCAGACTTTATAGTTGGAGTGTCTTGGTGCAATCGTTAACATCACAAAAACTGTCAGCATCTCTAACTTGGCAGTCTTCCTCTGTTTTGGGGCCAGTATCCTGTTCAAGGCAGATAAGAAGCATACTCTTAAGGAAAGAAGGAATCAGGCAGTGCTGCAAGGTTTTCCAGCAAAGCCAGACAATGCAATTTTCCAGGCAGCAAACATGAGCTCCTCCAGTAACAACCGCATAGTCAATTTCTGTGGGTCTTGAGTTGTCATACTGATTTCATACAACTGGTGAACTGCAGAAAAACAGGAAAGAACATTGCTGCATCAAGATCTTCATCAGTTTGACACCATTATCTGGCAAACTACAATCAATGATGAAAAATAATGAGCAAACCTATCTAATGATGGACTTATAAGCCTGAAGCTCCTTTTGCAGTCAACAACACACAGCTTTGGAGGAATTGCAGAAATCCCATAAATCAAAGCCCAGATCTGCTCAAACAAGTTTTTAATGCTTAATTGCAGCGAAGACAGTATAAATACAATGTTAAAAAGCGTCTAAATTGCCATTTATAATTTGAAGTTGTGTTAATAATTTGATAAAATTGCAAACACACCAGTTGATTAAATGGATATATAGCAAATCCTGTGTAATACCTACATGATTTATAGATCCTTAGCCGCAGGTGAATTCCAATGCTTGATGAGACTTCGAATCCTCAAAGCAATTGACATTCCTGAAAGACACACTTATCATTTCCCATCATCTCGCTGCCCCAAATTCTTTCTGAAATTCCCCAATAACTTGCTGCTCTCCCATGGCCTTAACAATTTGCAACACTTGAGCTTGTGGTTGAGCCACATAAGTACTCTGAAGAAACACTTCATTTCAGAATCCATATCATAATAGCCTCATCATTCAGTTAGTGATGCGCATAAGTGGATGAACAGGATTCTTACTACATACTATCGAGTGAAACCACAGCCAAGGAAAAGACTTGGCAGAGTCAGCAGGGAAAGAAGGAAGCATTGAGCTTGGCTCTAGTGAAGAGACATGGGAAGTGTAGAATAAGTGGCAGGAACTAACCTTTAATCCAGTGTCACAAATAAATTATTTAGTTGTTTATCTCATTGTTGTTTGTGGGACCTTGAGTGTATGTAAATTGATTGCAATGTTTCTCTACATTTCAGCAGTGATTACTCTTCAACAGAACCTCAATGAGCTTGGGACATTTTGAAATCAGAAAAGGTATTACACAAATATCAGCGCTTTTATGTCTATCCCAAGTTATTGGGTAAATGATCAGAAACATAACCTGGGTTCATGTACGTTTCAATCCAAAGGTCCAGACCTTGGAATATAGTCTATCATTAAGAACTTCTTTCATTAAGAGGCCTTCTCAAATCATAAAAAAAACTGTGAGTTGCTTTTATCTCTCATCTTAACTATTTTATCTTATGATGTCCAAGGATCTTTCTGCCAGTTTAATGTTCAAAAACATATCTTTAAATCAGGTTTAGTTTCCTTTGATGGGTCATAGTTTTTACTCAAACATTATTTTCAGGATCACAAATTCATATCCATCTCAGTGATTTTATGTCCAGCAACATTTGGAAGTGGTGCAAAGTATCACTTGTCGGCATTACAATAATAGAATCTTCCTTGTCCAAACTGAGTGGCTGAATGTTATTTCTCATTTCCCCCAGAGTAACACCATTCCCAATCTCATTATCACTTGCATGGATGCACCTACATCTGAGTAAACTGTTAACTGCAATTAATCCTGCATGGTCCACGCTCTCCTGGCTGCAGCATAACCATAGATATGGAACAGTCAACAGAGGCATGTTTATGGATGTTACTGTTATTCTAATTTCCTGATTAATATACACGGTCTGCTACAAAGCGGACCTGTCCAAGCATTCATGCAGAATAAATATGTAATTAATAATCAAAACTTGAAGGATCATTCTGATGTGTAAAAACATCTTTGACAAATAATTTTCAGTTGCTATTTCACATCAGTTTTTAACAGTTTCACGTCTCAGAATCTACTACAGACTAATAGCTGACTGGAGGATTCATTGGAATGATATCAAAAGTTAGAGCTAGCTGGAAGATGTATGGCTAAATGAGTGTCAAATATAGGGTTTGAAAGCAATGTAAGATTTTGTAAAGGTAAACAGCGAAGACTTATTTCTACTGTTTGGAAAATTGGTAACAAGGGGGCATAAATTTAGAGTTATCGACAAATGGATAAAGGTAAGTTAAAAGAAAAATATTCACAAAAGTGGCTGGAATATGGAATGCATTGCCTCAGGATACTATTGAATCAACTATCATAAAATTGAAAAGGAAGGACATAAAACTATACAAGAATGTTTGCTTTCTCTGCTCTAATTCCAGTAGAACTGTAATCTGACAATAATAATAATGCACAAGCTATTTATTTTTGCAATGATCTAATTGTTAAAGACCTCACCCCCTCTTCTGGTGTAGTAGTACCAGTCAAAGTAAATGAGAAAGTCTCAGATTTTACAGCTGGGTGTCAATATTAACCTTTCTCCCCACTGACACCTACAGATACCCCCCAAAGCACCTCCCCCCCCCAACACACACAAACACAAACACACACACACACTGTATGAAATGAGTTAAAAATCAGGATAGG
The DNA here is from genome assembly GCF_965287045.1 of Carcharhinus amblyrhynchos. Classification (NCBI taxonomy): domain Eukaryota; kingdom Metazoa; phylum Chordata; class Chondrichthyes; order Carcharhiniformes; family Carcharhinidae; genus Carcharhinus; species Carcharhinus amblyrhynchos. Next base: position 40,279,378 of record NC_137330.1, read on the forward strand.
GAACTTATTGGGTCTAAATTGCTCTGTTCCTGCCCAGTATCATATTCCCTATGTTCCCTTCATTGAATTTCAGGTCAGCCAAGGCATCTACTATGGACCTGATTGAAAGGTAAAAGCCACAGCCCAATAACATGAACACTGCCACAATTTACTGCAACCTGTGGGGAGGCCTACCCAGGAGGATGGCCAGAAGAGATCACAGTAAGTTTTATTTTTAATCTTGGGGAGTATTCCATGGGGACTGGGAGGAGCAGGAGTGCTACTCTAAGGAATCCTCTCCAAGGAGTAGACTTGTCTGCAATATTCTCCATGATCATTGTCGAAAACAAGAATAGCAACAAAAACAACACCACCATCTTGCATTTATCCAATGCATTTAGTGCAGGAGAACATTCCATTGGAAGCCTGTTGAATGTCTAGCTGCACATAGGAAGAATGGTCACTTGGGTGTATTAACAGAGGATTGCTGGTGTCTGAAGACCTATACCCTAGTAACTACCAATGCCTTCAACAACAACCTTAACATCATAAAATACCCAAAAACAAACTTCACAGAAACATTGAAATATAGACAGGTTATTGAGTGAGTTGAGGGTAGAGTTTACCATGGGGCAACGTAAAGTTACTCAGTTTGATTGCAAGAGTAGAAAGGCTAAATACTTGTTTAAAAGCTGTGAAAATTTGGCATGTTGATGGGCAAAGAGATTTAAGATTTAAGGCACAAGGAACACCGAAAATTAGCACACAATTATTAGCATGTACTTAGGAATGCAAATAAAATGTTGGTCTTTATTGCTATGGGGCTTAGAATACACAAATAAGGAAGTCTTTCTACAATTGTATTGGACTTTGTTAAAACCACAATCAGAGTTTTGTGTGCTGTTATGATTCCCATACCTAAGCAACGATAAACTTGCCTTAGAGATAGAACCATAGAAACATAGAACATTACAGCACAGAAACAGGCCTCTTGGCCCTTCTTGGCTGTGTGAACCATTTTTCTGATCAGTCCCACTGACTTGCACGAGGACCATATCCCTCCACATCCCTCTCATCCATGTACCTATCCAAGTTTTTCTTAAATGTTAGAACTGAGACTGCATTTACCACTTCATCTGGCAGCTCATTCCACATCTCACCACACTCTGTGTGAAGAAGCCCCCCCCCCCCTAATATTCCCTTTAAACTTTTCCTCCTTCACCCTTAACCCATGTCCTCTAGTTTTTTTCTCCCCTAGCCTCAGTGGAAAAAGCCTACTTGTATTTACTCTATCTATACCCATCATAATTTTATACACCTCTATCAAATCTCCCCTCATTCTTCAACGCTCCAGGGATTGAAGTCCTAACCTATTCAACCTTTCTCTGTAACTCAGTTTCTCAAGTCCCGGCAACATCCTTGTAAACCTTCTCTACACTCTTTCAACCTTATTAATAAAGAACAAAGAACAACACAGCACGGGAAACAGGCCCTTCGGCCCAACGAGCCCACGCCGCCGTCCCACTGTCCCAGTGACCTATTCATGATTTTAGTCTAGGCCTAATGTGCGAGGATCAGGGAGGTCCAATTTAGGGACAATTTAGTACCCAATCAATCAGCCTAAAAGCACATCTTTGGGATGTGGGAGGAAACCGGAGCACCCGGAGGAAACCCACGCAACCACGGGGAGAACGTGCAAACTCCCACAGACACAGGCCCAAATCCATGTGTCCGCACAGCAACAGAGATAGTCTCTGAGCTGTCATGTTGCCCTCGAGATGGTCCAGTTTAAGCACACTAACGACATGAAGCAATAGGCAACTCCCGAAGCAACGTCCAAGAGCAGCCCACTACAACCTGCCGCATGCATGCCCCTTGCTGGACTTAAATGCCTGTGGAGACAAAAAAATTCATTATTAAACAGGCAAAGACTGTAACATCCCTGAGGCAAAAACGTAATCCCAAGCCTACAATGTTTAGTAAGGCCTACTATATCCCCCTATATGTAGCCCGCTCATGTGGCTGTCTAAGTGACTCTTAAACAACCCTAGCGTGCCTGCTTCCACCACCTTACTCGGCAGTGCATTCCACACCCCCACTACCCTTTGCGTGAAAAACTGCCCTCTAATATTTGTCTTATACCTAGCCCCCCTCACCCTAAGCCCGTGACCCCTCGTTCTATCCATTTCTAATAGCGGAAAAAGCTTACCACCATTTACTCTATCTATCCCCTTCATAATCTTATAAACCTCTATTAGATCCCCCCTCAGCCGACGTCTCTCAAGGGAAAACAGCCCAAGTTCGTTCAATCTTTCCTCGTAAGACAGCCCTTCCATACCAGGCAGCATCCTGGTAAATCTCCTCTGCACTCTCTCCAGGATCTCTACATCCTTCCGGTAGTACGGCGACCAGAACTGGACACAGTACTCCAAGTGAGGCCTAACCAACGTTCTATACAACTGCAACATCAGACTCCTACTCTTATATTCTATACCTCTTCCTATGAAGGCTAACATACCATACGCTTTCCTCATCACATTCTGCACCTGCACCGACACCTTCAGGGACTTGTGCACTTGCACCCCCAGGTCTCTCTGCGTATCTATACTCCGGATAGTTCTACCTTTTATCGTATAACTCCCCTCCACATTATTCCGGCCAAAGTGCATCACCTCGCATTTCTCCGGATTAAATTCCATTTGCCATCTATCTGCCCAATCTACCAGCCTGTCTATGTCCTGTTGCATTGCCAGGCACTGCTCCTCAGTACCCGCCAATCCAACCATCTTAGTGTCATCAGCAAATTTGCTGATCACACCACCTACCCCCTCTTCCAAGTCATTAATATATACCACAAATAGAAGAGGTCCTAGTACCGAGCCCTGCGGCACACCACTGGTGACAGACCTCCAATTGGAAAAGGAGCCTTCCACTACTATTCGCTGTCTCCTCCTCCCAAGCCAGTTCTCCACCCATCTACATACCTGGCCTTGTATCCCATGAGCCTTCACTTTTTCTATCAGCCTACCGTGAGGGACCTTGTCAAACGCCTTACTGAAATCCATATAGACGACATCAATGGCTTGTCCTTCGTCAACCGTTTTTGTCACCTCTTCAAAAAATTCCACTAGATTCGTAAGGCACGACCTCCCTGTAACGAAGCCATGCTGCGTATCCCTGATCAGATTGCAGCGCTCCAGATGTTCATACATCCTATCCTTGAGGATCCTCTCCATTAGCTTGCCTATAACTGAAGTCAAGCTCACCGGCCTATAATTCCCTGGGTTATCCCTCTGACCCTTTTTAAACAACGGTACTACATTCGCAATCCGCCAATCCTCTGGGACCTCACCTGTGTCCAAAGAAGAGACAAAGATTTGCGTCAGAGGCCCAGCAATTTCATCCCTCACCTCCCTTAGCAGCCTGGGATAGATGCCATCAGGCCCCGGAGATTTATCCGTCTTTATACTGTCTAAAAGTCCCAACACCTCTTCCCTCATGATGACTATTTCCCTCAACGGATCCTCAAACTCCTCAAGCACAGCACCAGACATCAGGCCCCTCTCCTGCGTGAATACCGACGCAAAGTATTCATTCAAGATCTCCCCCATTCCCCCAGGCTCCAAGCATAGTTCCCCTCCTCTGTCCCTGAGAGGACCAATCTTCCCTCTAACCATCCTTTTATTTCTAACATAGGAGTAAAATGCCTTAGGATTTTCTTTAATCCTACCCGCCAAAGCCATTTCGTGGCCCCATTTTGCCTTTCTGATGCCCCTTTTAAGTTCTCTCCTACATTCTCTGTATTCTTCTAACGCTATCTCTGTCCTCAAATGCCTAGATCTAATGTACACCTCCCTCTTCCTCCTGACCAGGTCCTCAATATCCCTAGTTACCCACGGCTCTCTAATCCTACCCTTCCCATCCTTCCTCTTGACCGGCACATGTCTTTCCTGCAAAGATTTTAGTTTTCCCTTGAGAGACTCCCACATACCCAGCGTCGACCTGCCATCAAACAGCTTACCCCAGTCCGTATCTTTAAGATCCTGCCTAATCCGGTTGTATCTAGCCCTCCCCCAGTTTAACACCCTCCCCTTAGGACAGGCTTCATCTTTATCCATTAATATCTTAAACCAGACAGAGTTGTGGTCACTGTTAGCCACATGCTCTCCTACTTCAACGTCAACCACCTGCCCAGGCTCATTCCCCAGAACCAAGTCCAGTATAGCCCCCTCTCTGGTCGGGCTATCCACATACTGCTCCAGGGATCCTTCCATTACACACTGTACAAATTCCTCCCCGTCAGCACCCTCTGATCTCGGCACCTTCCAATCTACCCCGCGGAGATTAAAATCTCCCACTACCACCACCCTATTCTTCCTGCACTTATCTAGAATGTCCCTGCTTATCCCTTCTTCCACAGCCCTCGGGCTGTTGGGCTGTCTGTAGTACACACCCAACATAGTAACATCTCCTTCCTATAATTAGGTGACCAAAACTGCACACAATACTCTAAATTTGGGCTATCCAATGTCTTATACAACCTCACCATAACATTGCAACTCTTATACTCAATATTTTGATTTATAAAGGCCAATGTACCAAAAGCACTCTTTACAACCCTATCTACTTATGACACCACTTTTAGAGAATTATGTAGCTGTATTCCCAGATCCCTCTGTTCTACTGCACTCTTCGGTGTCCTACCATTTACCTTGTATCTTTTGTCTTGGTTTGTCCTTCCAAAGTGCAATACCTCACACTTGTCTGCATTAAACTCCTTCTGCCATTTTTCAGCCCAATTTTCTAGCTGGTCCAAATCCCTCTGCAAGCTTTGAAAATCTTCCTCACTGTCCACTACACCTCCAATCTTTGTATTATCAGCAAATTTGCTGATCCAATTTACCACATTATCATCCAGATCATTGATATAGATGACAAACAACAATGGACCCAGCACTGATCCCTGTGGCACACCACCAGTCACAGGCCTCCACTCAGAGAAGCAATCCTCCACTACTACTCACTGGCTTCTTCCATTGAGCCAATGTCTAACCCAATTTACTACCTCTCCATGTATACCTAGCAACTGAACCTTCCTAACTAACCTCCCATGTGGGACCTTGTCAAAGGCCTTACTGAAGTCCATGTAGACAACATCCACTGCCTTCCCTTCATCCACTTTTCTCAAAAAACACTAATAGATTGGTTAAACATGACCTACTATGCACAAAGCTATGTTGACTCTCCCCAATAAGTCCCTGTCCATCCAAATATTTGTTGATCTTATCTCTTAGTACTCCTTCCAAAAATTTACCCACTACTGACATCAAACTTACCGGCATATAATTTCCTGGATTACTTTTTGAGCCTTTTTTAAACAACGGAACAACATGGGCTATCCTCCAATCTTCCGGCACCTGACCCATGGATACCAACATTTTAAATATAACTGCCGGGGACCCTGCAATTTCAACACGAGTTTCCTTCAAAGTCTGAGGAAATACCCTGTCCGGTCCTGGGGATTTATCTATTCTGATTTGCCTCAGGACAGCAAGCACCTTGTCCCTTTAATCTGTATAGGTTCCATGATAGCAAAGTTCTGCTAGATTGATTCCTCGGATGAAAGGGTGCGATGATAGGCTGAGTAAATTGGGTCTAAGCTCTCTGAAGTTTTGAAGAGTAAAAGTTGGTCTTATTGAAGTGCACGTGATTCTGAAGGGGCTTGACAGGGTAAACGTTGTGATTTTGTTTCTTCTGGCTAGGGAATCTAAGATATAGGAATACTGTCTCAGGATAAGGGGTCAATCATTTAGATCCAAGGTAAAAAGAAATTTCTTCACTCGAATGGTTGTCAGTCTATGTGTTTGTCGATGTTCCATCGTTTCTTACGTTTAAGACTGAGATCTATGGGTCTTTGATCTCTCAGTGAACTAAGGGATATGAGGACTAGGGAGGAAAATATACTGTGGTAGAAAATCAGCAATGAATGTATTGAATGACGGAGCGTGCTTAAGGCTCTACTCCTGCTCCTATTTCTTATGTTCTTTTCTCAGGGAATTAAGGGATATGGGGAGCCGGTGGCAAAGTGAAGTTGAAGCCCAAGGTCAGCCATGATTGTACTTAAACTAGATTGTAGACTTGAAATACACTAAAGACCCATCTTCGTACAGGTTTTTCCAGCTTCCTGAGAATAGTGGTAACACACACAAAAGGTGTACGCTGCTATTCTGCCCTAAAACCCTTTACTGTTCTGCTAAGAGTTGTTGTTTATAAAGTCAGAGACTCACAGCTGGTTAGCAGAACAGAAGTGGAGGAATATTAGTGGAAGCTGTAGTGTGCTCTCCAACAGGTTCTCTGCTGGAACACAGGGCTCAGAGCTGATCAAATCACATGCCAAAAGCCAAGTACTTTAATTGGCTCTTTCCCCATTGTAGATAGAACCTGCTGGAGACTGAACTGCAGCTATTAGAGATGGAAAACATAAGGAAGTAAGCATTTCAGATTGAAGCTGCATCTTAGAACATGAAACCACACCAAGTCTGGCACCTGCTGCCTGTTAGCCAGCCAATCAGAACACACAAAACATACTAAAATACTATCTATTAATCCAAGTAAACGACAAGTACATATATCCACAATCTAATGGTAATCATTAACTCAAAGGTAAGTATTCAACTGGATTTTGGCTCTCCAGCCTCTATTTTAACAGTTGGTTTTACCTTGTGCCAAAATGGTCCCCAGTGTGCTTAAACCTATGATAAATGTGCACCTGTTCATTCATTGTCTGGTCTGAATGCCACATTGTTTGATTTAATTGTGGTACTTAGACCAACAAAGTTCTACATTCCTTGGACAGGTATAAAGGTTCAATGACAAACACTCGAAACCACAAAATAGATGTTCAATCCACAGAGAAACTCCAGCTGTTTGATCAAAATATCTTATATTGCCAAGATGCAAAGTACTTTGGTGGAATAAAGGAGTTAGAATAAAAACTGCCTGGCAGATTTTTTTTTTCAAATCAATGTGTGGGTAGATCTCCTTTGTTCATTAGATGTGGTCAAATTGTGAAGGTGTTTACCCAAGCATGGATGAGGATTTCAGCAGCAGATGGACTGAGTGAGGCAGGAAATGATATGGGGAGGAAAGTAGTTGTGACTGTAAAGAGAGATGTGGGGTCAGAAGCTCAGATCAGGGCCATGTAGAACACTGAGATTATGAACCTTTGGTTCAAGCTGAGCCTTGTATCACCCATTGTTCAAAGGACAGGATCAGTGATGGTGGGGGAAGCAAAGACATTGTGTGTGATTGTGAAAATAAATGTGCCTGAACTGGTTCAAAAGCAGACCCAATAGTTTTGCAATGTTTCACTGAAGAAAATGGAAGCTCATTCAGGGACTGAAAGTTACCCAAGCAAGACTGACAACACAGAGCAGTGGAGCGGTCAAGTGAGTGGTGGAGAAACAGAGCTGGGCATCATTGGTGCCATAGCTTCTGGTCTGTGAAGCTAAGTCAGATTGCCACTCTACTCCTAGCTAGTCACCCTGAAATTCAGCCACCCCTTTCTAGCTTGGTATTCTGACTCAAACTAAGTGAGCGAGCTGTAGTGCAATGGGATCCTAAGGCCTTGTGCTGAGGGCGGCTGAGTTGGAGGTAATGAAACCAAGCCCCCTTTTTTATGGCATTAGCAGCTGTAGGTTTAATGGCCATGCTACTTTGGGATGCCAGGGAATGATAAGTGATGGGGACAAGGATCGGTCTCAGGGTTCAGATGGTCAGCTTGCGGAGGGGGGGAGGGATGGTGAGGACTGGTAGAGTGTTAAGTGGAAGGGGGCTGAGTCAGGGGGCTCATGCGTCCAGCCGGGGTGATCAGTGGAAGGGTGGTTAGTGGGATGGTGGTCAGTGGAGGAGGATCAGTTGGGAAGTGGTCAGCTGGCCTGTAGGTAGATGGTCAGTAGAGGTGGTGGTGGGGTGGGTGATTGTCTTAAGGAGTTGAGAGGGTGGTCAAGGGATAGGGAGAGTAGTGGGCTGTGGGCGGAGTCCCATGGGTTAGTTGGACATGGAGGAATTTAGGGGTCTGGGGTGTAGTTGGATGTTCTGGTGGAAAGTCAGTGGGCATTATGCGATAGTTGGAGGGCCCCTTGGGAAATGGGGGTGGGTCAGTACAATAGTTGCCCAGAGTATGAAGTGGTTTTAATTCTTTTAACTTATTCTGGATCATTGTTGTGGTTAGGCAGTCGGGGCCATCGAAGCTTGCCATTTAAATCAGAAATTCAGATGAGTGCAGGCCAATTGTCCAATGGATGTTTCAGCATCCCAGTCCATCACCGTGAAATCCTTAGGTCGGCATCTCCCAGTGTGAGGCAAGGGTTCTCCAGCTCAGCTTCAGAGCCCCCACCCCAACCACCGGACCCCAGGAGTTATGGGCCTATGTGTCAAATCTGCCATTACATCTGTAGATGTTGTAGTTGAAAGATTGAGTAAAACCCCCTTGCAAGACTCCAGTGTTAAAGACACAGCGGTGGTAAAAATAATCCAGTCCTGGAGTGTCTTTATCTATAATTGGTTAGATAAGAGTGGAATCTGGCATGGGCTGTCCCACTTGGCTAGACAATGGAGGAGAGGCATTAGAGGAGGATGTCGCCATTGACCATGTTAAAGGTTACTGTGAGGTTGAGAAGGAAAATGAGAGGATACACCAATAACCGATTATGTAACTTGTAAACTTGCTTCGGGTCATTTCAGAGCTGTGCAGAGGTGACTGTGTAATTGGAGAGATTCAAATATGGAGTGGTGCAAAAGATGGGTAGGGATTGAGAGACAACAATATGTTCATAAGAACATAAGAACTAGGAACAGGGGTAGGCAACTCAGCCCCTCGAGCCTACTCCACCATTCAATAAATGGTTGATCTAATCTCAGTCTCACCTCCACCTTCCTGCATGCTCTCCATAACCCTTCATCCTGTTACTAATTAAAAACCAATCTATCTCTCCTTAAGTTTGTTTACTGTTCTTGTGTCACTACACACTTAGGTAGAGAATTCCACAGATTCAGGAACATTTGAGTGAAATAGTTCCTCCCCATTTCTGTTTTAAATCTGCCTTAAACTCTGATTTCTTGTTCCAGAATGTCCAACAAGGGGAAAATCCATTTTTTGTCTATCCTGTCAATCCCCTTTTAGCATTTTATTTACCTTAATTAGATTTCCACTCATTCTTCTAAACTCCAGAGAATACAGGCCTAATCTGCTCAAACTCTTTTCGTGAGACAAGTCTTTCATCCCTGGAATCAGTCCAGTGAACCTCCTCTGAAGTGCCTCTAATGCGTTTATGTCTTTCTTCATATGAGGGAACCAAAACTGTGTGCCAGATGTGGTCTCACCAATCCCCTATATAGTTGCAACAGCACCTCCCTACCTTTATATTCTATTCCATTATCAATGAATGCAAAATTCTGTTTGCCTTCCTTATTATATGATCACCTGCATTGTAACTTTCTGTGATTCATGCTCTAGGATAGCCAGATCCCTCTGCACCAAAGCATTTCAAAGTTTCTCTCCATTTATGTTGTCTTTTTATTCCTTTGATCAAAATGGATAAACTCATACTTATCCACGTTAAATTCCATCTGCCAAATTTTGGTCCACTCAATTATTCTATCCATATCCATTTGTAAGTTACTTATTTCCTCAGTGCAATTTGCTTTTCCACTTATTTTAGTGTAATCTGCAAATTTGGTTTTGGTATATTCTATCCAAATCATTAATGTACATAGTATATAGTCAGAGCCCAGGGACCGAACCCTGTGCAAACTATTAGTAAGAAGTCTCACCACACAAGGTTAAAGTCCAACAGGTTTATTTGGTAGTAAACACCACTAGCTTTTGGAACGCGGTTTCTTCGTCAGGTGAATGGACAGTTCTGATCACAAGCAGGGCATGTAAAGGCACACACAGTTTACAGAATGCTGATTAGAATGCAAGTCTTTACAGCTAATCTGCTATTCAAGTCTTAAAGATGCAGATAATGTGAGTCGAGATAGCATTAAGCAGAGGTTAAAGAGATGCGTATTGTCTCCAGACAGGACAATAAGTGAGATGTTGCAAGTTCAGGCATGTCATGGGGAGTACAGATAGTCTCACATGATCCCGTTTGAGGCATGTATTTTAGCAAAGTGTTTGATAAGGTTCCCCATGGTAGGCTACTGCCGAAAATGCATATGCATGGGATTGAGGGTGATTTAGCAGTTTGGTTCAGGCATTGGCTAGCTGATAGAAGACAGAGGGTGGTGGTTGATGGGAAATATTCAACCTGGAGTTCAGTTACAAGTGGTGTACCTCAGGGATCTGTTTTGGGGCCCCCAGTACCCTTCGTCCTCCAGTACTTCCGCGGAGTGGAGAAGCTACGACATCTTCTCTGGAGTCTTATATATGTCATTGACGAAGACAAACATCTTGCCATGGCCCTCCCCACACCCCCACTTCTTGCCTTCAAACAACCGCACAACCTCAAACAGACCATTGTCCGCAGCAAACTACCCAGCCTTCAGTAGAACAGTGACCACAACACTGCCACAGCAACCTCTGCAAGACATGCTGGATCATCGACATGGATGCCACCATTTTATGCGAGAACACCATCCACCAGGTACACAGCACATACTCTTGCAACTCGACCAACGTTGTCTCCCTGATACGCTGCAGGAAAGAATGTTTCGAGGCATGGTACATTGAGGAAACCATGCAGACGCTACGACAACGGATGAATAAACACCACTTGACAATCACCAGGCAAGACTGTTCTCTTCCTGTTGGCGAACACTGCAGCGGTCATTCGGCCTCTGATCTTTGCATAAACGTTCTCCAAGGCGGCCTTCACGGCATACGACAGCGCAAATTTGCTGAGCAGAAACTGATAGCCAAGTTCTGCACACATGAGGATGGCCTCAACTAGGATCTTGGATTCATGTTACACTATCTGTAACCCCCATGACTTGCCTGAACTTGCAACGTCTCACTTACTGTCCTGTCTGGAGGCAATACACATCTCTTTAACCTATGCTTAATACTATCTCCACTCACATTGTGTGCACCTTTAAGACTTGAGTAGCAGATTAGCCGCAAAGAATCACATTCTAATCAGTATTCTGTAAACTGCCTTTATATGCCCTGTTTGTGTTCAGAACTCCCTGACAAAGGAACAGCGTTCCGAAAGCTAGTGGCGTTTACTACCAAATAATAAACCAGGTTGGACTTTAACCTGGTATTGTGAGACTTCTTACTGTGTTTACCCCAGTCCAACGCCTGCATCTCCACATCATGCAAACCATTAGTAATAGCTTTTCAACCATAAAAAGACCCATTTATCACCACTCTCAGCTTTCTGTTGGTTAGCAAATCCTCTATCCAAGCTAATATATTACCCCCCAGTCCTGTAGGGCCTTACCTTCTCTATTAACCTTTCGTACAGCATCTTATCAAATATTTTCTGTAAGTCCATACATACTACATCTACAGGATGCTTATCATCCACTTTGCTTGTTAAATCTTCATGATTTAGAGAGTAAAGGAAAGTTGGGGGTGCTGGCAAGAACAGAGGGGTTGAGGAGTTTTTGAGGAGGGTGATAGTGATGAAGCCATAAAGAGAGAGAATATTACAATGTCAGCTCACTTAGGAGCCAGGAAGGAAGTTAGATGATCAGTGGTTTTGCAGAAGAGCAGGAAATGGATCTCATGGACAAGACAAGCTACAAATGGACTTAAGACAGTGCTTCCCAACTTTTTTCTGAGGTGACCCCATTTTAATGCCTCAGATTATAAATGGATACAATGTGAGTGGAGATAGTATTAAGCATAGGTTAAAGAGATGTGTATTGCCTCCAGACAGGACAGTAAGTGAGATGTTGCAAGTTCAGGCAAGTCATGGGGGTTACAGATAGTGTGACATGAATCCAAGATCCCAGTTGAGGCCATCCTCATGTGTGTGGAACTTGGCGATCAGTCTCTGCTCAGCAACTTTGCGCTGTCATATGTCGTGAAGGCTGCCTTGGAGAACGTTTATGCGAAGATCAGAGGCCGAATGACCGCTGCAGTGTTCGCCAACAGGAAGGGAACAGTCTTGCCTGGTGATTGTCAAGTGGTGTTTATTCATCCGTTGTCGTAGCGTCTGCATGGTTTCTTCAATGTACCATGCCTCGAAACATTCTTTCCTGCAGCGTATCAGGGAGACAACGTTGGCCGATTTGCAAGAGTATGTGCTGTGTATCTGGTGGATGGTGTTCTCACGTAAAATGATGGCATCCATGTCGATGATCCGGCATGTCTTGCAGAGGTTGCTGTAGCAGGGTTGTGTGGTGTTGTGGTCACTGTTCTACTGAAGGCTGGGTAGTTTGCTGCGGACAATGGTCTATTTGAGGTTGTGCAGTAATTATTTATGCAGTACGTCCAGATTGCTGATGTTGTAGGCACTAAAACATTAATATAATTGTGACCTGATTACTAATGAAGTAGGATTCTGAATATTACAGTAAGAGGTGATGTAATAGGTCCCTGTTATTAACATACTAGAACTCTGAGCATTGATGTAATAGGAATCTCATTATTGATGCAATAGGATTCTGATTATTAATGTAATAGAACAATGGTTCCTATCACATTGTGATCCTGGTTATTGATGCAAGATGATCTTGATTATTGAAGAAATAGGCTTTCTACAAAAAAAGTAAGAACACACACCTTTTTACAGATTTTTATGCAACAGCAATGGGGCCTCAGAGAACAGTCCTTTAGGCCCTGCCCACCAACAACAAGAAAGTCAGGATTTAAAGGGGCTTTGTAGCTATCAGAAATCAGCCTGAACTCCACAGTAGCAATTAGTTCCTCGGAGTCCAGGACCCTAACGTCTCATCTTGCAACCCAGAGCTTGTGAAGCTCTGGTTTCAGATGAATGAGAAAAAGATGTGTGTTCAAAAATTTTTCAAAACAATAATGTTTATAACCAAAATCCCTTTTTAAGATCATATTATTCAAACCTGCTGCTTATTACCCTAAAGCGGTAAAACTCCATAGATTACCTAAGGACAGCAGAGACCTGACAACTTTCCATTCATTATCATGCATTTAAAGTTTCTTTATGGGAACAATTTTACAAAAATAAAGTCATTGCTTTTTCCTCAAAAAAAGGTTCAGTGTGCAAAGAAAATCACTTGACTAGATATAACACACCCACAATTTTGTCACTAATACATCCTGTGGCTAAGGAACAAACCTCATTTATAAACAGCATCATCCTGTGATACGTTCAGTCCAGAAAACAATAGACTCTTATGTAAATATTTATGTTTAATTACTTAAAGTTCAAGAGGGCCTTCATTGACTGAATCCGTGTGTACTTTGACACTAACTTACTGAAATGTAAATTTGCACTCAATTTACAGTGGGAAGAAGTCAGTGTTAGGTTATTGCAATGAGGCAATGTGTTATTTATTTGCACATCCCTATTTTTATACTTTATCCCAACCTGATGGGTAGCAAACGTTGTGCCTTTGTTTAGGAAGGGCTGCAGCAAAAAGCCTGGGAACTACAGACCGGTGAACTAATGTCTGTAGTGGATAAGTTGTTACAAGATATTCTGACTGACAGGATCTACAGGCTTTTAGAGAGGCAAGGACTGATTAGGGACAGTCAGCATGGCTTTGTGAGTGGAAAATCATGTTTCACAAGCTTGATTGAGTTTTTTGAAGGGGTAACCAAGAAGGTAGATGAGGACAGTGTGGTCGATGTTGTCTACATGGACTTTAGCAAGGCCTTTAACAAGGTACTGTGTGATAGGTTGATGCATAAGATTACATTTCATGGAATCCAGGGTGAGGTAGCCAATTGAATACAAAACTGGCTTGACAGCAGAACACAGAGGGTGGTTGTAGAGTTTGTTTTTCAAACTGGAGGCCTGAGGTCAGCGGTGTGCCTCAGGAATCGGTGCTGAGTCCACTGTTATTTGTTATTTATACCAATGATTTGATGAGAATTTTGGAGGCATGGTTAGTAAATTTGCAGATGACACCAAGGTTGGTGGCACAGTGAACAGTGAAGAAAGTTATCTAGGATTATAATGGGATCTTTATCAATTGGGCCATTGGGCTGATGAATGGCAGATAGAGCTTAATTAAGATAAATGGGAGGTGATGCATTTTGGTAGATCAAATTGAGCAGGACCTACTTAGTTAATGCTAGGGCATTAGGGAGAGTTATAGAACAAAGGTATCTAGGAGTACAGGTTCATAGCTCTTTGAAAATGAAGTCACAGGATGGTGAAGAAGGCATTTGGCATGCTTGGCTTCATTGGTCAGAACATTGAATACAGGAGTTAGGACGTCTTGTTGAAGTTGTACAGGACATTGGTAAGGCATACTTGGAATACTGTCTGGCCACCTATTATGGAAAGGATATTATTAAACTAGAAAGAATGCATAAAAAATTTACTATGCTGCTACCAGGACTTGATGGTTTAAGTTATAAGGACAGGCTGAATAGACTGGAACTTTTTTCTCTGGAGCGTAGGAGGATTAGGAATGATTTTATAGAGGTCTATAAGATAATGAGGGGCATAGATAAGGTACATAGTCAACATATTTTCCCAAAGATAGGGGGATCTAAAATTAGAGGGCACAGGTTTAAGATGAGATGGGAGAGATATAAAAGGGCCCAGAGGGGCACTTTGTTCACTCAGAGTGTGGTAAGTGTCTGGAAAGAGCTGCCGAAGGCAGTAGTAGAGGTGGGTACAAGTTTGTCTTTTAAAAGTGTTTAGACAGATACATGGGTAAAATGGGTGTGGAATGATATGGGCCATATCCAGCCAATTGGGACTAGCTTTGCGGTAAAACTGGGCAGCCTGGACAGATTGGGCTGAAGGGCCTGTTTTCATACTGTAAATCTCAATGACTCTAACCTCTTTGTCGGCCTCTGTGGTTTTGAGATGAATAGATTATCTGCTATGCATTACAGAATTGTTAACAATTCCGCTCTTAAACTGGCTACTGGATACCCGTTGTACCCATTGTGGTGCAAACCTGCCCTTGCTTTGTGTATCAACACATTGCTTGATATCTGAGTCAGCAGTGGCATCGTTAGTAATGGCCTTGTCTTTTTGTCAGAAGGGTCTGGGTTTAAGTTCTACTCCAACACGTGAGCAAAATAATTAAAGGTGAAACTCCAGTGCAGTACTGAGGGAGCATTGCACTTTTGAGATGTCACCTTTTGAATGAAGTATTTATTAAACCAAGGCTCCATCTCTGCTTCCTTGGATGGATGTCAAAAAATCCCATGGCACTATTTTGATAAAAAAAAAGAAAGGGTTTATTTCTAGTATCTCAGCTATTATCCATCCCTGCGAATCAACGTCACAAAAATAGATAATCATATTGTTCTTTGGGGACCTTTGCTATGCGCAACTCGGCTGATGTATATCCCTCACAGCAGTAACTGCACTTCAAAAGTGCTTCAATAAAATCCTACAGTGCAGAAGGAGGCCATTCGGCCCATCAAGTCTGCACCAACCACAATCCCCCCCAAGTCCTATCCCCATGCATTTACCCTAGTTAGTCCCCTGACACTAAGGGGCAATTTAGCGCAGCCAGTACACCTAACCCGACGTCTTTGGAGTGAGGGAGGAAACCAGATCACCCAGAGGAAACCCAGACAGACACAATGAGAAATGTGCAAACTCCAGACAGACAGTGACCCAAGCTGGGAATCGAACTCAGGTCCCCAGAGCTGTGAGGCAGCAGTGCTAACCAATGTACCACTGTGCCACTTCATTGGTTCAATAATATTTCAGGATCTCTTATGGTCATGAACGAAGCTGTATAAAGGCAACTTTTTCATTTTTTTTAACTTGAGACTAGGAAGTAGGAACCCTTCAGATGGGGTACCATTAGCGTAGAGCCCCTGACATTCTGTGGCACAGTTTGTATACTGCTGTCCATGGCCAAATGTCAATGACAGGCTTTCAAGTAAAAGCAAACCAGCCGAACACAAACTGAATCTGTCAGTTTCAAAGTTCACTTCAAAAATAGAAAACAGCTAGTAGTAACTTTAAAAAAAAAGTTGGTGTTAGTAAGAGTTCACTTCCTGGTCATAAACAGGGTGAACTGTCTAAGATAGTCACCAAACACTGCTCTTGTAAACAAGCAGCAGATTGCTTTTGTCTCTCTTGGCGAGCCGCTGATAATCTAGTGATAATCTCTTCTGTGCTATATACATATTAAGAAATAAAAGAAAGCAGATCCCAGTTTGCTGCATTGCAGCAGCAATTTGGAAAAGGAAAGTGTTGGGTGCCGCAGCCAAGTTTTGCCATCTGCTGCAAACTATTGCAGGTGTCAGAGGATCTAAACTTTGCACAAAGTGTAATAAAACAGCACAAAGAGCCAATGTGCTCTAATGATTGCTAAACAGAGAGAGAGGAGGTCGGCACATTTTATCAAAGTTTACTTAGTCTGCGGAGATTTGCATACAGATGGCAGGGTCATGCGATGTGTGTGCCGCTCCAGAAGCTGCGGATAGGCTTTTCCTTAAACAGCCTTTATACACACACAGCTTTCACCGAGGCAGCGTGGAGAGGTCTAAGTCTAGAGGCGCTGAATAGTCATTGAAGTAGCTCGCTTTGTCTAAGGGGGAGAAAAACCCTCAGAGAAAGTCTTTGTGAAAGAGACAGGGAGTGTTTTGGGTAAATGGTCGGTAGAGCAAAAGAATGTGGGCTAGCAACTGGGAATGAGAATGAAGGGTCCGTGGGGACACTTATTGATTACTGCGGTATGCGTCCTCATTCCTGAATTGGGAGGATAAATGGTTTTAACACCATCAGCTGTAACGTGCAAATAATGTTCTTCTTTCTCAGTAATATTACTGCTAAAAACTGGAGGGGGGGGGGGTGAAAAAACTTGGTGAATATTTTCACAAATTTGATGAATTATTTGCCAGAACTTAAAGCACACACTTTGCATTCATCCAGTGAATCAAAAAAATTTCATTGGTGACTAAATTTAGAACTAAAATTTTCCTGCAAATTTCAGCGCAGCAAGCTTAGGATTTTCTAGCTGAAGGCGGGAATATTTGTCCATTTGGGATTACCATTGCTGTGCAACATCTAATTAACCAAATTAGCAGAAGATTATTAAATCCACACTAATTCAGCGCTCGTTGCTGCTGGTACTAACCTTTATACTATGACCACAGTCAATAAACAAGGTCAATAAATGTTACCAATAAATGTATTTAAAATAATTTCAGTGTACAAACTTGGCAGAGCTACAGCATCATTGCCAAGTGACAGTGACAGCACCTCGTCTTGTGCACATGTCAATAAGCCAAACATCAAAGAAAGATGATTGCTCTGGGTGATGTTAAAAGAACGCCGTTGCCACTGACAACAGCTTGGACTGTTCAAGGCTGTGCTCGATTAGCAGATGAGTGTTCCATTTTGCAGCTGCGATGAAACTGGGGCTTTAATCTGGTGGTTCTGGTGGTTTAGAGAATGGCAGCAGGCAAATGTTTTGCCAATTTGTGTATAATATTTGAAAAAGAAATCAGATGTCATTGTCAAGGCTGGAATTTGATCTTCAGAACTTCATTCTCTTCAAGATGAAATATGTCTCAACTGTTCAATGAATTCATAGAATCCCTACAGTACAGAAGGAGGCCATTTGGCCCATCGAGTCTGTACTGACCACAATCCCACCCAGGCCCTATTCCTGGAACCCCACACATTTTCCCTGCTAATCCCCCTGACACTAGGTTCCATTTTGTATGGCGAATCAACCTAACCTGCACATCTTTGGATTGTGGGAGGAAACTGGAGCACATGGAGGAAACCCATGCAGACACAGGGAGAACGTGCAAACTCCACACAGATAGTGACCTGAGGCCAGAATCGAACCTGGGACCTTAGGGCAGCAGTGCTAACCACTGTGGTGCTCTTAATTGACAGGAGCTTCCTTGATCATACTTAGACATGAGTTGCTCCAAAATTTATACCAGTCTCTATGGTGATCTTGCCACTGGGAACTTACAAATTTCCCTACAGGCCAGAAAGTTGAGAAAAAAACAAACAATAATTAGATTAAGCAAGTGGGACCCAGGAAAGACCTTCAATGTTTAAGTTTCTCTTTACTTTGTTGATGATATGAAAGATGCAGTTTACAGTCTTAATACCGTCTTTTATGCCCAATAAGCAAACTGGGCCCAAATGACAATTCCAATGAAAAGTTTGTCCAAAAGTGTGTCTGTTTTGAAAAGTCTTTTCTTCTCTACGTTTCTGCTTAACTACTTTTACATGGTGGGCAAAAACCCACCAGGAATCAATGCAACTGCCTTTTAAAATGTAATTTCTAAAATAATTTTCCTTTCAAACAATTCCATGGTATGTTTAAGATTGATAACTTTGTAAAGTTTGCTTAATATAGCTGAAAAATGGTTAATCATAAAAATCATTTTTGGTGATCAACCATTCAATTTTCAAGTACTGAATATGACTTCAAAAATTATATTCAACTACTTTCTTGTTAGATCAGTCTCTTGAGAAAGGATCAGCCCAGAAGGAAGCCATCTAGCCAGTTGTATATGTGTTGGTTCTCCTATTGCCACTCCCCCATCATCTTTCTCCCTGTGTCCCTACACATTCTTCCTTTTCAACTAATAATCCTACCCCTCTTGAATGCTTTGATTGAACCTGCAAAGGGGATCAAAGGACATGGGGGGAATGTGGGATCAGGCCATTGAGTTTGGATGATCAGACATGATCATTATGAGTGGTGGAGAAGGACCAAAAGGCCTTCTCCTGTTTGTCTTCTCAGTGTTCGTTTCCTCCTCCACGTTATCAGGCTAGTGCATTCCATAACCTAGCTACATGCTGCGTAAATTTGTTTCCCCGCATGTCATTGTTGCTTCTTTTGCCAATCTGATCCTTCCAAAATGGGAACAGTTTTCCCTCGTCCACCTTGCCCAGACCCCCTATGATTTTGAATATCAAATTTCCTTTCAACGTTCTCCAAGGATAACCGTATCAACTTCTCCAATCTATTGATGTAATTGCAGTTCTTCATCCCTGGAACCATTCCCACGAATCTTTTCTGCATTGTCTCTAATGGCTCCATATCCTTCCTATAGCATGGTGCCCAGAACTGTACACAGTATGGCAAACATAGCATTCTATACAAGTTCAAAATAACTTCCTTGCTTTTGTACTCTATGCCCCTATTAATAAAGCCTAGGATATTGGTTGCTTTATTAATTGTTCTCTCAAGCTGTCCTGCTACCTTCAGTAATGTATGCACAAATACACCCAAGTTCCTCTGTTCCTGCGTCCCCTTTAAAATTATGCCTTTTAATTTAAGTTGTCTCTCCATGTCCATCCACCAAAATCACAGAATCACACAATGCAGAAGAGGCCTGTCAGCCCATTGAATTTCCACTATGTGAGAAATCCCTAACCTACCTAATCCCAGCACTTGGCTCATAATCTTGAAAGTTATGATGTGCCAAGTGCTCATCCAGGTATTTTTTAAAGTATGTGAGGCAACCCACCTCCAACATCCTCCCAGGCAGCACATTCTAGATTATCACCACCATCTGGATAAAGAAGATTTTTCTCACATCCCTCTTAAAGCTACTGCCCTTCACCGAGAATTTCTGTCCCCCCGTGACTGACTCTTCAACCAAGGGAAACAGTTTTTTCCCTACCACCCTGTCCACACCTTTCATAATCTTGTACACCTCGATCAGGTTGCTCTTCAGTCTTCTCTGCTCCAATGAAAAACAACCCAATTCTATCCCACCTCTCTTCATAATTTAAATGTTCCATCCCAAGCAACATCCTGATGAATCTTCTCTGCACCCCCTCCAGTGCAATCATATCTTTCCCAAAATGAGTTGACCAGAACTGTACACAGTACTCTAACGGTGGCTTCACCAAAGTTCTGTACAATTCCAACATGACTTCCCTGTTTTTGTAATCTATGCATCGATTGATAAAGGCAAGTCTTTTTCACCACCCTACTCACATCCACCTTTAGAGATCTGTGGACAAACATGCCAAGTTCTCTTTGTTCCTCAGGACTTCCTAGTGTCATGCTATTCATTGAATACTTCCTTGTTACATTACTCCTTCCAAAGTGATTCACCTTATACTTTTCAGGGTTAAATTCAATCTGCCACTTTCCTGTCCATTTGACCGTCCCATCTATATCTTCTTATAGCACAAGACACTCAACCTCACTGTTAACCACCCGGCCAATCTTTGTGTCATCTGCAAACTTACTACCTATCCCCCAGGTTGTTATCAATGTCATTTATATAAATGACCACAGCACAGATCGCTGTGGTATGCCAATGGACACTGGCTTCCAGTTACTAAAGCAGCCTTCTCTCGATACTCCTGTCTCTGACAACTAAGCTGTGGCAGCTGAAGTCACTGCCACCAATGAAAGATAAAAAATTTGATGTGTTCAGGAGTCTAGAATTAGAGGACTGCCGATATCTTTGAGGGTCAAAGGGCTAGCGGAGGTTGCTAAGGGGGCGAGGTTATGCAAGGATTTGAAAACATGGATGGGAATTCTGAAATTGAGGTGTTTCTTAACTGGAAGCCAGTGTAAGTTAGTGAGCATAGTGGGGATGGGAGAAGGGAATTCAGTACAAGTTAGGACATGGGGAGCAGAGTGCTGTGTGACCTCACGATTATGGAAAGTAGAATGTGGGAAACCAGGAGGGGCAGAGATGGGTGATATTATGGAAGTGGAAATGGAGGGTCTTATGACGGAGTGGACATGTGGTTGAAACATCGAGTGAGATTTTACAGCCTTGCTTGGGTATTCCCGTTTGAGGATCAACGGAGATTTCCATAGCTGGATCCTCATCCGCTCCCATTCTGGATGGGCGAGATGGTAGAGTTCCAGCCATCATTTGAGGGTTAAATATGATGCCAAGCTTTCAGACAGTTTGGTGGGGAAAGGGATTCAGACAGTGGTAAGAGCTGAGTTTGTGGCTGGGACACAAGACAACCAGCTCAGTCTACCCAATATTTAATTGAAGGAAATTTCTGCTCGTCAGGTCCTGGATATTCAACCTGACAATTTAGAGACAGTGCCAAGAGAGGTGGTTGTGAGGCAAAGCTAGTTGTTGTCAGCATACATTTGGAAAGCGTAGCATTTTCAGACGATGTCACTGAGGGGCAACATGTAGACGAGAAGCAGGAGTTGTCCAAGGATAGAATCTTGGAAGCACCAAAGGAAATTTTGCGAGATTGGGAAGCAAAGTCATTAATGACGACTCTTCAGCCATGATTAGATAACTGAGAATGGAACCAGGTGAGTGCAGTCTCACCAAGATGGTGGAGAGGTGTTGTACGAGAATAGTATGATCAACGTATCAAAGGCTGCAGACAGTTTGCAAAGGAGGAGGTGGGATCATTTACCGTTATCACAGTCACATAGAGTGTCACTTGTGACTTTGATACTTGTTTCTTCAGCTGTCATGCGCAGCTAAGGAATATCATATTCATAAGTTTAAATGTTGACTGTGCTTATATGGAAGCTTCTGGAAATGCCTTTATTTATTTAAAAATGGACATGGTTAAGATGGCTGCAAAAGGACGGGCAGGGGTATCAGGTGACTGACTGAACACTCTTCCCTTTGATGTAAACCTGTTTTCCAACACCCAGTCATCTGAACTTACCTAAACTACCATTCAAGAGTATGAAAAGCTTCCTTCTTCACTGTACTTTCAAAGACACTATTAGCTACACTTTTGTTTTAATAACTGTAGAAGCGTGCTATCTGGAATCCCTACCTACCTCTATTGCAAGAATGCAACAAGAGCACCCTTGGTAGGTGAAAGCTTTTCAGGTCAAAGTCTGGCCCTAGAAAAAAGATTGGGATCAATAGTGACTCAAGAGTGGGAAGAAATTCTCTACAGTTGAAATGCAATCATTCAAGTTGGAAAATACCCCCAAACATGTTTGAGCCTGATGAAAACATGAGGACAATGTGATTTATCACTTTTCTGCTGTCATCTGATTAGCTTCAAATATTGAAGATTCAAGGTTCTCCCCACAAGGGAAAGGCTAAACATTAATGAGTTAGGACTCAGTCACACACATGTGGCTGAAATACATAATCATGGATCACACCATATTGCAAACACACATGGCAATATGTCATTCGCAACCTGACCTCCTTACATGAACGCCAATGACTATAAATGAGGCCCAAACGTTCAACAATGCCAAATTGTTCAAAATCAAACCATGCCTTACAATGCTGACAGCAACATGCTGACAGGATTGTATGTTGTAACATACATGCAGATAAGAAATCTTGTGTATAGCTATACCACAACAACTCTTTGAAAGAACTTACACACCATCCATTCTTGCAAATGGATGTAGTTTCTGTCGTGGGTGTCACACGCAACATTTGTGGCCTCCATATACTGCTGCTTACCACAGCAGGGCAAGTAGATGGGACAATGAGCATAGCACTGTTTATCATTCATCCATCCACTGCATTCTGGCAGCTAACTACATGACTGCATAATATCTGTGCCACATAGTGGTGACAAGATGGTGCCATTTCCATGGCTGTGTCTTGAGAACCCATTCCTTGCTTTCAGTACTTCAGCAGTATACACTTTGATTAGGCAGCAACGTTAACAATTCTTCCACAGGGAAAGCCCATGGTGGGCCATCTCCTCCAGGATCAACTAATAGTTGGACGACATTTAGAACCTTGACACCCACCTGACAAGTCAATGATGTCTCCTCTGAGGCACAGGGATTTCACCATTGGTGACCTAACTCTGAAATAGGCCTTTCTAAAGGCCCACTTGTTATCTGCACCCAAGTCATCCAACTCACACTACGCCCTTGCTACTTCTGAAGTTACCTGCCTCAACTCCTATTCTAACTTTCCCCTTCACGTTGGACAGAAAATCAGAAGTTCTGGCAGGCATTTTTTGTTCATGGAACTGGGAATTCTCCTGTGCATCTGGCCTAGAAGTGAAAATCTGGACCATATGCTTTTTGAGTCTGGAAGTCCATTTGAGTTTAATTCCTAATACACTTCATGATTATGTGTTAACCTTGGTGCGCCAGTGGTATTATGAACATTTTAGTCTCTAGGTGATTTAGAGCACTTCTCCTTCATTGGTTTCAATATTTGGGTCTCAAACCAGGTATCAGAATGTGAAGTCCAGACTTACACAAATCTGTTGTGTGCATCTAAGCAGTACAGGAACACTTGCCAAAAATAATGAAGCCAGTCACTATTGAATGGCAACACACACATCATCTGTCTCTAGCTCTTATGGTTTTACCGTTTAATGCAGAGGCGGTAATTTTCTGAAAGAATTGAAGCTGAAAGGCTCCTCCTTGAAGAAAGAGTCAATCTGACAGGCTTCAAATACTTTCTGCATTTTATCACAACAATGAAAAGAAAGCAAGACAAAAGTTATGATTTTTAAAAATGTCACTGTAATGTTGTTAAAGTTGGAATTGGTCACTTGCTCAAAAGTAATTTACTTACTTAGATTTTCAGAAGACATTTGATTAAGTAGTGCAAGCCATTTAAAGAAGATTAAGGAATTAGTGGTAAATTAACTAGCTGGATGGCAAATTGGCTTACTGATAAAATTACAAAGGTAATGATAAATGGAAAAGACTCTGGGTCAGTGACTCAAACGGTTCTCAGAGATCTTCTGGATCTTTCATTATTTGTATTTGTTCAAAAGTGACATGAAGTACAATATATTGTCAGTAGATTTGGTAATAACATTAACCTACGTGGCCAAGTGATCTGTCTAAGACATGTGAACCGGTTCCATAGGGATTTGGATAAGTTAATGGCAGCTGGATATTAATATAGATGAAAGTAAGATAATACACATTAGAACAGCAAACACATCTCTTGGTTGAATGGTATCTGTTGGCAAAAATTGAAAGCTGACTGAAGTTTACTGAGGTTTGTGCACACCAAAATGGTGTAGGTCAATTCACATAGATCTGCTGGAGTTGCTGCTATTCTCCATTGTAGGTGAGCCCTCGACCTGCACTGGGCCTTCAACTGGTGGAAAACAGGTGCACTATTATCAACCCTCATAGAATTGCAGACCACAATTAAAGGGAAGTGACCACTTAAAGGTAAGCTGAGACAAGGGCCTCAAAGCACCAAAAGCAGCAATACCAGCAGTTATATCTTGATGCCCAACGATTCCTGGTGTAAAATTCATTGTAATGCAACCTAGATGCATGGTACATATTGATACAAAGAATGAGCCACATGTCCGCTGGAAAATCCAATGGACTGCATAATAAGTGTGCAATCCCTTGTCTATTTTTCCTTAACATCAGCCAATTGCAAGAAATGAAAATATGCATTAAAATATCATGGCACACAGTCATGATGTGGAGATGCTGACGTTGGATTGGAGTGAACATGGCACAAAGTACCAGGGCAATTCTTTCCCTTAGAAATACTTTTCACAGAGCTGAAAATGTGTGGAATAAACTGCCAACTAGCTAAATAAAATAGAGATGGGGGTGCCAGGTGATGTGGTGTATCTGCATGATGTGGGAGCTAGTGGACCCCATTGTGGTTCTTAGTGTCCACATCTATAGTTGCTCGAGGAATTGCAGCTCAGAGTTGAGCTGGAGTCTGAGCTCTCGAAACTGTGACACATCAGGGAGGGGGCAAGTTACCTGGACACTATGTTTCAGGAGGCAGTCACACTCCTTAGATTAACTACCTTGAATTCAGCCAGTGGTCAGGGAGAGAAGGGTGTGACTATGAGTGAGACAGGTAGAGGGATTCGGGAGGTAGGCTTGCAGGAGCCTCAGCACTTGTCCTTGTGCAACAAGTTTGAGATTCCTGCTCTGTGTGTGGACAAGAGTAGGAATTGTAGAAAAGATGAGCAAATTGACAACAGCACCATAGTACAGGAAGCCATCCAAGTGGTGGGGAGAGTAGAGAAATGTAGTCGTTATCAGGGATAGTGTAGTTAGGAGCATAGACACTGTTCTCTGTGACCAGGATCAAGAGTCCCATAGATTGCTTTGCCTACCTGGTGCCAGGCTTTGGGATATGTTATCTGGGCTACAGAAGAACTTGGAGTGGGAGGGTAAAGATCCAGTCCGCATAGGTACTAATAACACAGGTAGAACAAAGTTAGAAGTTCTGTTAAGGGAATATGAGCAGCTAGAGGCTAAATTAAAAAGCAGAATGAGAAAAGGTAATAATCTCCAGATTACTACTTGAGCCACGAGCTAATTGGCACAGGATCAATAAGATTAAAGATGCATTGCTCAGAGGTTGGTATGGGAGAAATGGATTTGAATTCATGGGACATTGGCACCAGTATTAAGGAAGAAGGGAACTGCTCTGCTGGGATGGACTTCACTTGAATCATGCTGGGACCAGAGTCCTGGCAAACTGCATAATAAGGCTTTAGATAAGGCTTTAAACTTAGTGCTGGTTGTGATGGGGTGGGTGGTGTTCGGTTACATGGAAAATTAGAAAATCAAAATTAAAGGAGAAGGTGGGAGTGCAGGTTAATGATGAAGTGAATTGTTACCAGAAAATCAAAGGAAGGGACAGAACATACGGAAGTCATTTTGTAACAAGGAATTATACAAGAGTAGCGTAATTGAACAATAGAACAATTTAATCCAGACAAATTTATGCCTGAATTCACAAAACATTTGAAACAAAATTAATGAGTTAACAGCACAAAGAGAGACATAGGGGTATGACTTGGTGGCGATCATTGAGATATAGTTAAAAGGAGACCAGGTCTGGAAATTGAATATCCATAGGTAATCAGTATTGCAAAAGGATGGGCAGAAATGAAAAGGAGGTGGGGTATCTTTACTATTGAAGGAAGGGATCAGTGCTGTCGTGAGAAATTATATAAGCACTGGAAATCAAGGTGGAATCATCCTGGGTAGAAATAAGGAATAGCAAAAGAAAGAAGTCGCTGGTAGGCATAATTTATACAAACATTGGATCCGTTGTGGGGCACACGTAAACCAGGAAATACTGGGATCTTGTAAGAAAATTACAGCAATAATAATGCACATTAATATGCACACTGAATCATAGAATCAGAGAATCCCAACAGTGCAGAAGGAGGCCATTCAGCCCATCAAGTCTGCACCGACCACAATCACAGACCACGTTCCTGTAACCCCACATATTGGCCGTATTCTCGTAACCCTACATGCTTACCCTGTTAACCCCCCCTGTCACGAGGGTCAGTTTAGCATGACTAATCAACCTAATCCACACATCTTTGGAATGTGGAAGGAAACCAGAGTACCTGGAGGAAACCCATGCAGACATGAAGAGAATGTGCAAACTCCACACAGACAGTGACCCAAGCTGGGAATCAAACCTGGGTCGCTAACCTCTGTACCACTTTTAACTTCCTTGCTTAGTCATGGGTGATTTTTTTCCCCTCTTATAATCATTCTTCCTCCTTGGAATATATTTCAGTTGAGAAGAATTGAATCTCTCCTTAAGCAACTGCCACTGTTCATCAACTCCCCAGCTTTTAGCTTTCCTGCCAGCCCACAAGGGCCAAGTCTGTCCCCATGCCTACGTAATTACCTTTGTTTAACTCCAGAATGCAAGTGTGGGACTCCTGTTTCTCACCCTCAAACTGAATTTTACTCCTGCTCCTATTTCTTATGTTCTTATTTTGAATTCTATCCAAAGATGTGTGGGTTAGGTTGATTGGCCATGCTAAATTAACCCTAGTGTCAAGGGGATTAACTGGGTAAACATGTGGGGTTGTGGGAATAGGGCCTGGGTGAGATTGTGGTTGGTGCAAACTCAATGGATGCATAGACTGGATGAATCAAATTGGCAAGGATAGCCTTGAGGGAGAGTTCATTGAATGCATTAGCAATTGCCTCTTGGAGCAATATGTTGTGGAACCAACCAGAGAGCAGACTATTCTGGATTTGATATTGTGTAATGAACAGGGATTCATTAATTACCTCGTAGTTGAGGATCCTCTAGGGAAGTGTGATCATAGTATGATAGAATCATAGAATCCCCACAGTGCAGAAGGAGGCCATTTGACCCATCGAGTTTGCACCAAGAGTTTGCACCTAGATAGAATTCAAAATTCAGTTTGAGGGTAAGAAACAGGAGTCCCACACTTGCATTCTGGAGTTAAACAAAGGTAATTGTGCAGAAAGGCTAAAAGGTAGGAGAATTGATGAACAGCGACAGTTGTTTAAGGAGACGTTCAATTCCTCCCAATTAAAATATATTCCAAGGAGAAAGAATGATTGCGAGAGGGAAAAAACATCAATGATTAAGTAAGGAAGTTAAAGACAGCATAAAGACAAAACATAGGACATATCCTATTGCAAAGGCCAGTGACAGGCTGGAAGATGAAGAACCTTTTAAAGATGAGCATAAAGGGTACTAATAAAGTAACAAAAAGAGCAAAAGTAAATTATGGAAGAAACCAGCACAAAATATGAAACAGGATAGCAAAAGCCTCTATAAGTATATAAAAGGCAAGAGGGCAGCTAAAGTGAATGATGGTCCCTTGGAGGATGAGACCAGGTAGTTTATAGTGGAGAACATAGAAATGGCGGAGATGTTAAATCAATATTTTCCCTCACTTTTCATGGTGGAGCACAATAGTACCATCCCAATGGTAACCAGTAATGCAGAGGAAATAAAAAGGGAGAACTTAGAATGATCAATAGGGAAATAGTACCTAACAAGCTATTGGGATTGAAGGCAGACAAGTCCCCAGGCCTGATGGCCTACATCCTAGAATGTTAAAGGAAATGTCAGTGGAAATCATGGATCCATTGGTACAATATTCCAAAATTCGCTGGATGTGGGAAAGGTTCCAGTGGATTGGAAAAACGCTCATGTAATGCCCATGTTCAAAAAGGGAGAGAGTCAGAAAGTAGGAAATTATAGACCAGTTAGTTTGCTGTTGGGAAATTGTTAGAATCCATTATTAAGGAAGTAATAACAGGACATTTGGAAGGTCACAGTTTTAGAATAAGTGAGAGCAGATTTAAACCAGAGATGAGGAGAAGTTATTTCTCCTAAAGGGTTGTGAATCTGTGGAATTCACCACTGCAGAGTGCAGTGAATGCTGGGACGTTGTGTAAATTTAAGGAGGAGATAGATAGATTTTTAATTAGTAATGGGTTTAGGGGTTATGGAGAAGGGCAGGAAAGTGGAGTTGAGGCTGAGATGAGATCAGCCATAATCGTACTGAATGGAGGAGCAGGCTCGAGGGCCTGAATTGCCTATTCTTGCCCTTAGTTCTTAGGTTCTTAAAAGGCTGTTTCCTTAAAGAACTGGACATATTTCAGATTAAAATAAAGTTCAAGGTTAAAATGATAAATGAAGATTTAGAGTATTAAACACACCATAGAACTTAATTGTTCATTCCTGCTGGAAGTTGGATCAGAGATTTATTATTATCATTTAATGTTTGATTATCTCGAAAAGTAGATTAAGTTGGACTGGGATAGGGTCTATAATATGAAGAGTGGTGCATGATGTGCAGACAATGGGAAGCTTAGTTTAGGGCGCGGTATTCAGAATTCAAGAATTCTGTGCAACGGTAACAACTCTTAAAAGTTTCAGCCGTGAATGTTTTAAAGTGAAATAGCTTGTGGTTTGGCAAGGCCAAGTTTTATTGCTGGACCTCTTCCAATATCATTAAACTGAATGTAGAAGAAGCAAGGAGTAATCAAACTTGAGGCGCCACTTGGACATGTCCTAGTAGGGAAGGTTGCACTCTTCAGGGAAGAAGGGTATAATTAACTCAAAGAACAGTCCATGTGGTATTGGAGAAGGTAGAAGAAAGGGTCAACGCGACTTCCCCTGTCTCTGGAGGGAGCACTGGGGCCATTAGAATGATTAAGCTCACAATGAAATAAAAACCAAATTGGCATCATAAAGAGTGGTATAGGAAATTTTTTCTTTAATCCTAAATAGTCACTAAAGTGATTGAGAGGGATTCTCCCAAAAAACGTCTAAATGCCAAATTTGTGTGAGAACTGGAGTAACTTTTGCCGATCTTTTTAGTGGGATTTTTAGAATGAATTGCCGACACTCTGTGCATCACAGAGTGCCTGAGGAGGATTCATTTTGGAAATCAGGGGCTGGACTCTATCTCCGCTGGAGAGTCTGGCAGCATGGCGCTGAGTGGGTCACTGCGGGTCAGTGCGGAAATCAACGCATACGCACTGGCCCCTTATTGCCGGTCCCCCGATCGCTGGCCAGTTCAATCACTGGCCAGCTCCATGACCCTGCATCACTGCTACTCCGACTCCCTCTGCCACCAATCCCTGGGTAGAGTAGCAGCATGGTTTCCCCCCTCACTCCCACTGATCTCCCCCATAGATCCTGCTCATCTGGTTCTGCCCCTTTGGCGCTACCCAATGTCCGATGTGTCAAGGTGCCCTTAGGCATTGCCAGTCTGCTCCTTGGTCAGTGTCGGGGGCCAGGCTGCCCTTATCCTCGATCTCCTGGGGGGGCCTCCATGGCTTCTGTTCCCTCCAGCGGGGTCGGGCCTCCTGTTCCCAGTTTGTGGGGAGCTGCAGTAAACCCCGGTGGAGGGAACCATTTCTGGCAGTGGGGGTGTGGGGGCGGGCGTGGGAGGGGGTTGGGGGGATGGTGGTGGGAGGACGCTAGGGAGTCCGGAGATTTCACTAATGGGATGCAAATCCCAATTTTAACATTGGAATCAGATCCACACCGATTTCTGGTGGAGAACTGATTATGTGAAAAATCTTCATCTGGGAGAAGCGTGGAATCTGTGGCACCCAGCAGGGAGCAGGCCGTGGACTGGGAGCATTGCTGCCATTATCTTTTGATCATGCAGACATTTCTAAGTGTGGGCATGACCATTGGTCTCAGAATTCCTGGGATAGGGAAGAGGTAAATCAGCCAGAGTTTTCATCCCAAATTACTGTTCAATAACTGGAAAGTGCTCTTGTGTTAGGTGAGGATGGAACTGAGCTGGGCTTCACTTCTCCCCATCATTGGATATCTAGTCAGATGCTCTTCATCGAGATTCGTTTCAGTGAGCTAATGAAGAGCTGCTTGTGTCAAATATGTGCCAACAATTTCAGGGGGTCGGTCTTTTCATATGATAATTACCTTTACTTGTGAGACTATTCAGTAACTCCTGTCATTCAAAAGATTTCTGGTCAATTTTAGTTGTGGAGGTAAGGGCTGCGCTCGTCCATTATAATGAACACTTTATAATAGTCACCAAGAGCCGGCAATGTTTGTTAATGGCCATCTTGTTGGAATTAAGCTTGGTCTGGATGAGGGTTGGGAGAGGGACATGAGGTCTGAGAGAGCAGCACTAGCTTGTTGCATGAGAGAGGGCTGGGAGGGCAAAATGATGCCCTCCCTTTGCTCCGGGTATTGGGCACCGCTACCCCCCTGGACTTCCTTCTCCTGGACCTCCAGTGATGCATCCAAGAACATATGTACCCTCTCCTTTAATCCCGGATTAATCCTGTAAACTGCCACTGTGTCATCCAGAGAATGTTGCGCCTTCAGTGGAATTTATGTAAGGGCACTACATTGCAACAGAAAAGTTGCGTCAGATCAGAACTTGGGTACCCAAGCTGTGAGGGGTGGGGATGGGGGAGTGAGGTGAAATTGATGTACGGCAGCAATATGAAATGGGAATACAGTGAATCAGCAACCGATATTTCATACTGCCAATTTTCAATCTGCTGAAGTTCACGGATCAATGATTCAAACTCTTTTTGGAGCATTAGTTTCACTGTCATTTACACTTGGTTTTGAAATGAAAAATCTTAGCAATATTTTCCAAGTCGGTAGAAAATAAAAACAAGCTTGGTGAAGAATCGGATGCTGATTCTGCATGAGCCTGTTTTGTGTTGCTGATCAATTTCATGCCCCCAGGTTTCCCTCCAGGTTAAGTCATCATGATGATATGCAGCAATTAGGACCAAAATTGTGTGCTTAAACCCAGGCTCTCAGACAGGCTAGTCGTGTTAGCTCTGTATCCATTTAGTGCCTGTTTACACCAAATGGCCAAAATTAGCCCCTTATTCCTTTTAGGCAAAGCCCTCAGAGAATTCCCAGGTAAATTGCTGCTGGGGTATTATCTTAGTTTTGTCAAAGTGTCCCAGAAGGTCACTTGATATGTTTCAAAGTTCCTTGTCACAGATCCAGCTGCAATGAACATGAAATGGTGAGCATTCCTTTAAGTACTGCACAACATAGCCAAATCCTGTTTACTTCTAAACAGTTGATTATTGTTTGGTTGGGTTGTTAGGTGAAGCACTGGTAAAAATATACTGTATAGCCTCTTTAGTACATTACGTTTACATCAACACTGCAATGAAGTTACTGTGAAAATCCCCTAGTTGCCACACTCTGGTACCTATCTGGGTACACTGCGGGAAAATTTAGCATGGCCAATGCATCCAACCAGCACGTCTTTCAGACTGTGGGAGGAAACCGGAGAAAACCCATGTAGACAATGTGCAGTCTCCACACAGACAGTGACCCAAGCCAGGAATTGAACCTGGGTCCCTAGCACTGTGAAGCAGCAGTGCTAACCACCGTGCCACTGTGCAGCCCTAGACTTGTACATCTGTCAGAAGAGCTACAGAACCCTGGAAAAGAATTCTGTAAGCACTATTCATACCATTTTCCCATGGTTTCCATAAACCTCTCCGTCAATGTTAGGGCGATGGACATGCAGGGAAATTCCCCACCCATGGTTAATCTTATGGAAAGTACTCTCCAATGCGGCTGCTGTGTTTGATGTGGAGATGCCGGCGTTGGACTGGGGTAAACACAGTAAGAAGTCTGACAACACCAGGTTTAAGTCCAACCGATTTATTTGATAGTAAACTCACAAGCTTTCGAGGGTAACCTCTTCGGTTATACCTCTTCAGGTCTTTCACCTGACGAAGAGGTTAACCTCAAAAGCTTGTGAGTTTACTATCAAATAAATTGGTTGAACTTAAACCTGGTGTTGTCAGACTTCTTGCTGGTGTGTATGGTCAGCCTCAAGGGAAAAACGGCCAGAATCACCCAATTAAATTTGCCAGTGCTGGTACTTTACCTCCAGCACAGCAAGGAGAAATTGTCTCAGGAGGCAGCAGTGACAATCGTAAACCTTTGGCTGTGTCATTGCTATTGGAATGTAACATACATTAACTGATGAAAGGTCACTGACCTGAAATGTTTCTCTATACACAGTTGCTGGCTGACTTGCTGAGTATTTCCAGCATTTTCAGTTTTTATTAACTGAACATGCCCGATAAATAGGTAGAGAACGTGGTAAAATAGTTAAAAGGAATTGATGGTAATGCTGATCCTGCAGTCACTAAATAATCAACAGCAGTAAGCATGAAATCCCTTTGATCTTGGTGAGCCCCAGAGGTCAGAGCACCCTGACCCACTCAGTATGTTAGTCTTTTGCTATTCTTTCAATGCACTCCCACATTAACTTCAAAACTAGGCACCAGTGCCTCTGTCTACCTCACAAATCCAGCTAATCTGCACAAAGGTGAAGGTCTCTTGTTTCAGTTAAAAAAAAAGCAGGTCAAATACCGACAGTTCAGTAAACAGCCTATTTCCTCACAGTAAGGACTTCAGTTTAAGAGCTAAGGTCTCAAGAATTTAAAGGATTCCACAATCACCTTAGTTTTGCCAGCACTGACGGGAGTGCAAGAAAATCTGGTGCTGTCCTGTTCATGTATCCCGTTTGCTGGTATAGTCCCATTCACAGCACATTTTCCATCACATCACTTCTTGATTATCCCTATTTGTTTCCTAATACGGTAAAGAGCTGAAAGTGCCGGTCAGTGATAATAGAAGTGCAAAACCCAAGCATAATGCAATCTTAGGAAAACACCAGATGGTCTGTGTATTAGTGACACTTCCCATTGTCTGTGTTTGGTCCTATCAGCTGTTTCTTCCTATACAATTTCTGTCACAAATCAGCCAATAAAGTTTTAAAAGACAATGTGATTTTTGAGCTGCTCCCTTCTGTCCTTCCAACTGATTTTCAGGATGGTGGGTTCAGGTAAGTAAGAGGGAACTGAGAAATGATAATACAGCAAGAGTCCAATGTTTCTGCTCAGGCAGCCCCACACAGGGTGGCCAGATGGCACACAGTGGTTAGCACTGCTGCCTCACAACACCAGGGATCCGGGTTCAATTCCTGGATTGGATCACTGTGCGGAGTCTGCGTGTTCTCCCTGTGTCTGTGTGGGTTTCCTCTGGATGCTCCAGTTTCCTCCCACAGTCCGAAAGATGTACTGGTTAGATGCATTGGCCATGCCAAGTTCTCCCTCTGTTTACCTGAACAGGCACCAGTGTGTGGTGACAAGGGGATTTTCACAGTAACTTCATTGCAGTGTTAATGTAAGCCTACTTGTAACACTAATTTTTTAAACATTGTGCTTCTGTTTTATTCTACAACTTTAAAGGATATGCATAGGCAGAGCAATCTGGGTGTATAAGTGCATAAGTTATTAAAGGTAGCAGGACAAGTGGAGAGATACAGTATTCCAGGCTTTATTAGCCTGGGGTTTATTATCCCAGGGCATAGAATAGAGGAAGGTTCTGCTAAACCTGTATAGGACACTAGTTAGACTTCAGCTGGAAAACTGTGTGCAGTTCTGAGCACCACAATAAAGGAATATCGTATTGGTGAGGGTATGTAAGAGGTTTACAAGAATGGTTCCAGGGATGAGAAACTTCAGTTGTGAGGATATATTGGAGAGGTTGGGACTGTTCTCCTTGGAAAGAAGAATACTGAGAGGAGATTTGATAGAGATGTTCAAAATTAGGAGGGAGCTGGACAGGGTAGATAGGGAGAGACTATCCCATTCGTTAAAGGATTGAGAATGAGAGAGAGCACCGATTTAAAGTGATTTGCAAAAGGAGCAAATGTGATCTGAGAAAAAGATTTTTCACACACAGAGTTGTTCAGGTCTGAAATTCACTGACTGGAGGTGTGGTGGAGGCAGGTTCAATCCAGGTTTTCAAGAGGGCACTGTGTCATTATTTGAATAGAAACAATATGCTGGGATACAGAGTAAGGCAGGGGAATGGCACTAAGCCATAATGCTCATTTGGAGAGCCAGTACAGATACAGTGGGCTGAATGGCCTCCTTCCGCACCATAACAATTGTGTGATTCTGTCTGGAAATTGGCAGTAGGTCACACAGCATCAGCTAGATTAATTTCAAGGTGTAGGTCTTCGTCAGCACCCTGGACTCATTGCCGAGGACTTTCTTTTTCAGATCTTGATCAAACATGCAGTTTCTCACCTTTGAGGCTGAGTTCCATTTTAAATCCCAGATGGCAAGATAGCAAGCAAAAGGCAGCAGGAGAGGCAGTAGGCAGAACAGTCTGATTTGAATGCTATGCTTCATTAAAGCATGTTGCTTGCTGACTTCCAAGTTAAGTTTTGGGGAAGGTTGTCGGGAGGTGGCTGTCTGGGCCCATACAATCAGGTGGCAGGTGGATGACACCAGGAAACTAGGAACAGGGTTCAACTGGAACAAAGTAAGTTGCAACCACAGTGAGGGGATAAAAAGGGGTGGGGACCCCAAAATTGTTGTGAGGCCTGCAGGCACAGTCCCGTTTCTCTTTGCCCACAAGGAGACAGCAATGAATGCTGGGTGTCTTCTGATCATATTTGCTATTCCGGGTAGGATTAGCTAGGAAAACCACCATTGCTCACACTCCCTAGTTTCAGGCTAAACACGACAGATTAGGTGCTGATGATCCATTCAGAGCTGTACCTTCATCTACTTAGGGTGATTGTCAACATTATAACTTACAATTGTGGTTGGTCAGATTGGCGCAGGATCAAAAAGCAATAAATTTAGTGACTATTTAGGAAAACAATGAGAGCCATTTCTGATCCCACTTGCTCATTATGATGCCAATCTGCTTTAATTTCACTGTGAGTTTAGTCATTCTAATGGCCCCAATGCTCCCTCTGGAGACAGAGGGAGTCACGTTGACCCTTTCTTTGACACCCTCCAATACCATGTGGACTGTTCTTTGAATTGACTGTACCCTTCTTCCCTGAAGTGAGTATGTTCCGCACTCCAGTTTAACTGCCCTCCCACCCACCCCAGCCTGGTTTCTAGGGGAAGTTAAAATCCATTGTTTTCATTTCAAATTTCCAGCTCTGTGTGTTTTCCTTTTGCCTATAGTGCTATTTATGTCTTACTTCCTGATGCTTAAAATAGACGTTTTGAAAAAAATAATTCTGTGTATTCTGTGAATACAGTCAAATCGTTCAATGCTGACATACAGAGAATAACATCTGCAAAGCTCTAACAGCTGGAATAAGTACTGATGATGTGGAACTACAAGTCCGGACGTGTTCCTGAGTACCAGGTGACTGCTGTAAGCTGAAACACAGATAGATTTGCAAAAATTTTAAATCAGGCTCCTTTAGTATAATTAGTTTTTATATAGAGATAACTTGGAACTAATTTCAATGCAGACTACTGTGTTAATGAGCACTCACGCTGACAGATGTTGGATTCTCCAGCCATTCTTGCCCCTAAAATGGAGAATGCCACCCGATGTCAATGGACCTTTACATGGTTTGCCCCCCCACCCGCTACAATACCCATGGTGGGCAGGACGGGAGAATTCTCCCGTTATATTCACAGTGTCTACTGTGTAGGACCAACTTATAACCCTTCATAAAAAAGTAGATTTCCATTCCCCATCATGGCAAAAACAAATCTGTTGATTTAAACAATGAGGATAATAAAGTGCAGCAGGAGGCCATTTAGCCCATTAAGTCTGCTTGGGAAGTAAAGATTCTAATTGGGGACTAAAAACGAACAGATCTTCTGGTTCATCGATTTCTACTTGTGTTGTGCTTTCCACTGATGTTTCAAGTTACAAACATCTACAGAGAACGGCATGACAGGTGCTGATAGATTTTGTTTTCCTGAATTTGAGGTTTTCTGCCCAAACTAGTTGCTTCTCTGAAATGAACGTGGTATTAGAATATGGCTAGGAGATGGACTAAGTCCACACAGAAAAGCATAGATTGCTGGAAGGAAGAGGAGTGTGGGGAGGTGGAAGAAGAAGGGTGACTGAAATCTAGACAACCCTTTTCTGCCCAGGTTGTAGGTGAAGAACCGCTTTGAGTGAGATACCAGTAAACACAACTGGAGCAGCCTGAATCTCACCCAGCCTTAGTTAGGAAGGTCAAGCGAGATATGTGCTTAAGAATTGTAATGCAGGTAAGTCAGTACGGAGTGGCAATCGATGCTGATTGCCACTCCGAGGAAGTTACGACCCTTTATCTTTCCTCTGTCACTCAGCAGCATATTGCCAGTTTGACCACAATGCAAAAAAGAAGTCTTCACAATAAAATTAAAACCAAATTTATAAGTGAAATCATGCCATATTGCATACAACTGAATCACCTGTGTGTATTCTCTTAGTGGCTGCCTTCACTGCCTGTCTAAGTGCTCCGACTCAGTGCAACCCCAGTGACTACAGCATGGCTGATTGACTGATAGGATACGGCATTTGAAGATGTTTGCATTTTGTGCGGTTATTAAAATTATTGTGGCACTGCAATTATTTTGTCAGGTCATTCACCTCCATAACTATCTGCTCCAATTGTCTTCAGAGCTTGAGTCCGGAGGGTCTACTGGCCCCTGTAGTGAGACTATATCTCTCCTCTCCACCAACTCCACCAAGACCTCCATTGCAGCATCTGAGCAGGTTGGAGTCTGCTCTCGATGTTGTGCTGTTCTTCACAGTTTCCCAAGGTCAGATTCACTTCCTGCATGACTGGCAGTGCCTGCTCCAATCAAAATACACCAGCCCTCTATGAGGTTAGATTTAAGTAGTGCGCGCTAACTTTAAATAGTGCGAGCATATTCGAGATTATGATGCTGATATATGAAGGAAAAATGCAATTCTAATTAGTGAGCATCACGAGGCATGCTTTCTGCATTGCAATCCACAGGTGGAAGTTGATCACACATTGTGATCCCTGCAGACATTTTTGGTGCTATCCAATTTATGCCCCCCCCAATATTTTCCATTGCTATTTTAATAAAAGGTGTTCACCTATTAAGAGGTTCTTACATTAAAATTAAACAGAATGGAATTTTCCGAGTTTCTTCCTAAGCGCTGGATCAGGTAAGGAGCTCAGTGTGCAGTACCTAGAAGAAGAAAATCTTGGAGGGGTGTCCCATGGCATTGTACAGGGGGGGTAGGGCTTGAAAGAGCTGGCAGGGTCAGCTTTCCAGAGATCAGGGGCCATTTCCCCAATTGAATAAAACAATAAGGCCCCATAGACATGAGAAAATCCTTTACATACACAGGGACCCCTCTCATGCACATGGGACGAACCCCCCTTCCAGCCCCCCTATGCACATGGGGAACCCTTCCCACCCCTTATGAATGCAGGGTAACCCCCCACCATAGACACAGGAACTCCCTCCCCTTGCCAAGGAATTCCACAGAAGAGCTCCATCCTTGGCACTGCCCTCTGACACCACCCCTTGGCAATGCTTCTTGACACTCTGGTACTGGCCTTCGGCACTCTCAGTAAAAAGTCTGACAACACCAGGTTTTAGTCCAACCTATTTATTTGATAATATACTCACAAGCTTTCGAGGGACACCCTCTTCGTCAGGTGAATGGAGAGTTCTGGCCTCAGACAGAGCATATAAAGCACAGACAGTTTAGAGATTACTGATTAGAATGCGAATCTTTACACCTAACCTGCTGTTCAAGACCTGAAGTGGCTGATAATGTGAGTGGAAGGAGCACTGATCACAGTTTAAAGAGATGTGTATTGTCTCCAGACAGTACAGTAAGTGAGGTTTTGCAAACCCAGGCAAGTCACGGGGGTTACAGATAGTGCGACATGAACCCAAGATCCCTGTTGAGACCGTCCTCATGTGTGCGGAACTTGGCTATCAGTCTCTGTTCAGCGACTCTGCGCTGTCGTGTGTCATGAAGGCCGCCTTGGAGAATGCTTACCCGAAGGTCAGAGGCTGAATGCCCGTGACCACTGAAGTGTTCGCCAACAGGAAGGGAACAGTCTTGCCTGGTGACTGTCGAGCGATGTTCATTCATCCGTTGTCGTAGCGTCTGCATGGTCTCCCCAATGTACCATGCTTCGGGACATCCTTTCTTGCAACGTATCAGGTAGACAATGTTGGCCGAGTTGCAACAGTATTTACCATGTACCTGGTGGACGGTATTCTCACGTGTGATGATGGTATCCATGTCGATGATCCGGCATGTCTTGCAGAGGTTGCTGTGGCAGGATTGTGTGGTATTGTGGTCACTGTTCTCCTGAAGGCTGGGTAGTTTGCTGCGAACAATGGTCTGTTTGAGGTTGTGTGGTTGTCTGAAAGCAAGAAGTGGGGGTGTGGGGATAGCCCTGGCGAGATGTTCGTCTTCATCAATGATATGTTGAAGACTCCGGAGAAGATGTCGTAGCTTCTCCGCTCCGGGGAAGTACTGGACGATGAAGGGTACTCTGTCCACTGTGTCCTGTGTTTGCCTTCTGAGGAGATCGGTGCGGTTTTTCGCTGTGGCGCATCGGAACTGCCGATCTATGAGTTGAGCACCATATCCTGTTCTTATGAGGGCATCTTTCAGGGTCTGGAGGTGTCTGTCACGATCCTCCTCATCTGAGCAAATCCTGTGTATACGGAGGGTTTGTCCATAGGGAATAGCTTCTTTAACATGTTTAGGGTGGAAACTGGAGAAGTGGAGCATTGTGAGATTGTCTGTGGGCTTGCGGTACAGTGAGGTGCTGAGGTGACCATCCTTAATGGAGATGCGTGTGTCCAAGAATGCAACTGATTCTGGGGAATAGTCCATGGTGAGTCTTCGGCACTCTGCCAGAAGGCACTGCCTGATGAAATCCCTCTCCTCCTCCCCAGGGCTATATTTACATACCTGCTTTCGGCATGGTCTCATGGAATTATAGAATCCTACAGTGCAGAAAAAGGCTATTCAGCCCATTGAGTCTGCACCAACCACAATCCCACCCAGGCTCTATTCCCATATCCCTACATATTTTACCCACTAATCTCTCTAACCTATGCATCCCGGGACATAAGGGGCAATTTAGAATCGCCAATCAACCTAGCCCGCACATCTTTGGACTGTGGGAGGAAACTGGAGTACCTGGATGAAACCCATGCAGGCACAGGGAGAATGTGCAAACGAGCCAGGATTTGAACCCAGATCCCTGGAGCTGTGAAGCAGTAGTGCTAATCACTGTCCTCCCATGCCATCCATTGTACCCAAAACATTGCTCCAGACCTGTTGTAAAACTTGTCGGGGAGGGGGGCTTCCCAACGTTTTGGTGGGGGGGGGGCAATACAGTGGACAGACTGCTAATGAGCTCAGAATGTATCTAAATAAGGTTCCTGACCTTCTTGAGCAGGAACGTTGTTACATTAATTGTCCCCCCCACCCTCAGTTCCGTGATGGGACCCAGAAAGTCGGAGTAATTCCAGCCATGGAATGGGGTGGGCTTTAATTTGACCATATGCCTATCCAATGGCCATTTGAACGCCTTTAAGGGCATTCAAATGATCATTGGATAGGCATATGGATAACATTGGAATAGTTTAGGTTAGAGGGTCATTAGATTCGTTCCACTGGTTGGTGCAACATTGAGGGCTGAAGGGACTGTACTGTGCTGTAATGTTCTATGTTCTATTACACACAACCGTGTATTCCCAGCCTCATTCATTACACATGTGTCCTGTTTGCTTTGAGTCTCATAACAAGGCATGCAGAAAACTGCATGTCATGTATGGACCTCCATAATTAAAAGACATCCCAGACAGTCAATCATTAATGGTACCAGGACCCTGGAACAAAGATGAGAAGTACAGTCTGCTGCATGGTTTAGCAATGTCTCCCTGCAGTATCTCCTCCAGCCTGTCGAGAAAAGACAGGATATCCTGCTCTCTGTGGATAGCAGTAGGAGGTCCATCTATCTAACCATGCTGGCCAAGGACAAGGTCACCAGGGCTGCCATCATCAATGAGGTGCAGATGAGGACAGGCCGCTGCACAGGAAATGGATGAATGATCTCATTCACTCCGCCAGGGTAAGTGAACCCTCTATACTCCATACTCACACATCACCACTCATTTTGTGTTTCTACGGGATGTGGGTGTCACTATCAAGGCCAATACTACTTAGGCCAAGAACAAAATAACTTTGTGAAGCTGGTGGGCTTATTGAACCGCTGCAGTCCATATGATATGCTGTTAGCTCCTATGAACTCTATGAACGGTTTGCTTTGTCTGTATAGCACACAAGAAAATATACTTTTTGTTGTATATTAACACGTGACAGTAATAAATCCAATCAACTCAACTGCAGGATTTTCACTTTAGAGAAGGTATTGTAGTGAAATTCCCTTTAAAACTATTAGTAAGGAATTGGGAAAAGTGAAATACACAACTAGTGTGCTCTCTGCTATTTTAGACCATTTTTAATTAGACTACTGGAATGTTGAATGGGTCCTCAGTTACATATCCTCTGTGAGTAGTAAAGGTGAATTCTCTGCAGTGATATATATTGAGATCCAATCACAAATCAATCATTAAGGTTTTAATAACTGTAAGATTACTCGCATTTCCTTTCCAGAAGTTCAGTATGTCAGGTCCCCGACGATTGCCTTTTTCTCTGAGACAGTGCTCCACTTATCTTGGCATTGCAACGTAACGGAGCATTTTGGGTATAATGTCATCCACTGGTTAAATGCATTATACAATGGAACGTCTGTGTCTGATAAACTGAACAATTTGTTGTTTGGGAAGTTTTCAGGTTCCCAGACAAAGGCTTTGGAATTTCTTATGCTTACAGGCGAAACAAGTTTGCTTATCGGTCAGATGGCTGGTCTGCTCCTGTTGTTTCAAAATGTTATTTTTTTTAATCTCAAGGAGATTTGTGGTAGACAGAAAAACAGCCTAACACAATAGCTGTTTTAAGCAATTTACTCAGAATTTTTTTTTGAGAGATTGATGTTTCGAGGCCGACTTTTTGGCCATATTTTTGTATTTCTATATAGATTTTTTTTCTAAATGAAATTTAAATTATTGTTTTTTAAAAACAAGTGGTTTAAGGGAATCATGTACCTTCCCTGCCAATGGGAGATGTACATTGGGGATCCACAGTTGCATCGAATAACTAAAATTGGTCTTTCAGCCAACTGGTGTATATTGGTGTTCATATAGCTTGACACATTCGAATTACTTCTGCCACAATCCCCCATTGCCTTCTCCCTCATGAGTACATCAAGCCTTCCCTCAGATAAATCAATGCCAGCTGCTTCAATTATTATACATGGCAGCACGTTCCACACTCTCAGCAACCTGTTTGTATGGAAATTTGCTCTGTTAGCGCTCATCTTCTGTTTCAAAGGTGGAGTGTTGTAATGTGGACCAGTACTCCCACAGCCCAGGCTAATGCTCTGGAGGCCCAGATTCAAATCCCACCAAGATGAAATTTAAATTCAATTGATGAAATCTTTAATTAAAAGCCAGTCTTAATAATAGTGACCGTTAATGTATCATCAATTGTAAAAGCTCATTTGGTTCACCAATGCGACTTCTTGTGAGATGTCCCCAGCATACCCTCTAATTCTGTCTTTTGCTCTCATTCCATGCTTTTAAAACTGCACTCTCAGCCTTCAAGACCA
This sequence comes from Carcharhinus amblyrhynchos, assembly GCF_965287045.1. Classification (NCBI taxonomy): domain Eukaryota; kingdom Metazoa; phylum Chordata; class Chondrichthyes; order Carcharhiniformes; family Carcharhinidae; genus Carcharhinus; species Carcharhinus amblyrhynchos. Next base: position 40,321,134 of record NC_137330.1, read on the forward strand.
TTAACCCAATGAAACTCATCTCCAAGCTCCATGGCCTAGGGCTTAGCTCCTCCCTCTATGACTGGGTCCTATACTTCCTAACTCACAGACCACAATCAATAAGGATAGGCAAAGACACCTCCTCCACGATTATCCTCAACACTTGTGTTTTGCAAGGCTGTGTCCTCAGTCCCTTACAATACTCCATACACTTCAATGGATGTGTGGCTAAATTCCCCTCCAAGGTGATTTTCAAGTTTGCTGATGAAACCACCGTAGTCAGTCAGATCTCAGACAATGGTGAGTTGGAGTATGGGAAAGAGATAGAGAATCTGGTGAACTGGTGCAATGACAATAATCACTCCCTCAATGTCAGTAGAACAAAGGAGATAGTCATCGACTTCAGGAAGCGTAGTGGAAGACATGCCCCTGTCTACATGATGATGAAAATGGCCAACAGCTTCAAGTTTCCAGATCACCAAAAGCCTGTCCTGGTTCCTCCATGCTGATGCTATAATTAAAAAAGTCCACCAATGCTCTCAGGAGGCTAAGGAAATTTGGCATATCTACTATGATCCTCGCCAACTTTTACAGATGCACCATAGAAAGTATCCTTCCTTGATATATCACAGCTTGGTATGGCTCATGCTCTGACCTAGCCTGCAAGAAAATACAAAGAGTTGTGAACATAGTCCAGTTCATCATACAAACCAGTCTCCCAAACTGACTCCATTTATACTTCCCACTGCTTCAGAAAAGTGGCCAGCATAATCAAGACCTCACTCAGTCTGGACATATTCTCTTCCATCTTCTTCTGTCAGGAAAAAGATACAAAACTCTGAGATCACAAAGCATCCAACTCAGCCACAGCTTCTTCCCTGCTGCCATCAAGCTTTTGAATTGACCTCCCTATATTAAGCTGATATTTCTCTTCACCCGAGCTATGACTGTAACCATATATTCTGTACCCTCTCTTTTCCTTCTCCCTTATGTTTTCTATGAACAGTATTTTTATCTGTATAGTCCACAAGAAACAATACTTTTCACTGTATCCCGATACATGTGACAATAATAAATCAAATCAAAGAAAGAAAATCTACCTGCCTACATGGTCTGGCCTACATGTGACTTCAGACCTACAGCAATTGCCCTCTGAAATGGCCTGGCAACCCATCAGTTCAAGGTCAAATATGCATGGGCAACAAATGCTGACCTGATCAGTGACATCCACATTCCATGAAAGAATAAGTTTATTTCTCCTTGTCCTGGACTCAGCCACATGGGGACAATTTCCTCACGTTTATCCTTTTATAATTTTCAACCAACATCTTACCTAATAGTTACATCCTCTCAAGTATATTAACATCTTTGTTATCTTTTCCTGCTTTTTCTCCAGTGTTGTAAAGGTCCGTTGCAGTATGGTGACCAGGACTGTACACAACAGTAGTCACAACAAAAGGCTTCTATAATTGTAACATTATCCCCCAATCATTGTTCACTTCTCCCCCCTCTCCCCCTGCCCCCTGCCCTCACAGTGTGAGCCGGCACCCAACTCAATCATACCACTTCTCCTCCACCCCCCATCCCCAGCTCCTCTGTCTGTCCTGGCTCTACCACATCTAAATCAATTGCCCCACATGAGGGCTGCGATTCTCCCAAAAGTGCCGAATTGTTGGAAAAACTGTCCTAGATCCCAGCTGTTTTGTCAATTCAGCGTCTCACCTGAATCTCCGCATTCTGTGCAATGCAGAGGTCCCAGTCAGGTATCTCATTAAAAACCCAGGGTGGGGGTGGTGGGTCCTATTTGCGCCACAGTCTGAAAGTTCTGGAACTCTGCACATGTGCAGTGACACCGATCTGTCAGACTCTGTGTTTGCTGGCCAGATCGATCGCTGGCCAGCCCGGGACCCCTGCAGTGCTACCCTTCCAGCTGCCCCACCATTACCTCCCCATCGCAGCTCCTTCAGCAATTCCCGGGCCAGTTGACCCTACTCCCATCCTGGGGTGCCCTGCATTAGCCCACTCCCTCTCCCTACCTAGCAATGGCGATACCCTCCCCCACCCCCCCTCCCTTCACCCTGGCAGCAACACCCCTCCGCCCCCCCCCCCCCCCACCCCCCACCCCTCCCCCACCACCAAGGTCAGATCCCGCCAGAGGCAAGCCTCCCTCCCCCCCCCCCAGCAGACCACCTCACCCCAGCCTGGTCCAATCACTGCCTCCCTCCATTACAGTCTGATCCTGTCTGCAGAGCGGCAGCAGGACCCCCCATCCCTGTGCCCTGCGCACAATAGGCCCTGGCACTGTCAGATGCCCGATGGGCAGTGTCAAAGTGCCTCTTGGGCATGGGCAGTTTGCCCTTGGACAGTGCAGGGGGTCACAGGCTGGTACTGCTAGGGTGCCCATGCCCAGGGAGTATCACCACCCCACCCCCCGCCGCTGACCAACCCTGATTGCCTCCCCCCCTGCATTCTGGTAGGGTCTCCTGCTAGTTCCCCGAATGTGGGGAGCTACTGTAAACCCCACCAGATTGAAGTATTCCTGCCGATAATTAGATTTAAAGCATATTTAAAATACATTTTAAAAAGATTCAAATTACTTTCCTGCCTTCTAGCCGGTCTTCAGCGTGGTCTGACCTGTGACTGTTTTCCAGCTCTGGGAGATGCGCATGCTTTCCTGGCGCATTGGCTAATCCTGGTACAAGGCCAGCAACGCGCGTCTCCCACCGCGACCCGCCAGAGAAGTAGAAACGCAGCCAAGGTTCCCACTGAGGTCCGCCCCTTGGCACAGGTTAGCATTGCCGAATTGCACTGCCTTGTTTCCATGGTGCCATCCAGGCTGTAAATTGGGAGAGGGGAGTGTGCAGTGGGACCTGGGTGTCCTTGTGCACCAGTCACTGAATGTAACCATGTAGGTGCAGCAAGCGATTAAGAAGGCAAATGGCATGTTGGCCTTCATTGCGAGAAATTTTCAGTACAGAAACAGGGATGTGTTGTTGCAATTATCCAGGGCCTTGTTGAGGCCACATCTAGAGTATTGTGTGCAGTTTTGGTCTCCTTTTCTGAGGAAGGATGTTCTTGCTCTCGAGAGAATGCAGCGAAGGTTTACCAGGCTGATTCCGGAGATGGCGGAATTGATGTACGAGGAGAGATTGACGAGATTAGGATTGTTTTCGCTGGAGTTCAGACAAATGAGGCGAGGGGGTGGTTCTCATATGCAGTTATAAATTTCAATCAGTGTAGATGGAGGGAGGATGTTCCCGATGGTGGGGGAGTCCAGAACCAGAGGTCACAAAGGATTTGGGATAGACCATTTAGAACGGAGGTGAGGAGACATTTCCTCACCCAAAGAGTGGTGAGCCTATGGAATTCATTACCACAGGAAGTAGTTGATGCCAAAACATTGAATGTATTCAAGAGGCAGATGGATATAGCACTTGGGGCAAATGGGATCAAAGGTGGAGAAAGCAGGATCAGGCTACTGAGCTGGATGATCAACCGTGATCATAATGAATGGCAGAGCAGGCTTGAAGAGCCAAATTGCCTCCTCCTTTCCTATCTTCTATGTTTCTATGTGCCAACCTGTGCCAAGGGGCAATCCCAGGGGACATTGCCAGGCCAATGCCTGGCCATATCTTTCTCTCCCCAGCACTATGCTTGCTTTTACAACCCCGGGGTCTATGTGAACCTGCTGTATATGGCACCTGGCGCCCGCTCAATATCCAGTAAGGGGGAAGTCCCAGAGAGAGTGCTTGCTAATGACATGCTAATGATATTTAAAATGAGCTTTCTACAGTCCTGCAGCATGTTTCACACTACTCAACCAGTAAGATTGGAATTCGGAAGGTCACTGGCGTGAATCATGTTCTCCGGATTTTGAGCATGTGCCTCCATTCCCACAGATGGAGAGTGTGGGCTCCAGTTCTCCTTTGATTGTTTTATTTTTTGTTTCCATCTTTTTCTATTTTTCTCTTGCTGTTTATCTCTCTTATATTTGTCTCTTCTAACATGGTTCATTCTCATCTCCCTCCATAAAATGATAGAAATGATAGAAATCTGCAGTTTTGAAGAAGGCCATTCGTCTGATCAATCAACTTATCCTGCCACCTTCAATGATCTGTGCACAGATATCCCCAAATTCCTCTACCCCTTCATTCCCCTTGGAATTGTACCCATTTTTCCATATTGTCTCTTCTTATTCTTTCTACCAAAGAGCGAATCACTTCATAATTCTCTGCATTAATTATCTGCAACTTGTCTGCCCATTCCACCACTTTACCCTTTTGACGTTTATTACTATCCTATTCACAGTTCACAATACTCCCAACTTCTATTTCATTTGCAAATTTAGAAATTGTACCCTGTATGCCTAAATCTAGGTCATTAATATATTCTTACGACTCTTAGGATCTCCACTTTATACCTTCCTCCAGCCTGATAAATAATTGTTTGTTCCTATCTTGCTTTCCTGTCACTCAGCCAATTTGTATCCTTATTGCGACTGTCCCTTTTTCCCTTGAGTTCTAACTTTATGATAAGCCTGTTGCTGACATTTTATGACATATCGTTTGGAAGTTCATGTACACTTCATCACTGGAGCATTGCTATCAATACTCCCTGTTCCTTCATCAAAAAGTCATGCAAGTTAATTGAACAGTTTTCCCTTAACCAATCTGTGCTGGTTTTCCTTAATTAATTCAAGAGACTGTTAATACTGTCCTAAAAAGCTTTCCCACTATTGAGGTTAAATTGCTTGGCCTGTGGTTTCTGGGCTTATCCTTAATACATTCTTTTTGAATGAAGGATGTATTATTTGCAATTCCCCATTATTTGCAATTTGTCAGTCCTCTTGCACTGTCTCTGCATCTGAAGAGGTTTGGTAAAATATAGTTAGTCCCTCCTCCATTTCCACCTTTGCTTTCCCTTAATATCCTTGAACGCATCTGATCCAGTCCTGGTGACTTAACAACCTTAAGTGTAGCCAGCTTATCTAATGCTTCCACTCCTCTTCCATTGGTCTTGAGCAGCATTTCCATTCTGAGTAAGCACAGATGTAAAGTATTTATTTTTGCACCTCAGCTATGTCCTCTGCATCCACGCAGAAATTCTGTTTTAGATTCCTGATAAGTCCCATTCCACCTTTAAACATGCTTTTTCTATTTATATGTCAAATGAAAAGCTTTTGGATGCACTTTTATGTTAGTTGCCAGTATCTTCTCATACTCTTTTTTTGCTTTGCTTTTTTGTTTCTTCACTTTCTCTCTGAATTTTCTACATTTGGCCTGGTTCTCAATTGTATTATTCATTTTCTGATTCATTTTATTCTCTATCTCTTGCGTCACCTGAATTTGTTTGCCCTACCTTACCTTGATTGCACCAAAGTTATCTTATCTTCTCTTTCAAGGTAGCAGCTCCCTGCCAACCTTTCATTCCAATTTAATTGAGCTAGATCCGTTCTCACCCCATTGAAGTTGACCCTTCCCCGATTATTTAATTTTACTCCTTGTCCTTTGTCACAGCCAATATGAATCTTATGATGCTGCGATCTCTCTCTGCTAAATATTCCCCTATTGACATTTGATCCATTTGACCCACCTTATTTCCCAGAAGCAGATCCAATACAGTGGCACAGTGGTTAGTACTGCTGCCTCATAGCGCCAGCTCCAGCATGGTGGCCCAGTGGTTGGCACTGCTGCCTCACAGCGCCAACTCCAGCACAGTGGTTAGTACCTCTGCCTCACAGCGCCAGCTCCAGTATGGTGGCCCAGTGGTTAGCGCTGCTGCCTCACAGTGCCAGGGAGCCATGTTCGATTTTATGATTCTATGAATGTCCCCTTCTCCTTGGACTAGGAACATATTGATGTGAAAAATTATCTTGAACACATTCTAGAAACTCATGACCCTCTCTGCCTTTTACACCATTACTATCTCTGTCTTCTTTCTCTGCCTTTCTCTTTCAACTTCTTCCATTTTCCCATGGGGTCTCCACAATGCTGCTCATTTCCACGATTTATTTTTGGATTTGGTGGGTGGTTTACACCACATGAAGGATGCCCTTCCTGCCATTGACTCTGCTGATTTACCTGGACTGGGAACCCGAAAAATCCCTGTCTATATTAGGATAATTAAATCCGAACAATTATAGACTCTTATCATTCTTGCACATCTCTGTAATTTCTCACTGGTTGGTGACCCATGGAATCCACCCAGCAATGTATTTATAATCTCTTACTACTATCCTGACCACTGCAGGTCACCCTCTCACTCCAGCACTGTAACCAACATTAGCACCCCTCCTCCTTTCTTTCCTTGTTGATCTTTCCTGAACACCTTGCATCCAGGAATATTTAGTACCCAGTTCATCCCTAATTGAGCTACGTCTCCATTATCAGCGCAATGTCACATTTCCACATGGCCATCTGCACCTGCAGTTCACCAACTTATTAGCCTTATTTTTTGAGTGGTTTCAATATAGGATGAAAGTATAAATATAACAGGGAAGGTAATGGCCTACTGGCATTTTCGCCAGGCTATTAATTTTGAAACTCAGTTAATGTTCTGGGGACCTGAGTTTGAATCCCACCATGGCAGACGGTGGAATTTGAATTCAGTGAAAATATCTAGAATTAAGAATCTATTGATGACTATGAAACCATTGTCGATTGTCGGAACAACCCATTTGGTTCACTAACGTCGTTTAGGGAAAGAAATCTGCTGTCCTTACCTGGCCTGGCCTACGTATGAATCCAGAGCCATAGCAATATGGTTGACTCTCAACACTACGGATGGGTAATAAATGCTGGCCTGCCAGCGACACCCATGTGCCACAAATGAATAAAAAAAGAGTCAGCAAAAAAGGTAACAAGCATTACAAAAAGCTTAAAGCCCAATCTCTGTATGCTTCAGGTAGAACAGCACCATCTGCAGCTAAGAGATGCAAATCAGCAGTGGGGTGAACCAGGCACAGGGTGAATCTTAATAGAAGAATCAACCAAACCAGTTAAAATTGGGGTGAATATGACAGAGGGGTGTGGTGGAGATTGCATGATAGAAAAGGAGCTGACAAAAAAAGGCAAAAAGTGAGAGGAAGTGTCTGTTGTGCTTGCTAGAAATGCAAACTAAATCCATGAATTTTATACACACACTTGCATGCATATGTTTGTAATTGAAGCTTAGCCTTCAGGTGAGGCAACGCTAGGAGTAAAAGGGGCGGCGCAATGGCACAGTGGTTAGCATTGCTGCCTCACAGCGCCAGGGAGCTGATTTCAATTCCTGGCTTGGGTCACTGTCTGTGTGGAGTTTGCACATTCTCCCCGTGTCTGCATAGGTTTTCTCCAGGTATTCCGGTTTCCTCCCACAGTTCAAAGATGTGCGGGTTGGGAGGATTGGCCATGCTAAATTGCCCGTTAGTGTCAGGGGGACTAGTTGGGGTAAATGCATGAGGTTATGGGGATAGGGCCTGGGGGGGATTGTTGCCAGGGCAGATTCGAAGAGCTGAATGGCCTCCTCTGCACTGTAGGATTCTATGATATAATCATAGATTAAGAATCATAGAAATCCTACAGTGCAGAAAGAGCCCATTCAGCCCATCAAGTCTGCACCAATATCAATCCCACTGAGGCCCGATCCCCATAACCCCATACATTTAACCCGCTAATCCAACTAACCTACACACCCCAGGATACCAAGGGGCAATTTACCTTGAATGTGGTTCTTGGATGCAATTCAGACCCAATTTAAAAGTCAAACATTCTGTTCTTATTTTTATTTAACACTTTGATTTGGCATCATCATTATACAATCCCCTATGCCATCATCGAGGTAAATCAAGACCAAAGTGCAGGATTTTATGGCTTTGCTCATCCCCAAGGTTAACAGAACTTCTGATGCTCCAGCCCTGGCCCATTCCCATTCCCATAGCAGGCAGGGAGGTAAAATTCCGGCCCAAGTGTATTTTGGTGAGACTTTTGGTAAGGTAGGAGATAATTGAACTGGGGCATTCTGTTATTACTTTGAGTAATACATTCTTAAAAAATGTATTTTCTTAAAAAAAATTCAATTCAAAATAACTATGTCACATTTATAACATAAACTGTCACTCTTTTAAAATGTGGAGTGCCGGCGTTGGACTGGGGTAAACACAATAAGAAGGCTCTCAAAACCAGGTTAAAGTCCAACAGGTTTATTTGGTAGCAAAAGCCACTAGCTTTCGGAGCGTTGCCCCTTCATCAGATGAGTGGGAGTTCTATTCACAAACAGAGCATGTAAAGACACAAACTCAATTTACAAAATTTACAGTTCCAACGCTTCACAGCGAAAAACCGCACCGATCTCCTCAGAAGACAAACATGGGACACAGTGGACAGAGTACCCTTCGTCATCCAGTACTTCCCCGGTGCGGAGAAGCTACAACAACTTCTCTGGAGCCTTCAACATGAAGATGAACATCTCGCCAGGGCCATCCCCACACCCCCACTTCTTGCCTTCAAACAACCACTCAACCTCAAACAGACCATTGTCTGCAGCAAACTACCCAGCCTTCAGGGTAACAGTGAGCACGACACCGCACAACCCTGCCACAGCAACCTCTGCAAGACATGCCGGATCATCAACATGGATGCCATCATTTTACGTAAGAACACCATCCACCAGGTACACAGTACATACTCTTGCAACTCGGCACGTTGTTTACCTGATACGCTGCAGGAAAGGATGTCCCGAAGCATGGTGCATTGGGGAGACCATGCAGATGCTACAACAACAGATGAATGAACGCTGATTGACAATCACCGATTGAGTGTTCCCTTCCTGTTGGGGAACACTTCAGCGGTCACGGGCATTCAGCCTCTAATTTTTGGGTAAGCGTTCTCCAAGGCAGCCTTCACGGCACAACAGCTCAGAGTCGCTGAACAGAAACTGACAGACAAGTTCCGCACACATGAGGACGGCCTCAACCAGGATCTTGGGTTCATGTCACACTATCTGTAACCCCCACGACTTGCCTGGGCTTGCAACATTCTCACTAACTGTCCTGTCTGGAGACAATACACATCTCTTTAACCTGCGCTTAACGCTCTCTCAACTCATATTGTCTGCACCTTTAACATTCGCTGTAAAGATTCACATTCCAACCATTATTTTGTAAATTGAGTTTGTGTCTTTATATGCCCTGTTTGTGAACAGAACTCCCACTTGCCTGATGAAGGGGCAGCGCTCCGAAAGCTAGTGGCTTTTGCTACCAAATAAACCTGTTGGACTATAGCCTGGTGTTGTGAGACTTCTTACTCTTTTAAAACACAGCAAATCAATAACATAAACTAATTAACATGGAAAATAGCCCCTTAAAGGGGCACTTTAACAAAAAGACAAGGTTTAAAGGAAATTTAATAAACAAAATATTGAAGCTCTCCATGTAACTGTAATTAAACCCTTCTGTGGCACTGCAATGCCTCCACTGGCAAAAGGGTTTAATTACAGTTTGGTAAGTTTACTTTGGCAGTTATCATTATAAATATGGATGTAGAAATATTTAACATATGGCTGATCATACAAAGAACCAGGCACCAACTGGCCCATCAAATCTGTTACACTCAATGTTGCAACTAAGAGATTGTGGGGATAAAGCGGAAAAGTGCAGTTGAGGAATATTCTATCAGGTCAGTCGTGATCCCATTGAATGGTGGAGCAGACTCAGTGGGCCAAATGGCCTCCTTCTGCTCCTATGTCTTATGGTTATACGCCGTGAGTCACCCACTCCAAAGAGGACTGCAGAACTTCACCTGAGCACTCCAAACATTGTAAAAGCATCTCTGGGATGTTCGTGGTCTGCTCTGTTATAGATCTTGTGCTGTGTTGTATCTCTCCTCCGAGGTAATTTGAGGATGTTGGTTTCATCAGCCATCAGTTCAGAGGGTACCTTTTATCACCAGTTCAGTGGGTACCCCTTGTCACCAAACAGCCAGCCAGCTCTGTAAGCACCGTGGCAGCTGGGGTGGCTCAGGATGTATGAATCATGGGAACTCCCAGAGTAACTGGCACAAACATACATGATGTGCATCCAATTTTTGCACACTAGCTGAAGTAGAACGCTTTCTTGTTCATGAACGTCTGGGGCTGCTGCCATGAAGTTCTCAAAGCCACACATGTGCAATTGATTGCACCCTGGAAGCCAGAGATTGCAGCAAAACATTATTATGCTGCGGACTCTGAGATGCTGCATAGGTGCCCAGTGGATCTCAGGAACAACCCACTGGCAACAAAATTGAGTGGGTCAGTAGGGTTCAGGTGCATTGGCAGGGGATGTCCTCCCAATCCAGGTGGCATTAGATCCTCCTGCCAAACATGGCAGATACGAGCCACCATGTCTTGACAAACATAGATTTGCACAGCATTGTCTCTCACTCATCTCCTGATAGAAAAGGTATCTTCAGTAGGCCCCTGGTTGTGTGAGTCACCTCTGTGGAATGAGTTTGATCTCCTCACCCCTGGGCTTTTCTAGGGCTCCCCTGTACTTTGGCCATCAGAGACAGCGCTTCTTTTCAAAGTTGCGCTGAACGGTACAAGGCCTTTCTTCTCCTCAATTGGGTCACAGCCATCCAGAACGCAGCATTGAATGCAGACACAGCTATTCAATCCTCCTTCTTCGTGCGGACAGATTCAACAAATGAAAAAGTAAAGGACAATTACAGTCAATCTCCCAATCGCTACTGGAAAGCCACTGCCGTGCGTTATAGCCGCGACTGCGCTACTCACCTTTCCCTGATCTAACGTTCCAACTCAGGCCCCACTTCACAGGTATCAGACAACCAAGATGTCACCATAGCCACTTGACATCTTAATTCCAGAGAGGGTGGAACAGACTTTAAAGCATTCAGGATAGGTTTAACCTTCCCCAAGGTGCTCCCACTGTGTCTGCTCTGGTAATCATTATGCCTAACCTGCACTTTTGGAATGATTGGATGTCCTTTGGCCGGTTAGACAATGTCATTTGGAGAAAACACCTTAGAGGCTTTGATTGATCACCCTGCAGATATACAGCAGCTCACGTTGCTGTCTATTTACGCTTAAAATGATCAACTTCATTGTGAACCCAATGACTCCTGCGGTCTCAATGTTAAAGAGCTTCAAATGTCAATGGCTCCAATTACACCTTCTCAATAAAATCTTCCTGTGTTCTATCAGCTCTGACTTCATTTCCATGTTATTATTCAAAGCAATGTAAGGGTGTCCCCTGTTAGGATGCCTGACTCCAGCATGGATTCCTCCCACACTGCCACGGAACTTTTTCCTTGCAGACTCTCAACAGTTTCTATTTTAAACTGTGTCCGAACTTTGGGGTTTCAAGATGGATGTACTGCATTTTACTTTGAGACCAATTTTGACTGTCCCCCTTTCGGAATTTTGGTAACTTCTGATCATCCTGAAGCCCTACAACGCGCAGATCGAACTCCCTCTGGCGATTCCCCACCCTACTCTAGTAACCCCACTGAATGTAACATACATTCCTGACCTCCCCTGAACCCATCACTGTTGATGTCCCCATGCCCCATGTGGACTTTAGCCCTTCTCATCCTGAGGCTGTGCTCACAGTCACACACAGTGCCAGCCCCCACCCCAGGAGTATTTTGAATAGTAACACTCTCATTTCATTTTCTCCATGTCCTCTCCTGGCAATGACTGTCCCATCTGCAGCCGAGTACTGAGCCAGACAGCCCAGTCATCCAGAATGTGAGACAATGACCATGTCCTGCACATCAAGCAGTGTCTGATCCGTATTGAGCACAAGGCCCCTTGCCCCTCACTGGGGTGGGAATACACTGGCCACAATTTTAGCACCCCACCCACCTCAGGAATTGGAGCGGGCTAAGGGCGGACCATGGGATAGTCCATTGACCTCGGGCGGGATTTTACGGTTTCGGGATTAATGAGTCCGTAACGTCCTGCATAATGCCTATGCTGTGTGTAGCCCTGTAGCATGGTCGACAGAACCCCAGAACAGCCTTTATTCTCTCACCCCGACTATGAGGTCCACAAAGCCCCAGGATGGCCTTTAATCTCCCACCCTGAACTCTTGGCATCAGTCCAGGAGCTAAGACTGTCTTTCACTCAACTGTCTAACTCCATAACGAATGACCAGAAGACTGTTTCCTTTCCTTCCAACCCCTCCCAAATGAGTCTCTGTGCAATTCTTCCCTCTTGTGCCACAATAGCCCTCTCCTCGTTCATACTCTAGAGTCTACGTGCATTCTCTTCCCTTCTGTGTCTGCATTGTACTGTTCCATGTCAGGTTGTAGCTTCCCCACCTCCAACCCTCCGTCTGCTTGCCATCATGTTCCCCTACCCTTCTCCAATGCTACCAAGCCTCCTCCATTTTCATGTGTCTGCCATCTCACCAACTTCCCCGTTCGCACCCCCCCCCGCCACTCCCACCCCCTCCTCGACCCTCCCCCACATCCCAGTCACCATGCTGCTCTTCATTTTAGAGTGTAGCCCTGCCTGAGACAATGGTGTCCTGCTGGAGTAGCAAGGCAACCATAATGAGCAGCCCAGCTCAACACCCAAGGCAGCCACAATGGGAGCCCCAAGGCACACACACACACACCTACCATTGTGGGCTAACACTGGCATTACTACGGAACTGGAGCGAAGCTGTTGCAGATAATCTTTGATTGTTCCACTCACCTCAAAGTCACCAGTGAAGCCCACTCACATCCTGTCGTGATTTAGACCAGTCTATATTCCCACTGGCCTGGCAGGTAATTGGAATATAAGTGGTGTGCAGTGGACTTCATTGATGACTTTGAGGTGAGTGCAGCATTCAAAGGTTACCCACAACAGCTTTGCTCCAGGTCCTCAGTAATGCCAGGCAATTGGGAGGGAAAATGTGATTCCAACGAGTTGCGTATTCTATCATGGTAATACATGTAAATGGCATTCCCCACATGGATCAGCAGGAAAACCAAGCCGCCATCATGATAGTTTCCCAAGGTGGAAGATTAATAGTCTGTAAAGCACAGGAAGGGTAAGGCCTATCAGGAGATAGGACGACATGAGAATAGATCGGGAGCGGGAATGAAGATTTCTACGGAACCCCAAGCAGCTTTTCTGCATCTCACAGCCCTCCAAAAAATCATGAAGAATCCGAGTAAGTATTTTTCCGGAAAGGCAGCTGATTTGATTTGATTTATTATTGTTACATGCATTAGTATACAGTGAAAAGTACTGTTTCTTGTGTGCTTTACAGACAAAGCATACTGTACATAGGGAAGGAGAGAGTGCAGAATGTACTGTTACAGTCATAGAGAAAGAACAACTTAATGTAAGGTAGGTACATTCAAAAGTCTGATGGCAGCAGGGAAGAAGCTGTTTTTGAGTTGGTTGGTATGTGTCCTCAGACTGTTGTATCTTTTTTACGACGGAAGAAGGTAGAAGAGAATATGTCCAGGATACGTGGAGTCCTTGATTATGCTGGCTGCTTTTCTGAGACAGCGGGAAGAGTAGACAGAGTCAATGGGTGGGAGGCTGGTTTGAGTGATGGACTGGTCTTCGTTCATGACCGTTTGTAGTTTCTTGTGGTCTTGGACAGAGCACGAGCCATACCAAGCTGGGATACAACGAGAAAGAATGCTTTCTATGGTGCTTCTGTAAAAATTGGTGAGAGTTGTAATGCGCACACCAAATTACCTTAATCACCTGAGAAAGTAGAGTTGTGGTGGGCTTTCTTAACTATAGCATCTGCATGGAGGGACTAGGACAGGTTGTTGATGATCTGGACACCTAAAAACTTAAAGCTCTTGACCATTTCTTCTTCACCCCCATTGATGTAGACAGGAGCATGTCCTCCACTACACTTTCTTTTTCAAAAGGGCAGTGCCCTTGGGTCTCTCAATGGCTGGAAAAATTGGAAATGCATGCCCCTGGCCAATTTCTCTTCAAATGTTCACTCAAGGCTCTAGAACAGGTATTAGATCCAGATTTGCATAATTAATCTGCCTGCTTAATTAATTATTTAATTAAACAGCCTGCAAGGCCATTTCAGGACCTGTCTGAAAGCTGACTCAGATGGGCAAATGAGTGATCAGATATTCAAGAGCTGGCTGTTCTTTGTTCAGCCGAGGAATTGGCAAGTCACCAATTGAAAATCTCTCCCAATGTTCAAATTAAAGCATTTCTTTACCAGCCACAACTCTTCACATTTGCCTCCTACTGAGTGGAAATTGTTCACTCATTCTTCTGGCCTTGAATGAACTTATACATAAAATATATCACAAAATTATGGTCTGAAATGCTTTGCTGCTTTCACTGGATCCCAGAAAATATTCTATTCCCTGGTGTTAAAATCCCCCACTTTGATGTACAGAATGACAAATGCACCAAAAGAAAGATGTTGACACAAAAGTTCAACTAAACTGCTTGAGAAGTGTCTTATGTAAGTTCATATTCAGTTGGGTGACCACACAGTAAAAGCACTAAAGACTGTAATGGTGGACTCCGGAAAGTAGCTGATAACTGTGCAGGAAAGCCCGTATGTCTTCATGCATTGCAAACTGCATTTTGGTTAGAGGTTGAATCAATAAACAAGTCAGAACGTTATTTTCTCCGATGCATTCTTTACCGGCTGCTCTGGTATTAATTACCTGATGACAAGATTCTAAAATCGCTGCTCTCAGGATGACGAAGAAACAGCTGGAGAGCAGAGATGAGAGAAACTTGAACCAAAACACAATGTGTGGTTTGGAGGTGTTTTTTTTTAAAAGGCATTATTAATCTGAAGCGAATTGAAATCTGTCAGCTGTTCCCTATAAATCCCAGGTGCTGTATGCTTGATCCAAGTGGGCTCCGCGGTGCACTAAAAGATTGTAGCACTCAGCCAAGTGCTGTTGCTTTCAGAATTGAGTGTGTTCTCCTGTTCATTGAACTGGAACTCAGGCTTTATGAGTACGTCTACTTTCTTGTCAGTTACAAGTGGCAAATCAATGATTTTTTTAATTGAAAAATAAAGGTAGAGTCTAACTGACTTTACCTATCCTCAGTTCCCTTTTAAATGAACCAACCCCGATGCAGAAAAGAGGGGCTTTAAAGACAGATTAATAACCTGATCAGTTATTATCAGAATGGATACAATGTTAGAATATTGCTGATCTATCTCATTCAGTCATCGTAAAGGTGACTTTAAGGATAACATGTAGATGACTTAGAAAGTGGATAAAATTTAAACCTGTGCATTCAAGGGTAGCAGTTAGAATATTTTGGGAGTGGCCTTTGGAGTATTGTTCATTTTTATGGGAAATGAGCAGACACAGGGCAGTTTGCTTTGGTCACCATGTATAGCAATGTCACAAGCACTGACACAACTGACACAAATAGGTCAGAGATGTAACTGGAAGATTTCCTAACAAAGGATAAGCTTAAGAAATTTTACCCCCAGCGTGTCAGAGCTCCTTTTGCAGTACTAACACCAAGTAATTTTTCTTGTTCTCTTCACAGATTCTCAAATCTGCTGAGGATGACATACAGTTGCATTGTTTTGGTAATCCTCCAGTACTTTACTCAAATGGTATTTATTTTGTGTGAGTCTATAATACAACCAAAAGTATACCTGTTTTTTGAGATAACATTGAGTCCACATAGTGGGAAATAATAGGGGATGGTCGTGTTGACGTAACATTAATGGACTGGTTATCAAATGATCTCAAGACAGCAATTCAAATCCCATCATAGCAGCTGGGAAACTTAAGTTTGATGTGTTAAATAAATCTGAAATAAAAATCTATAATTAGTAATGGTTAATTTGAAAGTAGTGAATTGTTGTAAAAATCCAGATGTTTCACTAATGTTGATTAGGGAAGGAAATCTGTTGTCCTTACCCTCTCTGGGTTTTATTACTCCAGATCCACAGCAATGCGATTGCCTCTCAACTGCCCTCTAACATGGTCTAAGAAGGCAGTCAGTTGCATTTATGATGGTGACTCACCACCATCTTCTCAAGGGCAAATAGGGATGGCCAATAAATATTGACCTTGCTAGAAACAAAGAAAAGTCTGGGGGAGCACAGGGCTTGGGGGGAGACCGGAGGGGGGTGGGGGAGGGGGGGGTGGTGGGGGGGTGGGGGTGGGGGTGGGGGTGGTGGGGGGGTGGGGGTGGGGGTGGTGGGGGGCGGGGGGAGCGCACCAAACTCAATCCTAAGCCCTTATTTATCTAAAAGTCATAGGTGCAAAGGAAGATTCAGGTACTTTTAGAAACAGGAAGTTGAACTGATTTTGTTCTCTTAAACCAGCAAACATTGAGACTGATTTTACAATCAAGTTGCGACCATTTTTGGGCACGGAAACTTGGTAAATTTTGGCATGATCCGTATCCATTTCTGTGCCAGTTCCCCCTTTTACCAAGGCCTGAAAGTGGCTGCAATCAGGACTGTGCCCAAAATGGGTGTGACTGCCATTTAAATTGATTTGCTTGTGTTTAAAGTGACTTAATGGGCTGCACGCCCAACCTTACTGGCACTTCCCCTTTTATCACCACGTTTGCCCATCCATTGGCGTGAAACAGACATACTCCACAAAAGTCTGTTTTAAGCACGCCAGTTAGTGAGGGGGTAAGTGCCAAATGTTCGATGACTCTGCTTGAGATCGGTGGGGATGGAGGGGAAGGGGGGTGTTCCACTGCCATTCTGCCTGAGATCAATGAAGAGGGAAGGGGGTCCACTGCCACTCTGCCAGAGATCAGTGAGGGGGAAGGGCCCACAATTTGTCTGGGTGGTGGGGGTTTGAGGGGATATAAGGGGGCCAGTAGTGTTGTGGTAGTGGAGCAATGCCTGTACGGGCCAGGGGGGAGGCATTATCCAGATCGGGCGCAATGTGGCAAGTGAACATTATTCTATCATTTTTTTCCGCACATGCGCAGTTGGAGGCGCTGATCAGAGTTGCAGGATTTTGGGAGTGTTAAGCTCCGCCCACAGACATTTGCAGCACGATTCGGAATCGCTGATATTTTTGCAGGCAGAGTGTGTATGGCGGTGCCAGAGAATGGGTCTAAAAATCGGATCTGAAACACTCCCAGTTTCAAGTCCACCCAGCACTTAGAATCAAAATGGTAAAATAGGGCCATTGAGGTAAATAGACTTGCATTTATTCAGTCATCCAACCACTAACTTCATGATATCCCAAAACATTAAGCATCTAATGATGAACTTTTGATGTATAGTCACTTTTCTAATGTAAAAAAATGGCAGTCAATTTTCACACAAGATCCCACAGGAGGTGATATCATAAATTAAAAGAACCATTGATCAGCGCTAGCTTAGGTCAGCTAACATGGCAAAGAGCAAAGCTGAGATCTTTCTGGTTTACAATGCTGTGTGACCTGCCAGGTCGTGTAGCACTGAGTAACTGCAAGAGACAAATGTCAAATTTTAACAATTGCTATTAATTATTCAACTGAAGATCATACGCCCCAGTGCAATAAAATATTGAAGGAATTTGTTGACCAGACTGGGCATCCCATTCTTGTGACTTAATTAATTTATATCTTAAACGGTCTGTTCTAGTTGTTGTGAGGATATGCTACCACACCAGGACACATGATCACTGTAATAGTTAACTTCTGCATGTTCTAGCCATAAAAGCAGGAAATTACTGCAGCACTCTCAGCAAAGTGACGGAAGGGGTCAATGATAATGCCACTGTGATATCAAATGGCACTTACTCACCAATAACCTCACTCACTTCCTGACTCCCCAAAGCCTGTCCACCATAAAGGCATAAGTAAAGAGTATGATGGAATAATTTCCCCTTGCCTGGAGGACTGCAGCTTCAACAACACTCAAAAAGCCCAACACCAGGTTCCTCAGCATTTCATCCACCACCTTAAACATTCACTCACTTTACCACAATTATCAGCAGTGTGGGCCATCTGCAAGATGTGCTGTATTAACTTGCCAAAGCTCTTTTCAGAGCATCTTCCAAACCACAACCTTTACTGCGTCGAAGAGCAAAGGCAGCAGATGTATGGGAAGATCACCACCTGCAAGATTCCCTCCCACCAGGTTCCCCATCACCTTCACTGGAAAAGTTAATATCATTCCTTCACAGGCATTGAGTTAAAATCCTGGAACTCATTTCCTAACAGCACCGTGGGTGTGCTTATACCACATGTACTTCAGTGGTTCAAGAAAGCAGTTCACTGTTACCTTCTCAAGGGCAATTGGAATTGGGGAATCAACTTGGGTAATTAATACTGGACTTTCCAGATACACTCACATCTTCTTAACAAATAAAATAAATAAATAACTACTCACTGATGCTCAATTTTGATTTAGCCTCAGCTCCAAAACCTCAAAACAGCATTGGCCCAAATATAGGTAAAAGAGATGAAATCCAAAGGTGAGCTGAGAATGATTGCTCTTAATATCAATGCAGCATTGACTGAATGTATAGTCCTAGCAGCCAGCAAAGCTCGAACAACATTCAGACAGCTAAAGAAGAAAACATTCGCCACCACTTTTTTCAAGGACAATTAGCTTGGGCAATAATTTTTGACTCTGCCAGTAATGCCGACAATCAAGGAATAAAAATAGATGATTCCATCAAGTACAGCACAGATAAAGGCCCTGTGTCGCTGTTTATCCATCTTTAGGATGAGACATTAAACCAGAGTCTTGTTGGTCAACTCAGCTGGACATAAAATATTAGATGGTACTATTTTAAGGAGTTATCTCTGGTCTCCTGACCAATATTTGTCCCTGAATTAACATTGTAAAAACAGAATCTCTGGCAATTACCATGTTAATGTTTGTGGGAGCTTGGGGTGTGAAAATTAGCTGCCATGCCAGAGTCTACACTTCAAAAGTACCTCATTGACTATAAGTGCTTTGGAATGTCCTGTGGGCATGAAAAACATTAGAGAAATTGGAGTTTTTCTTTTTTGCATCACAGGAGCCTCCTCCCACCCTGGCCCCATCAGCATATCCTTCTATCCCTTTTTCATAGAATCATAGAATGATTACTAGAGTATTGCGTCCTATTCTGGTTCAACATATTAAGATGCAAAGGCTTTAGCAAGAATGCAGAAAAGATAATTATGGAAGATCCCGGGGATTTCAGATAAATAAAGAATGTGGAGAATGCTCTCCTTCGAGAAGGTTAAGAGGGTTGAACAGAGCGGCATGCTGCCTCACGCCACCAGGCACCCTGGTTCAATTCATGCCTAAGATCACTGTGTGGAATTTGCACATTCTCCCCGCGTATGTGTTACGGCACAGAAGGAGGTCATTGGCCTAATTTATATGCACTTGCTCTCTGAAAGAGTGACTGAATAATTCCCAATCCTTCATCTTCTTTGTCGGTCATAGAATCCATGCAGCACAGAAGGAGGTCATTCCACCCACCATGTCTGCACTGACAGCAATCTTGCCCAGGCCCTATCCCCGTAAGCTCACGTATTTGCCCTAGCTAGTCCTCCTGACACCAAGGGGCAATTTAGCATGACCAACTCACCTAACTAGCATATCTTTGGACTGTGGAAGGAAACCAGAGCACCCAGTATAAGATGCTTAACAGAGCAAGGGTCAGTCTGGGTCTGAAGAGTGGTACCACCCAGAAAGTATTTAGTCACAAAAACAACCTGGAACTGAACTTGGTAAGCAACTAGCCTGTATATAAGAGTTCCATGCAAGACTATATTTGGAACTGTACATAGTTAAGACCTACCAATAAAAGTGTTTAAGTTTGGACAGACAAGCCTCAACATCTTATCAATGAACCATCACCACTGCAACAATAAAAACCATATTAAGTACAAACATCACATGGTGTCGTAATATGAAACTTCAGTAGCAGTTCAAGTTAGATCTCTGGAATTATTGTCACTTTGACTGAATTCCTGTTGTACCCAATAGGTATAGAGGGATGGATCGTTCATGAACATGTTGACCACTGGAGGAGTAGAGAAATGCTCCAGCCATCAGTGTTGTTGTCAAGAAATGTTTTTGAACCATAAGTTTTGCGAGTGCCTGGCTGAACTGTTATCTACTTAACTGACGCCTCCGTGGAAGAAAGTAATAATGAACCACCTGTGCCAGAAGAGATACCTGTTATTTGCAATTCCTGTTAATATCAATCCTGTGGAAGCATCTCAGACTAAAGAATTACACTGTTCTTCGAAAATGGAAAACCCTCAAAGATTCTATTGATAATTGTCCAACTTATGTATATGTGTTTCGTTAGAGCTCAGGACTGAATAAGTTGGTAACTGAAGATTGTATAAAAGAGTTAAAGGGAGAGGGATGTGATGACTGTCCCTTTCTAAGGACAACACAGCAGAGCAGG
This sequence comes from Carcharhinus amblyrhynchos, assembly GCF_965287045.1. NCBI lineage: Eukaryota > Metazoa > Chordata > Chondrichthyes > Carcharhiniformes > Carcharhinidae > Carcharhinus > Carcharhinus amblyrhynchos. The sequence continues at coordinate 40,341,434 of NC_137330.1, forward strand.
GTCACCTGGTTTGGGGAAGCAACTAGCACTGAAAGTGGATAATCACCCCAGGGGGTGGAGCTCTCTTTTGAGCAAAAGACGTCTAGAAGGCATGTGGTAGACATGTAGGGATTGGGGCAGCTGGGGGGCCTCCGTACAGTTTTTCCTTATTAATAAATATCTTTTATGCTTCTGATGAAGTGTGAGCATGTCTCATTCCAAATCTTTTTATCAATTTTGACGCGTCAAATCTTATGGAAAATAAGGGATGCCTGGAAGTTTATCTCATGTGGTATCAGATTGGCTGCCTATTACTTGGAGTGCATGATATTTGGTTCCATTGCAGTCAGTGGAATTAAATATCAGACATTGCGTTAACCCAATACCACGCATCTTGTACTATCAGCCGAGATGAATTTCCAGCCTAATACCAGATGCCAGATAGACACAGGATCAGTGTTGGATGTGAGACTCACTGCAGTTGAACAGCATCCAATATTAAATGTCTTCCAATTCCTGTCACTATCAATCCTGTGGAGGCATCTCAGACTACAAGTTACACAGTTCTACAAGAAATCGAAAAACCCTCAAGACTCCACTTATAATTGTTTAGCTAGAGCTCAGGACTGAGTGAGTCAGTTAATAAAGGTTGTATAGAAGAGTTAAAGTGAGGTGGGGTGTGGTGATTGTCTCTTTTTAAGGACAATATAACAGAAGAGAGTTACCTGGCTTGGGGAAGCAGTTAGGACTGGAAGTAGATAATCACCCTACTGGAGTTTATGTGTGAAGCATGGACAATGAAGTGAAATCCCAGAGGACATGCAGGGAGCCCTGTGTAAGTAAAACACTGAGATCACCAGGAGTGGAAAACATTAGCTGAGAAAAGAAAGGAAGGCTTAGATTCCATGATGTTTGTAAAATGCGATTCTAAAGGATTCAGTTGCCCTTCTCACACAGTAAAATTGCTGTAATGAGCTTATTAGAGATGTTGCAGGTGGGATGAGTTAGTTCTTCATTAAATGTGGGTGATAACAAGCATTTTGGATGATCACCCTTTTTTGAAGTTGGCCAAAAAGTCTTAGAAAGGATGATAAAATGTTTTTATTCTAGGTAGATGATCCAGTTTCTATGAAGCACTTTGATCACTGCAGTGCCTGTATTGTTTATTGTGTTACTTAAATTCCTAGGCAAGCATAGAGCCTCTTTACATTAAACAGACAGTTACAGCTTCAGATTGCTTTTAAGTTATATGCCACTGATACTAGTGGAATGTAAACAGGCCTCCGTCAATACCACCCAGTTAATTTAGTTTAGAAGCAGGATTAAGAAGCTCCACTAACTTTTTATGACACTGTTTTTTGTTGCATTACAAGGCTAAGCTTTCTTTTGCCATTGTTTTAGTTCCCACTACCACTAAGAGCATGAATATTAACGATCGCAGAATGTCTGCTGTTTCTTTAAGCCATTTTAGTGAATGGCATTTAAACATAAACCAATCCAACACATTATTCCAGGGTTTTATATCAAATCTTGGCATATCCACATAGAGATTCAGGCATCATGCAGACACAGACCACACACAGATGCCACACATATTCTTGTCACTTATGAGATTCTTCATACAGAAAATAATGGAGGATTCTAATAGCAAATTTAACCCCAACCATAAAGGGATCCGTCATCCTAAAGTAAACTTCAACTGTATTGTTAACCCTATTCCTTTAACCCTATTCCAACCTTCTTTAAGCCTTTGTACGGAGGTTGACAGAATAGGGTCTGATAGACAGTTGGTAACTAGACAATACACAATGGGGAACAGTAGGATGCAGGGTTTGATTTGCTTGCAAATAAGACCATATAGCTCAAGTCTTACTCATGAACAGGATGAACTCGACGTCCTACTGTTTTACAGTTTGTATTCAGTTTATGACATCAGTTGAGATTTCAAGTAGCTTCAAATACAAAAGAAATGAAGATTTGCCACTATAATCTGCCTCAGGGCTAGTGATAATAAAATGATTCTTTGATTCCAGGGGAGTGCAATTAGAAGCTTAAAAGATAAGAACATTTGGAAATGAAGAAACAAGGAAAACCTACAATATGCTGGAAGAGTATGCAAGTTAAACATGCAACATAAACAAGAAAGGAACTAACATAAATACCTAAAGCAAATAGTGAGGTAAAAGTAAGAGAAGTGGAGGAAAATTGTTGTTAGAGGAGGGGAAATTATATGTACTGTTAACTCACCTGATGAAGGAGCACTGCTCCGAAAGCTTGCGATTCTAAATAAACTTGTTGGACTTTAATCTGGTGTTGTGAGACTTCTTACAGTGCCCATCCCAGTCCAACGCTGGCATCTCCACATCACAGTTAACTGGGCAGCACAGAATGAAAGGAGAAAATGGGAAGAGCAAATTACAAGGGACATTGGAGGAGATTTAAATAGAATGGGTACTTCTATGGAAATAAAGTATCAATGTGCAAATAATATTACTAAAAATATGAAATAAAGCATTGATAGTATGGTGAGATTTCTCAATATTTATTTTACAAAAGTTTCTAAAGGATAAAACATAGTGATTCCCAGGCAGGGGACTAGAACAATAAATAGAGAGTATCTCTGAATTCAGACAGGAAATAGGATGTGCTTTTAAAATATTAATTAAAAACAAGGTTACATTCAGTAACCAAAGGCATTGTTTGCATTGCTAAACAAAAGCACCATCTAGCAGTTGAAGGACTCAAACCTTCACATTTTTTGTGAAGATTATCAAAGAGTTAGTTAGAAGAATAAGTGCCATGATGGAAATGACTCGCAGCTCATACAGCACACTTGCAGGGTGGAGTCTTGTGCCCACCTCATTGGCGAGTTTGTTGGCGGGTAGCATTTAAACGGGTGGGAATGTGTCTCACGAATGTTGGGCTCTGTGTCCTTTCATCTCCAACCCAGTTAAATCCATGGTGAGAAAGCCCTTGCATATCCTTACTGCCTTATTGCCAAGTGAGGCCCTTAAATGGCTAATCAATGCCCACTTAAGGACCTTGTTCCACTGCCACTTGTATTAACCCAGCCACAGGAGGGAGAAAACTATGCAGGGAGCATGACCAGCAAAGCCTGGCATGTTTGCTTGTGGACCTCTAGGTGAGCCCCTCATTCAAAGGCATCCAAATGCCTGATTGAGGGACCCAGCTTCAGGAAGGCAGGGGCCTATTGAGAGCCACCCCTTGCACTTGCAGCTAATCCCCTCCCACTTTTTTTTCTGGAGCCCTACCCCGTGATACCTGTCCTGCCATCAATCATTTGGACCTGGGTCTATCCTCAATCCGAGGCCTCAGGTGGGTGCAGTGCCGGCAGCAGCCACCATTTCCTCAGGTGACCCTGCTGAGCACAGAGAAGCTGCCAAGCTCTGACTGGCTTGCAGTTCTCAGCAGGCAGGACCTCTACCGCCGGAGTCCTTGTTCCTTGGTGGAAGACTCATCACTGGTTAAGTGCCTGAGTGGCACAGGAGGCGGCAGAAGAAGTGATGCTGAGGTTTTGGCAACTCTCCAGTTGGCAGCTAAGAGCCCTGTTGCCATGACAAGATTCCACCCATGGTGTCAGACGAAGGAAAGTATGTCATATAATTCCTATCTTCAACAAATGTTCAGATGTGAAAGGTATCATATGGTGTAGTACTAAGCAGTAAGCACAGGAAGATCCAAGATTTGAGTTAACTGATCTTAGCCAGCGAATGCAGGATTTGAAGAGGAAATTTCAGCTAAGATTAACATACCTAATTATTAAACAATGATCCTTGTAAAAGGTGATACATCCAAACCTGTCTGGTTTTACGTAAGACTGGTGCTAGACTCTGTCTAATAAATCTAATGGAATTTTATGACCATGTAATATATGATAGATGACAGTAAACCGGGACTTGTTACAACTAAATTTGTCCTGGATGAAGTATTTCTCCATCCAGTGTTTGAAGATAATGTACACCACCTTTCGCCCTAGCTTCAAAATCCAATAGGTCAACTGTTACAATATTTTTATTACTTCTCAGTAGGAAAAATATATCTTTATATACCATTAAATGAACAAATAAAAAGAGGCACAAAGGGCCAGGGTGGTTTTGGTGGCACAGTGGTTAGCACTGCTGCCTCGTAACTCCAGGGTCCTGGGTTCAATTCCAGCCTTGGGTGACTGTCTGTGTAGAGTCTGCATGTTCCCCCCATGTCTGCATGGGTTTCCTCCAGGTGCTCTGGTTTCCTCTCACAGTTCAAAGATCTGCCAGTTAGGTGGATTGGCTGTGGTAAATTGCCTATTAGTGTCCCAAGATGTGTAGGTTAGATGGAGTAGGTATGGTAAATGTGTGGGGTTACGGGGATAGGGAAGGGGGAAGAGGGTCTGGGTGAGACACCTGAATAGCCTCCTTTTGCAAGGGAGGGATTCTATGATCTATGGTTTAACTGCTCCCATTCAATGGTAACAGGCAAACAGTTAAAATTGAATAGCTATCTTTCCTGTTGATTTCTAATTCTACTATGTTAGGTTTGTGCAATGGCAGAGTTACAGGAGCCACAAACATGAATGCCTCTTGGGACTTATCTCAATAGGCCATTGGTGACATGTTAATCAAAGCCTGAGTTAGGAAGCCATTTCTTGTTCCTTTTTGATTTCTACCACTATACAACACTGAAATGATTCTGATCAGTCACATACAACATACTCTGTGACTTTGGCTGTGGTGTATCTTCGCCCTAAACATTCTTGGCCTGTCAGCAGCCATTTCCACAGTTAACTATGCCATTCTCCTCAGACTTCTCTCTTCTGATGTCTGGCTGACTTTGACTTGATCCCCCACTTACCAATCCAGCCATAATCAAATAATCTCCTATAATGACTTATTTTCCCACCTCAGCACTGTTACATCTGGAGCATCCTGTAATGATCTATCTTTGCACACCTTGTATTTGTTCCTACTTGGTGGCATCATCCTAAGATATAATATTGGATTTCAGAAATATGCAGACAACACCCAGTTTTACCTCACCACCACCTCTCTGAATCTCTCCGCTTTCTTTGTGTTGTCAGATCTCCAGTTCCGCATGAGAAGTAATTTCCTGTAATTAAACATTGGGAATACTCCAACCATTGGCTTTGGCACCTGCAGAAAACTCTATCTCTCACCAACAATTTCAAACCTGTCTTCTTGCAAATTTGATATCCTATTTGAGAATGAACTAAGCTTCCAACCCTGTACTCTTTCCATCACAAAAGCCACCCATTTCTACCTCCACAAAATTATTTTATGCCCGTCCTTGACTCAACTTATTTGCTGATGAAACCCTTTTCTATTCTTCTGTTACCTGCAGATTTGACTATTCCAATCTTCTTTGTTTGGCCTCCCCTCAGCTCCATAAACTTAAAGCCATCAAAAACCAGTCCCTGTATCCTAATCAGCACCGTTACATTCACCCATCACCCTTATGTTCTCTGATTTACATTAGTTCCCAGTCCACTTAGACATTTATTTTAAAATTTCCATCCTCAAATCCAAATCCCTTCACAACCTTGTGCCTCCCTAACTGCATAACTTCTGCAGAACTACAACACTCAAAGAACTCTGCGTTCCTCAACATAGAATTGGAATTTCCTCTCTAAATGCCTCCACCTCTCTACATCTCTTCCCTCCTTTAATACCTATCTTAAACCTCTTTTATAAATCTTTCATTCGCCACCTTAATATTTCCTTCAACGGCTCTGTGTCAATTTTTGTTGAGATATACATAATGGACCATCTTGGGATATTTTGCTACATTAAAGGCACTATGCAAATTTAGTTTGTTGTTGTTTCGGTAGGCATGGCAGCATGTGGATAAAGCCCAAAATGACTATTTATGGTAGTGGATGTGTTTCACAATTGCCCTGCCCCTGCCAGCCTGAGATCCAGGTGGGTTTAAAATTAATTTTGAGACTGACTGACAACATGGGTGGCACAGTGGTTAGCACTGTTGCCTCAGAGCACCAGGGACTCGGGTTTTGATTCCTGGCTTGGGTCATTGTCTGTGCGGAGTCTGCGCGTTCTCCCCGTTTCTGCGTGTGTTTCCTCTGGGTGCCCTGGTTTCCTCCCATACTCCAAAGTACACTCCAGTTAGGTGCATTGGCTGTGCTAAATTTTCCCTCAGGATGCCTGAACAGGCGCTGGAGTGTGGAGACCAGGGGATTCTCACAGTAACTTCATTGCAGTGCTAATGTAAGCCTACTTGTGACACTAATAAATAAACTTAAAATAATATGACACAAATCAGTCAGTGTAAAAAATCTAACATGAATAATTCACAACCAAACTCAGTAAAGAGATGGAGAGAGCAAAAAAAACATTTTTTAGAAAGGTAAACTATCAAATAGGGGTTCAAATTTTACCTCCAATATTGTTAAGATTTCTTGTCAGTTTTATCAACACTATCAATCAGTTATATTGATGAACAACTTCGTTGTGAAATCATTTTTTAAAATCAGTTAGAGGTAAAGTAATATTTCACGATGTGGGAATGTGCAGCAGTAATAGCCTCACAACAAGGACCAAACTCAAACATTTCAGAGAATCACTTGTGACCAGAATAGTATTTCACATTTGCATCTGCGGTAAGTCTACTACTCACTGCTTTGATTCAAAACACAAAACTTTAAAGGTTCCGGAATATTTTGCTGACTGAAAACATGGCAACTCCTGCACTGAGACGATGGCAACAAAGCTTGATTTAAGCTCATTGTCATCTCCATGGTGGTATGGTAAGTGAATGTGAGGCCTTGATGCTGATTGGCATTTGAATTCAGATGCATTGAGGACTCATGAATTTCACTTAACACTTCTCCCCATTTATTGGCTATTCTTTAATCAGAGTGATGGATTGCCAGGGTGCTTGATGAAGTGGAACAGTTTCTTTTTCTCTTATGCTCTTGCTCTCCCCTTCTATCCCTCCTCCTCCCATTAGAGCCGCTCTGACCCAGGGCATCTCCTCCCCACTTGGAGATGTGTTTTGTTTTGTGTCTGTCATGCTGTACCTTTTATTTTGGTCATGTGATGACAGTCGCATGCTCGGACTGAGAGGAGCCTGGGAAACAAGGGGAGCAGAAAACTGCGGCACAGCAAGGGTGTGTCAGCCTATTGAAGTTTTCTCTTCACTTGTGCTCAGGACAGCCTGCCAAACATCACAAGCTTCAACAATTCGAGTGGACAATCTGAAGCAATGAAATAAAATTGTCACTCCAGCTGACTTTCTTGGTTGTTTCCAGGTGTCAAACTAGATTAACTGACTTGGTTGCAAACTGTTCAAGTGTAATCCTTTGGAGTCCCACTCTTCTTCAGCTCATAGTCGAAGCAGTGAAACAGTTTCCAGCCCCTGTCGCCTTTCCCCCGCTTGTCAGTCAAATAAACATCGGGATGCAAGTCTTTTTCATGTGATTGACAGCATGAATAATCAACCCAAGTCCTCAAGTCCAATTACTGCAGTGAAAGGGCTGGCTACCCACTGGAAAATACTTTGTTGTCAAACTGTAAATGCGGCTGGCTCCACAAGTATTGGATAGTTCATCTTAGCGACAGAACCAGTGTTTTCTTGGCTTGAGCTGCAGTTAACATCAGTCACCGCAAAGAAAGCGGGTGAAAATGTCATAAATGATACAAGAGGCTGCAACAGCGATATACCTGTTTATAGATGAACATTGCACTGATCGATAGCATTGATAAAAATTACATTATAAACACAGTACATTAAAAGAGCAATATGTTTGTTGAAAGATGCTGGGTATATGTTTTGATAAACACTTCCTCCAGTCACTTTGTGCTTAGCTGCAAATATGATGGGAGATTTCCGATGTTCACTTGTTCCTGTGGACAACGTTAGAATTTCACTAATAACAGCATTTAAAGGATTTTTTCTCTCCATAGTTGCAATGCCACAAGAGGAGTTCTTCCTCCAGAGATGTTGGTCATCATTTCCGAATTTTGCAGTGCAGAAAATACACAGCATAGCAGTGTACGGCATGTGGAGTCTCAGATAAACTATTCCGTACTGTCATCATTATGGTTCAACCTCACCATCACCTCTTTCACTCCCAAGGGCGGCACAGTGGCACAGTGGTTAGCACTACTGCCTCACAGTGTCAAGCACCCAGGTTTGATTCCTGGATTGAAGCACTGTCTGTGCAGATTCTGTACGTTCTCCCTGTGTTTGTGTGGGTTTCCTCCCACAGTCGAGCAACATACTGGTTAAGTGCACTGGTCATACTAAGTTATCCCTTAGTGTACCTGAACAGGCATCGGATTGTGGCAACCAGGGGTTTTCACAGTAACTTCATTCAGTATTAATGCAAGCCTACTTGTGATACTAATAAATAAATTTTAACTTAAAACTCCACTGTCACTGATTTGTTAGGCTGTTTTTCTGACATCCAGTGAACGAAACTTTCCTCCAGCTAAATATTGGAAATCTTTGGTCTTTCCTCTCCAGCACAAGATCTGTTCCCCAGCCACAACTCTCTCCCTCACCCTGCCAACTGTCTGAGACCGATCAGAGTTTACGCAGACCCTGATACCACATGAGATTCTACGAAGAGCTTCCAACAACACATCCTTACAATCACGAAGACTATCCCCACTCCATGTCTCTGCCCTACCTCAGCTTATCTGCTGTTGACATCTTCATCCATACCTTTGTTATCCCTAAACTTGAGTATTCCAATGCAATTCTTGCTAGCCTGCCATCTGTCATTGTCCAGCATTTGGCTGTATTTATTCACTTACACTAAGTCCTATTCAGTGATCATTCCTGTGCTGGCTAACCTATATTGGTCCAGCAACACTCAATTTTAAAATTCTCATCCTTGTTTTCAAAATCCTTGATGGTCTCATTCCTCCTTCATTCTGTAGTCACCTCCCCTGACTTTAGCCGAATAATCCTCCATGATTTCTGTGCTCCTCCAATTCTGGCACCTTGCATATCCCCAATTTTATTGTCCCTCCATTGGCAATCAAACTTTCAGTTTCCTATCTGTTGCAAGCTCTGGAATTCCTTTTTAAAACTCTCCATTTATCCATCCCTTTCTTCTCCTTTAAAACATTTTTTTACAACCTACCTCTTTGATCAAGCATTTTTTAATTTCAATCAGGATATGTGGACATCACTGGGCTGGCCAGCATTTATTGCTCGTTCCTAATTGCACTTGTGATTGTGGTGGTGAGCTGCCTTCTTGAACTGTTGCAGTCCATGTGGTCTAGGTACACCCACGGTGCTATTAAGGAGGAAGCTCCAGGATTTTGACCCAGCAGCAATGAAGGAACAGCACTATATTTCCAAGTCAGACTGGCGAGCAGCTTGGAGGGGATTCTCCACGTGGTTATATTCTCATGTGTTCTTCTCGATGTTCATGGTCATGAGTTTGGAGACTGCTGTCTAAGGAACTTTGGTGAGTTCCTGCAGTGCATCTTGTAGATGGTACACATTGCTGCCACTGTGCGTCAGTGGGGAAAGGAGTGAATCTTTGTGGATGGGCTGTCAATCAAGTGAGCTGCTTTGTCGCGGATGTTTTCTTTTTAGTTCTTTCATGGAGTTTGGGTGTTGCTTGCTGAGACGGCATTTACTGCCTATCCCTGAGGGCATTTAAGAGCCAATCACTTTGCTGTGTATGTGGAGTCACATGTAGGCCAGACCAGGTGAAGGTGGCAGATTTCCTTCCTGAAAGGACATTAGCGAACTAGATGAAGTTTTAACAACAATCGGCAATGGTTTCATGATCATCATTAGATCTTTTTAAATTCCAAATTTTGTTTTGTTCAATTCAAATTTCACCATCTGCCTTGGTGGAATTTGAACCTGAATCCCCAGACCATTTCTCTGAGTCCCTGGATTATTTGTCCAGCAACAACAGCACTATGCTACTGCCTTTCCCATGTTAAGTTTCTTGAGTGTCCTTGGGACTTCTCTTATCCAGGCAGATTGAGTGTATTCCACCACATTTCTGCCCTGTGCCTTGTAGGTGGTGGACAGAGTTTGGAGAGTCAGGAGGTGTGTTACTTGTTGCAGGATTCCTAGTCTCTGACCTGCTTTTGTAGTCACAGTAATAATATGGCTAGTCCAGTTCAGTTTCTGATGAATGGTAATGTCCAGAATATTGATTATAGAGATTCAGCAATGGTGAGATTCTCTCTTGAAAGGATTCACAGTTGAATGTCAAAGAGTGATGGTTGGGTTCTGTTTTTTATTCATTTGTGGGACATAGGCGTTACTAGCTGGCCAGCATTTATTACCCATGCCTTGGAGGGCCATTGAGAATCAACCACAATACTGTGGCTCTGGAGTCATATGTAGGTCAGACCAGGGAAGGAAGCAGATTTCCTTCCCTAAAGGATATTAGTGAACTAGATGGATTTTCTTGAAAATCGACAACGTTTCATGGTCATCAGTAGATTCTTAATTCCAGGATTTTAAAATTTGAATTCAAATTCCACCATCTGCCATGATGGGACTTGAGCCAACCTTCCCCAGAACTATAGCTAAGTTTCTGGATTAATAGTCTAGTGATAATACCACTAGGTCATAGCCTCCCCTTCTTGTTGGAGATGGTCATTGCCTGGTACTTGTGTGATGCAAATATTAGTTGCCACTTTTCAACCCAGGCCTGGATATTGTCTAGGTCTTTCTCCATTTGGTCACGAACTGCTTCAGTATCTGTGAGTCATAAATAGTGCTGAACACTGTGCAATCATCAGCGAACACCCCCACTTTTGACCTTAGGTGGAAGCAAGGTCATTAATGAAGCAGCTGAAGATATTTGGGCCTGTGACTTTACCCTGAGAAACTCCTGCAGAGCTGTCTTCAACACAGACGATTGACCTCCAACAACCACAACCATCTTCCTTTGTGCTAGATATGTCTAACCTGTGGAGAGTTTTCCCTCTTGATTCCTATTGACTGTAGTTTTGCTCGGAGTCCTTGTTGTCACATTAGTAAAAGATTGCCTTGATGTCAAGGCCAGTCACTCTCACCTTACCTCTGGCGGTCATCTCTTTTGTACAGCATGAAATCAAGAGCTGAGTGGCCCTGGTACAACCCAAACTGAGCACTAGTGAGCAGGTTATTTGCTAAGCAATTGCCGCTTGATAGCCCTATTGATGAACTCCATCAATCTATTGAGGATTGAGAGTAGACTGATGGGGCAGTAATTGACTCAGTTGGATTTGTCCTTTGTGTATTTCTGAATTAGGAGCAGGAATAGGCCGCCCAACCCTTGGGCCTATCATCCATCCAATAAGATCATGATTTATCTGATTGTAGCTTCAACCCCATGTTTCTGCCTACTCCCGTTAACCTTTTGACCTTTTGTTAATCAAGAATCTATCTATTTATGCCTTAAAAATATTCAAAGAGTTTGCCTCTTTTGCCTTTTGAGGACAAGAGTTCCAGAGACTCACGAATCTCAGAGAAAAAAAAACGTGTCCTCATCTCTGTCAGAGTGACCCCTTATTTAAAAATGACACTTCATTCTAGATCCTCTGACAAGATGAAACATCCTCTCTACATTCACCTTGTCAAAACTCCTCAGGATCTTAAAGTTTTAATCAAGTTGTCTCTTACTCTTCTAAATTCCAGCAGATGCAAAGATAACCTCTCCAACCTTTCCTCATAAGACAACCCATTCATTCCATGTATTAGTCTTGTAAACTTTCTTGTCTTTATATTAACATCATTCTTTAAATAAGAAGACCAATACTGTACACAACACTCCAGGTGTGGTCTCACCAATGTCCTGTATAAATGAAGCATAACCTCCCTACATTTGTAATCAATTCTCCTCACAATAAGTGATGACATCTTATTAGCTTTTCTAATCACTTGCTGTGCCTTTTATGACTCACACACTTGGACACCGGATTCTTCTGTATCTCAGAGCTCTGCAAATTCTCACCATTAAGCTTCTTTTTTTATTTTTCCTGACAAAAAGAACAAATTCCCATTTGCCCAGATTTTGCCCATTGACTTAAGCTACCTATATCCCTTTGTAACCTCCTTATGTCACCTTCTCAACTTACTTCCATAACTATGTGCCATCAGAAAATTTAGAAACCATACCTTCAGTCCCTTCATCCAAGTTACTTATAAAAGTTGTAAAAAATTGATCACCAATTGTTATGTCTTGCCAACCAGTAAAAGACACATTTATGTCAACTGTGTCCTGTTAGCTAGCCAATCTTCTATGCATGCCAATGTGTTACCCCCTACATCATGAGCTTTTATTTGACACTGTAATCTTTGGTAAGGCTCCTTATCAAATGCCTAAGTACAATACATCTAGTGGTTCCCTTTATCCACAGCACATGTGACTCCTTCAAAGAGCTCCAATTAATTGGTTAAGCATCATTTCCCTTTCTCAAAACCATGTTGACTCTGCCTGATTCCTTGAATTTTTCTGAGTGCCCGGCTATGACATCTTTAATAATGGTTTCAAACATTCCTCCTCTGACAGGTGTTAGGCTATCAAGCCTATAGTTTCCTGCTTTCTGTCTCCCTGTCCTTATGAATGAAAAAGTTCATTTGCTATCTTTCAATCCAATGGAGCCTTCCCTCAATCTAGGAAATTTGGGAAAACTAAAATCAATGCACTAATTATCTCATTAGTCACATCTTTTAAGACCTTAGAGTGAAGTCCATCTGGAACTAGGGATTTGTCAGCCTGCAGATCCAACAATTTGCTCAATGTCATTTCCCTGGTGACTGTAATTTTCCTGAGCTCCTCTTTTCCATATCCTGATTTACAGCTATTTCTGGGGTATTACTTGTATCCTCTAGGTGAAGATAAATGCAAAATACCTGTTTATTTCATCCACCATAGTCCTACATTCCATTACCAATCCCCCAGATGCACTTTCCACAAGACCAATGCCCACAAATTGAACTCTTTTCTTATTCAAATATCTATCGAATATACCTGGGCAATTTTCCACATTGCGGGCTAGATGCCAGTGTTGTAGCTCTACTGGAACAGCTTGGCTTGGAGCATTGCAAATTCTGGAGCACAAATCTTCAGTACTATTGCCAGAACATTGTCAGGACCCATAGTTTTTGCAGCGTCCAGCACTTTAGCTTTTCTTGATGTCATGTGGAGTGAATCGAATTGGGTAAAGATTGACATCTGTGAAGCTGGAGGCCTCCAGAGAGGCCAAGATGGATCATCAATTCAGAACTTGTCGCTGAGGATTGTTGCAAATGCCTTATCTTTTGCACTGATGTTTTGCAGGAGGAGGGATATTTATTAGTTTTCTCTTCCCATGAGTTGTTTAATTGTCCACGAGCATGCATGACTGGATGTGGCAGGACCACAGAGCTTAGATCTGATCTGTTAGTTGTGATTAGGTGGATTGGCCATGCTAAATTGCTCATTGGCGACCAAGGATGTGTAGGTTAGCTGGATTCGCATTGGTAAATTCATGGGGTTATGGGTTTTAAGGTTGGAAGAAGGCTGGGAGGGGCGGTGGTTAGTTCACCTGGGTAAAATGTTCGTTCAGAAAGTCAGTGAAGACATAATGGGCCGAATGGCCTCCTCCTGCATTTGTCATTTCATCATTTGTCTTTTTTTTTGATTTTCATCCCGTGAAGCTGCAAGGTTCCCCACCATTCAGGAAATCTGGTCAACCAGGGCTAATGTTCAAAAACTGAAAATATAACCTTATTATTTAAGAAGGGAGAGGGAGAGATTAAACAGAGAACTACAGACCTGTTAGTTTGATAAAAGTGATGTAAGCGGGAGGCAAAAAATCTAATTTCCGCCCAGCAGCTGGCAGGTTGCGATATTCCTGGGACACACTTCTAAACCTAATCAGCCTCATGCTGGGGAATGGTGTAAGGTTGATGTTAATATTCATGAGTTAATTTATATTTATTTAGCCAGCTCTGGATGTATTCTAGATAGAAGATAGAATCATACAGTGCAGAAAGAGGCCCTTTGGCCCATCAAGTCTGCACTGAACACAATCCCACCCAGGCCCTACCCCCATATCCCTCCATATTTACCCACTAATCCCTCTAACCTATGCATCCTTGGACACTAAGGGGCAATTTCTTAGCATGGCCAACGAACCTAACCTGCACAGCTTTGGACTGTGGGAGGAAACTGGAGTACCCGGAGGAAACCCACACAGACACGAGGAGAATGTGCAAACTCCACACAGACAGTGACCCGACCCAGGAATCGAACCCAGGACCCTGGATCTGTGAAGCAGGAGTGCTAACCACTGTGCTAACGTGCCACCCGTCTGGGCTCTCTTGGCTTTCCAACCTCACCAGTGGAAGTTCCCATCAGCGGAAATCACAACTGGCCCCCAGCATTGGGGACGAGACACGATGACCTTGCCATTGGACTGGAGTGCCGATGGGGTGAGGATTAAGAGGCAGGGCCTCATGGGAGGGAGGTGGGGAGGGGTGCCAAACCGGGAGGGGAAGGGCGGAGGGGAACGAGGGGGCACTCAGCATTGCGGATGGTGGGCTTGTGGTGGGGCTAGTGGCCGGGGCTTGCCATTGGAAGGCTGCTGATGGGAGAACGGGCATCAGGGCAGAAAGCAGGAGGCCGGCGATGTTCGATGGGGTTCGGGGCCAGAAATCAGCAGGCCAGCACTTGGGTGGTGGGATGTGGGGTTAGATTTGGGGCCAGTGACATCCCACTGGTGGAGGGGTGGAGTGGGGCAGCTGGATGGTGGATGTCAAGCAATTCCCCACTCTGTATTGCACAAAGTGCAGTAAATTATCAAAACTCAAGTCACCCTAAAAATGGATACTGATTTTTCTTGGGAAAATTGCCCCCACCAGGTCAGCTTTCTTGAAACAAGTTGGTCACCCTCCCACCTTCTAGCCTCAAAACTGGAAATAGGTACATTAGAAGCATTTTTGGGACTAAAACATACTTTTCAGACTTAAACTTCCAGCCAACCTCCACCTCCAGCGAGACCACGCCTCCCCCCACCACAAGCCCCACTCCCTCCACCATCTAAACACTTGCATATATGCATGTACACAGACACACAATATCCTAACCCAAACCTGCCTGCTTTCTTTTTTGATAATATTCAGCTCAGAGTGCCTGTTGGCCTTTCAGTCTTTGTGACATTCACGAGACAAGAAATCTAGAGTAGAACCTCAGTTTGATATTTCTCTTCAGGACTTGGCAGTGACGAGGCTAATCCTAACCTGTCAGACCACTGTGGAGCAGGTTTGAACAAATTTAACAGAACGCTTTGATGCTGTTGGGTCCTTTAAATGTAAATCAAAATCTGTCATATTAAAACTACAGTGACCTGGGCAGACTGTACATTGAGTATTGTAATCAGTTTTGATCATCAAGACAGAAGGAAAACATTGAAACCGTGGGAGGTGGTGCAGAAAAGAAATGCGGAACTGAATCCTGGGTCGGGATTTTATGGCCTTACTTGCCCAAAACTGTAAAATGGACCTTTCCATGTTCCGCCCCTCGCCTGCTCCGATTCCCATGGCAGGCAGGGCGCTAAAATTCCAGCACTGGTGTCAAAGGGCTGAATTTTGCAGAAAGAAGAGACAAAATGGTTCTTATTCAGCCTCGAAGGAAGTAAGATGGTTGACAATGTGGAATTAAGCAATGTATTGAAGACCATACATAAGGTGCCCAGGTTAACACTCTGTTTTAACCAAAAATATACTTATTTGTAACATATCTTAAAGAACATTACAAACCATTCCAAATGGCCATCATACAAAGTGCAAATAATATTCAGGTTTTCTCCAAATGTCATGTTGCACTCTGAGGTGCTTCAATACAGATATTTCAAATTTGCAGTCAAGTATTTGGGGACTTTGCAGGCATCAACACGCCTGAATTGCAATGGGCTTGTCTCACCCTGGGCAAATCGCTTTTTTTTATGCCCAGATTATAACTTCAATACAGGTAAGTAGAACAAGGAACACAGTCTACAAATGAAAGGACAAGTTTGGACATACATTACGCAGAACTTCTTTAAACTAAGACTAATGAACATTTGGCATGGTCTTCTCTGTGTAGCAGATGGAGCTGATGACCTTCAGTGTGTTATAAAGCCAGCCGGATGATGTAATTGGGTGGGCCAGGGGTGCAGATCTTTTCTCTAGATGAATGAGGTGGTCAAATGGTCTTCCCCATCTGTGTGTATCCTGTGAACTGCTGCACCCATTGAGATTAGATTAGATCCCTTCACAGCCTGGTCTGTATGCCTCAGAATTGCAATAGATGTTGTTTCAACCCAATTAGCTATTAGGGCAGTTTTGCTGATTATTTAATTACATTATTCAGTTCAATGGGGGTTGCACTGTGCACAGCAAAGTAAACATTTACTATGCCATCATTGAACTGAAATTGTTCCAACTGCGACAGGGTGAGACCAACTGCTGGGCATCAAATTGAATTCTCAATGACTTGTGTGACCTTAGTATTACAAGTGAGTTGCTAGTCCGATTTTGCTAGCTTTATTCATTAAACTGAACCTGCCAGCTCACCAGCGTGTCTGACTGGTACTGTTACTTCAAGGCCATTCTAGGTCTCACAAGAACTGCCATCATCTCTTGGTCATCCCAGTAAACAGTTTCTGCTCTTTATAGCAGCTTCAAGTGCTCTGATAAAAACTGTTTGTTAATTGGCATGATCACCCCCCTCCCCCTTTCGAAACAGTAACAAAGCATGTTGACTTTTAAGGAAATATACGGTTGCATTGGTGTTCCTGTTAGAAAAATTCTTCTCCCCCATCCAACTTTCTCTCTTGATGATGCTGGCATCTGACAGGGGCAAGTTCCTGGCTGCCCTCTGTACGTTGCCCAAGAAACCATTCTTCGTGTGAGACGGTAGACAATGAATGTCAGCAGGTTATTTGGTGTGGGGCACATCACAGCTGAGAGGGATCCCCTCCTGATCTATTTCCATGTATTTGCAAACTCCCGTGAGGGTCACTGGATTGCAATTAGGAGTAGAAATCCAGATTGTAAATACACTGTTTAAAATTCCCTCTCATTCACTCCAACTGCTACCTGCAGTATAACAATTTCCAATTTCCTTATTTTTCTGAGGTTTAATGTCTCCTTGAAATATAAGGTTATGTTAATAGAATTAGCGCTTTGGCATTAAATCTTGACATGTACTAGCATATGAATGTTTAGTGTGTTCTCCTGAAATGTCTTCCTGCTATTTTAATGCGGATGTTACCCATTTATTTTAAACCAGGATAATGCACATGCTTAAAAAGCTGGGAAAGGAATTACTGATAACCATCTTAAGTATACAAAGTTTATCCCTCAGCGTAATTTCAGGGCCTGAAAGTTCCATAATGTTGAATGAAGTGAAAAACCAACACAGAACAGGAGTTAAAATTGAATCTCCTTTTATCCCTGGTGGCACAATGGTTAGCACTGCTGCCTCACAGCCCTGGTGACCTGGATTCGATTCCTGGCTTGGGTGACTATGCAGATTCTGCACGTTCTCCCTGTGTCTGCATGGGTTTTCTCTGGGTGCTCCGGTTTCTTTCCACAGTCTGAAAGACGTGCTGGTTAGGTGCATTTGCCATACTAAATTCTCCCTCAGTGTACCTGAAGAGTGCACCAGATTGTGATGACTAGGGGATTTTCACAGTAACTTAGCGCAGTGGAAATGTAAGCCTACTTGTGATTCTAATAAATAAACTTTATCAATAAGTCTAAAATATGAAATAAAACTCTCTAGATGTTTTCCTTTGTTTTACACCTTTTTTCTCAGGTAACATTGGGCTAGTTGCTATTAGAAATTAAAGTTCTGGTGAGGTAAGATTTGAAATGGCAAAGAAAGAAGCATTTTACTGAGAGAGAGAGAGATAAAGTGATATCTTACTGGGAAAAATGGTAGGGTCTGAGACAGAATCATTATGATGTGGGATGCTAGGGTTTTATCTGTGTTTCAGAGATTGCATTCCATGATTCCATCTGTTTCTCCATGAGAATGACAAAGGAGCGATCTTGCACATAGAGAATTGAATGACAATAAAACAGGATTTGAATCAACTATTTACCACTGAGGCTTTTCTTTAAGTAAATATAAATGGGATGGATTCCTTACCACCAGGAGCCCTAGAGTATTACAGGGGACATAAGAGAGGTAATGTTCCTCTGGATTTTTTTTCTCTGTTTATTGACCTTTTATCTTTGATTTTGCTGGCTGGCTGAGCGTTCATTCAGTTCACAGTTTGAATGAGAAAAACTGCTGACAAAAGCCTAGGGTGAAAGGTTAGAAAAGGATGTAGTGGGGGAGGAGAGAAACTAAGCATCCCCTCACCACAAATTCCTCTTTAGTCACTGTTTGATCTCAAATGGAAAGCATCTGAGTTTGAAAAATGCTATCGTTAATAAATGTTTCATTCTTAGATGCATCTGATTGAGATGTAGGCCTGAAGAACATACTGAAAAGCAAGTAAATTTATGAAGTCCTTTGCTGTTTTAGCTCAGTAAAGGCTTTTCTTCTTATCTTTGTGCTGTCAACACAAGCATCTACCCTCAGCTCGCCACTCTTCCTTAAGTATAGATATACATATACACAGGCACTTGACAACATCAGTCAAAGACATGGACCACAATTTTCCCGTCCCACCTGCCACAGGATTCGTAATGAGCGGCTGGGGGGCTGGGATGCAATGGGGAACAGACTACGCAAAGCTCTGTTGACCTCAGGCAGGATTTTCCAGTTTTGGGGCGAGAGCGCCCGGAAAATCCCACCCATGGGTCAGCTTCTACGCTTCTGCTAACAACACCCAAGCCTACCTTCTACACCATTTCTCTCAACCTCTTCACTGCCAGATGTGTTCTTAGATGCATCCAGTCTTGGATTAGTCATTTTTTCCCAGCTGAACATTGAGAACACCAATGTCCCATTTATAACCTGTGTCATAAGCTTTGTACCCTTGCCACCTACTTCAAATCACTCCTGGGCACTATCTCACACCGAGCCAGAATGTTCAGCTGCATCAATGACTGATTCATCTAGAATATTCTATTTTATCATAATAGGCGTTCGACAACTAAAAAGTAGCAGCTAAAATGTGCTATGTGGAAAATGTTCTCCTTTCAGGAAATCTACATGATGTGCAATACTTCTGAGGGAGAATTTAGTATGGCAAATGCACCTAACCAGCATGTCTTTCTGATTGTGGAAGGAAACCAGAGCACCTGGAGAAAACCCACGCAGATACAGGTTGCAAAGTGCAGTGGAGCATTGTTTACTTGTGAAGAGTACTATATTAATACAAGTCTTTTTTCTTTTTAAATGGCTCAGTTTAATGTTGGCTGCTGCCAGTAACCAAGATGGCAGGCAATTTAAATCACCTGTAGGACTTAGCTGCCGACATTCCTATCCTTTATTTCCCATACTCTTCCATGTTGCCTGAGCAGGATTGTTGAACCCATCAGAAGGCAGAGGGGTTCTTTAAATACACAGATTGGGGCTTATATATTCTCTGTGAATGTAATAAGGTTCAAGGTTGAGAAATATTTGGACCAGGGTACTCAGAGTAATTCAGTCCTCATTTGAAAATCATACATTCTGGTCTCATTATAAATGGAAATGTTTAAATTTATAATGAAGGCTGCCTGTAGAAAATTATCATGTGCCTCGACTGGGGGAAGAAACAATGAAGTGGAGATGCCATCGTCGGACTGGGGTAAACACAGTAAGAAGTCTAACAACACCAGGTTAGAGTCCAACAGGTTTATCTGGTAGCATTTAACCTGGTGTTGTGAAACTTCTTACTGAAAGAAACAATTACAGTGTTACAAGTTTACATTAACATTTTCCATTATAAATATGAATAATATCATTCAGAGTAAAAATTCTGCTTGAAATCAGACAGCATTCTGGCCTCAACTACATTCGATGGTAGTGAGTTCCACACATTCACCACCCTCTGGATGAAGAAATTTCTCCTCACCTCAGTTCTTAAAAGTTTACCCCTTATCCTCTAGTTCTGGTTTCCCCCACTAAATCACATACATATGTAAGGATTTTAATACATTATTTGTAGATGTTTGCTTGGTTAAAGTGTTATTAGAGAGTTAACACATGTGGCAAGTTGTTATGAACAAAGGTTGACAATTGTCACTGCTTGGAATTGTGATCCATGGCCAAACATTAATGTGTGTTTCTGATCCAGTCTATGCTAACTTAATTTGGAGAAACCTGATACTGACAAATGATGCTTGCAGTGGGAAAGTGTTTCCATCTCCTTGACCAATCACCTTTATGAGTAGCGGAAAAAAAACATGGAGAGGAAGAGGGTGGAATTCTTTGAGAATTTTTGAGACCAAGGCTGAAATTCTATGGCTGTTCACATCCACCACTGCTGCCAGAGAGGATGGAGAATTTGGCGTTCAGCAAATTTCTGTTTACTGCAGCGGGACGAGAAAATCTCGGCTGTGATAGAAGTCAGAGACTCCGGTTAGTGAAAATTTTTTAAATCAATAGATATTAATACACTGACAGAACTACCAGCATTGAGTTAAATGACTTTAAAATAGAATTATAAGCTAATAAGAAAGCAGCTTACACACATATGAAATGCAGCAAGAGATTCAAACGAGTGATTATGATTTAAAAACTGATGCTGATATTTTAAATGTATTAATGTATTTTTAAGAATCATTGTTCACTTTAGCCAAAGGCAGATTACAGCAAAGCATCATGGTAAAGGGCATTAGGACAAAGCCATATTCTAAGGGAATACCAAAACATTAGAAGTATAGCTGTTTTTATCAGCAGAATTCCTGATGGTAAGAACATTCAGAACACTTAATCAGACTTCATGAATAGGGTTTATTCAGTGCCCAGATAAAATTAATGCATGCCCATATCTGGAGTTATGTGGTAATCTGGTTTGGCAGTGACCTTTAGGGGAATTTATGGGAATGTTCACTTTGAACTTTATGGCTAGCATCTGGGGTTACTAGACAATAGAGGAAGTGGGGTTAGTCAAGTCGGGAGTTAGCATTTGGATTCTAAAGACCGATGAAATGCCATTATGCCAAAGGGTAAGATGCAATTGGCTAAAGTATATGATAGATATGATTGTTGATTTATGTATATTGAAGATGATTGACTTAATTCTAATGAAAAGTGGGACTAATTGATAAGAAAATCTATAAATAATATGTTTTGAATTATATACGTAGAATTCAGTGGAGTAATTTGGCTGGACCACCTCAGGAGTTGCTCCAACACTTTGATGATTCTTCTAGTGGCCTCTGGTCAAAATCAACATTATGTCTTTAAACTGAGACACTGCATTGTGAGTCTTGTATTGTCTGAAATTTCTGACGGTACCTGGCCACCTCGAAAAGCCCACCGACTAAATGCGATGACAGGTAGCTCTGCTGGCACCTTTTCCACTGATTCAAATGTAGGAATCCCGCACCAGATTCTGCTCATTAATTATGCATAGGTGAGTTCCTCTCTGAATCACCGGGTAAGCTGGCAGCTGATTCTTTTGGCCACCATCAGTTAGCAGGTTCAAAGGTCCAGGCGCTATGTCTAAACTCCAGTCCAGTCCATCACTCTCTCCAGCCCACCTGTCCTCACCAGACTGTACAGGCTGCCAGCAACCCAGTGGCAAAAGGCTAACAGTCTCAAGAAAAAGTCTGTTACTTGATTCAACCATCCTCTCCCCTGTCTGCAAAGTCCATCACCTGCGAGTTGCCCATGCCCCACATGGACCTCGACTCAACACATCTGGAGTCTTTTTCAAATGGGTTTGATGCCGATGTGATTTCTCGCTGGCGTGACGCAAGATTGCAAGGTGTGACAAGGTTTCAGCGATTATTTGTTTTAATGAGTACTCATGAAATGCAAATAGTGTTCACGTTACCTGGCAGTGGGGGAACGGACCTGGCATTAACCCACCATTGGAAGAATTGCAAACTCATTTTATGCTGGCATATTTCTGACTTTTCAGGCATGCTGGATTCTCTACTCCTGCCTGATACCAAGCCCATCCTGGGTGGATGGGAGAATTCTGCCCAGTGTCAATGTGCTAAAATTATGTGGTCTACAAATTAGGTCTTACAATCTGGAATTCCCTCCCCAAAGCTGTCTGTTTCTTCATAATCCACATCTCCTTCTAGATTTTCCTTAATGGCTCTTGGTCACTTCTCTGCATATCTCCTTCTTTGTCTATCTTTGTGTCTCATCAAGCTTCTGCAAAACAACTTGGGATACTTTTCTACTGAAGAGACGCTCTATAAGCCAATTGTTTTTGCTGCCAATATCATCACAAAACGTTTTTTTGTTTTAATTATATGGCTATTCCTGTGCTTGCATTCAGAACTGTAATGGATAAAGGAATATTGCGCAGTAATATACAGTTGGCATTAATAGTTAAAGGAACAATAATAAATACTCTCTTCCACCTTCTTTGGTTGAGAGAATGATACAACAGTCTGAAGTCATGTACCAATCGACTCAAGAACAGCTTCTTCCCTGCTGCTGTCAGACTTTTGAATGGACATACCTACCTCGCATTAAGTTCATCTTTTTCTACACCCTGCTCTGACTGTAACACCACATTCTGCACTCTCTCCTTTCCTTCTCTGTGAATGGTATGCTTTGTCTGTGCAGCATGCAAGAAACAATACTTTTTGCTGTATAAAAATACATGTGACAATAATAAATCAGGTCAAATCAAAAATGGCAGAATCAGTGGGGATGGAAGTAATGAACTCTCATGGTAAAATCGGAATGACAAGCCAACCATTATTGATCCAGGAATAGGTGTTAACTTTTTTAAGTGTATCATCTTGCCAAGTCCTCAATAGGATTTACATATCTACAATCCATACTTTTTGTGCTCTATTTACTAACACATTATGAACATTTAACTATTATTTTTCATTTGAAAGGAAATCAGTTGAAATGCAGCCCCCCTATTACATTAACATCAACAGGAACGTATAACTCAGACGTGTAAAGGGTGACTGCTTACCTTTGAATCTCTTATTCCTTTTTCCCTTGTTATTCATAGACTAAATCCAGGTGGTAAGACATTAAAAAGGTTTAGTATTTACATCAAATAGTACCATTAAATTGCCAAGTCTGCAATGTTTATGATCATTTTACATCCTGCTGAAAGTGTTTCATCCACCCCTACCTCCTTGGTGCTTATAATTCAAAGGAATTTCTTTCCAATTTGACAAATTCCCTGAAGGATAATTTCAACCTTTCTACTTTTTTAGTAATTAAAAAAAAACTGCTTAGAATAGTTTACCCTGAATTAATCATTGTCAAAGAGGCCTTGCTTTGGGGAAAAAAAATGAAAGTAATGATGTGAGATAAAATCCCAAGGCAATTGCACCTCGGGTTTGTTAATCATTGCAGCAGTCATCCTGCTGAATTTGAGGCTGGAACTCTGGGCAGTGCTGTCTATTTGGAGTTGAACAAATGGTATTTCACACAAAAATGCAGTTTAGGCTGTCCACTGTCTTCAGAGTGCATTATTCAAGACCAGTTTTATAACATCAATGAGAGCCGGCATTTAGATAGCTCCTTTAATCTAGTAAAATGCCCAAAGGCCCCTGAACAGGAGAGATTACCAGGAAAACATTTGAAATTTTAATGAGCCTATGTTGTGGTAAAAAGATATGCACCGAAAAACAGATTTTGTTGTGGCACAAAATCTGGATAACTATTCTCCTCACTCAAGAGAAACCAATTTTGATTTGCAATGCACTGTGAAGTAGGGCACAGAGTCTAAACACACAGCCAGTTCTTACTCCTGAATAGGAATTTTACATCATTAAGCTTGTATATTTGCTTTGTCTACTGTGCTACGTAATACTTAGTAAAAGAATGCAGAACTTGCAAGAGAACATGTCTTTAATTTAAAGCCCCTTGCTTTCAAAACTTATTTCTTACCTTTTGACCAAGGATAGGAACATCGCTAGGAGTATATTACTAATTCAGAAGCATTTCCACCCCATTGCTTATCCAAATTGCCAGTCTGTTGCCATGGAAACCCACTAACAATAGGTTTAAATGGACTAATTAATGTTTATTTTGTGATGTACATGTAGCAAGAAGTTTACCCCAGAAGCTTGCCTATTCATGTTACATTTCCTATGCAATGTAACATTAAAGTTGTACCTACCTTTAATGTTGACCTGTAAATGCAGCATCAGCCCATGCTCCACATATTGTGGAATTCACTGTTTGTACATGGGCATGTTAAAGTTAATCATAATTGTTTGTGAAAATTATTTTGCAAAAGGGGAATGGTGGTGAAGCTACCTCTTTACTCTTAAAGGAGGAACTGACTCAGGAAAGAAGACATTGCAGACTTCAATTGAAACCCAAGAAGGCAGTGATCTATGTTGGAAAAAAAACACTTTGTGGGAGAGAGGTATATTTAAAATGTAGCTTTATAAATCGTGCTGGGAGCAGCAGATTTTCACTGCTGTCAGATGGCCACCAGCATTTTGATAGAACAATCGTTATGCAGCAAGATACTCGATACTTGGCCCTTCTCCACCCATTGTGTCCTACCCCCAAGTCATTTTGGAGTCTGATATCATGCTAGTAACCATGTTGGAGTTCGCTGGATTGAATTAACCCGTGTGTCCCGAGTGGCCGAAGAAAATGGCGCTTATCGAACAGGGCCCTGCATTTTCATCCCTCTTGTCAGCACGTTAAGCCTATGGAGATTTGCCACCAGTGACACTTATAAAGACATCCACTAGTTCTTCCAATTACTGCTGATGTCCAGAGACAGCTGTGCACTGCGCTGTCCTTTTATCCACACCAGAGACACTGGATCTCGTGGCTTTTTTGTTTAAACCCTGTGTGGGGTTTTTTTTTCGCAATTGGTCATCATGTGCGCACCATTTCCCGCACTACTTACAAGCAGCAGTGAAGCCAGATGGCAAAATGAATGTGAAACCAAAGCCCAATAACTGGCTTTGCAATGAGAATTAATGCTGCCCCTTGGGGAAGAGACCTGTTGCTGTTGTAGATTGTATTGTTTAGTCTGGCTCCGGATGAAAATTTCAGCTCTGACCTAATTCAGGAGCGGGATGACAGATAGTTAGATCGCCAACAGTGAGCAGTTTTTAATTTCAGCTTGTCCAAATTTTCATTGCAACAGCTTGATGCTCAGTGAGCCTCAAACTGTACGTGTAAATCAAAAGCTTGGATCCCAATGGAAAACAAAATTCTGCACAAACAGTTCGATCCTTCATATTAAATGAATTGTCATCTCATACACTTTGCCTCATTTTTCCCTCCATCAGCCGGAGGAGTAGATTTCCACAGGGCCCGTTCTTCTTTCAGTCGATAGATGTCGGTTGGTAGCTTTGTGACTCCCTTATTGCTTTTTCTGTTAAGAATAGCTGGCGGCCACGTCACTCAGTGAACCACATTTGTTTCTTCTTCTTCGTCCAGAGAACGGGCCTCTGGGGATTGCCTTCAGCAACCTGCTTCCATCTCTGTTATTTCCCTTTGTATGAGAAATAGGTCCTGATACAAACCGCAAACCTCTTGTCATTAAATCTTGCAGTTTTTTTAAGATGGTAACTCTATTGTGTGCTTCAGGGGTCAGAGTTTCAACCTGGAGTCTCAAACCCGACAGCCAGATCATTTGTGGGTTATAGAATCATAGAATCCCGACAGTGCAGGGGGAGATCATTCAGCCCATCAAGTCTGCACTGACCACAATCCCACCCAGACCCTATTCCCGTAACCCCACTTATTTACACTGCTGATCCCTCTGACATTGAGGTCAATTTAGCATGGCCAATCAACCTTACCCGCACATCTTTGGATTGTGGGAGGAAACCGGAGCACCTGGGGGAAACCCACGCAGATACAGTGAGAACATGCAAGCTCCACGCAGACAGTGACTTCAGGCCAGAATTGAAACTGGGTCCCTGGCGCTGAGAGGCAGCAGTGCTAATCACTGTGTCACTGGATCCCGGCGTAATGCAATTTTTAAAGGAAAAGACTCTAATTGGCAGGTCTCAATTGGTGCCCAATTGATAGTAGCACTAGGACTAAACAGTGTCATAATCTGTGGTGGAGGGGGTTGGGTGTGGGAGGGGGGGGTGGGGACGCCGGGTGTGGGAGTGGCCCTGGAGACCTGAGTTTCATTCATTGTGGGGGAAATGGCATTATTCAGATCTATGTTACTGGATATATTGGGCCCAATTCTCCCATCGCGACCTGCAACTTTCCTGGCAGGTCCAGTCAGGAGAATTGTGTTGTTGGCCTTGTTCCGGGATTTGCATCGGGAATGCATGTACATCTCCCAGAGTCGAAGAACGGTCAAAGTCCAGACCACGCTGAAAACCGGCGGGAAGAGAGGTAAGTCATTTGAATCTTTTTTTAATGTAGTTTAAATATGTTTTGCATGTGATTATCGGGAACTTGCCGGTCCCAATTGGATCTCCCACCCTGCCAGGGGTTGTTCATTCCTGTGGGGTTTAGAATAATTCTTAGACTAGTTTGGGGAACTAGCGGGAGACCCCGCTGCAATGAAGGAAGGGCAATCGGTCCCCTCCTTGGGGGGGGGGGGGGGGGGGGGGGGGCGGGGGTCGAGCAGTTGGGGAATGAGGGGCAATCGGAGCCCTCTTGGGGGAGTTCGAGCAGTTGAGGGGGTGTGGTGCCCCTCGGCATGGGCACCCTGGCAGTGCCAGCCTGTGCACCCTGGCACTGCCCAGGGGCACCTTGGCATTGCCCACTGGTATTGGGCAGTGCCAAGGGGGTAGGGCCTATTGTGGGCAGGGCCTAGAGGGAAATAGGTGGGGTGGAGGGTCCAGCTGCCACATTGAATTGGGATCGGTCTGGCTGGAGGGAATCCAGCCATTGGGGCGGGCTGAGGGTGGCGGTGCTCGGCCGTGGGGGTCCTGCCTCTGGTGGGGGGGGATGGTCTGAGTCTGCGGGGGGCCGGGGGGAGGTGGTGGTGGTTAGCAGGAGGCGGGGTTCTGCTGGGGCCTGGGGGAATGCCACTGCATGGTGGTGGGGGAGGGGGGTGGGGTTTGGGTGGGTGGTGGTGCTGGCTGGACATTGGGGCGCTCCGGAGTGTCAAGGCTGGCCTGGGAATTGTTATGGGGGCTACAATCAAGCCATGGGGGGCAGCACTGCAGGGGTCCCGAGCTGGCCAGCAATCGGGTTTTTAATGAGATCCACCACTGGGACCTCTTCAGTGTATAGAGTGCAGAAATTCGGGTGAGAATCTGTAATGAAGAAACAGCTGTGATCTCGAACAGTTTTCCCACCAATTCAGCACTTTTGGGAGAATGACCCCTTTTTTCTCTGTAATGGGAAGTGAGTGAGAGAGCCACTTAGATGAAACTTTGCACAATTGGGGTAGGCCTTGTGGCCAGGCCAGTTTGTCAATTACTGGGACAGCCTTATTGAATTTCCTCAATTGCCTGGATGCCTGGATCCACTGGAGTGCTCTCTTTGTCCTGTTCTACCTCCTTTTCTACCTCCTTTCTGTCTTCCACTGAGGATTTAGATCCTGAGGCAAAAGACTATAACAAGAGAGAGTAAACCTCTTAAGGATCAACAAGGTAATCTATGTGTAGATCTACAAGAGATGGGTGAGATCCTAAATAAATATTTCTCATCAGTATTTGCTACTGAGATGTCAGAGAACTTGGGAAAATAAATATTGATGTCTTGAGGAGTGTACATATTACAGAGAAGGAGCTGCTGGAAGTCTTAAAGCATGTCAAGGTAGATAAATCTGTGGAACTTGATGAGGTATATCCCAGAATGTCGTGGGGGGCTAGGGAGGAAATTGTGGGTCTCCTAGCCGAGATATCTGAATCATTGATAGTTACAGGTGAGGTGCCTGAAGATTGGAGAGTGGCAAATGTTGTGCCTTTGTTTAAAAAGAGCTGCAGAGAAAAGCCTGGGAACTACAGGCCAGTGAGCCTCACATCTGTGGTGGGTAAGTTGTTAGAAGGTATTTTGAGAGACAGGATCTACAGGCATTTAGAGATGCAAGGACTGATTAGGGACAGTCAGCATGGCTTTATGAGTGGAAAATCATCTCTCACAAATTTAATTGGGTTTTTTGAACGGGTAACCAAGAGGTAGATGAGGGTAATGCAGATGATGTTGTCTACATGGAATTTAGCAACGCCTTTGACAAGGTACTGCATGGTAGGTTGTTGCATAAAGTTAAATCTCACAGGATCCAGGGTGAGGTATCTAAGTAGATATAAAATTGGCTTCTTGACAGAAGCCAAATGTGGTTGTAGAGAATTGTTTTTCAAACTGGAGGCCTGTGACCAGCGGATTGCCTCAGGGAGCAGTGCTAAACCCACTGTTATTTGTCATTTATATTAATGATTTGGATGAGAATATAGAGGGCGTGGTTAGTAGGTTTGCAGATGATACCAAGATTGGTGGCATGGTGGACAGTGAGGAGGGTTATCTCCAATTTTAGCGGGATCTTGATCAATTGGGCCAGTGGGCTGATGAATGGCAGATGAAGTTTAATTTAGACAAATGAGAGGTAATGCATTTTGGTAGATTGAACCAGGGCAGGGCTTACTCAGTTAATGGTAGGGTGTTGGGGAGAGTTACAGAACAAAGAGATCTAGGGGTACATGTTCATAGCTCCTTGAAAGTGGAGTCACAGGTGGACAGAGCAGTGAAGAAGGCATTTGGCATGCTTGGTTTCATTGGTCAGAACATTGAATACAGGAGTTAAAATCATACAAGACATTGGTAAGGCAACACTTGTGTGCAATTCTGGTCTCTGTATTATAGAAAGGATATTTATTAAACTAGAAAGAGTGCAGAAAAGATTTACTAGGATACTAACGGGACTTGATGGATTAAGTTGGAGAGGCTGGATAGTCTGGAGCTATTTTCTGTGGAGCGTTGGATGCTGAGGGATGACCTTATAGAAGTCTATAAAATAATGAGAGGCATAGACATATCTTTTCACAAAGGTAGGGGATACTAAAATTAGAGGGCATAGGTTTAAAGTGAGAGGGGAGAGATACAAAAGTGTCCAGAGGTGCAATTTTTTCATACAGAGGGTGGTGAGTATTTAGAACAAGCTGCCAGAGGTAGTAGTAGAGGCGGGTACAATTTTATCTTTTAAAAAGCATTCAGATAGTTACATGGATATGATGGGTCTCGAGGGATATGGGCCAAATGCGGGCAATTGGGTTTAGTTTAGGGGTTTTTACAAAAAAGCGGCATGGACAAGTTGGCCGGCAGGGCTTGTTTCTGTGCTGTAAACCCCTATGACTCTATGATTTATGACATTCCAGGTCCTCTTCTTTATCCAGCTCCAGGCCTTTTTGTATATTCATATTGTGCAATGCTTGGCAGATACCTACAATAATGAGACAGCTTGACCAGATCATACTAGAGGGCACAACCTGACTGATTAAGGCAACAGAAGCATTTTCAAGCTGCCAAAACGTCTGTTCAATGCAGAATTGTGTCAGATGGTAGTTTTAGTTTCAGCAGCTTTCTACACCCATGTATAGTTCCTGAACAGGAATCAGGAGATATCTGTTCAGAGAATAACCCTTATCCCCCAGCAATCAATCACAGAGTCTAGGTATTGGCCTGTAAAACCAGAGAACCCCTACAGCGCAGAAGGAAGCCATTTGACCCATTGAGTCTGCACCAACCACAATCTCACCCAGGGTCCTATCCCCATAACCCACATACTTACCTTATTAATCCTTCTACCTACACATCCTGGGACGCCAAGGGGCAATTTAACATTGCCAATCAACCTAATGTACAAACGCCACATAGACAGTGGCCCAAGTCAGGAATTGAACCCATGACCCTGGTGCTGTGAGACAGCAGAGCTAACCATTGTGCCACCGTGCCGCCCATAAAAGTATAGCACCTGGTGCTTTTGCAGGAGTCATGACAATTGCCCAGGAATCGAGCATAAACCTGCAAGATGCACTCTCTGTGGCTCCAGAACAGCTGGATATTCAATGAGTGAAGGCCTTTACTGTTCAGGAGTCTAGCTGGCTGACCTGTCGATATTTAACTATGTGGTTGATAACCCTTTGGATCTGAGGGAATCAAAGCCCAATTTGTCTGTACCTGCGTTAATACATCTGTCTCAAAATGGATGCAGCCCCCTATTCTTCAGCCTAGTGTACAGGGCATGCATGATGGGGTGATAAGTAGTCACAGTCGATGGTAAGTTGCCTCCCAGGTCAGTGCCTGAGTAACCAGGATTCATAAAAACGAAGTGCAATGATGACCTTGATGGCTGCAGATAGGGGAATACCATGAGTACCATGAGGCATCAGGTCATTGTGAGCCACAGCACAAATATCAAAGGTTTGGCCTGCATAAGCGCAGTCTCCAATGGCACTGGAATTCTGTCATTTTCAGGGAAAAATAACGAGGAGTGGAGTAGCAATCTGACTCTGATTGTTACTCTGTGGAAGTTCAGGACCAATGTTATGACTCTTCTTCAATTCAAAGAACTCTGAACCTGAAACCTTATAACTCAGAGACAAGTGTGTTACTCTTTGAGTCACAGCTGATAGGGTTTTTTTTAATCATAGTGCATCTAAAAGAGATTGTTAACTTTTGGCAAATCTTGTGAGCTATTGGAAGAAAGATTTAACATTAGAACATTTGCTTATTGCCACTCATCTCAAAATCAAATTAAACAATTTAGAGCTCACTGAGCATTAGCTGTTCATTGAGAAAAAAATAAATTGAACTTATTAAAACCATGATTTGTGGATCCCATTTAATCTCTCTCTCTCTCTGCCCTTGAATTTTTCCAATGTTTTCTCAGATCCCAGTCAAGTCTCGCTGTGCATTCATGGCTGAGAACTCAGACATCTATTAGATTATTGAAACCCCTGAGCCCCAGGGAAAACATTACTCAGTTGACAGCTCTGGCTCTTCGATCTCATCTGTCAAATACATAATGTTTATTTACATGAGATAAAGAGGTTGGTGTGCTTGCAACTCCAGCTGTACATACATTAAAGGGTTTAGATTTTTGATACTTTAATTGGCCTGTGGTGATAAGGAGTGGAAATTTATCAATTAATGATATTTCTAGAACTATTTAACGCACCATATTGTTACAAAAGGATTAATTGGGTCTATATAGTGTATAGTGGGTGAATGGGCAGGCACACCCCACAGTTTGGTATAAGGGACATGAGGGGCCATAGAAGGTAGGTGGGGGCACACCTTGGCATGAGAGGCATGGGAACCATAATAGGTGTGTTGTGAATCATGTCATTGCATGGATGTTCCATGAAAAGTGTGTGGGGTGTGAGAGGTGAGGGCTAGACTCAGTGGTTTTCAAACTTTATTTCCCACTTTTATGAAGTACTTCCCTTGCGACCCATTGACCAGGCAAGCTGCAGCACTGCTGCTATAGTCGCAATTTAAACGGGATTTACTGTACATTTAAAAATACACTTTCTTGCCTTTTCTTTTCATAAAGTATACGTAACCTGAATTGCATCCGGCAATACTAAACTTTTCCTCTTCATGTTGGCTAAGTCATCGTCTGAGTCAAGAGATCTTCGTTGTTATACCGCCTTCTGAAAAATGTGTGCTATAAACAGAACATCCTGCTCTTTTAAAAAATCCGGATCACAGAACATCTCGCAATGTTTTGATCAGGACACATAACATTCCGCATTTTTTAAACAGGGTGCCTGGCGACCCATTTTCAACATCCCCGCGTGACTTGTGACCTTTGAAAAACCCTGAGTTAGGGGGTCTTTTCTTTCATTATAATCAGGATGAAGTCCCACAGCACTGAGGTGGGCTCACCTCAGCACCTGACAGCCCCTGTGACTGCCTCTAACCTTTTTCCAATTGGTTGGCCCAACACCCAGTATCCCACAATTAAAATCCTGCTCTTCCTGGCGGGTGGGTTAGCTGGGCTGGGAATTTTCCCGACTACTTCCACTATCCACGTCAAGGATGAAAATTCGTCCCTGTGCCTTGAGTCTGATCATGTCATTGTATCAATAACTGAGAAGGTACAGAGGAGGCCATTCGCCCCAGTATTCCTGCGCTGGTTCTGTGGAAGAGTTTTCCAATTAATCCTACTCTGCTGCTCTTTCCTTATAGTTATGCAGATTTCTCCCCTTCCACTACTGAGTTCCATTTTGAAAGTTATTGTTGGGTTTTGTTCCACCTCTGTACCAGGCAATGTGTAATGGATCAGATTCACCTGCTGGTTGTGATCCCAGTCATTTCACGTGCGTGTCCTTTGACCCTTTTCCATTGGAAAGGGTGCATCTCTATTTACTCTATCAAAGCCCTTCATGATGTTGGATACCTTTGTCAAACCTCCCCTTAACATTTTCTGACCTAAGAACTGGCTCAGTGTCTGTGTTCTCGACATGTTATTGAGCCTTTCACTTCTCTCATTCACACAATTCTAAGTAAAACTCTTCTGCATTCTCTGTAATATCTTGGCATCCTTCCAAAGTGCGATTTCCAGAATTGGACAAAATGGGGGTGGAATTTTACAGCTCTGCTCGAATATGACCGGAAATTCTTGCTTGAGGTCAACGATTTTTGTTGTCCACCCCTTGTCTGCTCCGATTCCACAGCGGGCAGGCGGTAGAATTCCAGTGGATATTGCAGCTGGGATCTCACCCCAATGATTTATAAAAGTTTAGTGTAATTTTCTTGCTATTGTGCTCCAAGGGAGAAATAATTGTTCGCCTGGTGCTGTTTCAGGTGATACCACACAGAATTATATTGATTCCCTGGGTGCAGACAATGCCGCGAGCAATTACTTGCAAGGTCACACGGGACTGTTTATTGAAATTTGATTTATTGTTGTCACATGTATTGGCATACAGTGGAAGTATTGTTTCTTGCGTGCCATATGTACCATTCGTAGAGTATACAAGGGAGAAGGAAAGGAGAGAGTGCAGAGTGAAGTGTTGCAGTCATAGCTAGGATGTAGAGAAAGATCAACTTATTAAAAGGTAGGCCCATTCTAAAGTCTGATGGCCTCAGGAAAGAAGCTGTTTTTGAGTTGGTTGACATGATATCAGACTTTTTTATCTTTTTTCCAACGGAAGAAGGTGGAAGAGAGAATATCCAGGGCGTGTGGGGTCCTTGATTATGCTGGCTGCTCTTCTGAGGCAACAGGAAATATAGATATGGTCAATGGATAGGAGGCTGGTTTGAGTGATGGACTGGGCTATGTTCACAACCCTTTGTAGTTTCTTGTAATCCTAGTCAGAGCAGGAGCCATACCAAATTGTGATACATTAGGAGGATATTTTCCATTGTGCATCTGTGAAAATGAAGAATAAAATGTGGCTTGCAGTGTTGCATTCTTCCAGGGAATTAACACAGTCAGTCGATCTTGGAGCTGCACTACACAAGCCAATTTTTTCCCCATCCTTCTCCTTATAAAGCTAAAGAACCTGTAAGCTTTCTTAACAGCCTTTTTAACTTTTCCTATCACATTGAAACACTTAGATGCATACACTCACAGGTCTCTCTGTTAATGTCCCACTTTCAAAATGGTATATTTTGTTTTTAAATGAGTCTCCTCATTTTTTGTAACAAAATGTATCATTTCACATCACTATTGCCTGCTTTCCAAACAGTTTTTGGGCAATTTCATGGAGTCATTGTCCCTTTTAATTCCATGGGCTTCGATTTTGCTAACAAGTCGAATATGCTTTATCAAATACCTTTCATAAGTCCATATATACGTCAACTGCCCTATCCTTATGCACTTAACCCAGTGAACTTTCAACCAAGGCAATTTTTCTGCTCTGAACTCAAACAGCCCAGGAACTGGACTCAGAAATTTAGGCTCTGTAGGATGCTATGAGTTGGCAGTGACAGATTTCTGATTAACTATTCTGAGCAGAATGGCAGGGGAGCTTGCCATATTGGTATGAGTTTATTTTGGTTACTTAGTTTTCATTTTACTTGGATTACTTTCAAACTTAAGTTGTTTATTATTCGGAATACTTCTAATTTTTTTTATTAGTGTCACAAGTGGACTTACATTAACACTGCAATTAAGTGTTAAGTGCATTGACCATGCTAAATTCTCCTTCAGCCTATACCGAATAGGCATGGCCAAACTACGTCTTTCAGATTGTGGGAAGAAATCAGAGCACCCAGAGGAAACTCACGCAGACACGGGCAGAATGTGCAAACTCCACACAGTGATCCAAGTCAGGAATCAAACCTGATCCCTGGCGCTGTGAGGCAGTAGTGCTAACCACTGTGCCACCATGCCGCACTTAGAAAGTAAAATAAAAGTTATTCAAAATAAAGATAAATATAACAATGGAACTTGTTAGCATATGAAATTAAGACATTCAGAATTGATAGTTGAATAATCGCAACACCCTCATTGTTTTCTGATTCAATGTAACATCCTGTTAAGCTTACATGAGCCTGGGAAATCTCAGGCCCCAAATCCTGCTTATGTCCGATTTGCTTTTCTAAAGATGGGATGGAAGTAGAAATGCTGTAATTGGGAGTTTGTCATCCATGGGCTTGAAAGACAGAAAAATATCGGCCAGTTTATAATCCCCATCTGTCAAAAAGCGCAACATCAGGTCAGACCAGATTCAGGTTCAGCTGCATCGGTCTCCATAACCAAATAGCCTGCCAATACTCATGTTCAAACACAAAGATTAGGCACTTGCGGTACATACTGGAGGACTTCTAGCATTGAGAAACTGTGCCACAGCCTGAGCTAATTCTTCAATGAGATGAGAACTGTCATAGAATCATAGAATCTCTACAGTGCAGAAGGAGACCATTTGGCCATCAAGTCTACAATGACTCTCCAACAAAGCACCTCCTGCCAACCGCCCCCCCCACCTCCAGCCCTACACATTTTCCCCTCTAATCCCCCAACCTTGAGATACTAAGGGCGGTATTTTACATTCCACCTGCCAGCGGAATCGTAATAGGTGGAGGCGTACCATGCCAAGGTCATTGACCTCGGGTGGGATTTTCCATAGTCTTAGAGTGATTGTGGCCAGAAAATCCCACTCTAAGCGTCAATTTGGCCTGGCCAATCCACGTAGCCTGCACATCTTTGGACTGTGGGAGGAAAGTGGAGCACCCGGAGTGCAAACTCCACACAGATAGTGACCCGAGGCCGGAATTGAACACTGGCACTGTAAAGCAATAGGGCTAACCGCTGTGCTACTGTACTGCTAGAAAGGAAAGTGTTGGTTATATGCTTTCTACTCCAAATTCAGAAATTAGGATAGAAAACTCCCCTTCTTTACCATTTTCTGTCCAATCGGGAGGGCTCCACATCTCAAATTGGCTCATTAAAAAAATCAGTGTCACAGGCTGTGCTTAGATTGTGGCTCTTTTAAAAAGAAACTCCCGATATTGTATTTGTTTTTTGGATGACTGGAATGCAGTGCCTCTGAAAAGTCCAAACAAGTCAGACTAACATATAAATATGTCATTCGCTTCCTGCCTATACATTACTGCCATATGTCATTTGTTGCTTCTAGGTGGCAAGAAACCTCTCCTATCGTGTCCTGTCTTAAAAAAGCAAACCATATGAACGGCAAACAATGAATATCTTTTTTTTCCTTTTCACAAAAGAAACCCAAGACGGATTACTATTGAAATTTGACCTTTTGTTTTCCATGATATGAAAGAGAAAAAAAAAACACAGTAACAATTGCATTTATTGTTTTACAAATCAGTGCAAAATGACTAGGCATTTGATTAAGTTAATGAATGTTACACGTGAGATAGTCATGCAAATGAAGTTTTTAAAAAATTTTAATTCACTTTATCAACAATTTACAACGGTTCACATGGTTCAGCTTTGGTACATTTTTTACGTACAGTAAAATCTTTGATATCTGGCATGCTCAGGGAATGGGTGGTGCTGGTTAATCAGACATGACAGTTAACGAGGAGTTATGTTACTCCGGACGCAAGGCAAGGTGCGGTATATCTTTGTTCTGACACAATAACCAAAGCTGACCCAATAATTTAATTGTTTCAATGTAAAGAACAGCTAAGAACAACTTCTGTAAATTTACAATCGACTGTTATTATTAATTTTTTGCAGAATGTGTTACCAGAACACTGAAAGTGATCGGCTTTTAAAACAAGAGGGCTGTCAGAAATTCTAGTTACTAAAGAGAACTCCATTTGGTAGAGTGCTGGATTACCCATTTTGCTATATTTGTGGGTGAGATTTTCCAGCCTCCCAGGTGTGCGTTGCCCACTGGCAGGATGTGACATGTTGTTTGCTAGCAGCCGAATACTCTGGACCTGCCGCTATCAATGGGAATTCCCATTGATGTTACCTCCACGCCAGCAGGAGACACACAGGCGGGGCTCCACTGCTGGTAGGAGTGCAGAATCCGGCTGGTGTGAATGGCTGCAAAGA
Organism: Carcharhinus amblyrhynchos; assembly: GCF_965287045.1. Lineage (NCBI taxonomy): Eukaryota > Metazoa > Chordata > Chondrichthyes > Carcharhiniformes > Carcharhinidae > Carcharhinus > Carcharhinus amblyrhynchos. The sequence goes on from NC_137330.1 coordinate 40,377,850, forward strand.
TTTTTCGTGGGATAGCAGGGATATTTGAGACATCAGGGCTGCCTCTGTCCTTTTGTGAGCTGCCCCAGGATCAGGAAAGGGTTCTAATGTCAAGATTACGAACCAATGGCAATGGTAACTAAGGAATTTTTGATGGTGATGTCCAAAATGTTTTGTTGGAAATGACTAGGGTGGAAGGGTGCACTTCTTTCCAATGTATCTGATGAGCATTAAGGCTTGATATGCAGCATGTTGCTGCTGAAAGATTGGTGAGACTCTTGTTAGCAGCCGCAGTTCTCCACATTTATATAGATGCTTTACTGTCCGTTATTTTAAATAAACAAGTTGATATAATTGGTACTTGTGATTTTAAGCAAGTCATTACCTCATATAATGAGGGACCTAAAGAGAAGGATAATACCTAAAATTAAGATCAGGAAATAAATATGAGTTTATGTTTAGCCTTGTAGTCTTTGAGCTCGGAATTGCTGAGCTGCTATGTGCAGTATTGAAGGAAGCCGTTTGGCTTTTTAGCATTTGACGTTAAAACATATGCAAAAGATGTGTACGACATTGCACAGGTAAAAGCATCCCACCATTGGAGGCTTAACGGCACTATTGCAAGCTAGTTTTACAATGTTATAAAACTAGTTTGTGTGCTCTCGTGATAGTTTCCACTTCTGCCTGCCATGAAACCCTCCAAGGATCAGAACGAAAAATCCCATCTTAAGTTTCTAATTGTATTAAAATACTCTAACCTGGAATGAGGGATCAACAAAACTGCAGGAAGACAACCATAAACTGGTATATCCCTAGAGTTTCAGTTAATCTTCCACCAACGTTAGGATGGGGATTGGAAGAACCCACCTGGAGATATTCCTTTTGCTTACTCAGAGGATGTTGAGGGGGGGAGGGGAGCGGGGAGGGGGGAGGTGGGTGGGTGTGTTTTCACTGGCAAGACTGGCATCTATTGTGCATCCAGAAGGTGATACGGACCTTCACCTTGAATTGTTGCATGCAACTGAGTTGTTTATGAGGCTGCTTCTGAGTTCAAGGATGTTGGCGTGGGACTGTAGTCACTTACAGGGCGGAGAAGAAGCCAGCAGGTTTCCTCCCCGAAAGGACAATAGCGACCCTGTTAAATTTATGTGACAATCAACAGCTTCATGGTTGCATTAACTGATATCCACTTTTTTACTTTTGGAGTAGAAGGAGCTGGTACATAATGGGTTAATGTGGACTGAGTACAGTACTGTTCACACAGTGATGTAAGAAGGCACCTGACTCAGAGTTACTCCAAAGATGAATACAGCTGGGTTAAGACCTAGAATGGGGTCACCTGTATCTTCTCTGTAAATATATACATAGTTATAAGTTGTTAATAAAGATTTGCTATTCGTAGACTCCCGATACAGTATTGTCACCAGACTATTCATCCAGAAGCTCAGCTAATGTTCTGTGGACCCGGATTTGAATCCCACTACTGGCAAATGGTGGAATTTCAATTCCATAAAAGAAAATCTGGAATAAAGGATCCACTGGTGACTATGAAACCATTGTCCATTTGCGGAAAAACCCATCTGGTTCACTAATGTCCTTTAGGGAAGGAAATCTGTCGTCCTTACCTGGTCGGGCCTACATGTGACTCCAGACCTACAGCAATTTGGTTGACTCTCAGTTGCCCTCCAAGGGCAACTAGAGATGGGCAATAAATACTGGGCAGCCAGCGACACCCATGTCCCACAAATGAATTTAAAAAAAACTTCATGGGCTGAATTTTCAGGTTGGCAAACGGTTGTCTCCTGCTGACCTGCTACTATTTTATGCTGAATTGAGCGTTAACTGTTAGCAGGCAGAAGCTGTAAGATACCTTTCATTAAATTTGAATCAGTCCAGAATATTTGGTGATGCCTTAACGTGATCATGAGTTGCTCCGATGGAGTCACATATAGGCCAGATCAGATGAGGACCATAGATTTCCTTCCCTAAAGGGCGTCAGTGAACCAGGTTTTACAACATTGGTTAAATTGTCGTAGATTTTTAACTCCCGATTTTATTGAAATTAAATTCCAACCCAGGTCCTCAGAGTATTCCCCCTCTTACCCAGGTCTCTGGATTACTAGTCCAGTGACAATAATACAACTCCATCACCTCCATCTGAAAAGCTTTGACTTATCATCATCTTGCACTTATAGAATGTCAATAATAAGGAAAAACATCCCAAGGCACTTAAAACCATAACCTGGACAATCTGACATTAAAAGTCTGATGAAGATCACAAAACCACTGCCGATTGTCATTAAAATCCATCTGGTTCATTAATGTCCATTAGGGAAGGAAATCTGCCACCCTTAACTGGTCTGGCCTACATGTGACTCCGGACCCACAGCAATGTGGTTGTCTCTTTACATGCTCTCTGAAATGACCTCGCAAGCCATTCAGGCAATTAGGGATGGGCAATAAATGCTGACCCAGCCAGTTAGGCCCACATCCCATTGAAAGAATAAAACTAAAAAAAAAACTAGGGCTAGAAAAATACCAAGTAACCTGGACACTTTAAGTGTGCGCAGTCAGTTATGTATAATTGTTTTGATCGCAGAATCAGTTTGAATATCTGGCAGAGACAAATGTCTTGATGCAATTTATAAATGCCTTCAGTGCATTTCAAGATTTTTCTTAAGCAGTATCTTAGATAACTGAGACTAGATTCCATAAAATATACAACACATTTTATTTTCGTAGTCATGTTATTCCAATTACTTTTCACATACCTTTCAATAAATTTGAATCAGCTCAGAATATTCAGCGATGCCATACAGTGAACTTGAGATGCCCCAGTGTAGCAGTTTGCTGTGTGACAGTCCTGTACTTAACACGAGGCAGCTGCCTAGATCACATTTATTTTATATATATATCTTATGTATCTCCTGTAACTCTAGTAGTTGCATACCCAGTTGTACAGTGATGTACGTGTTAGAAATGCAGACAGTGTAGATCTGCCAATGGCTCAGCAAGTTTATCCAATAAGTAACTGAACTGTACAGACTAGTCATACTCAAAAGTTTTGATCCCCAGCCTCCCCTGAGAAGCTAATCTTGGCTGTGAAATTAGTGGTAGGGGTGTAACAAATAGTCTCAGTGCTCCTGGGAATAATTTTTGACTTTGCCTCAGGATGTAAAATGAGTAACAACATAGAGTGATAGTGCAAAAATAGGTCATTCGACTCAATATACCTATGCCTAGCCATTGAAAGAACTATCCATTGGTCCAACTCTTTGTAGCCCTGGAAATGTTGCATTTTTAAGTCTATAGAAGATACAGTTCTCTTTTGAAAGTTGCTATAGAACCAGCTTCCACTACCCTTTTGGGTAATGCATTCCAGATCACAACAATTTACTGTGCAAATAAATTATCCCCTTCATCTCCCTTGCATTTTTGTTTTTTGCTAATTATTGGATCAAATGCCACAATTTGTACATCTCACATAGTTTCCATGAAACAACGCCATAAAGTGGCTGAAGCTGGTTTAATGTCTATTGCCCAAAATTAAAATGTTTCCCAGTTTGGTTTAGGGAAGTGGAAAATCTTCCAGGGTTTCATCTGCTGGTTATTATCCAACAAACTCTCATAGAGTGCATAGAAAACCAGTAAGAATTGGATTTAGCATGGCATATCATCATCCTGGCATCAAACAACCTGTGACGGCTCACACATAAGAATCAGACACTTGGGATGGAATTTTCCCGTCCCGCCCTCCACGGGAATCGTAGCAGGTGGGGGAGAACCATGCAAAGGTCCATTGACCTTGGGTGGGAATTTCTGGCCTTGAGGTGAGTATGGCTGGAAAATCCTGCCCTTGGTCTACCAATTTATAGCGCATGAGAATGTGACACTGCTAATATTGAGTTCCTTGGGTTTAAAGCACAACAGGCTGTTCCTCTGCTTTGTCTTCTCAACCTTGGTTTTTGGTAACTTGGTTCAGTCTCTGCAGCTAAATAGTTCAGAGCCACGAATTAATAAATATGTGGCGCAATATACATCCTGTACCCTTTGAAGGAATGGTATCATTTCAGCAAATAGATGAGAAAGCCTACTGAGAGTTTGTCAATTCAGATTTGAATTTATCTTATATCTTTATATTAGCAGCTAAAACATCCTGCACGCACATTATTACAATGTATAAATCCACAGTGACTTTTGTATTTGACACTTGGGTCAGGATTTTCACTGAGTCACAGAGACTCCACAGAGTTTCCCAAATGGTGTGGAGATCCAGATGTGGAAGTCCTGCCAGTAGGGGAAAGGGAACAAGGCACAGTTCAAACATGAGAAAACATGAGAGGAACATGTGCTGCATTCAGACAGACCCCATTTTGACTGCTGCAAAGGACTTAACCCAGTGTCATGGATTTATGGAGTAGATATGATGGGGAGCGTTTAAACTAACATGGCAGGGGGATGGGAACCTTTCCAAGGATTCGGAGCAGGGGGAATTAGGAACAAAAGGGAACGACAATAAGAAGAATAAGGAAAGTGATAGGCAGAGAAATCAAGGGCCAGAGTCAGATAAGGACTGAGTAAAAATAATAGGAGAGAGAAAATAAATGTTAAGAGTGCTCACCTTAAGGTTTTGTACCTGAATACTCGGAGCATTCGAAACAAAACGGATGAATTAGTTGCACAGATAGATGTAAAGGGTATGATACAGTTGGCATTACAGAGACGTGGCTCAAAGATGAATACGGATGGGAACTAAACATTGACGGCTATTCAGTGTTCAGGAAGGACAGACAGAAAGTAAAAGATGGTGGAGTTGCATTGTTAATCAGAGATGATATTGAGGAAAGATATTAGCAGAGATGATATGGAATCTGTATTGATCAAGTTAAGAAACAAAAAAAAAATTGGTGTGCCACCAAACTGTAGTGGTAATGTTGGGGAAAAAAATTAGACAGGAAATCAGAGATGCATGTGTTAGGGGAACATCTGTGATTATGGGTGACTCTAATGTGAATATAGATTGGGAGAATCAAATTAGTCACAAAAGAACAGAGGAGGAATTTCTGGAGTGCATACAGGATGGTTTTCTGGAGCAATATGTTGAGGAACCAACAAGGGAGCAGGCCATCTTGGACTGGGTGCTGTGCAATGAGAAAGGATTAGTTGGCAATCTAGTTGTGAGGGAATCCTTGAGGACGAGTGACCGTAATATGGTAGAATTCTTTGCTAAGTTGGGTAATGATGTATTGATTCTGAACCAGGGTCTTGAGTCACAATAAAGGTAACTATGATACATGAGGCATGAATTGGTCATGACTGGGAAATATTACTGAAAGGAAAAACAGTGGAGAGGCAATGGCAAGCATTTAAAGATCTAATAGGTGAACTCCAGAAATTGTTTATTCCTGTGAAGTGCCAGAGTGGTAAGGGAATTGTGGCCAAACTATGGCTTACAAGGGAAATTGGAGGTAGTATCAGATTCAAGGAAGAAACACAAAAAAAGTGGCAAGAGAAAGCAATAGACCTGAAGATTGGGAGCAGTTAAAAATTCAGCAAAGAAGGACCAAGGCAAAAATAGCGTGTGAAAGTAATTTAGCAGGGCATATAAAAACTGACTGTAAAAGTTTCTATAAGTATGTAAAGAGAAGAAGATTGACAAAAACGAATGTAGGCCCCTTATAGTCAGAAATGGGAGAATTCATAATGGGGAATAAAGAAATGGCGAAGGATTTAAATTCATACTTTGTTTCAGTCTTCACAAATGAATAATGTACCAGAAGTTCTGAGAGAAACACATTTTAGTGAGGACCTGAAGGAAATCAGCATTAGTTCAGGAATAGTTTTGGGGAAATTGATGGGATTGAAAGTGGATAAACCTTCAGGTCCTGATAATCTTCATCCATGAGCAGTTAAGGAAGTACCCTGGGAATAATAGATCCATTGGTGGTTATTTTCCAAATTCTTTGGACTCTTGACTGGTTCCTACAGATTGTAGGGTAGTTAATGTAACCCCACTATTCAAAATGGGAGTTAGAGAGAAAACAGGGAACTGTAGACCAGTGAGCCTGATATCAGTACTGAGGGAATTGCAACAGTCCATTATCAAGGATTTCATAACTCAGCATTTGGAAAGCAGTGGTATAATAAGAACATAAGAACATAAGAAATAGGAGCAGGAGTAGGCCATCTGGCCCTTCGAGCCTGCCCCGCCATTCAATAAGATCATGGCTGATCTGTCGTGGCTCAGTTCCACTTTCCCGCCCTCTCCCCATAACCCTTAATCCCCTCTCTTATCAAAAACCCATCAACCCGCTTCTTAAAAATATTTAGCGAGGCAGCCTCCACCACTTCAACGGGCAGAGAATTCCAGAGATTCACCACCCTTTGAGTGAAGAAGTTCCTCCTCAACTCCGTTCTGAACCGCCCCCCCTTTATCTTGAGGCTGTGCCCCCTAGTCCTACTGTCTTTTTTGAGCGGGAAGAGTCTTTCCACCTCTATCCTATCCATCCCATTCATCATCTTATAATCAGACAAAGTCAGCATGGATTTACATAAGTGAAATCATGCTCGACAAATCTATTGGAATTCTTTGAGGAAGTAACTGATAGTGTTGGCCAAAGCGAACCTGATGTGATTTTTTTAGACTTTTAGAAGGCTTTCGGCGTGGTCTCACATAATAGATTACTATGTAAAGTTAAAACACGTGGGATTGCAGCTAATGTCTTGAGATGGATAGAAAGCTGGTTAGCAGACAAGAAACAAAGAGTTAGCGTAAAGGGGTCTTTTTCTGATTAAAAGCAAATTACTGTGGATGCTGGAATCTGAAACCAAAATTAGAAAATCTCAGCAGGCCTGGCAGCATCTTAAGGAGAGAAAAGAGCTGACGTTTCGAGTCCAGGTGATTCGAAAGATCATCTGGACTCAAAACAACAGCTCTTTTCTCTCCTTACAGATGTAGCCAGATCTACTGAGATTTTCCAGCATTTGGTCCTTTTCTGATTGGCAGCTAGTGACTAGTGGGTTCCACAGGGATCCAACTATTCATGTAATACATCAATGATTTGGAAAAGGGAGCTAACTATATTATCTCCAAATTTGCAAATGACACAAAGTTGGGTGGGAGGGTGAGCTGTGAGGAGGGTGCAGAGATGCTTCAATGTGATTTAGAAAGGATATGTGCATAGGCATGTGGATGACAGTTACAGTACCATGTGGATGAATTTGAAGTTATCCGCTTCGGTTTCAAAAATAGGAAGGCAGATTATTATTTGAATGGGTGTAAATTGAAAGAGGTGGATACTCAGCAAGACTTTGGTGTCCTCATGCATCAGTCACTGAAAGCAAGCAAGAAAGGTATAGCAGACAGTAAAAAAGGTAAATGGTATATTGGCTTTCATAGTGAGAGAAATTAAGTGTAGGGATAGGGATGTTTTGCTACAATTGTATAGGGCATTGTGAGGTCAAACCTGGGGATACTGCGTGCAGTTTTAGTGTCCTTATCTGAGGAAGGTTGTCCTTGCTATAGAGGGAGTACAGCAAAGGCTGATTTCTGGGATGACAGGTCTGTCATAAGAGTAGAGACTAAGTCAGTTAGGATTATATTCACTGGGGTTTAGAAGAATGAGAGGGGATCGCATAGAAACTTATAAAATTCTAACAGGGTGAGACATGGTAGATTCAGAAAGAATGTTCCCAATGGTGAGGAGTCCAGAACTAGGGGTCATAGTTTGAGGATAAGAGGTAAACATTTTAGAGCTTAGGTGAGGAGAAATTTCTTCACCCAGAGGGTGGTGAATGTGTGGCACCCACGACCACACAATGTAGTTAAGGCCAAAATGCTATCTGATTTCAAGAAGAAATTAGATATAGTTCTTGGAGCTAAAGGAATCAATGGGGTATGGGGGGATGGGGGGACAGGATATTGAACAGGATATTGAGCCATGGTCAAACTGAATGGTGGAGCAGGCTCAAAGTGCCGAACGGCCTACTATGATTTTAGTCTCTAAATTTCTATGAATTGTGGCTTCAAAGCTTGTATTTCTTGAGACAGACCCTAATAGAAAAGGAAAAGGGAAACTGAGAAAATAAAAATAAAAGAAACTAAGACTGGAATTGAGATTGGAAAACAAAACTTCTGGGGAGACTGAAACTGGCTTTAAACCAGATAAAAGGGCACAAAGTTATCAAAGATCAGGTGATGATCTCAGTGGTGCAGCAAAAGCAGACTGAAAAAGACAGAGAATGTAACCAGAGGCTGAGAGTAGGCAAATATGCAGTTGTTGTAGCTGCTTCCATTGCTTGAAAATAACACTGGTGGATCTATGCCATCCAAACCATCATAAGCAGATGTGAGGAAGTTTTATAGATTTTTTTGGTACACAAGTGCCAAGCTAGGGAGTCTAAAATGTCACAGTATAACTGGGACAAAGTCTCAGAGAACCAAGATGCATCTTTCAGCCAGACTGCCTCGGCCCTTGTAGTGGTCATCTACACTCCACTTCAGGTGGGTTCATCCTTCACCCATTCCCCGGAGTGAAAATTGCATAGTTTTGGGGCCTACCTACTGAAGTGGATACCGGTAAATGGGGAAACTTCCATTGCAGGAGTGTAAGCCCAGGCTTTGATGTTATTTTTAAAGTCACTCATGTTTTACATCTGATCATCAGTAGTCAGAAATGGCAGATGGCTTGCAGCGACCAGTTAGAATTAACTGTGAGATGTGAAGGCATTTCTATAGTATATCCCAAGTGCATTAAGTGCATAAAGTGCACATCCTCAGCCTATTCACTATAATTAGTAAATTCTACAGGATAAGGACTCAGATTACATATTCACAATGATACTGGATTTTAACAATGCGGATCCCAAAAAGATATCATTCTGGGTGGGATCTTGCTCCCCCTCTGTGGCATGTTTTGTGGTGGCAGGTGGCTGAACGTCGCTAGCTGGCAGCAGGATCTTATGATCTCGCCATTGTCAACAGGGCTTCCCATTTAATGCACCCTTCGTTGCCAGGAGATCTGTTGGCGGGACTGTAAGATCACACCAGCGTGAATGGCAATAAGATTTTGGCGTCTGAATTTAATGTGATGCCGATGATTTGTTACTTAAGTCAGAATTTTATTCCGTTATGTACTGTCCATTCCTATATTAAATAAGTTGTTGAGTTTCCTGATGGAAATATAAATGGGGAAATGATGACAGCAACCTGTCTCAGTTAGGGTTAGTTGTTCTTTTTGTCTTAATATCACACACTTAATATCACACAAGGATGATTTTCCTCACCATGGTCCACCGATGTGCATTCTAAACCTGTAACAACCATTGTCTGTTTTAGGCTGGAGCTCTTCACTATGATCCTGTTCAAAATTAAATGAAGCTGTAGTGAAGAATGAGGAAGGTGCCCTACCATTGCCTCACTGTCCAACCCACATCGCAGTTTCCACTTCTATCAAGACTTGGATAACGAAGGAGGTGAAGGAAAGTGTTAAATTAAAAGCGGAGGAGTTTAGAGTAGCTAAGAGTAGTGGGTGAGAAGAGGATTGGGAGAGGTTTAAATGTCAACAAAGATTGACAAAGAAGTTGATAAAGAAGGGTAGGAGAAACTATGAAGCTGGGCTAGCGCTTAATATAAAAAAGGATAGCAAGAGTTTTTATAAATATATAAAAAGGAAGAGGCTGGCTAGGGTGAACGTTGGTCCTTTAGAGGATGAGAAAGGGGACCTAGTGGTAGGGGATGAGGATATGGCTAAGGTATTGAATAACTTTTTTGTTTCTGTCTTCACGGAGGAGGACGTGAATAATTTGCCGGGTGTTAGTGATGGAAAGATGGTAGGACTGGAGGGTCTTAATGACATTACTGTTACTAGAGAGGCGGTGCTCGACAGACTGGAGGGGCTGATTGTGGACAAGTCCCCAGGACCGGATGGAATGCATCCGAGGGTTCTGAAAGAAATGGCGGAGGTGATAGTGGATGCCTTGGTGGTTATTTTCCAGACGTTGCTGGATTCCAGGGAAGTGCCGGAAGATTGGAAAACGGCTAATGTTACGCTGTTGTTTAAGAAGGGTGCCAGGCAAAAGGCGGGGAATTATAGGCCGGTTAGTTTAACGTCTGTGGTAGGTAAAATGTTAGAATCCGTCATTAAGGAGGAAATTGCGAGGCATCTTGAAGGCAATTGCACGATAGAGCAGACGCAGCATGGTTTCATTAAAGGGAAGTCGTGTCTGACAAATTTACTGGAGTTCTATGAGGATGTGTCTAGGGCGGTGGATAGAGGAGAGCCGGTGGATGTGGTCTTTCTGGATTTTCAGAAGGCGTTTGACAAAGTACCTCACAAGAGGTTATTGCAGAAGGTCGAGGGACATGGAGTTGGGGGTAGGGTGTTAGCGTGGATAGAGGATTGGTTGTCAAATAGGAGGCAGAGAGTGGGGGTCAACGGGTGCTATTCGGATTGGCGGATGGTGACTAGTGGAGTGCCCCAGGGGTCGGTGCTGGGGCCTCAGCTTTTTACCATTTATATAGATGATCTGGAGGAGGGAACCGAGTGTAGGGTGTCGAAATTTGCTGATGACACCAAGATTGGGGGAACGGCAAATTGTGCGGAGGGTGTGGAGAGTCTGCAGAAGGATCTAGATAGGCTGGGCGAATGGGCCAGGAAATGGCAAATGGAATTTAATGTTGGCAAGTGTGAGGTTGTCCACTTTGGTAGGAATAATGGTAGGAAGGACTATTACTTACGTGGCGAAAAACTGCAGCAGGCGACGGTGCAGAGGGACCTTGGGGTCCTTGTGCATGAGTCGCAAAAACCCAGCTTGCAGGTGCAGCAGGTGGTCAGGAAGCCGAATGGGATGCTGGCTTTCATAGCGAGGGGGATTGAATATAAAAGTAGGGAGGTCTTGCTGCAGCTGTATAGGGCATTGGTGAGGCCGCAGCTGGAGTACTGTGTGCAGTTTTGGGCGCCGCACCTGTGCAAAGATATTTTGGCCTTGGAGGGAGTGCAGAGGAGGTTTACTAGGCTGATACCGGAGTTGAGGGGGTTGAGCTATGAGGAGAGGCTGAATAAACTAGGCTTGTACTCGTTGGAGTTTAGAAGAATGAGGGGAGATCTCATTGAGACATATAAGATGATGAATGGGATGGATAGGATAGAGGTGGAGAGACTCTTCCAGCTCAAAAAAGACAGTAGGACTAGGGGGCACAGCCTCAAGATAAAGGGGGGGCAGTTTAGAACGGAGTTGAGGAGGAACTTCTTCACTCACAGGGTGGTGAATCTCTGGAATTCTCTGCCCGTTGAAGTGGTGGAGGCTACCTCGCTAAATATTTTTAAGACGCGGGTTGATGGGTTTTTGATAAGAGAGGGGATTAAGGGTTATGGGGAGAGGGCGGGAATGTGGAACTGAGCCACGACAGATCAGCCATGATCTTATTGAATGGCGGGGCAGGCTTGAAGGGCTGGATGGCCTACTCCTGCTCCTATTTCTTATGTTCTTATGTTCTTACCTTTCCTTCCCTGCCCTGTCCAAAATGGGACCACCTTTGTTAACAACACTTTCTCAGACAATCATGGAGAAAAGAATGGTAGGATGAGGAAGTGGAGGTAATGTACATCTCAGTACACTCCAGCCTTTACCTATTGATGGTCGTGAACTTGACCAAGGCTTTCAGTTCGTTAGCTGGTCTCATCTGCAGCTACTAAAACCCCTTCAATGTCTCTTGCCAGCTCAACTGGGTTTGCAATGACATTCCCATTGCATCATCTTCTTTGATTTTGATTTGATTTGATTTATTATTGTCACATGTATTAGTCTACCATGAAAAATATTGCTTCTTATGCACTTTACAGCAAAGCATACCATTCATAGAGAAGGAAAGGATAGAGTGCAGAGTGTATTGTTACAGTCGTAGTTAGGGTGGAGAGAAAAATCAGCTTAGTGCGACATAGGTCCACTCAAAAGTTTGATGGCAGCAGGGAAGAAGCTGTTTTTGAGTCAGTTGTAAAAGTTCTTGATTCCATGATTCATTCATGGTGGGTTCTCTTCAGCTGGTGGAAATCCAGAATATTGCACGTTTTTGACGAGATCCTACTTTAGGTCAATGTCAGAGTAGATTTAGAATGGGACTACTCCTCAAAAGGGAGTTCTCTGCCCTTAATTTTCAATGAAGTGGATTCACGTTAGAAATTCTACTTTAGCGCATAAAGTCACCTAGAGATGTATGTTTATGTTTCTTAAGAAACATACCACAAACTGAACTACTGCTGCAAGATGTGAGGGAGAAAGATTTCCTATTTGTTAATAACACATTGACATACTGGAGAGAGATTCTTTTGATCATAACTTCTAGCAGATGCATATACATAGAATCATAGAATCCCTACAGTGCGGAAGGAAACCATTCAGCCTATCTAGTCTGCACCGACTCTCCGGCAGATCATTTTAGCCAGGCCCTATCTCTGTAACTCCACGTCTTTACCCCACTAATTCCCCTAACGTATGTATGTTGGGATACTAAGGGGGAATAGGGCACGGCCAAAGTGCCTAACTTGCACATTTTTGAAGTGTGGAAGGAAACTGGAACACCCAGAAGAAACCTATGCAGACATGGGGAGAACGTGCAGACTCCGCATAGTCACCCAAGCCTGGAATTGAACCCAGGTCCCTGCACTGTGAGGCAGTGGTGCTAACCACTGTGTCACCATGCTGCCCTACCTTAACAGATTTTGACAGAAAGACAGTGAAGTAGGAAATCCTTCCATTTACATAGTTAATGTGTACACATAGCAATCAGAGGAAATCTTTGTCCGTGGACATTTACATTTGTTTTCATAATACATTAAATAACAAGCTTCTGTTGTTGCAAGAGGATTTTTTCAGAGTCCTCTGATGCCCCTCCCTCATGTCTGAATGCCTCAGTGCATTGCAGAATTCAAAACAGACTTTTACTAAAAGAAACCATTAAAATTGTACATTGCCTTTTGAAAGTCTGTGTAAGTCAATAGTGGAATTATCTTACTGTATAATTGAGGGTATAAGTGTGTGCGGTTCACTTCGAATGCAGGCAGGTGCTGCTTTCTCTTTACCCTGAGATTGAGGTATTGCAAGGTGACTATACACATAATGATATACTGCGGGACATTACAAGAGAGTCTGCTCTACCCACCACGCCAGATTGTATAACAGAAGAGAGAATTTACAGGGTGTATGTGAAGTATAGCTCCGGTGATTATGGACAAAGGGAGTCTTTTACAAGGTTTGTGGAAATGAGGGCTTGCAACCACTGACAGATCTCATTGAAATAAAAGAACTAGTCCTGTGGGGGTCCTGTGTCGCCTGGGTTCAATGAGACCATTAATTGTTTGACTGGTTGGTCCTGATTACAGGTAAGATGAGATCAATAAATTGCTATGGTCGTTTGAAGGTAGAAAATACTCTGACTGCGGACTCAGGTGACAACACTCATTATCTGCATTCCTCTGTGCTATGAGTCAGATGATGCTGTAGCAGTGGCTACGGCAGTCTGTACTGCCAAAGTAGGAACTCATTCATCCCTCGAAGCGAGGGATTGCAAGGGAATTCTTCTGCAAAGGTTAAAGAAGAGTGACTGGGATGTAGTGACCTAGAACACTGACCTTTCACCTCTGGGAGCTGTGGTTGCTTCAGAGTAATTTAACCTTTTAATTTTGCTGCTGGGGGGGAGATTAGAATTTTAGAATGGATGTGCTTGCCATCTGGGGAAAGAAAGATAGTAAATTCACTATTATCCGGCAAGGAGAAAATCAAACGATGCAGCCACTCACTGAATTTAGAGGTAGCAGCTGTGTCTCACAACTATTCAGACCAGGAAGCCGCAGGGTTGCGCTGAGCTAGACTGTCTCAGTTCAGGCAGCTGTTGGGGGGTACCATAAATAGCTTAATTGCCCCTAGATTAGAGATGGGAAAATTGGCTAAGGTTCCTATTCCTGATTGTTGTACAAACTGCACGTTTGACAGAGAAGGATGGAAAAAAAGGCTTCTGTGGAGCATCAACATAGAGCCAAGTGGTTTGTAAATGTTATACAATTCTATAGCCAGCTATGGTGCTCCACACGGTAGCCAGGCAACATTCACTGTCACATCATTCCCTAAGTGCAGAAGAAGCCATTCGACCCATCAAGTCTGTACCAAAAGTTCAAAAGAGCACCCTACCTTGGCCCAATTCCCTGCTCTAACCCTGTAACTCCATGCATTGTTCCACCTAACTGCACATTTGGACACTAAGGGGCAATTTAGCATGCTCAATCCACCTAACCTGCACATCTTTGGAGTATGAGAGGAAACTGGAGCACCTGGATAAAATCCATGCAGACATGGGGAGAACTTGCAAACTCCACACAGTCACCCAAGGGTGGAATCAGACCTAGGTCCCTGTAAGGCAGCAGTGCTAATCATTTCCCAGATCTGAATGCCAGCATCTTGGGGGAAATTTAATTGCTTGTCATCTGCCTATTTAACTGTACCTTGCATTGGAGAGCATACACCTTCAGAAAAGATGGACTGGGAGAAATTGGAGACAAATATTTTAAACAAGTCATGCCTCAATTCCATTTCACTTGACTCTTTGAGATCTCATATTGTTATTTTATTTCTTCTTGGGATATGGCCAGTATTTATTTCCTATCCTGAGTTCCTCTTGAGAAGGTGCAGACGAGCCATCTTCATAAACAATTGGATGAGAAAAGACTGTGGAGCTTGAGCTGATCCATTGGTTGGGGGAATTACATAACACTACCCACAGCATGCTTCTTCTGCTGCTTCGCATCTTGTACTCTCGGAGCAGGTTGGCTCCCATTTAGGTATGTCTGCTGCAGCTCCTGGCAAGCTTTCCCACACTCATCATTCAAGCAGAGATGGTTCAATTATATGAGAATGCATTGGAGTTGATTGTGCTTCATGAACTCAAATCCAGTCTCCTATCATTAGGTAGGAGATTGAAAGGAACAAATTTGTCATTGGAAACAACAAAAGCAGCAGCTGCACTTTTCCTTTCAGATATTAGATATGAGGGAAGCAGAATTGTTAGAAACTCAAGGCCCTGTGCAGAAACAGTTTAAGAATGTTGTAATAATTTCTTGATTATAAAAATGCCTTTTTTTTTGTAACCAGCTGTCGTGCCATAGGATTCGATCGTTTGTGGGTGGCAGGCAAGCACAGTGGTTAGCACTGCTGCTTCTCAGTGCCGGGGATCTGCGTTCGATTCCAGTTTTGGATGGCTGTTATGGAGTTTGCACATTCTCTCTGTGTCTGTGTGTGTTTCCTCTGGGTGCTCCACTTCCCTCCCACAATTCTCTCGCAGTCCTAAGGTGTGCAGGTTAGGTGGATTGGCTATAGTGAATTGCCCCTTAATTTCGAAAAGTATGTTGATGAAGTGGATTAACCATGGTAAATGTGCGAGGTTATGGGGATGCAGTGAAGTGGAGGGCTTGGATGGGATGCTCTTTTGGAGAGTCAGTGCAGACTCAGTGGGCCAAATGACTTCTCTCTGCACTAGGAATTCCGTGGCACTATGGTATAGGTCTTCCATATGAGCACGTAAATTACAAGCAGGAGCACCCCACTCAGCTCCTCGAGCCTGCTCCATCATTCATTAAGATCATGGCTGATCTGTTACCTCAACTCCACATTCCCACCTTTTCCAATAATCTTTCACCCTCTTGCTTATCAGAAATCTATCCACCTCTGCCTTAAAAATAGTCAAAGACTCTGCTTCCACCACCTTTTCAGGATAGCCAAATGTGAAAACCCCAGGATTTGCTAAAACCAGTTGCTGAGAAGACCTGTTTTTAGCCTTGTAGAGAGACAGACAGTACCCTGGCCTGCAGTGAACTCAGGCTTTACTGAGAGTTGGAACTGAGCTGCTTAGACCTGCTTGATCTAAGAATGATGTCGTAAAGCAAGGTAAAGTGATGTGAATTAAATGAATGATATCAGCTGCACGATGGCACAGTGGTTAGCACTGCTGCCTCACAGCATCAGGGATGGTTCAATTCCAGCCCTGGGTCTCTGTGTGGAGTTTGCACATTTTCCCTGTGTAGATCTGTGTAAATCTGTGTAGATTTCCTCTGGGTGCTCCAGTTTCCTCCCACCATCCAAAGATGTTGATTTGGTTTGTTATTGCCACATGTATTAGTATACAGTTAAAAGCATTATTTCTCATGCACTATACAGGCAAAGCATGCCGTTAATGGATAAGGAAATGAGAGAATGCAGAATGTAGTGTTATATAGCTAGAGTGTAGAGAAAGATCAACTTAATGCAAGGTAGGTCCATTTAAAAGTCACCTCTTGAGATGGTTGCTACATGACCTCAGACTTATGTATCTTTTTCCCAATAGAATCATGTATGTCTGGGATGAGCGGGGTCCTTAATTATGCTGACTGCTTTTCCGAGGCAGCGGGAAGTGTGGACAGAGTCAATGGATGTGAATCATCTTAGAATCATAGAACCCTACAGTGCAGAAAGAGGCCCTTCGGCCCATCAAGTCTGCACCAATCACAATCCCACCCAGGCCCCACCCCCATATCCCTACACTTTTACCCGCTAATCCCTCTAACCTACACATCTCAGGACACTAAGGGGCAATTTTAGCATGGCCAATCAACCTGACCCACACATCTTTCAACTGTGGGAGGAAACCAGAGCACCTGGAGGAAACCCACGCAGACGCAAGGAGAATGTACAAACTCCACACAGATAGTGACCTGAGCTGGGAATCGATCCCAGGTCCCTGGAGCTGTGAAGCAGCAGTGCTAACCACTGTGCTACCGTGCCGCCCAGTGTGAGGCTGGTTTGCATGATGGATTGGGCTACATTCAGGTTATGTTAAGTCAGGTTGTGCAGGTTAGATAGACTGGCTATGCTAAATTGCCCCTTAGTATCAGGGGGATTAGCAAGGTGAATACATGGGGGTTATGGGGATAGAGTTTGAGTTTGCTATTGTCGGTATCCTCCAGTGTCGGTGAGCTGAATGTCCTCCTTCTGCACCATAGGTATTCTATTTCATCATAAGTAATTCGTAAAACTTTGTTAACACTGGTATTGGAGAATTTAAATTATCAATGCATACAAGATTAAACATACTGAAATAGTTCCAGGTTTAGCCATTGTTTCTGTGCTGAGTTACCAAATCTCAGCCAAGGCACCCACAGTTGCCACAATTGATTTTGGTAGTCCCAGATTAGAGCTGGAGGGGGAATTAACTAAGATTCTTGCTCCCATTTACTAGTTAACAAGTCCTTCTTCCTGAAAGTTCACATGCACAATGAATAATAAGGTGGGGTTGGATTTGACTATGATTAAGCGTTCCGTTGACATTCAGTGTTTGGGCTCATTCAATAAGAATAACCAGTCAAACGAGTGGCCAGAGGACTGGGACATTATTCCAGCGGTGAATCAGGAGGGGAGAAAACCCAGGTGGAGGCGGTACATACAGTGAAATAAGAATAGATTTTGTGAGAGAAAGAAACTTGCAACCAGCCAAGATGAACAGTATGTTCAAAAGGATAAGATTTTGGTGCAGGTCAGAATGATAAGATTGAAACCCTATTACTGCACTTTTACTCAAGACAATGGATTATAACTTCTGACACACAATGTTGTGATTTACGGTGTCTATAGTTTTCTTTAAGTCAAGAAAACTGGTCGTTCCAAGCCAGTCCTTATCACGGCATGATCTATATGTTCAATAAATTCAGTAAGTGCTGCTTGGATGAATTAACAGGAACGGAATGCTGACTGATGCTGGGTTATCAGATTGTTATTCATCCAAAAACTCATATGTTTGATCAAGAACAATGCAATTCAGTTATGTGGAGGATGCTGGCCATATGGAAATGGGATGGGAATTTAACAATTTACCATGCCCTGACCCCGAAAAAGAGATGGAGATGGGCAAATGTCTATTTCCTTAGCACAGAGCTAGCTGCGTGACAGCTGAATGGTGTATGATTCCAGAGAAATATGGGGCAGTTGATTTCAAGCAATTTGCCGGTGTGTGGAATTTAAGTACTCAACATAAGGAGTGGCAGTTGAAGCTCAGACAGCGTTATTAACTAGTCTGTTAGAAGCTGGGTCTGAAGCTGCGTACTGCCAGTATTTTTAACCTATAGCTATGGCGGTCTACAAAAAGTAAGGGGGTATCTGGGGCAGGGGCAAGAATCACTGCTTGAATCTATGAGCTGCCTTCACCCAGTGACTTACAATGTAAAGGCGTGTATATATTCAAGGGAGTAGGCTTTACACGAGACCTCACTATTTTTATACGCAGGCACAGTGCAACGGTAAGATGGTCGAATTATTTTAAAATGTTTAAAAATTAAAATGCCAAAATATATGCTACATCAGAAACATATGCCTTGGAATTCCAGAGAGGAACTTATGGAACAGCCATTTCTTGGTTAGATGAGGAATTAATCCAACATGACAATATGGCCTGCAAGGATGATAGCTTGTATTTACGTAGCACTTCATTATTGTACTGTAATTATTTTAATATATATTCAGATGGTGGCCATACATTGAGGATTCATTTGTATTGTAATATACAGGAGTAGACTGAAACTGCAGCTGTCAGATTAGGAGGTGCATGTTTGTACCTCTGCAAGTAACACTTATAGATTATTTTGAAGCTTTATCCTTCAACACTAGCTTTTCGATTAGAGCAGCTCTAACACTGAAAAATGTTCGAAGGCTTTCTTTCCACTGATGTACAAAGATCAATGAAGGTCAAACTTACGAAAGAGCTAGGATTGATTGAATGGGCGAATGGCCTCCTGCTATGCTATGATTTTATGATAAAGAGAAAAGAAAGACTTGCATTTATATAGCACTCTTCACAACTGCCACATGAGTCAAACGCAGCAGATATCTTGCTCAAAGCAAGCTCCTAAAAACAGCAATGTGATAATAATCAGATAATCTGTTTGAGGGTTTGATTATTGACTAGAACACTGGTGATAATTTCCTTATTCTTCATAAAATGATGCCATGGGATATTTTACATACATTTCAGAGGGCTGACAGGGCCTTGGTATAATGTATAATTTGAAAGATTACGCCTCTGACAGTGCAGCACTGAGTCATAGAGTCACAGAGGTTTACAGTATGGAAACAGCCCCTTCAGCCCAACTTGTCCATGCTGCCCAATTTTTACCATTAAGCTTGTTCCAGTTGCCCGCATTTGGCCAATATCCCTCATAACTATCTTACCCATTTAACTATCTAAACGCTTTTAAAAGACAAAATTGTACTCGCCTCTACTGCTGCCTTCGGTAGCTCGTTCCAGGCACATTGGAGTGGCAGCCTTGTCTTTTGTACTCAAATCCTCAAGGAGTAGGACCTGAAACTTGAACCTTGTGAATCAGAGGCAAGAATGTTACTGACTGAGCCACAGCTGATGCCATGACGGAGATATTAGGAAGGGTGACCAAAATGTTGGTCAAAGAATTTAAGAATGCAACGGCAAAAATACTGAAAATCTGAAATAAGAATAAAAATGCTGGAAATGCCCAACAGGTCAGGCAGCATTTGTGGAGGGAAAACAGAATTGCTCACCAAAACCTTGCTGCCATACACAGATTTCCGGACAGTGTGGGGAGCATTCAATAGGAATCCTGTTGACAATGGCGGGACCATAATGATTCCACTGCTTCCCACAGAGACTCACAATGGAAGTGGAGGAAAATCCCACCCAATGTTGCAAGTCTGTGACATTTCAGTGGTAAGTTTGTAAGGTTGGAAGAAATAGAGCAGAGAAGGGTGATGACATGAAGACATTTAGAAAGATTTTAAACAAGTTTTAATTATTTGGAGATGGAGAGCTCAGGTCAATAAAGACATAAGTAATAAGTGAGCAGAATTCATAAGTGCTGGCGGGCAGCAGGCTTTTGGAGAACTTGAATTTTATAAGCACTGGAGGATTAATAAGAATATTGCAATAGCTAAGCCTGGAAGAGGGAAAGGTATGGATGAGGGTTTTAGCAGCAGATGAATTAAGGCAGGGGCAGGAGGCAGGCAATGCTCCAGAGATGATAGCGGGTGACCACTGTAATGGCAATGGAATCCTTAGCTCAGTTCAGGGTAAGCTGGAATGCTGAGGCTTCAAGAACTTTGGTTTAACCTGAGGCAGTGCAATATTGGGGGATAGAGTTGCAGTCTAGGAGCTCAAAAAGGGACTTATGTCAAATGATCATCTGTACTTTAATATACAGAACTGTGTAACTGTAAATCATTCTCAAACTTCAAAGTATGAGGTCTGTATTATGGAATGCATACAGTATAAAGCAAATAATGAGACTGCGTGCAAACATCTTAGATGACCTAGAAAGTGAGTACAGATGCATCTTATCCAAAGATTCTGTTGTTTTTATTATTTCAATATTTATTCTTTGACTGTTTTCGGAGTACAAGAGGTTTTCAATTTACACAACATGCTACTTCACACATCCAGCAACAATTTACAGCTCAAATTAATTCCCACTTGGCACTATTTTCCCAGTCTTTCCATGGTTTTGCTTCCACTTCTGAAGCACCACTGTAAGGAGCAGATGCCTCAATTCTAATCTCTTTTTAGATGTCTCCTTGTTCTATTCTACTTTCTAATTTCCTGCTCCGGTATCTTCCTCTCTTTAACATCCTCCCATATCTTGCCTGTCCATTATGCAAATTCTCGAGAGGATGTTTGGTAATTTGTTATCCCTTCTGGGAAAAAGGTAAAAAGGCCTTGCAGTCCAATAGAGTCATTCATGACCTGAAGATGGCCCCAAATGTTTTATAAACTATGATGTGCTTTTAAAGTGTAGTCACTGCTGTACTGTAGGAAACGTAGATACATTGATAGCATTTTTTGAAATTGTGATCGAGGGTGTGGATGAGGAAGTGCAGTTGGTGTAGTTTATATGGAGTTCAGCAAAGCGTTTGACAAGGTCCCACATGGGAGACTGAAAAGGTTGGAAACATGGAATTCAGGGAAACTTGGCGAGATGGATCCAAAGCTGGCTTATAAGGGAGGCGAAAGCCTACGACACTGTCAGCCGACAAGGCCTGTGGAGGATCATGTCAAAGTTCAGCTGCCCCCCCAAATTCATTCAGATGGTATGCCAGTTCCATGATGGCATGATGGACATTCCCAGTCACCAATGTTCTCACACTCACACTGTTCAGCATGATGTTTACTGCCATGCTGAATGATGCCTTCCAGGACATGTTGCTGGAATCAGCCTCAAGCACAGAGTGGATGGGAAGCTCTTCAACCTGAAGAGACTTCAAGTTATTACCAGAGTGAGAGAGGCTGCTCTGAGAGATTTCCTCTTTGCCGATGACTGCGCCCTGTATGCTGGCTCAGAAAGAAGTCTCACAACACCAGGTTAAAGTCCAACTGCTCAGAGCCAGAAATGCAAGTCAGTATGGACAAATTTTCCACGGCTTGTGACAACTTTGGACTCACCATCAACATTAAAAAGACCAAAGTCATGCACCAGCCTGCTCCTCGTGCACCGTACACAGAACCCATAATCACAATCAAAGGGCAGAAACTACAGGCAGTGGACCAGTTCACTTATCTTGGCAGCACCCTTTCCCAAGCAGTGACTATTGGTACAGAAATTAACTACAGAATAGCAGAGGCAAGTTCTGCTTTCAGTAGACTGCGCTCCACTGTATGGGAACATTGAAGAATCAGCCCAGCAACAAAATTGAAGGTTTACAGTGCTGTGGTACTCACTACCCCCCTGCATGCCTGTGAAATGCGGACTGTGTATCAAAGGCATGCAAGACAGCTCAATCATTTCCACATAACTTGTCTTCGCAGAATATTACACATCAGATGGCAAGGCAAAGTAACAGACACTGAAGTTCCCTCGAGAATAAGTCTACCATCAGTCCACATACTGCTGATGAGAGTGCAGGCCCGGTGGGCAGGTCATGTCATCTGTATGCCTCACAAGCGCATACCCAAGCAGCTCCTTTTTGGGGAACTCTGCTGGAAGACGCTCGCATGGAGGGCAGAAGAAACATTACAAAGACACACTCAAGGCTTCCCTGAAGTCTCTTGACATAGATGCAACCACCTGGGAAATGCTGGCACAAAACCATCCTACTTGGCGTTGCCCCATCCACAAGGGCTGTCAAGCTCACGAAGAAAGGTGCTTTGCTGAAGCAGAGCTTAAGAGCGAGCTGCGCAAGTCCACAGCCACCAGCACATCGACTACAGTGTCTACACAAGTCTGTCCAATATGTGCCAGGACATTCCGTGCCCAAATTGGCTTGATCAGTCACCTTCGGACACATCGCATCCAGCCTCAAAATGATTAATGGTGTCGAGGTCCTCATTGACGATGATAGACAAACAACATAAGGACGCAAAGAATGGTGGTAAATGGCTGCTTTAGTGTCTGGAGGCCAGTATCCAGTGACATATCACAGGATTCAGTGCTGGAACCCTTATTGTTTGTTCTGTACATAAATGATATAAATGATAATGTAAGGGGAATGATAACCAAGTTTGCAGATGACATCAAGATTGGTAGGGTGGTTGAAGATGAAGAATAAGGTTGTACGTTACAGAAAAAATATAGATGGGGTGGTCAGAACAGTGGCAGATGGTATTTAACCCTGATAAGTGTGAGGTGATGTACTTTGGAAGAAGTAACAAGACAAGGATGCATTTAATGAATGGCAGGACACTAGGAGGTTCAGAGGAGCAGATGTATTTATTCACAGATCCCTGAAAGCAGCAGAGAAGGTGAAAAGGACAGCTAAGCAGGCTAATGGGACACTTGCTTTTATCAGTCATGGCATTGGGTATAAGAGCAAGGAGGTAATGTTGGAGCTGTAAAAAATGGTGTCACCTCACTATAGGAAGGATGTGATTGCACTAAAGGGGGAAATTCACCAGGATGAAGTTTTTGAGCTATAAGGAGAGGCTGAATAAGCTTGGATTGTTTTCTTTAGAGCAGAGAATGCTGGGTGGACATGATTGAAGTGTATAAGATTATGAGGGGTATGGACAAGGTGAATAGGAAGCAGCTGTTCCCTTTGGTTGAGGGGTCAATCATGAGGGGGCATAGTTTTTGAGTAAGGGGCAGGAGATTCAGAGGGGATTTGAGAGAAAAAAAATCACACAAAGGATGGTGGGGATCTGGAATTCATTGACTGGAAAGGTAGTGGAGGTCGGAAACCTTACAACCTTTAAGAAGTATCCAGAATAGCACTTGAAACATCCTAACATTCAAAGATATGGGACACATGCTGGAAAATGGAATTTGCGTGCCTTTAATGGTAATTACTGTTAGTGCAGACTCGATGGCCAAAGGGTCTTTTCTGCGCTGTATGTCTCTATGGCTCTATCAATTTACACACAGTCAGCTCCAATAGACAACAATTAAATGACTCAGAGTGTAAAAGGGGGAACAATTGCTTCTTACATGGAAATGAAAATCGTGAGCAAAGTATAATGAGTGGTTATTGGCCCACTCGCAATTTTATCACCCAAAGCTCAAATGACTCTTCACTTTGACTACTATTCTAATAGTTTTAACCCCTTACAAATAAACACATTAATGCCTTAGTTCCAACAACAGATGAAAGAACTGACCATCCCCCATCTCTCTTGATTGCCTGTCCTGATAGTTCAGGCACAATTTGAAGCAAGCCTGCTGTTCTGCCCATGAAAAAAAATGAATTCAGATTTTTTTTTCAAATTGTTTTTGATATTTATTTGTATTTGAACACCATCTTCAATTTGCGTGGATATGACCTATAATATCTCTGAAGCCAGGTGTAACCTGAGATTTCTGTGTCTGCTACCCCGCCCCCCAACCCCGGCCCATACCAGCACCCCCAACTCCCCCCCACCCACCACTGCCCCCCCCCCCCCCCCCCCCCCCCCACCCTGTGTGAGTTCAGCTGTATGCTTTCACACATTACCTCATGTTTCCATTATGTGTTACTGTAAAAATGATATAATGGTCTGCTTTCACACTGCTCATCGCAGCAGCGAGCAGGCTGTCTCAAGCAGAGGAGAGGACTGCTTTTCTAATACACGCTGACTAACCCTTTATGAGGACTTTCAAATACTCGCAGCCATTATGTCTGATGACAATCCTAATGCTAGTCATTCTCAGCAGAAAGAAGCTATTGTCCCTTCTTGCATATCTGCCGACTACAGCAGCTGAAATGAGCACTGTATAAGGCTCCCTAAGCCTAGCCCGAGGGAGCAGCTCAATAGAGTTTGTGTATGAATTTCCCATCTGACTGAATCTGAACTGCTGTTCTGGTGCAGGGGGTGCGCGGAGATTGGATGGGGGGAGGGGGCAGTGTGGGAGGAAGAAAGGCCTAGCAGTGTCCGAGCTGACAGAGGCATACTTTGACAGAAAATCTCATGAGAGCCGCAGACATAAGCAATAATACTCTCTTCCGCTTCCAGAGTAAATACTGCTTTGTGATAGCATTTCTCAGGAATCACCTCCATTGTTGATAAAACAGCTGATAAGGGGAAAAGGTTACCAAGATGCCCAAGAGCTGGAAGGTGTGTAAAATTCAAAATTGCACTTAGCGTAAAGAACCAAACACACCGCGGATCCAGGAAATTTGATTTTGATTTGATTTGATTTACTATTATCACATGCATTAACATACATTGAAAAGTATTGTTTCTTGCATGCTATACAGACAAAACTTACTGTTCATAGTGAAGGAAACGACAAGAGTGCAGAATGTAGTGTTATAGCCACAGCTAGGGTATAGAGAATGATCACTTAATACAAGGTATGTCCATTCGAAAGTCTGACAGCAGCAGGGAAGAAGCTGCTCTTGAGTCGGTTGATACATGACCTCAAACTTTTGTATCCTTTTTCTGATGGAAGAATGTGGAAGAGAGAATGTCTGGGGTGTGTGGGGCCCTTAATTATGCTGGCTGCTTTGCCGAGGCAGTGGGAAGTGTAGACAGTGTCAATGGATGGGAGGCTGGTTTGCCTGATGGAAAGAGAAAATGTGAGAAACACAGAACACTAGGCAGCATAGGTTGAGAGAGAATTAACATGTCAGGTGTTTTTGAAAGATCTGAGCTGAAATGGCAATTTATTTCTGTCCTTCTAAATGCTACCTGACCTGATGAGTTATTTCTAACATTTTCTGTAATTACCAACAAGACTGTGTTATTCTTAGATGAATACTGATAAAAGGTTAGTGACCTGAGATATTGATTTTGTTTCTCCCTATGCTCCCTGACTTTCTGTGTATTTCTAGCATATTTTCATTTCAGATTTGTGCTGGAAATCTGAAATGAGAACATGCTGAAAATATTCAGAATTTTGAGTTTTTGTAGCTTGCCAAATGTATCAGGGATTGGGTAACAAGATGACAGGTAGAAAATGAACAGGGGAATAGGAGTATCATTCTACAAGGCCAAAACAGTAAATAATAAATTACATTGATTTGCTGGTCTTTCATAGAATCATAGTGACCTTTTGGTACAGAAGGAGACCATTCAGCCCATTTTCACTGACTCTCCAACAGAGCATCTTACCAAGGCCCACTCACCATCCTATCCCCATAATGCCATGCATTTACCATGGCTAACCCCCCTAATATATCTTGGGACGCTAGGGGACAACGTAGATGGCCAATCCACCTAACCTGCACATTTTCAGACTGTGGGAGAAAACCGGAGCACCCTGAAGAAACTCATATCAATACGGGGAGAATGTGCAAATACCAGACAGCCAGTCACCCAAGGCTGGAATCAAACCCGGGACCCTGACACTGTGAGGCAGCAATGCTGAGCCTACTGAATTTCTTCAAGTGTGCAGCACAGGAGTAAGATTTACTAAAGAATTAAAGGGTTTGTGAAATAGATTTGTTAAAATCAATGATATCCTTGGAATAGCATGATAGTAAAACAAAATTATGATTCATGTCCTGAACATAATATTCAGCCCAGTGCGATATTAGTCAGTGTGATACATGTTGATCTACCAGATGTTTTGTGAATTCAAATTCCAGGCTGTATTGACAAACAACTCATTGTTTCCCCAGAGATAAGGCATACCATATTTCTGGCAGTCTATCAACTAGAGTAATCCCAGTAGCTGAATGTTCCATTGGGAAGGGCTGAGAAATTGTCGGAACCAGTTGCCTCCCGCGGAAACTTATCTTTTGCCTGTCCATCATTGAACGTCAACAGCAGACACTGAGAGATTCAAGGCGCAGGGTCCCACTTTTCTGTATGAAGTATGGTGTGGGGTGGAACAAAGAAAGAAACAAGATGGTGTCCAAGAACAAATCATAGAATCCCTACAATACAGAAGGAGGCCATTTGGCCCATCTAGCCTGCACCGACAACAATCCCATCCGGTTCTATCCCTGTACCCCACATATTTACCCTGCTTATTCCCCTAACGCTAAGAGGCAATTTATCATGGCTAATCAACCTAAGCTGCACATTTTTGATGTGGGAAGAAAC
This sequence comes from Carcharhinus amblyrhynchos, assembly GCF_965287045.1. Classification (NCBI taxonomy): domain Eukaryota; kingdom Metazoa; phylum Chordata; class Chondrichthyes; order Carcharhiniformes; family Carcharhinidae; genus Carcharhinus; species Carcharhinus amblyrhynchos. The sequence continues at coordinate 40,404,323 of NC_137330.1, forward strand.
TGGAGCACCTGAAGGAAACCAACGCAGACACTGGGAGAATGTGCAAATTTCAGTCACTCGAGGCCAGACTTGAACCTGGGTCCCTGGCGCTGTGAGACAGCAGTGCTAAACATTGTGCCAAATGGGAACATCCTTTCTCTAGTAAACTGGTAAGTACTAGATGTGGAACTATTAAAAAGCCAGAAACCCCATTTTAGTGCCAAAGAAAATCAAATTCAGATTTTGATATTAGCAGAACTAATTTTTCCTGTGGTTACCAAATAAAAGGTGTTTTTAAATCACTCTTAAGTGGTGCAGCCTCCTTTGGAGTCAGAGATTTGATGCTGGAATCAACATATCATCACATCACCAATCTCTGAACTTTGCTTCTTTCTTCAGTTGCTGCCTCACCTGCCAAGTATTTCCAGCGCTTTTTTTTTGCTTTTATTTCAAATTTTCAGCATCCACAGTATTTTGCTTTTGCGTAACTTAATATTTTAAGTGGCCAGCAGATTGAATACACAGAGAGATCATCTGACCTCTCAGGTAGCAGGTACATGGCCAAATTTCTTTTGAGGGCCAGAAATGATTAAACATGAGCTGCATGCTCCACAGTGTCACCCTGCTGCAGGTCACTGGTTCTAGGACGATAAGACATTGGGCAGGCTGAATGTTGACTGGCTGTCAGGAGTAGAGGTCCAAAAGGAGGTGGTTTCAATCGTGGGGTCTCAGGAGGAGTCTACATTCTGCTTGTGAAGCCTGGGGGCTCAACATCACAAAAATATGTTACAGACCTACCTTTTCAACCTCTTAATTTTGGTGGGCATGTTTTTCTGAATGCAAGTATAGACTCTCAAAATTCATAGAATGAATCATAGAATACCTACAGTGCAGAAGCAGGCCATTCGGTCCACTGAGTCTACGCCAGCTCACTGACAGAGTCTCATACCCAGACCCTCTCCCTGCCCTATCCCTGTGACCCCACACATTTACCAAAGCTAATCGCATCTAATTTACACATCTTGGGACACTAAGGAGCAACTTGCCATGGATAATCCACCCAACCTGCACATCTTTGGACTGTGGGAGGAAGCCAGAGCACTTGGAGAAAACCCATGCAGACACGAGGGGAATTTGCATACTCCACACAGTCAGTCACCCAAGGCCGGAATCGATCCCGTGTCCCTGGCGCAGTGAGGCAGCAGTGCTAACCACTTTGCCATTGTGCTACCAATATAGTTCCACATCATGGGATCCCAAGTTTCACATAATAGAATCATAGAGTCCATCCAGTGTAGAAGAAGGCCATTCAGCCCATCGAGCCTGCACCGACAACAATCCCACTCAGCTCCTATTCCCATAACCCCATGTATTTACCCTGCTAATCTCCCTAAACAACACATCTTGGGACACAAAGGGACAATTTAGCTTGGCTAATTAACCTAACACGCACATCTTTAGACTGTGAGAGGAAACCAGAGCACCCAGAGGAAACCTATGCAGACACAGGGAGAACATGCAAACTCCACACAGACAATGACTCAAGCCAGGAATTCAATCCCGATCCCTGGTGCTGTGAAACAGCAGTGCTAACCATTGCGTCACGGTGCCACCCAGGATCTAAATGGATCCCTGAACCACCCAGCTCAGGTCTGAGCTAAAATGACGATATAAAGAGAATGAAAAGATAAGTTTGCTACTGATTTTACTACTGCTCCTACTCCATTTCCACTGTGTAGAAAGAGCTAACATTGCCCCATTATGTGACTATGAAAAATTCATTTAGTCACGCTTGATGATGAAGTGAAGCATCCAGTTTTGTTCAAATTATTGAAACTCTGTGAAATGTAACATTTGTTTCCTTTTCCAGCTGTCGGATAATCATGTTGAACTCTATCTGCGGTGAAGAGAAACATAGATTGGCATGCTCCTGCAGGAAAGAATTGCTTCATGGGATTGACATATGTATCCAGCAGAGGGAGCTGGTATTGGGGTAATTAATGTGGGTAAATACCTGGCTGGATGTATGCAACCAACAAGTTAGAAAATAGGTTGCTGAAATAATAGTAGTCTTATAGAATAAGTATCTCCTCTCGTTTTAATCAGTAGAAAATTCTACATTAAGTACTCCTATGACTCCTTTGAGCATCTCACTTTGTTCCACTCCCTTGCCCTTAAAATCAGTATGTAACCACCCACTCATGTACCATAAACATTTTCTCCTCAAGCTATCTTCACTGTGTCCTTGCCTCAGTTCCTGCACTGTATAAATTCTCATCCTTGGTGATTTCACCCTCCCTCGCAGTTCTATCACATTGTCTCTCCTCTAAGTTCACCTCCTTTCCTCCTTAGTCTCTCCATCCAAGATAAATTCCCCATCCCATATTTGCAGCTGCCATCATAATCTTCCCATTTTACATGACCTCTCTGCTGCCCACTGTGTCGAGTTAAAGTCTGATAATTTCCTTGTATTGCTTTCCATTCACATTTCCCCTTGCCCCTCCCAACACTACTTCTTTCTCAGCTCCTCATTTTTGCAACCCTTTGGAGAGCCTGTGGGTGAGCAGCTCACCACATTACCCAGTCTCTAACCCTCTCTAGTAGACGTACCATTAATGTGGCTAGTCTGATTGTGTTTCTGGTGAATAGTGAACATCAGGATGTTGATGGTGGCGTATTCAATGATAGCAATGCAATGGCATATCAATGTGAGATGGGTCTTAAGTGGGGTAGGCATCACTTACTGCTTATCAGTCCAAACCTGGATGATAATTCAGAGATCTTAAAAGTAATATTCTGTTTTACTGGCACAAGATGATATGCCTTTTTTATAGAATCATAAAATCTCTATAGTGCAGAAGGAGGCAAGCTTGCACCAAAAACAATCCCATACATGCCCTATCTCCCTAACCCCATGTTTTTACTCTCCTAGTCCCCCTGACACTAAGGGGCAATTTAGCATGGCCAATCCACCTAATCCGCACAGTTTAGGAGTGTGAGAGGAACCAGCGCACAGGGAGGAAATCCACACAGATACGGGGAGAACATGCAAACTCCACACAGACAGTCACTTGAGGCTTTCTTGTCTTACCTTTTTAAAAAACAAATCATGAGTTTTATTTCATAGTCAGTGAGTAAAGGATGTTTAATGGTGTAGGCTGCAAGATTAATTCACAAATTGTCCCCTGATCAGCAATAAAGTAGACCGTTGTGTGAGTTCCTTCATCATGTCACAACTGGAAATGAAACAGCTGGTGGGATTCTCTGGTCTCCCTGTGGCATCAGCGGTGGGAGGCAGTTCACCATTGGCCAGCAGCAGGATCTGCAAGTCCTGCTGCTGTCAGTGGGATTTCCTATTCCATCCCATGCTGTTGGGAAACCCACGACAGGGGTGCGCTGTCAGCAGGACCAGAAGATCTCACCAGCATGAAGATCTAGAAGATCATGCCCAAGATCTTTAATTAACTTTTTTGATGGAGTGAAACTTTGCCTTTCAAGATGAGCCCTCAAGATTGTATTGAAAATCAGCGGCGTGCTGTAGGTTTTAATATTCTCCAGGACCGTATTTGATGATTAATCTATTGAGTTAAGTGCAGGGGAGGAGGCCATATGTGGCATTTTCATCATGTGAAGGTCCTGGACACACCAATTGTGTGGGGGATCACACATGCAGGAAGCATGTACACTGCTTTCTCAGAAGACTAACGGAATTTGGCATGTCAGCTACAACTTTCACCAACTTTTACAGGTGCACCATAGAAAGCATTCTATCTGATTGTATCACAGCTTGGTATGACTCCTGCTCTGTCCAAGACTGCAAGAAACTACAAAAGATCATGAATGAAGTCCAATCTATCACACAAACCATGGATTCTGTCTACACTTCACGCTGCCTTGGAAAAGTAACCAGCATATTCAAGAACCCCACACACCTTGGATCTACTCATTTCCACCTTCTTCCGTCGGGAAAAAGATACAAAAGTCTGAGGCCGCGTACCAACCAACTCAAGAACTGTTTCTTTCCTGCTGCCATCAGACTTTTGAATGGACCTACCTTGCATTAAATTGATATTTTTCTACACCCCAGCTATGACTATATAACACTACATTCTACACTCTTTCTTTTCATTCTCTATGAATGGTATGCTTTGTCTGTATAGCATGCAAGAAACAATATTTTTCACTGTACACTAATACATGTGACAATCATAAATCAAATCAAGTCAAAGTCAAATATTTCATTGGAGAGCATGGTGACTACTGGGATTCCAACTTCAGATTTTGGCCATTTTGAAGGGGTTTGACAGAAGAGATGCTGACAGGTTGGTTCATTGGGGAATCTTGAACATGAGGGCATAAGGGGACAAGAAAAGGGGACAATATAAGGGGATGATTACTTAAGGATGAGATGAGAAGAAATTTCTTCACTGGAACATATGTGTGTCTTTGGAATTCTCTGCACTAGAGGGTTGTGGATGCTCTATCCTTGAGCATATTTAAGACTGAGATAGACAGCTCTTTACCTCCCAGGGACTCGAGGAATATGAGTGTTGGGCAGGGAAGTGGAGCTGAGGATAATCTATAATTGTGTTAAATGGCAGAGGGGTCATTTGGTTTACTCCTGCTCCAATTTCTTATAGCCATCAACATACATATTCCTTTGGTATGAAAGTTGTGATAGAGGGTGGCACGGTGGCACAGTGGTTTGCGCAGCAGTCTCACAGTGCTCTCACAGTGCCAGAGTCCTGGATTCAATTGTAGTCGCAGGTGACTGTGCAGAGTCTGCACATTCTTTCCCGTGTCTGCATGGGTTTTCTCCGGGTACTCCGGTTTCCTCCCACAGTCCAAGCAATGTGCTGGTTAGATGTGTTGACCATGCTAACATTCTCCCTCAGTGTACTCAGAGTGTGGCGACTATGGGATTTTTACAGTAACGTTATTGCAGTGTTAATGTAACCCCCTATGTGTGACACCAATAAATAAACTTTAAACTTTAAGATGCTGACAACTCTGTTCAAGAAGGAGACTATTTCATAAGGCCGGTGACAGTAGACCAGTCAGTCTAACATCAGAGGGTGTAAGATTGTAGAGACTATAACACAGAATAAATGTAATACTTGAAATGGATTTGTGAAAAGGAACTCGTGTCTGTCAAATTCAGTAGAGTCCATATGAAGAAATATCAGAATATTTTGGATGAAAGAAATTTGTCAGTGTTGTGTTTATGGAATCTCCACAAATGTTTTGTTGCAACAATCCTTGGCAAATATTGCAGTTGTGTTCCTGAAAAGTGCAACTCTGAATGAAACAACGTTAAGTTTTCCATTAAAATCGAAGTAATGGGACATTTCTCATCAGTAAAAGCATTAAAGCCTTATACCCTTAAAGTGAAAAACTGTACGTTCCTTCATTTGTATACTTATAAATAAAATAACAAAATAAATTACATCTAAAACTATAGAACAAATATGTTATCTCTTTCTACTTATCTCCCACTCGTTGACCCTCTCACTTACTTCCTTTGCTGTTCCTCGACCCGTCCACCTGCTATCTCTCCTGTTCCCCAACCCTTCCACTCACAGACCCTCCCATTCCCTCTCCTGCTTCTCTTGTTTGCCACTTCCCTCTTCCCAACTCTCATGGTGAGAGGGAGGGATCAAGCGAGGGAGCAACAAGAGTTGTACATGGGAGGGTTGGGAAGTGGAAGGGTGGGGAGTTGGAGAGGCAGCAAGCAGGAAGATTGAGCAGGAGAGTGACAAGTAGGAGAGGCAACAAATGGAAGCAAAGTGGTAGCGGGATGGACAGGGAGCAGGAGAGGTGGTGAGTGGGAGGGTTGGGCAGGGGTGGGTCAGGGTGAGTGAGGCAGCGAGCGGGAGGATCAGTGTGCAGAAGAGTTCAACCAAAATGGTGTCATTTGGGTCATGTGGCATTATGTTGGTCCCTATGTGAGGTAACGATAAAATGGAAATCCTGACACTCTGGCCTCCCAAATTGCCTGGATCCACTACAATTCGCCTATTGTTGCAACAGGTTCACAGCAGACACTATCTTCCTGGCCCTACACTCAATTCTGAAACACCTGGATAAAAAAGATACTTACATCAGACTCCTATTTATTGACTACAGCTTGGCCTTTGACACTATGTTTCTACAAAATTCATCTCCAAACTCAGTGGGCTGGGGCTCAGCTCCTTCCTTGCAACTGGATCCCTAGAATTTTATAGACCACAATCAGTATGGATAGGCAAAAACACCTCTTCCATGATTATCCCCTGCAAGGCTATGTCCTCAGCCCCTTACTATACTCCTTACATACCTTTGACTGTGTGGCCAATACCTCTCTAACTCCATTTTCAAGTTTGTTAATGACACCACCATAGTGAGTCGGATCTCAAACAATGACAAAGTGGAGTACATGAAAGAGATAGAGAATCTGGTGAACTGGTGCGACGACAATAACCTCTCCCTCAATGTCAGTAAAACAAAGGAGATCATCATTGTCTTCAGGATGCATAGTTGAGGACATGCCTTTGTCTACATCAACGGGGATAAAGTAGAAATGTTCGAGAGCTTCAAATTGGCCTGATCCCTCCACGCCAACATCACATTTAAGAAAGCCCAACAATGCCTTTACTTTCTCAGGAGGCTAAGGATATTCAGCATGTCTGCTATGACTCTCACCACTTTTTACAGATGTACCATAGAAATCAACCTTTCCAGATAAATTCAGGACTTACTGTAAAGCATAGAGAGATTGTTGATAAAATTAAGACAAATGGTATTAAAGAAATTGAGAATGTGGCAGCAAGGATAATAAGTTTGTTAAAAAGTAGAAAACACACAGTATGCTGAAAGGATATGGGACGTTTGCCTTTATCAATCGAGGCATAAATTACAAAAGCAGGGAAGTCATGTATAAAACTTTGGTGAGGTCACAGCTAGAGTACAGTGTGCAGTTATAGTCTCCACATTATAGAAAGGATGTGATTGCATTGGAGGGGTGCAGAGGAGATTCACCAGGATGTTGCTTGGGATGGAACATTTAAGTTCTGAAGAGAGGTTGTGTAGGCTTGGATTGTTTTCGTGATAAGAAGTCTCACAATACCAGGTTAAAGTCATCAGGTTTATTTGGTAGCAAACACCACATTTTGGAACTTAACCTGGTGTTGTGGGATTTCTTACTGTGTTTACCCCAGTTCAACGCCGGCATCTCCACATCTTGTTTTCTTGGAGCAGAAAAGACTGAGGGACAACCTGATCGAGGTGTACAAGATTATGAGCAACATGGACAGAGTGGATAAGGAGCAGCTGTTTCCCTTAGCTGAAGGGTCAGTCACAAGGGGGCATAAGTTCAAGGTGAGGGGTGGGAGGTTTGGGGGGGATATGAGAAAAATCTTTTTTACCTGGAGAGCGGTGACGGTCTGGAATGTGCTCCCTGGGAGGATGGTGGAGGCAGGTTGCCTCACATCCTTGAAAAAACACCTAGATGAGCACTTGGTGCAGCATAACATTCAGAACCATGGGCTCAGTGCTGGTAGATGGGATTAGGTGGGAGGTCAGGGCCGGGATTCTCCCAAAAATTTGAATTTGCATGAAAACTGGAATAAATCACACTGTTTCTTTTTGAGTGGAACTTCAGAGAAGAATCTCCCTTACTGTGCACTGCAGAGCGCACTTGCATGATTCACTCCAGAATTCAGCAGGGCATATTCCCGCTGGAGAAGCTGACAACATAATGCTGAGCGGGCCACTGCGCATATGCCAATCTGTCAGCATTGATCGGTGTATATGCAGTGGCTCCTGTCTGCTAGCCTCCCAATCACTGGCCGCAATGCCAGCTCTCTCACTGCCCCATGACCTGATCGCTGGCCCCCCGCTGAACATTCTTGGGCCAACATTGAACCCCACCTCCCGGCCCACCCTGATCTCCAGCACCTCCTCCCCCATCCCCCCTCAGCCGTCCTGACCCCCCCCCCCAGTGCTGATGCCCCCAGAAAGCTCCCCCCGCCTCACCTGCATGGCCTGCCATGTTCGCAGGCCTTCCTCCCTCATCGATCCGCAACCTCCAACCCTGGGCCCTACCCATCAGGCACCACCCTATCAGATCCAATCCCCATGTGCCCCTGCTCGTTGGCGCTGTCCCATGCCCAATGGTCAATGCCAAGGTGCCCCCCTATGCATTGGCATTTTGCCCATTGGGCAGTGCCAGAGGGCCCAGACTGGCACTGCCAAGGTGCCAATGCCCATGGGGGCACCCCAGGCACTTGACCCCCTGGGGGCCCCAGTTGCCCCTCCTTTATTCGGGGGGGGTGGGGAGGGGTCAGGCTGGCACCTTGTAAACCCTGCTGGAGTGAAATACTCTGGTGAGAGCTGGGGCAGGGAAATGATAGCAAGCCCAGAGATTTCAGTCCTGGGCACACTAATAACATTTAAATCACATTTAAATTACAATATACATAAACAATGCGGCTCCATGCCTATTTCCGGCATGGGTCTGATGGCACCATATATCTGATGCTGGGACACGTGCTCTGGGCCGGACGCCCAGCACGGATCCTGCAGATCAGGCACCACCTAAATCTCCTGGGCCACTGCGCTAAAATATTAGCACAGCGGGATAGGAGAATCTGTCCCCAAGTGTTTTTAATGTGTCAGTGCAGACTTGATGGGCTGAAGGGCCTCTTCTGCATTTTATGATTCTATGATCCTAATTGATGTTTTTCAGATTAGGGTGCAAACAATAATATTCCCCAATGTCACTGATGTTTTCATTACCACCAGATTAATTGTGGAGCCCGATTTTAGAATGTTCAGGAAACTAAATGTAACGGGTATGATGAATTGTGAAAAGGGCTGGAAGCAAATTCAGCAGGGTATAGCTAGCTTTTCGAGGTCGGGATAGATGTGAACTGAAATGTTATGTTGAGAAATGCAAGATGAAACCGTCGTGGAAGAAGATTAAGAAGAATTGACTTAATTCAAAGTAGATGGCCTCTGCTGCATTCCGAGAGGTGCAGAATCCAAGTATTTAACTCAATTCCGAGCTCAGCTTTCATCCCACACTTGATCTGTCAGGAAGATCATTTCTTTCACATCCATGCCATCATCATTTCTCTTCCTCTGAATTGCTGAAATGTTAATCCAAGTTTTTATCACTTTACTCTATATTAAAAGTTTACAAGGAGTCAAAGTATGGAGACTTAGTCGTTCTGTTCTTTAAAAATGGGAGGACAAGATGATGAAGCGGTTAAAAAAAATTAGGAATTCCAGCTATTTAAATGGAAGTATAGAGTACAAAAGCTACAATGGATTCTACTTCCGCCAGTAGGAGGGAATCCCATGTTTTAACAGCCTTCTGCATAAATAAATGGAGCTAATCTTTCTGTTTAACAGTGTAGAGAATCTCGGGGGGCTGGGTAGTACAGTGAGTCAAGCAAAACATTCCTGTATACTCTGGTACCTGAGTTCCGATCCAGGCCAGACAGATGGACCGAAAGTCTTCTTTGTTAGCTCTGAATTCAATAAATCTGCTGGGTTTCAAATCATCTTAACATGTGACCACATAGTACAAACCTACCCATAATGCTACAAATGCTGTCATTCTCATTCAGAAAGCATTAAGATTATATGATACTCACAGACGACCACCTTAGTTTATCCATTCAGCACAATCCGACTAACCTGAACCCTTTGTTGCATCCATGTCTTTCTGAATTGATTCCATTCTGCCCAGAAGACCATTCCATGTAATGATTACTTTCTGCACACAGAAGAACAGACATCAGCGTTAAATATAGTTTATTGATTTGATCCTCTGTCCACTTGCTCTGCCTGCACTGTTTAAAGAAGATAATCTCTGCTGTGATCCCAAAGGTGCTGATCTCTAGTAATTTATTGGCATGGAATCCAGCTTCTTCCCAAAATCTGATCTGCCAAAAAGATCACTTTTTTTAAATCATCGTAATCATTGTCCATCCCCACCCCTCTTTTCTAGATCCAGTCAAACTCTGATTCATGTTGTTATCAGCTTGTGACTGAGTTTCTCTCATAATCTCCTTGCCATATAACCTATAAGTCTGGGCAGCATGGTGGCACAGTGGTTAGCGCTGCAACCTCACAGTGTCAGAGACCTGAGTTCAATTCTCAGCTTGGGTCACTGTCTATGCAGAGTCTGCATGTTCTCCCCAAATCTGTGTGGGTTTCGTCCGAGTGCACGGGTTTTTTCCCGCAGTTTGAAAGACAGTGCTGGTTAGGTATATTGGCCATGCTAAATTCTCCGTCAGTGTACTCGAACAGATGCCAGAGTGTGGCGACTAGGGGATTTTCACAGTAACCTCATTGCAGTGTTAATGTAAGCCAATTTGTGACAATAATAAACAAACTTAAATTTAAAGCTATCTAGCATGCCAAGGGACACAGTCTGATCCATAGTAAAATCCACATCTCCATCAGCCCAGAAAATCAATGCTAATATTCTCATAATTCAGGTTTGACTCCTGCTTGGCTCTGTAATTTCACCCAGCCCTGCATCTCTGGCTCCTTTCAAGCAACCTCTGATCTGCCTGATATGAACCTACTGCTTCTGTTGTATGATTGATCTGCAGAAATTCCTTCAGCTTACACTCGCTGGAATTCCCTTGGCATTTCTGCCTTGCTGCCTTGCTCACCTTTGTACCTCCTCAAAAGTATGGTCTTCAAGTGTGCTTTTTGCTCTTTCCTGTTCCCCGTCTCTTGGCTCGGTGTCCAAGAATGCCATGGAAATTAGTGGTATAAGAAATAAAGGCTGGTTTTGAACAGGGTGTTCTTCTGAAGGGACGATCTTGAAAGAATAGAAAGCTCAAGTCCTGTACTACCCGTGATCAGTGCTTACATTGGCTGCAAATATCTTTTCTAACTAGCTGTTAACAAGATAAAAATAATCATCGTACAAACAAAAATATCAATATAAGATGAAGAACTAGAAGTGAGATATGAGATGAATGTTCAGGGCGGATGCTTTTCCTTTCCGGACAGATGGGTTTTAGAAAAATGCAAACAAATCAAATGTGTAATTTTTTTCCAAGTGACTGGCTGTCAGTTTGATCAAACTATTGCACAATGCCAGCTGAGCAAATAGCAAATTGGTGCCAGGACAATTGTTATTGCTCCTTCAGATTGAATAAAGCAGATGTAAAATATGGAAGTGCCATCTGCTTAAAAATAGCATGATGGCTGTTTATTTTAATAAAGAATTAGCCTACATTAGCCTCTCCTTTGGCCCAGGCTGACAGCATAAAACCATTCACTCAGTTTTACGTTGATGTTTTTCCTCTAAGTTTGACGCTTGTCATTTCTTCCCTCTCCTCTCTGTTCCAGTCATCAACCATTCCCCAGCCAATTAGCAGTTGCCCAATCTCCAGCAAATCTGCTGTGTAAAGGATTCCTTCCAGGAACTTGCTACAGTAATTGCTGGAAGCTCAAATTTTCTAAATATGCAATGGCAAATGTAAGTCGAATGCATGTTATTTATGAATTCGGGCTGGCGTGAGGCATGTTTTCTTGACACCACCTTATATTTGGAAAATTGGCCCCAAAGCATTACAATTTAAAGGTCTTTCCTTAGGCAGTAAAGTGTTCTCTTCTGCACAGGTTGATATTGGAAATTGGTGAGATTCAGAACTGGTTTTGAACATTTAGAAAGGCAGGGAGAGGTGAAGAAAGAGCACCAAAACCTGTAATAGGGTGAAAGACAGAAAAGAGTGAATGACAAAAGGGATGATGGTGCAAGACAAAAAGGGGTGGTAATGGGACAAGAAACAAAAGATGGGTACGGGGAGGTGAAAATGACAATAGCAGAATCATTATCAACAGTTGCTCTCTGAAAAGACGTGAGTAGTGTTTATGATATGAAACAATTAAACATTGGTTGAGTTAAGAATGCTGCAAAATCACTAATCAAAAGATGAAGTGCTGATCCTTGAGCTTCTATTGTCCTTAATTAGAACATCATAGGAGACTATGGACAGAGAAATCAGACTAGGAGTGAGCTGGAACATTACAATAAGAGGTCACTGGAAGCTCAGGCTGAATGAACAAAAGTGTTCTGAAAAGTGAATGCTCAACTGATTTAGTCTGTTCATGTAGAGCATTAATGCAGTACATTAATTATAGAATCATAGCATCACTGTAGTGCAGATGGAGGCCATTCAGTCCATCAAGTCAGCACTGACCACAATCCCACTTAGGTTCTACACCCTGAACCCCACATATTTACCCTGCTAGTCCCCCTGACACTAGGGTCAATTTACATGGTCAATCAACCTAACCCGCACAGCTTTAGACTGTGGGAGGAAACCAGAGCACCCTGGAGGAAACCCACGCAGACACTGGGAGAATGTGCAAACTCCAAACAGACAGTGACCCGAGAACGGAATTGAACCCAGGCCCCTGGCGCTGTGAAGGCAGCAGTGCTAACTGTACCACCGTGCCACCCGCTATTAGATCACCATTAGCTAACAAAAGTAAAATTGCTTACTCTGGAATTCTCTGCCCGTTGAAGTGGTGGAGGCTGCCTCACTAAATATTTTTAAGATGCGGGTTGATGGGTTTTTGATAAACGAGGGGATTAAGGGTTATGGGGAGAGGGCGGGAATGTGGAACTGAGCCACGACAGATCAGCCATGATCTTATTGAATGGCGGGGCAGGCTCGAAGGGCTAGTTGGCCTACTCCTGCTCCTATTTCTTATGTTCTTATGTTCTTATGTAATTATGATCTATAGTATAAAATATAAAGTGCCTACAGTGTTAAACCATTGGTTTATTGTTTATTACAGTAAAAGTCTTAAAATGTGAAACTCTTCTACACTAACTTCTGAGGTTTGAAGTGGGATCCCTACTCTACCCGAGTAAAGTTCCCATGTCAGAGATGTGATCCTCCTTTATTGTTGATCCCTGGTCATGCCTCTGGTTGCTGGAGATGCCACTCTTGTCTGCCACTAGATAGATCATGTTACCTGGCTTGGGCAGAAAACTGATGCCAGTGACTGAGCTGGCCGGTGATTGGGAGGCCAGCAGTGCAGAGCTACTGCACATGCGCCAACCTTGACACTGACAGATCAGCACATACGTAATGGCCTGCTCAGCGCTATCTTGCCGGCTTCTTCAGTGGGGATAGGTCTCGCCGACTGATTTTCAATAGATTTCATGCCCGTGAACTCCCAGATCCAGGCAGGCAACTTGTCTGTGAGTTACAGGAATTTAGTTTTAGGAAATCCTGTAGCCTGAACTCATAATATATTACCAAGGATTCTCCCCTCTTAAAGACCATTCCCATTGCAAGGTAAATAAAATAGGCCTTATATCCAGGTAGAAATTATGAGTACCTACTTTTTAGATCCCATCCTATTCAATCTTTAAGGTAAATGGTCTGTTTAAAGCAATAATGTTTACAACCCAACATTCTCAAAACCTTCCTTGGACTTTGGAGACCAGTAGTTGACCATTGTAAGCACAGATGCAGCTGCCACTGGCAAAGGAGATTTATTAGGCTAATTCCTGTGATGAAGGGGCTGTTATATGAGGAAAGGTTGAGCAGGTTGGCCCTATTCTCATTGGAGTATAGAAGAATGAGATGTGATCTGATTGAAATATATAAGATTCTGAGAGTGCTTGGAAGGGTAGATGCTGAGAGGATATTTCTTCTTGAAGGGCAATTATAGTACAGGGAACACCATTTAAAAATAAGGGATCACTCATTTAAGGATGATGATTATTTCTACTCTCAGAGGGTCATTATTCTTTGGAATTCTCTTCCCCAGAGAGTAGCGGACTCTGAGTCATTGAACTTATTCAAAGCTGCATTAGACAGATTTATAATCGACGAGGGCTTGAAGGGTTATTTGGGTGGGAAATGGGTGAGGGTTAAGCAGGATAGTTGGATTAGTCCACTGTCAGATCAACCATGACCATATTGAATGGCGGGGCAAAGTTGATGGGCCAAATGACTTACTCTTATTTCTTATGGTTTTGAGATTTTGCAATTTTGCAATTGTCTCCAAGTGTGAATAATTTCTATCTTAAATTAAAGGCTGTTTATATAGAGCTATCATCAACCCTCAGGACTGTTCAGTGACTGACTCAAGGCAGTAGCCCCTTGAACAGATTGTTGGAGGGAGTGATGGAGTTCAAGAGGGAGGGGTCAGGCTGGAAGATGTCCATGGGCAAGGCTTGTTTCCCACCCATACTGAGGCTCCTGAGGAACAGGCAGCACCCCAGGCTGGGGCCATGGCTTGCTCAGGCAGTTAGCCCTTGTGTTCAAGCTGCTGAGTTGCTGCGGGAGATCCAAGCTGCTGGAAAGGGAGCTGAGCTCATTCACAGTTACATTGAGAATCCATAGGCCCTGCAGATGGCCCAGTCTGATGGGCAATTACTTCTGTGTTATCTGCTCAATTTGAAAAGGAATGTTCTCATTGGATGGAAGTGCTGAGACGTTTTGTTGCTACAGTCAATCTGCCATCTTGTTTGGGACTAGTTCTAAAAGGACATGATGAGTCATCAAGGTAAAATCAAAGAGATAATTTTTTAGCCTGCCTTGAATATCTCAGTGAATTTGATGACCTTGTCAAAAGAGCATTTGAAAAGTTGTCAATATTGTGGCTCAGGGAAGACCAACCGTTTAAGTCACTCAACCTATGGTGACTTTATCACTATAATGGCAGAGTGGTTCAGAAACCAATTCCCTAATGAAGTAAAAGATGCCAAATACTATTTCACAATAGCCGATTCAACAACAGACGTGAGTCATTTGGACCAACAAGCATTAATTTTAATACATGTGACCAGCGATGGTGAAGTTGTAGAACAATTTATTTGTTTTGTCCAGCTATAGTCCCACATTTCTGAGCGCCTGATGACCAATGTTTTGCAAATCATTGCAAATTTATGTTTGGATATCAAAAATTGTCATGGGTAGATTTTCAATAATGTTACAAATATAGCAGGAAAATATTCAAGCCCTGTGCATTACTCATCCCATATTCCAGTCACTCTTTGGATTTAATCTGCAACACTGCAGCTGAATCCTGTGAGATGGCTATACATTTTTTTCAAAAAGTGGTTGCCTTTTTTCCGTTTCCACACATCGGTGGAATATATGGCAATCACGCTATGAAGAACCAAATAGAAAATATTTGACGGTCAAAAGAATTTGTGATACCAGGTCTGCTCATGCAGATGCTTTGAAAATGAACTTTGCTGTTATAAAGTAAACCTTGGCCGCGATTCTTCCATCGCGACCCACAACTTCTCTGGCGGGTCACGGTGGGAGATGCACGCCTCCAGTCTTGTACTAGGATTTACGCATGTGCTGGGAATGTATGTGCATCTCCCAGAGCTGGCGAACAGTCGTCGGTCAGACCAAGCTGGAAACCAGTGGGAAGACAGGTAAGTCATTTGAATCTTTTGTAAATGTATTTTAAATATGTTTACCAATGCATTTTCGGGAACTTTCAGGTCCCAATTGGGATCTCCCCCATCTCCACCAGGAGTACTTCATTCCAGCTGCTCACATTTGGGGAATGAGTGGGAGACCCGCTGAAATGAAGGGGGGCAACCCAAGGGGTTGGGTGGAAGGGAGTGGTGCCCCCTAGGCATGGGCATCCTGGCAGCACCAGCCTGTGCTCCCAGCACTGCCTGAGGGGCAAAGTGCCCATTGGGCATCAGGTAGTGCCAAGGGGGCGGGGCCTATTGTAGGTAGGGCCTACGGTCAATCGAGGGTGGGAGGTCCTGCTGCCACTCTGCACTGGGGTCGGTCTGGGATGGAGGGAGGGTAGTGACTGAGACGGGCTGGAGGGTTGTTCTGCCAGGGGGCTGCCTCCAGGGGGGGTTCTGACCCCGGGGGGGGGAAATCAGCGGGGGAGGGGGGGAATCTGCTGGGCTGAGGGGGATGGAGGATTCATCACTGCCGGGGGGTGGTGCTGTACACTGGAATGCTCTGGGACGGGGGTGGGGTCAGGGCTTGCCCGGGAATTGTTGTGGAGGCCGCAGTCGGGCCATGGGGAGGGGCTGGAGGGGCAGCACTGCGGGGGTCAGGGCTGGCCAGCAAATGGGGAGACTGACAGATTGGGACCACTGCACATGTACAGAGTTCCAACACTGTCAAACTCTGGAATGAAAAGGCCCCGCCTCGCACACCCCCCTCCGGGTTTTTAATGAGATTCACGACTGGACCCTCTGCATTGCATAAAGTGCAGAGATTTGAGTGAGAAGCTGAGCTGACAAAACAGTTGGGATTTAGAATAGTTTTCCCACCAATTCAGCACTCTTGAGGGAATCGCAGCCCTTATTAGACAGGGCCACATCAAATTCTGAAAGAAATGTGAAAGCCGAAACAAAATCCTTATCAGAGAAGCTTGAAAAGTACAATATATAATTTTAATTCACATTTTGAAGCATTTACTTCAAAGAATTAATGCCATCAGCAACTTGCTACAAAGTATTGATACAAATTTATTGAATGCTGCACAACTCTTAGTTTCAGTTAAAGGTTTTGTCCTGGAAGTTTGAAATAATTATAGCAGAGTCACTAACATAATCAAAAAATATAGGTCTCTCTGATATTTCAGATGAGAAGCATACAAGATGCATGAAGTTATTTTTCAATGAAACTAGAGACAATAAATTGATTTTAAAAGGAAAGAGAAGACCATTATTGAGACTGTCAGTGTTATTTGTGACATAATAATGACACAATTGCAGAGTAGAAGTGAATCTCTGAAGAAAACTATAGATTTACTTTGTGTGCTTTTTGACAAGCTTGGAAATTAAGTGAATTCTCTCAGGAGGACCAGGGCACAATTTTTTTTTTAAGATGAAGTGAAACAAGTCATTTCATTTCATCCATAATGATGAGCTCTGTGCTTTAAAATCACCAGTTGGCTTTTACAGACTTGTTTCCAGGCAACCTTTCCAAATGTGGAAACCATTCTGAAAATATTTTTAGCAGTAATTGGCACAAGCGTTTTCGCTAAATGTTCTTCTTCTGAATTGAAAAGAGTTAAAAATTATTTGCAAAGTATAACGAGTCAGGAACATTTGTCAAAGTATGTCTTTACAAGATTTTATCTTAAGACATGTTGAAGTATTTCTTTACAAGATTTTACTTACAATGATGTAATTGATGATTTTATAAAGAAGAAGTGTAGAAGAAAAGCTATTAACATTGCCATGCCAATCCATCCCTCTTCCATATACCCTTGTTTAAATTCTATTTTTCAAAATGGACGATTACTCGTCGGATATAATGGCTGCTGATCACATGTTGATATTTCTAACCACCACCACTCTCAAGACTGGCTTTCAGGAAGTCTCTAGAATGGAATCCTGCCAGACAAAGCCACTGATATTGAACTTGGACTGGCTGGACTCCAATCACATGAATTTACGGCAATAAGCTCTTTGACTTTGTGAGAGGAGGTAAGGAAGTTAAATTTTATTTTGGAAGCTGAACACGATTCTGTGAAATATACTGCAATGACAGCATGTGCACCTTGTTGATTGGAGTATTTGCTCCTGCATCAGAGTACTTATTCTGTTATGCCTGTGCCGCAGTGATATAGAATCATAGAACCCTACAGTGCAGAAAGAGGCCCTTTGGCCCATCGAGTCTGCACCGAACACAATCCCACCCAGGCCCTAACCTACACATCCCTGAACACTAAGGGACAATTTCTTAGCATGGCCAATCAACCTAACCCACACATCTTTGGACTGTAGGAGGAAACTGGAGCACCTGGAGGAAACCCACGCGGACACAAGAAGAATATACAAACTCCACAGCAGCCTGAGCCAGGAATCGAACTCAGGACCCTGGAGCTGTGAAGCAGCAGTGCTAACCACTGTGTTACCATGCCGCCACGGTTTATGTTCACCTAAGAGAGAAGACAGGACTTAGGTTTAACATCTTATTCAAAAGACAGAACATCTGACAATGCTGTATTCCCTCAATACTGCATTTGACTATCAGCCTAAGTTGAAAGCAAAATACTGAGGATGCTAGAATTATCAGCTGATTTTTCCATCTCGTTGATCATCAGCAAGTTCCACGTTTGCTCACCTCAGAAACACACATCACAATATCAACCATCTTTACTGTCATTCTGGCAAGAGTTAAGCTTAGATTTCATCAATTCAGCAATGATTCACAGAGGTTTTTACAAGTGAAGAAGCAGTGATCAATTTGTGTATTTTTGTGGCTTCCGTCTTTGCATTCTGTGGGAATGAGGGTGGGTGGGGAGGAGGGAGGTTGAGGGAGGAAGGTGCAGAAACGAAAGTGAGCGCGGGGCCCCACTAACTCGTTCAAAGTTTGTTCAAACTTGCTACATATTTAACTTCTTTCAATTCTGATGAAAGCCTTTAACCTGAGATGTAATTTATTTCTCTTTTCACAGAAGCTGTGCTGATTTGCTGAATATTTCCAACATCCTGTGGGAGGAAACTGGAGCACCTGGAGGAAACCCACGCAGACACGGGGAGAAGGTGCAAACTCCACACAGACAGTGACCCAAGCCGGGAATCGAACCCAGGTCCCTCACGCTATGAGGCAGCAGTGTTAACCACTGTGCCACCATGCCGCCCACAAAATCGAAGATGTGGAAGTACTGGTGTGAATTGCGGAGGTAGGTTTACATTGCCACTGACTTGGCTACTGCATCTTCCCCCATACTTGGCAACACAATTGTCAGCTCCTTTGGCTGTCAAGTGATTTTAAGCTGAATAAATAAATTTTCCCATACAGGTGTACGTTGGGACAAAGAAAAGCATCGACGCTTTGTGTGGCGCTACCTTGTTCAGTGAGTACGGAATTATATGAGCAGCTTCACAAAGCTGCCCTCTGCAATGTCACATAATATGCTTGGATAAGAAGTACAACTGATATATCAGCATCATAGCTCACTTTCGACAAAAGCACAGCACTGTAGTTCAGTCAAAAAAAACATGCGTGTAAATTGGCTTCAGACTCCGCAATATAATTTTCATCTGCCTGAATTTGAATGTTAATAGCTTTCTGCTCTGATTTGTAAATGGAGTTGGAGATTGACATTTGAGCCTCTCAGGTAACAATGAAAGCAGAGTTCCAAGACCAGATCAAAGAAACAAACTGAAAGGAGATTTGACACATTTCCCTCCTGCTGTTTAATAAGTGGTATTTGCCTCCTTCCAAAACCTTCACAGAATGATGTTACTGCTGGCAAGGACTGCCCCGTTTATGGTGCTGCTCATTAACCTTTCCGATTCCAGGAATATTTGATCACACAACAAGGCTTGGAAGTTTCCAGAAACAATCTGACAAGCATTCGCCCGAGCTTGTTAGATGCTTCAGTTCTTTCTTCTTTGAAGGTGGCCCTGTTTACAGATTTTCCTGAAGATTTAACTGTCACTGTTGCAGACGCAGTCATAGCTCATTGCAATTCAATCAGGAATTGTCTCTGCTGTCCCAGTGGCCATTGTATGAACAAGAATCGGCTTATTTCAGAGTACATGGTCTGGCATTTCAGCCAGATTTGAAAAGGAAAGGCTGTTTATCTATATTTGTTTATAGAAATGCATTACTCATAAAGGGCAACGATCTCATTGAGCTAAAAGATTAGGCTGAATGAATATAAGTTAATAGCAGACTGTGGAAAAATCACTGTAGGAGCCTTAATGATAGAAAGCTTTTTCTTTTAAATATGACCATATAGAATAGAGTCCCTACAGTGCAGAAAGAAACCATTGGGCCCACGAAGCCTGTACCAAAAACAATCCCACTCAGGCCCTATCCCCATAACCCCACACATTTATCCTGCTAATCCCCCCAAATATACACATACTAGGCACTAAGGGGCAATTTAGCATGACTGATAAACCTAACCTACACATCTTTGGACTGTGGGAGGAAACCGGAGCACCCAGAGGAAACCCACGCAGACACAGGGAGGATGTGAAAACTTCTCACAGACAATGACCCAATGCTGCAACTGAACCCAGATCTCTGAAAGCTGTGAGGCAGCACTGATGATTTTACTACTAATAAAATCTGCTATATAATACTATTGTGCCTTTAATATAATAAATGATCCCAAAGCAATTCACAGGAGTATTATAAGAAACAGTTGAATATACATAAGGTGGTATTAGGACAAATGGTCAAAGTCTTCGCCAAAAAGGTAGGCTTTCAGGAATAGCCTAAAGAGGAAAATATTACAATTAGGTGAGGGGATCCCAAATTTTGCTATACTCCCAGCAGTGGAGAAATAAGTACACACACAGATGCACAAATACACACACACATGCACAAATACATACATGCACACACACACATGCTTACACATGTACACACACTTGCACATATGCACACACATGCACACACACAAATGCACACATACACATGCACACACAAACACATGCACACACATTTGCACACACACACACACAAACACACACACCCATAACATACCGCACATACTGGCTGAGGTATTAATTGACCAATTTGCATCTGTCTTTAATGAGGAGGTAGATGATATGGTAACAGAGGAGGAAGCTCTATCACTAACAGGGTTCAAGACTGATAAGGAGGAACTGTTGGATAATCTGTTGGTACTTCAAGTTGACAAGGCACTGGGACCGGCTGAGATGCATCCAATGCCATTGAAGGAAGTGAGAGTGGAAATTGCAGGAGCGCTGGTCATAATATTTCAGTCTTCTCTATAGACTCCAGAGAAGTGCTAGAGGGTTGGAGAATTGCAAACATGATGTGGAGATGCTGGCGTTGGACTGAGGTAAACACAGTAAGAAGTCTGACAACACCAGGCTGTTATGTGCTCTGTCTGAGGCCAGAACTCTCCCTTCGCCTGACGAAGGGGCAAACCCCGAAAGCTTGCGAGTTTACTATCAAATAAATCGGTTGGACTTAAACCTGGTGTTGTCAGTCTTCTTCCTGGAATTGCAAACATGACAGACTTGTTCAAAAAACGTTGTAAGGATAAGCCCAACAGTAAGTAATGGTTAATGGATATTTTTTGGGGTGGAGAGGTGTTCCCCAGGAATCATTATTGGCACCCTTGCTTTTCCTAATATGTTTTAATGACCTAAATCTTGGTGCGTAGGAGGCAATTTCAAACTGATGATTGTTTGAATAGAAATAAATAAGGAGGGTTACACGGAAAAAACAGAGAGTGGCAGTAAGTCATAATGCTCATTTGGGGAGCCAGTGCAGACACTATGGGCTGGATGGACTCCTTCTGCATCATAACAATCCTGTGGTTCTGAGGTTGGAAATGAGTGTCCCAAAAAAGTAAACAAATACAAATCAATCCTTGGCTCTATTTTGAAGAAGACGAGTTGTCCCCAACATCCTGGCCAATATTTACTACCCCCCCCACCCTGCCCCCGGCTCCCCCGCAATCAGCATCACAAAAACAGATTATCTGACCACTATTACATTGCTGTTTGTGGCACAATTCAGCTGCCCTATTCTCTTACAACAGTGAATGTACATCAAATTGGTTGGCTGTTAAGCACTTTGAGACAACCTGAGGTTGTGACCTCAGCGCAAGATAAATGCAAGTTTTTTTCTTTATTGCTGGTAAAATACTTGAATAATGACCATTTGCAAGAAGCAGTGAAGATGGTTTATCATTCTTGGAATTGTCCCTCAGCTCAGTAGAGGGGAGGAGGGAGAAAATTGGAAAGAAATCTAGGTTTCAGCTCTTGAACTTGTTTGAAAGTGTGTCTGCACATTTGATTTGTGCTTTCAATAATATTACCAGACTCTACCTGTAACATTAATGTCAGAGAAAGATGAATACAATCAGAAACATCAATAAACCCAACACATGGATGAGAAATAACAGTATTTGCATTCAATCATCCAGTTGAAACACTTGATGACATTTTTAATTTATCCAGTTCATTGCAAGCAGACACGTGAAAGTATTAGTAACTTAATAGCTGAGAATCGCATGAGTAATTAAAAACCACTTTTACGTTGCAGTTGTGCTTTCCAGAATGTGATTCTACATTAACCTCTCTGCTATGTCCTCAGTTTACATTTCTACCTTACACCATTTCTGTCTGATGCTGGCCTGAAGGGCAGCCTACGAGACTGCCAGCAGTCCTCAAGAACCACATGGAAGTGTTGCTGCTGAAATGACTTATCACTTCTCAATTTCTGAATCCAGCTGCCGTACATCAACCCCCATGCCCAATTATTCTTTAGTGCACTTTTAAAATGTAAATGCACCTAAACAAATGTAACAAAGTCCACCAGCAAATGCATCAGCCAGCTGTCCTAGAAATGATGCATCTGCTGGTGACTTTTGACATTGACCCTGCTGGAGTTTGTGGATCGCTAAGAGTTCACCCAGTTTTAAAGGACCCAGTGGGTAGCTAAATTATTAGTGGCGCATTCCGAGCACTAGCCTTACCCCAAAGATATGGCGTAAAATTTATCTATGCTTATGTTTGGATCAACTGATGGCATTGCATGGGTAGCATGCTCCCCAACCGAGAGAGTCATGTGCAAGATGCCTTGTATTTGAATAGTAGGTGTGTTGGGCTACTTTTCGTAATAGCAGTAGCTTGAGCACTTTAAGGGACGTTAGAGAGGGCCACGAAGCAGAAAGGGCAACCATGATTACTGTGCATCTGGGGAGCCCTCCTGCATCACCTGAATGCAAAGTCTATTAGGTGAACCACAACAGACTTTTCCGATTGTACTTATCTTTCTTTGGCATTGCAATCAGGAGGTTGGCGATGTCCACTGTGGCGGGGAGAAAGGCACATGTCAACTGATCTCCTTGGAGATCAGCGCATGCGCAATGGCTCCCCCAGCAGTCCAATGCCAGCCTTTCATGCAGGATTAGGTCCAACCCTCACCAATTGAAATCCGCTGATGGCCTCTGTGCTGCACAGACTGCCGGAAATTCATTAAATTAAACTCACCCAAAAAATGTTTCCCCACCCCGGGCACTTAGTTTTATTTTGGGAAAATCACGCCCGATAGGTTGTTTCAAGTTGATAATGAATTTGCCAGAAATTGAGCAGTAACATATGTTCAGAGCATTGATACAAAGAAAATCCATGAATGTTGGATACCTTTTCCTCTGTCTCAGAAAATTCTGGAATTGCAAGGCCTCTGAGGTTTGGTTTGATCTCTGAGGTTAATTGATTCAAAATTCACATCTGAAATGGTAACCT
Organism: Carcharhinus amblyrhynchos; assembly: GCF_965287045.1. Taxonomy (NCBI): domain Eukaryota; kingdom Metazoa; phylum Chordata; class Chondrichthyes; order Carcharhiniformes; family Carcharhinidae; genus Carcharhinus; species Carcharhinus amblyrhynchos. The sequence goes on from NC_137330.1 coordinate 40,427,517, forward strand.
AGCTTTCTCTTAAAGATGTTAACTGACCTGCTTTGTTCTCCCAATTGAGTTTCTTCTTATTAAATGTGTATTGTGTTAAAGAGAATTTCAAAATACCGGAAGTGTATTATTTGAAGGATGATTTGCAGAATGCAAATATGCTATTATAGAATCCCTACAGTGCAGAAGGAGGCCACTCAGCCCATCGAGTCTGGACCAACCACAATCCCAGTAATCCCACAAATTTAGCCTGCTAATCCCCCTGACACTAGAGTCAATTTAACATGGCTAATCAGCCTAACTTGCACATCTTTGGAACGTGCGTGGAAACCGGAGCACCCAGAGGAAACCGTGCAAGGGAGAAAAGACAACTCCACACAGACAGTGATTGGAATCAAACCTGGGTCCCTGGTGCTGTGAAGTAGCAGTGCTAACCACTGCACCACCATGCTGCCCATGATGTATAACCAGTTAAAAATTACGAGAATCTGAACCTCAGACTGCACCTATTCATCAAATAGCAACTGATTTCCAAAAATGGTTGGTGGATATTGACAGCTGACGTGTTTCTGTGGTGAATGTGCTGATGGAGCATTGAAGAGAAAGAACTTGGATAGATCTCTAGAATGTCCCTTTGAGTATTATTTCATTATCTGTCACTAGGAATCAACAAATCCTGTACATTTGCATTTTTATTATGCTATTAAAATACGCTAATGCTACCAAAGTATCAGTCATGCGGCTTGCATTCCTTCCAGTCCAACGTACTTACTTTTTCTTGCGTTCAGTAAAGACTTCATTCCGATGATAGGTCACATTATTGGTAGGTGCATACAATCTGGATGTTACAAGGTTTGATACAATTTGTTAGCACGTAGTATAGAGGAATGACAGGCTGGGTTAAAATCATTGCTGTTTATTCGTATTAGCGGCGGAAAAATAATGTTTTTGTCTGCTGCAGGCTGAACATCAAAAGAACTAGCACTGCATTGACAGAAGCCTTTGTGTGTGGTGTCTCCCTGCCATTTGACATCACCTATTCTATTCACCTCCTTCACTTTTATTGCCTGTAGCCTGCAATAAAGTGCTTGTCTTCACTGTCTGTCACAATAATGCTCCAGTGTTGTGCTCCACACTGAATGGCAGCAATTGTCACAACCGGATAGTCAGCAAACAAAATTCAAGGAAGTTCATTTGCATATTATTTGCATGATGACCCTCTTTTGGAGAAGTTATAGCTGCACTAAATGATAACAGTGTTCCACTTAATTACACTTTATAGTGCTTCCTGTTAATGTCTCCGAGCCGCTCAAGTGGCTCTTTATATTGTAGAGGTATATTACAAATATATCTTAACCTTATTAATCTTGCTGGAGATTAATATTTTTATAATGATGAGTAAAGATATCTTGAGGATGAACTCAGTAGAAGTGGAGTGACAGTGTAATAGATTGATGTATTCACCAAGGTAGAGCAGTGTCTTATCAGAGATTGTGTTAAAAGAGCCCTATTTTCTTTTTGTGTGTTTAATTGTTTTAAGGAGGAAGTGTAATCAACTGAATTACTAGATAATCCCAAATTTCAAAGGGAAGATAATCGGTGCCCATCTCCTCCTTCCTGTATCTTCTGCGATGTAGGCATGGTATTAAATGGAATAAAGGAGATAAATCTAGAACACTACTCAAAACGAAACAATGAGAAGGAGTCATAGTTCAGATTGGTTACAACGGAATGAAGAGCTCATGTCAGGAATTCTACACAAAGAAAAATAACTAGATTGAAGGAACTTCCAGGTGGCAAAGTGGGAACAAATTCCTTGGATTCACTGGGCTGTTGTGTATTTACTAGATGGATGAGCTAAGGTGAAATGAGTGGCATTCCTCACCATATTTACTTTGTTATCTGTAAGTGTTTAGTAATCACTGGAAGTTTACTGCATCAAGGCGTAAGGAGGAGTTTACCCTGAATTCACCAAAGCCTGGTAATATTTACGCTGACAAGGTGAATTAGATAGTAATTGCTGAGTATGTACTGAGTTTCTACTAGCATGTGTGGGTTTGGGGACATCTGATGCTGCTCGTGTGTTTGAGTTTTCAATGGCTGGTGGTAATTATAAAGCCACTATAGAGGTTATTATAGAGCCACTATAATGGCATATGTTGGTGTTGATGGTGTACACGTTTCCCTGCAGGTCAAATGGAAGCAATTGCCTGTGCAACAACTCACCTCTCTCAGTTTTGCCTTTCATGCTAGATTGGGATTTAATGAATGTGAACATTAAACACTACAAATATGAACCCAAGCTCCAAGTTTAACACAATGCTAACCTCAAGCACCTAATTCTTTTTCAAGTAATTTTACCCCACACTGTTCCTTTCTCCCAAAAGATTGCTGAATGTGAGCTACCATTTTACATAATATCCAGGGAAACTAAATGCAATCTCTATGGAAACTGAATGTAGTCTCTATGGAAACTGATTGCAATATCTGTGGGACTGTAATATAAACATTAATGTAACCTCTCTTATTCTGAAGTTAAATGTCTTCTGATGTGAAGCTATTACTTGCATTGTGTATTACCTCTGGTTTTGTGCTGCTGATCCAGTATCTCCATGATCATTTTGGTGTATGAATCTATTATTAATTGACTGCATTTGCATTCTGCCCGGTGTGTTCTGAATTATATTTGATATTGTTCCTTGCATTAAACAGTATTTATACTGTGATAATATTTCTAATGTTTGGAGATTATGTAAGTAGTTTCCACCATACCATTCCTAGTTCAACTGATAACTGCATCGTTAGTTTTGGAAGCATTTTGACTGGGACAATTCCTGACCTGCTGTTCTGAAACTAATCTCAGCTGAAGGCAATTCAGTTGTTCACTTTTTGAATCGAAGGGTGTTCCACTTGTTTTTCGTACCTTTAAGATATTATTACCTATTTTGAAGTTCACAGTGCTTCTCTAAACCTGACTCAGTTCATCTGCTGCTAAAATCCTCAGGCATGCATTTGTTACCTCCAGAATAAAAAGGCAGAATTTTCCTGGTGTCTTCATCAATTTTCATCCCTCATCTAATTCCATCAATCGATGTATCATTTATTCATGTCTTTGCTGCTGGTGGGACATTGTCATGCGCAAATTGGCTGCCATGTAACAACCATGATCACATTTCAGAAGTAATTCATGCAATGCTGTGAAGTTATTTGGGAAACTGTAAGGACCTGAGATCATAGAATCCTGTTAGAATCATAGAATCTCTACAGCGCAGAAGTAGGCCATTCAGCCCATCAAGTCTGCACCAACCACAATCCCACCCAGACCTATCCCCCTAAACCTATTTACTCTAACCTGACACAAAGATTAGCATGGCCAATCAATCTAATCCACACATCTTTGGACTGTGGGAGAAAACTGGGGCACCTGGAGGAAACCCACACAGACATGGGGAGAATGTGCAAACTCCACACAGGCAATGACCCGAGGCTGGAATTGAACCCAGGTCCCTGGCGCTGTGAGGCGGCAGTGCTAACCACTGTGACATTGTGCTGCCCCCATGTGCGCCATATGTTTTTCTTTCTTGATACAGACCTGAAAAGAGCTGAGGCTTCTTCTTGTTGCCTAGCTGTAGGGCACTTATATACATAATTCTGCAAAACAACTACTACTATTTCTTGAAGAAATTAGTATGGATAGATTTTTACTTTTCAATAAATGTAAAGCAAATGAGTCATTTTATTTTCCCACATGCATTGGATCCAATTTAGGTCAATTAAGTTCAAATATGATCTAAATTCAGATTGGTAGAGTTGTGCAAAAGCAGGTTAGAGACCAAAAGCTTTGAAAATCACTGCTCCATCGAGAGATGGAAATTAGGACATTAATTTATTAAAACTAAGTTAAGTACTTTCAGTTTGGGAATGAGAATAGTTGACAGTAAAGTATATGGGTATTAAATTCTGCAGAAACATTGCTCTTGACATTTTTAAAAGACAATAAACATCTCTTTTCTTCGCCTGTTGTACTTAGTTTTCCTAACACTTACTACATTTAATTATATACATTCCAGTTGTATACACTTTGGTCAGTAATTTGGAAATTATGCCACTTGTAATGGATTATGGGGTGAGAAAGGTTCAGTGAAAGTAAATTATGAAGTCTCTGACATGAGTGAAATAAAACCTTTAATTTACCACAGCGAGGGTAATGTTCTTTTCCTATCCTGCATTCATAAGATCTTTCACTGAATGGCTATTAGACTGGCTGAATTTCCATTTTATACAGAGTCTTTCATTGAGTTCGCCTCATGTAGTTTTTTTAAAAAATGTTTTTGTGTTATTTCCCATGTGTAAATTGTCAATGTTATTTTTACTGCAGTGAAATAACACTTCCACGAGTGGTGAGAATACCAGCTGGAAGCCCAGAATAATAAACTGTGAACCTTGCTCTGATTCACCACTGCCTGGAGGCATGATGAGCATTCCCAGTCCACTTTAGGGAAGAGTCCAATGACCTCACACAGAGGCACGAAATGGTGCTACAAAACTACCTGTGTGGCTTAATAGGACATCTACTCAAAGACCCTGTCAAATATGTATTTGGGCCTGTTTAATACATTGTTAATTGCAGGCAAACTAGTGTAAACAGCAAGGAACAGATTTCATTCGGATCAATGTGGGTTACGGCATCAACCAAGAACAGTTGAAATAGCACATTTATACGAGTGTGAATTATTCCATCACCGCAGTGGAAAAATCCAAATCTCTTGGTTGAAAGTAGTGTTATTGATTGTTGTGCCAAAATATCATCTGAGGACTGTTCACCTCTTGCTGCTGTATTTTATCATCCTCATACATAGTGATTTAAAATGAACTCAATTCCCTCAGTGTTGTTTACGCCGTATCTTTGTTCTCAAACATAACATGGGTCAGGCTGTCCCGTGTATATGCTGTCCAATGTCAGGATACTGGAAGAATGTTAGGATTGTAATTGGAATGTGTGCAGTCAAATCACTGAGGCATTTTTTTATTAAACTAACTTTTTACATGGTCGAATTTATCTTTATCTGACCAATACTGTATTTGCTCACCAGTATTCAGAAGGGCACGTTGGAAGAGGTCAATGGCCTGTGGGATTTGCAGGTTGTAGGATCAGGTCTCTGTAGAGCCTAGATTATGCAGGTAGCTGCAGGGTGGGGGTCGGGGGGGGGAGGGGTGGCGGCGGGGGCGTGATTTTCCCATCCTGCTGCGCTGCTTTATTAGCACAGAGGGATGGGAGATTCTTACGTCGGTCTATTTGCGGGATTTGCGCATGTGGTCCTATCCCAAAAGTGTCTCTCAACCCAAGTTTTTTAATGCCGATGGAACCATGCTGAAAATCAACGTAACGGACATTTGCATGCATTTAATACTTTAGCACCTGATTAGCGGGTTCGTGACAACTGTTTCCGCCAACATTAGCACCTCCCACCTCTCTGGTGTGATGCTATTCTGGCGCGGTTACGACCGCCATATAAAAGCCTGGAGTTGGCATGCAGTGTTGAACAGGAGTATAGGGGTAAGTTTGATGGAACCCCCACTGTGCTGAGAAGGTTGGGAGCAGGGCCTGGAGACTTGCTGCTCGCTGTGGGGTGGTCTCTAGAGGTCTTCAGATGCTGTGCCCTGGCCCTGTGGGGTGGGGCCCTTTACTGAGCACTGGTCAGGCTGTTGAGCGCAGGCGCTGTTCCTTTATTGTGGCTGTGGGATGTGGTGAGGGACTGGACTGAGTGCTGGGGTTTTAGGTAAGAGGGTGAGGCGGGGAGTGCACCACGTGCTGCCTGAGAGCTCCTCAATTCAGGCAGCTGGTGCTCCAAGCAAGGATGCTTTGGTGTAACATACACTCATACTGCATGTACTCTGCAGTGAATGGGAACCCATCTTGCGATAATTCGGAGTCTGTCCCTGCCCCATGTGCCTGACCTGGGACACATGCCTGGAAGGAATGCTGTGGTTGCACTCATGGCAATGACTCAAGGGAGCGCAATGGTCACACCCGCACGCCAACTTGCATACTCACCCTGCCTGCCTTGTTCATGATGCCAAGGGCAGGCAACCTAATCAGGTGACGCATGGCTCCACGGATTGTGTTGTATTGCCAGCAGCGACAGGTGGAGCACTGATCTGAGTGAGGAATGGGGCGGTGGGAGGGGGTGGGGGCTAGGGGTGGGGTGGTGCTGAGGTAGGTACGAGCAATGACATGCACGTATCAATCCCTCTCTCTTGCTCCAACCCCGCTGTGCAGGATGGGATCTGGGGCTGATTGATTTGGAGCCGGTCGTCATGGTGACAGCTGAGGAGGAGGCAGCAGCTCAGGAAGTGGAAGGCGTGGGGAGATCAGTGACAAGCCCTCAGGAAGGAGGGGAGGGGGCTGCCACTGATGTCCATGAGGTGGGAGAGGACTCCTGGAAGGGTGGCCAAAAGAAGGAGAATGCGGAGGTGGTACCTGACCAGGCATTCATTCAAGGGGCTGTTGGAGGTTATGTGCTGTTGCCGGCTCCACCTACCCAAGGACAGCATCTCTGTAAGATGCTCACACACCTGACAGCTGAGGAGAGGGGCGGCCACCCACTCCCAGTAAACATTAAGGTGACGGTGGCACTTAACTACTACGCAACCTCTAAGGTGACCTCTCACAGGCCTCCATCCACAGATGTGTTCACCAAGTGACAGATGCCTTGTGCACCTGGGCAGGACAATACATCCACATTTTGATGTCGGCCAGGCACAGCAGGAGGCCCGGCCACCATTGCAGGGATGCCTCGTGTTCAGGGGGCAGTGGATGGGACACACATCACCCTGCAGTCCCCGTGAGGTGAGGGATAACCTTTCATTAGCAGAAAGGGATTCCACTCCCTGAACATCCAGCTGGCCTGTGACCACCAGATGAACATCAATGCAGGTCTGTGCACACCACCCAGGGATTGTCCATGACAACTATATGCTGAGGAGGTAGGACATCCCAGGGCTCTCTGTAGACCAACCTAGTCTGCCAGGATGACCTGTGGGGAATAAGGGCTACCCGCTGAAGTCATGGCTGATGACAACACTGCAGAGGCCCAAGTCTGAGTCAGAGACCCATTACAGTGAGGCCCACACTGCCACATGGTCCATAGTAGAGCATTGCATAAGCTTGCTGAGAATGTAGTCCCACTGTCTGGACCGCTGTGGGGGTGCCCTACTGTATGACCCTGTGTGTGCCTCCAGCATCATAGTTGTGTGCTGTGTCCTGCACAACATCGTGCAGCAGCAGGGAGGAGGAGGAGGAGTGGCGACAAGTCAAATGGATGTCCTGTCATATAAGGAGCTGGAGGATGAAGGGAATGTGAAGCTGGCAGATGCCCAGCAGGGCATAGCAGCGAGGGAGGCCTTGATAGCAGCCCACCACACAGCTGGTGACAGTCATTGTGGGGGCTGCTCCCAACATCCTTCCGCCACACTCCCGGAGCCACTGCATCTGCGTGCCGCCCCCCTCAACCCCAAGCTGCCCCCTCAACCCACATGACCCTTCCACTTCCCCATCCTCTCTCAGCCCAATCCCACCCATCCCCATCCTCTCTCAGCCCAATCCCACCCATCCCCATCCTCTCTCAGCCCAATCCCACCCATCCCCATCCTCTCTCAGCCCAATCCCACCCATCCCCACCCTCTCTCAGCCCAATCCCACCCATCCCCATCCTCTCTCAGCCCAATCCCACCCATCCCCATCCTCTCTCAGCCCAATCCCACCCATCCCCATCCTCTCTCAGCCCAATCCCACCCATCCCCATCCTCTCTCAGCCCAATCCCACCCATCCCCATCCTCTCTCAGCCCAATCCCACCCATCCCCATCCTCTCTCAGCCCAATCCCACCCATCCCCATCCTCTCTCAGCCCAATCCCACCCATCCCCACCCCCTCTCAGCCCAATCCCACCCACCCCCACCCTCTCTCAGCCCAATCCCACCCATCCCCATCCTCTCTCAGCCCAATCCCACCCACCCCCACCCTCTCTCAGCCCAATCCCACCCATCCCCATCCTCTCTCAGCCCAATCCCACCCATCCCCATCCTCTCTCAGCCCAATCCCACCCATCCCCATCCTCTCTCAGCCCAATCCCACCCATCCCCATCCTCTCTCAGCCCAATCCCACCCATCCCCACCCCCTCTCAGCCCAATCCCACCCATCCCCACCCCCTCTCAGCCCAATCCCACCCATCCCCATCCTCTCTCAGCCCAATCCCACCCATCCCCACCCTCTCTCAGCCCAATCCCACCCATCCCCATCCTCTCTCAGCCCAATCCCACCCATCCCCATCCTCTCTCAGCCCAATCCCACCCATCCCCACCCCCTCTCAGCCCAATGCCACCCATCCCCACCCCCTCTCAGCCCAATCCCACCCACCCCTACCCCCTCTCAGCCCACCACCCTGACTCTGAGTCACATCACAATAGGTTAATGGGCCTGGGCTGGCTGTGCTAGCAAGTCTTTGGTGAAGGCTGGAGGATGATGATGACTCACTGTAAGGCACACTGGGATCCTGCCCTTATTGCCACTCCAATCTGACTCCAACTTGTCCTCCGAATGCACACTGCCACCCTGGTCCATATAGCAGTAAGGATTGGGAACACAATGCATGGGGCAATGGGTCAGGCACCTGACTGGGGGTGGGGAGGCGTGCATAACAGGGGATGGTATTTGACAAAGGGTCCAGTGGATGATGGGGAAAGTGGTGCAGGCGGCCGATAACATTTGGCCAAGGGTCATTGAGCGATGGGGAGGCCAGCGATGTCTGTGGGGGATGGGGGAGAGGCCAGAGATATCCGTGGTGTGGGGGGGAGAAGCTAGTGATGTCTGTGGGGGTGAGAGGCTAGCGGTGTCTGTGGGAAATGGGTGAGAGCCCAGCAATACCTGTAAGGGATGGGGTAAGGGGCGGTGAGAGGCCAGCGATCTCTATGGTGGTGACCGGGGGGTGGGGGGAGACTAGCGATGTCTGTGGGAGATGGGGGAGAGGCCAGTGATGTCCATGGGGTTTGGGGAGGGGTGATGAGAGGCCAGCAATATCTGTGGGGGTTTGAGGCCAGCGATTTCAGCACTGGGCTGACTTGTTTAATGCTGTCCTAGAGATGCGCGCATGCACGGGTTCCAGCTCATTGTGAGTATTTCAATCTCTTCAGCAGGCGTAGGCTCCACCCTCTGGTTATTAATGATAATCATGCTAGTGGCCTTTGCAGTGCACAGAGTGTGGGACATTCATTTCGAGAAACATGCTGAAAAATGCAGCCTGATTTACTCTAGTTTTCATGCAAATTTGACACTTTTTTGGGGAAAATTGCAGCTCTGGTGTTGGAGTCAGGGCTGACATATCTCCCAGCATAGGGCTGAGGTAGGTGACTGCCAAGGCAGGTAGGGCTGCCTTCATTCACTGGGACTATGCCCCAGTGTTATACATAAAGGTAGGTGTCCTCGCCCTTCTCCTCCCACCTCCCATTTCCCACATTCCCCTCCACACCCCATATCCTGCCAGGCCCATTCACCCAGTATTCACTGTGAACATAATTCATGAGCTTTATAATAGTGTTGGGAAGTCTTTGAGATTCTCATGAAACTGTCAAAAACCAATAAAATGCCACTTGAAACAATTCCTCTTAGAATCTCTTGAACCTGCCAATCAAATACACAGCCACTCAAACTGTACTTGAAAAAAAACTATCAAGTGGTCATAAGAACATAAGAACATAAGAAATAGGAGCAGGAGTAGGCCATCTAGCCCTTCGAGCCTGCCCCGCCATTCAATAAGATCATGGCTGATCTGGTCATAAAGCAGTTAAACTTTAAAAAAGCTGTTCAAAAGTCTCTCAGAAGTTCATAAGACTGTCAATTTAAACAAATATCTACAGTCTGCTTGACACCTACACCAACAGCCCCTGTTGTAATGAATCCATTATTGGTGTTTGGAGTTCAGCCAAGCAATCATAATCAGATTCCATTTCACAACTGTGGCAACAAAACTACAGAGCTGAATGCATTAAATGTTTCAAGTACTGACTATCTGTTTCACTGCTTCAAAGGTTAAACAGATGGACAATTTGTCAATCAAGTAACTAAGCCATCTATTCCAATGCTGAACAGATGGCTGACATATCAAAAACAATAAGGGCACAATTAACACTTAAAATCTGAATCTCCATAATGTTCAAAGCAGGAGGGCACTTTATTCACTGGACAAAATTATCTATTGTGTTTGAAGACTTTCACAATGTTACTCAATTTAATGGTCACTACCTTTTTTAAACAAAGCCCTATCATTAATTGCTACATTATAGACATGCTTAACTTATCAGACAGCATTGCATTATGACATGCAAAGTTAACAACACCTTTTAAGTTTATCCATTAAAAGATTGCTGATTACTGAGCACCTTTGAACCACACCCCCTTCATAAGACTTCAGAAGTCGGCCCAACTCCTTCAAAATAGCGGGGAATCTGAAATCAAGACCCCGCAATGAAGCCGCTGATGTTGGGATTTCTGTGTGCAAGCTCCTTAGCCCAAACCCTCAAAAAGACCTGATCCCAGGAATGGGGATAGGAAACCTGAAATCAGATCTTGCTCATTCCTGAGACCTTCCCCGTCATATTCCCTACTCTCAGAATATTCGCAAATCCAGTTACAAAAACTAAGGTTTAATTTTCGTAACAGAAATTGGAGGACAATGTTGCGGATGTCTGGCCTCTATGTCTGGTATCCTACTTCTTGATAGCACCCTCAATTATGAGTTGGAAGGTCATAGGTTCAAGTCTCACTCTGGAAACTGGGGAGAATAATCTAGACTGACATGGCAGTTCAATGCTGCATTGTTAGAGGTGTTATCATTCAGATGAGTTGTTAACCACAGCCCCATCTGCTTCTCACATAGACATAATAGATGTTACGATACAAATTCAAATAAAGCAAAGGAGTTCTCCTGGTGTTTAGCCAACATTTATCCTTCACTTGGCATCAATATAAGAGATTGTCGAATCATTTCCTTTACTGCTCTTAATGGCACATTGATCTGCATGTATTGGCTGCTGTGTTCCTCAACAACAGTGTCCCTATTTTAAAAGTACTTCTTTGGCTGTTATCTGTTTTTGCGCGTCTTGATGTCTGAAAAAAGTGCTACTTGTTCTGAGGTTATGAAATGTGCTACACACATTTGAGTTTTTTTCTTGCTAAATCACAATCCAATTTATTTGCACACTTGTAAAAATATATACAGAGAAATATATCATTAAAGTATTTGTATATAATTGATATTTGACAATGGAGGTTGGAATCGGTGGAATTTGTATGGGTTGTAATGAGTCCAATGTTTGCCTTTCAGCTGCTATCCTTGCTGCAGACAAATTGGAAGATTCTGATTCCATGAGAGCCATTTTAATCCGGAGAGTTTGTCTGTTTGGCTTTGGTGGATGGGGGACGTGTGGTGTTGCAACCAACGATTTATACATGTGTGTGTATATGTATATAAAGACAGTAATGTCATGAAATGCCTCAAGGTACTTCTCAGGAATATTGAAGCAACATTTGACACTAAGTCATATCAGGAGATATTGAAGGTGGCGGGGGGTGGGGGGGATTCTCTGGGACCAAAAGCTCCAATCATGAATTGCTATGGCTCGGAGAATCAGGAGTTGGTGGAAAAGTGGATTTGATGGTGCACGATGCCAGTCCCGATAGGCCACATGTTTAAATGTAACCAGCGAGCTTGCAGCCCAAGTCAAATGGTCCTCACTATTCACCCTTCTCCCCAGTGGGATCTTCACCAGGCGGACTTTCATACAGGAACTCACAAGTGAGGATCTGGCATGTTGGACCCTGAGGTTCGAGGAAGCACCACCAATCCCTCAGCAATGAAAGGCATCTTCCCACCACCCTCCCACCCCCCCCCCCACCCCTCGCACCACGCAGGCATGAGGTTTATCTGACCCAAATGCCCCCCCCCACCCCCACTCAGCCCTTCTCCCCCCTCGGACCCCCCCAATCAGCTTCCTCCCTCCCTCCATTCCCACTCAGCTCCCCTCCAAATCAGGCCCTCACTCAGTCCTCCTCCTCCCTCAGACCACCCATTCAATCCCCTTCCCCTTTTGGGTGGTACAGTGGTTAGCACTGCTGCCTCACAGTGCCAGGGACCCAGATTTGATTCCTGGCTTGGGTTACTGTCTGTGCGGAATCTAGTCATTCTCTCCATTTCTGTATGGATTTCCTCCAGATGCTCGGGCCCTCCCACAGTCTGAAAGACATGCTGGTTAGGTACATTGGCCATGCTAAATTCTCCCTCAGTGTACCTGAACAGGCACCACAGTGTGGTGACTACGGGATTTTCACAGTAACTCCATTGCAGTGTGAATGTAAGCCTACTGTGACACTAATAAATTAACTTAAGAAACTTAAAAAAAACTTTAGAAATCAGTAAACGACTAATAATATTAATGAGCAGACATGGTACTTTATGAGGTGATGAATGCAAGAAATAATATTTAAACATGAAGCTATTGTTATAATTATTATTGTTATTATTAACCCATTAATTGGTAATGGATGTTGCAATGGCAGCCAGAGTATTAATACTTAAGCAAATAACTTTCTCAAATAATAATAGTTTGCTTAGCAACTGACGGCCAGGCTCAATTTCTAATTGGTATCATGCTGCTTTATCGATCAAACTGTGTTCCATCTAGAAGTTGATCACGAACTGAGATATTTAACAAGCTATCATAACTATTCCGAATAAAGGATCGTTTATGGAGAGGACCACAGGATATACATACATGCCGTGTGGCTAACAGATAATAACCCCTTTATACTGACTCCAACAAAAACAAATCCTTTGCTGCAGTGGATACACTTTGTATGAATGGATTTAGTCTGGTTCTCCTGTTTGCACATGTACCAAACATGACTAATTTTCCATTGGTATGTAATGAACCACCCACGCACTTGCTTCCTATTTTGTCTGAATTATTTCTGTCTATCAAGTGTGTGCAGGTAGAATAATTTAAGATCAAGCTCATCAGAATGTACACTGGGTTTAGAGTAGCTATTACAGGAACTAACAAATCAATTTGCAAGAACTTTGAAGAGGTGCCTGCACAGGAAGCTTTTCAGAGACTCAATCCCAAAGAACATCCTGATCTGAAAATTCAAGTCACTTTAGATCTTATTTTTGTTGCAGAATGAACTTAAATAAGCCTACAAGTTATTTTTACTTCAGTTTAGTACAATCAATGCGGAAACTAATGAATTTGTACCATCAGATGGAATTGGCAACCTAATATATTGTCCCTGTGTTCCTATTAAACTCTCTTTCTGTTAATACCCTGGCAAGAATATTTCCATCACTATGGATCTGGACTCCTTCAAAACTCTTCACTCCTATCCTAACTCATATCAAGTCCTATTCACCCATCAACCATGTGTTTACTGACAGCCATTGGCTCTACCAATGCTTCCAATTTAAAATATTCATCTTTCTTTTTAAATTTCTCCATGACCTAGCCCTTCCCAAACTCTGATCATTGTCATCCAAACGGCCCTTCGAGAACTTTGCATTCTTCAATTTTGTCCTGCTGAGCGTTCCTCAACTTCTTTCAGCCATCAATTTTGGCCATGTCTTCATCCCTCTGGGCCCTGTTCTCTGTGATTTTCCAGCATTTTCTGCTTCCTGTTGTTTGCAGAGTCCTGTTGTTTGCAGAATCCATGTGTATGAGTGTATGTTGCTTTTAACAAGTATAAATGAGCCATATTATGAGCTCAACTGATCATCTTAAGTTGGTTATTTGTGTAACTATTCGGGCAGTCAGGGTTGTTCAGAGAACTTATTGATGGATGTGATTCTGTGATTGAACAACATTCAGCAGAAGTGAAACAGCTCCTTGGAGCAGACAGAGTTAGATAGAAATGACGTGACATGCTGCATCACAGAGAATGTAGCTATTTTTCTTCTGAATATAAAAACTTAGAAGGAATAATGTGGAAATTGCCCTTTAATTTCCTAGTAATGAACAGAATGGTGACTGTGGTTGTCTCACTGTGTCAAGGAATCATGTCATCACATCATTTATTTATAATGTGTCAAAAGTGCAGAAAAATCTTAAACAGTGTTCTGCAATGTAAGGTAAAGTAGTGAGTCATTTAGTGACCTTGCATTGGATTTTGCAAATCTAAATTTTCACTTGTAAAGGCAGGCATTGTGTGAGAACACTTGTGTGTGCTGTGCCTTGCCTTTCAAGTTTTTCAATAATATTTAAACAGAATTTTCACTGAATTGAAAAGGTCTGTATGTTTATGCCTCACTTAGATAATTAGGAAATATTTGTTCAGACTATATTCACGTGTACCAATATGAGACATTTTCTCACTAGTTTCTCCTCTATCTCTCTTCATGCTCTATCCAAGCTTATCTTGTCCATGAGGCACAGCTCCTGCTCTTTCCACCTACACTATGCAGCAGATATATGGGAACACCACCACCTGTAAGTTCCCCTCCAAACCACTCACCATCCTAACTTGGGAATATATTGCCATTCCTTTACTGTTGCTGGGTCAAAATCCTGGAGCTCCCTCCCTAACTGTGTTGTGGGTGTACCTACACCATGGCTAGAATTTTACTGCCACATCCACCCCAGATTCTGGCTCACAGAACAGCATTGTCTGTTGGCCTCGGGCAGGATCTTGCGAGCCTTGGGCGGGCGAGCTGGTAAAACTCTGATACAAGTGTCTGCAGTAGTTCAAGAGGCAACTCACCATCACCTTCTGAAGGACAATTATGGATGGGCAGTAAATGCAGGCATAGCTTGCGAAGACAACATTCCTTGAATGAATTAAAGAAACTCTGATCTGGCAACTTCTTTTCCTCAGGCAGTTCAAATCTGCCATTATCAGCCCCCTCATTAAAATTCTACCTTGTCCCTTCTGTGTTGCAACCTACTCTGCTTCCATCTCTAAATTCCATGAACATATTATCTCCTCAGAATGCTTAACCATCTTTTCCACAATTCCATGTTCAAACCTCTCCAACTGGATTTCTTCTCTGACATAGCAATCCTAAACAAAATCACAATTGGTATCTCTGTGATTATGAACATGGTGCACTATCATTCTTATCCTTCTTGACCTTGCTTTAACTTTGGCATTGTTGGCCATAGTTCCCTCTTCCAATAGCTCTCTTCCATTATCTATGCACCCACCCTCCAAAGATCTGTCCTTACACCCTTCCCAATTCTCACCTACACATTGACCTTCAGTCGCATCTTGGCCTCTTTAGCCGTAAAGACTATAAGCTCTGAAATTCTATCTTTTTTTTCTATCTCCACACCTCTCTCTCCTCTTTTAAGATTCTCCATAAAGACTATCTTTTAAACCAAGCTTTAAGTCAATTTGCACACCGTAAGCTCCCACAAACAGCAATGAAATAAATGACCAGATTATCTGTTTTAGGTATTTGATGTGGGGTAAATATTGACAAGAACATTGGGAAAATTACCCTTCTTCAAATAGTATCATGAAACATTGACCTGAGATTTAGTCTTGAATTTTAAAGACAGTATCTCTGTCAATGTCAATACTCACCTGGAATTCATGCTCATGCCTTTGCAGTGGAAGTTGAATCTACATCCTCTGATTCAAAGGTCAGAGTGCAACCATTGTGCCAATGCTGATGGTCACTGGTTAGGAAGCAATTTTAATGCTGCACTCTGAGCTATTTTCAAGCAATTGGAAGAGAATAAATGCATGGGCATTTCAACTGAAGACTTCCTTTTCATCTAATACATTCATATGACATTTATAACATGAATGTGACTCTATGTATTCTTCCTCTCAGGCAGTCCTTCAGGATAAAAGATGACTTACTTTCACTTCAGTTCAACGAGTTCTGAGGACGCTAATAAATTCAAAGAATGATCTACTGATTCTGCCACATGTGGGGCAGCTGGTTCTTGGAGGGTCGGGCAGGTGAGTTGTTTTATAAGGTTAGAAAACAAAGAAAACATAGAAAATAGGTGTAGGGATCAACCATTTGGCCCTTTGAGCCTACACCACCATTCAATATGATCATGGTTGATTATGCACTTTCAGTATCCCACTCCTGCTTTCTCTCCATATCCCGTGACCCCTTTAGCCATAAGGGCCATGTCCAGCTCACCCTTGAACATATCTAATGAACTGGCTCCAACAGCTTCCCATTGTAAAGAATTCCACAGATTCACAACTCTCTGAGTGAAGAAGTGCTTCCTCATCTCAGTCCTGAATGGCTTACCCCTCATTCTTAGACTGTGACCCCTAGTTCTGCGCTTCCCCAAAATCGAGAACTTTCTTCCCGCGTCTAGCCTGTCCAATCCCATCAAGATTTTATATGTTCCTACGAGATTCCCTCTCATTCTTCTAATTTCCAGTGAGTACAAGCCCAGTCGATCCTAGCCTCTCTTCATACATCAGTCCTGCTGTTCCAGGAATCAGTCTGGCGAACCTTCGCTGGACTCCCTCAATAGCAGGAATGTCCTTCCTCAGGCTAGGAGACCAAAACAGCACACCAAGTTGTGATCTCACCAAAGTCCTGTATAGCTGCAGCAAGACATCCTTACTCCTATACTTAAATCCTCAGATTTGTGCACTTTTTCCAATGCTTTGACATGTATATGCAATGCTTTCTCAAATGAACATTTTCCATTTTGATTGATAACAAGCCAAAGACTCCGATGAGTTGGGAGGGATGTTCAGCCTAGCTCTTCTAGGATGCTTTGAGGACATCTCTAAAACTTTTCTACCATCCTCCTGGGAGTATCCTGCTGCAACTGAATTCTGTGTAGAGCAGTTGCTTTGGGAGCCTGATGTCAGGTTTGAATGATTAGCACCTTGATGCTGGGTATATTGACTTGGGAGAGGACACTGCTCTCAGACTGTCTTTCTTACCACCAGATTTGAAGGATCTTGTGAAGGATCCATTCGAAGTATTCCAGCACTTTGAGGTGTCTGCTCTATGTTGTCCAAGCCTACGGAGTAGGTGACACAGTGATTAGCACTGCTACTTCACAGCTCCAGGGACTCAGGTTCAAATCCTGGCTTGGGTCTCCGTCGGAGTGGAGTTTGCACATTCTCCCTGTGTCTGTGTGGTTTTCCTTTGGGTGCTCTGGTTTCCATCCACACTTCAAAGATGTGCGAGTTAGGTTGATTGGCTATGATAAATTGCCCCTTAGTAACCCGGGATGTGTAGGTTAGCGGGGTAAATGAGTGAGTTGTGGGGATAGGACCTGGGGTGGGAATAATGTTGGTGCAGACTCGACAGGCCAAGTGGCCTCTTTCTGCACTGTAAGGATTCTATGATATAGGGGTGCAGTCATCACTGATGCCTGACAAAGCATGACCTTAGTTTTGCTCCTCCAATATTCTTCTCTACTGTCAGCTGAAGGCGGGGCTAGCACACTGGAGACAATGATAAATTTCACCGTCTTTATCTGCCTTCATCGAGAGGTGGCTCCCCAGATATAGAAAATGATCCTCATTTTCCAGGGTTTCATCACTGATCTTAATCAAGGGGGGTAGATGATGAGAGGATTAAGATAAACAGTACTATATCTAACAAATAAGAGGCACTATAGGAATGATGCAGGATATATAATGTAACCCTCTCACAGTACGACGCTGCCTCGGAGCCAACCCTCCCACAGTGCGGCGCTCCCTCGGCGCCTCTCCTCTCACAGTACTAATAAGCTAGAGGTTGATTAAGCCAGGTTGAAATTATCCCTTTACATGGAATTTCAAAAGAAAGAAAAATTTCCCTGGCACATTAACAAGCATTCATTTCCCTGGAATGTTAGTTCTTAACTAGAGTCAAATACAAATGAATAAATTAGCAGATGAGTCCTGACATTGATAAATAATGAGGTTAAAACATCAGGTATTCTACTGTTGCGAAATCCCAACAATTTATTTTTCTTGGCACCTCGAGCTCCAACCTGTCGGCACTGCAAGATGCTGGCAGAGCCTCTGGGAAGAAGCCAGACAAACTTCCATGCAACAAGTAAGTCATTCTTTTAACCGCAAAGTGGGACATTAAGAAACGATTTAAAATGATCCGAACATTTTTATACAACTGGTTTTCGTTTGAATGTCTCTACATAACATGGAGTCGAGTAGAGAAGTTACAGTCCTGTGTCCACTATCCTCACTGGATGACAATGTCCTGAATTTTGGCCCTGGGAGGGATGTAAATGGAAAATCAACCAGGTCAGCTTCCCTGTGAGGAAACTTCCCTATCAGGTGCCCTTTTCCAGGATTCACGCCTGTGCATTTCCCATGATTTGCAATCCATTAATTAACGGAAATTCACGATGAGCATTCTTCGGGATTTCCAGCAAGATATACCCAGCAAGATGAGGCCGGAGTCCATTGCAGTGGAAGTAGCCCTTGTGAAGGAAAGTTTTGGCTCTTCCCAAATTGGTGGCGCTGTGTGGGTTAGAAAATCACAGAGTGAGTCTCCCATGCCACTCTCAGCATGTGTAGTCAAACTGGCAGAGCTCTGGAGGTAGATAGTCTGAGGTGTGTGATTCAAAAGTAGGTTGCACACTCAGATTGGTGGTCAATTGAATGGGCCATAGGCCGAGGAATAAGAAATGAAATGGGTGCATGGAAGCTTTTCCCTCCAACATTTCTATTTTGCACATCGTAGCTGCCAGAACTGCCAGCAGAGTATGAGACATTGCATGGCCTAAATTACCCCACCTCTGAAAAACCATAGATGAAAAACTCTTAAAACAGCAATGAATAATTCACATGAATCACTTCATAGGAACACTGCGTTCATGATTCTTGTTGCTAGCCAACCATGCCACTGTACTATCTAAACTCAAAAATATGTGAAATTACAATAGTTCCTAAGCAGAAGAACCAAATATGACCCACGACATAGAGCTGACTTCTGCTGTCAGTCCCACAAACTTTTTCTTTAGGTAAATACAGTTCTGGTCCCTGTGAGGTAGCTGTTGAGTTGCTGCTAATGGTTTACTCTCTGCTTCACCAAGCAGCAAAGATAAACCTTACTGTAGATACAGTGCTGGTATTTCCATCTGAGCTTGGTGCTGCCAGTGCACTGGAACAGGAATGTGTCCTGGATTAGTTCCCACTCTATCCCTTTACAGAGGAGTTTTCTTTTTCAGCCTAGCTCTCAGGCAATCTCCTGTAAATTCAGGCGTGCAATATTTGTCAGTAGCACTGTCTCAGATACCATCATTTATCTTTCCTCTCTGTGGATGCTGACTTAAACTGCATCTCTCGCAGTTCCTCATTTTATGTGATTCATAATTCTCACACACACCCCAAATGGGATCAGGTTTCTCAGTAGGTGCAGCAGAGGTATTCAATTGTTTGGTTACACTATATAAAGGAGGATTCTATGCATGCTCTAGCACCCTTTGTGAAATTGAGCTGCATTAACATTTGACTTGTTCAGTAATAAACTCAATCCACAACTAATGGGATGAACAGGCACGAAAGGGTCCTTCAGCAATGCTAATTAAGGAGCTAATCTGGTGCATCCCGGTCTGTTGTTGGTCTATCATTTTAAACTGGTTAATATCTTGGATTTTATTTCGCCAATTTTCTGCTTTCTACAACTCATTGTTACTTCTGCTCACAGCCTTTTGCTTGGGAATGCCTCTGTCTGCTTTCAGGACAGTTTTATTGCAGTCACGGGTGCGAATCGAGGACAAGGGAGGAGCAGCCAAAAAGACAATGAGAGCAGGAGCAGCTGGGACACCAGGGACAGAAAAAGTACTGTGCAGGAGACCATACCCATAGCAGGTCTTCACAATAAAGCAGGATGAGTGGGTATTAGACACTGGATACGTTACAGAGCCCAAGTTGGAATCGGCCATCACATTGCCTTATTTGCTGGTCATCACCCTCTTGGCATCTTTCGCAGTAGGCAATGATTCCACTCCCTTAATTCCAGTTTGTTTGAGACCACAGGCAATAAGTACATCATGAAGGTCTGTGGCCAATTTCCTAACAGAAGGCATTATTCATTCATCCTGCTCCAGTCTTCTAAGCTGCTTTTATTTGAGCCAGGCCTTCATGTCACAGACTGGCTACTGGATGCCACAGGCTATCCCCTTCTGACCTGACTCATGACTTTAATCAGAAACAAGGGCACAGCAGCGGAACTGGCTTACGAGAACCATTCCACCATTAAAAAAAAAACATAAATGATCTATTGATAAAAACACTTCTGCTGCCTGGACCATTTATGGGGAGCATTGCAGCATAACCCCAAGCCTGTTTCCAGATTTTTGCTGCTGCATAAACTTTGCAATAATGAGGGATAATCCCTTTCCAGCAACTGGGCAAGATGGCATGGAGCAGGAGGGAGAAGGGGAAAAGCACAAAGAAGAGGAAGAACAGGAGCAGCACTGACAACAACCAGATTCCAAAGCTCGCAAAGAGCATGTCAACCAATTTCATCTGAATCATCCCTTCCATTGCAACACACCAACAGCTCCATAACTCCCATCACCACTGTGCATGCAGTTATCATTCTACCACCTTTCTTTTATCCAACTTTATTAGTCCTTCCCACAGCTTCCGCAAAATATTAATTATGGCCTAGTGGTATTATCGCTCAACTATTAATTCGGAAATGCGGCTAATGCTCTGAGATTGTAGTCTGTCACAGTAGATGGTGGAATTTGAATTCAATTTAAAAAAGTATCTGGGATTAAGAATCTACTGATGACCCTGAAACTATTGTTGATTGTTGGGAAAACCTATCTGATTCACTAATGTCCTTTGGGGAAGGGAATCTGTTGTTCTTACCTGATCTGGCCTATGTGTGACTCCAGAGCCACAGCCCTAGGGCAACTAGGGATGGGCAATAAATGCTGGCCTGCTATAGATACCTGTGTCCCGCAAATGAATTTAAAAAATTAAATAAAGTAACATAACAACAGAATTCCAACTTTGTATAGTAGTTAACAGGTGTATTTAAAAAGAAATCCTATTCTGTGTTCATTTACCTCCCCATGCCTCTCAAGGGTGTTTCCCCAGTGCCATAGCTTGGGAGATGGTAAGTACATGTCAGTCTCTGAGCTGGTGTTTGGCAGGATCGAATTGAATGTTGCAGCATCTTGAAGAAGTCTGACCTCCTCTTTCTGGGATGACATGGAGGCATTGACATTTTCAGCATCTGTAAGGAGACAAAAGGACAAAAGTTACCTTTTAATGTGAAGCAAAAGAAAAGGGAGCTAAATAACTGGTGAAAGCAATGGCAGTTTGTTGAGCAGGGTATGAAAGGTGAGCTGGAAGTAAAATGGTAAAAGGAGGATCCCGTTCTTAAAAAAAATGTAAATTCTTGGAAACCTCATCTCAGGGAAGGTGCATTTATTGGCTTTGGGGCAGGTGGGGGAATCATACTGGGGCTTAAAGTGTCAAATTTATAAGAACGGATTGCATAAACATGCCTTATACCCTCCTGAGGTTAGAACGTTGAGAGGTTATTTAGTTTACTCTGTTGAAATTATGAAAGGATTTGGTTTTTGTAGATCTGACTTTGCTTTGGCCTGGGGATTCTCCAGTCCTGCTGCTGTGATTGGAGATTAGGCTGCGTGTCAAATTCTCTGTTCTTGCAGGCAGCGGTGGTGAGGTGTACAACATCAGAGAATTCCGGTCATAGTCTTAAAATAATGCTTGGCTGTTTGGGAGAGAGGTGAGGGGGCGTTTAAGGGTGCTGAAATCTGGAATTTTCTCTCTCAGCAGGCTGTGGATGATTGGTCAGTTGAAATGTCAGGAAGATGGTAAGGGTATCGAAAGCAGATTAAATGTGTTTAGTTATAGATCAACTATGATCTAATGAAAAGGGCAACAGGCTTGAGGAGCTAAATGGCCTACTTCCAGTCTCAATGTCTCTTCAGTATTCCCACTTGCCATGATCTTAACACTGCATGTGAAGGCCAGAAGCTGTACGATGTGTTTGACTGGCTCTGGTTGTGATGTTATGCTGCATGTTTTGCGCAACCTTCTGCGAGAAAGTGAATGTGTTAGTGACATCCTTCTGAGGTATTGAGAGCATTTGCTCGCCGTGATCATATAGTACTCATGCTGTGTGCTTGTTGTGAAAAGTGGAGAATTGAAATTTGCAACAGTGTGGGGGTTAGGAGGTACAGGGTGTTTGACCAAAAGAAGGAACTTGCATTTATATAGCACCTTTCACGTCCTTAGAACAAGCAAATATACATTTTACAGCCAGTAAAATACTTTTTGAAGTGTGATCACTGTTGTAATGTGGGAAACAGAGCTGTCAATTTGCACACAGAAAGGACCCCAAATAGCAATTAAATAGTCTGTTCAGGTACCATTTATTGGTGGATCAGACAGAGTTTTGCTCTAACATAATATCTGAAAGTAGCAACTCCAACGTTACAGCATCGTTAATTTAAAGAACCAGCCTAGATTGTGCGCTTAAGATTCTGGTGCGGGACCCATAGTCTACTAATTCAGAAGAAAGAGCATTACCATTGAGCCATGGTTAACAACATAGGAGGATAAGGAGGTGGAGCAGAGGTAGTAGGTTAGTGAAGGGAAGCATGAGGAAGGATGATGCTGAGACCAAAATAACATTGGACATTTAAAATTAATTGGGCACTCTAAATTAAACTACAATCAGCTCCAGCAAATAGCCTGTAGAAAATTGAACCTGGCCAAAGTTCGAATATACAGAACTCACTCAGTCTGGGTTCACCCTATCGACAACCCATCAAATGATCATCACTCCTATTTGATATGCACAGGCCTATTGTCCACAGCCTGGATGGGGCCAGACTCCAAGGTGCCCAGGGCAGCCTTAGGTGCCCTGTCAACAGGTCATCAACTAGACCATTGGTTATTGAGACCACACCCCCCACGCCTCCCAACACCCCGTTGGCAGAAGCACCATCCTTCCCCATGCTTCCCTTCACTAACCTACTATCTTTGCTCCACCTCCTTATCCTCCTATGTTGTTAACCATGGCTGAATGGTAATGCTCTTTCTTCTGAATTAGTAGGCTATGGGTCCCAGAAGGCCAAGGGCAGGTGGAAAAAATGCAAGGCCACAGGGGGATAAAATAGACATTCCGGACACCTTGGGAACAAAGACTCGAGATGGGAGATGACTGAGACTGGACCAGACCAGAGAAGGAAGGAAGGAAACAAGCAAGGAAGAAATGGCTAGCGAGGATCACCTTCATGAAGAGGAACCAGAGGGACTCATAGACCAGATCTACAGCCTACTAAAGTATCCTTACGGATAGTATAGCTGAATCCTGGGTGTTTCTTGTATACATAATGGGTAATTTACAGGTTAACTATAGTTAATAAAGTTTGTTTCATTATATATCTACGTCTGTACTTTGTTCTTCTCATAAGTAAAGGCATCTGGGTAAAACTTTGATTCAGGAGCTGGTTGAAGTAGCTGAATTGGATAGTTACAACAAGGGGGGGGGAACTAATGTGAATAGTGAGGCTGGACAAGTTGTGAGTAGAGAGAAAGAACATTGAGATTTAGAAATCAGGCTGTGGCAACTCTGATGAGATCATTGAACCTTTAGCAAAATTGCAACGATTTGTGGGGAGCTAAGCTTCTGGATTGATCTCCTCTGGAACAAGTGTCTGTATCAAGATTCTACTTGAGAGAGTCATGGCTGGAGAGTAATGTCTCAAACTTTGACAAAAAGATCTGGCTGCTTTTCATGATGTTGCAATAGAATTGATCATATAAATAATTGTTGCATAAATGAATCTATAGATGCTCTGTTTATATTCAAACTCTTACTATACCCCAACTTTCTATTGGCAGACAATGGTGTGCGACCTGGGTACACACAGCACATTTTTTTGCCAACCCAAGGGTGACACAGTGGTTAGCATTGCTGCCTCAAGGTGCCAGGCACCCAGATTTAATTCCAGTCTGCCTGTGTGTCAATTCCAGGCTGTGTGGAATTTGTATGTTCTCCCTGTGTCTGTGTGGGTTTCCTTTGGGTGCTCCAGTTTCCTCCTACATCAGAAAGATGGGCAGGTGAGGTGGATTGATCATGCTAAATCGTTCTTTATTGTCCCGAGATGTGACTGTTAGGGGTATGAGCCATGGTAAGTGCAGAGGTTTACAGGGATAGAGTGGGGTGGGGTGGGTTAAGATGCTCTTTTGGAGAGTCACTACAGTCTTGATGGATTGAATGGCTTCCTCCTGCACTGTAGGTATCGAATCTATTCTACATAGGATTTACCTGAGTAGTGATGTTTTAGGAATCAACAAGAATGCAGCTTGAACACTAAGATTTTAGATTTAGATGTTGTGCCATGGCATGAAACAAATGATAGCAAGTCGGCAGCCTATCCTTTGGCTCCCCTGATCTTTATTTCTATTGACTTCAATGGATATTAAAACCCAGAGAAATGTGAAACACAATGGCTGGATCTTTCTGGCTATTCACACTGGCGGGATCTTCAGGTCTTGCTGATAGCACACACGCCCCTCTCCCTCCTAACACAGGTGGGTTGGGGTGCAGTCAGTGGAAAATTCCATTGATAACAGTGGGACCAGAATATCCCACTGCCAGCAAATGGTGCACTGCCTCCCACTGTGAGAAACATGTGGTGGGGAGACCAGAGGATCCTCCCCACAGCATATTGTTTGACACATAGTGCAGTACTGAGAGAATACCGCATTGTTGGAAGTGCTCTCTTTCAGAAGAAATATTAAACCAGATGTAGTGTCAGATATATAAAAGATCCCATCACCTCATTTGAAGAAAAGGGGTGATTGTCTTGGCCATTCATCCCTCAAGCAAAATAGGTCAACTTTGCATCTGTGGCCATTTGCAATGTGCAGATTGGCTGCTATTACGAGATTGACTATGTTCTTCAACAGACGTTGTCGTATGAAGAACGGTTGAGGACTCTGGGTCTGTACTCGTTGGAGTTTAGAAGGGATGAGGGAGGATCCTATTGAAACTTACAGGATAATGTGAGGCCTGGATAGAGTGGACATGGAGGAGGTGTTTCTGCTTGTAGGAAAAACTAGAACCAGAGGGCACAACCTCAGACTAAAGGGATGATCCTTTAAAACAGAGATGAGGAGGAATTTCTTCAGCCAGAGAGTGGTGGATCTGCGGAACTCTTTGCTGCAGAAGGTTGTAGAGGCCAGGTCATTGAGTGTCTTTAAGACAGAGATAGATAGGTTCTTGATTAATAAGGGGGTCAGGAATTATGGGGGAAAGGCAGGAGAATGGGGATGAGAAAAATAGCCACGATTGAATGGCGGAGCAGGCTCGATGGGCCGAGTGGCCTAATTCTGCTCCTATGTCTTATGGTCTTATACCAAACACTATGGGCATGATCTTATCGACAGTTCATGCCATGCTCCCGCTGCAGTGAGGTCAGAGAATTCGGCAGTCAGCCAAATCTCCATTCAGTGCACCGGGATGGGAAAATCCTGCTGGCACGAAAGGTGATAAGATTCTGGCCACGACAATGATCAGTAGTCCAATCAAAGAATGCTTTACTGAAGAATAACAGGATTCCTGGAGCGTGTTTCATACTCTTGTTACCTGCTGATCAATTCTGCTGAACAGCTGTATCGTACATTAACTTGCATCACTGTTTCCTGTGATGGTGAATACAAAAGCGATTTTACATATTCAGCAGTTATTCTAATCAGTATGTTAAACCGTACGCACCATCGGGCAATATCACAGCAAGCTACACTTTACAAACCAGCATTCCCTGTAAAACACTTCGGGATGCCAAGGTCACGAAGAGAGCTGTGGATATGCAAATACGTTCTTTCTTGCTTCGAAACTGACAGGTTGGTGGATAATTTTAATCTAACCTGCCCAATGGGAAGCTGATTGAATCAGATTACACTGTGACTTTACTTTCCATTGACTTCAAATCAGGCAAGGTGTAAAATGGTCGGGTGATCTGATTCCCTGAGCCTCCTGCTGAGTCTGTTAGGCTAAAATACTCTAGGATTTCATATCAACAGCTTCTTTTAGGTTTTCAGTAGAAAGCATAGTGCTCCCTATCCATAGTGCAGATATATCAATGTGAAGTCAGGTATTGCTAAAACTCATTACATCTCTTGTTTCGAATTAAGTGCACCATCAGTTTTTTGTCAGTGTATCAGTTATTTACTTTTCCACTCTTCACTCCTTTCTAACTCCAAACTACATGTCGAAAGTAAAAAGTTTTCAAAAGGAGCTTATGCCCTGTTTATATACCATAATTATCATACCCCAAACCTTCAAATTTGGTTGAAATACTGGACATGGGAAATTAAATAGCATTTTTCTTGCAGATGCGTTTGCACAATTTCAATAGAACGATCCCAAAGTCTATTTCTTTGTACCTATAATTCTACTAAGGGAGTTCTCAAAAAGGAAAGGGGTTGAGGAAATGTGCTGTCAAACACTAAAATTAACAGTATATCAATGCAAATACTGGAAAGAGAACCTTTTTGTTGAATGGAACAAATACCAGTGAATGACGAATTGTAAATTTATGCTTTAATTGACCATATGTAAGTTAATCATTTGGAGTACATTCTTCTTTAACAAGGTGCAGCACTAAACTGAAAGATCACAAAGCATCGCATTTTTACAGCAAGAGAGGGTTGAACAATAGAGATGCTAGCACAATTTTAAAAAGGACTGCAGGAAGGGGGAGACCTGAGGGTGTATGCACACAAATCTTTAAATGGGGTCAGGCAAATTGACAAGGCTACTAAAAAAGCATATGCAATTCTTGGTTTCATTGATAGATGTGTAGAAAACAAAAGTGAATAAGTTAAGCTAACATCTAACAAACACATATGTACATAATACATACCTTCCAAATTCTCCAGTGTCATACTGGGGTTGCAGGGGCGGGGGTGTGGTGGGGGGGAGGGGAGGGGAGGGGAGGGGAGGGGGCAGGGGCAGTGGAACCCCGGAAAAGGCTGCAGAATCCCTTTCAGAAGTTACCAGGTAAAGCTTACGCAGCAATTGCCTAGAATTGCAAACTTCCTGAGGGCAATTGCCATGCATCTGAAAAGGCGATTTAAATTGCAAACAAATAGTTACAGACATAATTACCCAGAAAACGTTGGAAGGATTAAAATCACTTCCAACTTCTAACTATCGTATAGACCCAGACTGACACTCCATGGAACGACCCAACACCTCCTATCCCACAGACATTCACTCACCCACCTGACTGACCCCTCCAGCTAGGATCCCATCCATCTCCTAGTGGTCTCCCTCACACCTGCCCCCCTCTATTCCCACACCACGGGATCCCACCACCCACATGAGACTCCTCCTCACCCTGGCATGCTGACTGGCACCCCCACCCACCCCCAGACCAGATCTTTCCCAATGTCATCACGGCCTATTTAAAGGAATGTCAGGAATGCTAGGGGTCCATAGTGGCTGGGGGAGGGGGGTGTTGCATGCAGGAATGGATAAGAATTTTAAAACGGAGGTATTGCAGGTCTGGGAGCAAAAATAGGCAAATGAGCACAGGGTGATGGGTAAACAGAACTTGGTGTAGTTTAGGATAGGAGCAGCAGAGTTTTGGCTGAATTTAGGTAGGGTGCAACTTGGGAGGCTGGTCAGAAAAGCATTGGAATAATTGAATTCCAAAGAAACAAAAGCATGAGCAAGGATATCAGCAGCAGATGAACTGAAGAAAGCAGTTGGTGGATTCATGGATAGTTGTAAAGCTTAGAAATGCAATTCACAATGGTAAAGCCTTCATAGCGAGGGGGATTGAATATAAAAGTAGGGAGGTCTTGCTGCGGCTGTATAGGGCATTGGTGAGGCCGCAGCTGGAGTACTGTGTGCAGTTTTGGGCGCCGTACTTACACAAGGATATTTTGGCCTTGGAGGGAGTGCAGAGGAGGTTTACTAGGCTGATGCCGGAGTTGAGGGGGTTGAGCTATGAGGAGAGGCTGAATAAACTAGGCTTGTACTCGTTAGAGTTTAGAAGAATGAGGGGAGATCTCATTGAGACATATAAGATGATGAATGGGATGGATAGGATAGAGGTGGAGAGACTCTTCCCGCTCAGAAAGGATAGTAGGACTAGGGGGCACAGCCTCAAGATAAAGGGGGGGCGGTTTAGAACGGAGTTGAGGAGGAACTTCTTCACTCAAAGGATGGTGAATCTCTGGAATTCTCTGCCCGTTGAAGTGGTGGAGGCTACCTCGCTAAATGTTTTTAAGACGCGGGTTGATGGGTTTTTGATAAGAGAGGGGATTAAGGGTTATGGGGAGAGGGCGGGAATGTGGAACTGAGCCATGACAGATCAGCCATGATCTTATTGAATGGCGGGGCAGGCTTGAAGGGCTAGATGGCCTACTCCTGCTCCTATTTCTTATGTTCTTATGTTCTTTTCAAGCAGGGGAACTGAGGGCTCTCTTGAGGAGATGGGCTGATTCCATGATGCATATCACAGCTCACGTACAGCTATAAAAAACTGTCAGAACTTGCAAGTTATAGAACTGACATGGAAACAAAAGAGAAAGAGGAAATCCAATCTGGCCAATTACTATCCAATCAATCCATTCTTAATTACCAGCAAAGTGATGGCAAGAATCATAGATAGTTCTATCAAGTTGCACCTTCTCAACAATGTCTCATTCACTGAAACTCGGCATACGTTTCACCAGGAGACTTAAGTTTCAGTTCATTTATTAGTGTCACAAGTAGGCTTATATTAACACTGCAATGAAGTCAGTGTGAAAATCCCCCTGTCGCCACACTCCAGCAGCCATTTGGGTACGCTGAGGGAAAATTTAGCATGGCCAGGCTGGAATTGAACTCGGGTCCATGGAACTGTGAGGCAGTAGTGCTAACCATTGTGCCCATGATTGAATAAAAGAAGGTTCTTATCAACGGATTATCTCTTTGGATCTTGTGTTAACCTTTATGGGTATTGGCTAGCACAAGGTAAAAGCTTGTTATAATGGGAAGTTTGAAATATGGATTCAGATGCCACAAAGCTTTGACCTCAGGTACTTAGTGATAGCATGTGATGCTGCTTAATTTTTTTGTTATGAGCAAACCTTTTAATCTGGATTGGATAGACCAATGAAATTTGTTTCTCATTATTCAAATTAATATTTTTATTTATTGGCTGGGATGAATGAAGTAACCATCTATGTTTACAGCAGCCTTTTAATTTGATTGTCTGTAAATTACCCAGTTGGGCATTGGGCCTCTGATCTTCAGGTAAGCGTTCTCCAAGACAGCCTTCACGACACACGACAATGCAGAGTCCCTGAGCAAAGACTGATGGCCAAGTACTGCACACATGAGGACGGCCTCAACCAGGATCTTGTTCATGTCACACTATCTGTAACCCCCATGACTTGCCTGGACTTACAAAATCTCACTAACTGTCCTGACTGGAGACAATACACATCTTTAACTTGTGCTTAATGCTCTCTCCACTTATATTGTCTGTACCTTTAAAACTTGATTAGCTGTAAAGACTCGCATTTCAATCATTATTCTGTAAATTGAGTTTGTGCCTTTATATGCCCTGTTTGTGAAAAGATTTCCCACTCACCTGACGAAGGAGCAGAAAGCGCTCTGAAAGCTAGTGGCGTTTGCTACCAAATAAACCTGTTGGACTTTAACCTGGTGTTGTAAGACTTCTAACACATCTCTCTCCTCTTCAGATTCTCCTCCTCACTGGAGGAACCCCCTCCAGAATGAACAATACCACCTCCCCCCACTGTACTAATTGTTATTGCAACACAAACCAGGAAGTGAAATAAAGATTTTGAAGTCGATTTTGACTTTGTGCATCAGTGCAGAAGGAGTGAATCTGAAGCTCACTTTTCAACTTTCTCAATTTTTATTTCCATAATTCAATAACTATTTCCATAATGAAAATTGGGAGAGATGTTAAGAAAGGATGCTGATCGGCTATGATTTGTTTGAGGCTATCGCATAAAGTCACACTTACCCCACCAACTTGTAGGTTGAGGATAACATGAATACTAGGCTGGATTGGAAAGGCTTATTCCCTTAAAAAATAATTAAGCCCGAAGCATGGAGCTTTGCATCTGTTTGACCTGGGTTCAACAATGCAATTTTATAGAGAGTAATGGTGAATAAAGTGAGGGGAATCCATGCTTATTCAAGGCCAGAGCAGTGTTTGATTGCAGTGGCTTGAAGAGTTTCAGATTCTTTAGCTTTGCTGAAAAATAGCCAGCAAATGCTTTGGTATCATCAAAGAAATGTCTCTGTCTAAAAGATATGTCAGTGTTCTGCAAACTTTTCAAGGCTGTATCCCAGGAAACAGATGGATTTCAGAAGCTTAGAAGCAGTATTGTCATCAAGAATTTCTATCTTGCAAGCCAAGAATTCCAATGTACAAACAATGGCTAGTTTAGAGAATCAAAAACCGAGCCTGTTACAATTTGGACAATAAGGGCAGTCTTGGCGAGTTTCAACACTGATCTTCAAACCTTGCAGTCAGAAATTCCTGAAAACAATGCTCCTCTAATCTGTACTAAATGCCTTTGAAGGTACACTGTGTTACACAGCACTATGCGGAATGGGATTATGCCTTATTTACAGTGGGGAGCTGTTTAAAG
This sequence comes from Carcharhinus amblyrhynchos, assembly GCF_965287045.1. NCBI lineage: Eukaryota > Metazoa > Chordata > Chondrichthyes > Carcharhiniformes > Carcharhinidae > Carcharhinus > Carcharhinus amblyrhynchos. The sequence goes on from NC_137330.1 coordinate 40,458,166, forward strand.
GTGGTCATGCTTTACAGTCAGCTTGCTGATACACAAGTGGCTATGCGCCTCGAGTATTCTCATTGCCCACAATAGCCACACAGGCAGTCATTGTTTTGCCACTCCAATCACTTAAGAAAAATCACAGTGTGTTGCTTTGCTTAACAATCTGGTGTGTATGTAGTAACAACCTGTAAATTCTAGGATATTGATTTTGAATAACATGCAAACTGCCTTTTTCATTCAAAATCACCGCAAGGATCATGAGCAAGAATATCTTTTCTTCTACAAACCACATGGAGCTGTAGTAAACACACATATATCACTCTAGCGAAATTTCAGAAGGACGTAAGAGCAGCTCACTCAGCCCCTTGTACCTGCTACCATTCAATAGGATTATAGTCGATATGCCACCTCAACACCACTTTCCAACCCTATCTCCATAGTTCATGACTCCCTTGCCATTGAAAAATCTATTGGCCACTGTTTTGAATATATTCGAAGACTGAGCATCCATAACCCTCTGGGGAAGACAATCCCAAAGATTCATAATTTTATGAGTTAGAAATTTCTCCTCATTTTCAGCCTAAATGGCCAACCCCACATACTAAGACTATGAGGCAGGGTTCTAGACTCTCTAGCCAAAGAAAACATCATCCCAGCACCTGCCTTGCCAAACCCCTTAAGAATTTTATAGCCTGGATCTGCCAAGGGGCGAACGTTGAGACATTCCCCACAATTCCATGTTGGGACCCTGAGGGAGTACTGACACACACACATGCAATTCTTACCTCAGGAAGTTTAAGTTTACATATGTTGGGTCCCTCTTAGAATGTTTCTAGCAGTAACCTCAGTGTCGGAGGCATCTGAGCTGGGATTTTCTGGCTGCAATGTGTTACGATCTGCTGTGGAGGGCCAGCCAAAAGTCCATTGATATCCGGTGGGAGTGGATATCCAGTGGCGGGCGGTGTTGGAAAATCCCACCCTTGGATTTAATGCAAAAAATTACTCCAGGATATTTCTGTTAATCACAGGTATAGGAGCTGGGTTGACGGTAATTAACATTGGGAGCTGTATCAGGCAGGCCTAACAAACACCCATTCTCAATTCCTGCGGCCCCAACACTGCGCACCATTTGCTGACAATGCTTGCCACCTCCCTCAACCCTAACAATGATCACCCTTCTCACTTTCCACTTGAGGCTGCTCACGTCCTCGCACTCCTACACACTCACCCTCACTCATCCATCTTCTGACAATGCTCACCTCCTCCACACCCCAACACCGCTCACCTGCCTACGCCCCCACAATCCTCACCCCCCTTCACTGCCTCCTGCCAACAACGCGCAAGCCCATTTCACTGCCTACAAACAATGCTCAACCTTCCAACAGCCAACTCCACCATCCCACCCAGAGTCCAGACCTACCAGTGCACCTTCATCTAATGCCACCCTCACCACCTCCCCACCACAAACTCACAGTAGAATTTAAAGTGTCTTTTTCTTTAATTCATACATGAGACATGGTTATCATTTGCTGGCCAGCATTTATTGCCCATCTAAAGTTACCCTTGGAGGGCAGTTGAGAGTCAACCACATTGCTGTGTCTCTGGAGCCACATGTAGACCGGTATGAAATACTAAAATAGTATTTTCTTAAATCCCTATAGGATCTTTAAAAAAGCTCACCAAGATACAGCAAGCATGCTCACTGTGGTAACATGACCCTTTAAGGAGTGAGGTCTCCATGGGTCATGTGAGCCAGCCATCCAATTGGGCTGGTATGTGCGGTTCCCTGAACAGAGCATGGGGTTTTCCTGGTTTTTAGGAGTCATGAAGTATGGTAGCCTTTACATCACACTCCATAAATAGTTACTTATCTCAATCTAATGACAATAAACAAAGCAAAGGGGATAGTCATTGCCTTCAGGAAGTATAGTGGAGGACATGCCCTTGTCTACAAAAATGGGGACAAATGGTCGCAAGCTTCTAGTTTTTAGGTGTCCAGAACACCAACAACCTGTCCCTTCATGCTGATGCTATAGTTAAGAAAGCCCACCAACACTTCTACTTTCTCAGCGGACTAAGGAAATTTGGCATGTCCACTACAACCGTCACCAACTTCTACAGGTGCTCCATTGAAAGCATTCTTTCCAGTTGTATCACAGCTCGATATAACTCCTGATCTGTCGAAGACCACAAGGAACAACAAAGGGTTATGAATGAAGCCCAGTCCATCACTCAAACCAGCCTCCTGTCCATCGACTCTGTCAACACTTCCCACAGCCTCAGCAAAGCAGCCAGCATAATGAAGAACCCCGTGCACTCCGGACATTCTCTCTACCACCTTTTTCTGTTGGGAGAAAGATACAAAAGTCTGAAATTATGTACCAGCCGACTCAAAAACAACTTCTTCCCTGCTGCCCTCAGACTTTTGAATGGACCTACCTTGCATTAAGTTGCTCTTTCTCTACATCCTAGCTATGACAGTAAAACTACATTCTGCACCCTCTCCTTTCCTTCTCTTGAACTGTATACTTTGTCTGTATAGCGTGCAAGAAACAATACTTTTTACTGTGTGCTAATACATGTGGCAATAATAAATCAAATCAAGTTTATTTGCTGATCTACCTAGAGGTTGCTTGTCATTCAGAATACCACACTGAGCTTAAGTTGGGGTGGGGGTGGGGTTACTTGAGCTGGTGACATCAAGAGTGGGGCTGAGATCTCATTATTCCTTCTTCTCACCACTCCTGCTCATCGATTCCTTGCATTGATGTCTGATCGCTTATTGCAGAGACCCGATTTTCTGGACCAGCCAAGGGGGATGTGACAGCACAGACAAAAATCCACTGACTTTCAGCAGGGCCGGACAATCTCAGCAATAGGCGGATTGTAAAATCCCTCCCTGAGGCAGGAGGTCTTAGCTGCCTACTATAAGATAGAGTAAGGACGTACTGTCAGCTGTGACTGCCCAGGTATGACTGCTGGCCTAAAGATCTGTGCCAACTTGTATCAATAAAATCACAAACCTCCAGGCAATATGAACCCATTCCACTCAATCCTTCTTGATAGAACACCCTGAGATTAGTTCAGTGAAGCTTTGTTGCATTTGGTCTAAGATCTGGGTGATTAACCTGGTCCTCTGCACTACTTGAGTCATTTTCTGTCTCATTCACTTAACTTCTCCATATCTGTTAACACCCAATTTGCTGTCCCCTCACAGCTTACTATCTCAACTCAGTTTGTACCATCAGAAAACTTGGATACATTACACTTAGTCCCCTCATCAAAGTCATGTAAATAGTTGAAGGCCGAGCACTGATCCTTGCCGCAGTGCAACTAGTTATAGCCCACCATCCTGAAAATTAGCATTTATTCCTGGTCTTCATTTTATGCCCATTTACCAAATCTTGATAATATATATTACCCCTAAGCCCTACTTTCATACAATAACCTCTTGTGTGGCAACTTACGGTTAAATACCCTATAATTAAATGCGAACACTGGGTTTGACACCTGGAGGGCACAGGGGTTGCAGATAAATGGCAACATTCAAAGATTATCAGATACATCACCTAGATTGCTTTTTCAGTCAGGAGCCCTGAGATGGTAGGTTCTCTAAAGGTCGTTAGTGGTTTTGTGCATCTAGGAATAATTTTCTCAGAAAACTGATACATTGACAATTATTTGAGAAGCTCGAATGGAGGGTCATTTGTACTAACTGAAGTTCAGTTTTGAAACAGAGCAACCAGGAACTTTGAACAATAATGCAATAAATACTATTTGTAATAGTTATACTATTTATAAAATTCACCTTCACCTTTATTTCCCTTATTAGCTTTGACAAAACATAAAGTGGCATACCTTTATATAACATCTTTAATGTGGTAATGTATCTCCTGCCAACACAAGGTGGCCATGCAAAATGGACATCGATAACCATTTGTGCTGGCTCACTTGTCCACACATGTACAGAACCCTATGTCGTCATTTGCATGAGAAGCTGTTTCCCCAGTTTCTGAACCCCTGGGTATAGCTTCGCACTGGGGAAACTTCTGATTTGGGGAATCGGGATAAGGGGGAGAAGGGAGGCTTCTGATCCGCCCAGTGACGGTCACAATTTTGTTTGCAGTTCCAAGTCTTGTTTCTCCCAGCACAGCACAATTAAACACTGATGTTCAAATAGGCAGATAATGAATTACAGGCTTCGTCACACACCATCCCTTCCACACGACAGAGATATGTGGCTAGGATGAGGTCGTTTATTGGAGACATGGGGGGAGAAAAGGAAGAAAAATGTTAAGGAAGTCAAATGGGATAAAGAAAAATGCGGGACCTCTGAGAGATTCTGGTGCCAGTGTGGTAAAATTCGCAATTCCAGGGGATTGCCATGCATGCATCCTGCTATACAGTCCGAAAGACATGCTGGTTAGGTGGATTGGCTGTGCTAAATTCTCCCTCAGTGTACCCGAACTGGCGCCAGAGTGTGGCGACTAAGGGATTTTTACAGTAACTTCATTGCAGTGTTAGTATAAGCTTGGTTGTGACACTAATAAATAAAATATGTAAGCTTTATAAAAACAAAGCTTTGCACATTGTCCCTGTAAAGATGGCAGCTGCGCATACAACTGCGCATGTGTGGTTTTGGAAGCAAATACAGCCTTAATTTGGTAAGATGTGCCAATCAAGGTACACTATGTAAAGGATTAATATTGAAGCGCCTGATGTTGATGTAACTATGATGCAATGTCACATGACCAAATAATAGAGTTCTCAAGGTAAGAAGATATACAAGCTTATGTAGAGTTACTGAGATATGCACAGAGCTGTTAATAAATTATATGGATTTAGGGGAACAGTTAAATCCTAAAGAACTCCATTTGGACCCTAAATATAAGACATATCACTCCACAGGAGTGCTGACCCGAGCATTTAGTGATGTGGAGGAAGTTGCCCCCATGTGTTGAACGTTTGGGGGTTTTGAAAGCACATTAACACTGCAATGAAGTTACTGTGAAATTCCCCTAGCCACCACACTCCATTACCTGTTCAGGTCAATGCACCTAACCAGCACATCTTTCAGAATGTGGAAGGAAACAGGAGCACCTGGAGGAAACCCATGCAGACACAGGGAGAATGTGCAAATTCCACACAGACGGTGACCCAAGCCAGGAATTGAACCCAGGTCCCTGGCGCTGTGAGGCAGCAGTGCTAAAACCACTGTACCACCCTTGACATCACATGATGATGAACGTTGGGGATGGGGTGCAGCTCCTGTTACTGGTCTTTGAGGTCAGGACATCCATTAGGAACATGTCAGCATGTTTAGGCCCTACCCGTCTTGAGGTCAGTGAAAATTTGCCCCTCTCCAAAAAGATTTCCAGGTGTGGTTGAATAACTCCTCACTGGTGTTGCCACAGCCAATGGGAAACTCATCGATTTTCCCGCTGACATCAGCACTTTGCTTTTCCTGAGAATTGCACCCATTGTTTCTTTCAAATAATCCTCCTGAATGCTTGAGTTGAGCCTCCTTTCACCACTTTTCCAGGCAGTGCATTCCATACCCCAACCACTTGTTGTGTGAAAGAGCTTTTCTTACATCACATTTGCTTCTTTTGTACATCACTTTAAACCTGTGCCTTCTCATTCTTGAGTTTTTATTGAGTAGGGAAGTTTCTCTCTATCTGCTGTGTTCAGCTCCGTCATGATTTTGAACACCTCTCTCAAATCTCCTTTCAGCCTTCTCCCCATGAAAGAAAACAATTCTGACCTCTCCACCTATTTCCATAACTGGAGTTTCTCATCCCTGAAACTGTTCTTACAAACATTCCTTCACTCTCCCCAATGTGTTTACATCCTTCCTATAGTGTGGCACCAGGACTGTACATATTACTGCAACTCAGATCAAACAGTGACTCATACAGGTTCAATATAACTTAACAGTATTACTCCTTGCTTTAGTATTCTGTGCCTCTGTTAATAAAGCTCAGAATACAATAAGCTTCATTAACTGCTTTCTCCACCTGTCCTGCCACCTTTAATGGACTTGTGCACAGGTCCCTCTGCTCCTGTATACCTTTTAGAATTCTATTCTTATTTAATATTGGTTGAAACTCTCCCGCCTTGCCCCATCGGGAATTGTAGCGGACAAGACAGAAAATCTGGTGGACCATTTAAAGGTCTGTGGAACTTGGCTGGGAATTTTTGGTCTTGGGGTGTGTGCCCCAAGGGAATCTTGTCCATTGTCTTTCTGTGTTTTTCCTACCAAAAATGAATTGAAATTAATCTGTCTCCTATCTGCCCACTCCACCAGCTTGTCTATGTTCTTTTGAAGTTCTACATTGTCCTCTTCACGTTTTACAACACTTCCAAGTTTTGTATCACCTGCAAGCTTTGGAATTGTCCACAAATATTAATGTATAGCAGGAAAAATAACAGTTACAAAACTACAAACCTTCCTTCAGCTCAAGAAGTATCAACCATTACTTCCTGTTATTTATTGCTCAGTTAATTCTTTATCCAAGTTCTATACCCTTTTATTCTGTGAATTATTACTTTTCTCAAATGTCTGCGGTGTGGTATTGGATCAAATGCCTTCTGGAAGTCCACATCAACAGAATTACCCTCATCAACCCTCCCTGTTACCTCTTCAAAAAACTCCAGCAAGCTAGTTAAACATGATTTTTTTTTAGGAAATCCATGCTGACTCTTCCTAATCAACCTTTTCACGTGATCATTAACTCTATTCTGAATAATGGTTTCTAGAAGCTTCCTCACCACTGAAGATAAACTGGCTGGTCTATAATTGTTAGGTTTATCCTTACAACCTTTTTTGAACAAGGGCACCATGTTTGCAGTTCTCCTTTGGCACAGTCTAGGGAAGACTGAAGGATTACGATTCGTGCCCCTGCAAATTCCACTTCAATGTCCTTCAATATCCTGGGATACAATTCATCTGGTCCCAGTGCCTTGGCAACTTGAAGTACTGATACTCCCTCCTTAGCAGTTTTAAATCCTTCTTGTGATGTGGCTTCTTCCTCTGTCATCGTGGTCTAGGTAGCATCTACTTCAGTGAAGAAAGATACAAAGCATTCATTTAACAGATCAACCACGCCCTCAGCTTACATGTGTAAACTACCTTTTGATCCATAACCTCCTCTTACCATCCTTTTACAATTTATGTGCTGACAGAAGAATTTGATATTCCCTTTTATGTTAGATTGAGTCTTTTCTCATAATCCCTCTTTGCTTCTCTTATTTGCTTTCTCACTTCGCTTCTGAACCTCTTGCAATCAACCTGGTTCTCAGTTGTATTTTCTACTTGATGCCTGTCATAAGCACACTTTTTCTTTTTCATCTTAGTTCCTATCTCTTCTTATCATCCAGGGCGCTCTGCATTTGTTTGCCTTATCTTTCTCTTTTGATGGAACATACCTTTATTCCTCCCAAATCATTTCTTTTGTTGATGGTTACTCATTGTTTAGCTACAGTTTTTCCTGCCAATCTTTGGTTCCAGTCTGCCTGGCCCAGCTCCCAACTTGCTCGACGAAAGTCGGCTCTCCTCCAGTTAAATATCCTTCCTCTGGATTGCCAATTAGCCTTTGCAGGACAATGCATGGACATAAGATTCTGGCCTATGTTTCTAACCAATAACAGATCAGAGCAAATTCAATTTAGTGATGAGTAACAAACAGATTTAGATAACAGATAAGGGAACATCTTGCAAACCAGTGGCTATAATATGATGGAAATTGATACGAGGGTGGAGAGGGAGAAGAAAGAGTCACTAACCAAGCTTTTCAATTTAAGTAAACACTGAATTAATGAGAAATTAATTGACTAGGCTAATGTGGACTGGACTGTTCATAGGTAGTACAGGCAGTGGGAGGTATTCACATAAGTATTTTGTACAATGCAAAACTATTATGTACTCCAAATTGGCAAAAACTCTACCAGTGTGATAAAGCAACTTTCGTTAATGGATGAGCTTGGAGACAACAAGAATCTAAAAGAAGCAGTACACAAATACAAGAAGTGCACAAAGGCTGAGAGAGCTATTAAAAAGCAACAAAGAGATACAAACAAAATAATAAGTACTAAAAGGGAGATGGAAAACAAGCCATCAAGGGATGTCAAAGATAACAGCAGAAGCTTTCATCAATATACAAAGACAAAGAGACTGGCAAAGGAGAATAGAAGGCCATTGAAGATGAATGCAGACAAGACTATAATTGACAAGGAAATGAGAAAATGGTTAAAGGGATGCTTTGTATCTGTTTTCAGGATAAAGGAAGAGAATAACATATTAGCTTTTCAGGGAAAATTACAAAAAGTTCAAGGAAATGACTTAGTGGATTTAATATGTTCAAATCAAATGAAATGGAATAAATAATACAGAGGTTTGCCCAAGAGCTGATGGGTTACATTCTGGAGAGCTAAAAGAAACAGGTAAGGAAACTGCAATCACGTTTGTCATAATGTTGTTAAGTTATCCACATTCAGTTTTGCACTACCCAATTGCAAATGACAATCCATTGTTAGAAAGGGAGAAAAAATGCAGTTTAATATCAGTTTCTGGAATCTGTCATTCGGAGACAGCTGTCTGATTTTAATTGCCCTCACCTAGTGGAAAATGTGTGTGTGAGGGGGTTGGGGGTGCTGTTACAATAAGGCCATTCACTTACCCCTACTGCCCTCCTGCCATGCCCAATTTAACCTGCTTTTTAAAAAGCAGGCTAGCTGCAGGAAGTGAATAGATTCTGTTTTTGAATGCAGTTGGGGCTGACAATGCCATCAGGACTCGATCTGTAATGTTAGTTGGCAGGACAAGCAGGGGATTGTGACAGTTTCCCCATCCAACGTACATATTGGCAGCCAAATTGTGGGCTTGAAATGGCCCAACTGGTAAATTTAAAAGTTTAATTTAGGTTTCATCTCAGACAGGGAAGAGCGGGAGTTACTCACCACATGAAGAAATATGAGCTGATCAAAAGGGAGCTGGCATGCGTTTGCTTAGAGTAGGTCGTCTCAGTCTTAGTCACAATTTTTGAGAAGGTGACGAACGTGGGTAACAGGATATTGTGTGGAGGTTGTCTATTGGGGCTTCCAGCAAGCATTAGATGAGGTTCCTCATAAGAGGCAATAATGGTATTGGAATTGACTTTGTGAGATGTGTTGTCAATTGGTTGGGAGGTGGGAAACAAAGAATAACGGTTGTAGAGAATAAAAAAGATAGAACATTGTAGATGCAGGAAATCTGACATAAAAAAAAGAAAATGCAGGAAATACTCAACAGATCAGGCAACCTCTGTGGAGAGAGAATCAGAGTTAATAGTTACGATTTTACCGGCATAGCCACCTCAAAATCGAGGTGGGCAAGGCTCATAAAATGGCATACCCCATAGGCCTCAGGCTCAATCTAACAAGTCTCGGGGGGTGCATGTTGGTGAGATTCCAGCCAATGGGTTAGATCGACATGGAGGCAGAGCAAGCCATGAAGGGATGAAAATGATGGCTGGGATCTGATGCCAAGATTCTCGATCTCATTCCCAGGCTGTCTAATTTTCAGGAAAATCTTTTACAGTTCTGGCTGCAAGCCCACAGCCTGCACTCTGAACCTGGCCAGTTCCATTACAGAGATAGGCCTGTCCTGTGCTCCAAACCTGGCCAGTTCCATTGCAGGGCTAGGCCTGTCCTCATCGTCCACAATTTTTGTGAAGTTGGGCCAGCTTTTCAGAGTTGTGGTTATGAACCAAACTCTGCACGAGGGAATATTTTGAAAGATAAATTCAAGAGATCATCTTCATGCTCCACATGGCACCCACTAAGATTTACACCCTACCCATGTCAATAATCCTGATGTCCCACGTGCCAAGGTATTCCTTCACGTGCCCCCAAGGCCCCTCATGGCCCCCATGCCAAACTATGGGACTTCCATGCCAATTCACCCACCATACACTGTACTGCATCAAATAACCCTATATGATAAGAACATCTGTAAAAAAAGCTTAAAAAACAGTAATTCATTCGTAAGTTTCCACTTAATTTATAAAAAAAACTCTGCAGAACAATAAAAGAGTCAGTTATCTAGACACTTTAATATATCAATGGCAGAAACTGTAAGCGCACGAAACCGCTATATGTGATTGATGGCATATGGCAGAGTGGTTGGCATTGCTGCCTCATAGTGCCGAGGACTTGCGTTCAATTCTGGCCTTGGGTTATTGTCTGGGGTTTGCATGTTCTCCCTGTGTCTGTGTGGGCTCCCTCCAGATGTTCCAGTTTCTTCCCACAGTCCAAATATGTGCAGGTCAGGTGGATTGGCCATGGTAAGTTACCCCTTAGTGTCCCAAGATGCGTAGGTTACATAGATTAGCCATGGTAAATGTGTGGGGTTAGAAGGATAGGACGGAGGAGAGGACCAGGGTAATGTACCTTATCGGAGAGTTGGTGTAGATTCCATGGGTCAAATGGCCTCCTTCTGCACAGTAGGGTTCTATGATATTATGACAGAAGAGATTAGGGAGCCAGAGCTGACAATCAAGCAAAGTTTTCCCTGGAGCTCAACTAGTTCAAAAATCCAATGGATTTCTGGACTCTCATGAACACATGATGGGCTTTGTCCACCCTTCAAAGCCCTTTATCCTGAGGCCATACTGAGAAATTTCCTAACTCAGGCCCCCAGCTTTGAAGAAGAAAGTCAGTCCAACATTTCAAGTCTGTGATCTTCCATCAGAATTGGGGAAAGTTGGAGATGTATCAATTTGAAGAAAGAGTGGTGGTACAAGGAGGAAAGGAAACCTTATCAACTTTGCTTCCAATGTGGTGGGACAAGGAGGAAAGGAAACTTAATCAACTTTGCTTCCAATTTCCACCCTTTTCTCACTTTCATATGGTCCAATCTCTGACTTTTCCTCCTTTCCTTCCTTGAGATCTCTGTTACCATGTCAGGTGATAGGCTATCAACATATTTTCATTATAAGTCCCCCTTGCTCCTATAGCTACTTCAATCGCACTTCCTCACACCTGTAAGGATTTCATTTCATTCTTTAGTACCACTGCCTCTGTTTCACCTGTTCTGATGATGCAAACTTCAACAACAGTGCTACTGAGTTGCTTTCTGTATCCCCCAACGAAGAGTTTCTCCCACCATGATTGGCAAAGCCCTCGACTATGTCTGCCATATTTCCCACACTCCTGCTCCCACCTCATCCCCTCTCCCAGAACCATGAGAAGATTCCACTTGTCCCCATCTTCTGGCCTCATTGTATTCAACAAATCATTTCCCACCTCCAGCATGATGCCACCAACAAATACATCTTTTACTCCCACTCTTTTCAGTATTTCAAAGGGACTGCAACCGCTGTAATATCTTGGTCCCTTCCCTCAGTCAATACCAATATCCCATCCCTTTCTTATAGCATCTTTCCATGCAAATACAGAAGCAAATATATCTGCCCTTTAACATCCTCTCTCTTCACCATTGTAGGCCTCAGACACTCTTTCCATGTTAACCAGCAATTTACTTACACTTCTTTCAATCCGGTCTACTGTATTTGCTGGGGGAGACCAAGTGCAGACTGGGTGTTCGTTTTGCGGAACATCTCTGCAGTCAACGCCACAGGAACTCACCAAGGCTCCTTAGGCACCATTTTCCAAACCTATGACTGCCACCACCTAGAAGGACAAAGGCAGCAGGCAACTAGGAACATCACCACTTGGAGGTGCTCCTTCAATTCCCTCACCATCCTAACTTGGAAATATATTGCCATCTCACCACTGTTGCTGGGTCAAAATCTTGGAACTTCCTCTCTAATAGCACTGTAGGTGTACTTACACCTCAGGGTCTGCAGTGGTTCAAGAAGCTCACCACCATCTTCTCAAGGGCAATTAAGGATGGGCAACAAATTTGTCCATATCTCATGAATAAATAATAAAAAAAGTAAATGAGGATTTTGAGTGCAACTTCGCAGCTTTTATTGTCCAATTGTTGCTAAAAGGTTTGAAGGAGACTTTTGAAGGAGACTTTGAGGTGAATATGCTCTGCCTTCACATTCTTGAGGACAATTTGTCAAGACTTCACGAAGACTCTATCAACTTTGATTGTAGAAATTCTCCAAGGACTTCACCTAAAAATAGTAAGTACTATGCTATCATATCTTAGACGCATTATAGCAATGGGAAGGAGAAAAGATATCTTGGTCATGGGTATCTTGCGAGGGGTTATTTTGGTCTACAGGACAAATGGGATGTGGACATGACACCTTGTGAAGTGCTAATAGCAGCTTCAGGAGAGAGGGGCAGGAGGCGGGAGGAGGGCAAGGTGGAATTACATGTTCCATCAAAATTGCTTCTGATCAGTACCGGACTGCTAAATCTGCAGGTGTCTGCTTTTGAACTCCAGACAAGTTCAAGATAACAATAAATAGCAATTAGGGCCAAAATTGCATATTAAACTAGATTTCAATCATGACAGGGCATCCACTTACCTGTTCCCAACCTTACCCCAAAATAACCCCTAAAATGTTTCCACTTGGGTGGGAGTCCAAAACTAGATATCATGAATATAAGATAGTCACTGATAAGTAAAATGGGAAATTTGGAAGGAAGTTTATTACCCAGAGAGTGACAAGAATATGGAACTCATTACCACAGGTAGTTAAGGAAAATAGGAGTCAAGAATAAGACGTGATCTTATTAATGGTGAAACAGGCTCAAGGAGCTGTACAGCCAACCACTGCTCCTATTTCTTAAGTTTCTTACAAATGGCCTTACAGCTGGGAAGTTGCACTCAAAATCCTCATTTACTTTTTTTATTATTTATTCATGAGATATGGATGTTGTTGGCTAGGCCAATATTTGTTGTCCATCCCTTGTTGCCTTGAGAAGATGGTGGTGAGCTTCTTGAACCACTGCAGACCCCAAGTACACCCACAGTGCTATTAGGGAGCAAGTTCCAAGATTTTGACCCAGCAACAGTGGTGGGTTGGCAATATATTTCCAAGTCAGGATGGTTTAAGTTTCCCAATGAGGGATTGAACTGTAGGAATTGTCTCCTCGGGACTTTAAAGGTAAGCTAGAGGTGGATCAAGCTTTCTGATGAACAATGTCGGGAAGCCCTTTTGCATACATTAGCAAGTCATGCATGTTCATTAAAAGGCTACCTCACCAGAATTAAGTTCTCCCTCTGAATTACATTCCCTGCCATGAAGAAATTAGGATGCTCACTTTTACAATTGTAGAAAAGTGGCATGTGCCTGCCTAGCTCAACATCTTCCATGACTTTGAGGTGAATATGCTCTTCCTTCACATTCTTAAGGACCATTCACAACTTGACTCATATTGGGGGTGGTAGGGTGGAAGAGCGGAATGCAGGCTAGACCTGAAAGGCTGGCTAAGTGGCACAGGAGGGAGGCTATCTGGGTGCCCTTTTAAAATGGTGCCAGCAATTTGTACCCCATAACTTAACAGTTGCCCTCATCATCAGATTTGCTGTGCCCCACATGGATGCTAATGTAATGAGCTGACCATTGCAAGATTGTGTGTGATCAGCCGTCCTGCATTCCAGTGGAAAACACGGCTTCTGCTCCTGTCACTGAAATTAGAATTCAGAACAGAAAGATTCCATTCTGTGTCCCTGCTCATTTGCAATCTTTAATTCTTGTTACTTCATCAATCTCTCTTCATCTTTCTCTATCTTTATCTATCTATCTTTATTTTTATTTGTGTTAATTTTGTTCTATCATTCATCATCACGTGTGTACCTGTTCATTTGCTGTCTTTTTCTCACTCTTTCTTCCCTGTTTCCCTGTAAGCCCTTTGCAAATGTTTTTCTCTCTTTTAGTTCCTTAAATTCTAACCGAGGTATTGTGCTTTCTGCTGCCTGAAAGAAAATTGGCGTTAAATGAGATAGATATACAATGTAGAAGAAGTCATGTAGAATATTCCAAGGACAGTCCCACACAATGACTTCAAGGGCAACTGTTCTGGCAAAGCATTTTAGTTATTTATTTGGACTTTAGAAAATTAGAGTAGGTGCTGGCCAGAATAGAAATGTACCTGCACTTTCCCTCCCTCCTCCTCCCTAGTCAGGCTTGATCTCTCACTTTCTCCTGGACATGTTCTTTGCAGGACTACACACATCAACCAATTTTAGAGACATGGTTGCTCCTGGTTTTGCCAGGGCAATGTTAAAATGCATGCATGAATCTGTGCAGCATTCCTCCATTCCAGCAATAACTAACAATGTTCTTTCCTTTGTAGTTGGAGGGATTGAGGAAGCTCAACCATGGAGACAATAGTAAAAACTGAAGGGACCGGTATGCCGGTGCACGTGAAGACAGTGTGGAGATTTGGTGAACTTGTAGTGGGCCCATCAGAGCGAGCGGCGCTGACTAAACAAACTGCACAGTCACCTCTGGGCTGGAGATGGTGCCAGGATCTGAGGAAACAAGATGGCTACATAGAAGAAAGTAAAAAGGACACATGTGTCATCTCTTATGTATGATTTCTAGTTCTAGATTGCTGAGGTCATAAGAAATAGGAGTAGGCCCTTTGATCCTGTTCATGGCTTGATCAGTTTGTGACCTTACCTTCCCGTTCCTGTCGGTCCCCATAACTCTTGACTACTTTGTCAATAAAATATCTGTCTAACTTAGCCACAAGCACGCTAAATGAGCAGGCCACCATTGCTCTCTGTGGAAGAAAATTCTAAAATAAAATACCCTCCTAGATAATTCATTTCTTCTCATCTCCATCTTAAATGGGAACGAGTGCCCCTTAGTTCTAGTTTCCCCTACGAGAGGAAACATCTTCTCAGCATCCACCTTGTTAAGCTCCCTCAGAATCCTATTTTAAAAAGATCACCTCTCATTTCTTCTAAACTCCAATGAATAGGGGTCCAACCTACTCACCCTTTCCTCATAAGACAATCCCTTCATCCCTTTTGTGGGAAACAGCTTGATTTTTAGTAGCTGGAACAATGGCAGCATGTGTCCATTCCTGGAAATAGTTCTCGATCATAGTTCTGCTCTAATCTTTCCCCTGCCTGTAATTCAGCTCCCACCAACATCCCTCACTTCTCCATCTTGCTGATTCCTCACTCCTTTTTTAGGGTAAACTTGGATAACAAGCAATAGGCATGATGATTTCACAGAAATATTACATCAGCATCTCTAGGATGTCCTCAATAGTAGCCTCATGCTGTTCTTGGGGATTTTTAATTGGAATCATGAGTCATATTGAAAATTGTCGGTCATTCTCTTGGGACATTTATATAAAACAGGAAGTTTGGACTGCTGTGTGATGAAATAACAATGAATGCTCTGCAGATCGTGGATATTAATTTTCAAGATTGTGTTCTTGTGGTCAGAACTTACCTGTGTATTTCTGGTGTGCTATCCCTTCCTGTTCATGTACACCCTGAACTCCTGAGGATCTTTTTTCCAAATGTTACAAGTTACGTGTGCTTTGCAGTTGGTGTCACCTTTCCATTAGGGGAGTGATCCAAGTTGTTTTCCTGGTAAACAATGATGTCAGGTATCTACAGCAATGAAGCACAAACCAGTGCATCTGGTAACTGTTCCTAGGTAGTAGACTGGAAGGGTATTTTTATGAACGTTTAATGCAGTAGTCATCTTTATATCTACGGGAAGAAGCATCCCAATCTTAGAGACTACCATAAAGAAGCCTGCAGCAAGACAGCATAACTCAATCACTGCCTCAGTTAGTAGAGTGGAGCGGATGAAAGCAAACCACCTGCTACATACCCAGTTAGGCGTGACTCGGTCTATAGAGAAACAGTCTTGTCAGCAGCAAAGGTGTCACTTGTGGTGTCACCAGATCTCCTGAATTGATCCTTTTCATCCAGTTCGAACAGCACTAATGGAAACAATGAAGGAATTCCCACTGTTTGGTGCAACCTGAAATATTGCTGCAGGGACTGGCAATAATTCAGAACTGTCTTGTTTAGCAAACTGAAAGCTTCATAAGTAAAGGCATAAACAAGTGTTTGCAAGGTGTTCAAAGCACAAGTAGACAAAAGCTCAGCTGAAACAAAAAATACACTCACCAAGAAATTGGCCAATTTCGACTTAGATTAAAGCAGGCATTTTTTCCGTGCGATAAACTTACCTGTGCCCATTTACATGATGCTGTGTGTGCGAGGGAAGGAGTCTGCGCCAAATTTATGACATTTGGGATAGGACATAATTTAAATTATGGATTTGGAGTGCTGGCTCTCTTTTCTCAAGGTCGTATATTACAAAATATGTGAGCTGGGGTGCAATTTTTCAACACTCGCACACAAGTGAGGTCCATTACTGCCAGCATTGCTTTCTAAAATCATTCCTGTTATCACTACTGTCAATTACATTAGAAGCAAGAGGCAGTAAAATAATAATGAGATATTCCATATCGAATTACAAAGTGCTTACTAGTCACATTGAGGAACTTACTCCAGGGTCAATGGCAAAGACTGTAACTTACTTGCTAACCATCTGCTCAGGTATGCGGTGCCTCTTCTTGTTTCCATAGCTCATGTCACAGAAGACTATATTGCAACCACATAGTTAAGAATGCCACTAAAACTAATGGAAACGAAGGGGGTGATATGCAAACTTTAGCAGGTACGCAAAATTGGAAAATTACCCACCTGATGTTAGAGGGCCAAAACTAACAAAAGGTGAATTTTCATTTTCTAATCAATCTCTGAGCAGTTGACATGAGGAATATGCATTTCAAATACTACAAGGGCCAGAATTTCCATAAGGATTGTCCCATTTCCTTCTGGAGCTACAATGGGGGAGTGTTGGACCCCAGGACAAATGATGTAAGAGCCATTTTGAGACATTTACATCTTCGTCCAGGATCCAGGCTGTAACTGTTTGGACACCAAAGCTATGTCAGGAGATGAGGAGAAGTCTCCTGGAAATTCAGGGTCTAAGCTACCACCAATAAATGTTTTTGAACCCAGATGCACGAACTTACATGAGCGACCTGTATATAGACAGAACTGATGCATCCACTGAAACAAATAGTAATGAATTGCCTGTGTCAAAAGAGGGCCGCAATTCTCCCAAAAGCACTGAATTGGCGGGAAAACTATTCTAAATCCCGACTGTTTTGTTAGTTCAGCTTCTCACCCAAATCTCCAAACTCTGTGCACTGCAGAGGTCCCAGTCGTGAATATTATTAAAAAGCCAGAGGGCAGGCCTATTCACGCCAGAGTTTGACAGTTCTAGGACCCTGCGCCTGCACAGTGGCCCTGATCTGTCGGACTCCCGATTCGCTGGCCAGCCCGAAACCCCCACAGTGCTGCCCCTCAAGCCCCCGCCTCTCCCCTTTTCCTGATCACGGCCCCCACAACAATTCCCGGGCCAGCTCTAATTCTTCCCCCATCTTGGAGTGCCTCAATTCCAGCCCCCTGCATCTCTCCGAGGGGTGGAGTTTTCCTAGTCACGGAGGGTGTACGCTGGACTAGTTTGCCGCATTCAGCAACTGAAGCTGATCGGTGACTGTTCGCCAGCTCTGGGAGATGCGCATGCGTTTCTGGCACATGCGCAAATCCCGGTACAGGGTCGTAGGCGCACATCTCCCACCATGCCCCGACAGAAAAGTTGCGAGTCGCGATGGGAGAATCGTAGGAGGTTCCTATTATTACAGTTCGTATTTATGTCAATCTGATGGAAGCATCTAACACTATAGAACTATTCCATTTCACTGGAAACAGAACTCCTCTGCAAGGTCTTGATTTATAACCAAATATATAGTGTGTAACTAGAATTCAGGACTTAATACGTGTGTGATCATTTCTCAGATTTTGATAGTTCTTTTTCACCTGCATTAAGTAATTTGATATATAAGGATTGTAAAGAGGAGTTAAAGGGGAAGGGATGTGGTGATTGCCACTTTACGACCAGCCTTACAGAGTAAGGGTCACATGGACTTCACAAGCAATACAAACCTCATCTCTCTGAGGGTTGGAGTTTTCCTAGTCACGGAGGGTGTACACTGGACCAGCTCACTGCATTCAGCAACTGAAGCAAACTTGTAAATAAAGCCATTTGTTCATCTTAAGAAACCTTTGGTAGTACATATTTACAACCTTCCAAACCCACAACTTCTACCACCTAGAAGGACAGCAGTAGGTGCAAGGACACACGATCGCCTGGAGGTCCTCATTCAAGTCACACACCATCATGACTTGGGACTACAACATCATTCCTTCACTGTCACTGGGTCAAGGTCTAGGAACTCCCTCCCTAATAGCACGGTGGATGTATCTACAGTGTGCGCACATAATATATTAATATTTTGTTTGCCGTAAAGAATTTTGGGACATTCTGAAGTTGTGAAAGGTGCAATACAAGTACAAGTAATTTTTCCCTCAGCATTTCAGAGCTCAGTAGCAGAATGGGATAGTTCTAAGTTTGAGAACAGCCATTACCTTAAATAAATTTCACACATCTTATTCTCTGTATCATTGTGAGTTTTTCATTCTGGGCTCTGTCATGTGTCAGGAAGGGATAGGCAAGTGTATAGGGATGTTTTTTTCAGAACTGTATGCTGTAGGCATATTAAGAAATCACAGGCTCCTTGATCTCGATCATAAATCCATCATTCATGGACAGAAAATCATAGTCTGTAAATTCTTGATGTCCCTGATCACTGAGGACAGATTTCCTACTGCTCACAGGCATTTGTCAATTCACACATTCCTGAGTGAAACTTCTAATAGTTTAGTTTTTAATTCATTCGTGGGAGATGGGCATCATTGGCTAGCCAGCATTTATTGCCCATTCCTAGTTGTTCTTGGAGGAAGGCAGTTGAGAGCCAACCACAGTGCTGTCTCTCTGGAGTCACATGTAGGCCAGACTAGGTAAGATTTCCTTTCTTAAAGGGCATTGGTGAATCAGATGGGTTTTTCTGAAAACCAACAATGATTTCATGGTCATCAGTAGATTCTTAATTCCAGATTTTTTTAATTGAATTCAAATTCCACCATCTGCCGTGGTGGGATTTGAATCCTAGTCCCCAGAACATTAGCTGAGTTTCTGGATTAATAGTCTGTGATAATACCACTAAGCCATTGCCTTGCCTTGAGAGGCGATAAGACACGTTGTGTTTCCTGATGGTCAGTTTATGATGATGGATCCTCTCCTTGATGGTTTGATGGGGCAGCACGGTAGCACAGTGATTAGCACTGCTGCTTCACAGCATGAGGGACCTGGGTTTGATCCCCAGCTTGGGTTACTGTCTCTCTGGAGTTTGCACGCTCTCCCCATATCTGTGTGGGGATCCTCCAGGTGCTCCGGTTTCCTCCCGCATTCGGAAAGGCGTGCTGGTTAGGTGCATTGACCCAACAGGTCCCATAGTGTGGCGACCAGGGAATTTCACAGTAGCTTCATTGCAGTGTTAATGTAAGTATTACTTGTGACACTAATAAATAAACTTTGAACTTTAAAACTTGATGAAGAAAATAAATCATGTCGTTGACAAAAGCTGTGGAGGTTAGGTGACTTGGCCATGCCACATTGACACTGCCTTGGTGTCCTAAAATGTGTAGATTAGGGGATTAGCAGAGTAAATATATGGGTTATGGGGATGGCAGGGTAAGCCTTGGTAAAATGCTCTGTGTGTGGGGGGGTGGGAGGGGAGGGTTCATACCACACTCGATTGGCCAAATTGCATGCTCCTGCACTGTAAGGATTCTATGATTGTGGGAGCATGTATTATTTTCAGTTTGGATTGGGGCATGTGGTTATTGGTTAACATGTGGTGTTCTCATCTTAGATGCACATGCACATCACCGCTGTCATTTTCCTGGGTCCAGCTGTGTACTTTGGCTGCTTAGCGAAAATTGTGCTGGATAATTCTGATCAGTTTGGATCAGCAATGCCTACATTGCTTGCCTCCAAAGATGTGGAGATGTCGACGTTGGACGGGGGGGTAAACACTGTAAGAAGTCTCACAACACCAGATTAAAGTCCAACAGGTTTATTTGGTAGCAAATCTGTTGGACTTTAACTGGTGTTGTGAGACTTCTTACTGTGTCTCCAAAGATACAGCTATAAGGGAGAATAAAACAACACAAATCTCTTACTCTCAACAAATGCCAACATGCTGGAGGAACCAGCTATTTGTCATATTTGAAATTGAGTGAACATTTTAAACGTGTACTTAACAAGGTTTGCCTGCAGATATAACTACAGGCAGTTGTTTCCATTGATCTAGGAGACACATTCCACTGTTCTGGACATGCTAAGCATTGGAAGCTTATGGTTGAGAGACTCCCCATCAGCAGGTAATCATTTTGCAATAAAAGTGCCAGTTTTCTGCAGTTTCAGCTCAATAAATCTGTACATTATAAATGTTTCACTGCAAAAAGAACTTCTCTGCCAAATTGTACTGAAACAACTTTACCCAACTGAGTTGATTTTGCTTGATATTAAATGGGATGGAAAGGACCTCAAAATAGGGTTCCAACATTGCTCTGTTAACAAAGGTGTTACCAACCTTGCTCAGTTTTGAAAGAGGTTTAACACCATGGCAAAATTTTCCCATTCTGCCTGCCAGGGGAATCGTAGCGGGCAGGACATGGATCATGCAAAGGTCTATTGACCTCGGGCAAGATTTTCCAGTCTTGGGATGAGCGTGGCTGGTAAATCCAGCCCCCAGGTGTCGAAAGCACTTTTCTGACTCAGGTGGTAGAAACCAAAGGCCTAGGACATAAGTAGCATACCAACTAACAAATTTGATAGTTTCATTGAAAATGGAATTGAAGGAGCTCACTAAAAGGGATGTCAAGTTATTTCTATATGCGTTTGAGGAAAAGAAGTTCTCCTTGGTGCCAAATAAATAATTCTGATAAATAAGCTTGCCGATGCAGTCTCGGCACCTCAGCATCCACAATAACCCCTACCTGCTTCCTCACCGTAGCTTACTTTGCTGGGGGCTGCACTGGGATGACTGTTTGATACACCACAGCTCACCAACAGATAATTAAATAATATCAGGGCCCCAAGATCGTTGATGGAAGAGGTGACAAAATATCATGTTTCACAACCAGCCGCTCAAGAAACAACATTGACCCGAAATTTATTCAAATAAATTTTACTTTATTCAAATAAAATTTTCTTGCATGAGGAACACATGGCTGCAACCCCTAAATATTATCATTCTAGCTATCCTTGATGGTTCACTCAAACTTCTGTCAGCTGGAGCAAAAGAAACCCGTCCAGCATTCACCAATGGCACCATTTAACCAATGGTGGTTAAAGTGGGAGAGATTGCTGATCAGCCATGTGATGGAAAGCATTTGGAATCTCTACATTCATTATCCAAAGCTCCAGCCTACAACATGCAGATCGAAGTATATGTTGTCACAGCAACTTGGACTCCTTCTTGTTGTCTCAGTTGGCTCAGGTTGGTGCCAACATCATGGGGTTCAATCCCCGTTCTGGCCAGGGTGGATTCGGGACCTACCACCTTGCCCAAAATTTGATTCTTTAAGAATTCATTCAGTTGAATGAAGAAGTATCTCCACTAAACAAAATTACTAAAACATAGAATTCCTACAGTGCCAAAGGAGGCCATTCTGCCCATCGAGCCTACAGCAACAACTATCCCATCCAGGCCCTATCCCCTTAACCCTATATATTTACCCTGCTATTGATACCAATAGTCAATATAGAATGGCCAATCAACTTAGCCTGCACATATCTGGACTGTGGGAGAAAACCTGAGCCCCTGGAGGAATCTCACACAGACATGGGGAGAATGTGCAAACTCCACCCATCACCCAAGGCCATTATTGAACCTGGATCCCTGCTGCTGTGAGGCACCAGTACTAACCATTGTGTCACCTTGCCACCCCTACATCAGTTCAGAAAATACCAGGAACTGTACATAAGTGTTCACTTGCTCCAAGAGTCTGATAGCAAGTGAGATACAAGGGGAATTTTGTATGGCAGCACATCAAATTAGCCGGAGTACAAACTTTCAATGTACATTTTTATTACTGAGTTATTTCAACTGCTCTGTAGGTAAAGGACCAGCCAAGTATAAATTTGAAACATTTAACAAGAATGAGGATTGAACCTAGAACCCTCTTTGTCTGTATTTTTCTGTATTGCTCAGTGCCTCAAAGCCTCCGACCTTCAGGTAAGTGTTCTCCAAGGCAGTCTTCATGACACATGAAAACTCAGAATTGCTGAGCAGAAACTTATGGCCAAGTTCCGCACACATGAGAATAACCTCAACTGGGATCTTGGGTTCATGTCACACTATTTATAACCTCCACAACTTGCCTGGGCTTGCAGAATCTCACTAACTGTCCTGGCTGGGGACAATACACACCTCTTTAACCTGTGTTTAACCCTATCCCCACTCACATTGTCTGCAGCTGTAAACACTGATTACCTGTAAAGACTCGCATTCCAACCATTACTTGTAATTGAGTTGGTGTCTATATCCTGTTTGTGAACCAAAACCTCCGCTGACCTGATGAAGGACAGTGCTCCGAAAGCTTGTTTATCAAATAAACCTGTTGGACTTTAACCTGGTGTTGTGAGACTATTTATTTTATTCACCGAGTCGGAGGGATCACTTCCCACTGATGCTGCTGCCCCATCAAGAAAAAATAATTTTCAAAAGAGGGTTTCAGGAAGGTATTTGGCTGAATATTTTTGCACATATAAAGGGTCAAGTTTAGGCATGGATAAGGAATGCATATCTTTTGTCTGTAGTGCTCGAATTAGTTGTAGTGCAGACAAAGCATAAAACAGGAAATTGGAAATGCATATAAGAAGGATTATACGGTAATCATGAGGAATTTTAATCATCAGATAGATTGGACAAGCCAAATTTGCATAATAGTTTCAGTTTGAATTCACTCAAGATAGAATTCTAAATCATTATGTCAAGGAGCAAACTATCGGCTGATTTTACCATTGCGTTGCATCCATTTCCGGGTAAGAAAACTTGGTAAAGTCGGGCGTGAGGCGATTAGCAGGATCTGCACCCACGTCTGCGCAGGTGCCCACTTTAACAAGGCCCATAAATGGCCGCGATCCAAACTGGGCCAGAAACGGGCACAGTGTCAAGTTAAATGAATTTGCATGCATTTAAATTGACTAAAGGAGCTGGGTGCCCAATCTTACCAGCATTTCCCCCTTTATCATCGCATTTGTCTGTCCAGATTCATCATGAAACAGATACGCTTGGCAAAGGTCCAGCCTCTGAAGCAGCTCTCCAACTCAGATTGGTGATGGGCTGTGGGGGTGTGGGGGCGGGGGGGGGGGGGGGGGGGGGGGGTGTTGGGGGAGAGGGGGTTTGGAGGATAGGAGACGGAGGTGGTCCTGTTCATTCTCTGGTGGGGGGGGGGGGGAGGGAGGAGGGAGGCCCAGTCACTTTCTGGTGGGGAGTGAGGGATGTGGGCCAGATCATTCTCTGGTGGAGGAGGAGGGAGACTCAATCATTCTCTGGTGGGATGCGGGAGGGAGATGGATCTCTGGTCAGGATGGGGGGAGCCCAGATCGTTCTATGGTGGAGGGGGAAGGGAGACCAGGTGGATCTCTGGTGGAGGGATGGAGGGAGCCCAGATCGTTCCCTGGTGAGGGACGGAGGAGGAGGTGGGTCAGATGTATCTCTGGTGGGGGAGAGGGAGGAGGGAGGCCAGATCATTAACTGTTGGGAGGGAGGGAGGAAGGAAGTCTAATCGCTCTCTAGAGGGGAGCGGGAGTACAAGGGCGGGAGGGGAATCACTGTCACTCTGTGGGTGATTGGTGGGGGAGAAGGGGGGCAGGGGTCATGATCTGTCTGGGTATTGGGAGGGGTGGGTGGATAAGGGGAACAATTATGTTGTGAGGGTGGAGTGATGTCTGTGGGGGCCTTCGTTCCAGCTTTTCACTCTCGAGCTGCTTTATCTGCTTTTTGCGGCCTGGGAAAGATGTGACAGGATCGTGTTTTGCAGATTTTTTCCACTGCATGTACAGTTTAGAGCTCTGATCACTTTGAGTGCAAGAAGCTGCACCCACACTGCAATTTAGACTCACGATTTTTTCTTCAGGCTGAGTGTGTTGGGGGCATCTAAAAGCAGATTTCCAAGTCGGATCTGAATTGTGTCCAAATTCAGCACTTGGAATGAAAATGGTAAAATAGGGCCCTACGATTCAAGGATATTTTGGGTCTAGTATTATATAATGAAAAATTGTCCATTAATAATCTTGTATCCAAGGAGCCTCAATAGAAGAATCATCATAGTATGGTAGAATTTTTGAAAGTGATTCTGTTAAGCATGAAACTAGTGTCTTAAATCTAAACAACACAAACTATTTATTGGGGGGGGTGGCGGAATTCTCCAGCCCACTGTACTGCTAGAGTCTCCTAATTGGGAGACTCAAACAATGGCTGTATAGCAGGCTTCCCTATTTGGGAAGTAACTCCATGATTATGAACAAGTGACAGTGAAGGAATGGTGATATAGTCCCAAGTCAGGATGGTATGTGACTTGGAGGGGAACTTCCATGTGGTGGTGTTCCCATGCGTCTGCCGCCCTTGTCCACTTCTGTTAGAGGTGGTGTGTTTGGAAGGTCTGTGGAAAGAGCCTCGAAGAGTTGCTGCTGTTTATCTGATAGATGGTGCGCGCTGCTGCCATTAGTGGTGCATTAGTGGTGGAGGGATTGGGTGTTGGAGGTGGTGGATGGGGTGCCAGTCAAGAGGGCTGCTTTGTCCTGGATGGTCTCAAGCTTCTTGAGTGTTGCTGGAGCTGCACCCATCAAAAAAAGTGGAAATTGTCATCGCAACACAAGAAGTAATAAATTGAATGAAAGGATAGAAATCCAGCAGAGGAAAGATTTGAATCCCTGCAGCTTATTACACTGCCGTTTATAGTAACAGGAGCTTTCTCCCTTCATATTTTCATTCTATTATTATAATTTGTGTTAGGTTGTGACTAATAATCTGCAAGAAGGCTTTAACTTTCCTATGCTGTTACTGTCTAAATATTGGGAAATGTTTTAAACAAAAGGTGCCAGAAGTTACCGCTTATATCATTTTCTGCATTTGTGGTAATTGTCAGCCTTTATCCAGTGATCTCCTGTTTCTCACTCGGACTCAATCGATAGCACTCTTGACTTTGGGTTCAAGTCCCTTTCCACAGCTTGGGTGGAAAACTCAAGCCAGCGCAGTACTGTCAGAAGTGGGGTCTTTGTGATGAGACATTAAACCAAA
Organism: Carcharhinus amblyrhynchos; assembly: GCF_965287045.1. NCBI lineage: Eukaryota > Metazoa > Chordata > Chondrichthyes > Carcharhiniformes > Carcharhinidae > Carcharhinus > Carcharhinus amblyrhynchos. Next base: position 40,483,375 of record NC_137330.1, read on the forward strand.
AAGCCCTGTTCGGGTGGATGTAAGAGGTCCCATGGCAATATATTGAAGAAGAGCAGGGGAATTATCCCTGGTGTCCTGGCCACTTCTTCCCCAGTGCCGCTAGTAGCACTTCAGCAATGTGGCTTTTTTGGGGGAGGTGCATGGTGGAGGATCAGTTGTGTGATGCGCATCGACACATTAGGGAGGCCACCCAAGGAAATCTTCCTGTGGGCTCAGGGAGGCGGGGCAAAGGTTAGATGGTGAGATGGTGGGGGGCTAGCGATTGAGAACCTTGCAACCCACAGAGAACTCCCAGAAGACAAGGACCATCCCAGTGACACCTCCCGTCACCAATAGTCCCACCTTTTGCCTGGGCTCAACTCCATTTACTTCAATTTCAAGAAAGTGTTTGCCACTGATGCACATCAGGGCCCTTCAGAAACCCTGACTCATGCACCTGGGCAGTAATTGCCCAAGGGTTTAAAACTTGCAATCGGCAAACTTACGCCGGCTGAGTGTCTCCAACAATATCCTGAGATGATATCACTATTGGAACAATGTTGCTGTCCCTTACAATGGCACAGTGGTTAGCACTGCTGCCTCACAACGCCAGAGACCCAGGTTCAATTTCTAGCTTGGGTCATTGTTCGTGCAGAGTCTGCATGTTTTCCATGTGTCTGCGTGGGTTTCCTCCGGGTGCTCTGGTTTCCTCCCACAGTCTGAAAGACTTGCTGATTAGATGCATTGGCCATGCTAAATTTTCCCTCAGTGCACCCGAACAGGCGCTGGAATGTGGTGACTAGGGGATTTTCACGGTAACCTCATAGCAATGTTAATGTAAGCCTACTTGTGAATAATAAATAAACTTTAAACTTTATTACACTCATGGGATTGAAACCCTGTGACTCTTTGTGGGTGTACCTGCAGCATATGGACTGAAACAGTTCAAGAAGGCCACTCACCACCTTCTCAAGGGCAATTAGGAAAGGGCAACAAAAGCTGTCCTTGCTACCTAATTGCCAGCATGTAACTGAATAGGGTGCTTGGAATGAAGGTGGCACCGCCAACTAGCAGGACTCCACCTTCCTTGATTGCCTATGTTCAACACCCCACTCCTTAACCTCCAAGATCCAACTTTGAGGTGGCAAGGTGGCACAGTGGTTAGCACTGCTACTTCACAGTTCCAAGGACCCAGATTCGATTCCCAGTTTGGGTCACTGTCTGTGAGGAGTTTGTATGTTCTACCCGTGGCTGCATGTGTTTCCTCCGGGTGCTGCGGTTTCCTCTCACAGTCCAAAGATGTGTAGGTTAGGTTGATTGGTCATACTAAATTGCCCCTTAATGTCCGAGGGTGTGTAGGTTAGAGGGATGAGCAGGGTGAGGTCATAAGGATAGGGCCTGGGGTGGATTGTTGTCGATGTAGACTTGGTGGGCTCAATGGTCTCCTTCTGCACTATAGGATTCTATGATTTCTATGATTCCCAGCCATCTCTAACTTTCAATCGCTACTCTCATCCCTGATCCACATTGTCCAGCTCCATCCCCAGGTATCTGATGTCCAACACAGCCGACACCATGTTTGAATCCAGCACTCGCCTCGCTTTTTCCTGAATAGCCAAGTCTCCTTAACTCTGCTCACTGGCTGATTACTTGTGGGACAACGGCAGTGGATCAAGAAGACAGCCCACCACCACCATCTCAAGCGCAGTCAGGAATGGGAAACAAATGCTGGCCTAACCAGTGACGTGACCAATGGAGGTCAAGTAAGATAGGGGTGGTGGGTTGATGGCTCTTGGTATGAGTCAGGAAACAGGCAACAGAAGCATGGAGGATATCACATTTACAGAGCGTGGGATGCTAGTAGGGAATGTATTGGAATAGTCGAGTCAAAGGCAAGGATGAAGGACAGATGAACTCAGGCAGGGGCAGCAATGGGCAATGCTGTGGAAATGAAAGTAGGCAGTCATGGTGATGATGGACAATCGGGTCAGAAACTCACCTCAGGGTCAAATAGGAACCAACACGATGAATTGGTGAATTCAGTCTCAGGTATTGTCAGGAACATAAATACAGTCAGTGGCTGGGGAATGGAGTTTATGTTAGGGATCAGAAAAAACGTTCTTCCAAAAGTTAACTTCTGCTCCTCTAATACTGGATGCCACATAAGCAGCTTGATAGATTGGAGGCAGCAGAGATAGGTTCTAATGAGGGAGAGTAAAAGTTGTCAGTTTATATGAAGGAACTGACCTCGCACTTTTGTATTATGCAGAGAGGAGAAGCTTGTAGATGTGAAATCGGAAGAAGTCATGGATAGATAGTTATGGGACTCCAGATGAGGTAACAGTGTAGAAGGGAGGAAAGGGAAACAATTCCAGGAGTTTTTCTGGCTACGACTGGACAGAAAGGAATGTAACCAGGTGAGTGCAGTCCCAGCCAGCTAGACAACAGAGGAGAGGGGTCCGAGGAGAAAGGTGTGGCCAATCATCTCAGTCCAAAGATGTGTGGGTTAGGTGGATTGGCCATGCTAAATTGTCCCTTAGTGTCAGGGGACTAGTAGGATAACTACATGGGGTTGAGGGGTTAGACCCTGGTTGGGATTGTGGTTGGTGCAGAACAATGGGCAAAATGGCCTCATTCTGCACTGTAGGGATTCTATGATTTTATGTCACAGGTCAGACATAGACCTGTGAAAACAGGTCAAGAAGCCTAAAGATGGATAATTTGCCATGGCCACAGTCATGTGGGATGTCACTGTGACTTGTTTCGGTGCTGTAAGGGCTGCGTATTTTTATATTCACTTTGTGGGCTACCTAGTGTAAATAAATAAAAATGCATTGTTGTTGAAATTGCTCCTTTTGCTTCCTGTCCCCCCTGAATTCTGGGAAGATCATTCACCCCCCCCAACGGGAAAACAGCATTGCTGGCATTTTCATGTAATCTTGACTGCAGCTTTGAAATCACAGCCCTTTCCTTGCAAGCTACATTCCGGGAGATTCACCCTCCGGTTTATCCTTCTCCCTGTGGGGGAGTGGCTAATCTGCACTTGTTTCCTTCCCAACAATTGAAATGAGACTGGGAATCACAAGGGTCATGAATCAGCGTCAGTACAGCAACCCCCTGCGTCGCCAGGACGCCCTGGGCACTGAGCTTTTATGCACACCGTCTCTTTTACTTTCCATTGGAATGTAGAGCAGGATGCACAAGGTTGTTCCTCTTTGAATAATCTGTCAGTATTTTATCCTGAGCCTTTTGAAGGTTAGTGTTTCCCAGTTCCCAGAAAACAGAAGTTAGAATATTGATAAAATGAAGGAGGGCTATGTTATGGAATAGCGTGTCTCTACATTGGATGTGTTGTTGTTCATCTTACGCAGAATAAAAATGAGGCCAGAACTGCAAACGGGAGTCTGCCATCTAGAGCAACCACTGGTACATGACACAGTGGAGTAAATAGAAACAGGCTTGACCTCTGTGGGGGATGGGTGGGGGGCGTGGGGGTGGGGGGATTGCAGTCCCAGCTGCTTCACAATTAAGTCGCGACTGGGAGGGATTTGAAAAATAATCTTCTGAAATGGTACATTTTTCAATTTGACTTCATTTAATCGTCTGTGCATTATACCATCTTCCCGACCGTCCTTGTTTCCAAGTCCTCCCTCACACCTCCACGGGCACCCGTGGCTAGAGGTTTTGATATTTATGAAGCTGACCGGGATGTGACACGGATTGAGGGTTGCCGTACGCTGCACCACATTCACATTTGCGCCTTTCACTTTTCTAAACCACTGAGGCAGGTGGGGTTGACAAGAGGCTGGAGGCCTTCTTTGCTGCTGACAGTCTACAGTATGTGGAAATGATAACACAAGGGAAGATTATATGTAGTTTTGCCCACAGGAGCTCCCAGGAATTAACTAAACATCGGAGCTGTCAAACTCCCATTCTATGCCAAGGACACTGACAAAAGATTTTTGCAAATGAGCCTTTAAATCCCTTAGCAGTCAATGGATAATGCGTGAAAGAATGTGGGTAAGTACAAAAGGCAATATTCACAGCATATCACAGGGTGATGGATAGGAATTGACACATGAACCTGGGTTTGTTGTTGTTGGGACTGAGTGGGCAGTGAACTCCAGCTGAGACCTCCAAGCCCTCTCTCTATAGCCTCGTTTACATTAAAGCTGCACATTTGCATTTGTTGTGAACTTACAGCTGATTACCATCCAGGCCCTTGCATGCAAATAGCACGATGTTTGATCCACCCTCGTACGCTTTTAAGGGTGGACCTGAAAGAAATAGGATTCATCTTAGCCTGGAATGCTAAGAAACACAAACAAATATAATGAAAAAAAAACAATGCATTCAAGTCTCAGAATTTGTCATCTCACAGACCAGCATTTGCATTAGATGAAGATAAATAATCTTGTCCTGTCTATATGTTTTGGCTCACTACACAGAGGCATAGAGTTCAGGATGTGGCCCACCCTGAGGAGAGGGTATTATGAAGGAGGACATTGCAGTTATTGTACTGCAAAAGGTAATGGAATGTGAATCGAAACAGGCAGATGTTGGATCATTTAATCTAGGAGAGGCTGGCTAACTGTCACTCACAGAGCAACAACTTCTCATTTTACTTTAAGATTATGACCTACTTTGATATTTATTGCTCTTAAAAATAAATGCGGCTCCAAATTTTGAAGCAGTTCTATCTAATCTGTGCCTCTTCTGCTGATTACTTCAGACATTCTCAGCATCAACATTTCTACTTGTGATTCTGTACAATGCGCCAACAACCAGAAGTAATATTTATGTAATCTTTCCACATACGAGAATACTCCTGCGATTCTTACTGGAAAGCAACAATGTTTTGAGATTGAGCCGAGCTGCAGAACAAAGATGATCAATGAGCTTGTCTTGAAACAGATTTTAACCCCCGGGGCTACTGGGTGGGAGGTCAGTAACACAGCACAATAATGGGTGCAGCTCGAAGAGAACCTTGTGGCTCGTGCGAGAATGGGGATTCACTTTATTATCACCCAGGAAAATAATATGCAAGCTATTTTTTCCATCGGTACGATGGCACTTACATTGCTAGTTCGCAAGGCATGATTCTTTTGTGTGCTAATTTACCAGATCTGCTAATTCTGACCACTGGAAAGCCTCATATTGGATAGATGAATCAATAGAACTTACATTGATATTCTGCTTTTCGTGATTCAGAACATCCCAATGTGCTGTACAGTTAATACAGTGCTTTTGAAGTATATTCACTGTTGTAATGTAGGAAATATTTTACCGGATGTTCACAGGAGAAGGCTTTAAGTGAATCAGTCAAGTTTACTTTAGGGTCATTTGAGACAGTGCACCTTGGACCATCAATGCAACATCTCTCCAACATCAATGTGAGACCAGCTACAGCTTTCTTGGAGACAGTGGCCACAGTCTTACAAACACATTTGAGGAAGAAAATAGGAGAGAATTTCATTGGTTTTTCAGCGAGCTGTGAGTCACAATCTTATGGCACTTAGTGCAAAAAAAAGCCCGGATGTAATTCTTGCCTAAGCTCCTCAGTGAAGCTGGCTGCAGAGTGCTTGGGGCACAATTATGCAGGAATCCTGATCTCCCAATGTATTTGGAGATCTCCTGCCACCTCCCTACCCGTTCCACTGACATCACCCCCCTCCCCCCACATTGCTTATCCCCACCCCCATCAATCGCTGCCTATGCCGATTTCCCCCTCTGCCTATCAACCCCGTCTGCAAAGTTCCTCCCCCTCACTGCCAATCACCATTCCTGTAGTCCTCCCCCTCCCCTGCCAATCCATTGATTCTATCTACACTTCCCGCTGCCTTTGGAAAGCAGTCAGCATGATCAAGGACCCGATGCACCCCAGACATACTCTCTTCCACCTTTTTCCATCGGGAAAAAGATACAAGTGTCAGAAAGCATGTACCAACAGACTCAAGAACAGCTTCTTCCCTGCATCATCAGACTTTTGAATTGGCCCTAACATATATTAAGCTGATCTTTCTCTTCACTCTATCCTGTAGCTGCAGCATTATATTCTGCATCCTATCCTTTTCCTTGTCCCCCTGGTACTCTGTGAATGTATGTTTTGTCTGTATAGCAAGCAGAAAAAGTACTTTTCACTGTATCCCAGTACATGTGACAATAAATGAAATCAGATCAAATCTCCAACACTGCAGAGTTCCCTTTCCCCACCAATCACCACCTCTGCAGAGCTCCCCCTCTTCCCTGCCAATCAGTACCCCTGCAGTGTTCCCCTTCCTCTGCTGATCACTGCCAACTACAGAGCTCTCACCAGCCTCCCCCATGTCATTGCTCCACCACCACACGCTCCATTCCCACTCAGGCCTCCCCTTTGGCACTACCCCAACACAATTATGGTGCCTGGTGGGCTGCGCCATAGTGCCTGGTGGGTAGTGCCATGGTGCCCTGTGGGTACTGCCAGGCTGGCACTGCCCCATGGGCACTGTCCACCCATGCCCCTATCACCCAGAGAACTTAAATGGCCCCCGATTCCCCCAAACAGGTGATCACATCCGGTCTCCACTGACGGAGACCAGTTGTGATTCTCATCGGCATGAAGCTCGATAGGCAAGGAGATAAGTGAGCACGGACTGACACAGCTTTCCGGACTCACTGATGGCATGTTAATTGTGCCATTAATGTTAAAATTGGCTTTGCGCCCAGAAAGAGGACAAAGCCTATTTTGCCGGTAAAACAGGGCCAGTAGGATCAGGTGAGGCAAGTAACCTGGCACAAGCCTGATTTTTCACCTCTCACCTAATCTTATCACCTTGCCTTGCCAGATGATGGTGGAATGAGTTTATAATATCACACCTAGTGCTTCTTAAATGGAAAATAAGTGGCCACCATTGTTATCCCATTGCATCAGTTTTTGAAGAAATAATAACAGAAAATGTTTGACTCAAGTAGCAAATCAATCAGCATCAGTAGGTGTGTAAGGTAACATTTTAGACTGAAACACTTCATCCCAACAATTTTCCACAGAGGTCAGTGTGCCTACTTCATGGCTCATGTGAAAGTTGGTTTGCTGAATTAATTGCATTGACTGTGAATATCCCATAATCCTTGCACGTGCTTCTGTTACACAAAATTCTCATAGGGAGTTCCAGTTCTTAAAAATGTGTTTTTATATAATCAAATCCAAGAATGATACAGTGCAGAAAGAGGCAATTTAGTCCATCATTCCTGTGCTGGCCCTTTGAAAAAGCTATCCAATTAGTCCGATTGCCCTTCTCCCAACCATCAAAGTATTTCGCCATCAGCAGACGTTGCCAGACATGTTGAGATTTTACAGCATTTTCTGTTTTTGTTTCAGATTCCAGCATCTGCAGTGTTTTGCCTTTATTGAAGTATTTCTCTGATTCTCTCTCAAAAGGTGTTATTGACTCTACATTCAGCGTTCTTTCAGTCAATGCCAAATACCTCTGTGACTTCCCATTGCTTTCTGCCAAAGGAATGTTTCTCTATGAAAACCTTTCATTATTTTGAGCACCACAATTAAACATCTTCTTAAATAACTCTGTTTTAAGGCAAACAATCTAAGGAATGGATTGGTAGGGTTGGTGGGGTGGGGGGTGTGTGGTTGCGGGGGCCAGTGGTTGGTGGTGGGGTGATGGGGAGATAGTTAGTCTAAAGTTTAACAGTCTAATGTACCATGACAATGGCCTCATGCCCACTGCTTACCCATCTACCTATCCTCATGCGTATATTACCCACATTCGGGAAGCGCCAGGCGACCCATTCAATTGCTAGATCAATTGAGACACTCAAGTGGTCAATTAATGGCACTTCAGAGCTTCCTTCCATTAACTTATTCCCAGCAGTGGAGGTCAGTGCCTAGTGATCCTTGCGACCACGCTGGAGTCAGTTGCCTTCTGTTTGGGCATCCTATTCCCATCAGAGTCCCCTTCTGAGATATTCCCTCTCTGTCTTTTCCCTTGACCTATGTCCTGTTGATTCTAGCCTCCCAGCTCCCTCCCTGGGGCACACTAGTATGTCTCCATCAAGACCCCGAATTACCTGAAAGTCTGGGCTCCATTATTCTTCTTCTTTGAGGGCTGCCTTTTAGTCCTAGAAGTGACTGCTGTTCTCAGTTTGATTGACCGGCAGCCCTTCATGGCAGGACTTCCTCTCCAATGGAGACAGAAGGCCATCCTCAAGTGAAGGAAAGGCCCAATTGCCATTAAATTGCAGCAAAGCAAGCAAACCAAGAAAGATGGGCTTGTCACCGACTTTTTTGCCAGAGGGAACGGACCTTGACCATGTGTAAAATTCAGTCCTGTGCTTTTGTTTATAAAACCAAACAGAAAGGCAAGGGGCAAAAATCAAATGACATTCACATCACTTGGGGAAAAACACAGCTAAGGCTACACAATGTCTTTTAGTGATATCATCTCAAAATACAGCTGTTGTTTTCACATGAAGGCTGGTAACACCCAGCAATACGTCACAACCACCTCTCTTGACTACCCACTGTTGCAAAATATCCAACTTTCAATATTGGAATGAACAGAAATTTCCTTCAATTAACTATTGCAAAAGTTAAGGCTATTGCTTTCAGACTCTACTCCAAGTGGCATGGTAGCTGTCTCACAACACCAAGGACCCAAATTCAATTCCAGGCTTGGGTCACGGTCTATGTGGAGTCTGCACGTTCTCCTCATGTCTGTGTGGGTTACCCCTGAAAGATGTGCTGGTTAAGTGCATTGGTCATGCTAAATTCTTCCTCAATGTATCCAAACAGCCACCAGAGTGTAGCACCTAGGGGATTTTCACAATAACCTCATTGCAGTTTTAATGTAAACCTACTTGTGACACTAATGAATAAACTTAAAACTTGAATAATGTTAGAATATTACCAGTGATAACATTAGATCTGTTGTAATGTGACCAATGGTAACAAGCTGTAAGAGTCAGCTGATCCAGTAAATCATGGAATCAGTGACAGAATGATATGATGATCATCTGACCAGCTGACTCAGTATAAATTAGAACATGTTGGGAATTATGGGGAGCTTGGAGTAGCCCAGGGTGAGGCCTCAAGTTTGGAGTAATAAAGTTTCTTTATTAAACCTTTTCTTTGATTTCTAAGTTGGAATAAGTTTTGTTATAATTTTATTCTCTACATTTGAAGAGCTTTTTTTTCTGAATCAACAAACAACTCCCCCCACCTCTCTGTCTGAAACTAAATCAGTTTGCCACTGAAATGTCATATTCAATCCCGAGATTAACGCTTGAACAAAGATTCGAGGCAACACTATGACCTCACTTATTTCCATCTGCTTGACTTTGCCTCTGCCTTAGCTTGTCAGCTGCTGAAACCCTCATTCATGCCTTTGTTACTTATAGATTTGACTATTCCAATTAATTCTGGGCAGATCTCTTCCAATTTCCCTTCCATAGCTCACACCAAACACCTTTCATCTATTACCCCTGTGCTCTCTGACATACACTGGCTTCTAGTCAAGCAATGCCTCGATTTAAGAGTTCTCAACCTTGTTTTCAGATATCTGCTTGGCCTTGCCACTCCATGTTTTTGTAATCTCCTCAATCCTACAACCCTTCTCAAGATCTGCACTATTCTAATTCCATCCTTTCGAGCACCTCTGGTTTAAATTGCTCCATTATTGGTGGGCGCATTTTCAGGTGCCTCAGCCCTAAAACATGGAATATCCTTTTGACATCTCTTTGCCTCTTTAGTTTGTTTTCCTACTTTAAGGTGGTGCTTAAAATGTATCTCTTTTGCCAAGCTTTTCATCATTTGACCTATTATCTCCTTGTGTGACTTAGTGTCATTCTTTGGTTTATAATGTGTCTTTGAAACACCTTGGGATATTTTATCATATTAATGAAGTTACATGACGTAAGTTGTTGCTGTGTGCCTGTTAATGGGATTGGCTCTGCTGGGTCTTGAAGCCTTTCTGACATTAGCTTTGAGCTGTCACCATCACATTGTTTCTGCCAAAGAAATAGTTTTGATGGTATCTACAGGCTTGACTGTTTTCAAAACAACAAAATTTAGCCCTGACTCTAGTATGGACCAATTTTTACAGAAGCTTGCTCTCTCCTTGCGCTCCCCATTCCTGGGATTCAAGGCATGGACTCAAACCAAGTTTTTATTTAAGTACTTTAACCTTAACTGGGTGTAAGCCATCTCCAGATGTCAGGAAAATCTGTTTAACCCATGATTTTATTTCACCCCTTGTTTTGATTTAATGATAATCAATTCTTCTCATAAATGTCCTGTCACCATGGGAACTGTACATATGTTTAGAATGCTTATTGTAGCAGGAAAAAAGCTGCACATCCTTCATTCAAATCTTACCTGAACACGGAGAGCTGAGATGCTTATGATCGAATATTAAGCAAATGCCCAAGATATATCCGTGTCTTCATCAGGCAATGAAGGTGGCATAAAACTGCCAGTCAATATCAACATGGAATCCTCACCATCCAGTGCATCAGCAGTTTTACATTAGAGAATGGAGACATGCTCAAATGAACATCTGCATCTTCCCCATTTATTTTCCAATTGGCTGTTCCTCCAACTAAAGGCTGGGGACACAAATAAGGGAATTTTTAGTTTTGTCTATCTTTTTGACTTGATTACACCTCACAAAAATATGGTGTAGTTCAATGTAGCTCAATTTCCAGAAATCAGGTCATTTTTATTGACAAATACCATTGATAGCAGCATCAGTAACATGCAACTGTTGTTGGCATAACCCTATCAATGTCCAACTCTCTATAATTGATACTTTCCAGTTCCTGTCCAACATAAGGGTTAATAGTGACCATTTCAATCATCCATGGGCACCCTGATATACAACACAATTTATATTTGTTACATTTATTTAATGAGGTCAACTATGAAATCCAATACAGTCTGCAGCCAAAATTAATGAGGACCTTTGTTAACAGCACTATTGGGCCATCAAGGAATTGAAAAAAATTGATTAAAATGAATGCAAGGTGAAGGCCAGAATTTTCCAGTCCTTCCCGCCTCCTCCTTATGGCAGGTTTTCCATGGCAGACACAAGTTGATGTTGGTCACCAGCAGGATCTTCCAGTCCTGTTGAGGTGTACAGTGTTTCGCAAGTCTCACCCGTCCCACTGCCGGGGAAGCTGTGGTGTGGGTTGGTGAGACTGGAAGATCCCATCACTGGCAAGGGCTGGAAAATCCCACTCATGTTTTCAAATGCTAAATTTGGTAAAATAGTTCTTCACTCTGAAATAGAAACAATTAAATTGCATATACTATGGATAACAATTAAAGCTAAACCAAAGCTTTTGGAACAGCCATTCCCTGGTTCATTCCGTGTGTCTTTGCCAGTTCTTGTTTTTTCTGTAAAGGAAATCAAAACTAGGTTTTTATTTTCTTTGGAGTGCATGCATAGAGGCATAGAGCAATGCAGCATGGAAATAAGTCCTTCAGCCCAATTGGTCCTTGCCAACCACTCATCAAATTATCCAGATAAAATTTACATGTGCTTTATTCAAAAATAAACAGATAACGATGACATTAAAATAGTGAAAAAGGTCATTTTATCAGATACATTTAACCATATGCCTTCAAAGGAACTTCCATCATTAATCTCTTGCTGCTAGCCGCATATTACCAAATAGTTGTTTGAAGGAATTACTCTTGCTAATTAACTAATAGGTGGTTCTGAATGAAGCTCTTTGCCATTTTCCACATTGGTCTTCCATCACCCAATCTGTTAACCACATCCTGTTATAGAAATGACCAAATGATTGTCAACGTTGTATTTTGTTACTTTATTATTTGTTGCATCCCTGGGTGAGTTAATTGTGCACTTTTACAACAAAGTAACATCAGTCAGTATTCATGCCTAAAATATGACTAGGAACAGGAAGTAATTGTTTACATATTGTAATCAATCATTTTTGAATAAAATTTGAATAAACATCCTAATCCTTGTAATTTACAGAATATTGATAGTTCTTGAATCTTGACACAAAGTATGACATAGGAATAAATATGAGGGTCAAATTTGGTTATAGTTTCTTCTTGGGTACTGGTGCCATCAGCATGTGCCTAAATTGGAAGTTATGGAGGCAGTCCAAAACTAGGCCTCAAGCCTCATAAACATTACATAGGTGAGGTGCAGGCATCTGGTGGCCTCCACAGACACTTCATATATTTTAAGTAGATAGAAGTGGGTACTTTGTGGTTTACTGGCAGTGGCCCAAAGTTAAGACCTGGGCTGGGTGAAGTGACAGTGATTGGAAACCAAGAGTACTGTGGAGTTGAACTGTGCACTCCAAATTCACCTTGTTCCATGACAATATTTAAAAAAAGATACATTTAGTTGGCAGTCATTGCTTAACTCCATTGATCGTTGGGGAATCCTGAGCTTGCATCAAGTTCAGCAGAGAGGGCAGTTTTGGAGGGGGCTCCATTTGTACAGATGAAGGACAGGCCACCTACATTATATATGTGACAGATACATCTGAAAAATCAGACCAGAATTCATCCAGGTGTCCTATTGGCACGAGATGCTGGTCCCCAAACTTTGATCATCAACTTTCAATTTCCACCCCATAGGTTGGTCATCATATTCTGGGCAGAAAACAGGGGCTTTTGTTTCCATTTAAAAGGAGGTTCACTCACAAGTTGATGATACTTCCACGAAAGTAGTTAAAAATGACCTGAAGCTGTTCCGTTTTAGACAGGAAAGGAAGGCAGGGCTGAACTAGTTTACAAATTCCCAATGTTCACACAAACACAACACATGTGAAGTCAAGAGTTTAGGACCTGTAGTGATAAACCTTTACTCCACCACCTTGAGCAGCTACAATAAACTGAATACTCTCTTTTGGAAAATGTGTGGAATGTCATTAATTTTAAATGTCTTGATGTCAATGGGATGTTTGACAGGTGCTTTTTACAAGCTCTTCTGAATAACTCAGCGAAAAAGTGCTGGAAATGAGAAATAAAAGCTGCTGTGCAGTAGTTGAGTCAACATCTGAAAGAGCCAGGCAGGGTAAATTTTTTTGAATAAAAACTTCAGCAGGTCCGACAGCATCTGTGGAGAGAGAAACAGAGTTATGATTTGTCTTTGGAACAGTTCTGAAGAAGAGTCACTGGGCAGGATTTTCCCACCCTTCACACCTGTGGGATCTTCCAGTCCTGCCAACGATGCCCCCCCCTCCCCCCCCAACCCCACTGCAGGCTTTCCGGAGGTGGGGCGACGGATTCAATGGGAAATCCCATTGACAGTGACATGACCAGAAGATTTGGCTGCCAGCCGACAGTGGGCTGCCTCCCACTACCCAGAAACAAGGTGTTGATGGGGGGGGAGAGGCAGAGGATCCTGCTCCTTAATTCTGTTTCTCCACATGTGCTGCCAAACCTGCTGAGGTTTTCCAGCATTTTCCATTTGTAATTCAGATTTTCAGCATCACAATATTTTGCTTTTATGTTCATATTTTGGAACAGTTTAATGATGCATTCCTTGATTCCTGTTTTGTGCACTAGATTTACAAGATATTGCATCGAGTCAGTGTTGTAGATAACATTCTCCAGCATGCTTATAAATGACACCTTCTTTCTATTGAGATTGACAAGGAATTCTTCTGGTATTTCAAGATACAGGTTTTACATCAGTTCCTCATTTCAGAAGGATCAGTGTAGTATAAGTCCTCAAGGTATGCAAAGGGGCTAGAACCAAGGTTTTTCTAACCCAGAGATGCCAGAGTTACTGCATTGTAAAGGGTCATCCAGACTTGAAACAATGGCTCTATTCTCTCTCCGCAGATGCTGTCAGACCAGCTGAAACTTTGCAGCATTTTATGTTTTTATTTCAGATTCCAGCATCAACAGTAATTTGCTTTTATGTTGCAGTTACTACTTGGCTAAGCAGACAGTAAAAGCAAAAATCTGATGGAGGGGATTTCTTGATAAATTTTCAAGCTGAGGTGTGTGACTCCATACAAAATGTTATCCCATCATTAATCTAGAGCAATTGAGTCAAATCTGTCATTTGAACAACTTGTGAGAAAAATGAGGTTCAGATCATGGCCTGACCACATTGTTTTTCATTTGGGAGCCCAGCCATAGATATGAGTAGAATTCAAAACTATACAAAAGAGCTATACGTTAAACATGATAACCACATTTGTGGTTTGACCAATGCAACCAATAAAACTTTGACTAAACCACAAAGTACATTTGTAATATTTAGAATTAAATACCATCTCCAACTTATAATACCATCTCCTATTTATTCAAGCTTATTCTTTCACAGGACATCAAATCTGAGAAATTTCTTGCCTATTTAAATCTTCAGTTCCCCATATGCACTTTTGCCCTGTGGAAAACCTAGCTTTTCCAATAACAAAAAAAATCCTCCTGGAATTGAGGGCAGATTTTATAGATGTGGACTCTAGCCTGAGGCTTTGACAGCTGGGAGTACAAACCAGGAATTTGTATGCAGCAGCCAGTAAATGTTTTAAGGGTTTCCATCCATTTAACAAGTAGAGAGCATTAGGATAGACTTGTGCTTTTTGCTGGCATTGTTGGGATATTAGAGCACCAGCTAGTGACCTAAAATCATGTGTCATACATAGGGTTTCTAGACTGATGAGTCTAATTGTTGCATGCCACTATTTAGCTGGGTAATAGACTGGGTAGTAGTCTTCCAACTCATGAGGGATGCAGGATCCATATTGGACATGACCAGCGGTCCTGATTGAAAGGGAATATTTAAATTGGATTTGTAACAAGGATATTATACATAATAAACTGCATTTCCGCTGTATTCTTATCTTCATTGCGGCCCAGTAAAAGTCTTCGCGATACAGTCAAAGGAATGTAAGACCTCATTCACCGAGAAGATATATTTTCAATACACTTCCATCTTTAAGTTTCCAGTGGTACGTATAAAATACGTGGGTTCTAAGTATGGGAATAATGCCCATATTTTAAATATCATGGTTTTCCTCAGTGAGTGTCGTCATTCAAGTCTTTCTAGTGGCTGAACTACAATAATAAACAGGAAGGTATCTGAGGATAATTTCTATTCATTAAGATCACATTAATCTGAGAGGATTTCATCTTTTTCATGTAAAGTAGACGTGCGACTATGATGGATTGGTGCTGCTTAAGACTAGATCACTCCGCAGCAAACTTGAACCCAATGACTATGGCAGCTTGCCAACTTCCTGCCTTTTCAATGCAGGTACATGACAGTTGGACAGAAACAATGAAGCACAGTTTTGGCATCAACTGCTTTTTTCATTCATTGGTTCCGCTGTGGCAATTATGTCACATTCTAAAGGCTCTTTGTCTTAAATGTGTAATTAAGTAAAACCTTAGCAATTGGGTTAAAAAATCAAATTCAGCAGAACCTTTTTGTTATTTTTCGAATGAGGTAGGTTTTTGCTCCTCACCTGGGAAGATGCATTCTAATGAGATGACAGGCTACGTAGTTAACTTTCAAAGGCAAAGGGGTTAAATTCAACCTTTCCAATCTCAGGGTTACATATTAACAGACTGAAAGTGCACATTACATTTCCCAGTCTTCACCTCTGCCCCCCCCCCACTTGATGGACTAACAGATTGCTGTGTAGCACGAAGTTAATAGAATAATTAACCCTCAATTGAGCAAATTATAGCTGTACTATGATTCAATAATGAAACGTGCTAATTGGAATCCTCAACATTTTGATTCCGATATCCCTGCTCAGGTGGCACAGGCAGTGAGCTGGACAATCATTTTTAAATAAGTATTCGCCACCAACATCAAAAGCAGCCAATTCTCTTCCTTCTTTGAGGATGGAGAGAAATGGCGGAAATCAATGTGTTGTTTCATGGTGACCACAACACAGAAAGCACGCTGACAATGCATTTTAATCCATTCCATACAAAGCAAAAGAGAAAATTGTAAGGCCCAAACATATCTTCATAAAAAACAGTGCTCCTCCGAAAGTGCACGTGATTCCAACTGCAGCTAATTGAGTTATAATAATATCCATTCGTGTAGCACATGGAGTTAATTTTATATAGCTGCTTTAAGAATTTTCCTGATTGTTTTCAAAAAAATTCTACCCATCCACCTTTACAGAAGTGAAGGCCTGCGGGTTTACAGTTCTGATTGTCCTAATTTGTGTTCTCACTGATTGTGTCAGTTAACAAAGCTCCGATCCCGCCCACCCCTATGTTAAATACCATGCCGACCAATTAGAATTAAGGATACGAATGGAGCTATACAGCATTTCGGTGCAGGCAGTACTGTCTGAACAGTGTTGAGAAAATGACTGCGTTACAGGCTGTAACTCTTAAACTGTTAAACAAAAAAATAGACCTACGATGGCTGCAGATTAATCTTATTCTTCATAATGCACAAAGTAAAATTGCAGTGAGGTACATGTGCTCCAAGCCGTAAAACAAAATGCTCAGCAGGCCAATAAAAGTGAAATGTAGCCTGACATGTTTTAATGGGCAAGGAAGGTAAATGGGGACAGCAGAGTGTGTGAAGCCGAAAGCAGTCTGGAAAAGTTCTGAATGAGGCCACCATCACTGCGTATGATCTGCTGTGCCTAGTGACTTCAAGGACCTTTCTTCAAAGTGTTCTGCTGTATTTGAAAGTTCGCAGCATTCAGGATCGCTTGATTTCGCTTTTGTCCTCAGTCATCAGACGAGAGTGACATCTTGAAAGCCTCAGAAGATTAAATAGCAAAGCTCAGTCGGAAGCAAAAAAGAAAGGGCCAGGTCGGCCATTAAGGAGCAGGTCCTTTCTTGTCTGTGAAAGAGCTTTCAAGGAGCACTATTGGAAGCAGAAGGCCTGATAAAGAATACAATGAGGGGGAGAAAAGGAGAACCCAGAGTGGAACCAGAGGGAGGGGGCACTGTGAATGAGGGATTAGTGCAGCTTCGCAGCAAAGAATGGGGAATCCTAGTTGAGATGAAAATGAGGTATTAGTGTTTGGGAGAATTTGGTTCACTGAGCAGTGACAATATATGTTGGGCGGTGGGGGGAGGGTGGGTGGTGGAGGAGACTTGACATTGCACACCACTAAGCTATGTTGACCCTCAGCATAGGCCATATTAAAACAGTTTTATTTAAGGTCTTTAGGATATTTACATTAAAATATCTAATTGAACTGTTTGAATATTGTTTTGAAATGTGGCAGTACACTCCACTATACACATTCATGTTTTAAACATTGCTCACTTCAGAGCGTCTAACCTACGTATAAACTGATCACACAAACTACTCCAATAATATCCACGGTGTTTACTCAAATTTGAGTTGCGTAAGAGCAGAACAAATTATTTAATTAGAAACATTGGGTGGGACTCTTTGGACCTGTCCATGGTGGGACGCATTGCGAGGGCATGGAAAATTTGGCATTCCAGCCAAACTCCATTCACTCTCAGCGGTACTGGAAAATTCCAGCTGGAGGGAAGATTTCAGCCTATGGATGATGGATCCCATTTTATAAAACTTATTACATCTGCTAACGTTTCAATGTATCATAAGTTCCACTGTCTTGATATACACAACAGGTATCTATTGGGGTGGAACGGAAGTGTTTACACGCAAGATGTTCCACACTGCGACCATGCTGCCACAGCACCAATTAAGTTTGGCCTCCTTCCCTTAGGAAGAATGAGAACGGATGTGGAGAACGCACTTTGGCTTGTTATGTGCCTTGATTCTAAACCAAGACTTGGGCTTTAGAAGGTTAATGCTGTCTGCAAAAGGCATCAAGAAAAGAGTGAATTGTGGATATTTGAGGGTGGATAAATACCTACAATTTTATTCAATTAATTTTGGAGACATGACACAAAACCTTCCTCAGGAATTTAATTGGCAGGATAGATTAGACATGGCCTGTGGAAACAGCAGATTCAATGGACCAACTAGATCTTCCTCTTTTCATGTTTTATGATAGTTGGCAGAGAAATGGGAGTATCCTGTCTGTCTGCCCTCTAACCAAGTGAATGGCGTATTGCAAATGCCATATTACAGACACATATGCATGGTCCTCCTTGCTGAGCTAGTGATTGCATGTATGCCATTGCATCTTGGCTCTGAAGAACATTTCAAACAGTCTCACTATTAACATCACTGAGATGCTGACTGATTCATTCATATAGAGGGAGGGAAATCCACAGAAGAGTTAAACCTGGATTTTTTGGCAGGCAGTTCAGAAATATGGAAATTCAACACCTTCTGTCTTATAATTTTTTTTATACTTTGATTTTTGTGAGCATTGGTGGAAAGACCAGCATTTATTGCCCATCTCTAATTGCCTTTAAGATATAGTGATGAGCTGCCATTTTGAACTGCTGTAGTCCATCCGGCTTCAGTGCATCCACAGTGCTATTAGGATGAATATTCCAGGTTTATGGCACAGTGACTGTGAAGGAATGGTGGCAGAGGGCAGAATTCTCTCGTCTCTGGTGCCCTGCTATTGTTTCCAAGTCAGGATGTTGTGCGGCTTGGAGAGGAACTTGAAAGTCATGGTGTTCCCATGCATTTGTTACGCCTTTCCTTCCAGGTGTTGCTGAAGGAAGCATGTGAGTTGCTGCAGTGCATCCTTTGTATGGTGCACCCTGCTACTGTACATAAGTCCAAAGATCTGCGGGTTAGGTTGATTGGCCATGCTAAAATTGACCCTTAGTGTCCTGGGAAGGGTAGGTTAGAGGGATCAGTGGATAAATGTGTAGGGATTTGGGGGTAGGGTCTGGGTGCGATTATGGTCGGCGCAGACTTGATGGGCTGAAGGGCCTCTTTGTGCACTGTAGGGTTCTATGATTCTATGATTCTATAAATGATGGTGGAGAGAATGAATGTTTAAGGTGGTTGATAAGCTGCCAATCAAATAGTTGCTTTGACCCGAATGGTGTTGAGCTTGTTGAATGTTTTTGTGAGCTGCATACATCCATGCAAGTAGGAAGTGTTTATCACACTCCAATACCATATCCACCTTTGTAAATGGTGGACAGACTTTGGGGAGTCAGGAGATGAGTTACTTGCTGAAGAACTCCCAGCTCCTGACCTGCTCTTATAAACACAGTATTTATATGGCTAGTCCAGTTAAGTTTCTGATTATCAGTAAGCTCTAAGATGTGGATTATGGGTGATTCAGTAATGGTGATGTTAAGGGGAGATGATTAGAATCTCTCTTTTTGGAGATGATCATTTCCTGACACTTGTGTGGTACAAATATTACCCACTGTTACTTAATAATGCTGAAGGATTAAGAAAGTAGAAGTGGATTTTTTTTCAAATGTGGGCATTTATCCTTTAACAAATTAGTGTTTTTTTATTATTAGTTTTGGCTTTATCAAATTCATCTTCCTTGGTATTCTGTTTTTATTTGTTAAAATATACCTCCTCTTTGTTCTAATGGTAACTATAACTCTTCATAACATTGCAACGAGAGGGTCAGTCAGCAGTGAAGAGTGACTCTGAATGGTGTCGGTCAATGATTTAACATTAATGCTGCCACTTTGTTTTTTACTTTTAATTGGGAAATATATGAATTATTTATTTGACAGTAGGGTTCTCACCAGGTCCCCAAAAAACCTGCTGTACATTCACCAGAAGGAAAAACTAATTCAAAAACATTAAGTTTCACTAAAAATCAGTAATACTGGCACTGTTAATACTGGGGTTTCATTTTAAGGTATATATGACCTGTTCAGACAAGTTTTACTGATATCCTTCAGTTTCAAGTTTTATTGTTTTTTTCTTGGCCTGGTTACTTTGGATAACAATCTTTTATTGATAAAAGATAACTCGCTTCAGATGGAGCTTCCACCTATAATAGAAATGGCAATCAATTTGGGATACAGCAGGAATTCCACACATCTGAGATTCCATGTCTTCAATCTATATTTGATGGAGGTACATCGACTTATACAGAGGATGCCGGCTGAGCAGGGAAGTAGAATCTGTCGGTACCCATATGAAGGACTGGACCATCGATTAGGACTTAAATGCTTATTTTCCAATTAAACACAATCTTCTTTCAAATGAACCTAGGGGCAATTTCATCAGATGCTTTATGGGCATGTCCAACCATGGCTTTCATGGTACATAGGCTGGCCAAGTTTGGGAATCTCCCCTTCAGTCCAGAAAGTTTGTTGAGGTCGATAGTGGTGGTTCCCATCTTGGCACTTATGCTGAGATGTGCTCAATTAGGAAGTTTTGGAGTAGTTCCTCACCATTCCTGGTATCCCAGCTGCTTAATCTTCATTAGCTCTGTTCTGTCCTAGGACACATATAAGGGCAGTCCAGTGTTAACTCTCTCTTGGACTTCCCTTCTATCTGGGAAAGTGCCTTTACTTCAGCCTGGTTTCTCCCTTTAATTATACAGTCTAGAAGTTCATCAATCTGATATACCATACCTGCTTCCCAGTGCTCTGCCATGGTCTCTAACAGGCTTAAATGATTTTCAACAAAATGATTTGTTTGGTTAATTTTGTGCACAGACCGCATCAATGAATTACTGGGAAAAATCTTGAACAGTGCCTTGCTTCAGACAGCCTTCATTGTTTGACAGGTGAATTACAGTCCTCCTACACATTAGATGCTGTAAGACCACTTGCTGGCTGCTGCTAAAGGAAAAAGCTATTTTAAAATGAGTAATTTGCTTGTATTTTGACCAAGTTAAGGAGGAGGAAGGAGAAGCAAATATCACTGTCAGAAAGCTGGCATTTCTGATTCTAATATTTTAAATGTAAAACCTTGGCATACGTTAGCTGAACACGGGACAGGTTCAGCCTGATATGGCTCGAAGTGTTGCGGGAAAATATTGTTGCTCTGGCTTCTGAAGCCCAATATCATACAGTGTTCTCTCTCATCCTGTTGCCCTACGGACAAGCTCTGAGAAACCTTGGGATAATTTTTGTCACAACTTATTGACCTGACAAATTCCTCTGTGTTTCTCTCATTGCAATTAGTGGCCATTCCGACGGAATTCCTGTAGGAAATTCACCCTAAAGCATTAGATAATTTAAAGGGTTTTTTTTTGTCTGTCAACATTGGATAATGCAGTCCTGGATCCCAGCGGAACAAAAAAATGTAAAGGAGGTTTGGTGCATTCGGAATGTTAAGCTGCACAGAGGTTGTGAGCTTTGTTTTTGGGGCTCTCATTCTGGAGGAGGTGAGGATAGATTATAATTGTACCACGAGACTTGAACAGAGAACCCCTGTAGGTAGAGTGGGCCTTTCAATCTTCTGATCAACGGACCTGAAACAAGAATGCAGGAGGGCTGCTTTCCCACGTTCTTTGACAGTTTGGTCCTGAAGATAGCGTCCTTTCAGATCTAACTTGCACCTCTTTTATGCTGCTAGAAAAATGAATAATTTGTCCTCCGCTTTTGATATGCAGTCAGATTTCATCTACTAAAAGAGACCAGTCCCTTGTGTATTCGATTTTCAGGACCTCTATCCTGATAAACTGATTTTGATGGGCTTTTGCAGGAAGGGCATTTTTTTTTAACCAGTGACATTTACACAGTGGATCACAGCATAGCAGTTAGAAGCAATAAACTAATCTGACACTGTGATTATTTCAAAACAAGTGTGTCAAGACATTGAAAGTAATTCAATGCACCATATAATCATAATTTACCCCATCATACAAAAGTCTTCAACCATAGCCCTCAGATTTTCATATTTTTCACAGTGATGTTTAACATTGTTTTGTTCCGGTATTCACTTTTCTTTTGCTGATTCTTCATAGTCTGATCTTATTAAAATTACCTATGATGTTCCCAGTCACCCAAGAATGTGATGAATGTTAATTATGCTCAGTCTGCAGTAAAACAAAACATCGTAAGACATAGGAACAGAATTAGGAGTAGAAGGCTGTAATTCTGCCCTTAGAGCCTGCTCTGCCATTCAATCAGTTCGTGGCTGATCTGGTCTCAAATCCACTTCCCTACCTGTTCTCCATGTCTCTTCAGCCTGTTTTTTAAAATCAGAAATATATCTAACTCCTTCTTGAAACCATTTGATGATTCAGACTCCAGTGCTCTATGGGGGCAACAGGTTCCACTATGGTATGTCTTCTGATTTAAAAGGTAAAATTGGAGCTTCTTATTTGATTTTTTGGTAAACACATATTCGACTCACATTGAAATTTGTAGCATGGTAACAGGCCTTTTGACCTCACCACTTCCCAAATGCTGATACGCCGTAGTAGGAATAGTCCTCTCCTGTTCCGATGTCTCTTATGCCCCTTTTTTCTGAATGCATATCCAATCTATTAAATACTGTCATGGTCCCTATTAGATATTAGGCCGTCCCGGGCTCGCTAATGATATTGAAATTGGAATTTCAATATGGTAAACAGAAAACAGCTGATTTCTGACACGAGGCTGAATACATTGAAAAGTAGGGCCTGGGATTCTCGCGATCGGCCGGATGCCAGTCGTGAGTCCCACTACAGCTCCCTCCTCCCCTCTGCTGATGTCTTGAGCAGTGCAGTGGACCAGGAGAATTGCCCCCGACATCAAAACTGGTGACTTACCATCACCAGTCTGCTCAGCTTGGTGGTAGGGAAAGGAGAGAGACCTGGCCTTGTGGGGTGAGACTGGCCGAAACAAACCATGTTGAATTGGCTGGAAATATTCAACTTCACAGCTGGGGTTTTCCAAGAGCTCTTATGTATGTATCAGTAAGTTTCTCAGAGATGGGGTACACATGAGGAGTAAAAGTTAAAATTTACATGAGTCAACTCCAAGCTCCTGCCAACCACCTTTGACTCCCTTGATAGTAAAGAATCTATCTGCCTTAAAAACATTTAATGACCTGCCTCCACCGTTCTCTGGAGAAGGGAATTCCTCTAAGAGAAAGTAATTCTGCTCATTCCCATCTTAAGTGGGAGACCCCTTATTTTTTAAATTGTGCTCCCTGGTTACAGGCAGTGGCAGTTTACCATGCTGCTCTCTTTAATGTCCAGACTTTCTACTCTCCCACTGCATGATTAAAACCCCACGGCTTTTGCTGACTCTTGAAAGGAAAGTCTTGCTCTCTGACCACACAACTTAAGCCCTGTTGTCTCGCCAACTCTAGGAAGGAAAGTTCAACTCTCTCACTGCATCATGTGAGACCGGCTGGTCTCCCTGACTCTCAGAAGGGGGATTGAGTAGTGGGTGAGGCTAATGGTTCATTTACAAGGACATGGCATGTGAAGATGCCTTCACCGACCTTGAACGTTTATGTAAAATCATTATACTTTCTGCGGTACAGCATCCAGATGCTAAACTACTGGCAGTGACCATGATGGCTATCTGCTCCCATTGCCTTCCAAGTGTCCATCTGAAAAGCCTCCTTATCCTCTTCTGCATCAAGGCACCAGTGCTGTCTCAGGGAGCACTGGGACATGGTGACTGGCCAGTTGCACCATTTTTTATTCTTCGTTCCACTCATAAGTCTTCCACAATGTTTCTATAGCTAGTCTTGCTACAAAATGGACAACCTGCTGATTCGTGCAGCCACTCAGCAGTGTGTTAAGCACTGAACTACATGCCTCTATCACCATAATTATCAGGTAGCACCAAGATTGTTTGCTGCATGTATTACTCTGAACCTGGTTAAATGCACATTGTGTTTGCCATACTCATTTTCCAAGGCAATCAAATTTTTAAACCACCATCACTTCACAGTTGTTCCCTGTCACTCATCTTTTCCAGTTTGTTTCGCAGAATCACGGAATACTATACAGTGCAGAAGAGACTCTTCAGCCCACCGAGTCTGTACTGATGCATGAATAGCCCTGACTTGCCCACCAAATCCCACTTGCCAGCACTTGGCTCATTGCCTTGAATGTTATGGCATGCTAAGTACTCATTCAGGCAGTTTTTAAAGGAGGTGAGCTATCTCACCTCCACCACCTTTCCGGGCAATGCATTCTAGACTGTCATCACTCTCTGGGTAAAAAAGTTTTTCCTCAAATCTCCCCTGAGCCTCCCACACCTCACTTTTGACTTGTGTTTCCAGACGTCACTGGATTCCGGGGAAGTGCCGGAAGATTGGAAAACGGCTAATGTTACGCCGTTGTTTAAGAAGGGTGCCAGGCAAAAGGCAGGGAATTATAGGCCGGTTAGTTTAACGTCTGTGGTAGGTAAAATGTTAGAATCCGTCATTAAGGAGGAAATTGCGAGGCATCTTGAGGGGAATTGCTTGATAGAGCAGACGCAGCACGGTTTCATTAAAGGGAAGTCGTGTCTGACAAATTTACTGGAGTTCTATGAGGATGTGTCTAGGGCGGTGGATAGAGGAGAGCCGGTGGATGTGGTCTTTCTGGATTTTCAGAAGGCGTTTGACAAAGAACCTCATAAGAGGTTATTGCAGAAGGTCAGGGGACTTGGAGTTGGGGGTAGGGTGTTAGCGTGGATAGAGGATTGGTTGTCAAATAGGAGGCAGAGAGTGGGGGTCAACGGGTGCTATTCGGATTGGCGGATGGTGACTAGTGGAGTGCCCCAGGGGTCGGTGCTGGGGCCTCAGCTATTTACCATTTATATAGATGATCTGGAGGAGGGAACCGAGTGTAGGGTGTCGAAATTTGCGGATGACACCAAGATTAGGGGAATGGCAAATTGTGTGGAGGGTGTGGAGAGTCTGCAGAAGGATCTAGATAGGCTGGGCGAATGGGCCAGGAAATGGCAAATGGAATTTAATGTTGGCAAGTGTGAGGTGGTCCACTTTGGTAGGAATAATGGTAGGAAGGACTATTACTTACGGGGCGAAAAACTGCAGCAGGCGACGGTGCAGAGGGACCTCGGGGTCCTTGTGCATGAGTCACAAAAACCCAGCTTGCAGGTGCAGCAGGTGGTCAGGAAGGCAAATGGGATGCTGGCCTTCATAGCGAAGGGGATTGAATATAAAAGTAGGGAGGTCTTGCTGCAGCTGTATAGGGCATTGGTGAGGCCGCAGCTGGAGTACTGTGTGCAGTTTTGGGCGCCGCACCTGCGCAAAGATATTTTGGCCTTGGAGGGAGTGCAGAGGAGGTTTACTAGGCTGATACCGGAGTTGAGGGGGTTGAACTATGAGGAGAGGCTGAATAAACTAGGCTTGTACTCGTTAGAGTTTAGAAGAATGAGGGGAGATCTCATTGAGACGTATAAGATGATGAATGGGATGGATAGGATAGAGGTGGAGAGACTCTTCCCACTGAAAAAAGACAGTAGGACTAGGGGGCACAGCCTCAAGATAAAGGGGGGGCGTTTTAGAACGGAGTTGAGGAGGAACTTCTTCACTCAAAGGGTGGTGAATCTCTGGAATTCTCTACCCATTGAAGTGGTGGAGGCTGCCTCGCTAAATATTTTCAAGAAGCGGGTTGATGGGTTTTTGATAAGAGAGGGGATTAAGGGTTATGGGGAGAGGGCCGGAAAGTGGAACTGAGCCACGACAGATCAGCCATGATCTTATTGAATGGTGGGGCAGGCTCGAAGGGCCAGATGGTCTACTCCTGCTCCTATTTCTTATTTTCTTATGTTCTTATAACTGATCCTTCAACTAAGGCGAGCAGCTGTTCTCTATCCACCCTGTCCATGCCCCTCATTAGCTCAATCAGATCACCCCTCAGTCTTCTCTGCTAAAGCCTATCCAACCTCTCTTTATAACTTAAATCTTCCATCCCGGGCAGTATTCCTGGTGAATCTCCTCTGTACCCCCTCCGGTGCAATTACACCCTTCCCATAATGTGGTGACCAGAGCTGCACACAGTGTCACCTCAGCAAAGTTCTATACAATTTCAACATGACCTCCCTGCTTTTGTAATCCATACCCCAGTTGTTAAAGGCAAGTGTGCTATATGTCTTTTTCAATTAATGAATGGTTTAAAATTTCAGTGTGGCAAAAATTGCTAAATAATCATTTTATTATAGCATTGCATTTTGCATTTCAAAATGATTTGTGTCTTCATCAATTCAAATTATGTACTTTTGTGTATGAAATGTTTTGAGATTTAGAGTAATGGCTGTTGTGGCTCCCTACATCAAATTAGATGTGTTTTGTTCTACTTAAATTAAAATGAATCCATGACTTGTATTTTTGGGACAAACGCTAATTGAAAAGAGAAGCTGTAAAGGGAAAGTGGAGAAGGAAATTGACTCACAGATTTAAAGGAAACTCAGGCTTGGAACCGAAAGTGGAAACCAAAATTTCTGGGGCGACTAAAACTGGCCATCAGAGATCAGACCATGATACCAATAGTGCAGTACAGGCAGGTTGAAGAAGACAGAGGCTGGATCTAGGAGCTGAGAATAGGCAAACATACAGTTGTTGCAGCTGTTCTTGTTGCTTGAAAATACCTGTGGTGGATCTATACTATCCAAACCGGAGTATGTAGAGTTGAGGAGGTTCTACAAACGTCTATCATTTCTGGTGAAGACTGTGTCGTAGAATTGAGAAGTGCTGTTGGCTCAGGCTAAGGTTAAATCCTAAAAGAGGGCCTAAAATTCTTAATGAGAAAGACAGTGTTCTGAAGAACTTTGTGACTGAGATTGATGGCTCCATATGCTGAGTGAATTGTTAAGCCAATTTGTAAGATCTAAACTGTAGCTGCCGTTTATTGAGATTTTTATAGTTTATAATTGGCCACAATTTCCATGTTAATTCATGTCTAACTTATGCTGATTCTAGGTTTTAGAGTATAGACAGTTACTCAATGTAGTAATTAGTCCTTAATTTGTTTGACTCTTATATAGTAATTTTTGGGGGATTAAACCATGGAATCTTGTGGCTTCAATCTTTCAATGAATAACTGGGATTTCAGATTTATTCTTCTTTACAAAAAAAGTTATTGGTCTCAATCAAGATCATCAAACTCTTATTGCTAATATTTAAATACACCTAATACATTACAGTTAACACATGTACCTTAACCTGAGTGCATATATATTGTAACAGTAATATTAGCGTGTAAAGCTTTCTGTTACCATATGCATGATCCCTGGTCCTTAGTCTTATATCTAGCATAATTTACAGATAATCAATAACTTTACTCTGAATATAGTACCAAAAATTCTGCCTCGAAGCTTATTTTTGCTTACAGGGTTTCCTTCAATGGGACTTTCTTTGTGAAATTCCATGACCCTCTGTCCACTAAAAAGTTGTAAATTCTGAGTTGAAAGGTCAAGCTGAGAAATATTCCACATCACTGCTGCAAGAAGTGGTTGAAGCAGATAACATTGATACACTTAAGGGGAGGTTTGATGTGAGCTCAGGGAGAAAGGACCAGGGAAATATTGGGGGCAGGGTGACAGTAGGTGATTAAAGTGGAAGGAAGCTTATAAGACCAGAGGGCTGGGTGGCCTGTTTCTGTGCTGTGCATTCTATGCAAAGTTGTTTCTAAATGTATCATTTTCTTTAGTCATTAATTCAGTATCTAGATTAGAGAATGCCAGCTTTATCTGAAACACATCAAGAAAAGGGACACAAAAGGATAGAAAATCAATTGACTAGCACGTTAGTGAGCAAAGTGACCTTTTTTACCAAAAATATACTTTATTCATAAAATTTATGAAAGTACATTACATGACAGCTCAAAGTTTATATAAGTTGAGACTGAGCGTATAGGAAAGATCTGATGGGAGGGCACTTCTCACCACCAGCCAAGCTACTTCTTAGTGCTTGTTTGAAAGTTCTGTCAAGAAGGCATTCTGCCAATTGAATTTGACGATCTGCTCAGAGAACCACCCGACAGGATCCGCCATCGCCTTGTCCTACAGGGCCTCTCAGACATTATGGTAAACCACTGCCTGAGGGAATTGTGGTTAAAGTTGATTTTCTGCATAAACTTCCCCATGAGAAATGGTGATATGACATGAA
Organism: Carcharhinus amblyrhynchos; assembly: GCF_965287045.1. Lineage (NCBI taxonomy): Eukaryota > Metazoa > Chordata > Chondrichthyes > Carcharhiniformes > Carcharhinidae > Carcharhinus > Carcharhinus amblyrhynchos. The sequence goes on from NC_137330.1 coordinate 40,511,217, forward strand.
CCAACTGCTTGGACTTTTCCACGGCAATGGGCCAGACTCATCCTTCATAACACCAGGATCATGTCAAACCTCAGCACAGAGTGACATTTGGGCCGAAACTCTCCCACCTCACCAGCGCCGGAATCAGGGCAGGTGATGTTCCCAGAACGGGAATTTCCACTTGGGTGGGAGGCCGTAAAATGCTGCCCTTGGTGTTTGACTACCAAGAGTCTACGTATTTTGATGCGACTGTTCACAAAGTTGGCCATCAGGAAGAAGATAATATTGGGTACATTTCCCCCTCCTGCCTTGCCAAGAGTCTTGTACCTAATTTGCCTGGGGTCCAGTTAATCTCCAGAAAAAGCAGATGATTTGGGTGATCACCAGGGCAGAGCCAGACCTACACCACCAAGATGTGTGGGTTAGGTTGATTGGCCCAGTAAATTGCCCTTTATTGTCAGGAGGACTAGCAGGGTAAATAAGTGAGGTTACAGGGATAGGGGCTGGGTGGGATTGTGGTCAGTGCAGACTCATTGGGCCAAACAGCCTCTTTCTACACTGCAGAAATTCTATGACTACATACAGCAACATCAAAAGCATCTCATCCTGATCATCAGGTTCTTACCCACAATGGGTTCCCACATTCCCAATTTTTGTTTCACCATGGCTACCTGCTCTTTCCAGTTTTTGACACATTCCCCAACCACTCAGAACCATATCCGAAGTGCCTTCAGGTCGTCTCTTCTGATGGTGAAGGAAATAAAGGATCATTTGGCCTAGTTCTCAAGAATGTGATCTAACACTTATCCTGGTTCACTTTGGCTGCTGGGGCTAATCTGAAAAATGTGCTGGTTCATGTGTTAAACTCTCCCTCAGTGTACCTGAACAGGCTCCGGAATGTGGCAACTTCGGGATTGTCACAGGAACCTCATTGCAGCGTTAATGTAAGCCTTCTTGTGACACTAATAAATAAACTTAAACTTAGTTTGAACTCGTCTCAGCAGCTCATCAGTCTACATATTAACCGCAGAACTAAGCAGAAGATGGTAACAACATCCGTGTATAAGGAAGCTTTAACCAGGGGGCCTCTGTGACATGGAATTATCACTCCTCTTGTTCCCACATCCTTCCTGATTGACTGGGCAAAAGGTTTGATACAACACAAATACAAGACAGGGGTTAATAAAGTGATAGCTTCAATAACTGTTGTCAGAAGTCAAAATAGAACCACTCTAATAACTGAGAGGCCAATGTGTCGGAATAAAGAGGCTCACATCAGGGAAGTCCGAGGTGGAAGTGTCTTTTGTGTTTTGGTACATATAGTAACATTCTTTCACTTCTGAAAACTGTGAAGCACAAACAGGCATGTCCTTATCACATTGCTAGTTTATAATTTGTTAGATGAATGGCCACACCAAATTTATGGGTGACACGATAGCACAGTGGTTAGCACTGCTGCCTTACAGTGTCAGGGAATCGTGTTCAATTCTGACCTTCTGTGACTGTCTGTGTGGAGTTTGCATGTTATCCCCCATGTCTGTGTGGGTTTCCTGTGGGTGCTTTGGTTTCCTCCCACGGTCCAAAGATGTGCAGGTTCGGTTGATTGGCCATGTAAAATTGTCCCTTAGTGTCATTGGGATTAGCAGGGTAAATATTTGGGGTTACAGGAATATGGCCGGGGTGGGATTGTTGTTGGTGCAGGCTCAACGGGCCAAATGGCCTCCTTCTACACTGCATGAATTCAATGATTATTTTATTGATTCTCTTACCTTCACCTGAGCAGCATCTTTTTGGGGGTAAATATTTCACAGCATTTGCCACTGAAAACAGTTTAAGAAATTATGTCTTCTAGTACTCAGAGGGTTAAATAAACCTAACCATCACTTGCTTTTCCTTTGACTCAGTACTGTTGATATATTTCTGCTGTTCTTTTACAACCGTTTATTTTGCTGAAACAGGAAATTTTTACAAAAATCTACAAATAAAGCAAAAGGGGTTCATGAGGCACTGAACCCTGCTGGCAGAGAAAATATTTAGATGTGCTTTGAAAAAACAATCCCCATTGAGTAAGGCCACTGCCTGAATCACAAAGCCATCCTAAAAGCCTCAGGTACGATGGTGACTCTGTGCTGCATTAGCTGGCCTTTTGCTCAGGTCAGCAGTCAGCACCATTGTTCAAGCATAGGGACAGCGCAACTCTTGCTATCTTCAATAGTGCCTTGAGATCGCTCAGTTGTCAAGGGAACAGTGCAAGTATTTCAGTCAGCGATGCAGTGGAGTGCTGCTGCACAGCCAGCATGGGAGATTTAGCTGCAGCCCAGCATTGGGACTGATGGATGAGCTTATTTCTGAAGCATTGATCCTGTATTCTGGAACAGAAACAGAGAAGCAGCCGGGTAATCAGATTCCAAAAAGGAACGGGCTTCCCTCAAACTCAAAGGGCCCAACATAAGTAAAGTTTGCCCCTTGATGAAGCTAACTCGGAATCTGGAGGCAGCAGGATTCTCGCAAACTGCACCGTACTGGGTTTCTTTTGATTTGATTTGATTTATTATTGTCACATATATTGGTCTCCAGTGAAAAGTATTTGTTTCTTGCACGCTATACAGACAAAGCATACCGCTCATAGAGAAGGAAAGGAAAGAGTGCAGCATGTAATGTTACAGTTATAGCTAGGGTGTAGAGAAGGAACAACTTAATGCGAGGTACGTCCATTCAAAAATCTGACAGAAGCAGGGAAGGAACTGTTCTTGCGTCAGTTGGTACGTAATCTCAGAGTTTTGTATCTTTCCCCGATGGAGGAGGATGGAAGAGAGAATGTCCGGGGAACGTGGGGTGCTTAATTATGCTGGCTGCTTTTCCGAGGCAGTGGGAAGTGTAGACAGAGTCACTGGGTGGGAGGCTGGTTTCAGTGATGGATTGGGCTACATTCATGACCCTTTATAGTTTTTTGTGGTATTTGACAGAGCTGGAGCCATACCAAGCTGTGATACAACCAGAAAGAATGCTTTCAATGGTGCATCTGGAGACGTTGTTGAGAGTTGCAGTGGACATGCCAAATTTCCTTAGTCTCCTGAGAAAGTAGAGGCATTGATGGGTTTTCTGAATGATAGCATCCGCATGGAGGGACCAGGACAGGTTGTTGGTGATCTGGACATCTAAAAACTTGAAGCTCTCAAACATTTCTACTTCATCCCCATTGATGGAGACAGGGGCATGTTCTCCATTACATTTTCTGCCCAGAAGACCGTGTGACCATTGGCCCAGTAGTGCTCTGGATGAGTAACACACAGTGCTTTCATTCTAGCTGAGAGGTTTCTACCCACCACCACCCTCACAACTTGTTAAAAGTAATTCACTCACTCCCACGTGCGCCAGCAACACCTGCTGATAAAGGATGCACTCCTTGGCATAGGCAAGGATGGAAAGACTGAAGATGCTGCCAACACATTCTCTGGACCAATGTGCAACTAAATGTTCCCCTGTTAATCCTCATGCTACAAGAAGGAAAGACCCTTCTCAATTACAGGCATTGTCCACGCCAAGACCTTCAAAAAAGACACCTAAACCTTAGAACCTCATGATATAGAAGCTTTGTCATCACCGACTAACAAAGTGACTCGTCCTTTCCTTTCATTATTTGTTAAAAAAGTGATTTATTTACTTTAAATGCAAAACAAAAGATAGGACATTTTGGGCCAATTTTACCATTGCATTGCGCCCATCTTCGGACACAAGAATTTGGTAAAGTTGGGTGTGAAGTGGGTAGTGTGATTTGCGCCCATCTCTGCACCAGCTCCCCTTTTACCAAGGCCAGAAAATGGCCACGATCGGGACACTGCCCAAAATGGACATGATGGCCATTTAAGTGCATTTGCATGCATTTAAATTTAATTTAAGGGCTGCACAGTCAACCTTACCAGCACTTCTCCCTTTAGCACCGTGTTTGCCCATCCTGAATCGGCGCAAAACAGATATGCTCCATATAGGTCCGATTCGGACACTCCGTCAGTGAGGGGTTGGTCTCTCTGCTTAAGATCAATGATGGTGAAGGAGGAGGTGGGGAGTCGGGGGGGAGGCGGGGGTGGAATGAGGTGGGTCCAACTGATCTCTGCTTGAGATCGGTTGGGAGATGGCGGGGAAGAGGTGGGTCTGCTGCCACCCTGTTTGAGATTGGCTGGGGAGGGGGAATCTGGTTATGATCAGTGAGGGGGGCAGGGGGAATCCGTTGCCACTCTACCTGAGATCAGTGGGTAGAAAGGGGAGTCTGCTGCCACTCTGCCTCTGATCAGTGGGGGGGGAAGGGGAGTCCACTGCCATTCTGCCTGTGATCAGTGGGGTGGAAGGGGGTGTCTGCTGCCACACTGCCTGAGATCGGTGGGGGAGGAAGTGGGGGAGGTGCCCGCGATCAGTCTGGGTGGCGGAGGAGGTGGGGGGATAAGGGGGTCAGTAATGCTGGGGAGGTGGGGTAATGCCTGTGGGGACCAAAAGGAGGCATTATCTGGACCAAGAGGGATGAGGCAGGGGAGCTTTATTCTATCTTTTTTTTTTCTGCACATGCGCAGTTGGAGCCGCTGATCAGAGCTGCAGGATTTCGGGTGTGTTAAGCCTCGCCCACAGGCTTGTGCAGCGTGATTTGGAATCGCTGATATCTTTTCAGGCAGAGGGCGTATAGAGGCAGCTGAGAACAGGTCTAAAAGTCGGATCTGAAACACTCCCAGTTACAAGTCTGCACAGCACTCAGGATCAAAAAGGTAAAATAGGATCCCCGTCTTCAAATAGGAAGGCGTCATTTCTCCCTTTTTATGCACTTTTGCCAATTACAGTGCATGAGAATCCTGGTTCATCAAGACTGAACTAAATTTGAAGTCCTGAATGAGTGTGAAAAGAGGAGAGTTTCAGATCCATTTTTTAGGCGAGTTAAAAATCCAATCTTATGACACTCTGAGCAGAAAATGAAGTAAGATTTGTTTCCTGCCAGCAGGGGAAGGGGACAGGGTCTAAACTCGCTGGAAAGCCAGCAGATTACACCAGAGGGTGCCATTGTGAATGCGCAGATCTCTCTCTATTCCATATAACAGCACAAAGAGTGATCTGTCAGGCATCCAACCCTACTATCACTGGCCACTATTGCTGGCCCAATCAATCACCCGTCATATTTCTGACCCAGTCGATCACCACCCCCCTCAGTCTGATTCCGGTTGCAGAGCATGCACACAGTCTTATTCCCCACCCATATCCAGACCACATCCTGTTCCCCCAAAGCCACTCCTTGGCACTGCCAAGTACCCAGTGAGCACTGTCAATGTGCCAGGCTAGCAGTACCAGGGTGCCCGGTGGGCAGTGCAAAGTGCAGACTGGCCTGCCCAAGTAGCACTGCGACCCTTGCCCCCAAGCCCTGTGGGGCCTCAATGGTCTCCAGTCTTACCGGTGAGGTCATTATGACAGGTCCCTGTTAATGGCAACCGTACACAATCCTTGCCAGTGAGGACACACGCCAGTGAGGCCATTAAGGCAACTGAAACTGGATGATTATGTAATGGGTTTACTTGTGATATTTAAATCTCTATTTAAATAGATTTAAATATTGAGATCAGCCCCGAGCCCATTTCAGGCGATTGCCTAATCTCACCGGATATCCAGGACCCACAAGATCACGATAGGTGAGAAATCAGGCACGAATCCAATTTTTCATTTATTTTGTGATCTTACCAGCTTTCCCTACCCATCGATCAGCAGGACAAGAAAGTAAGATCGCCACCTCCCCACCCCCACCGCCGTGTTTCTCCAGACTGCTTGCTTATGCAGTAGGCCTGCAGCAGGAGCCTTTTGGCTCAGATCAAGTGTAGTATTGAAATGCTGCACTTCATTGAAGTCATTAGATTACATTTCGGTTTCATTTGAAGCAATTTTTTAAAGCGGCATCTTGGCCTTTTGGCTAAGATGCAAATTAGATCAAGCCTTGGAGGTGGAACTACACCTACTCCAATCAGCTTGGATCATATACGTCAAGCCCAAGGCAGGAGGTGAGAGCCCTGTCTTTTCAGCTTGGATCGGGAATGTCCCAACTTGTTGGGACTCTGAATTGGCTTTAATTTGACTTGATTGGATCAGAATAAAGTTTTAAAAAAAATTCTGGCCTCAGCATCCTAGCTAGGGCCTGGAAAAGTTAGTTAGATTAGACATTACTGATTTATGAACATTAATGTGTAAGATAAAGAGTGCAAGCATGGACATTGGGTGCAAACAGAAGCACGGTGATGATTATCTGATGTTTCACTGACATTCCATATTGGCTCACAAATGAAAAGGGCCACAAAGAGGGAGGTGGAGAAAGTCAGTCAATGCTGTTCCCCAATTAAAGCCATTGAAGTAATTTTTTTACATCTCCCTCCAGTGGTGTTATGAAATTCTTTTATCGTTTACCCCCACTGTCTTCTGAAGTTGGAGAGAGGGGAAAATGATAAGAAAAAACATAATGCTTGAAAACATCTATTTCAGCAGAGCTGTTACCAATTTCTGAAGGAAAAAGCAGGAGTTGCACAGGAATCCTGTCTCAGCGAGAATCACTCAACAGGAACAGAAACCGAAAATGTTGGACAATACGCAACAGGTCAGGCAGAATCTGTGGACAGAGAAGAGGGAAATTGGAGACTTTCCTCCATGTAGTGAGAGAAATTTGTTTCTCTCACTACGGATGCTGCCTACCTTGCTGAGTGTTTGCAGCTTTGTATTATTTTGATGGGGGTTTCCTCTGGGTGCTCTGGTTTCCTCCCACAGTCCAAAGATGTGCAAGTTAGCTGTATTGCCATGATAAGCTACCCCTTAGTGTCAGGGGGATTATCGGGGTGAATACATAAGGTTATGGGGATGGGGCCCTGGGTAGGATTGTTGTCGGTGCAGGCTCGATGGGCCGAATGACGTCCTTCTGCACTGTAGGGATTCTATAATTCTAATATCCAGTGCACATCATCACGCTGTGTTACAAAATATGTGCAAACATAACCTGAATTTCTGTCAGGCTTTCAACATAGTAAAACATTCTGAGGTGGTTCACAGGAGCATTATCAAACCAGATTTGACACTGAGCCATGAAAAAGACATTAGGACAGGCAACAATGGGCTTGGTCAATGAGATAGGGTTTAAGGATTGTCACAAAGAAAGGGAGTGTGATCGAGAAATTACAATTAGTATTCCAGAGTTTGGGGCCTCGCCAGCTGAAAGCCTGGCCACAAATGATGGAATGAGGGAAATTGGCATACACAAAAGGCACCGAAAGGGCATCGAGATCATAGGATCATAGAATCTCTATAATACAGAATGAGGCCATTTGGCCCATCGAGCCTAACCCGCACATCTTTGGATTGTGGGTGGAAACGGGACCACCTGGAGAAAGCCCATCCAGACACGGGGAGAATGTCCACAAAGGCACTGACCCAAGCTGGTGCTGTGAGGCAGCAGTATGACACCACTGTGTCATTGTGCTGCCCCCATTGTCAGAGGCTGGAAGTGTTTACAAAGATAGGGAGAGGTAAGGTCATGTAAGGATGTGAAATTAAGGCTGAGAATTTTAAAATGGAGACATTACTAAATTAGAAAGAAAGAAATGGCGGAGGTGATAGTGGATGCCTTGGTGGTTATTTTCCAGACGTCGCTGGATTCCGGGGAAGTGCCGGAGGATTGGAAAACGGCTAATGTTACGCCGTTGTTTAAGAAGGGTGCCAGGCAAAAAGCGGGGAATTATAGGCCGGTTAGTTTAACGTCTGTGGTAGGTAAAATGTTAGAATCCGTCATTAAGGAGGAAATTGCGAGGCATCTTGAAGGCAATTGCTTGATAGAGCAGACGCAGCACGGTTTCGTTAAAGGGAAGTCGTGTCTGACAAATTTACTGGAGTTCTATGAGGATGTGTCTAGGGCGGTGGATAGAGGAGAGCCGGTGGATGTGGTCTTTCTGGATTTTCAGAAGGCGTTTGACAAAGTGCCTCACAAGAGGTTATTGCAGAAGGTCAGGGGACTTGGAGTTGGGGGTAGGGTGTTAGCGTGGATAGAGGATTGGTTGTCAAATAGGAGGCAGAGAGTGGGGGTCAATGGGTGCTATTCGGATTGGCGGATGGTGACTAGTGGAGTGCCCCAGGGGTCGGTGCTGGGGCCTCAGCTATTTACCATTTATATAGATGATCTGGAGGAGGGAACCGAGTGTAGGGTGTCGAAATTTGCTGATGACATCAAGATTGGGGGAACGGCAAATTGTGCGGAGGGTGCGGAGAGTCTACAGAAGGATCTAGATAGGCTGGGCGAATGGGCCAGGAAATGGCAAATGGAATTTAATGTTGGCAAGTGTGAGGTGGTCCACTTTGGTAGGAATAATGGTAGGAAGGACTATTACTTACGTGGCGAAAAACTGCAGCAGGCGACGGTGCAGAGGGACCTCGGGGTCCTTGTGCATGAGTCGCAAAAACCCAGCCTGCAGGTGCAGCAGGTGGTCAGGAAGGCTAATGGGATGCTGGCCTTCATAGCGAGGGGGATTGAATATAAAAGTAGGGAGGTCTTGCTGCAGCTGTATAGGGCATTGGTGAGGCCGCAGCTGGAGTACTGTGTGCAGTTTTGGGCGCCACACCTGCGCAAAGATATTTTGGCCTTGGAGGGAGTGCAGAGGAGGTTTACTAGGCTGATACCAGAGTTGAGGGGGTTGAACTATGAGGAGAGGCTGAATAAACTAGGCTTGTACTCGTTAGAGTTTAGAAGAATGAGGGGAGATCTCATTGAGATGTATAAGATGATGAATGAGATGGATAGGTTAGAGGTGGAGAGACTCTTCCCGCTCAAAAAAGACAGTAGGACTAGGGGGCACAGCCTCAAGATAAAGGGGGGCGGTTTAGAACGGAGTTGAGGAGGAACTTCTTCACTCAAAGGGTGGTGAATCTCTGGAATTCTCTGCCCGTTGAAGTGGTGGAGGCTGCCTCGCTAAATATTTTTAAGACGCGGGTTGATGGGTTTTTGATAAGGGAGGGGATTAAGGGTTATGGGGAGAGGGCCGGAAAGTGGAACTGAGCCACGACAGATCAGCCATGATCTTATTGAATGGCGGGGCAGGCTCGAAGGGCTAGATGGCCTACTCCTGCTCCTATTTCTTATGTTCTTATGTTCTAGAACCAGAAAAGATCCTCCCACCTATTTTTTTTGCTGGACTTAATTCCATGGGGTAGATTATTCTCCCCAAAAGATCACCTGGTGCCCCATGGAACAGCATGGACCATTCTATTCATTTGCTTTGGACAAGCAGACTGCAACATGAATCTATCCTTGGAACAGCTAATCACCTCCAACCTTCCACCAGATCTCTGGGCTACAGGAAGGTAGGTTTCAAAATGGCTTTGATTTATGATGGTTTGGGAGGGGGGCTGGTGCTGTGGAAGAGTCGGGGGGAATCTGGCAGGTGTGAGCCAGATTAGGTTTCTGGGTACTGGGGGAAAGTTTTTATTCACTTGTCTCAATCAGATACAAAGAGGGAAGTGAAGACAAAATAATGTATTTGCTGCTCACCAATATTATTTAAAGGTTCAAATTGTTTCAAGATACAGATTTTAATAGTTTTTTTTGAAGCTTAAATTTAATCATGCTGGATTCAGAAACAATCTGAACTATGAAGAGGGATTTATCTCAGGTCTTCTTCAGCTCAGCTGCAAGCTGATGCTGGAACCCCTACCTGCCGGAGATCCAGTTAGTGGTAAATACCATTGAACATTATCATGACACGGTAATGGTAGCAAACAGGATGCTTCCAGCTTATTTCTCATAGGTGAAATTCAGTCCTGTATGCATAGCATCTCCACCCTAGCCCCACACCTTCTAGGCCAGACAGTGAAACCCACTGTCCCTTTAAGAATGTTCTATCAAAAATTCCTCCTCACCCTGAAAGCCAATCAGCCAAGTGCCAGGGTGTTCCAAAACTGTTGCTTTCTAGAATAATTTATCTGACATTGCTTTTGCCATAATGTCTTTTGAGGAAGAATTTAATGTCTTCTTGATGAACTGCAAAGGTACATCCTCAATTCCACTATGTCCGGAGACAATCCCTTTGAGAACGGTGCCTCTGTTTCATTTTGTTGACCGCTGTGCTGTAATAACTGGGACAGTAATGATCTTTTTACATTGCGTTACTTACATCTCTGTCTTTGGGTTTATTTTTAAGCTCAAGCAAAATAAAATTTTGAAACACTGTACATGAGGATTGTGATCTAACCTTGCTTCCTATTAATAAAATAAAACAACCAAAAGTATCTTTTTGTTTTTCTGGAATAAATGAACATTTTTTCACTTTTGCACATCATACTTAATAAAACTAAAGGTTCCACTCAAAGCTTGGTTAACAAATGATAACAGCCAGTTCAGAATTGTTACTGCAAGACACATGATTTGAAAAGAATTTTATGTGTGTGAAGCCTTGGTTTGATAACCTCTCAGATTTCTTCAGTATTTAGTCATCTGCTTTACCTTTCCAATATATCTTCATCTGCCCTTTGAACACAAGTCATCCTACCAGTCACTTTGGTCCAGGATAGAATATAATGTTTTTGCTGCTTGTCCTGTCCAAAATCCATTTTCACCTCCCTCTCACCCCTCCAAATCATCTTTATTTTATTCTTTTTATCACGGCATGCTTCATTTAAATTTGGCAGATTTACTCCGAAACTCTGGTTTACTGCAAGCCCATGTTCTAGCTGGTGATAAACCAAGAATATTAGGGAATTAGATGCTGGCTCTGTTCACAATAGGTAAATCTATCAGTGTGGAGCCGGGTAATTTGGTTTCTTTTGTCGACTTTGTGTCAGTGTGTGGGAGGATTAAGCAGTTAAATAAAATTGCTTGGAGACTTCTGTTCTCTCCACTCAGATCCTGCTCTCTTGGTAGAACTTTAATAGCTTCCTGTGCCAGTAAAGATCATATTACCCATTTGCTTGCCTGTGCTTAAATTTAAGGTTTTATAATTTAAAATGACATAAATCAGGAGCTACTTTTCCAAAGCAAGGATCTTTATCCCTCATTAAAAACACGGAGTGCGTGCTGTGGCGACTGACAATGTCGCTACTGCACTCAGACCAAAGAGTATCCAGAGACCATGAGAGGAGATACTGGTCTCAAACATTCACTGTGAATGTGGAGAAATCATGCCATAAGTCAGGCGGAAGTGCAATGAAAGCTGTGAGGAGACACTACATAAATTTGGCTTGTATTTCCTGGAATATTGGAGATTGAAAGGGTTCCTATGAATTAGGCTGGAACCTGGTTAAGCCAGGTTCAACCTCTGTTCCAAATATAGAGCCCTCTCCCAAACATCCTTTCTGGATGTATCACAGCTTAGTATGACTCTGAATAAGACCATAAGAAACTGCAAATGGTTGTGAACAAAGCCAGTCCATCATGCAAACCAGCCTCCCATCCATTGACTCTGTCTACATTTCCCCCTGACTCGCAAAAGTAGCCAACATAATCAAGGACCCCACACACTCCAGACATTCTTCCACCTTCTTCTATCGGGAAAAAGATGCAAAAACTGAGATCACGTACCAAATGACTCAAGAACAGCTTCTTCCCTGCTTCAGATGTTTGAATGGACCTACCTTTTATTAAATTGATCTTTCTCTACACCCTCTAACTACGACTGTAACACTACGTTCTGTATCTTTTTTTTAGTTCTACCATATGTGATCTGTGAATGGTATGCTTTGTCTGTATAGCGCGCAAGAAACAATACTTCATACTGCGTACACGTGACAATAATAAATCAAATCAAATCAAGAACATGCCTGTGTACACCAGAGGGAGCACAGCCAAGGAAAGGGAACCCAGGCCTGGGGCTCCATTCAATGCAAGGGGCAGGGTCACTGCCTCCCAGTGTTAACGTCTGGGGCAAGCCAGTAGATGCTTGTTCTGTTGACCCACAGCCATATAATAGCAATCAGCCTTAAATTAGCTTGAGTGGGCTGATATGGATTGGGTGGTGGTGGGGGGAGGCAGAGGGGTGGGTGGCAGGGAAAATGCAAGGAGAACCTGGGAGTTGGGCTGGGTTCTGGGGCGGGGATGGTGGGGGTAGGGATGGAAGTAGTGTATTAGCAAACATGAAGTGACTTCACTCCAATAGTCACAGGAATCTCAAACAACTGCACTCCAGGCCAGCCACCAGCTTTAACTGGGCAGTGTGGATATTTGGCCAGTTAAGGGCCTCATATTGGCCTAAGGGTGAGTGGCCATTCCATTTCCCTGTCTGTGGCTAAAATACCCACATGAGTGGATAGGGGCAGATAGGCTTCCAGCACAGTGCCACTCTCACGGTGTCTAATTTTAACCAACACCCCCCACCCCCTTGCCATCGCGTGCCATCTTAACCTGGAGGCCACAGAATTCAGTCTCAGGTAATTCCTCTGGCCATCAAAAACTGAAAGCACTTCAAAGACCAGAAAATCACGACTATATAGACCAGCACACACACTGCTACTAGTTTCATGCGGTAGGTAAGGATCGAGCGGTCTTGATGTGGTGGAGGCAATGGGTTGTGGGGCGGGGGTGGGGACGGTGGCGGGAGGGGATGAAAACACAAAGTGATTTCGCTCCCCACATTTTCTATCATTTTGCCACAGTCCAACCAGAGCTTGAACTGGAGAGAATCAGAGCCCAAAACATTAATAAACATTCAAAGATGTTTGTCACATTCCAGGCATCACACTTCAAAATGCTTAAAGTATTTGATAAAAGGCAAAGGGAGACATTCCATACTTTTTCAAATCTGGAGGCAGAACTTCACAAGTAAATTTTCCATCAGTAAACTTCTCTTGCCAAACAACAATTAAATGTTGATTGACCCAACAGTTTGTTCAAATGCAGTTCCACACACATAACCATGGGAAATCTGCTGCAACATTTTTTTTTAAAAATCTCTGAATAATATTTTTTCTTAACAATTTACCAAATCCAAATCCAGTATTTATATCGCTGGTCCTTGTCAATTTCTAAGACAATGGTTACTATTAGTTAAAGGCAGACAGATGCAATCTTACTCTACGCCCTGCTGGCTGCTATTGTCCGGGTTTACTTGCCTCTGCAGCCTCGCCGGTGAAGGTTCTCTCCAACAAGGATTACATATAGTTTCCTCCTCAATGGGGGCCAGGAGTGATGGCCTCGCTGGTACAACCAGAGGCCACTGAAGCTCCCAGGAGGTCAGGGAAGACGGGGATGTCTTTTGGGCAGTACCAGCCTGGCATTACCTGCCTGGCACCTGGGCACTGCCCACCAGGCACCCTAGCACTGCCAGCCTGGCACACTGGTCAGTGCCGGTGCCCACTGGTCAGTGCCAAGGGAGGGCATGACATGAGGGGGTGGGGGCAACTGGGGGGGGGGTCAGGCTGTGGGGGAGGGGGGTGGATTTCAGCCACGGAGCCCTGCAATAGCAGGGGAACAAATGGTCCGGGTGGGGGGAGGATCAGCCGAGGTAGGGGGGGTGGGTGATCAACCACAAAGGTTAGCTATACCGGGGGGAGGCAGTCATTGACAGATATCTGTGTTCACAGAACATAGAGATTTGTATATGTGCAATGGTGCCCTCTATTGCCATCCGCCGGCTTTTGGTGAACTTGGCCCTGCCCCTTTACCCTACAGAAAATAGATCCACTTTATATTTTTGACAGAGTTAGGTAAGATTCATTCTTAACTCGTCCAAAAAACGGGCATGATTCTCTTTCGTTTTCATGCTCGGTTGCCACTTAGAATGTTTTTGGTAAGATCGCCCCCGCCCTGTTGAAATGCCATTCATTGAAGTCCCAAATGACTTGTTGCACTCACCATGCCATTATCAACTCATACTGCTGGCAAATGGGGGCACAAAAAACTTTGAGCTGAAGGATGAAATGCAACATAACTAACAACAGTGAAATGCCCCACTCCAGCAAAATCTGGCTTAATGTGCAGTTTTTACAGCAAATTATCCATTGTTGCCGTGCCAAATGTAACTAAAACTGTTCATCATCATTAATTAAAACAAGGGCACTGCCAAACTCAAATAGCAATTAAATGCATTTCGAATATTCAATTTATGAGGATTTGGTTGCGTCACATTTAACTTCTGGAGAAATCCAATGGTCGTGAAAATCTCCTCTTCTTTTTTTCCCAAGGTTTGATCTACAGTTTTTCCAACTGTCTCCCCTCACGTAATAACATTGGCTCCCTTACTGTGTTATGGCTCCGTGGGAGTGTTCACCCAACAGTACATCAACCAAGACAGCATTACTGATGTGTGAACTGTGACAATGTGAGACAGCAAGCTACCCAAATGTGGAGGAAATTGTGGCTGAGACCGAGTAGGGAATTGTTGTGCAGAGATTATGGGCAGGCAGGAACTCTGGCCAGTTTCTTTCTCTCTTTACCTTCAAGAAGCTGCGCTCAGTTATACTAGCCATATCATTATCTGAACTGAGATCAACTAACGTAGGCCAAAGATCAAACTCATTACTTGACTGCTTTACTTGGCACAGAAGACTTTAACCTCAAGCTTTATTTGTGCTGGACAAAGTGATGACAAAATATGACAATATGAATCCTCAAAGAGTTCATGCAAGATGTTCAAGATGCTGTTTAGTGTGCCGCAGGATGTAAACCTGCTACTGTCACAGGGCATTCTGCTTACTTTCAGGAACAATGCATCTTTTAAGATTCAAGCAATATGCTAAAGGCTACACACCATCATCATGCTGATTGTACTCTCCAGTCACGTCACCTTATCAAATGGTCCAACCACATTCAGAACAATCAGCAGTGAATGAGATGAGCTTTAAATGCTTAACTCACATTGTTGAGGCAATAATTTAATATTATGTATTTTTAAAATCTCCATATTAAGTACCTGGATGACAGCAACCACATTGTCACCAGTACAAGCAAATTGTGAGATGCATCAGCAGATATTAAAATCTTTTGCTGTAAAGAAATTTTTTCCTTCCACTCCTCTGCTCATTAATGTCAGTCAGACCACTCAAAAGAGGTATTGTATGCTTCCTCGAAAGTTGTTAGTGGCTAAATTGTTTGAAATGATGATGTCTCCATTACAGTGTTCAAAGTTGACTAGTACTTCCTTCTTTCGTATAGCCACATCAAAGGTAATTTCTGGAGACAATGTGTCTTTCAGAAAAATAAGTGGTAACCTCTTGTCTTGATTATTTTAGGCCTACCATTCAGGATAAGTCTCCTTTTGTTCGGATATGCACAGCTATCTATGGCAGATTAGAGCTTGGGGGAAGCACAGGAACTCAGGGACAACCTTTGACTGCAATGTCATCGGAAGAACACATTGAAATGATTGTTCTAAAGGCCCACTAACATCATGGGCGGGATTTTATGGCCTCGCTCATTCCGAAAACGTTAAATCCTGCCCGAGGCCAATGGGCCTTCCTATTGTCCACCCCTCGCCCGCTCCGATTCCCGTGGTGGTAAAATTCCACCTATCAATCACAAAGCAAATGCTATCCTGGAGAGGACTAGCATAGTACCGTACAAGCCCATTGCAAACACTGACCCATTTGCTCAAAATCCGTGGTTTTAATTTTGCATTTTAGAATTGGCTCCAGCCATAATATTGAAAATAGGAGTAGGAGGAGACCACTTGACCCATCGAGCCTGCTCCATCATCCCACTCGATAGCCTAATCTTGCCTTCTCTCCATATCCTTTGATCCCCTTCGCTTCAAGAGCTATATCTAACTGCTTCTTGTAAACCTTTGATGTTTTGACCTCAACTACTTCTTGTGGTAGCAAATTCCATAGACTGACTGTTCCAGTCCTAAATGATTTACTCTGTATCCTCAAACCGTGATCCCTGGTTCTGGACACTCCCACCATCAGGAACATCCTTCCTGCATCTACCCTGTCTAGTCATTTTAAACTTTTATATGCTTCTATGAGATCTTCCTCATTCTTCTAAACTCCAGGGAATGCAACCCTAATCAAATCAATCTCTCCTCATACATCAGTCTTACCATCCCAGGAATCAGTCAGGTTAACCTTCTCTGCACTCCCTCTAGAGCAAGAACATCCTTCATCAGGTAAGGAAATCAAAATGGGGCAACACGGTGGCACAATGGTTAGCACTGCTGCCTCACAGCACCAGGGACCTGGGTTTGATTCCCGACTTGGGTCACAGTCTGTACAGAGTCTGCATGATCACCCCATGCCTGTGTGGGTTTCCTCTGCATGTTCTGGTTTTTTTCCCACAGTCTGAAAAATGTGCTAGTTAGGTGCATTGGCCATGCTAAATTCGCCCTCAATGTACCTGAACAAGCGAGTGTGGGGACTAGGGGAATTTCACAGCATCTTTATTGCAGTGTTAATGTAAGTCTACTTGTGACACTAATAACCTTCAAACTTTAAAAATATTCCCATATAATTACATCAAGATATTCCTGCTCCTGCACTCGAATCCTCTTACTATGAAGGCCAACATACAATTTGCCATTTTTACTACCTATTGTGCCTGCATGCTTACCTTTAGTGATTGGTATATGAGGATACCCAGGTTTTGTTGCACATTCCCCTCCAATCTGCCTTTCCATTTTTGCTACCAGAAAGGATAATCTGACATTTATCCCAATTACTCTGCACCTGCCAATCAGTTGCTCACTCACTCAGCTTGTAGAAATCGCACTACAGCATCTCTGCAGCCTCCTCACAGCACACCCCCCACCACACCCCCCACCACCCCAACAACATCCCCCGCTCCCCCACCCCCCTGCCCAGCTTTGTATCATCTACACATTTGGAGCAATTACATTTAGTTGCCTCATCTAAATCATTTATATATTTTGTGAATAGGTGGGGTCCTACCACTGATTCCTGCGATATCCACTAATCACTGCCTGCCATTTGAAAAAAATCAGTTTATTCCCCCACTCTTTGTTTTCTGTCTTCCAACCAGTTTTCTATCCATCACAATACACTAACCCCAATCCCACGTGCTTTAATTTTACACACTAACCTCTGATATGGGACTTTGTTGAAAGCCCTCTGAAAGTCCAAATAAACCACATCCATTGGCTCCCCTACATTAACTCTACTAGTCACATTCTCGAAGAATCCCAGTAATTTGTCAAGCATGATTTCCATTTCATAAATCCATGCTGACTCTATCCAATCTTTCTAAGTGCTTTGCTGTAAAATCTTTGATAATGGATTCAAATTATTCCCCGCTACTGACATCTGGTTTACAGGTCTATAATCCCCTGTTTTCTCTCTACCTCCCTTTTTAAATAGTGGGGTTACATTAGCTATCTTTCAATCTGTAGGAACTGCTCCAGAGTCTATAGAATTTTGAAAGATAATCACCAATACATTCACTATTTCTTGGGCCACTGCCTTATGTTCTTTGAAATGTAAATTATCAGCCCATGGGGGATTCATGCCATCAGTTTCCCTAACACCATTTCTCTCCTAATACTGATCTCCTCAGTTCCTCCCTCTGACTAAACCTTGTGTTCCCCAATGTTTCTGGTAACTTATTTGTTTTTCTCCTTTGTGAAGACAGAACCAAAGTGTGTGGATATTGACACTTACCCTGTCAGAGAGTAGCAGATCATTCGTCCTTTTTCTACACAGTTGGGAAGTTCTCCTATGGCTCCCACAGGCTTTAACATCTGCTGCAACCTTTCCCCAAGCCAAAATGGTCAGACCGAGGGGCCCCTGCCGCCATACTTGGATGGTGGGGGGGAGAATCTGTAAAGAGGCTTTGCTAAACCACGGGCTGCACTTTGCCTGTGAGATGGAGAATCTGGAGTTCCTGGCTTGCCTTTAAATATGGTGACAGGATCTTTGAGCCCCCCCACAAGGTAATGGTGGGGATGACTTCCTGCCAATGCATATATAATGATGTAAATAGCATAAGATCTTGTATGTCAGCTGTCTCCAACCCCCACTCCATTGCTCCTCCTCCCTCTCCCCCCCCCCCCCCCCCCCCCCCCCGCCAACCCAAGCCAAGGAAAACACTCTAACACTCTCACTTAACTCCATTCGTGTCACTAAACTAACCTCAGAATGGAAGATTCTGTTTAAAGGTGGATGCAGTTCAGACTAGAATTTGCTGTACATGTTAATGCGCAATGGCACCCAGAGAATGGTTTTGACTCTATTTTATACTTCCTAAAACTATTTGTGTTACCACATTACAAATAGCAAACTTATAACTCCTGTGATTTAATTTAAATTTGAAGCACTTCAAAGTGGCTCGGTTTAAGGAACCCTTTTGAATATGCTACTTTTTTAAAAATTGTGTCAGGCGCACTGCAAAATGAATTACTGGTGATAAATGAACATTGTGGAGGGTCTGTTTTCCACATCATTCCAAAATGCACATTGGGCTTTCAGATTCAAAACTACCTTCAATGAATGCCTTCAATTTTAATGATTTATTTTTGGACAGAGTGGATGCAAAATGTTCAATAGCGTTACTCAGTAGCTACAGCAAAACTATGATCTAATTTTAACTGTCAAGTTAAATTATAAAAGTATATTGGAGATTCATGTTATACCAACACATGCACCTTCAGAACTTGCCTTGTCTGCCTCTCCCAAGCAGTTGTGTCTTTCACTTGAAATAAATAACTTTCAAAATAATGTTCAACTTTGTTCTGAACCTCTGCCTGAACCTTTGCCTGTAATTATGCCTTATTTTAAAATCAGTAATTCTATGTCAATTTTAAGAGGATAGCAGTGTTCTTCTGACATGCACACAGTGTACAGTAAGTTTCAGGTTGGATTAACTGGAACAAAATGATATTACAATAAACTCAACATGAATTACAATTTCTGTCCATTATGAATATATCTGGGACAATTTAAACCTATCAGTGAGTGTTTGCTTTTTTAAAAAAAACTGGAGAAACCAGCATGGGAAAGATTCCTCTGTCAATTTGGCTAGTCTCAAAAACTAAAACTAGAGCCACCCCACCAAGGATCTAGTCAAATTTTTACATTCAATTTTTCCACATGATTTGCCATCAGTCTCTTTCCAAGCAGTCCATTCTACATGTTCACCCTTTGCCCTTGAGTTTCCTGGATTGTACTTAATCAGCCATCACATCAAAATTCATGGTAGCTTCTGTGCCAATGAGAACATATGCTGAAATTTCCTGTGGAACTCATATTCAGCAAAGTAAAAACAGGCAGAGAAGAGGCCCAATTGCAGTGCCACCATTGGAGAGGTAGGGAGTGGACTACAACTACACTCACTCTCAAAGCCTCTTCACTCTACTTTTTTTTTCCTCTTTTATTATTGAGCTAAGTAGCAATATTCCCACTGGATAAACCATTCCAGATGTTTAGTTATAGAGCTTGTGTGGGGCTGTATCTGAGAGATTTTGAGTACATTGAGACGTATAACACTTTGGTTGAGCATAGTGCAGCAAAGTTTAATCTTGGATAATCCTTTCTGCACTTCCTTCAAAGCCTGGATGTTACTGCCATGATACATTTAAAAAATTACACATCCTCAACTGGGGGCTCATTTTAACTCACAGAAATTGGCTTAAAATGCAGAAAATATGATCAATGGATGTACTGCCTCATTTACAATGTGACAGTGCCATTTTGAAAGGGATCCATCACTGGATGTCTGATGTACCTGCCTCTTTCAGACAGTATCCACTTTTAATATGCACATCCAGGTCCTACGCCTTAAATAGGAGCCTAATTGTCATTTTAATTTACCTTGCATGCTCTGACTGTTCCACAGTCAATACAACCTTAGAAGTCTTGCAAATAATTATCATGGGATTTGAAGAAACATGAATACTCCTCAGGGATCTCCCAAAATAAATTAGATTGCTCAGAAGTCAGCTGAGTCACACTTAGCTAAAGCTGGTTAACTGAACAACTGGTTTGATCCAGTTTCAAAAGCATTGTTTTTGCAGCTGATAAAAGAGAAGGCACCCTCAGTGCTACTGGGTGAAATGAGAGGGATTTGGAATTGGGTGAAAACAGGGACTAAGGTGAAGCTGAGAGACTGCGTGCAGAGCTCAGATCAGGCAGGACTGGAGCGCAGCAGGGCTTCATGAACACCGAAAGTGAGGGAACTGATTTGGTGAATAGTGGGTAAGGCTGAATAATTGTTACTAGGTATAGACATACCTTTTCAGCAGTGAAGGCAGCAGCGTAAATCAACAGTAGTACAAGGACAGGCAGCAAAGTTCTGAGGTTACATCACATTTCATGTTAATAAGTCCTGGTGGGTATTTTCAAACTATATTAAATTGTAGATCATTGTTTAAGCAAGGATCGGGATTTATATTATTTATTTTATGAAGAAAAGTCTTCTAAAGTCTTAAATTTAAAGGGTTTAGTCAAAACTGTGGTTTGCTCCTCCTGCTCTATGTGGGAAGCAAGACACATTTCCAGCATGTGTGTAAGAAGTGTCCAGAAGCAGCTGCTGGAAGCTTAGGTTTCAGAGTGGAATGGCAGCTGGGAACACTGTGCAGCATCCATAAATCTGAGAGCATCATGGATAGCACGTTTAGAGAAGTGGTCACACCCCAGCTACAGGGACTTGAGAAAAGAAGGGAATGGGTGGCCACCAAGTAGTCCAAGAGAAACAGGCATGTAGTTCAGGAATCCCCTGACGTCCTGCTCAGAAATCAGTATTCCATTTTCGAGGTAGATAAGGGCACTTAGTGCAGACAGATTCAAGCTTCTGATACTACAAGCAGCCTGTCTGTACAGGAGGAGAGGAAGGGCAATAGTATAGAGGATGCTATATTCAGGGGAACAGATAGATGCTACTGTGGCTGTCAATTGATTCCAGGATGGTGTATTGCCTTCCTGGTGCTAGGGTCCAGGATGTCACTAAACAGCTGCAGGACATTCTGAAGGGGGAGGGTGATAAGGCAGAGGTTATGGTATATGTTGGTACCAGTGACATAGGTAGAAAGAGATCTGAGATCATGCATCAGTAATTCAGAGTGTTAGGAAGTAAACTAAAAATCAGGACCTCTCAGGCTATAGTTTCTGGATTATTCCCAGTGCCTCAGGCTAGCGAGCACAGAAGTAGGAGAATAGTGCAGATGAATGCATGGCTTAAAAGTTGGTGCACGATGGAGGATTTTAGATTCCTGGATCACTGGGGCCATTTCTGGGGAAGGTGGGACCTGTACAAGCAGGATAGTCTATATTGAACCACAATTTGCTAGTTCTGTTGGCGGGAGTTTAAACTAATTAAGAAAGGGGAGGAAATACCGGCTGTCAGCAGAATAGGGATACAGCATAATAGGATGAAACAATCTAGTCAGAGGGAGTGTAACTGTATTAAATTTAAAGGGAGCAAGGCAAGGCTGGAGGCTTCTACTTTAATGCCAGGTAAAATAAATGAATTAAGGGTGGAGATTGACATGTGGAATTGTGATAGCCATCAGGGTTGAGGGAGAGACTGGATTGGCAACTCAACATTCTGCAATATAGAATCTTCAGGTAAGACAAAGAAGGAGGTAAAAGAGGAGGAGGTATTGCAATGTAAACTAGACTGGTGGTGTTTAATGCTGTAAGTGCACGCAGACAGGAGCAATGCCAATCTTTGTATCCTACTTGCAGTGAGTGATAGAATTCCTGTATGTGGTCCAGAAATGGAAGTGAGAGAACAATGGTCTGTTAACAATGTAAGGTCTCTTCCATAGAGGAACTGATGGAATTTCTTGATAGAGAAGATGATCCCCAGGAATTTCCATTCAACCTGGGAATAGTTTCAGCTTTGCTTAAAGTTTGAGAAGAAAAAGCAATGTGTTTTTCTTTACCTGGTGGCATGATGTGGGGGACTACTGCTCCTGCACCATAAGAAAATACATCAGAAGCTAACTGGGGTAAAGTACAATCAAAGTGCATGAGAGCTTCAGATTAAGTAACGCATCTTTTGCCTGCATGAGGGCATTATTGCACTGATCCAACCACTTCCACGTCTTGTTCTGACACAATAGGTTATGTAATGGTTTCAGAATTGTTACCAAGTTTGGGACAAATCTTCCATAATAATTCAGCAATCCCAGGAAGGGATGTAGCTCGCTTATATTCTGAGGTATAAATATCACCGTGATGACCTTAACGTTGGAAGGAGATTTGTGAAGGCCAACAGCATCAATTACATGTCTCAGGTACTCAATGTAGGATTGGAAGAACTCACACTTGTCCTTATGGACTCCCAGACCATAATCTTCCAATCTCTGGACAATGGCATCCAAGCCTTCACCTCTTCCAGTCACTAGGATGTCATCCACTTCGTATTAGACTCCATTCAGTCACTCAGGATCTGATCTATTGCCCTAAAAGGCAATCTTCAGTGCAGGAATAAGCCCTTGTATGCCATGATTGTCATAAGTTCCTGTGACTTCTTACCCATATTCCAAGGCTTGGCTGAGATAAATTTTGGCCTCTTGCCAATCGTGCAAACAGGTCCTCAATGTGAGGTAATGGGTACTGTTCAGCACGTAACACTGAATTTATGGTGATCTCAAAGTCTCCATAAATTGTCACAGAGCCATCTTTCTTGATGAATGGAACAATAGGTGTGGCCCATTCATTGACGCTGACCGGTTCCAAAACTCCAGTCTTCACAAGTCACTCCAAGTCAGCCTCCACCTTCAGGATATGGTACAGACCGTGCCTTCAAATATTTTGCTTGGCTTCCGTCTTTTATTTTTAGTTTGACTGTAATGTCATTCATTCTCCACAAAAAACGGCAGTGTACCTTTAAAATTTTTCATGAGACCTGATTCGCCATTGGCCATCATGTGGGCTTCAGCCCCATTCAGTTGAACCTTCTCCAGCCATGTATAACCCATCAATACTGGCTTATTTCCCTTGATCATGTGTAGAGGCAAATCTGCTGTTTGTTCATTGAGCTGCACAACTACTTCAATGCAACCTGTCAATAGAACTATATACTCCTGTATATGTTTTTCAGCACTATCCTTGATGGCTTTAAGGGGGTGTGCTGGAATTTCTCATTGTAGATGGTCTCTGCACCAGTAAGACTGCTGTCCAGTGTCAACTTCCATTCTTATTGGCAGTCCTCCTCGCATTGGACCCGTTATAAAAACGTAAGAACTAAGAGCAGGAGTGGGCCATCTGGCCCCTCGTGCCTGCTCCGCTATTCAATAAGATCATGGCTGATCTTTTCGTGGACTTAGCTTCACTTACCCGCCCACTCACCATAACCCTTAATTCCTTTACTGTTCAAAAATTTATCTTTCCCTTAAAAACATTCAATGAGGTAGCCTCAGCTGCTTCACTGGGAGTGAATTCCACAGATTCACAACCCTTTGTGTGAAGAAGTTCCTCCTCAACTCAGTCCTAAATCTGCTCCCCTTATTTTGAGGCCATGTCCCCTTGTTTTAGTTTCACCTACCAATGAAAAAAAGCACTCCCTGCTTCAATCTTATCAATTACCTTCATAATCTTATATGTTTCTATAAGATCTCTCCTTATTCTTCTGAATTCCAATGAGTATAATCCAGTCTACTCAGTCTCTCAACTCTGGAATCAACTTTGTGAATCTCCTCTATACCCTCTCCAGTGCCAGTATATCCTTTCTCAAGTAAGGAGACCAAAACTGTACACAGTACTCCAGGTGTGGCCTCAGCAGCACCTGCAACATAACTTCTCTGTTTTTAAACTCTGTCCCTCTAGTGATGAAAGACAAAATTCCATTTGTCTTCTTAATTATCTGCTGCATCTGTAAACCAACTTTTTGTGATTCATGCACAAGGACACCCAGGATTTAGGTGAAATGTACTTGCAATATTTCCACAAATTGCTTGTATGTTTTAGTGCCTGACTTATCAGGTTGCATAAGACTGGAGGAGATTAAAAGTTTTACCTCCCATCATACTCAGGAAAGTGGACACCATAATATCTTCACCTATTTTGTTCACCAGTGCAAAATAATCAAAATGTTCAGCATAAGAGCTCCACTGATTCACATTCTCATCAAAAGCTCCAATGACACTGAAAACTCCAGCCATTTTTAATCATGCAGATTTCTCACAGACGTATTTTGACACCATGTTTCCAGAAGCTACCTCAGTTTTTTAATTTTCACCAGACATTAATTTGAGCTTCAGTCTGTTATTTAATACAGCCAGCTCTAGAATCCATTTTCAGAGCATCTTTTACTCACATTCACAACAACTGATTCTCCCCATAGACAGCAATGCTGAAAGGTTTTCCTTTTATCTGACTTTTCTAAACTTCTTCTTCTAAGTAGCTTAGCAAGTACACGTTTGTTATCCTTGCCACCAGTTTTATTGTGTATTTGGAAAATAATTCTCAGGAAAACCATAAGACCATAAGACATAGGAGCAGAATTAGACCACTCAGCCCATCGAGTCTGCTCCACCATTCAATCATGGCTGATATTTTTCTCATCAGCATTCTCCTGCCTTTTCCCCATAACTCCTGATCCCCTCATTAATCAAGAACCTATCTACCTCTGTCTTAAAGACACTCAATGACCTGGTCTCCACAGCCTTCTGCGGCAATGACTTCCACAGATTCTCCACTCTCTAGCTGAAGAAATTCCTCCTCATCTCTGTTTTAAAGGACCGTCTCCTTAGCCTGAGGTTGTGCCCTCTGGTTCTTGCTTTTCCTACTAGTGGAAACATCCTCTCCACATCCACTCAATCCAGGCCTCGCAGTATCCTGTAAGTTTCAATAAGATCCCCCCTCATCCTTCTAAACTCCAATGAGTACAGACCCAGGTCCTCAACTGTTCCTCATACGACAAGCTCTTCATTCCTGGGATCATTCTTGTGAACCTCCCCTGGATTTTTTCTAAGGCTAGCACATCATTCCTTAGATATGGGCCCAAACATTTGATAAATAAGCATAACTTTACTATGGTGTGTTCTTTCTCATACCTGCTATTTCTCTGATTTTGATTTGATTTATTGTCACCTGTACTAATATAAGTGAAAAGTATTGTTTCTTGCATGCTGTACAGACCGAGCATGCCATATAGAAAGAAGGAAAGGAGAGAGTGCAGAATGTTGTGTTACACTCATAGTTCGGGTGTAGAGGAAGATCAACTTAATACGAGGTAAGCATAGAACGAGAGTAAAAGGTAGAATTAGAGGGTGTGCTGGGCACAGCTCGCAAGACATCGCCCCATCGCATTGCATCATTTCCTTGCATACAATAGTACAGCAGGGGTCTACAGTGAGCCAAAAGGGACAAACATATAGCAGCCAGATTCAAACCTTAGCCTTTCTGTTGACAACATCCACTCTGAGATGGTACAAATAAGTGCAGCTGCCTATCTACCCCAAGATCTGACACATACGAACTCACCATTCCAACACTACTTGTCATTGTATGGGTTCATCTGTTAATGGTTTCACTGTTCTTGTATTACTTCCTCAGGCTTGGATGCAATATGATATACTCCTGAACTGTGTCCTACTAGCATTCCAATACAGAGAGGACTTTTTGAATCATTGAAGACTTAAGTCTATAAAGGGCATTTCGAAATTCCCTGAGGTAATTCTGTTGATTAGACAGTGGTGACTTTATTAAGGGTCATCAGAAGAAACATTGTCGCACTAAACAAAGCCCTAAAAAATGTCATGATTTATGTTCTTAATTATCTTTTTTTGAATCAAAAGATTGTATCTGACAAATAAGATATCATTGTTTTAATACATTGTTTAAAAAAGGAATTTTTATTTTTCAAGTCTTTTTACCAAAAGGTAGAAATTATTTCTACAAGTGCTAGGCAGCAGTCCATAAGAAATAGCAGACAAGCTTTGATGGCTTCAGAGGCCTAACCATAGGCCAATAATGCAGGCAGGGAATCATCAGATGTGAAAGACACCAAATCATGAAACTGTGATAAGGTGACACCAAATTTACATTTCAATAATCTGAAGATTGTTGGAAGAAGGTAAGACTGAAGGAGATTAAGCATTTTAGAGTCTTGTTCTGAAGTGTTGTGAATGAATGAGCCAAAGGTGCAATATATTTTAATTTAAACACACTGGAGATGCAGGAGAAAGGGAACACACAGGATAAAATAGTTGGATCTTAAACTAACCATTGTGTTTTCTAGAGATACTTTCATTCATAATCTCACAGACTGTTCATTTTCAACAAGGAGAGGTGCAGCATGTCCAGGGGAACACCATCACCTCCAAGGCATATGTTACTTTGACTTGGAAATATATCACTATCCCTTCATCATGGCTGGCTCACAGTCATGGAACTCCCTACCTAAAGCATTGTCAGAGTACCTTGACGGCTTGAGCTGTAGACATTCAAAAAGTAATACCCTCCTAAGGGCAAATAGAAAAGGACAATAAATGATCACCTATCCAATATTGCCCACTGAGAATGAATTAAAAAAAAGTTCCACAATTTTCACTGATGGAAATTCCATATGGAGCAAATGTTATTTGGAAAAGCATTGTTTTATATTTGCAATGATATGTCACTTTAGCATTGCATAAAAAGCTATAATGTACAAATTGATGAGTTATTTCAAGACAACACTGACAATTAGTCTGCAGTCAATTTGTCATGACCCTCCATATTGCATTCTGCTGCGTATGAGTAACAACTTATTGATAATTCTAATTGTGAAGGTTATCCTCTAAAAGATTAAGAATCCTCCTTGTTCATAAAAAAGTTATGATTTCCTTTCCCTGTATTTATATTGTCTTTCCAATCAGGAGCATAAGCTAGTTTGATTAGCCGGATGACCCATAGTGCCATCAATGTCATTTCTTTTTCAGATTGACAATGGATACTGTTGAACAGCATGAGAGAGGCAATGTTCCCAGATAGTTTTCTCTCACACCTCTAGGCAAGTAATTCAAACAGGAAAGCTCATCACCTGTCTGTGTGAATATCAGCTGAGTGAGATTTGATAGTGGATCTCCTAATTGACCATCCAACATTAGCTGCAGGTCATGCACAGTTTGATTTGACACCATGCTGAATAAACATTCAGTGCTGTTAACTGTTTCAGGTGGCTGGAGAAATAATCGGGTGGAAATTCACGTGATACTGAACAGGCAGCCTATTTCACACTTTGCACAATTTTGTTCATTGGAAAATAGACTTGCATCAATATAGAAACTTTCACAACAACCAAATGTCCCACACACTTTCGCTGCAATTCTATCACCTTGGTCACCATGGAATCTGAACAGGTGAGGGGCAGACAATGGAAATGTCTCTCGACCTCAGGCACTGTTGAAATGTAGGCACTGTTGTGATTTCAAAAGAGTCAAGATGGCATCGGAGCGTGTCAACTTCTTGTGAGTTGTGCCCAGCATACCCTCTAATTCAATTTTTTACTCCTTCTATGCTTCTAAAACTCTAACTCTCTAACAATGTAAGTTGATCATTCTCTACATCCTAGCTATGACTGTAACACTACATTCTGTACTTTTTCCTTTCCTTCCTTATGCATGGTATGCTTTGTCTGCATAGCACACAAG
Organism: Carcharhinus amblyrhynchos; assembly: GCF_965287045.1. Classification (NCBI taxonomy): domain Eukaryota; kingdom Metazoa; phylum Chordata; class Chondrichthyes; order Carcharhiniformes; family Carcharhinidae; genus Carcharhinus; species Carcharhinus amblyrhynchos. Next base: position 40,538,705 of record NC_137330.1, read on the forward strand.
AAACAATACCTTGTACTGTAGATTGATACATGCAACAACAGTGAATCAAATCAAATTTAGGAAACCCAGGAGCCAACGTGTGCACAGCAAGCTCCCACAAAAAGCAACGTGAAAGTGACCAAATAATTTGATTTTCTGATGTTGACTGAAGGATAGGCATTTGCCTGGACACTGGGGATAACTCCTCTGCAAAATTGGTTCATGGGATCTTTTAAGTACACCCAGGATGGCAGATAGGACTTGTGTTTAATACTTCAGCACAGCGTTCCCTCAGAACTGCACACAAGGGGCTCTATTTTACCATTTTGATTCTAAGCGCTGGGTGGTCTTGAAACTGGGAGTATTTCAGATCTGACTTTTAGACCCTTTCTCGGGTGCCCCCATGCTCATTCTGCCTGCAAAAATATCACCGATTCTGAATCATGTTGCACAAACCTGTGGGTGGAGCTGAATGCACCCGAAACACTGCAGCTCTGATCAGCTCCAACTGCGCATGCTCAGAAAAAAAAATAGAATGTTATTCCCACATCCTTCCTCCCACATCCTTCCTGGGCCAAATAATGCCTCCCCTGACCCCCCACAGACATTGTCCCACCCCTACAACATTAATGAACCCCTTATCCCCTATCCCCCACTCCCCCACCACTCACCATCCAGACTGATCACAGGCCCCTCCCCTTCCCCCAACTGATCTCAGGGAGAGATGGTGTCATGGAAAAATCCTAGACACCTGGAAGCAGGCCAGGGCATTCAAGGTCCAGGGCCTCCAGAGGATATCTGTTCAAAATAATACTTATGCACGGAACTGCGGGGTTTCTGTTCCCTCCTTCCTCTGTGAACTCCTCACCACCGCCCCCCAACCCCCGGGTGAATGGCAGCTACCTCTTGCCTATAATGGTCATCTCCCTCTTCTACTCTGCAAGTGGTTAGGTCTGGGCTTCCTGTGCCTGCAATTCTTCTTCCAGCTCTTCCTCCTCAGGTCCAGCAGCAACCCAAGATCGATCGGTTGCATCACAAATGTCATCTCGTCACTCTGAAGTGGGGGAGGGCGGAGAGGAGATGGAGAGGAGCGCATGTAGAGGTTATGGAAAATTGCTTGTCCCTAGCATATCAACAGTCACTGTCCATCCCCCCATTCCCCCAGCCACACACTCTCCACAATCACAGCCCCCCAATTCTCCCAGCCACATGCTCCCCACAATCACAGCTCCCTGCAAAGTTGAGAGGCTGCAGCAGGGAATTTGCAAGGGCTTTATGCACATCCTTCAGCTGAAAGTGAGCTGAGTGCACCAGGACCCAGCAGCACCGCAAGACTTGAGGTCAGTGCTAAGACCCGGGTCAGTGCTGCAAGTCAGACATCGGAGACCCAGCAGAGCAACAGCCACTTCCCCCTCCCCCACGCCCCCACCCAACATTCACAGAGCTGCCACTGACCTGAGAAAGAAAATGGCCGCAACAGCAGGACATCTGTGAGTAGCACTGAGCCATAGTGAACACATGTGCCAGTGAAATTAATGGAAGCCTCAATGAAACTGGTCAGAGTGTGAAACAAACGGCGTTTCCCTCTTAAAGATAAATTTACACCTCAGTGAGATTATTTGGAAAAACATACCCAATATTTCATTTATTTCCATTTCCACCAATTAGGAGGGAGGTAATCAAACAAATTGTGTCCAATTTCTAATTTTACTCTCTTTAGCAGTAGATCAGCTAAGGAGAGCAATGTTACCAAGGTGAAAGTGGACAGTCTTTAAAGTTATGGGTTCAGATTTTCCACCTGAGCTCAGTTTGTGTATTGAAGTTGGGAATGATATGGCCATGAGACAATGCCTGAGGAAGCAGATAGAATTTATGGCAGAATATAATACTTGCAACATATTCACTGGACATTAACTGGATATTCAGCATGCATCTGACAATACAGAGATGGTGGAATGTTTGAAACAGATGGTGGAGGGTGTGACATTTTTTTAAATAGCTCTCACAGTCTTTTGAATCATAGGGCAGAATTTTACCAGCATGTCTGCCCGAGTTTCGTACAATCCTGTCCAAGGCCAATGGAGAATGCCATTCTCTGAGTCTCGCCCGCCCCCAGGGCCAGGGCAGGTATGCCGGTAAAACTCCAGCTATAAAATTATAGAATCCCTACTGTACAGAAAGAGGCCATTGAGCCCATTGAGTCTGCACTGACCACAATCCCATCCAACCCCTATTCGTTTAACCCTTCATATTTACCCTGCTAATCCCCCAAACACTAAGGGGAAATTTAGTGTGACCAATCAACCTAATCCGCACGCCTTTGGACTGTGGAAGATAACCGGAGCGCCCAGAGGAAACACATGTAGACAATGTGCAAATGCCATGCAGACAGTGATGTGAGGCTGGGAATTGAACCTGGGTCCATGGTATTGTGAGGCAGCAGTGCTAACCACTGTGCCACCATGTCATCCAGTCAGTATTTCTTAGCCCAGAGCTTTATGTGATATCCTTGTTGGGAGGAGCAAACAAAAACAATGTGCAGCTAAGATGACAAGTGTTATTTTTAGGTATTTTTCTTAAGTGTTAGAAGCATAGCTGAAAGAGATTTCTCTCTGCTTTTATTTTGAAAGTTTTACCAGTGAGCTGAAAGCACAACTTATTGCCATCCTGCAGTAAAGAATATGTGTTTTGGGGGTTTTGGGTAGCTGAAGGCTACAAGCTGCTCTGAGTCTTCAAGGTCATTTGAAATCAGCACTCAACCCAGAGAACTGGACTCCAGCATCAAGAGAATCCAGCCTATGCAGTGATAAATCTGTTTAACGGGATTTATCTATTGGATTTTGTTTTTAATTGGAATGCATTATAGATATTCATTAAGTGTTATGCATTATAGTGGTTGTTTTGTTCCTTGTTTCTAATTGATAAAAGTTGATGCTAATTTTCTTATTATACACGTCAACTATATTCTTAAACAAACTTTATTTGATTAAAAAGCTCCCTACTGGGTCACTTAAATTATCCCTGAAGATAAACATTTCATGCTTATCCTAGACAAATTCAAGATGCAAAATTTAAGGTTCAGGCAGGCTCCACAAAACATTTTGGAGATTCTGAGTTGAACCATAACAAGAGTTGGAGCACCATGCCATCAACATGCATGTGGAAACTGATGCCTCATCTTTGGATTATGTCTCCAAGTGGTAATTTGCAGATGAAGAAGAGGGTTGGAGTCAATGGTAGCTTCTAGGGAGAGGTAACAGAACCTGTCCTGGTCCCTTCATGTCAAAGCTATATTTAAGAAAGCCCACAAACACCTCTACTTTGTCAGGAGGCTAAGGAAATCTGGCATGTCTGCTATGACTCCTACCAAATTTTACAGATGCATCAAAGAAAGAATCCTTGTTGAATGTATCGCAGCTTGGTATGGCTCCTGCTCTGTCCAAGACCACAAGAAACTACAAAGGGTCATGAATGAAGCCCAGTCCATTAAGCAAACCAGCCTCCCATTCACTGACTCTGCCTACACTTCCCGCTGCCTTGGAAAAGCAGCCAGCATAATCAAGGACCCCATGCACCACAGTCATTCTCTCTTCCACCTTCTTCTGTCAGGAAAAAGATACAAAAGTCTGAGACCACATACCAACTGACTCAAGAAATGCTTCTTCCCTGCTGCTGTCGGACTTTTGAATGGATCTATCTTGCATTAAGTTGACCTTTCTCTATACCCCTAGCTGTGACCGCAACACTACATTCTGCACCTCCCTCTTTCTTCTCTATATACAGTGTACTTTTTCTTTATGGTGTGCAAGAAACAATACTTTTCACTGCATACTAATACATGTGGCAAAAATAAATCAAATCAATTCGAAGAAAGGGAAGCCATTGTTTGAGATGCTCTGGATACAACCAGACACATGAATGGAACCAAGTGAGAGCAGTCCCACTAAGCTCAGTGACAAGTGACGTTGGAGGGGGATGGTGTGGGTGCCCATGTCAAAGGATACTGAGAGAATAAGAAGAAAGGAGAGATATAGTCCACCACAATTATAGACTCAGAAGGTGTTATTTGTGACTTTGATTCAGGTGATCTCAGTAAGGTGGCTGAACCGGAAACCTGAGTGCTTCCTATCAACATAGGAAAGAGGGGCAAGAGAAGGCCAAATGACCCTTCATGCCTGCTCCATCAGTCACCATGACCCTTGGGTTCAACTCCACCTTTCCATCTGCTCCCTATATCCCCAAATTCCCTAAGATACCAAAAATCTATCCCAGCCTTCAATACAATCAATTATGGTGCATTCACAACTTTGTGGGATAGAGAATTCAAAAGATTTACATCCTGTTGAGTGAAGAAATTTCTCCTCAGTTTAGTCCAAAATGATTATTAATCTGCTTCTGCACTCATGCTTTATACGTCACCATGGGGATTTCCTGTCCTCTACCCCCACCATGGATATCTCTGGGTACATGTCTCTGTAATGAACTGTTTTCAGAGATCTAGTGGATTTTCTTCCTCGCCTGCTTCGGCTTGGTTTAGCACAGCTGGAGAGAACAATACAGAAGTTAGAATGAGTTGTTGGGGAACAGAGCTTGTGACCCAAATGTTTCTTTCTCAGGGTGCTGAATCAGTCAGAGGGCAGAGATGTGATCATTGGTTATCAATCTGTCTCTACTGAAGTGAGCTGTCTTCTGGTTTTGCAAAAGAATACAGACTAAAAAAGGCCTTTCCATACCAGGAGTTCCAGCTCAATCCAGGTGCCAGGAGGATCATACATCTGGATTGACTGGTGCCATGATATTCTGTATTGTGTGAGACTTTTAGTGGAGTAAAAATATGTATACATTGCTATGAGTGAAATAATTCTTCTAAATGAAACTTAGGGGACGGGAATTACAAAGGGAACTGGAGTAGCCTCTAAGGCACTGAGACAAGGCACACAAGAACTTTGATACAGTAATAGAGGAGGTTACTGAAAATGGCCAATGTACTTGGTACTTAGAAGGTATAGGATCATAGAATCCTTACAGTACAGAAGGCCATTTGGCCCATTGAGTCTGCACCAATCACAATCCCATTCAGACCCAATCCCTATAACCCCACACATTTACCCTGCCTATCCCCCAGAAACTAGGATCAATTTAACATGGCCAATCAAACTAACCCATACACCTTTGGACTATGACAGGAAACAAGAGCACCCGGATGAAACCCACGCAGATACGGGGAGAAAGTGCAAACTCACATAGACAGTGACCAGAGTTGAACTGAGGTCCCTGGCGCTGTGAGGCCGCAGTGCTAACCACTGTGCCGTCGTGCTGTCCACGTATAATTGGCTTTTGTTTTACCTTGGCAGAGCTGGTAAGGTTATTACACCTTTGACTGGGTCATTGCATAGACACTCATTGCCCTGGCCACCCACTCCTAATGCTATTTTATAACTCTTCTTTAGGGCCTGGGCTGCCCTTTTTGGATCAAATCTGTGTTCAACTTTCCATAAACTGTGCCATATCAGAGAACCTGGACGTTCTCTGAGCTCCAGTGAAGGACACTGCTGATAAATTGTCCAGTTCATTTCTCTCAGATGCAGGCCTTGGAATCTGTAGCGCGCACACACACACACAAGTTCTTTCACCTCCCATGGTGGCGCGCTCCTTATTAAATGTGATCATATCAGTGGGTGTTCACCTGCAATAAGACTGGGTTGCTCTCAAAAACTGAGACAAGGTCGTCCCACTTGAATTTAGACAGGCGAAAGCTTCATCCGTCCGTTATCCTGTTCAAGTTATCTTTAGTGAAAAATTCAGGCTTGTGACACTAATGATGTTTAAAGGGAAACTGCAAATGCAGTGAGCATTTTGGAAACAAACCATGGAAAATTGTGACAGATGGCGATAGGGCCTGGCTGTCAGCCAATGAATTTACTAATCATTGATGTTAACACAAAGCGCATATCGGTGGAAATGGTTAACATTTAACTTCCCATCTTCGATCACAAATCACACACCTTCCGACAGCTTTATGAAAAGTTCATTATCACCTAATTGAAAGTAACTGGAAACTAGTTCTTTCTGTGCAGGCATGCAGAGAAGCAGTGTTTACACAAATGTCTTGTGGCCAAAGGTGAAACCTATCTGGAAATGCACTTTTTTTTCAGCTTTCCTCCCTGTAATTAAGTTTTAAGCTAATCAGTTCCCCTGGTTGCTCCTTTTATCGAATAAGAATGTGGGAACTGCATTGTGCCTGAGAACAAGCGCTTTGAGGTTTCAGTGTGAGCTGCTCTTGCACTCACTTTGGCCTCCTTTCTTCAGTTGATTACATGGAACTTCTTTCAACAGCAGTTTGATTCTCACTGCCCTTGTAGTATGATTTATGGAGTTTTGTAAGGGAACATGGTGTCATGTTCCTGGGATTGAGAAAGGGCACCTTAAATAGTCCCAACAACTTGCAGCAGTTAAACCAGAAATGGCTTTGGTGGCTAACTTTTGAGGTGGGGAATAAGTCATAGTTCATTAAAATCCTTTGGAATGATCAATTTTCGTGGAAGATTCCTTGCACCCAGAAAAGGAAATAAACATTAAATTCCTCTCACTATCCAAAACAGGTCATAATGTGTTAGTGCACTATCCCTCCTAATGTCTCTGATCAGCACACACCACAGGAAAGGGCAATATAGAGTCTTCATTCTCTAACAAAGGCAAGCGATTTGCCATCAGTCAAGTTTGTTTTACATTTGTTCATGGGATGTGGGCTTTGCTGGCTAGGCTGACATTTATTGCCCACCCCAAATTGCCCTCAAGAAGGTGGTGGTGAGCTGCCTTCTTGAACCACTTCAGCCCATTTATCGTGGGGACACCCATAGTGCTGTTAGGATTTTAACCCAGCAACAGTGAAGGAACGTCAATATAGTTCCAAATGAGGATGGTGAGTGCCCTCTTCCGAAGTCTTACAGATTCACAGTATGAACTGTTTCTCTCTCCACAGAGGTCACAGACCTATTAGGTTTTCCCAACATTGTAGATGGTGCACACTGCTGCTACTGGTGGTGGAGGGAGTGAATAGTTGAAATGGTGGATGGGGTACCAATCAAATGGGCTGCTTTGTCCTCGATGATCTAAAGTTTCTTGGATGTTGTTGCAGGCAATCGGCTTTACACTCCTGATTTATGCTTTGTAGATGATGCAGTCAGTTGTTTTTTTCACTCCCCACAGGATTCTGCCCTCGTAGCCACAATATTTAAATGGTGAGTCCAGTTCAATTTCTGGTCAGTGTTAACCTCCAAGGTGTTAATAGTGGTGCATTCAACAATGGTAATACCAATGAATGCCAAAGGGTGATGGTTAGATTCTCTCTTGTTGGAGATAGTCATTGCCTGACACCTGTGTAGTACAAATGTTTCTTGCCACTTGTCAGCCCAAGCCTGAATATTGTTCAGGTCTTGTTGCATTTGGATATGGGCTATTTCAGTATCCAAGGAGTCATGAATGGTGCTGAACATTGTGCAATCATCTGTGAACATTCCCACTTCTGATACAGCCACCTAAAATGTTTTATTGCAAAATTATGATATCTGAGCTGCAAATCACACTTGATGATTGTAAAAATTCACAGGACTTACTGTACTGCTCCAACTCACTTGCTTCTGTCATAACTCACATCCAGCTGAATCACAAGTCAATGTTCATGTTATTTAAACTTAAAGGTTTACCTTTTAATGATGGCCAAGTTATCTTTCAGCGATAGTACTATAAAATGAATAATATGAGTGGTCATTTGTTGTGCATCTCTCTCCATTTTTGTTCCCATCGAAGTGAATAGAAAGGTAAATTGGGCCATGTGTACAAATAGCTACCAATGTGATATCACCATTTCACACTATCACTGTAAACTTTGTTGTTGAATCCACCGACAAGTTTAATTTCAGGAGCAAAAACAGAAAATGCTATAGAAAATCAGCAAGTCTGACAGCATCTGTGTAGATAGAATAAAACCAACCTTCAAGGCTCATCCTGTCTTGAAACGTTGGCTCTATTCTCTCTCCACAGATGCTGTCAGACCTGCTGAGTTTCTGCAGAATTTTTATTTCAGATTCAAGCATCCACAGTATTTCGCCTTTATCTTAGTTTCAGCTAAGGTTTAGCTTACTTTGACATATATTCTTCAACAGATACATTTAAAATAAAGGGAATTATAAAGGCTAAGAAATTATCCAAGCTCTATCATCATGCAAACCTGAATTATACTTCTCAGTTAAAACAAAACAGAGGAATTTGATTCAACTGCGTTCAATCAATCATAATAATTGCCAGGCTCAGAGATAGGGCAGAATCACTCGGACCAAAATGTTTCTTTGAATATTGCTTCTGATTAGTGAGATCCTTGGAGACATCTTACCAAACAAATACTATTTGCAGTATTCTGGAAAGCCCCTTTTCTTTTGGTGGTTGGTTGGAGAGAAGGAATGAGTACAATCTCTCTGTGAGCTCATCTAAGCTTTTGTAGCTCTCATATTTAAGCATGTTTATAGCTCAAAGCCCAGCTTATAGTGAGCTTCTCATAGTGAACTCATGGTGGGTAAACTTTAAGCTTGTCTCTTCAATTTGGTTGTAAAGTATTTCCTATCTTTATTCACATTAGATTGTGGAATTTTATGTCGACTTGATTTCCTGGTCTTGTCGAAGTCAATGGATCTTTGAAGAGCTTGTCGCATTTTATGACCCCACCCCTTCATCAACAGGGCTGTAAAATTCTGCTCTACATTTGGAAGGTGCAGCCTTGCTCCCATCAATTGGCATTTTTGTTACCAAAGGCACATGTTTATGAAAATAAACTTCATTACCCTCTATTCAAAGTCAGAGAAGAAGTGATTGACCTGGAATTTGCCCCTGCAGCATCCATCCTCCAGGTGCTAAACAGTCTCAGGTCTGCGCGGTGGCACAGGGAGCAGCACAGTGGCACAGTGGTTAGCGCTGCGGTCTCACAGCGCAGGGACGTAGGTTCGATTTTCAGCTTGGGTCACTGTCTGTGTGGAGTTTGCACATTCTCCCCGTGTCTGCATGGGTTTCCTCCAGATGTTCCAGTTTCCTCCCATACTCCAAAGCTGTGCAGGTCAGGTTGATTGGCCATGCTAAATTGTCCCTTAATGTCAGAGGAATTAGTAGGGTAAATACATGGGGCTATGGGGATAGGGGCTGCATGGGACTGTGATTGGTACCGACTCGATGGGCTGAATGGCCTCCTTCTGCAGCATAGGGATTCTATGATTCTGTGATAAGACAGGGAGGAAGCAGGCGTGCATTTTCAACCAGATGTTTACTGCTGGCCATATTATGAAAGTGGTGCAAGGAGCACACATTAGGAAGATTTAAAGCGCAAACATCTTAATCAGATGAGGTTCCTATTGTGGCTTGCAAGTTTGAGTGTGCACCACTCACTGCGTTCTGAACTCAAACAGTACAGTGTGGTATTGACTGGCAGAAAGAACCCCTCACCAGTGGTATTTAACAGCTGATAACTACTGTTCGGAATCAGTGTAGAGCTGAAGAACAGACTTAGCGCAAAATCCACATTGCCACGTGAAACATCATCAAGCAAACTAGCAACACATTTGACTAGTGCAGGGGAGAGTACAGTACATTCTGAATGGGTATCCCAATATGTCACCATCTGTTACATGCTGCACAACTTTATCATTATGAGGACATGCCTTTACCAGTATCTGCACAGCAACAAATGCAGAAGGAGGATCAAAAAAAGCAGACAAGGACATGGGCCAGAATTTCCAGTTGCCCAGCGGGCATGCAATAGGCACAAATGTTTGCAAAATGGGGCATGATACATCTCATGAGCTCCACCACTTCCCCTGCTACCAATGAGAAACTATGACAAAGTTTTTGCTGCACGGGATGCCTGAAGTCTTTGTTTCTGACAATGGCACTGCCTTTACAAGCACCAAGTTTCAGACCTTCATGCATTCAGGTGAAATCAAACATATCAGGACAGCACCCTATCACCCATCATCAATGGGTTGGCTGAATGGGCAGTGCAGACTTTTAAGCTCAGCACAAAGAAGCAATCTGCAATGCAATAGAGACCAAGCTGACAAGATTTTTATTTGACCACAGGACTAACCCTCACACAACAATAGGAATCGACCCAGTGGACTTGCTAAAAAGATGGAGGCTTTGGACAATTTCCCAAACCTGATGGGAAGGGTGGAGACCCGACAAGAGAATCAGCAGAACTATGATTCTGCAAGAACAGAAGGAACATTCAAAACCGATGACCCAGTCTATATGAGGAACTTCGGAGACAGCCTCAGTTGGGTCTAGAAGTTGACCTCATGCTGCCCCTCTGCCTGATGAGGACACAGACTCTGAGATAGAGGTGGAAGGGACTGGTGCCCCACCTGAAGCAAGACCTCAAGAAGAGGTGGCTTTATGGTGCTCCCTCCAAAATCAAAGGTCTTCAATCGGCTTAACACCCCCAATCCAGTCCTGCCTCCAAATGGCCCCAGGTCAATTGTTAATCAGGGCAAAAAGCTGTCCCATGGCGGGGCTGTTGTAGAAGAAATGGACTTGAGTTGAGAGGGATTTTATTATGGCCACAGGGAATTTGTCAGTAGATACCCCATAAGCCTCATAGAAACTCCTCTATTGGTCAAGTGGAGACTCGCCCAACAGGGAAGGAGCAGCAGGGGCTTTAAAACCAGCTGGCTCCACTCAAGACGGCAGTCAAAAGATTTCAGGGCTGACCTGCACTCTGTAGTTGCAGACCGACACTTTGAGCGCGTTGTAAATAAAGGGTGATTTGACAGAAGACTGACCTCGGTAAGATGATTACAAGGTTGATAAATGGACCTCTGAAATAGTGGAGCACAATATCAGCTGGTTCCTTAGGGCGGCTAAGCCACAAGAGAGGGAAAGAAATTCAGAAGGTAAATATGGCATTTTCTTTCAATCTTACAGCAGCTGAGTCAGGAACAGGGGGAGGCACAGTGGGTAGGTTATCAATGTTCAGTCCTACCTGCAAAATAATGATATGCAGAGATGGAAAAAAATCACTAAATGTGGAGGGAAGGGAAGTAAACAACAAATGCCAACAAATTTAAAAGATGCTGGTGAATAATAATGGTCACCTTCATTGAACTATTTTAAAAGTTTTAAAATAGTTTCATTCGAATAAAAGTTCTGAGGAAGGTTCACCCAGACTCGAAACGTTAATTCTCTCTCCACAGATGCTGCCAGACCCATTGAGTTTTTCCAGCATTTTCTGTTTTTATTTTAGTTTGATTTGAATATCGTCCAACTCAAATACTATTCCTTGCAATGGACCTGAGCCAAAGCAGTCAATTCAGAAGCTGCTGTGGGACCTGTACAGCTGTCACTGCTGCTTGCTCTTTGAAAGTTTCAGTAACAGCAACATGTTTCCTTTCAACTGGTAACTGGGTAACCTTGGCAGATAATAGCTCGAATCCAAACACCAGTGCCAAGTGCATGTCATATATAGTGCTTGCACACCATGTGCCCAGCGTGCCTGAGACACCACCCAATGAGACCCAAAGCAGGAGGTGCCACGAGCTTTGTGCCGTGCTTGAATCTGAGGTGTGTGAAAGACATCTCAATCAGCGGGAGATGATGCAGATTTTCTCCGCTAGCGCTCATTGGGTTTTACGCCACTGGAGCATGCATTCGACTGATCTTTTTATCTCTTCAAGAGAGCTTCCAAGACCCCAAGAACGCAGATGACAGGATTTGAAACCCAAGTGTGGATTTCCTTTGTTGGTGATGGCCTGTCATCAGTCAAATTCAGCATGTAGGTTAATAAGGCTTAAAAATAAAAGAACAGCCACGGTTTGACTGACAGTTTGGCAAACTGAGTATAGTGAGCTTCTTTGTCACTCACAGTTTCTTCATTGCACGCTAGCAATGAGAGTGTGAACGGAATTGCTGAATGCCGAGAGTTCATTATGACAAGTAGTCAGACTCAAGAATATCTCAAATTATTAAGAGGACACTTCAAGTAGCACTTTCTGAAAACATTTCATTGATTCCACACCGTTCACATTTGCACATGACAAAACAAATTATCTTGTGTTCACCTTACTAGTGTGTATTTTGTTGAAACTCCTTGAAAATTATAACGACAGAAAATTTTGGAATAAGAAATTCCTTAATTAATTATGCATACTTCAATGATAAAGAGGAAACTCAGTAATGAAGGGGTTAAAAGACATAGGGTCACTTTTCACCATTTTTTTTGTAAACTATTTGTTTCCCAAATTACTAGAGTAGATTTGGGATTCTATCCTGGAAAGGTTGCATTGAGGAGCTACAGGGACTTGATATTATGTGCATGTACAGCACTTCCTCCAAACAAGTATTTTTTCTATGAATGTCTTATCATGGAGTTATGGAATAAATATTACATTTCATGGGAGGACAACTCCTCCATTCTGTGCCCTCAGATTAACGTTTGTGCATTCAGACATTGCGTACTTGGCATTATTCTGCAGTGTGCAGGAGCGAGAAATAAACTCTGTCGCCCTTCTCAAGGTATGAATTTTTTTAACCAGTGCAAGCTGCACTTTGACATATTTCTATCCAGCAGAACTTGAAAGTCAGGCCTACAGACACTTTTGTAATCAAGTGCACTACAAGTGAAGCTAGTAAGCAGAGTAACCTGCACCGCCAAGGACAAGTAAGGCAAACACTTCTGTACTTGTGCCAGCTTTATGTTCCAAGATATACTTAGAAGGTGTACCTTTTGTTTTTTAATAATCTAAATGCTGAATCAGCGTTACCAAAATTGCCCTGCCCAACATGTTGAAATCATAATATTAAAACTAAAATAAAAGAACAAAAATGTTTATATGTTTTCTCTCAAAGTATTTTACAGCCAGTGAAGTAATGTACAAACATAGACCTGGATGTTGCGCCCCCTCTTTGCCATGAGCACAAATAGTGATGGGGATGCAAAATCTTACTGGAGCTGAGAAATGAGGTTCTCATGGGCGCAATCTTGTGGTGTGGTCGTAGCCACCCCCCATTGGTGAATTAACAGAGTTCCCATCATCGCATGCATTATGTGCCCAGCTGGCCGAGAGAAGCCTGCTCGTCTGCTGAGACAAGGGACTTCACAATTTTCCTTACAATTCTTAATGATTAAGGCGTCTAACAATCTTTAGGATCCAGATAAGGGATACATTGTTTGCAAAGATAATGTGGAGGGGTGGGAGTCATGTGACATAGGCTTCTGGCTTGTGGAATTAGTAATGTCAGCTTTCTGAACTGCAAAATCTCAAGCTGCGATTTACCATCTAAGTAGCAGCCTCACAGCAAAGGAACTCTGGCCCAGGTTGGACAACTGGTTCCATCAACACCGCTTTTGCTAAAAATTCTACAACATCGCCTACAAGACTGATTCATCCCGGAGTGCCTATTTTATTGTGTGAAGCCAACACCACCGGAAAAGTGAATTATCCACCCATCAATCTCCATGAAGAAGTATCTGAGGGAAATTTGGTTCTGAACTTTGGAACCCACGTAAAACAATGGGGGTAATTCTCCCAAAAGTGCTGAATTGGTGGGAAAACTGTTCTAAATCCCAACTGTTATGTCAGTTCAGCTTCTTACCTGAATCTCTGCACTCTGTGCACTGAAGAGGTCCCAGGAGTAAATCTCATTACAAAACAGCAGGGCGGGGCCTATTCATGCCAGAGTTTGACAATTCTGGAACTTTGCACATGTGCAGTGGCCCCAAATTCCCAACCTCCTGTTTCCTGGCCAGCCCAATTGTGGCCAGCCTGGGACCACCGCAGTGCTACGCCTCAAGTACCTCCAATGACCCAATTGTGGCCCCCACAGCAATTCCCAGGCCAGCCTTGAACCCCCTGTCCCTGAGTGCCCTAATGTCCAGGCCCCACAGTGGCGATTCCCCCCACACACCCCACAGCAGACCTCCTCCCACTGACCCTCCTGGGGGTCAGACCCCTCCCCCACCCCACCCCCCCCCCCCAACGGAGGCAGATCTCCCCCCAGACAAACACAATCACTGCCCTCCCTCCATCCCAGATTGAACTTGTCTGCAGAGCGGCAGCTGGAGCCCACACCAATTGCCCCTAGGCCCTGCCCACAATAGGCCTCACCCCCTTGGCGCTGCCCGATATCCAGTGGACAGTGCCAAAGTACCCCTGGACTTGGGCACTTTGTCCCTTGGCCAGTGCCAGGATACCCATGCCTGGGGCACATCACTCCTACCCCCCCAACCCCCCACTGCCTGAACACCTGTTTGCCCCCCATCATTCCGGCAGGGTCTCCCGCTAGTTCCTCGAACATGGAGAGTTAGTTTGAACCTTGCCAGAATGGAGTACCCCTGGCAAAATGGGAAATTCGATTGGGATCTGAAATTACCGAATATGTATATTTAAAACAGATTAAAAACAAATTTAAATTACTTACCTGCCTTCCCGTCGGTTTCCAGCATGGTCTGACTGGCGACTGTTCGCCGATTCCCAGCACATGCGCAAATCCTAGTTCAAGGCCGCAGATGCGCGTCTCCCACCGCGACCCTACAGAAAAGCTGCAGATCGCAATGGGAGAATTGCGGAAAATCTTTATTTTCTCTTGGCTGTCTGCACTGTAAATATTTCTTCTCTCTATCCTTCTTTTACTGTATGAATGTAAAGAAGAAAATGTTGCCATCTTCCTCCCACGTTTTGAGTTTGTGCAAATAAACTAACCCTTTGAGCTTAACCTATCGCGAGTTTGCTGTGGACTAATTAATAGAAAATTGGATCACACCAAAATTGGGCAGAAATGTGTTTTCAGTCAACTACATCCCTGTCCATTGATATTTTTATTATAGCTGGTTTCATGATGTCTGAATGCCCCCTCTTGAGGGAGAGGGCAGAGGTGGGAAGAAGCACCTCAAAAACTTATTTAAAATGAGCTGTCAGACTTCAATTGGCATTCGTTTAAAACTCACCCTGCTATGCAGAACAAGAAACCACGCAGTGATTGGAAGACAGGAGCGGCTGCGCCATAAGCCTTCCATGGCACTCCTGGTTGGCTGGCATTAATAATGGTACTTCCTGTAACAACTCCCCACCACGCACCCGAAGAAAGCCTTTCAGTTTCCTCCATGAAACATGATATTCTCCTCCCTTGCCACCCACCCTAAACCCAGCCTCCACTCTCCGGACACAATATCTTCCCCCCACCATGGGGCAGCACGGTGGCACAGTGGATAGCACTGTTGCCTCACAGTGCCAAGGACCCAGGTTCAATTCCAGGCTTGGGTCACTGTCTGTGTGAAGTTTGTATGTTCTCCCCATGTCTGTGTGAGTTCCCTCCATCTGCTCTGGTTTCCTCCCATAGTCCAAAGATTAAGTGGATTGGAAATGCTAAATTGTCCATTAGTGTCAGGGGGATTAGCAGGGTAAATATGTGGGTTTACTGGAATAAGGCCTGGGCGGGATTGTTGTCAGTGCAGACTTAATGGGTCGAGTTGCCTCCTTCTGCACTGTAGGGATTCTATGACTCTATAATTTCGCCTCACCCAGCCAATGAGATTTTCTTTTCTCTCTCCCAATGACCACTGACTTCCTTGGTCCCCCACTCTTGATTGCAGGGGACTGTACCAAGGGTCCCTGTCTACAGTTCTCCCTCCCAGTTACTGACCAGGCTCTCGCCAGGCTCTAATGAAGGGTCATCAAGACTCAAAACATTGGCTCTAATCTCTCTCTATCGATGCTGTCAGACCCGCCGAGATTTTCCAGCATTTGCTGTTTTTATATGGCCAGGCTATCTATTTGGCCAAGTGTTGAGTTGGAAACGTTTCAAAAATATTCGGGTAATGTACAAGTTCAGCAGGATCTCCGGGTCCGCACCGTACTTTAGCCATTCCAGTACCCCTAGCATTCTCTCATAAATATTAGGGCCACTATGCCCTCAACTTAGTAAGCAATTCGGCATCTGTATTACAAGCATTGCACTGGTATCTAGAACATTTCCAACATTGTTGCATAAAGAGAGATACGTAAAGTCCAAAGTTAAATTATAGTGTTGTGATCTCTTGTTCTGGTGAACCAGCATAGGCCCCAGGAATAGAAACAGGACAGTATGAATAACATGGAATAACATTGTGTAACAGCAAGAGAATTGGAGGAAAGCAGGCATTGAGAGAATTAAAAAAACATTAAATAAATTCTCAAAAGGTATTAAACAAATAGTTTTGTTCCTTACAGGAATAAAAAGGGACAGAAAAAATGAGAGTAAAGGAGGCTCAAAGTATAAGACCTCATGTTTGGAGCAAGAGTAAATTTATGTTACAAAAGGACCAGAAACATATTCACCAAAATCACAAACCTAATGCACATTAGGTTTGAACCCTCTGCTGTCCCCTCTGTGGCTGTCTATAACATGTTGCTCCATTTGATTTTCTTTGTATGCACTTGAGTTCTCCCATATTTTAATCTGCAAACTTTGATAAATACAGTGAGGCGGAAACAATTTTGTAAAAAGGAATGATTGAATGGTCCTGTGGCGTGACACCATGGACTGGAAGACCCTGTTTCAAATCCCAGAGGCTTGGTTGCCATTCCGACTTGGGTTTTGTCCAGATGGCAAAGTGCCAACCTGAGCGGGTTTGCCAAACACAGCATAATAAAGCCAACGTGCTGAGCAGATAAGAGCGAGGGAAAGTGGGTTTCACCTTGTGTGGCACTCCAGCGCTCTCTACCGGCTGGTCATAGAGCAGCTTTGGCCACAGGCTAAGGAAATGTCCTTTTGTTTGATGTAGCAACATTGCTACTTGTCTCACTCTAGAAACCCATCAGGAGGAGAAGCACAAACGTATTCTAATTTGTATCTAATGTTGCATCATTTAAATGGTATATCTGACACTGACGTTACTATTCTCCAGAGGTGCCGTCGAGACAGACTTGCCAATCAAGTAGGCTTCTTCTACTTACAACACTAGTACATTATATTACAACACAGCATAAGCCGTGTCAGTACATCACGTAGATTCATTGATACAGTACTGTTTCACCTGATGCATCAGAATCCACGAGAAGAATCAAATACTACAAGTACTGAAAAATGACAGTAAAATGAAACAGATTTTCATCCTTCCTCTGAGCATTAAGCATTCCTTGGATGAAAATGGAATTCTGGCTGGGGAGAATCACACTGCAGTAATAGTGAAAATGCGTAGAGACTAATGGAACACAATGTTGGCAGTAAGAGGAAAGTGCCTCTCTCCTGCCAAATTTTCTCCCTGCATTGCATCTAGCTGGCATTTAATACCCAGCTGGTTAAGCCCAAAAGCCCTCACCCCAACACTCCCACCTCATCCCAGAGGCAGCAGTAAACATCTGCCCTCAGCTTTACTTATTTTTAAGTATTTAAAATGGAAACTTCACTCTTGACAAAACAAGAAAGGAATGGAAGGAGACTGTTGGACTCCAGTCAGCAATTCCTTATAGACAAAGACACCTTTGATGGCTGGTGGCAATGCTGGAAATGCCAATGGGCACAGCTTTAAATGTTGGATCAGTGCTCTTCTAATTTCCTGATGTCAATCATTCCAATATTGGTGACCATACCTTCCATTGCCTATATTGGCCTAAGTTCTGAAATACCCTCCCTACACCTCTCTACCTTTTACATTGCTTCCTTTAGAAACTTCTTAAAACTAATTAATGTCCCTATGCATAAGTTAGAGTTTCCTTGTCATTTTGCACTGTTCGAATCCCATTTTTGTAGACCTTCTCACGTAAAGGAAGGTATAACAAAGTCTTGTAGTGGATGCATAACAGTGACAGGTAACAAGGAAAAATAGTATAGAAACATAGAAAAACTACAGCACAATACAGGCTCTTTGGCCCACAAAGTTGTGCCGAACATGTCCTTACCTTAGAGATTATTAGGCTTACCTATAACCCTCTATTTTACTAAGTTCCATGTACTTATCTAAAAGTCTCTTAAAAGACCCTATCGAATCCACCACCACCACCTTTGCCGGAAGCCCATTCCATGCACCCACCACTCTCTGAGTGAAAAACTTATCCCTTGATATAATACCCCATGTATTATAATTGAAGGAATAGGATGAGGCAAGGACATTTTTTTCAGGAGGTGGAGGGAGGTGGGGAGGGGGTGGGGGTCCTGACTCAAAATGCTGCCTCTATTCTCTGTCCACAGATGCTGTCAGACCAGTTGAGATTTTCCAGTATTTTCTGTTTTTATAAACTTTCTCTCTTGTTTAGTGATGTTAAAACCAAAGCAACATTCTCTTGGTTCTGCCAATATGCAATTGTTTCTGGCTTTGACTTCTTAGATTTTCCTGTCTACCACTTTTAACAAAGTCCAGGGGTGTGGCAGCTAAGTATAGCATTCAACTCAAAGCTGAGTGATCTGCCTTCCCATAATGACTTCAATCAGGAATAGGAACTCCCTGAATAAGGAGTCAATTGATGAACCCATCAGGGAGTCTTTTCCTTGTATTTAACCGTGAGTGTCAATTCCTCTGGCACTCCGAAAGGTAGACTGCTGACTGATAGCATTCTGTGCAATGCTGTTAGAATTGTGAATAAAGGGATTTTGGTGAAGAGACTTCTAACTCTGGAGACTTATTACACTTCCATGTAATAATTTCCTTCCCCACAACATTGCCAAAATCCACCCCCCACCTCTTTCTATTGCTGCTCAAATACTGATCCACATCTGTAACGCTTTGAGCCCCAATTTCTCTACAATTATGCAACAACATAGTAAAGTTACACAACTTTCAGAGTTAAGCGTACAATCAATTAGTGCTATGAATTGCAAGCAAAGTCACCCAACGAAGTTATTTTTAATGTTAGTGACTAATCATCGCAACAACCCCAGGAATTCTAAAAAGCAGCAGAAAGGCAGTGAGGTTGTGCAAGGGTTCTGATGAAGGTTTATCAACTTGAAATGTTAACTCTGTTTCTCCCCACAGCTTTTGGCTGCGGAATCGGGACCCAAAAATAGTCCTGGCATTGGGGTCCCGATCCCTGAATGAAAATTCAGCCCTTTGTGTCCGTGCATTCCAGCATTTCCAGTGTGAAATGCTGGAAAGTCGAGCCTGAATTTCCAACACAGCAGCTGTATGCAGTGATTATTCGATTTGCAAATTATTCTTGTGTTGTTCATTGTGGCCCGGTATGAGATGCATGATATTTTTTGCATGGCAATGAGTCTTTACTGATGTTCTTTGAACACAGTACATAAGATGTAACCAAATTAGCAAAAAAAAAGCCCTCCTGAAGAAGCGATTGAATATTACTTACTAACAATCCAGAAGTAAATTTTAGGGAACAATCCTTTGCTGATTAAAATCGCACAAATGTATTGCGGTGAGACAATGTGCAATTTAAAAGGTTAAAATTCTACAACTCTGATCAACGAACATTTCTTTACTCTCACTGGGCACTTAACCAGAAAGAGCTGTTGACAGTTGACATAATCAGCTGAGGAATTCAAAACAATTCACCTGTTGCCACTCCTGACAGCAACTGTCGACTCTGTGATAACCAAATTAATGTAGTGCCATCAACAACTATCCTAATCTAATTAAACTACACATCACAGCCAAATCATACCACCACAGGGAATCCAAGGAACCTGTCTCCCCGGAGATTTTGCATTTCAGTTGAAATTTGCAGACAGTTGAAATTTGCATACAATCCATACACATGTCGTTTTATGATCTTAAGAGCATCAAGCGTTCAGTTTACACACAGTGGCCAAATGTTCCGTCTGGAGAAAAATGAAGGAGGCCTTTTAAGTTTGCAGAGTTGAAAAATCATAAACTCTTCTTATTACACTGTTACCTTTTCAATTGTTTTTTTCAATGTCAACGAGTTATCTATATTTTTACCCTTGCCAATTTATTTTGTCTTGAAATACGTGGGATTATTTTGGTGAAAGGATGGAAATGGACACTAAATGGGTGCTGTGCTGGAGAGATACGCCTGCTTGATAGCCTTGAATGCAATTTTGAGCATATTGCTGACCTGACTGGAGTTTGTTTATTTACTCATTTATTTATTAGTGTCAGAAGTAGGCTTACATTAACACTGCAATGAAGTTACTGTGAGAATCCGCCGAGTCGCCACACTGGTTGCTGTTTGGGTACACTGAGTGAGAATTCAGCATGGCCAATGCCAGCTAACCAGCACGTCTTTTAGACTGTGCAGATGGCTGATGGGTCGAGGAAGCAGCATTTAGAGGCAGTGAGCCTG
Source organism: Carcharhinus amblyrhynchos (assembly GCF_965287045.1). NCBI lineage: Eukaryota > Metazoa > Chordata > Chondrichthyes > Carcharhiniformes > Carcharhinidae > Carcharhinus > Carcharhinus amblyrhynchos. Next base: position 40,558,954 of record NC_137330.1, read on the forward strand.
ATTTAAAAGATACTTGTCAGCCACGATTGTGAAAAGAAGCAGCCAGGGAGATGGCAGAGGCTGGAACGCAACAAAGTGGCAGCATAGCTTTCACCCAGGGGTAGGCAGCCCCTCGATTTGCCATACCCTCCCCAGAGGTGGTGGAGGCCATGGGCAACCTGGAGGAGCATTCAGTTTCCAGAGAGCAGCAGAAGGACAAATCGGACACAGATGAGAGGCTCACAGGACACGTGCATCAACAGCATAGCACCAGAAGGTGGATACGATGCATGAAGTGCTTCAATGGCCTTCTGAGGTGGTGACATGTACCAATGCAACAGGCCTCCAGTTCTGGAGTCACCAGCACAGCTATGAGCAGAGCAGCCTGAGGGAACTGCAAGAATGGGTGGCACAGTGGTTAGCACAGCTGTCTCACATCGCCAGGGACCCGGGTTCAATTCTCAGTTTGGATGACAGTCTGTCTGGACATTCTCCCTGTGCCTGCGCAGGTTTCCTCTGGGTGCACTGATTTCCTCCCACAGACTAAAGATATGTGGGTTACGTGGATCGGCCATGCTAATTTGCCCCTTAGTGTCAGGGGACTAGCTAGGGTAAATGCATGGGGATAGGGCTTGGGTGGGATTGTGGTCAGTGCAGGTTCAATGGGCTGAATGGCCTCCTTCTGCACTGTAGGATTCTATGATTCTATGATATGCACTCTGTAAGTCATGGGCAACATTCACAACACAGACAGTCGTGAAGGAGGCAACAATGGAGTCATGGGCCTCATGTGTGAGTGACTTGCTGGATTAGGTGACAGAGAGCTCTATGATATTTTTTCTGCTGCTCTTGACTTTGCAGGAAAGTAGTGCAAATGGTGTTTGAGAATGGAGGAGAAGGCCCTCAAAATTGCCAGGATGGCAACTTATTTATTTATTAGTGTCAGAAGCAGGCTTACATTAACACTGCAATGAAGTTACTTGAGAATCCGCCGAGTCGCCACACACAAGTCGGTGAAGGTGAGATTATTATCTGTCCAAGAAAGATAAAAAGAGCTTTGCAAAGGGTCATCTGGATTCAAAATGTCAGCTCTTTACTCTCCTTACAAATGCTACCAGACTTGCTGAGGTTTTCCAGCATTTTTTTCTTTTAGAAAGGATCATGCCATTGCCAAGTCTTGGGCATTGAGGCTCTGTCCTCATTTGCTGACTCCAAGCCTCCAAAAGCTGTTATAGGCAGTTCTGCATAAGCAGCTATTGACCTAATCAGAGTCATTCGTTTCCAGCAGGGCCAGTTATAACAGATGTATTGCTATGCATCTGAGGCAGCATCATTACAGCAGTCAAGATCACCTTCCACTAGCGCAGATACCTCAGCACACGAGTTGACAATTGGTAGCACACAATCACTTGCACTTCCCATGTGAACAGAAAGAGTGACGGAGGCAGCTCTGGGCAGTCACTCTCAGCATGTAGGACAGACACAGCCAAACTCAGCTCAGTAACGTTGCAGAACCCCAGAGGTCGCATACAAGGCAGATCTTTCTGGAGAAACAATGGGAGATGTTGGAGTTCCCTGAGGCAGTGAGAAGCCATGGAGGAGTCCATCCATGAGATGTGTTGTGACATGTCTCAGTCAGTTGAGTGCACTCCTGAAAGAATGACCAACCCCTTGGAGAGCGACACACTGCATCACATGAGTGGATGCAGGAACATCACACTAGCTTGCTCAGAATTCCACATTCTGTAGTTGGGGTAAGGAGGGTATTTTCAGGATGGCAACCTATAACTAGTGGAGTACCACAGGGGTCAGCGCTGGGGCCACAATTATTTACAATATACATTAATGACTTGAACGGGGGAAATTAATGTACTTGTGCCAAATTATACAAAAATAGGTGGGAAGGCAAATGGTGAGGATGACACAGTCTACAGAAGGATACAAACAGGTTAAAGGAGTGGGCAAGAACTTGGTAGATGGAATATAGTGTAAGAAAATGTGAAGTTTTGCACTTTAATTGGAAGAGAAGATGAGTTGAGAATTAAAGGTAGGAAGACTGTAGAAAGTTGGAGCACAGAGGATTTTCGGAATCCTCATGCATAAATCACAAAAATACAACCTGCAAGTTCAGCATGTTAGATGTAATCAGGAAGGCAAATGAAATGTTGGTCTTAATTCAAAGAGAAAGGAGTATAAAAGTAGGGAAATCTTTCTAAAACTATTAAAGGCACTAGTTAAAGCACACCTGGAAATCTGTGAACAGTTTGTTCCCCTTATCTAAGGAAAGACATACTGGCATTAGAGGCAGTCAAGAGAAGGTTTGCTTCGTTGACCCCAGGTATGGAGGGATTTTCTTTTGAGGAGAGGGTCTCATTGGAGTTTAGAAGAATGAGACAGGATCTTATTGAAACATATAGGATTCTCAAGGTGTTGGACACGGTAGATGCTGAGAGGCTGTTCCCCCCCACCCCCTTGTTGGAGTGTCTAGGACAAAAAGATATAATTTCCGAGTAAGAAGTCAGCCCTTTAAGACAGAGATGAGGAAGAATTTCCTCTAAGGGTAGTAAATCTAATCTAGTGAAGGCAGAATGGTGGCACAGTTGTTATCGCTGCTGCTTCACAGTGCCAGGGACCCAGCTTCAATCCTATCCTTGGGTCACTGTCTATGTGGAGTTTGCACTTTCTCCCCATGTCTGTGTGGGTTTCCTCTGTGTGCTCCAGTTTCCTCCCACAGTCCAAAGATGTGCAGCGAGTTGGATTGGCCATGTTAAATTGAACCTGGTGTCAGGGGATTAGCAGAATAAATGAGGGTTATGGGAATAGGGCCTGAATGGGATTGTGGTCAATGCAGACTCAATGGACTAAATGGTCTCCTTCTGTATTGTAGGAATTCTATGAATCTGAGGAATTCTTTATCATAGAGGGTTATAGAGGTTGGGTTGTTAAGTATTTTCAAGGCTGAGGTAGACAGATTTTTAAACAGTAAGGTAAGAGTTGAGGTCAGCCATGATCACATTGAATAGCAGAACAGACTCAATGGGCTGAATGACCTACTTCTGCTCTTGGTCTTATGGTCTTAAGATTTCCTCACCTCAGACTTAAATCTTGTTCTCTGACTGTGTCCTCTGGTTCTCAACCCATCCCAACCCCTGAGCCAGCAGAAATATCTTTACTGAATCTACCAAGCAACCAGAAGCATGTAGCTGCTGTTTCCCATGGATGTTTATGCGGGCTGTGAAAAGACTGGGACAGGCAAGGATGATATCATAGGGACCATCCCCCACCTTCATCATTGATCATTAGTCGCGCTGGCTGAAGCTTCCTGTGATCAAGGCTGGCAAAGCAATGTCAAAAATCAGAGCTTTGAGTATCTCAGAGACAAGCAGAGTGAGCAGTCTGCTTCCACTTTCACACAAGGAAGCATGTGCTGATGATTCTTTGTCAATAGGTTTCCTTCCTGGGTGAATTTTGTCATGTTTTTGTTAACACCATTGATTTATGAAACTGTTAATGTTCACACCCTGATTTGTAATCCCACTGTTTTGAAGGCACCAGTACAGTGTAGTCTATGTGTAACACAAAGGTGGCTGGTTGGGGACATTGTTGGCATGTCCTCCAGGCACTGTGGTGGAATAGGAGATGATTCTGCATTCAACCATTTTGGATGCAACAATTCCTTGTGGGAAAGGTACAGTATTGGATCAAATCTGACCCAGGATGAGGCTTCCTTGGAAAAGCATGCCCGGATTAGTATGGCCTGAGCTTCTCTGTCTTGCTGGTCAATGGCTTGGTACTTCAGATGGATCCTCAGAAGACCTTGCAGCGCAGAATCACCTTGCTCCTTCTTCTCAGAAAATGGATGTCACTCCTCCATACCTCCATTCTCAAGGTTGACATCCCTTGGGAGCAACATGGAGTATAGCCCACCATCATGCAGGAAACCCTTGAGGGAATGTGCTGGAGGGTACCTGGGACTGGTGAAGGGACCCCAGCCACATCCTCAGGACTCCAGCCATATGGCAGCCCTTACACTGAGATCACAGAATTGTTATGGCACAGAATGGACATCCGTAGGGATCATGTAAAAGGAGTGATGTGATAAGCCCTGCCCTACAGTGAAAAAGGAGGCCATTCAGTCCATTGAGCCTGTAAAGACCACAATCCCATCCAGGCCTTATTCCTGTATCCCCACATATTTATGCTACTAATCCTCCTGACACCAAGGGCCCAATTTTACCACCATGTTGCACCCATTTTTGGGTGCAAAAACTTGGTAAAGTCAGGATTGAGGCAAGTAATGCGATTCGCTCCCACCTCCGTGCCAGTTCCCCCTTTACCAAGGCCCGAAAATGGCCACGATCGGGACTGCTCCCGAAACAGGCATGATGGCTATTTAAATGCATTTGCATACATTTAAATCGACTTAATTGGCTGCAAGCACAATTTTACCAGCACTTCCTCCTTTACCACTGTGTTTGCCCATCCAGAATCGGTGCGAAACAGACTCCCTCCACACAAGTCCGATTCAGGCGCTCCATCAGTGAGGGTTAGAGAGAAGATAAGTACTTAGCACCTGACAGCTCTCTGCTTGAGATCAGTGGGAGGAAGTAGAATCCACTGCCACTCTGCCTGAGATCAGTGGGGTGAAGGGAGGAGAGGGGCCCATGATCGGTATGGGTGGTGGGTGGGGGCGAAAGGGGTCAGTAATGTTGTTGGGGGTGTCTGTGCATTACCCGGCCAGGAAACGATGTAGCAGGGGAGCAGCATTCTATCACTTTTTCCTGTGCATGAGCAATTGGAGGCGCCGATCAGAACTGCAGGGTTTTGGATGCGATAAGCCCTGCCCACAGGCTTGTGCAATGTGATTCGGAATCGCTGATACTTTTTCAGGCAGAGTGCGTATGGGGGCGCCTCAGAACAGGTCTAGAATTCAGCTCTGAAACACTCCCAGTTTCAAGTCCGCCCAGCACTTAGAATCAAAATGGTAAAGTTGGGCCCTAAGGGATAATTTAATATGGCCAATCAACCTAACCCGCTCATTTTGGATTGTGGGAGGAAAGCAGAGCACCCGAAGGAAACCTACGCAGACCCGGGGAGAATGTGCAAACTCCACACAGTCACCCAAGGCCAGAATTGAACCCAGGTCCCTGGCGCTCCAAGGCAGCAGAGCTAACCGCTGTGCCACTGTGCCACCTCATTCTTCAATGAATAGTTCTTGTCCCCTAGCAATCATCAAAACCATCTCTCTGGTGGCATGAAGAGATGCGACATCTGCAATTGCTTCAGGATGAAGGTGTCATGATGACCATCAGGAAACCTCTGTGAGCCTATGAGTTTGGAACCTGCTGTAATCCAATGCCCTCCCAGAGGGAGGCTTCCTTCTCCTGCCTGATGTTATAATGGGTGGCTGTTTGTGATGTGCCCATACAGATCACCCGCCACCCCTAAAAATAACCCAGAGGTAAAGATGTTCAGCATCGCTGTCACTTTCATGACTACTAGGAGGGCATTCCTATGTGACTGGTTAGGGCTGAGGCCTTCCTTCACGAAGGCAAAAAGTCAGCAACTAGCTCTCTCATTGGTGCAGCCTCAGGAAGTTGATACTTAGGTATCAATCTGATTATGAGAGAAGCACCTTTGTGACCTTCCTACCCTTGGGTATCACCACACAATCGCCCTGCAGGTTGAGTTTGTTGTTGCTGCTATTGCTCTTCCTCACTACTCGTCAGAATAGCTCCACACTCTGGGATGGCTTCACTTGCCATCAGCTGCATAGAAAGGCTCCCTAAACCTCCCTACAGTACCTCACTGATCCTTCAAAGTGCATTCCCCTGCAACGCCCCATGACCTCCACCTAATCTCTCTGCAGGCCTTACTCAAATAATGACCACTATATACCAATGCATGAGTTCCTCTTTGCTCCTTCCACCATTGATGCAGCACAAGGAATTGCTCCTATGACTGGCTCCTAGTCAAGCAGCCATCCCTTCTCCTTGGATGTGCTGGTTTCCTCTTCATTGCCTGGAAAATCTCAAACATTCCTGTAATGGACACACAAGTGGGGCATTAGTTCTTCAATTATGACCCACCACTTTCAGGTGGGTTACTGAGTCTCTGATCAGCTGCCACCACCAAATCGTTGGGTGATGAGACTAGAATGGGAAAGCAGCATGCCACGAGGCCAGAGTGTCGACTGCCTCAGAGTGAAAGTTCCACCCAAGTTCCTGATGCGTGGTGCTCAGAGGTAAAACGTCTTGCCACGGCTGTCATTTTAAAATTACTGCGAATATTTGTAAATACTATTTCGTTAGAGCTTTACAATACTAGCTTCACATGCTGTTTTTCCAATCCATTGTGGCTCACGTTGACAGAATTGAAACGTAGTTGGATCTTTTGAGCTGATGAGAACAGTTTTGCCTACTCATCACATATACCAGGAAACTGCCACGATTTCCCAATCAGTGAGGGAACCAACTCCCTACTGGCGTTGCAAATCTTGGAAAATAACTCCCATTGTTTTCTTTTTAAAGAAACTAACCCCATTCCTGCTGTGGTCAATTCAGTTTCCTGGTTCCAGATCAATGGCAGTTTTGATAAACAGCCCCTATAATCACATTTTCACCACAGTTGATAATTTGCATCTGCTGGGAACTTGGAAGTAATACAGAATAGCACACGCCCCTGGTTGTCTGATAACATGTTGGCCACAAATTACAATTTACTTTCTGGCTGCCTTACTCAGTGAATATGAATCTACTATTCAGCAAAGCAAAGGCAGACCTAATAATCACAGTGGCTGGCAATTCAACAATCGCTGCGCCACAGGGGTCAATTTTACCAGGCTCTGCTCCTCACTGTTACTCAACAAGAATATGAAACTCAGCAATCAAGGGTTATGCCATCCCTTAATCTCCAGTGATTAAAGTGCTTTTTTTTTAATTTGAGCTCAATCAGAACTCAGACATTTGATAAGGTGCCAAATGCGTGGTAGGAGTTCGTGGTGTTGGGAGAGATGGGATTGGTTAATTTACATGGAACAGAGAGTCAGGATAAATGTGTCACTTTCAAGTCAAAACTGGCATTGTAAAGTTGAGTAAGAAGTCTCACAACACCAGATTAAAGTCCAACAGGTCCAACGCCGGCATCTCCACATTGTAAGGTTGAAACAGGATGTCAATTTATAAACATCATAACGTTGATTGTAACTCTAACACTGTAAAGTCGATGATGCATGTAGATAGGTTAAGTGAGTGGATAAACAAATTAATAGGTGGAATATAATGTGGAAAAATGTGAACTTGTCCACTTGCCCATGCTGACAGTATAGTTAAGAAAGTCCACTAACGTCTCTACTTTGTCAGGAGATTAAGGAAATTTGGCATGTCCACTACAACTCTCACCAACTTTTATAGATGCAACATAGAAAGCATTCTTTCCTGTTGTATCACAGCTTGGTATGGCTCCTGCATTGTACAAAACTGAAAGAAACAACAAAGCGTCATGAACAATGCTCAGTCCATCACTCAAACTAGTCTCCCATCCATTGACACAGTCTACACTTCCCATAGGCAATACCAGTTGCTCTGGTAACCATTTGACAAAGTGATTTAAATCATTAACCACAGATGGGTCTGCCAGTGTTATGCCAGTGTTATTCTGAAAGATTTAGAAGAAATAAAATTATTTCTGGTAAACACCCAGAGTGGGTATTGTGTAGGACAGCACTGACATTTCAACCCCCCTAACTAATCAACCCCCAGGATATTCCTGAATTAGCTCAGCTTGCAAAATTTAGCCATGTCCCACAGAGCAGTGAGTCAAACAATGGACTCTGATATGAAAATTCAATAAAGAGTGAACAAAGGAACAAACAGGGGAGCTGGGATTCTCCCAAAAAAATTCTAATTGCCAAATTCACGTAAACACCAGAGCAAATCCCACTGCTTTTCTCAGCAGGATTTTCAAAATGAATCTCCCACACTCTGTTCCCTAGTGTGAATCATGCTGAATATTAGGGGACAGGGCTTATTCCCACTAGAGAGGTCGGCATCATAACACTGAGCGGGCCACTGCACATGCACTTATCTCTCAGTGTGGAGATCGGCGCATGCGCAGTAGCCCACACTGCCGGCCTCCTGATCACAGGCCGTCTCGATCTCTGTACCCCATCCCACCCTTGGCAGTCCTGATCTCTCCAACTCCTGGTGGGCCAATGCCCCTCACCCCCCTTCCCGATGTCCAGCCTCGATTAACCCTTGCCTCTTTCTGTCACTGATCCAAAGTGCAGAGTGGCAGCGAGATCCCCACCCCACCCGCTCTCCACTGACTGGCCCTCTGTAAGTCCCACCCCACTATGCCCCACCTCCTCTGGACTTACCTTGGAACATCCAAGATCGATTCCCCAGTGCATCTCAGCGGTACGGCCCAAAACCGATGCACTGTAAGTTACAGGCCATTGTTTCTTTCATAATAAAGAAAGTGTCCCCAACTTCCCCTGACCCCTGACTTCCTGGGAGGCTTCCATGGCCCTGCTTCACTCTGATGGGGTGGGGCTACCAGCTCCCAATTAGCGGGGAGTTGTCGTAAACGATAAAGAGGAGTAAAATACTCCTGGCGGTGGGGGGGCAGTGGGGTAGGGGGTCAGAGGCTAGAAAGGCCTGGAGATTTCAGTCCCTGGACTGTTAATAGGATTTAAATTAGAATTTAAATATTTTAATCAGTTTCGCACTGATATTTCGCGTGGAGCTGATAACATCGGAAATCCAGTGGCCGATGATGCACAGAGGCCATGGCGCCCAGCAACAAGCCCGCTAAATGGACTCCGCTTCTGTCTCCCAACCCTCTGCACTGCTCTGGCAGCACAGCAGACTGGGAGAATCTCTCCCAACATTGGGCCATAATTCCCACTCAGCAATGTAAAGTGATCTCCCCCTGGAATTTAAAACACACGCTAAGCCTCTCTACAACGTCTTGTTTAAAGCTCTGCTGCCTGGAGCTAATTGGAGTCTGCAGCGAGATAATCCCTGAAAGTTCCAGGACAGTGCAACTCCAGTGAACTCAGCGAGGCCACACCCCTCTACTGCACTGGCCACTGGAAAGTAGTTTGGTTCAATGGGCCCAGTGAACTTGACAGGCCAGGAAGAAGCTAAGCACCCCGGTAAGTGGATAGGATGGTCTCCAAGAGTCTCCAGGAATTTAAGAGTACTCCTCAGGGCAGGGTTAAATGCACCACAGTAGAAAAATCATTGCGTATTAAAAAGAACCATGCATTTTGTTTTCTCTGGGCATGTTGGTAAACATATGATATAACTTGAAATCGCACAGCTCTACTTACTATGCCTTTAGCTGCCAAAGACTTAAATCCGAGAATTCCCTCCCTAATCCTCTTTGTCTTTCTTTAAGACATATGTTAAAGCACATGACTTTGAGGGTCATCTACCCTAATATCCCCTCATTTGGCTTGGTGTCAAGTGTTGTTTGATAGTGCTCCTGTGAAATGTCTTGGGACATTCTGTTATGTGAAAAACACTTTCAATTCCAAGATGTTGCCAGAGCGTGGCAGCTTCTTGCAAGATGTCTCCAGCATACCCTCTAACTCTATCTTCTACTCTCATTCTACTCTTTTAAAACTCTGCTCTAACTCTTAAACTCTGCCTATGTAACATTCTGCACCCTCTCCTTTCCTTCTACATGTATAGTGTGCTTTGTCTGTATAGCGCGCAACAATACTTTTCACTGTACACTAATACACGCGACAATAACAATAAATCAAATCAAATCAAATCAAATCAAATATTGCTTGGTGAGGAAGAATGAAGTCCAGTCCATCATTTAAACCAGCCTACCACCCATTGACACTTTCTGCTGTCTCAGAAAAGCAACCAGCATAATTAAGGACCCCATGCGCCCAAGACATAATCTCTTCCACCTTCTTCCATCAGGAAAAAGGTACAAACGTCTGAGATCACGTGTCAACTGACTCAAAAACAGCTTCTTCCCTGCTGCCATCAGACTTTTGAATGGAACTACCTCGCATTAAGTTGATCTTTCTCTTAGCTGTGACTGTAACACCATATTCTGCACTCTCTCCTTTCCTTCTCTGTGTATGGTATGCTTTGTCTGTATAGTGCACAAGAAGCAATATTTTTCGCTGTATACTAATACATGTGACAATAATAATAAATCAAATCAAATCAAACTATATAAATGTAGGTTTTTGTTGTTGTAAACACCTCCTGAGCCACTAGTGTGCTGAAGGAAGCCACAGAGGAAAGCTATGTGGCACAGATTTTCATGGAAGAAGTGTTACGTAGAAGCAGACTGCAAAGTAGTAGAAACTAGTGAATCACAATGGGCTGCACATGAGTTGGAGCTGCATTCATACAATTTAGAAATGGCAAACGGCACCAGATCTTTCGGGTTCAACTCCCATTTCAGAAACATGACGTGCTGGGGACATGGACTGGGCCTCATGCTGGGAATTAGCCGAAGGGAGAATGAAACATCTGGCACTTTAGCAGTGTAAAAGAAGCTGTAACCATGATTAACAGGGCTAATACAACTTATAGTTAAATAAGTACATATGGGGATAGAAGTTCCTCATATTCTTTCTAAAGGCAGTGTCAGGTTTAGTGTTTTTCTTGCCAACCTTTCAAAGAGTTGGGTGGGCAAAAGAAGTGAAGTGTAAAATCCAGCAGCCAATGTCATGAACCATGCTGATCTTACTTGGGAAGGGTGTCCCAGCTTGAAACATTGGTTCATAGTTGTGTATATTTTGTTTTCCAAATATTGTGAGGAGCTAGGTAAAATCTCAGTAAGGAAACAATCCACCATTATATAACAATTATAAAAAAAATCTATTAACTTAAAAGAAAAGAAAAAATAGACATGAAAAAGACTTCAGTACTCTAAGACATTTAAGTACATGAATAACACAATCACACAGTTTATGTAGAAATTACCCCTTTTTCCAAAATATATCTATGATCCCTGAACTCCCTAAGACTTCTCTTTCTCAACCAACATGCAAATTAAATAAATCTATAAATAAACACCAGCTTATAGTTACCAAACAATACAGGGCTGATACTCAAGTCTGGGAAATATCTTTTCCTTGGTCAGTGATACTTCAGCTGTTTTTAAAAAGATTTTCCTGTAGTGCCTTGCCTCTAAGAGTAAGATACTATAATATAACATCTCTGAGAAGTAAAAGATGTTACAAGACCTCTTGACTCTGAAATGGATCCTTGCTTTCTGGACGTGATCACCAGATTGGCTTCAAAATGTGAGATGTAGACTGGACTGTCTGTTTCTGAATGTTATACTTCAGTTGTACTGTTTCCCCAGTTGTTATTTCAGATTTGAGAGTCAATTGTCTACATATCTCAAATTCTTTCCCTTTTGTTAAGCTTAGCATTTTCCTACAGTCCTGAAATCATCTAGTCAGTTATGTAAACAGCTCCTGCTTGGGGTCCTCAATAGTTATATAGCAGTGATCTAAGTAATCTGTTTCTATTCCGGGAGCTATTCACACCTGATCATCTTTAGATGCTGTCATGCCTTCTGTATGCCCTGATCATTTTTAGAGGCTTTCCTAGCCCAGAAACGCTGGCTGTTACTGTTGCTAGGCAGATTTCTATCTTTCAGGCCTTTTTAAAGTTCTTGTTACGGTTGCTAGACAGGCCATTGACACTAACAAACCAAATTAGGAGACAGGAACTGGATTCGGCGGACAAGTGAGAGGGCAGTCATCATGAAGCAATTGGTGATACATGAGGAAACGGGCCTTAGCCTTTATTGGGAGGGAGGATGAGGTATTGGGATTGCAAACCTCCAAATGCCTTTAACATGGCTATTGACTAAGTGGGAATGGGTCAGTGTCCAGGGATGGGGCAGCCAAGTCCCACAGTTCACGCAACCATGGCCTTCCAGATTCTAACCATTTACCCAGCTGCTGATGCACCCACTGAAAAGAGGAACCCCTGGCACTTCAGACCTGGATTCCCAAGATAAATTAATAATTGAAAAAAATTGTACCCCCTTTAAAAAAAGTTTTTTTTTGCATGGAGGGCACTTTTGGTGCAGCCTTATCAGAAAGCAGGACATATCATCTCATTTTCTAATCTATTGATTACAGGGAACAGCCGCAATAGGTGCAATCGTGGTGAAGCACTCCATCATTGCTGTATGAAGAAAAGAATTGTGTCAGGGCCCCTAAAAACTTTGGTGGAGTGTTAGGAAGTCCAAAAGTACTTACCTAAATCAGAGTTTGGAGTTCGGAAACTGCAGTTCCCAGTGGTCCTCAAGATCCGGTGTATGCTCCAGTGGGAGAACGGCCATACATGTGCAGTTCATTGATTTCACACTCTTCAGACTGGGAGTGGCGCACATGCACACAGCAGCAAAGTGAAAAGCAGATTAAAATGAAAAAGATAAAGCTAGCACGAGGAAAAAGAAATGTGAACGTAAAAGCTTGAGCTTGAGTTTCAGAGAGAAATAACTCAGATAGAATGACTTGGCCAGAGAAAAGCTTAGAATAAAGAAAGAAAGGAAATACAGTTGCTCAGAGGATGATGATTTTGATTCCACTGAGGGGATTTATTTAACTAAATATCTTTATTTAATACCTAATTTTACAGAGGATAGAGTTGAAAGATATTTGAAGAGGTGAAATTGAAGTGTCTGAAAGATGCTTGGAACTTAATATTACATAGTGTCCTGATAGGTTGAAGGAAATTAGGTAAGACTCATAGAATAGAACCATAGAATCCCTAGAGTGCAGAAGGAGGCCATTTGACCCATCAAGCCTGAGCTGACCACAAACCCACAGAGTCTCTAACCACGTAACCCCAACTATTTACCCTACTAATCTCCCTGATACAAGGGGCAATTTAGCATGGCCAATTCACTTAACCTGCACATCTTTGGATTGTGGGAGGAAACTGGAGCACCTGGAGGAAACCTATGCAGACACAGGGAGAACGTGCAAACTCCACACAGGCAGGATTTATTTGGAATGAAATCAGAAGAAATGACAAGAACTTAAAATGTCCAAATATTGAACCAGGCAGGAGTATAAAACGGTTTTGGGTGACAATATAAAGAATGTCAATAACATCTTTGAAAAAGCTAGAAGAGATTTTGATTTGAGGAGAAATTGTTGTTAAAGCACAAAGATGCCATTTTGATCTTATTGGTTCAAAGTGAGAATTTACCAGGTATGAATTTGAAAAATGAGTTTCATGATCAATTTACACACACAGCTAATGAAGAGGACGGTGATTAGACCATGGACTTCAATGAGGCAATATCTGCCATGTTAAAGAAGGGAAATAAGAGAAAAAAGGAACACAGGCATTGAGTTACGATAATGCTATGAAGTTTAAGCTCTGCTAATTCTATTTGTTAAACCTTTACAATTGCATAACACAACACGCATAATGATGGAAAAAACTGAAAGATTTATTTGTATGATATGTAATAGGTTATTCGTGGTAAGTTTATAATGTTACTCTTTTGTAAAGAGAATGTTGATCCTTGGTAATAAATTTCGAGGGTGGAAGATGTTAGCAAACCCAAAGGTACTGCCAAAGTCAGGAGTTTGGAGTCAGTAATTATGGCCACGATTCTCCCATCCCGATCCGCAACTTTTCTGACGGGTCAGGTTGGGAGATGTGCATCTCCAGCCTTGTTCCGGGATTTGCATACACGCGGGAATGCACGCGCATCTCCCAGAGCCAGCGAACAGTCGCTGGTCAGACCTCGCTGGAAACTGACCAGAGGTCAGGTAAGTCACTTAAATATGTTTTCATATGTTTTAAATGTTTTTTGAATATTGAATCTCCCACTCCGCCAGGACTACTTCATTCCAGTGGGATTCAGAGTAGCTCCCCATGCTCAGGGAACTAGTAGGAGACCTCACTGGAATGAAAGGGGGCAATTGGGGCCCCTTCAAGGAGTCAGGCAGTGGGGGCTGGTGTCCCCAGGGCATGGGCACTCTTGCAGTGCCAGCCTGTGTCCCTAGCACTGCCCAGGGGCAAAGTGTCCATCCCCAGGGGGCAAGTTAGCACTGCCCACTGGGCATCAGGCAGTGCCAAGGGAGTGGGGCCTACTGTGGATGGGGCCTGGGGGCAATCAGTAGGGATGGGGGAATCCTGCTGCCACTCTGCATGGTGATTGGTCTGAATTGGAGGGAGGGCAGCGATTGGAGTGAGCCGGGGGGGATGGTTTGCTGGGGAGGGGGCCTGTCTCCTGGGCTGGGGGGGGGAGGGGGGGGGGTGCAGTTTGACCCTGGGGGCGTCAGCGGAGGGGAGAGTCTGCCAGTGGAGGGTGGTGGGGGGATCACCACTGCTGGGGGGGTGTTGGGCTGGACATCGGGGCACTCCAGGATGGGGGGAGGGGTGGTGGTCAGGGCTGGCCTGGGAATTGTTGTGGGGGGTGCGAATAGGCCATAGGGGAGCTGGAGGGGCAGCACTGCAGGGGTCCTGCCCTGGCCAGCAATCAAGATGGCTAGCAAACAGGGAGACTGACAGATCGGGACCACTGCGCATGCACAGATTTCCAGAATTGTCAGACTCTGGCGCGAATAGGCCTCGCCCCCCCCCCCCCCCCCGCCCCACCTCCCCCCCCCCCCCCCCCCCCCCCGGGGTTTTTAATGATATTCATGACTGGGACCTCTGCAGGACACAGAATGGGGAGGTTTGGGTGAGAAATTGAACTGACAAAACAGCTGGGATGTAGAACAATTTTCCTGTCAATTCAGTGTTTTTGGGAGAATCGCAGCCTAGGTTTCTCAGTGGACCTCAGGGTTGCTGAACCTATACCGACTGAAAATGCAGAATGTTTGCAGTTCATTGATTTCAACCTCTTCAAGCCAGGTCTCAGCCCAACACACATATATAGGATGGAAAAGAAGTGAAACTGCACACAAAGCAGTCAAGTGATGGGGCAGAAGGGGTGGTAGAACAGCCTACAGTTGGTAACTCTGTGCTATGTGCCATATGGACAAAAATGTCCTTTTGGAGCAGTGTTCTGATTAGCATAGCTGAAGATCTGAATGTGTGCCCGGAAGGTAAAACATGAGTGCACTCGGAGATCCAAGGGAAAGGAAGCTTAGAAGGAAATATGGAAACCCTGGAGATGGATCCTTGTTGAAACCTTCTGAGTATGAGCAACATTTGAAGAGAACTCCAAGTCAAAATGCTCAAACTTGGAAATTGGAATCTCCTGTGAGAAAGATAAAGGATGGAATCATACAAGACAGTCAGTCAGGTGAGGAAATTGCAGTGGAACTTTTCAGCTCCTCTGGCCTGTCTTCTCTCAAGATCTTGTCACTTTATCTGCCAAAATAAAAGAGTGGGTGGGGTTTACACCACAACGCTTGTGAGGTTGGGGTTCTTAGAGCCAGGAACTAGATCCACCGAGATTGGGGTGCCATAATCACTGAAAAAAAAATCTCTCCTCACACCCCCTCCTCTCTGGAGATATCTCTGCCCTCCCATTTCATCCCCACCTCGATCAGCACCAGTATCCCCACCGTTACAGTGTCTGCTTTCCCCCCCCACCACAAATAATTGAGTCCCCGTATGTGAGGTTCCTCCTTGGCGCTGCCCCAGCACAGTTGGCACTGCCAGGTTAGCAGTGCCAAGGTGCACTGCCTGCTTGTCTCCCTCTCCCCTGGGAGCTAAAGCGACCTTTGGGCTCAGGGGGTATCCCCACGACAGCTTGCTATCTGGGTGGACCGGTTGTAACCTCGTTGACATCATGTTGACGAGGTTTGAAAATCTAGTGTGGGGGTATGATCTGGCAAATGGGGCTTTCAATTATATTTAAATGTATTGAAGTGAATAGAAACCAGGCTCTTGCCCATTATGGCCGTGTAACTGATTACATCACCAGAGAAGGGGTAATGGTAATCAGAGATCACTATCTCACGAGCGAGATTCACAATTTCTGGATTCCACCGGATCTTGCAGATGGAGAATGTGGACTCAAGATCCTGTCCATAGTTTCAGTGTAACTGGTTGGTCACTGTGTGACAAGTGTCGGGGTGAGTTAGTAAGAAATCCATAGAATCTTGTTTGGTTGTATCTGTCATTTAATTTGGAGCATGGAGCATTTGACCGTTGTTTACCATTTATTTCACATGTACTGCTCACTTACCCTGAAGATTAGAGCATAAGGTGGATATGGTGAGTTAGTAAGTGCGTGTAATGATGCGGCTGCAGTGACGGAATAGTGAATATTTGAATCATTTTATTGCATTGCATTGAGATCTTTCCAACTTTTTTTGTCTGATGTATTATAGTTTATTTTCTTGTTGAATAATTTTTTTTTTCTTTTTGTTGCAAGTTCATTGGCAGCTTCCTGTGGATGTTTCCAGTAACCTTCCTCCATAATTTCAGAATAAAGCAAAAGTTTAGATCTATCAATCCAGGTTACAGCCTGGGATCTGACTGGTCCACTGTTAATAGCGGCTGGGGTTATAACAGGAGTCAGTGACAGGGACCTGAATAAGCACAATGCTGATGCGACTTCCAGGGTTACTGCCCAGTATGTTGCTAGAACCTCAATTTAATAGGAGCAATCTTGCCTCAAGAGACACAGCAAAGTAGGTTGCAGAATCACTCAAGGCAGCTATTTAGCCTATGGTGCCTGAACCAGCTCTTTGAAAGAGCTCTTCAATTAGTCCCTTTTGAAGGTTGCTATTGAATCTACTTTCCTGCTCGGTGCATTACAGATCATAGCAGCATTCTATCTAAAGAAAAGTTTCTCCGTTTTCCCCTTTTTTTGCTAGTTACCTTAAATGCGTGACCTTCCAATATTGGCCCTTATTTACTTGAACAAAGCCCTTCATGAATTTGAACACCTCTTATCAAATTCTAAACTTGTCTGGTCAGAGAAGAACAAACCAAGCTTCTCCAGTCTCTCCAGATGATTAAGGCTGGTATCCCTGACACCATTTCAATCAATCTCTGGTGTTTAGTCTCTCAGGCCTTGACCATTGTCCTAAACTGTGGTGCCCAGAATTGGACACAATAGTCCAACTGAAGTGTAACCAGTCTTTTATAAAGTTTTAGCATAATTTTGTTGCTTTTCTACTCTATGGGCAGAATTTTCCCATTTCGCCCTCCATGGGAATCATAGCGGATGGGACACGAACCAGGCAAAGGTCCGTTGACCTCAGGTGGGATTTCCCAGTCTTGGGGCAAGGACAGCTGGAAAATCCCACCCTATGCTTCTATTTAGAAAACTAAAGATCCCTGTCTCGATGCATTTTCACAGACATCATTAGGAACATGAAAAGTGCTTTTTCTACTAGTAGCTTGCTCCAAAAATGTCTCGAGCTCCAATTGGTCATGACACAGGTCATGTGAGCTTTACTCTGCTGTTTTTCCCATAAAGGGACAATCAGCACTTCCCTCTCTCTAAGTCCTTTATACAATTTTCAATAACTAATTCACACAGTCCTAAGTAACAACTACACATTATGTACATAAATTGGACAATTATAAGCCGAGTCTGATGAGTCTCAGCCCACTCACCCGATGAAGGGGCAACACTCCAAAAGCTCATGCCACCAAATAAACCTGTTGGACTTTAACCTGGTGTTGTGAGACTACTTACCAAGTCAAGTCTTTGAGGATTTTTTCTATTTCTTGTTGAATGGGGTACTGAGATGCTTCCACAGGATCAACATTAAAGAGACCTCAATAAGGTTACTCCTTCTGGCAGCTCAATACTACTTGCTTCCATGAAGACATTAATTATGGTAATAACAGGTCAATAAAGCACCTTGGTGCTTACAGTTCAAAAACATTTCTTGCTGGCAACTCTGACAGCTGGAGCATCTTTGTATTCCTCAGGTCGTCCACATATTTACAAATGATCAGTCCCTCCATGTCTACCTAATATGTGAGGACTCCAGTCTTAGAGACAATAATTCTGGGGATCCAACTTTATCCATTACCAAAGTTTCTCACTATAAAGTTCATTTACAATAAATGATCGTGCTGTACTATGTGAATCATGGCTTGCTTTCTGATTACTGCAACTGGCTTCTACACTCCCTGGCAAATTTGGAAATACGAGTTTCAGTCTCGTTCTGTTTTATTAGCAGTACTGCCTGTGGAACTCCTGTAGTTATTGTGGAGTGGTACAATAGCTAAGGAGGAATAGTGAGGTTTTGGTCTCCTAGATTCCTCCTGACAGTTTCTTTAGGTCAGGCTTGAAAGTTTGGACAGCTTCCTTAGTTAGTCCATTTGATGCCGGTGATAAGGTACCTTTCTAATATGTTCAATATCATTGAGAGTGGCGAAGGTTTGAAACTCAGCACTCTTGAATTGTTTAATACCATGACTTCCGGTAATCTGTGAGTTGGAAAGCATTGGTGTAATCTTTTGATGGCAGCATGTAATGTAGGTGACTTCAGTTCAAAAATGTCCATCCATTTAGACTGTGCTTCAATCAAGAAAAACAACATCGTGTCCATGAATAGACCAATCTAATCAATATGGATTCATACCCATAGCCAGCCAGGCGATTAGCAAGGGTATAGTGGAGCTGTGAGGGCTACCTTTGTTGCAGTTGGCACTGTTGACAGTGCTTGACTAGCTTCTTAATATCAGCATCAATACCAGGCCATCACACAAAACTCCCAGCAAGTACTTTTATCTTAGAGATGCCAGGATGAGCGAGGTGCAGTTCAGTTAAGAACAGTTCTCTGCCTGGTACAGGATGAATTTTCTTACTCCCCAGAAAATGATACCATCCAGAAACTCAATTCATTCTTTCAGATAAAGAATGATTTCCTTGGAAACTGGGTCTTCTATCCATTCTGTAAATATTTTATCTCTTGCTTGGGACAGAAGTGGATCACAATTCATTCAGTCCCTGATTAGCCTCACTGAGACTGGCAGTGCGCCCAAAGAATTTAATGTCATGATGATTTCTTGTGATACTAGAGTACACGTGATACTTCCTTGCAAGGGTAGGTGGCTAACAGCATTGACATTTGCTATGTGTTCCAGGTCAGTGCTTGAAAGTATATTCAAAGGTGAACAGAATTAACACCCATCGTTGAATTCTTGCTAAGACTACAGTGGGATACCTTATCCTCTTTGAAGAGGCTCAAGAGTGGTTTGTGGTTAGAAACAGTGGTAAAGTATCACTGATGGCATTTCTTGACACTAAAGATGCCTGATAGTCTCTCATTCTTGATTTGTGAGTAGCTTTTTCAGCCTCTGAGTGGGTTCTTGACATATTGCCTACCTGCCTTTCAGAGCTATTGACCATCTCATGGGACAACACCACACAAAAAAATATGGAGAGTCATATTAAGGAGGCAATTCTCCCAAAAAAATTCTAAATGTCAAATTTGCAAAAAAACTGGAGTAAATCATTTTGGTTTCCTCAACAGGAGTTTCAAAATGACTCTCCCACACTCTGTGCACCGCAGAGTCGATCTCCCGCACTCTGCACAGCAGAGTCAATCTCCCACACTCTGTGCACCGCAGAATGCACTAGCATGAATCCCATTGAAAATCAGTGGGTGAGGCCTATTCCCACTGGAGAAGCCAACAATATAGCGCTGAGGGGCCACTGTGTATGCGCTGATGTCAGCACCATAATTGGCACATGCACAGAAGCCCTGCAGTGCTGGTCTCCCAATCGCTGGCCAGCTCGATCACTGGCCAGCTCTGCGACATAGAACCGTAGAACCATAAAACTTACAGCACAGAAACATGCCTTTTGGCCCTTCTTGGCTATGCTGAACCATTTTTCCCACTGACCTGCACCGGGACCATATCCCTCCACACCCCTCTCATCCACGTACCTATCCAAGATTTTCTTAAATGTTAAAAGTGAGCCCGCTTTCACCACTTCATTTGGCAGCTCATTCCACACTCCCATCACTCTCTGTGTGAACCTCCCCTCATTCTTCAACGCTCCAGAGAATAAAGTCCTAACCTATTCAACCTTTCTCAGTAACTCTGTTTCTCAAGTCCTGGCAACATCCTTGTAAACCTTCCCTGCACTCTTTCAACCTTATTAATATCCTTCCTGTAATTAGGTGACCAAAACTGCACACAATACCCTAAATTCGGCCTCACCAATGCCTTATACAACCTCACCATAACATTCCAACTCTTATACTCAATACTTTATAAAGGCCAAAATACCAAAAGCACTCTTTACGACCCTATCTACCTGTGACACCACTTTTAGGGAATTATGTATCTGTATTCCCAGATCCCTCTGTTCTACTGCACTTTTCAGTGTCCTACTGTTTATCTTGTATGTTCTACCTTGGTTTGTCCTTCCAAAGTGTAATACCTCACGCTTGTCTGCATTAAACTCCATCTGCCATTTTTCAGCCCATTGTTCTAGCTGGTCCAAATTCCTCTGCAAGCTTTGAGAACCTTCCTCACTGTCCACTACACCTCCAATCTTTGTATTATCAGAAAATTTGCTGATCCAATTTACCACATTATCATCCAGATCATTGATATAGATGACAAAGAACAATTGACCCAGCACTGATCCCTGTGGCACACCACCAGTCACAGGCCTCCACTCAGAGAAGCAATCCTCCACTACTACTCACTGGCTTCTTCCATTGAGCCAATGTCTAACCCAATTTACTACCTCTCCATGTATGCCTAGCGACTGAAACTTCCTAACTAACCTTCCATGCGGGACCTTGTCAAACGCCTCACTGAAATCCATGTCGATAACATCCACCACCTTCCCTTCATCCACTTTCCTTGTAACCTCCTCAAGAAACTTGAATAGATTGGTTAAACATGAAATACCATGCACAAAGCCATGTTGACTCTCCCTAATAAGCCCCTGTCTATCCAAGTATTTATAGATCCTATCTCTTAGTACTCCTTCCAATAATTTACCTACTACTGACGTCAAACTTACCAGCCTATAATTTCCTGGATTACTTTTTGGGCCTTTTTTAAACAATGGAACAACATGAGCTATCCTCCAATCATCCGGCACCTCACCCGTGGATACCGACATTTTAAATATGTCTGCCAGGGCCCCTGCAATTTCAACACTAGTCTTCTTCAAGGTCCGAGGGAATACCCTGTCCGGTCCTGGGGATTAATCTACTCTGATTTGCCTCAAGACAGCAAGCACCTCCTCCCCTTTAATCTGTATAGGTTCCATGACCTCCCTACTTGTTTGCTCTATTTCCATAGACTCCATGCCAGTTTCCTTAGTAAATACGGATGCAAAAAAAAATTTAGTATCTCCCCCATTTCTTTTGGTTCCATACATAGCCGACCACTCTGATCTTCAAGAGGACCAATTTTATCCCTTACTATCCTTTTGCTTTTAATATACCTGTAGAAGCTCTTAGGATTATCCTTCACCTTAACTGCCAAAGCAACCTCATGTTTTTTTTAGCCCTCCTGATTTCTTTCTTAAGTAGTTTCTTGCACTTTTTATACTCCTCAAGCATCTTATTTGTTTCCTGTTGCCTATACATGTCATACATCTCTCTCTTCTTCTATATCAGAGTTCCAATATCCCTCTAGAACCAAGGTTCCTTATTCTTAATCACTTTGCCTTTAATCCTGCCTTTAATTTAATACAAACTCTGCATTCTCAAAATTTCTCCTTTGAAGGCCTCCCACTTACCAATCACATCCTTTCCAGAGAACAGCCTGTCCCAATCCACGCTTTTTAGATCCTTTCTCATTTCTTCAAATTTGGCCTTTTTCCAGTTTAGAACCTCAACCTGAGCACCAGACCTATCTTTATCCATGATCAAGTTGAAAATAGTGGCGTTATGATCACTGGAACCAAAGTGTTTCCGTGCGCACACTTCCATCACTTGTCCTAACTCATTCCCTAATAGGAGATCTAATATTGCATCCTCTCTAGTTGGTACCTCTATATATTGATTTAGAAAATTTTCCTGAATGTATTTTACAAACTCCAACCCATCTAGACCTTTCACAGTATGGGAGTTCCAACCTTGGGTGGCACGGTAGCACAGTGGTTAGCACAGCTGCTTCACAGCCCCAGGGTCACTGGGTTCGCTTCCTAGCTTGGGTCACTGTCTGTGTGGAGTTTGCACATTCTCCTCTGGGTGCTCTGGTTTCCTCCCACAGTCCAAAGATGTGCGGGTTAGGTTAATTGGCCATGCTAAGAAGTTGCCCCTTAGTGTCCAGGGATGTGTAAGTTAGAGGGATTAGTGCGTATAATATGTAGGGATATGGGGATAGGGCCTGGATGGGATTGTGTTGGTGCAGACTCGATGGGCCGAAGGGCCTCTTTCTGCACTGTAAGGTTCTATATGAGGAAAATTAAAATCCTCTACTGTCACAACTTTATGTTTCCTGCAGTTGTCCGTTATCTCTCTGCAGATTTGATCCTCCAGTTCTCACTGACTATTGGGTGGTCTATAATACAACCCCATTAATGTAGTCATACCTTTCCTGTTTCTCAGCTCCATCCATATGGTCTCGGCAGGCAAGCCCTCTAATCTGTCCTGCCTGAGCGCTGCTGCAACATTTTCCCTGACTAGCAATGCTACCCCCCCACCCTTCATCCCTCTGCCTCTATCACATCTGAAACATTGGAACCCTGGAACATTGAGCTGCCAGTCCTGCCCCTCCTGTAGCCAAGTTTCACTAATGGCTATAATGTCATAATTCCATGTGTCAATCCACACCCTCAACTCGTTTGCCTTCCCCACAATACTCCTGGCATTGAAATAGACACACCTCAGAAGATTATTACCACCACACACAACCCTTCTATTTGTGATTTTGCATAAACTATTAATATCATTTATTTTCAGCCCTGCTCCACTATCTGCTCTGGCACTCTAGTTCCCACCCCCCTGCAAATCTAGTTTAAACACTCCCCAATAACACTAGCAAACCTCCCTGCAAATATATTGCTCCCCTTGTAGTTCAAGTGTAACCCAACATAATTCAGGTGTGTGGTTATCTGTGCATATTAACATTCCACTTTAAGCATTTCTAACTGATTGCCTATTGTGTAACTTTTTGTTTTGCTGGTAGTTGAAATTGTTTCCTGCTTTGCAGCTGTTTTGCCGCTTTTAGCACCAAGGCTGGCTGCAGGTTCCTGCCCTAACTGGTGAACGCATCACCTAGTGTGCTCAAGTTCTTGTGCACCTTTTTCAGCACGTTACATGACCAATGCTATTTTCGTTGCTCATTTACAATTTGTGTCAAAATCTGCATGTGTTGTATAGTGTTGTTTTTCATGTCACAGACTAAGCTATCCCACAACATGTTGTTTAGAGTGACTCTAAAATCATAATACTCCAATAATTGCTTCAGTTGGCAATGTAATTCATGATTGATTTGCCTGGGACACACACCCTCAAATTAAATTTGAATATCTAGAGCAGGACAGATGGTTGAGGTTGCAATTGAGCCTTCATTGATTTCACAACTTCACTAAATGACTTGGAGTCGGGCATTTGGGACTATAAGACTGCCAATAAGGTATAGGTCTGAGTTCCACAAACACTTAGGAGAATTTGTAATGACCTCAATCAGGCAATTGAGGTTGGCCTGTTTGAATATGAACCCCCTGATTAAGGGCACACAAAAAGATATCCCCGATTAAGGCCCAAATTGATTTTCCAGTGAAGGAGTCCCATGTTCTGTGCATAAACAGGAGTGTCAGTTCCTCTGGCACACCAGATGCAGATTGCATACTGAGAGCACTCTGTATAGTTTTGTTGGATCTTGTAAATAAAGAAATTCTGGTAAAGGGACTTCCAGCTCCAAGGATTTATTACAGAACTGGCATGCATTTTCCTTCCTTTCCTATTTTGTTTTTGAAATAATACCCAAGACACTCGATGTATTGTGTCCAATTCTCTGTGAAGGAGTCAAATGAGTCTATTCATCCAAAGTGAGGCATTCTTATGCGGACTTTTTTTTTCAGATTCAATTAAAACAGGATACTCACAGGTATCAAAGCTGTGACAGTGTCAGGATAATTTATCCTGATTATCAGATGTAACAATGCACTTTCACAGACTTTATTAGAAGCACAAAATGTATTTATTAATAAGAAAACAGCAACCTTATGGCTGTAACTTGCTCCCAAAATGTCTCTGCCAAGGAGAACTCCACCCATTGGGGTGATTCCACATTTTGAGTCCCGATTGGTCACACAGGCCATGCTGTGTTGGCCCTAAAGGGACAATCACCACAGTCCCATATGTATTTTAACAACACCTTCAAAGGTTTGTGTAATTTGTACCCCGCATCTGTATGTTTCTGCATCCCCTTTAAAAGTATATCTAATTCCCTTTCCTACGAAAATGTATCACTTCATTTCATTTGCCATGTTTCTGCCATTGATGGACATAGTATAGAGTGTAGGTTCGGGAAGCATGAAGGATCAATTGTAAACCAGCAGAGCTCTGACCAGGGTTCAATTGGGGTGTGGAATTATCTTGGGCGTTGGCAGTGTGCTCTTACAGATTTGTTATACCAGCAGAGCAGTGAGCAACAATGGGAGTGATACCTCAAGACCAAGAGCGATGAAATCCAAATGTCAGCCAGACTGTAAGGCAAATCCAACGCAGAAACATTGATAGCCCCTTTGTGACAATGGAATACAAAACTCACTATGCTGAGTATCATGCAACACAACCATTCCACCCCAATTCAGAAAAGGTCTCATGCTATTATTGTGTTAACATTATCTATTGATGATTCAAATATTCAAACTCTTTTTCTCATTAATGTTGAACAGAGTGGAAATGCAGTCATTTTATCAATGTTCAGATTGCCTTGTGTAATTGTTTTATTTCTGTTGGTTATATAACCAGAGTACGCAAGATGTTTATGATCTAATCATAACCATGACTCACTGTCTGCTCTCTCCAAGTGATATCATTTAATTGTGTACTGAGAAATTGGCTGTTATTTCCTTCAGCAGATGATTGTCACCTTCTGATTAAATAGTTTGTTGCAAACTGCAAACGAGGCAATGTGTTCCAGAACTGAGGTCTTTTCAGAAAATCTATTCATGAGTGGATGACATTAATTGCTGCTTCCTCTACAACCAGTCTAATCAAAAGCAGATTTTTTAGGTGCACAATGTTCTCTGCATTCAATAAAGACTGCAGATGCCTTACTCCACTGTTCATTTTACATGCTTTTCTTGAGTTTAATAGAAGCAAACATCCAGAGGGTGTCTAGATGACCTGTCACAGACAATAATACACCATCCATCATAGAGCATGGGGGCGATTCTCCCAAACAAATTTGAAGTGCCGAATTCACGTGAAAACTGGAGTAAAGCATGCCGTTTTTTTCAGCCGGGTTTTCAAAATGAATTTCCCACACTCTATGCACTGCAGAGGGCACTAATGTGAATCACGATAAAATTCAGTGGGTGGGGTCTATTGCCACTGGAGAGGCTGAAATCAGCCCACTGAGTGGTCTCCGCACACGCGAAACTCTCTGGGAGATCACTAAACAAGTCCTCCCAGCATAGACATCGCTGGCCTCAAGCCCCTCCATGGACATTTCTGGACTCATCGTTGATCTCTCATCCCCACCCATGGGTATTTTTTTTGCTGGCCTCTCACTTTTCCCCCCTCTCCCATCCACCTCCCATGGACATTACTGGCCTCTCACTCCCTCTCCCACCACAAAAACATTGCTGGCCTCCTGGCCTCCCCATCCACTACTGACCCGGACGTCGCCGGCCTCCCGATCTCTCCCCTCCCTGCACACACGGAGCACTGCATTGCCATGCACACCCCTTCCCTGCGAGTATTCCCCCTCATTGAGTGAGATCCTTGAGCATTGCACCCCCTCCCTCACAGACACAGCACTTTGTAGAGCTCACCCAAACAGCACCTTTGGAGATGGCTCACCTTCGACTGAAACCAGGTCGCCTGAACATTATTCACAATGAAATTTAACTAACGGGCCCATGACTGGCCCAAACTGACTGAACCTGGACTCCCTTAACATGTGTATAAGCTGCAATGATGGGCACGCAGGCAGTCATGCCAGGAAAATGGCTCTGAAGAAAAGTGCTTCAAGATTTTCCAAGAGTGAGCAGGCCCGCCTGCTGGGCACAGTGGAGGAGAGGTGCCAGCTGCTGTTCCCCACTAAGGGCTGACGCCCAAGGGGTCGTGCAGCAAGTGACATATGGGAGGCAGTAGCATCTACAGTGAATGCCAGGACATTGACCCCTTGGTCTGGAGGGCAGTACCACAAGAAAATGAACAACTCTGTTTGGGCAGCAAGGGTGAGTGTGGATCCATTCTGAAACCTGTACATGTGCTGTGCTTACAATGTCAAACTATCCCCATACACCTCAAAGGTAGGCATCAAACATACCATCCCCCCCATCCACTTGGCCACCCAGTACTGCCTCCAATCCCTGTGGCACCTCCCCCCCCCCCCTCATCAGCAATCCCAGTAGGCACCCATTTCCTCGAAACGGCCAACACAAGCTCCCCAACCCCCACACAAATTGCACCCAGGTCCTTCCAGACATCATGCTTTCAATCCCCCTTATGTCCCCATGGAGAAAACCGCACATAATCGGCAGGACAGGGAGAAAACTGGTGGTGGATGTGCGGCTGCTGACGGGGTCTGAGCAGCGTGCCCTAGAGCTGGCAGGGTAGTCGAGCCTAGAATGGTCACCGGCAGCCAGGTCAGCATCTGGCATGCAAGTGAGCATCAACTGAACCCTATTCCTAAGTCTTATTTGAAGTAAGTGCCATACTGCATGGACTGTTCTCCCTCCCTTCCCCAAAGGTGTGTTCTTTCTTGCAGTGCTGGACCCCGGTGAACCAGGCCCTTCTGGTGTTGTGACCACCCCCGAACCCCCGCTTCTTCTCCTGAATCAACTCCTACGGACACTTCTGATGACACTTTGCAGGGAGGCCCTGAAGAAATCCTCTGAGGACAGCATTTGGCACAGGTATCAACAGCACAACTCGCAACACAGAGAATATTACCACGGTGGATCATGTTAATGCTGAGGCTTCTGGGTCACTTACTGGTGAGCATATCACAGCAGTTGATGCCCATGGGGTAGAGGTGGGCACATCCGAGGGCTTAGGTATATGGAAATCTGCCAGAGGCAAGGGATCAGCTGTCCCCAAGCCAGATACTGGGCCTGAGGGTTCGTTCATCCCAAAGCTGGTGGAGATGCATCAGGAAACCCAGGGAGTTGTGGATGGACTGTCAATGCTGCAACTGCAAGGCAGTGGAAAGTCTGGCACAGGGATTTGGCCTCATGGGGGACAGGATCCAGGCCATCCTGGAGACACAGCGGGCCATGGCAGAATCACAGCAGGCCATAGCCGAGGGTGTCACCAGCACCCTGGAGGCACATCGATCTGTGGCCACAGGTGTCGGGGGTGCGTTGGAGACATGGCTGGCCATGGCTAGGACTCTTGCTGGAATTCTGGAGTCAAGCAGGCCCTGGCTGTGGGGGGTGGGCTGAGAGAGGGCAGGGAAGGGAAAGGTCATGTGGATTGAATGGCGAGCTTAGGGTTGTGGAGACGGGGTGGTGGGTGGTTGCAGTGGCTCCAGTGGTGTGGTGGAAAGGTGTTGGGAGCAGCCCCCACACTGCACGGCACCAGTTAAACGAAGCGGGCTCCCTTGCTGCCCTGCCAAACCCCTGCCATCGCCGCCTGCCCTCCATCCTCCGCCTCCTCATATGGCATCTCCTCCACATCTGCCTGGTGCCAATCCCCCTCCTCCAGTTGGTTTCCCTGCATGATGTTGTTACAATTATAATGCGTGAGACATGCACAGG
This sequence comes from Carcharhinus amblyrhynchos, assembly GCF_965287045.1. Taxonomy (NCBI): domain Eukaryota; kingdom Metazoa; phylum Chordata; class Chondrichthyes; order Carcharhiniformes; family Carcharhinidae; genus Carcharhinus; species Carcharhinus amblyrhynchos. Next base: position 40,586,734 of record NC_137330.1, read on the forward strand.
GTTGTACTGCAGGGCACTGCCAGAGCGGTCCAGGCATTGGAATCGCACCTTCAGCAGGCTTATGCAAAGCTCTACTATGGACTGGGTGGCAGCGTGAGCCTCATCGTAGCAGGCTTCTACCTTGGTCTCATGCCTCTGCACTGGCACCTACAGCATGGTCTCAGTGAGTAACCCTTGTCCCCCAATTAGCCATCCCGGCAGCCTGGGCTGATCTTCAAAGAGCCCAGGATTGTCCGACCGCCTCAGCACAAAGCTGTCATGGACACTCCCTGGATGGCGTGCATCCACCTGCATGGTGATCATCTGGTGGTCACATACGATTTGTACATTGAGGGAGTGGAACCCCATTTTATTAATGAGAGGTTACTCCTCACCTCACGGGGATTGCAGGCTGAGTGTGTCCCATCCACTGCCCTCTGCACATGGGGCATCCCAGCAATGGTGGCGAAGCTTGAGTGTCCTGGTTTTTTAGCGCAGTGGGAAAATCCACCCCCCCCCCCCCCACCGCCTCCCCCCCATCCCATTCCCCCCACCCCCCCAACACCCCCACCCCCCAGATTCTACCAGGGACAGGAGATTGGTCAATAAAAGCCGAAACCACAATTTCAGTAGGAACTCAATGGTAATACCACTTACACTGGAACAAAAACGTAATCCTTCAGTCTGGATAAATTTCAGTTACCAAAGCAACAGCACACAGAGGGCTCATAACTTTGCTTTAACAATTACTAATGCTTATGTAAGTCAGTATGCAAAAGAGTAAACAAAAGATTTTCAATTTATTGCAAACTATTCGTGAAATGCTATCTGAACAAGGGCAGATTAGAAATTTTCACTATTTATTGAACCAAATGCAATTACTTTATCATTTAACTCATTAATATTCTGCCTTAGCATGGTAATTTAATCTTAAAACAATTTGTGTCATATCTAATATTTTAATAATGTTAGATAATTGTGATATGAAGGTGCAGTGTCAAAAACCCAAACACCACAGCAACAGGTCAGAACGTAACATTATGGTGAAATAGGCCAATGATGCTTTCTTACTGTTAAGCATGTTGGAAAGGCTATCACGTATTTTAGGAATCTAGGTCGATTTTTGTAGCGATGAGCTTCATTCCCATGGCACATTTTGACAACTGTGGTTTGCTGATTAATTAGTTCTTTTCCTTCACATTGAAACCTCGACAAAAGCTAATTTCACCAAATAACGCTGAACCAAGTTGTCGCATTAAATGAAGTCACTGGCAGAGGATAAACTGGACTGTTCGTAACTGGAGACTATTAATACAAGACAGTCACCAAAAAACTGAGAAAAGAAATTCAGAACAAACTGTTTTTCCACAGAGGTGGTGGGGATGTGGAATGCACTAGCGCAAGGAATGATTAAGATGAATGATATATGTGTGTGTTTAAGTAGGTTGGGGAGGAGCACCCACCATCCCTTTAAGCCATTCCTCCTCTGTTGTTCGACTGTTTGTCTGGCATCCAATCCTGGAAGAACTGTTCCATCACACTGGCACTAAAATTCATGTGCAATTTTGGCTAAAATCTTGAAATAAAGGAGATCGCCAAGAACCATTCCTTACTTCATCCAACAAATGCTCCCAATAATGCATGTAAATCTGAGCAATTTGCCCTTGTGCATCCATTATTGCCTGCCTTACTGGTGCCTTTGCCTGTCCTAGTGTTGCTCAACAGTGCTGTGCCACTAATGGCTGGTGGAAGCTGCTCACTTTCACTGAGGAACCTGCAGATGACCTTGTCGGACTAACCCAAGAAGCTTTGGGGCTTTGGTGGCCATCTTTAGACTATACCACCCCAGCGTGGCAGCAGGTGTTCTGGGTTGATTGGTTGGCAGGCAAGCATACTGGCAGGGTGGCATGATAAATGCTGAAGCTCTGAGGGATGACTGCAGGCTCATGCGCCTCAGTGGTCACATGCCCCACAGCCACTCTCCCGAAACGGAACCTCAGCAATGCTAGTACTGTGAAGGACCACAAACTGTTTGGATGCTGTGAGAGCTTGTATGCTCCTTTCAGCACTGATATCCACAGCAATGATGCTAGCAGTCTGAGCCTGAGTGACAGCAAGCATAGGTCTCATTTCCTTATTCTGAGCTTCCATGCAGCACTCAGACATTGGATGGCTTTAGCTGGTGCTGTAATGGAAGCTGAGACATGGCTAGCGGACACTGGATCATGGTCAGGTCTGCAAGTGCTGTCATGGAGTATTTTAAAACTGGGAAGGATGGACTCCAAGCTTCACTTGAAAACCTAGACCACATTGGAGCTGGATTCCTCCACACTCCTTGACAATGATAACAGGGTCTATTCAGGACTGTCAATGCCTCAACATCCCCGTATGTGTGCTCATCAGCATTCTCCTGTAGCTGGCCTCATTGATGACCTACCCTAACCTCTCTGCAATGGAATTCCTCTGTAATGTCGCTGGCATACACTTGCCCGTCTCCTGACTAATGCCACTCATATCTGGCAACTCATACGAACACAAGAACATAAGAACATAAGAAATAGGAGTAGGAGTAGGCCATCTAGCCCTTCGAGCCTGCCCCGCCATTGAATAAGATCATGGCTGATCTGTCGAGGCTCAGTTCCACATTCCCGCCCTCTCCCCATAACCCTTAATCCCCTCGCTTATCAAAAGCCCATCAAACCGCGTCTTAAAAATATTTAGCAAGGTAGCCTCCACCACTTCAACGGGCAGAGAATTCCAGAGATTCACCACCCTTTGAGTGAAGGAGTTCTTCCTCAACTCCGTTCTAAACCGCCCCCCCCTTTATCTTGAGGCTGTGCCCCCTAGTCCTACTGTCCTTTCTGAGCGGGAAGAGTCTCTCCACCTCTATCCTATCCATCCCATTCATCATCTTATATGTCTCAACGAGATCTCCCCTCGTTCTTCTAAACTCTAACGAGTACAAGCCTAGTTTATTCAGCCTCTCCTCATAGCTCAACCCCCTCAACTCCAGCATCAGCCTAGTAAACCTCCTCTGCACTCCCTCCAAGGCCAAAATATCCTTGCGTAAGTACGGCGCCCAAAGCTGCACACAGTACTCCAGCTGCGGCTTCACCAATGCCCTATACAGCCGCAGCAAGACCTCCCTACTTTTATATTCAATCCCCCTCACAATGAAGGCCAGCATCCCATTCGCCTTCCTGACCACCTGCTGCACCTGCAAGCTGGGTTTTTGCAACTCATGCACAAGGACCCTGAGGTCCCTCTGCACCGTCGCCTGCTGCAGTTTTTCGCCACGTAAGTAATAGTCCTTCCTACCATTATTCCTACCAAAGTGGACCACCTCGCACTTGCCAACATTAAATTCCATTTGCCAGTTCCTGGCCCATTCGCCCAGCCTATCTAGATCCTTCTGCAGACTCTCCACACCCTCCGCGCAATTTGCCGTTCCACCAATTTGGTGTCATCAGCAAATTTCGACACCATACACTCGGTTCCCTCCTCCAGGTCATCTATATAAATGGTAAATAGCTGAGGCCCCAGCACCGACCCCTGGGGCACTCCACTAGTCACCAACCGCCAATCCGAATAGCACCCATTGACCCCCCACTCTCTGCCTCCTATTTGACAACCAATCCTCTATCCACGCTAACACCCTACCCCCAACTCCATGTCCCCTGACCTTCTGCAATAACCTCTTGTGAGGTACCTTGTCAAACACCTTCTGAAAATCAAGAAAGACCACATCCACTGGCTCTCCTCTATCCACCGCCCTAGACACATCCTCATAGAACTCCAATAAATTTGTCAGACACGACTTCCCCTTAACAAAACCGTGCTGCGTCTGCTCTATCAAGCAATTCCTCTCAAGATGCCTCGCTATTTCCTCCTTGATGACGGATTCTAACATTTTACCTACAACAGACGTTGAACTAACCGGCCTATAATTCCCCGCCTTTTGCCTGGCACCCTTCTTAAACAACGGCGTAACATTAAATCGGATTCTTAAATCGGCCTCGCAGGTGGAGGAGGTGGTCAAGAAGGCGTATGGTGTACTGGCCTTCATTAATCGAGGGATTGAGTTTAGGAGTCGGGAGGTAATGCTGCAACTTTATAAGACCCTTGTCAGGCCTCATTTAGAGTATTGTGCGCAGTTCTGGTCGCCTCACTATAGGAAAGATGTAGAAGCTATTGAGAGGGTACAGAGGAGATTTACAAGGATGTTGCCTGGACTGGGAGGCATGCCTTATGAAGTTAGGTTGAGGGAGCTGGGACTCTTTTCCCTGGAGAGACGAAGGTTGAGAGGCGACCTGATAGAAGTTTACAAAATGTTGAGAGGAATAGATAGGGTGGACTCTCAGAGGCTATTTCTCCGGGTTGAAATGGTTGCTACGAGAGGACACAGATTTAAGGTGCAAGGAGGGAAGTTCAGAAGTGATGTTAGGGGTAAGTTTTTCACTCAGAGGGTGGTGAGTGAATGGAATCGGCTGCCGTCAGTGGTGGTGGAGGCGAACTCGCTGGGGTCTTTTAAAAGACTTCTGGATGAGTATATGGGGTTTAATGAGATTGAGGGTTATAGATAGGTCTGTAGGTTGGTAGGTGTTGATGTGATCGGCGCAACTCGTGGGCTGAAGGGCCTGTTTGTGCTGTAGTGTTCTATGTTCTATTAGCCGCTTTCCAATCTTCCGGCACTTCCCCGGAATCCAGCGACGTCTGGAAAATAACCACCAAGGCATTCACTATCACCTCCGCCATTTCTTTCAGAACCCTCGGATGTATTCCATCTGGTCCTGGGGACTTGTCCACAATCAGCCCCTCCAGTCTGTCGAGCACCGCCTCTCTAGTAACAATAATGTCATTGAGACCCTCCAGTCCGACCACCTTTCCATCTCTAACACCCGGCAAATTATTCACGTCCTCCTCCGTGAAGACCGAAATAAAAAAGTTATTCAAGACCTCAGCCATTTCCCCATCCCCTACCACTAAGTCCCCCTTCTCATCCTCTAAGGGTCCAACATTCACCCTAGCCAGCCTCTTCCTTTTTATATATTTATAAAAACTCTTGCTATCCTTTTTTAAATTAAGCGCTAGCCCAGCTTCACAGTTTCTCCTACCCTTCTTTATCAAATTCTTTGTCAATCTTTGTTGACATTTAAACCTCTCCCAATCCTCTTCTCTCCCACTACTCTTAGCTACTCCAAACGCCTCCGCTTTTAATTTAACACTTTCCTTCACCTCCTTCGTTATCCACGGCTTATTACCTCTCCTCCTACGGTCCTTTTTAACCATCGGAATAAATTTCTGCTGAGCACCAAGAAAGGTCTCCTTAAAGACCCTTCATCTTTATACCCTTTAAGATACACACATCAACAATATGTATGCCAGTGGCTGCAAGTGTCAAATCAAATGATACTGATTTTTTAATCAAACATCTGGTTTTATTTGTTCCGTTTGACATGAAGCTATACTGGCAAGTCAGGCAGCTGTTCTGAGATACCTGAAGGTCTAAAAATGCAGAAGGATATGGGTTAGGTGAGGAAATATGTTTGGTTGGATTGTCCATGGTCATACCATCTGCAGTTGGCAGTTCATACCAGATAACAAAATGAGAATGAAATGAGATTTCACAAAGTACACAAGACAGGAACATATCATCATCCTTGGTGGTCTTGGTAGCTCTGCTTTCAATAGCTCCAGCCACGCCAATAAATCACATCACCTCTAAGATCTCCTGCAAGGTACATTGGACTCACAACCATGTCTGTCCCCACTGGTTCACTACTTCCCCTTCCTGTTACTTGTATCCTGGTCCTGCATGACTGAAGAAGTGTGTCAGTGATTCTGTTGGATTGTTTATGGGTGATATGTTTGTCATAATTGAATAGCTGGCAGTGTGTGGAAACTGTAATATGTGGATGTCCTAAGTGCAGGAAGATGAGATGGAGCGTCCAAGTGTAACTTTCAGTCCTGATTGTTGATGGGTGAGTGAGGGCTATGGTGCATTAAGCAGTGTGAGTGGGAGTATTGGTGTATTGAACAGTGTATGATATTGGCAATATGGTGGGTAGGAGATGATATTTGAAGATGCATTTACTGACCTTGAACATGTGTTAGGTCAAGGAACTTGCTGTAGCATTGAATCAATGTCCTCCACATCAGGTTTCATGAATTGACCTACATGACTAACTGCTATCTGTTCCCCCTAAAATCTTGAAAGCTTCAATCAAATCTACACTTAACCTTCTAAATTTCAGGGAATACAATATTCATCTGCTAATATCATCTTGAATTTTGGAAGTCTCTTGGAGTCCAGGTATAAATTTGATAAATCTACAGTGCACTTCCATCAAGACCAAGATTCCCTCAGCTATGGTGCCCATAGGTGCTTAAACTACTCCCAAGTGTGATATAAGAATCAGTCCTTGGCTTGACTGTGAGAAGTGGATGGTGAAATGTTGCAGCTGTTAAGTTGGGTGATTCTGGTAGTGTTGACTTTAGCAGTTCATTTAGAAATTGTTGGTTCCGCAGGTTAGCTGAAAGGAATTGTCCTGTTTTCTTTTTGACTGTGACTTTGTTGACTTGTAACTTGTTTCCAGAAATCAGACAGAGTCACTCTTTATCCGTAAGTAACTTAGTCTGTGATCTATTGTCATAACAGATCCGGTGCTTTGTATAGCTGAGGCATGATTGCCATTCCTTTGTATTCCAGCCCTCTAGATATAAAGGACAGCGATCCATTCACCTTCGTTTGATCATTCTCAGTACTTATTTATGACATTTTAATGATCTACGTACTTGAACCCCAAGTCTCTTTGTAGTGTCACTGTTTCTAGCTATTCACCATTACATACTGTTCTATCCTTTTCAGGTTCAAAGAGGGTGACCTCAAATTTGAAATCCATTTGCCACATCTTCTTACACTCACGTCTTCGACCAATAGCTCTTTGTAATTTTATGCTTCATTCTACCCTGCTCGCAATGCTTCTCATCTGTGTGTCATTGGCAAATTTGAATATGTGGCTTTTAATGGTATCACCAAAGTTATTGATAATTGCAGTGAATATTTGAGGCTCTACCACAATTGTTTGTGGGAAACCACGAGTCACATCCTGCAATCAGGATACTTGCCCATTATTTGAACCGGGTGAGGCGAGCCAGTGAAACCACGAGAGAGCCAAGAAATCAGGTGCGGTCCCGATTTCTTATTGGGACAGCTCCCCACCAGCTCTGACACCATAGCTGAGACCATTTAACCGATAATCAGGTGATTAAAAGAAAGTTGAAGTGAGTACGTGTTATATTTTCTGCATAGTGTGGGCACTGTCTGCAGATCCAAATTTTTCAACTCCAGGTGTTGGTGGTGACTGATGGACTGACATACTGAACGTTGGGAAATTTGAATTTTCTGGAAAAGTTTGGCATTGACCCCATTTCAAGCAAGGCAAAAATAATCATCTCAGAAATGATTTCTTTGCCAGGGCGAATTGGTAATTGGAGCCAGATGGCTGCAATTGCATTGCAAGTTCATCACACGTTTAAATTTCCCATAGTCCAGAGACCGATGAGTTAGCACCTTAGCGCAATAGGAGGTTTCGGAATGTAAATGTGATGAACAGGCTAACTGCTGCATGATATTGGTAACTAAACTGTGGGACTCCCTGGGTGGAATTTTCCTGTCTCGCCTTGCCACTGAAATCATTACCGGGTGGAGGCGGACCATACAAAGGTCTGTTAACCTTGGGCAGGATTTTCCGGTCTTGGGGCGAGTGTGGCTGGAAAATCCCACCCAAGTCAAAAGCAATTATCTTAGATTTGAATTATGTTGTACTCTGTATTATGAGCGTGCATTGTTTGCATTTGAAAAGGGATTGGGTGAGTTTGTGACTGAGCTTGATTTCACAATGTATAAAAGGCAGGTGGGATATTGGGGGATGCATCTCACTGTCACGGTGAGAATTCATTTCATCTCCATCAGGAGCTGGAAGGGAAGTGTTCCAGAATTATTCCTTCAAGGAATCTGGTGCTTTTCCCCATTCCCTAGAGATGGCACAATTGCTGGTGGATGTGGAGATTGGGGAGTTAGGATCCTTAATAACTGTTTGACTGAATATGCCAGCAGCTCAATGGACCTGCGGGTCTTTTCCTGTTTGAGACTTTTGCATGTTCGCATTAATACTGGTGAGACAGTTCTTTGAACTGTTGCTTCCTGAGTTGGTGCTTGTTGGTCTTGGCTGATTGTTTCCTGCTGCGATGTGTAGCTGTTGGGTCCAGACAGGATTGGACCTATTGTAGTGCCTTACGGTCAAAAAAAAAACATGCACAGGAATGTAAATTTGCAGTCCACTCTCAGGCACAATGAACATTCACGTGGGATTGTAGAAGAGCTCGGCCAGTGCGCTTACAGCTCTCACCTTTTATCAGTCACAGCTTGCAGCAGATGAGGGAAGGAAAACATCTGGAAAAAAAATACCAAGCCAATTCATTTGAGAATCCTGAGGGTGCTGCAATTGCAACATTCAGTGAAATAGCCTGGTCAGCAATATGAGTGAGGACTGACAATTTCCCTCACAGTCTAAGCAGCTGCCTCTTGGGCTAAATGGTTGTTAAGGTGTATTGACAAATGTCAGAAACATTGTTGATGAATGTATCCTTAAGGGACGTTCAATCCATTGAATTTCAGTAATAAGAAAGTGCCCAATGCAAGTTGTCAGAGGAAGATAGATAAGGAACCAATAAAAGGCCTAATACTTCCCTGGCAGCTGTGTTCCTGAAAATACAGAACCATTCAGCAGTAAATTATAGATTAATCCACCTTTAAACTTGATGTCAGCCTCAAGCAATGTTAAAAAAATAGGTAGTTGATAGGAAAGACACACATTGATGTGAAAGGGCTATTTTCAGCATGCAAAAGTATGCGCTGTGCTGTCATCAGCCTTTCACTGTGCAAGCAGGATTTATTCTATTATCTTTTGTTCTATTTGACAAATTGATAATATTACTGTTTATCTGAATGCATGTGTCAAGTCTGCTGCATTCAGTGTGTGAAAAATGGATTTTATTCTAGACCTCCAGTACAGGAAGTCAAAGAATCTAGTATTATCTGGGCGGGGGTACAGATTGGCTCACCATAATATCACTTCGACAAGAGCTACTTTTATCTTGCTGACTGAGTCAAATAAGGATTGGCTTAGTAATCTTCAAACAAACGCTCCATTGTATTAAAATCAACAAAATGATTCTGCTGCTGATATACAACTCAGACTAAAGACATTAAAAGATTGACAAATTACGAAAGTAATTCCTGTTTCATTCTTCTGGAATCACGTGACTGAAGAATCGCGTTGTTGTAACTTCAAATGATAATTGCGCTGCAAACATTTCACTAATAGTTTGCTAATTTTCAAATGAAGTACCTGCTATCTGGCACCTGTGCTCCAATAGTGCTGAAAATGACAGCACTGGGAGATAGGATAGCATGTGCAATAATCATATGCAACAGGATGTCTTTTGTTGTACTTAAAATAAAATTAGGGGAAATATTTATAATGACGTTTGGTGTAAGCGTGGGGCTGTTTGTACAATGTTAATAATGTTTTGTATAACCAAGCCAAAAAAAAATTGAAACTCTCTATCAACATTTGACTGCATTAAATATCACTTTTGGAGCAGTCTTTGGCCTTTCGAGTTGACCAGAAAGTGAACTGGCTGGTCCAATTCACTTTCCGGTCAGCACTAACCCCCAGGATGTTGACAGCAGAGGATCAGCAAAGGTAATGCCATTAAATGTCAAGGGCCAATGTTAGATTCTCTTTCGTCGGAGATGGTCAGTGCCTGGCACTTGTGTGTCACAAATGTTACTTGGCGAGTGAGAGGGGAATGTGGCGAGAAAGAGGTGGGAAGTGTGAGGGGTAAATGGAGAGCAAAAGCAGGAAGTGATGAATGGGAGGAGGGAAGTGGTGAGCAGGCAGTGGAAGAGGAAAGCTGCGAGCAGGAGGTGGGAAGCAATGAGTGAGTGGCTCCAAAAGACAAACCAATCCATCATTTTCATGGAAGTAAACAATTATTATGATAAACATATGTTTACCTGTAATGTTAATTACATTGATTTGAAAACATGTGGTCATTAGAGGAATAGTTAACCAAGTAATTGCGCGTTGGTTGTTGCAAAATTTCGATAAAGCTAAATAAGGATACATGGCCAAAAAAGTTCAGGAACCACTGCCGTGAATCGTACTGGTTCATGATATTCAGGTGATGGTGGGGCAGTGCTCCAAAAGCTCGTGCTACCAAACAAACTTGTTATTCTTTAACCTGGTATTGTGAGACTTCTTATTGTGTATTGGTTCAAGAAGGGACCTTCCCAACATTCAATCAAGAGAAACTAGGGATAGCCAATAAATGCTAGCTTTGCTTGCAACATCGATCTCAGGAATGAATCAAAATTATGCAGTTACTGAGCATCATGTCAAATGCTTATTGTTAAGCCTTAACTGGTTCTTCAGATACAAGTGATGGATTAATGTATTAAAAGGGGCCACAGCCAGAGAGAGCAGGCCTGACGGTACACTACACATTCCACTTAAGAACATTATCTGATCTGTCGTGACCTTTTCATGACTCAAACACTCAAACATAAATCATGATTTTTAAAAGTATTTGATAATTCTTCAGCAATTTTTAACTTGTCTTTAATCCAGTCATCTAATTAGCTGAATGTAGAACATTCAACCAAATGGAGGTAATTTTAACTCTGGGCATTAGAGTAAAATGTGAGATATTCAATCCGTCATCCAGCATCTATCTCACTGGATTTCTTTTGAAGTTATTAGGAAAGAAAGGGGGTGGCTGATCTAATATATCCCCTTTTATACTAAAGTCAAAGTTACTCCCTCAGGCTCCCATCATTTGCCTCTCCAAGGAGCTCATAGACTGTCAGTAGACTAGTCCTCAACTGAGAATTCTGCACCACTGAGCCTGCAAGGGTATGCACACCATTTCTGCTCTACCCTGCCCCTCCCTCCCAGAACCACAATCGAGTTCCATTCCACAGGGCAAGCGGTGGCTACTGCTGCACCCAGGCACTCATTAAGAGCCTCTAGGCCTGGCCTCCAGCTTGCTGTTGGAAGACAAGTTCCGGGAAAATAAACCAGCCACTATACTGCCTCCAGGGATTAGGAAGCTTCCAGCTCCTTTACTAGGTCTCAATTAGACTCTTAATGATCCTGATTGCCTAAATCATCTGTGTCCTGGTGGGTAACCTGCTGGCCTCCAATCCCACTTCTGCACAACTGGCCCGAAGATGTGTTAGAGGACTGGAGATGTGTATATAGCAGGGCTGTTTTTAGCACTTGGCCACATTTGATCCCAACCCCTCTGGGGTACAAATATTCAGCCTATACATTCTGGGCCCAATTTTACCATTTTCATGCTAAATGCTGAAGCTGGGCTCAATTCAGGTCCGACTTGGAAATCTGCTTTCAGGCGCCCCAATACTCACTGAGTCTGGAAAAAAAATCACGGATCCGAATCGCGCTGTGGGCGGGGCCTATTGCGCCTGAAAAGATCGGAGCTCTGATCTGCGCGTGCGCAGTGAGGAAAATAATTTGAAAAGCAAGCTCGTGTCACATCACTCCCGAGCCACAAAAAGCGGATGAAGCAGCCCGAAGACACCACCCCCACCCCTACAACATAACTTTCCCCCTTATCCACTCACCCCACCCCCACTACCCAGCCCAATTGCCCACAGAGTGGCAGTGGACCCCTCCCGCCTCCCCCACTAACCAGAGAGCAATCTGCCCTCCCCCCCTCCCCCACCACCAGGCAATAATCTGGCCTCCCTCCCCCCTACCCCCCCATCTGCCAGAGATACACCTGACCTGCCTCCTCCTCCCTCCTCCCCACCGGAAAATGACCAGGCCTCCTTTCTCCCACCCCACCTCATCAGGGAATGATCTGACCCAACTCCCCGCCCCACCCACCAATGATCTGAGTCAGAGAGCCGCTGGGATCTCTGAACTTACCTCTTCAGAAGCTGGAGCACCCGAAACAGATCTTTGCCCAGCATGTCTGTTTCGCGCCGAATCTGGACGCGCAAATGCAATGGTAAAGGGGGAAATGCCGGTAAAGTTGAGCGGGCAGCCCACTAATTCAATTTAAATACATGCAAATGCACTTAAATCACCGTTGCGCCCTTTTCAGGCACCAATCAGATAGCAGCCATTTTTGGGCCTTGGTAAAGTGGGCATCTGCGTGGACGCTGGCATGGATTGTGTTAAAGGCCTCACACCCAACTTTACCACATTTTGGGCGTAACGCAATGTTAAAATCGGGTCCCCTGTCTCTCTTTGCACAAACGCTGACTGATCTACTGAATATTTCTAGCATTTCCTGTTTTTATTTCAGACTTGCAGCATTTGCAGTGTTTAGCTTTTGTTCATATAGATGACACCTGTAGTTCCTTGAGTATAGAGTAAGTCTATAAAAGACTGATTTAATTGGAGAATTTAAAATGATTAAAGGAATTGATCGGGTAGATAGTGAGAAATGATTTGCTTTGTTGGGGAAGTCCAGAACAAAGGGCACCAGCTTCAGACTATAGACCTGAATTTTTAGTCTACAGAGCATATGCACTCAACAGGCCTGGAAAGGGATGCAAAATGTGTTTCCAGTCATGTGATTTCGCACTGGCTGGAAAATGAACAGGCAATGAGCGTGAAACACACACTGTGCAAAGCTTGGCGCTGCTGAGGAGCAGGGAAAGTGAGAGAGGGCAGAGAAAAGGGATGGTGCGGGCTGGCACTTCTTCTGTGCTTCGTCAATGAGGCGGCCACTGCAGAACTGCCTCAGCAAGTTATAAAAATTAGATCGCGATGGAAAAACTATGCAAAGCACATTCAAACCTCTGTCCCCAGACATCTGTTTAACTTTTATTGCAGCCCTGACAGTTCAGCCAGTCCTGGATCGAGGCCGACAAGACCCAATCAGACCGTCCACCAAAGGTAAAAACAGACGGGCCATGTAAAATTGCATTCCACTACCCCCTTAATGGGTTAAAATGCCTGCATGATTATCAGTGGATATGCTTCCAATTCCCACACTTGTCACTACCGAAAAATTGAAGGAAGGTGCAGAGGTGTCAGGACACATGTGATTTTTCAGTTTCCGGGTCATGCATGCCCCCGCCTGAGCAACATAAAATCCTGACCGTGATATACTTTAGACTGGGGTATTAAATGGAACTAAGATGGGGAGATAGAGTTAAGATGCAGATTTGTTTCTAACTGAATGGAGAAACAGGCTCGAGGGGATGAATAGCTTAATCCTGTTCCTTGTGTGTTCCTATGTTTTTATGGATCCATAGATGAAACTTGTCTTGAACTAGAATATTTCTGAGTATCACATTGTTATAAATTTGATATGCTGTATATACCATTTTTGGGTTAAATGATATCAATCTCTCCGAATGTCTTACGTTCACAGCGTTTTTTATCTGCTTATAGACCGCAAGAACATAACAATGGCATTCACTTTGGATTTAATCTGGATGTTTGTGTCCTTTTCATATACGCTCCTTGCATTATTCCATAAGAGACAAAAATACATAGAAACAGACAGAGGAGGGGAGGTTTTCATCATCAAGAACTGAAGCATGAGATTGAGAAAAACATTGTGAGAAGCGTAGAGTGCAGGAAGAATTAAAATGTATTTTGTTTAAGTAAAATGACTAGAGGGAAGCATAGACTTTTCATTTCATTTGGTTTATATATTATGCAGAAACAGGTTGTATAAAGTGAATTAGTTGAATGCAGTTTTAACATTCATCACCAAGCAATAAATAAATGATGAAAATGCCACATTTTGCACCATTGTCTTCAATGGAACTGAAAATTGAGTTTGCTAAGAACCATTTACAAAGTATTGATGAGACCCAGATATGAATGTTAAGCTGCTTTACTTCATGTTAAAGTCGTGGCTGCATTGCATCGCCACTCTTTCTCCTGCCACAGGCTACAGTTACATTTTCATTGTGTTTGTCACAATCAGCAGGGCAGCTTTTGGCAGTGGAGCAGATGGCTTGTCGCCACACTTGCACATCGTTGAGTTACTATCATTGTAACCTCATTTCCTGTGTCATTTCTTTTGAACAGCCAATAACAGTGCTGTGAGCGATTGAGGTATTGCCAGTTTGGCTCGAGAAGGAGCATTCATGTCTCAGCCTATGTGAGCCTGTTAATCAACCCTGAATCCTTCCACCGTTGTGCACTAATCTCATGGTAAGGAGACCGTACAGAATGCTGGTATCGTTGCATTCACTGGGGATCATTTTAATGTTTACAGCTGGGTGAGAAATGGGTGATAGCAAATCATCAGCCTGTTTAACCTCCCCTGAGTTTCATTTCCATTGAAGACAATGAAACAAAGACAGGCGGGCAATTTGTTATCATCTGTTTATTGCCTGGCAATAAATATTAAAATTTCCTTCCATTAATACAAGTTGCTTTTGCATAATATGTAAACCAGTATTAGTCACTTTATTATACAATAACTTTTTATTGTACTATATGTTTCTCACAATGTTTTTTTTCGGCCCTCAAGGCTCCACAGTTTTCTGTTTTAAAAACCTCCTCTCCACTGCTTGTTTCTGCATGTTTTTGCCTCTTCTGATTTGCAGGCAGAAAAGAAAACTGAACAACCTAGCTCCTCACACAATAAGGTGTTATTGATGATGGAGTCAAGTTCGCAAATTTCCTACTGCAGTACTTGTATTGTGTGAGAAAGTAATATCCAAACTAGCATTTTAACCAGATCAACACTCAGATCGATAACTTAGTGCTTTTCATGTAGTGAAATATTCCACAGTGCTTCACAGGAGCACTTTAAACACTGAGCCACACAGGGATTCATTCAAATAAGTGATGAAAAGCTTCATCAAAAAGTTAGATTTTAAGGAGCATCTTAAGAAGGGGAGAAAAGTAGAAAAGTGGAAAGGTTTGGGGAGGGTATTACAGATCTTAGGCCCAGGTAGCTGCAGGCACAGCCAGTAACGTTAACCAATGATATTGTCTAAAAGTCCATTTTTTTCTTAAATTGCACAAACAGATCAAAGTTTAAAACAAATTTAGAAGAAATCCTTTCGCGATACTTCTTGAGAAAATAATCTAAAAATCCTGACACATAATGCTCCTAATTAAGGTCCTTTTGTAAGAGAGAAAGATTTGTATTTATGTACCACCCTTTACAATCCCAGAATAGATTAAAGCACTTTACAGCCAATGAAGTACTTTTGACATGTAGTTACTATTGTGTGATATTAGTGTGCCTTTAAGAATTGTTTTAAAATCATGTTCTCTGCAGTTGTAAGCAGGCCTTTTGGTTTCACTATTGTTGAGCTGTCGCTAGAAGTCCTTTTATTGCTGCTTCAATGGCTTAAATGGGGTTATGTTTATTTTTACTCAGGGCCTCAGGTACTTTCTGGGATTTGTTTCATGACCCTGCATTATGAGGGAGAAGATTGATTGACAATTCCAAGCCAGGTGGTTCCTCCCCAGAAGAATCAAGGATTCATTTTCAGTTTTGGTTTAGGGTCAGAAACTGTCCTGGTTGTCAAGTGACAGGCAGGTTTTTTTCTCTCTTGCTCCCTGGTTTTTTGCTAGCTAGCTGGAAGCAGGTCTTCTGGCCTCCCTAGAGTGAAAATTCTGCTTTTGATGGGTTGCTAGCTAGTACCTAGACTCTCTCTCTCTCTCTCTCTCTCTCCCTCCCTAGTGTTTTGGTGTTCTGATTTCAAGCTAGTCTGTGTGTATAACAAGAGAACTGCAATATCCAGCCAAAGGACTAAATTCGAGTATCATGTGACCATTTGTATTTTCTGTGCTAAACCTGTGGCAAGGGTTTTGTTTATGGGATTTGTTTGGTTGGAATGGTATTCCGATGTTAGGGTCTATAGAATAACATGGTTGATTTTTTTTCTTGTTTGTAATTGGTAAAAGTTATTGCTGATTTTCTTTCTACACATGTTAACTGAATTCTTAAATAAACTTTGTTTGATAAAAGCTCCCTAGTGGTTCATTCAAATTGTACCTGAAGTGAAACATCTCATGCTTACCCTAGCCAAGTTCAAACTGCAAAACCTCTGATTCAGGCGGACTTCATAAAGCACTTTGGAGTTTCTGACCTGAATTATAACAATTGCTATGCAGGAAATGTAGCATCCAACTTGAGCATAGCAAGCTCCCATGAACAGGAGTGCGAGAGTAATTAGACAATAAGCTTCAGTGATGTCAACTGAGGGATAAATGTTATCAGAACAGCTGGGATAACTCCCCTGCTCTTCTTTAAAATCATGTCACGGGGTCTTTTATGTTCACCTAAGAGAGAAGACAGGATTTAGGTTTAACATCTTATTCGAAAGACAGAACATCTGACAATGCAGTATTCCCTCAATACTGCATTTGACTATCAGCCTAAGTTGAAAGCAAAATACTGAGGATGCTAGAAATCTGAAATGACATCAGCAACTGCTGAAAAACTCTTTGAAGAAGAATCATTTTGGACTCAATACATTGGGCAGGATTTTACGTCCGCGCTCGTTTCAAAACAATAAAATCCCACCCGAGGACAACGGACCTTTCTATGGATTGCCCCTTGTCCACGATTCCCGTGACAGGTGGGGCAGTAAAATTCCGGCCACTAACTCTGTTTCTCTGTCCACATTTGCTGTCAGACGTGCTGAGCTTTATGAGCCTTGATTTATGCACTCAAATCTTTGGAGTAGGATTAGAACTCAAAATATTTTTGACTCAGGGTGAAAATATGACCATGTAATCACAGCTGAGCATTGCAACAATTATCTTTTACATCTTTTTCTCGACAGCTTCAACAGCATTAAATAATGTAGAAAGAGCAATCTATTTACTGTGACTTTGAACAAAATGTGTTTATAATTATTGTACATTGTCTCTGTATTATTCAATTTCCTTTACTATCATCTTACAACTAAAAACCAAAAAGGAGAAAAAAAATTATAATGATCTATCTTTAATGATTACACTAATAACTCCAACACATGTAGTTTATTTTATTTGGTACGGATTTAACTGTCCAGTGGGAATTCTGATGTTTACAATGATGCTAGAGATAAATAATTTTTGTTTTTAATATATTATGAAATATAAATCAGTTATTGTGCTAGATTCAGAGCCACGAGATGCTTTTTAGCAGTTTCACATAAAGCAATTGGATTTTTGCCTAATGAATTTCCATTGACCCAGTCATCTCACTGTTTGATAATGAATGTTTCTTCTCTTGTCTCCAAAGTCCTTTCATCTAACATTGAGCCTGACATTAAGAGCAAATGTAAATGATTGGTTGTGCAATTCCTGTCAATTTGGAAGAATGATAGGCAAATCTTTGACAAGGATGTCCTGAAGATCTGATGTCAGGTGACAAGGTCATAGCGCATGCTACAAAAATAAAAGCATCTGGCTGTAAGCAGCACAGACTGCTGTATTTCTTGGGAAATAAAGCCCATGAGCTTTTTACAGGTCACTCGTTGAGAGGCCTAACCCAGGTAGATAGCAAGAAATCTTTTCCCTATCCAGGACAAAACCTTATCTAATGAATTGGCTGTTTGCACAGTCAACCTATTACAACTTCTATATCTGTACAACAAGCAAACATTGCAAAATGTTGCAAGACCAATGACCATTCATCAGTAACAGCATGTCAGAAATCCTATAAAATGCCTTCACAAAATATTTACTTTTGCCAGTTAAAAGCAGGTAGGTATTAATACAGTTTAACAAGGTGTTCCCTTTGATGTGATGTGACATGTACGGTTGAGCTCTATGAAGTGAAAAGCTTGTTTACCAAACAAGCCACCTACTTAATGGATGATTTCCACTTGAATGATGACTTTGTGTTTCATAATTAACATGTTTCGATAAATTTGTAAAGGAAATTCTTCATAATGTTGTTAAGTTCTCAAGGGGAAAGATTTACGCACCGTTCAATCCAATGGAACATGTTTTGCCTGTATGACTGTACGGTGTGCAATATATGGTTAGTAATCTATTCTGGGAACTGGACAGAGCAGGTTCCTACACCCTGTTTACAACCTGCATTCAAATGTGTTCTTGTTGTCAGAGGGAGCATGAGAAGTATGTCTCATTTGGAACATGCCCGGTTGGAACATGGTATACCTGATGCAATCATTCAAAGAATGCATTAAAATATTAAAATAAAGGTTGCAGGCTTTCTTTCTGAAATGGGGATGCCCCAGCATTGAACTCAACACCCAGGTAAATTCACTCAACAGCCAGTGGTGCTAACAAGCATGACGGGCCATGTAGGAGTGGTATTTAAAGGATTTATCTCCGCCATAAAGGATAACTCTAAGGCACTGGTTCACTTCCGGGCTTTCCCTTGCCTATTTTCTGTGTTCCACAAGTTATTTCTGAATTCTGGTTTTAAAAAGAAAATCTGTTGGTGTTAGCCTGTGCCTGTCTGCTTCAGAAAGAGTTTATTTCCACCATGGCTACAGTTCAGGAGAAGAAGGATGCTAAGCTTTCATTAAGGACACTTCAGGTGGCTGTGGTTTGTGATTCCTGGCTAACTCTAGTCCTGGAACACAGATTACAGGAGTGAGTTGCTTTTCTGGAAGTCCCTGTTAACACTTGTACCCAGAGGATGGGTGGCAGTAATCTGAGCATTCCTGTCAGCGGTATGACCTGATGTGAAAGCTGTCAGCAAAGTCTTCACTAATCCTTTTATTTTTATATACTTACAGAAGCTTTTACGGTCCACTTTAATGTTCCTTGAAAGCTTAGTCTGGTGCTCTATTTTTCCCCTCTTAGTCAATCTCTTGGTCCACCTTTGCTGAATTCTGAACTGCTTCCAATGACTCCTCATTGGATCTAACAATAATAATCTAATATTGTCCTTAATTTATTTTGTTAGCCATGATTGTATAGCTGCAATTACATTCATTCCCGAGATATGAGCCATTATCTGTCCATTGTCATGCATTTTAATGAAGTTCCCCAATCTATCATAGCCAGCTCACACCTCATACCTTCATAGTTCCATTTCTGCAGATTTAAGACCATGGTTTTGGATCGAACTACTTTACTTTCCATCCACATAAAGAATCCTATCATGTTACTGTTACTGTTCCTTAAAGGACCTCGCACAACAAGATTACTAATGAACCCCTTCTCATTGCACAACACCAAATCTAGGATAGCCAGTTCCCTTGTTGATTTCTCAGCATACTGGTCCAAAAGAGCATCTCATACACACTCCAAGAGTTCATCTGCCACAATATTATTACTAATTTAATTTGCCCAGTAGATAAATATCACCCATAATTACTGTAGCACCTTTGTTACATGTGTCTCTAATTTTCCTGTTTAATGCCCTGCCTACCTTAACATTACTGCTTAGAGGCCTAAAGACATCTCCCACTAATATTTCCTACTCCTCCTTGTTCCTTAGCTCCACCCAGACTGATTTTATATCTAGACATTCCAAACAAATATCCTGTCTCACCATTGCACTGAATTCATCCTTAATTAACAATGCCATACCACTTCCTTTCACTTTTTTGCCTATCCTTCCTAAATATTGAGTATCCTTGGATGTTCAATTCCCAGCCTTGGTCATCCTGCAGCCATGTTTCCATAATCACAATCATATCATGCCCATTTATATTTATTGGCACTGTTAATTCATCTACATTATTGCAACTACTCCAAGAATTCAGATACTGTGCTTTTAGAATTGCCTTTTTTACAGATTTTTGTACTATGGCCCTACTTGCTGATAGCCCAGTATCCTCTGCCTCCCACTTGAGTTTTTTTCCTTTTCTATCTTTCAGTTCTACCTTTGCATCTCCCCGCTCAGGTTCCCATTTCTTTGTTACTCTTGTTTAAACCCCCCATCCCCACAGTAATAATTAGTACCCCTGCAAGGATATTTGTACTGGCCCTGCTGGGGATGTACGTCATTCAGCTTGTACAGGTGCCAATGTCCCTTTAATTGGTCCCAATGCCTGAGCAATATGAAGCCTTCCCTCCGAAAACCATCTCTTCAGTCATGCCTTAATCTAGTCTAGTCTTCTGTTCTTAATCTCACTAGCATGTGTCACTGGAAGTAATCCTGAAATCCTGAGTTTTAATTTATTTCCTAGCTCCTTATATTCTGCTTTCAGGACCCCCATCCCTCTTTTTGCCAATGCCATTGGTATCGGAATGGACCATGACATTTGGTTGTTCACTTTCCCCTTTCGGAACCTCCTGCAGCCGATCAGTGACATCCCTGACCCTCGTACCAGGGAGGCAATATGTCCTCCTGGTATTACATCTGCAGCTGCAAAAACTTCTATCTATTCCCCGCACGATAGAATCACCTATGATTATTGCTCTCCCACTCTTTTTTTTTCCTCCTACCCTGTGCAGCTGACCCTCTTATAAGATATAGGAGCAGAATTAGGCCATTTGGCCCATTGAGTCTGCCCTGCCATTCAATCATGGCTGATATGATTCTCATCCCCATTCTCCTGCTTTCTGCCCCTAACTCTTGATCTCCGTAATGATCAAGAACTTATCTAACTCTGTCTTAAACACACTCAATGACCTGGCCTCCACAGCCCTCTGTGGCAATGAGTTCCACAGATTCACCACCCTCTGGCTGAAGAAATTCCTCCTCATCTCAGTTTTAGAGGAGTCTCTCTTCGCTCTGAGACTGTGGCCTCGAGTTCTAGTCTCTCTCGCTAGTAGAAACATCCTCTTCACATCCTCCCTATCTAGGCCTCTCAGTATTCTGTAAGTTTCAATTAGATCCCACATGCATTCCCCTGCAAAACCACCTTTCCCAATAATATCCAAGATGGAAAATCTGTTATTGAGGAGATGAACCCAGAGGGCTCCTGCATTTCTACCCAGTGCTTTTACTCAGGCAGTCATCCCTTTCTGCCTGTACACTCTTTACCTGCAGTGTGACCTCACTGTATTATATCCACTAAGATCTCATCTTTGCAGATGCTCCACAGTGCCTCCAACTCCAAAACAGAGATTTGGAGTAGCTGCAGCTGGAGACACTTTCTGCACACTTGGGTACAGGAAGTGTCCCTGATTTTCCACATTGCACAGCAGGAGCATTCCACACGATAGAGCTGCCCTGCCATGACTTTCTCTTAAATTACTCCCTTTATTCCTATTTCCTCTAGTTTAGGTTATATTAGGGACAGTATATGGATTCACCAGGTCCTATATACCAAGGCTGCCCCCTCCTTTCGGCAGAAAGGTAGAAAATGAAAGCAGCACCTCCATCCCCTTTTCACTGAGCTCCCTCACTCATCACCACACTCCAACTTAAGCACAGTCCAAAGTAGCAATCCCAACTGTGGATTAACATACTCTGTTTGCAGTTTTGGTGATAGGATGTAATGGGTGCCAGAATGCAATGGGCAGTATCAATTCAGTCACTCATTAAATGTTACATTGTACATCTTTCCCAATTTTCATTTCCATTGACATTGAGTGTGTGGTTACTGTACTCCCACTTTTAATTAGATAGGTAATAATCACCTAGAGTGAAAAACACACGGTGGAGTCTTAATTATAACCCCCGTTTGAAATGTTTCCTCTTCCAAGAATAGTTTGGATTTCAGAAAAGAAGATTAAAGTAATCAAATATGCACAGTGGTGTTGGTGAGTAAAGAGGAAAATAAGTCGCGGGATTACACCTTGACTTCAAAATTTGATGTCTCCATGATAACTATCCATATGCCATTATGATGGTTACGTGCACGCTCATTACATGCCAGAAGTCCATTGCCTGCAATATTACTAAAGGCTAAATCAGGGTGGCCACGGCATGCATCTGAAATAGTTGTTTGCCAATTTGCTGTATGTAAATAGAGAACCCCACATTGTCTGAGGTCTCCTTTACAAAATTAGGCAGCCCTGAAACCGTGTCAGTACTAGGCTGGCTACATTCATGAAAATGAGGTCTACATATCATGTGAAAAACAATTTTTAAAAGGAGCCACTGGTAACTGTCACCAATTAGTGTAATCCTTTTCCCAGCACGGAATACTGCAAAACAGGAATATTTCCCTAACTGCCGTAGTAAGAGTGACAGCGAAGGGAAGGAGCCTGATTTGCTCAGGTCCACAATGTTAATGTTATGCTGTACTCATTGTAGGTTACACTGTTGTAGTTCTAACAATAAAAGATTACTTTGAACAGAACATATTCAACCAAAATGTTCTTTCCAATTTAATGACACCACGTGATAAGCAATTTTGCCACACATACTTTAACTATAGAACCACTTGTAGGTAATTGAATCATTTTCACTACTACATGTCACCTAGGTTCACCATTTGTTTGAGTTTGGTATTTATCTCTATTTTGCCTGGGGCTGGGTGATGAGAGCAACAATCTATGAAGATCATTGTAAATCCATTAACTGCCTAGCTGTGATCAGTGAACATTTTATATATTGGCCAGCAAGAATGCACAAATTTTCTTTCAAATATTGCAAAAAAAAACAGAGAATGCATTGCAACATGCATTTTTATTTTTCATTCGCAAAATAAGCTCATGTACAGGCAAAAAAGAATGAAGTACTTGGGACCATTTCCTAGGATCGCATAAAAGCTGCGAAAAAAGCTCCCCTGACTGTTGAGATAAAGTCACAAGAATAGGTTTTCATGTTCACCACAATATTAGTGGATCTTAGTTGGGGTGACTGTGTTACTTACATCACATTTTGATTTGATCAGATTTATTATTGTCACATGCATTGGTATACAGTGATAAGTATTGTTTTTTGCATGTTATGCAAAGCAGAGCATTCATAGAGTACATTGGGAAGTAAGGGAAGGAGAGAGTATAGTGTTACAGTCATAGCTAAGGTGTAGAGAAAAATCAGGGAAGAAACTGTTCTTGAGTCAGTTGGTACGTGACCTCAGACTATTGTACCTTTTCCCTGACAGAAGAAGATGGAATAGAGAATGTGCGCAGTGCATGGGTTTACAAATCTGACCCTGATCAGGGTGAATTGAATAATATGGAGCAACACCTGAAACTTTTCGCCATTGCTTGATCCCCCAATTCAGATCGTCAGATAGGGTAATAGGATAGGTGGGGGTGGATGCTGAGATGTTGCTCCGTGCCTCATACAATGTAACCCATTGGCAGAAGTATTTAAGAATGAATACAAACTTTCTGCTTGTTGAGTGCAATTAATCAGATCCTCATCACTTGTGTTTGAAGACAAGACTGGCAGACCTGTTGTATATGCAGCATCACATCTGAAATAACATCAGAGGAAATCCAACTTCCTCAGAACTATATAAGCCAGGAAAGTCCTAGTTCAGAGTTAAGTTCCCTCCCAAAACCTTTTGCCCCATTTTCTTCTTTTAAGCTGCTCCTTTCAACCTACCTATTTGATCAAGCTTTTGGCCTTGTTCCTTGTATCACCTTATGGGGTTTGGTGTTTAATTTTGCTTTATAACAATCCTATGATGCTTCATGGGGTGTTGAATAAGTATAGATATAAGTTATTGTTCAGTTAACTGGTCTCCACTGAGAAGACAGAAAGACTCTTACAATTGATTGCAGTGCATTAGTGCAGAAAAATATTTGTCAGTCATAGAATCCCTACAATGCAGAAGAGGCCGTTTTCATCGACTGTCTGACAGAGCATCTTACCCAGGCCCTTTCTTCCACCCTGTCCCTGTAACCCCACACATTTACCCTGGCTAATCCCATCTAACCACACATCTTGGGACAATAAGGGGAAATTTACCATGGCCAATCCACTGACCTGCACATCTTTGGACTGTGGAAGGAAACCAGAACACCTGGAGGAAACCTATACAGACACTGGGAGAATGTGCAAGCTCCACACAGGCAGTCAACCAAGCCTGAAGTTGAACCCAGGTCCCGGGCATTGTGAGGCAGCAGTGCTAACCACTGTGCCACTGTGCCATCTTCCTGTTCCTTATCATTATACAGCCACTGGAAGTACACATAAGCAGGGAGCAGGTAAGGACAGGTTTTGGATTCTGCTGTGTTGTCCTCCATAGCTGAATTGCCTGAATACTCACCCTCAAGCCTTATATGTAACATGGTCTCACATACCAGATATTCACAAAGTGGAACCACTTCAGAAACAGAAGAGATGAACTCAATCACAAAAGATGCATGCAACCTTAAAAGAAAATCCTTGTAAAATGGATTCCACATTTGTCAATTTTAGCCAGTGAAGTAATGGGAATAATAAAAGCTCGATGAGAAAGCACTCCTTCAGCCGCAGTTGGCAGACAAAAGGAATAACTATCAGCATTTTTTACTGTAGCATTTCTACAAGACATAACAAATCTGCATCTATATGGCACTTTATGGTGTCCTCGGTGTGTCCCAATTCACTTCATAATCAATGAACTACCTTTGAAATATAAGCTGGAATTTTCCGACCATTCACACCAGCAGGATTTTCTCACCCCCCCGCAGTGAACGGAGATTTGACTTGTGCGAAAATTTCCGATTTCGCTGCAGCGGGAGTGTGATGTGAATGCGCGGTAAGATCAGGTCCACTGTCACGTTTGCTGTGCAGATCTGCCAGAAATAGCCCAAGGAGCCCAAGAAGTAGAAGTATAGACATAAAGACAAAGGTGGTCAATGCTGAGAGAGAAAGACATTGAAGTCAATGGAGGAGCGAGATAGATGGAAGTGGCATGGCCCAATGACTAAGAAACACAGAATATTTTGGGAGTTAGATATGATGCATAATCATTATTCTATAAATGCAAGTTAATCATACATAATCCATTAATTTTTGGGGCTCAATGTTTACTAAATTGGATACACCTAAAAACTACCAACCTCAGTATCTGCTATGCAAAAATCTTGACTATTTGGCCTAAAGAACACTCTTGCTTACTGGATGCTAATTTTATTTCCAGAACATTATAAAATAAGTGGGACAATTGTGCCAAGGAAAATAAAGAACTAAAATGTATGCCAACCTTTTGAGTATAAGGAATAATGCAACGGTGCTTCCAACATTACAGCTCTCAGCAGTAGCTTACATCCGACAATTATTATCCTTTTTTATCCAAAGGGAACTTCTTATTTGCCTCACATGGGAGTAATTGAGCAGCTACTAAAACAATTCTTATTGTTTTTGATTAATTAACAATCTTTGTAGTTGCGAGGTGCCACCCAGTGGAATCTTTCAGAGAGATTACTCCCTATTGTTGATTTAAACTTCTTTGCCCAGTTTAGATAAAGATAGCAATCAGCTGCAGTAAATCAGCAGTAGAAAAAGGGCTTCATTTGTTGTTTTGCACTGTTTGTGTGTCCCAATGCAAAAGGTGAAAGATTCATTGGAATTTGATGCATGACGGCCAAACACTTTTCAGGAGATACTGTTTGAAATGATTTGCTAATAATGGGTTTTCATCTGTTTTATGAGAACAACCATATTTATTATGAATGAAGTTCACGTAAATGCCAAACCTGTCTTGGGGCCACTGTATCATTTTTGCATATATAGACTGATAGACATCTTTCTTCCTTTTAAGATAATTGCATTTAGAAGACTTAACCAAAATTCTTTAAACGTGTCCCAGCTTACCATGTAGTTTCTTTTCACTTTGCTTCAGGCACATTTCGAAGAGATTTGCTTAATGCAATACCTGTTTAGGGATTTCCAAAATCATACTTTTCCTCTGGAATGTCACTCAAATACCTGGAGGCAAGTTAATCCTTTCAAGTGAATAAGGGAGGTATAATACCAAAATGCCACTTAAAATTAACCAATTCATTTACAGTAAGTGGGATAGCGATGAATAACCTTTGAATGTATCATACAAGTAGATCATGTTCTGGCGTACTAAATTCGAGTTTATGTTACTCATTTGATAATTAAACCATACAAATGAAAATATTCCATTATAAGTAGCTGAGATATTACACAAAAAATAACGTCGCAAGTAATTAATGAGGAGAATTACCAATGTGCGGACAGGAAGTTATATTTGAAAAGAATATTGCCACAGCAGCAGACAGTTACACTGGGCCAATAAGTGAGATCTCATCTTTAGTTTAAAATTAAGGATAGTAAACCTTCCACAGTTTGGGAGGCATTGTTTTGCTATTTTCTATCTGACAGGAGAAGAATGATCTCCACTGAATTGTCCCATAGTCACTCATTGTTATAAAATGAGATTTTGTATGTTTCAGTCACTCTTTTCCATCATACAGGGCAATATGATGGAAGTGTTTGTGAGGCAATTGTGCGGCAGGGTTAATAGAAGCAAAGTATCTCCAATCATTAAATGGAGAATGATGGAGGCCCATGCAAACAAGGTTAAACATATGAAATGTAGAATAGAGGATAGAATATTCTTCATTCAGAGAGCTGTATGACTGCAGAATTCAATTCCAGGATTAGCAATTGTGATAGAAACCATCTAAACATTCCAGATCAGATTCGGCAGATGGATAAAGGAAAGGGAGTAAGTATGGATAGGATTATGGTAAATGCAAATCCAACTACTTGTTCATGTGGGAGCTTTGAATGCTGACGTGTATCAGTTGGGTCATTTAGATTAGTTCCATGCTTGAACTTCTATGTATTTCCACATTGAACTGCTGATTATACGCAGTTGGAAAACAAATAAAATAGAGCTGAATTGCTGCAAGGTTCTTATTCGTCTCCTATAACTTTGCGAAAGAGTACTGGATACAATGGGAAAATGATGTGAACACTCTTTGCATTGTTCTCCAGGGATTCTGCTGCTTTCCTGTTGAAATGATATCAAAGTAGGAAGTGCTTCACAAAAAAAACACCAAATTTGTGTACAACTGTCCATCTTCTGAGAACTTATCTGGTGACATCATAACATGTAGGTCTTGTTCTCAATCTATTACTTCTATTAATGATCTCAGTGGACTGCGCCATCATGGTATCACGCAGCCTGCCACCCACCAGAAATTTTAAACACTGGCAAGTTGCATTTTTGGGTTAGAAATGAGTAGGAACATTCAGGATTCTGGAATGATCTTGAAAAATATTTCCATTAAGGTGAAACTGAATGCACTTGATTGTCATCATTACTGCCAATGGTGACAGCAAATATGCAGTAACATTGCCCCACACAGGACAACAAAGGCAATTGTTTCTTTAACCTCAGCTATTGACACTGGATGGTGACAGCAGTTTAATAAGAGAAGGGTTACCCAAATGATTTCATACAATAAGTACAAGAGACAGAATGATCTAAGGAACTATACGAGAGATCAGTTATTAAAATAAAAGTGCTATCTGTAAGAACTGTGCAACTTCAACCCAGGGGAGAGGAAAACATGCTCAGTAAGCAAAAGGATATCGTATGAAACTCTCAAGATAACAAGATGGAGAAGTAAAGAGGCCATTAGCAGCAGCCAGTCAGTTTTAAATGTTGTTAGAACAAGATCTTGACAACTTTCCATTTCTAATTCAAAACAACAAGAGGTACCTGCAGAGAAAAATTTGTTTCAGATGAACTCCAAGAATAAAAGCTAAGAGAGCTAATCTTACTAACTGTACTTGAGAAGAGCAAAGGGGCTAAATTGGAAATCTCTGAAGACAGGCCCACAGATCCCGATCCACAGTTATCTAGTTCCCATTGATTGCAGTGGAAGTAGCTTGGCATTGCTCAGTCAATTGAATGATCCCTGTGATCAGCAATAGTGTTCATTGGGTGGATGCATTGGCGGGGTGAGTGGCTAGTACCATGTAAAGCTACCCAGTGCCTGGTACACTGAGGGAGAATGTAACATGGCCAATGCACCTAACTATGGGAGGAAACTGGAGCACCTGGAGGAAACCCATGCAGACACAGGGAGAACATGCAATCTCCACACAGGCAGTGACCCAAGCCAGGAATTGAACCCATGTCCTTGGAACTGTGAGGCAGCAGTGTTAACCACCATGTCACCAGACCGCCCACCATATGCAAGTATGATTTTGGAACCTATTTGCTGCTGCAATTACATTTATGAGACAATTGAGATACTTACAGCTGATACTAAGCCTGGCTGCCAACCTTTCCACTGTAAAGCCTGATGTAGAAGATGCATTTGAGACCTGATGGACTGACATGCTGCTCAATCACATAGCATTTGGGCTGAGCTTCATAAGTTCTATCCATTTGAAAAGCAAAAACCAATCCAGAGTGGACTAACCTTTATTTTAATTATATGTTCTCCTTAGATTGTTTGATAGCATGTCATCGCTCAAATCAAAAGTGAACTACCTTTCAGTTGTATGTAACAGACAGAAGTGGCTGTAGCTTCATTGCAGCCTTGAGTTGGTATAAGAATTAATCTTTTATTTTTACTGCTTTATCTCCAAGCAACATGAGATGTGCCAGTGTAATGTCACAATGTCAGAGCCCTTCTTGCTTAACAGCTGCACTGTTAGATATTAGAGGAACTTTAGCAGTTTCAATAACACATTCTGAAGAGGGCAATTTCCTGTAGCAAACTCCAGGGTGAGAGACCGGACAAGTACTCAGTCCTTAACGTACACTTTATTTTAAGTTCTGAAGCTGTGATCCAGAGACCTAGCAAGCTCAGAGATCTGCCACGTAAACAATCCACTATCTGAAATGAGCTATAGCCTGAAGTGGCATTGAAATAAAAATGTAAATGGAGTTTTGTATTCTGTTGGGTTGATTTTGAAAAAAAAACGCAGTTTGGTTTCAAGATGAAGCCGCTCCAGATTCAGTATGTGACAAAATAACCTTTATTTTCAGAGGACCAGAGGCATGTGGAAGATTCTGGATAAATTGTTTTCTGGTATCTGTAAAATTTCCTCCTGATTACATGGGCTGAGTGATGGAAATGTCAGTGCATCAAAGGCATGTCCTGATGGCAGGAAACAGGTACTATTATTTGTCCTTCCTAGCTTATCCTGCCTTATCTCAAAACAAATTACCATCAGCCCTTTGGCACAATTTAGGCATCTTTGCTCTCTTTCTTTGCTTGGTACTTATGTGACACTCATACTGTTAGAACTGCAGAGATTATATTCCGTTTCAGTCAGGGGTCAGGGATGATGACCTAAACTGAATGAAGTCCCTTAGGGTTTGCGCTGTGGGCTTGCTGAAATGAATTTCAAGCGCCAAGGTTTTAAATTCTGTAAAATTTAGTGCATGTCACATCTTGATGCAAATTTTATGACTAGTAAATCTTTGTCTGTGATCTGAGACATAAAAGTAGCGTCTACAACTTGCATTTTTTCAGCACTCGTCATTCATGTGTCGTAATAGACCATTTCTGCCAACCTGGCAGTCGTAACAAAGTAATGGAAGTTTCAAACTCCTGGTTATTGTTGGAAGATGTCTTTAAGGGATAGTGGTATGACAACGCTAGAGGGAAATGCGTCATGTGATTCAGTCTTCGTTCTACTTTTGCTTTTGAGCAGAGCGCACACACACACACACACACACACACACAGAGCTCTGCTGCTAATGTATCCAACTATTCTACTGATGTATAAAGGTTCCCACATGTGTGGTATAAATAAATTAACCCACAATAGTTTACACAATCCCTTATGAACAATTAGTCTTTACATCAATATAACAATACAACAGTTATATACTTTATGTGACTTTTCAAGCAAGAGATGATCTTTTTGTGTGATACATTATTGGAGTATCATTAGAGAGACAGCACGGTGGCATAATGCTTAGCACTACTGCCTTTTAGCGCTAGGGACCTGGGTTTGATTCTTGACTTGAGCCACAAGAGTGTGGCGACTAGGGGATTTTCAGTCATTTAATTGCAGTGTTAATGTAAGCTTACTTGTGACACTAATAAAATAAACTTAAACTTAATGGGAAACAACACTGGAAATCCTTCTGTTTTCCGAATAAATGCGCATAATAAAATAAAAAAGCTATGCCTCCGTGGACATTCAGAGATCAGGGTTGAGGTGATCTCCTAATCTTTTACCGCAACATCACAGAAACAACATATATAATAATTTACCCCATTTCTCTGGCGTTTCTGCTGATCTGCTGCAAAGTTATGAAGAACTCGAGCGGAAAATAAACCCTCATAACGATCAATATTAAGCACACTTTATACTGTGCCTGTTTCCATGGGCATGAGTGTTTAGTTTATTGTTGAGTAATGAGGCAGTATGAATGGATCCTGTTAGAAGACTAAAGTATTTTTATGTACAAAATGCTACAGCATCTGATAGTAAACTTGAGTTTGCGCTTTCCAAAGTAAACATCATAAAACTCTAGATTAGGACTGGCTAGCCATGACTCTCATATGGCGCAAACAGGTGGCTGAAAGGTCTCTCTTTGAATACCTTGTTCTGCAATTCTGCTATGCATTTATTTCTAATGGGAGATGCATATAACAAGCACTTGATAAGCAACATGGGCCCACTATGTGTGGGCAGATCAACCCAGTAAACATTCAAAGAGCCAATTCAATCAGAAAAGTGATGGGCCAGTTAGTGCTGGGCCAGGATTTTCCGCTCCCACCCTCAGCATATGTTGTGGTGAGCAAGAGCTGGTCTGGTAGGGCCACATTTCCCCATTGAGAATAGACTTTCATTATGTTATATAGACTGCTTGCCGGAATCGTCCCCCACGGGTTATCAGGGCACATCAGCATGCAATTAGACTAACATGTTCCACCATGGTACATAAGTAACATGCGCCTGGTGACCTGTGCTTCACATGTGAATTTGACGTTCGTTCGCCTATCTTGCATCATGCGGTGCTCACAAGAATCTGTGCCAAGATTCGCAGGCAGCAGCCTATCACTTTCAGGCGGTTGTCATCGGCAGGTCTCTCCACACCAGACCAGTGGTAAGGCTGTTAATGGGTTAGTACTGAACCCACCCACAGCAGGTGTTGTGGTGAGTCGGACCTGGTCTAGGAGGGCCACATTTCTCGCAGTGGCCCATTCAGAATAGACTTTCATCATGCACTGGGGAATGAGAGAGGGGAAGATTGCACATGGACACATGACTGAGGAGAGGCCCTCTCAGATGGATGCTAAAGATTCTGCAGCACCACTTAGATCAAAAACAGAGGGAATTCTCTCAATCAACATACCAAAATAGGTAATATGATTATTATAACTGCAGATATCTGCAGATCCTTGCTGTGCATCTAATAGTTGCTGTACACCCTATATTACAAGTGACTGCATTACAAAATCATTTCATTTGCTGTAAGGTGCTTTGGACAGCCTGAGATTAAGAAAAACACCATGTAACTGTCAGTTTTACCTTCTTGCCAATGTTTTATCATGGCTTGTTTTCTCTGAAAGATCATTTGCTACTTGCATGCCTTCATAACTTGGTATACTTCCAATTTTGTTTGTTGACTTGGTATTGACAATTGTTATTAGTTTTGCCCCTGAGAATCAATAAAGTCAGTTTATAAAAATGTTTTTAATATTTCTAATGCTCATTTTATTTTTTGGTCTAGCTCTGAATTTGGTAGCTTACAGTTTTATTTTCTTAATAAAATACCAAGGTAATAAGCCTCCCGTGATAAAATAATGCACTCTATTGGAACTATATTGACAAACACAAAGAGATGTGAGGGTGACATCTATTAGTCTGTGTTAACTTTGAATTAGAATTTAGAAAAAGACCCAAAGAAGCAACTTTTATCCATTTGTGCTTCTTATTCAGGATTGTTGCATCCAGAAATGTATTCCTGAATTAAGTCCGACTAAGACCTTGTTAAAGGCTGTTCAAGAACCAACTCATACGGAAATGCATGTTAATGATAAGGGAGAGAAGGCATTAGAACCGAGAAGAGAGATTGGTTTCTACGTCTCAACTGGCATTAATATGTTGAATGAAAGGAAATATCTCAAAGTAGCACCCCATGGCTGGCAATACTTAATACTTAAAAGGAGTTTTCAGCTGCATATCAAGTTGGCCTCTGCGTGCTATCTCAAAGTGCAATAAGAACAGGAGAAGCTAACTCAAGATGGCAAGGGGAATAGGAAGTCCGTGACTTGTACAATAACTGCAGCAAACAGCAGATGTGGAGAAACAGATTTAGGTGCCCGGATATGATGGAAGAGCAATGTAGAATGGGGCTCAGGCTCAGCAGGGAATGACTGATGTGTGCCACCTGCTCTGTGAAAACTGCAGGAATAGTTAACCATCTGGAATGTACTTCAATGGCAATGAAGGTCACCACTAACCTCAATTTCCATGCCAGATTCTGAGCTCCACAGGAGAAAGCAGAAGAATCATTTGATTTCCATCATCTCTGTATTAGGGCTATTGCTCTACAATAATCATTGACTTTACATTTTGAATCATTTGTTCAGCAGCGAGCGACAATTTTATTTGAACCCTGAGGACTTGTACCGATACCAGGGAATCTTATACTGCAGTTGTTTTATGTTATTGCTTTGTAAAGCAGTCTGTATTGACATTCATGCAGTACTGTTATTCCTGATTAAATGTTTAAAAAAAAGCAGGGTCGTCAATATACAATGAATGCTAAACCTATACAAACCATAATGGTTTCCCTAGAGTGGTTGATAAATATTTTAAAAAGACGTTCTGGGGAAAGGGCATGGAAATGGGACTGTAGGCACAATTTTATTGTCCCCCACAGGCAGGATTGCAGTTGAGGGGGTGAGGGTGATTGCATAAAATTCCGTGGGTGCTTCTCCTGCCACCAACCCACCTGATCCCCTGATGTCCAAAGTTTTACAGGCAGCAAACTAGACCTCAGGTATCCTGCCTGCCCTTGCTCCAATTGAATTTCTTAAGGGGCCAATGGTCACTCAAGGGCTATATCTTGCCAGCTGGTAGAGGAGGTCAACAACTGTTGAGAAGCCTGGTAACTTGGCAGGTTAGCCTGCTTGGACCTCAAGAAGGGTGGCTGCCTCCCTAATGGACCAAATTTTTGGCACTCCCCCCCGAGCCTTCTTCCCACTCCACAGGCTCTGAACCTCCCGAGGTGCCTCCTTCCCCCAAACTCTGAATCCTGCCCACCGCTCCCCTCCCCCCAACATCTTGTCAATCCTCATCCCGACTCACCTGCCATCCAGCTTTAGGCTCTGCTTTACTTGGACTCGGTGCTATCCCAGCACTGACCATCACTCCTGGTGGCACTGCTGAGAACAGAGATTTGCCTGCCAGTCAGATTCACCAGCAAACCTCAGAGATGGAACTTTCTCCACAGTTGTTATAGAATATGTTTCCCTCAGTCACTTAACAATCATCCAACTATGTCATTTACAGATTTTGCATGTTTTATTAATGTCTACGACCAAAGTATTTTATTTGTGCAGTGTGTGCATTATGTCGCCCTCGGAGTGACTTTCCAATTTAAATGATTTCAATAGCAGGCTTCGCGAATTTAAAAATAAAGAAGATTATTCTTACACACCTGTCCCAAGGGTCTTAATATTACATACCACATACACACCAAACATGCAAAGACAAGATACAAGTGAGCAATAAAGCTGAACACATTTGTAATAATTTCAATCTCTTTCACAGCAAGCCTGTAGTTTCTTAGATGAATTGATATTTTAGCTGGCGTTGAGGTCTGGTAAAAGCAACAGATATCCTCTAAGTCGTAAAGATTATTGTTGTTTTACTGCTGAGGGTTGGCTCTTAATTGAACTTGAAACTGAACAGGTTGGAGGAGAATCCTTCTGCCACTTCCAAGGTACAATTATTTTACAGTTGTTACCTTTGTTGCATAATTATCTTGAAGCTGGTTTAATGGGTTAGGTGGTGTTTCTGACTTGAACAGCGCAGGTGTTGTGACTAAGATGAAGATGCAGCGGACCACTGTTGTTCGTACAGACTAACTGCACTACATCAGGAAATACAACCGCTTTGAGAAGCGATACAAGAACATGTCTGTTCACCTATCGGCCTGCTTCATGGATGTACAGAATGGGAACAGTGTGGCTGTGGGGGAGTGCCGGCCCCTCAGAAAAACAGTGCTTTTCAATGTCTTCAAGGTCACTAGAGCCACAGGAGCCAAGAAACAGTTCCAAAAATTTTGAATATGATTGTAAAGTAAATCAGCTACAATAAATCCTTTGTGAACAGACAAAAAAAAAGCTGATCAAATCACAAGTTGGTGAGCAAAAATACAAAAACAATTGCAAGACTTGGTCAGTTCTCAAGACGATGAGCAAAATTGCAAAAAAGAGGCTGTATCTGATTTATAGAAAAGGCAACAGTCTCAGGACTCAGTATCCAGGGACAGCTGAAAGAGAGATGCAGAAGGAGTCCATGGTAACCAGGTTCAAGTTAAAAAAAACTTAAGAGTTTTTTTTTAGTTTATTTAGTAGCGTCACAAGTAGGCTTACATTCACACTGCAATGAAGTTACTGTGAAAATTCCCTGGTCACCACATCCCAGCACCTATTTGGGTACACTGAGGAAGAATTTAGCATGGCCAATGCACGTCTTTCAGATTTAAGGAGGAAACCAGAGCACCTGAAGGAAACCCACACAGACATGGGGAGAACATGCAGACTCCTCACAGACAGTGACCCAACATCGCACAGTGACCCAAAGAAAAACTGCAGAGAAAAGAGAGAAACCTGCAGAGTTTAAAAGAAAGGGAACCCTTTTCAGTTGGGAAAAATAACATTTTCCAGTCGAAACATTATTGCTGCTGTTCTGAAACTTAAAAAAAAGGCACTGGGAGTACAGAAAATTACAAAAGGAAAAAAATCCCCTTCGCAGCAACAAATGCTGAAATGCTGGATTTAAAAGTACCCTAAACAGAAAAGGAATAACTTCAAGCTTCAAGCCCAGTACAGTATAATACAGTGCAGTTCAAAAAGCTAGAACACTCTGTACCTGATTGATACATTTGTTGCAAAGTACAACATCTGCAAAGTTTTATTTCTGAAGAGCTAAAAAGCTCCCGAAACACAAGACTCAACAAAAGACAGAGGATGGTAGCTGTACCCTAGCAACTGCAGCAACAAGAAACCCCAGAAAGAAGGCACCAAAAGACTCCATAGCAAGGAAGACAATTTTCAGGTAAACTACAAGATGACCATGTCAATGCAATGCAGATCACAAGCTGAAGAGTTTGGTGTGGAAGACATGGCTGAGAATCAGGCGAAAGCCTTATAATAGTTCTTTTTAAATGCTGACATGGTACCCAAATTGCAATAGAAGATGGTAGCTTGCAGTGAGCAGATTGCAGTGAATGAAGGAATGTTATCCGAGTTAACTCAAAAGAAGCAAAATGTGCATAAAATAAATTACGCTCTTCGATAGGAGAATGCTCCCATCAGAGCTGATCTGAAAGATTTGAAACACAAGACTGAAGCCAACTCTTTGAAAATGCACGATAAACTGAAATGTCGCATATCATCGTAATGAAAAGATGCTAGGAAGAGCGCACGTTAGACTGGAGAATAGCACTGTCCATGGTATCATGGCTAAAGTCACATGCTAATGGACTGAGAGAACCTGCATGAAAGCAGCTGCATCATGCATGGCAATAACTTGTATCTTTAAATAATTAAGGATTAATAATAAATGATTCATGTTTCAACATACAAGTCTCAAGGTCTCATCCTTGAGACATCAAACAAACCCATAATGCAGCAGCCAGCGTGATGAATTAACGCATTTAATCACGACCATGTGTGAGTACTGAACTCACAAACGTCGCTACTTGCTACCTTGCCTGTTTTATTCCCACAGGCGTTAGGTGAGTGCGGTTTGAGCTGAGAGGGGAATCAGTATTTCTTCAGGAAGCAGTTATAAGGCATGGTGTCGTGGTCTGGGGGATGGAAAATGTGGGTCTGTTACTTTGACTATATGAGAGAGCTAAGCCAGGGTTGTGGCAGGCTGGAAAGCGGAACCCGAGGCAGCTAGTAATCACTGACTGCTGCCTAGTGTCCAGGGCTTTGGCCTTTGCCACACCTGAGTGGGCTCACCCACTCACACCATGCAGCCAGGATACAGTGGCAATGCTTTCTGGAATATGCCCAGGCAGAGTTGGCAACCATGGGTTGAAAGTGCTTTAAATAATACAATCAAATGCTCCCTGAAGAATTACATAAGCTTTCATTCCCTTGAATTTCTAAATCCCTCCTCCATATCTGTTTCATTCTGAAACAGCAGGAACGTTGCACCCAGCATTGTTAAGGTGAAAATGGCGAGAGAAAGATCATATTATAACATTTTTTACAGGAAACCCAGAGTTGGCAGAAGGGCTTCCCAAATAATTTTCTGCTACATTCCACTGGAGCTATGGTTGGCTGCCAGGATAACTGCAGTGGAAAGTCTTCCCTCCTTTGGCCCCGATATTGAAATAAATTGGTAGCATGCCCTCTTGAGTTTGTTTTGACTTGTTGGGTTTATCACATGCCCTCACACGATCATCCCCAGAATGACACAACACCCAGACTATGACTGAGGTAATAACTATCAAACAAAGTTATAAAGCAGTCAAAAAGGTGAACAGTAGCAGTGAGGCACAGTAGATTTTGCAATAATTTTTAAACTTAACTGTCCCCTCCAGAAAGTAGAAAGTTGTGACTGTCCCAACACCGTTGTGACTATCCCAATAAATTATCATGCACATAATTTTCTTCTGTGATGGTGCTTTTATTTTATCATCTATAGGATCTCTCTCTGGTTTGACCACCTCACTCTGAAGATTTCACATGGAATCCTCAGTTTAAACCAGATCAGCTAAGAAATACAAGGTCCGAACAAGTTTGAATAACTGCCTGCCAAGCTTAAAAAGACTGCCGCATCTCATGTGGATGTTTATATGTATAGCTAATTCCACAATGTCCTCCTATCTGAACTGAATATCTTGGCCCTTCCTTCAGATAGGCTCAGGACAAAAAATTAATTATAACTCATGTTAGAATACTTAAAGTCTGAGTGAATCTGTTTTTGCTCCTTCATGCATTTTGACAGAATTAAAGAACTCAATGGGACAATGCGGTGGAAGCCAAAACATTGCTTCCCCGCAGGCATGAAATGGTGGTGTGAACATGCACTCAGGCCCATCATGGTGGGTCAATGTTCAAGCCAGCAGCTAGAGGGAAGCTGTTTTGCATATGTTAATGGGATGCAGATGAAGGCTTGGTTGGCCAGCTGGTACAGAACAAAGAACAAAGAAAAGTACAGCACAGGAACAGGCCCTTCAGCCCTCCAAGCCCGTGTTGATAATAATGCCCTAACTAAACTGCTTGGTCCATATCCCTCAATTCCCTCCCGATTCACGTAGCCTCCAGAAATGTAGCGGGAGAGTAGAAAGGGCCATGCTGGAGTGTGGGCTGGGGTGAGGGGTGTGTGATCTGTGAATGAGCACAGAGGGATGTGCAGCCATGAGGGGAATGAGGGGAAAGGGGCCCAGGGACACAGGGGTCTCTAATGTTAATTGACAAGTCTGGGTAGAATACTGAGGGAATTGTGTTAGGCAGGGATGGTGAAGGTTAAGGGAGCAGCAGTAACGTGGGAGGGTGAGGGTTCTGCAACGGTGGATGAAGGTGCACTGAGGGTTGTTGGAGAGGATGCAGAATGAGAGATGGATTTTGGAGGTCAGCTGAATCTTAGGGTCAGATATATAGTCACAGGGAAAGTAGAGGACTTCAACATTTACCTGTGCAGGAGGGAGGGTGATGGGGGAGGGTTGAGGAGCAATAATGGGAAGGTTAAACATGGAGGTGGGCTCAATGGTTATCGGGAGGAGGTTATGGGTGCTGTATTCAACAAACATTGAAAGTCATGACAACCATGGCTGCCCCAAGCTACACAGAGCGTCATGGTGGTTATCTTGAGATGTTGAAGTGGAGTTGAGTCAGCAGGGGAGGATGGAAATGTAAGTCAGGTGAACTGGGTAACTGGAGAGGAGGCATGTAGCACTGACAACACTAGGGAATTGGGTTTGATGTTCATGTGAAGGGCAAAGGCTCAGGCATGTGTGAGAATCTTCTTGCACAAAGGACTCTGACAAAGATCCTTGCCTTCCTGTACAACCTGATTCCAGGGGGGCAAAGACCCAGCTGGGGGTGTCCCTTGGAAGAGGGAGGCATGCACAAGCTTAAGGACTAGATTACAAATAAACCACATCAGGCCTCATTAAAGTACAAGTGGACTAAATTTACCACAGTCACATTCCAAAGAAACCCAAATTCTCATCCACGTTATTAACCCCAACTTTCTCAGTTTTTCATCTCTCACCTCAATACTGTAGTGCAGCAGCAATAAAAATACAGGACTCAAACGAGACTGGAAGGCAATGATGCAAATGAAATATTGATAAATCAATTACTTTAAATTAGAAAGAGGAAAGGTGCCATTACTTTCTTAGTGAAAGGGAACGAGATTACTAACCACAGTGCCTACTTTTATTTTCAAAACTGTAACACCGCCTCGTAACAATAAAGGTGCTTTGACTAAAATATTCCTGAAGGCTTAATCTTCCATAATGATACACTGCCCGGGTTTGAATCTCTGCACAGATGGTTTCATTTGATCATCAATTTGCTTGTGAATGCTGCCAAGTAAAATGTATGAATAGTAGATCAAATGAATTTTAAAAAAAACTGCAGTCAATTAATCAAGGCTCTTTTAAATTTGTGCTGTGGCGTGTTAGTCACTTTAAAAGGAATCCTGAAGGAAACATTCCATTACTGATAAATCACCTCCTTACAGAAGTGACGCCAATGAACCGTGTTCAGAACATTGAAGGGAGCCAGAGAAAACCAGGTGAAAAAGTGGAATTTTTTTTTCTCTTGATATAAATGATCTACGTTCTAATTTTTCACCCTTGAAGACGGTGACATATTCTGGGGTCTGATTCCACTGACTTGCTCACAATAGTCACTTCTCATTTGTGAGCCTGGGAGAAACAAAAACATTGGTGGACTAATTTAAAATCAAATCTGCACTCACATGACAACCAAGAGGTGTGCACTTTCCCAAAAGAAGCATTAAATGTGGTTCAGCAGTGGGCTGCCTTCTCCACTCCCAAGCTTGGAGGTACCCCTGTCAATGATACTAAGAACATAAGAACATAAGAAATAGGAGCAGGAGTAGGCCATCTAGCCCTTCGAGCCTGCCCTGCCATTCAATAAGATCATGGCTGATCTGAAGTGGATCAGTTCCACTTTCCCGCTTTCTCCCCATAACCCTTAATTCCCTTGCCTACCAAAAACGTATCTACCCGTGACTTAAATATATTTAGCGAGGTAGCCTCCACCACTTCAACAGGCAGAGAATTCCAGAGTTTCACCACCCTTTGAGTGAAGAAGTTCCTCCTCAACTTCGTTCTAAACTGTCCCCCCCTTATCTTGAGGCTGTGCCCTCTAGTCCTGCTGTCCTTTCTGAGCGGGAAGAATCTCTCTACCCCTACCCTATCCATCCCCTTCATTATCTTATACATCTCTATAAGATCCCCCCCCTCATCCTTCTAAACTCCAACGAGTACAGACCTAGTCTATTTAGTCTCTCTTCATAGTCCAACCCCCTCATCTCCGGTATCAGCCTAGTGAACCTCCTCTGCACTCCCTCCAAGGCCAAAATATCCTTGCGCAAGTGCAGTGACCAAAACTGCCCACAGTACTCCAGCTGCTGCCTCACCAGTACCCTGTACAGTCGCAGCAGGACCTCCCTGCTTTTATATTCTATCCCCCTCGCTAGAAAGGCCATTCGCCTTCTTGATCACCTGCTGCACCTGCAGACTGGGTTTTTGCGACTCATGCACAAGGACCCCCAGGTCCCTCTGCACCATAGCATGCTGCAGCTTTTCGCCCTTTAAATAGCCCTTTAAATAAATTCATTTGGCTCAGGGCAGATGAGGGACTGAAGTGGGAGCTTTCCCTGGCATGGCTGAGTAATACACAACACAAAACATTCAGCCCCTTAACCACTGGGGAGAGAGTATTTTAATTTAAAATTATCACTGCATTCATTTGACAGTAACGAATCTGCAGATGCTTATGGGTGGGATTTTACAGCCTTGCTTGGCTGAGACTGGATATTCCGACCCGAGGACAATGGAGATTTCCATCGTTGGACCCTCGCCCGTTCCAATTCACTGGCAGGTGAGGTGGTAGTTCTGGCGTGTGAGTAGTTCTATGTTATTTGTAACATGAATTTCTGGGGCACAATTTTATTGTTTTCCACATCACGGGCGGCACAGTGGTTAGCGCCAGGTACCAGCTTCAATTCTGGCCTTTGGTGACTGTCTGTGTGGAGATTGCACCTTCTCCCCGCATCTGCATGGATTTCCTCCCACAGTCCAATGATGTGCAAGTTAGGTGGATTGGCCATGCTCAATTGTCCCTTGTCCAAAATGTATAGCTTAGGTTAATTAGTAGGGTAAATGCGTGAGATTATGAGGATAGGGCCTGAGTGAGATTGCTGCCGGTGTAGGCTCGATTGGCCGAATGGTCTCTTTCTGCACTGTAAGGATTGTATGATTCTATGATGCCCTGTCGGAAAGTCAATGCAGACTCGATGGGCCGAATGTCCTCTTTCTGCACTGTAGGGATTCTATGATTCTATGACCATCAAAGCAGGTTCCTCACCCTTTTTTTTTCAGGTGAACCTTGTTTCCCTCCCTATGATGTTCTACAAACAATCTGTGATCTAAGGAACATAGTTTGAAAAATTACAGCACCATTTGCGGAAAATAAATTGCCCCTGTGGAAAACAAAGCAGCTCTGCGTTTATCTCTAATGGATTGATGTACTATTTCCCATCCTCCTTTCTATCAGATCTGTGGAGTAGGGATTCTGTGGCGGGGGAGGGGGCTGGGACATATCTGGGACAACAGATGAATGAACACTGCTCGACAATCATCAGGCAAGAGTGTTCTCTTCCTGTTGGTAAACACTTTGGCAGTCACTGGCAGTCGGCCTCTGATCATTGGGTAAGCGTTCTCCAAGGCAGCCTTCACAACACACGACAACGCAGAGTCGCTGAACAGAAACTGATAGCCAAGTTCCGTACACATGAGGACGGCCTCAACCGGGATCTTGGGTTCATGTCACACAATTTGTAACCCCCACGACTTGCCTGGGCTTGCAAAATCTCACTAACTGTCCTGTCTGGAGACAATACACATCTCTTTAACCTGTGCTTAACTCTCTCTCTCCGCTCATATTGTCTGTACCTTTAAGACTTGATTACCTGTAAAGACTCGCATTCCAACCATTATTTTGTAAATTGAGTTTGTGTTCTTATATGCCTTGTTTGTGAACAGAACTCCCACTTACCTGATGAAGGGGCAGTGCTCTGAAAGCTAGTGGCTTGTGCTACCAGATAAACCTGTTGGACTTTAACCTGGTGTTGTGAAACTTCTTACATGTTT
Organism: Carcharhinus amblyrhynchos; assembly: GCF_965287045.1. Classification (NCBI taxonomy): domain Eukaryota; kingdom Metazoa; phylum Chordata; class Chondrichthyes; order Carcharhiniformes; family Carcharhinidae; genus Carcharhinus; species Carcharhinus amblyrhynchos. The sequence continues at coordinate 40,628,102 of NC_137330.1, forward strand.
TCATTAACAGGGCAGCAATCAAGTGGAAAACCTGGGCAGATTCTATAACTGGACAGGCAATCAGTACCATTAGGGTGGCACGTTAGCACAGTGGTTAGCACTGCTGCTTCACGCCTCCAGGGACCTGGGTTTGATTCCTGGCTTGGATCACTGTCTGTGTGGAGTTTGCACATCCTCCTCGTGTCTGTGTGGGTTTCTTCTGGGTGCTCCGGTTTCCTCCCACAGTCCAAAGATGTGCAGGTTACGTTGACTGGCCATGCTAAAAAAGTTGCCCCTTAGTGTCCTGAGATGTGTAGGTTAGAGAGATTAGCGGGTAAATGTGGAGGGATATGTGGGTAGGGCCTTGGTGGGATTGTGGTCAGTGCAGTCTCAATGGGCCAGATAGCCTCTTTCTGCACTGTAGGGTTTCTATGATTCTATGATTAAATTATCATCCATGTGGCAAAGATAGATGATCTATCCGTATGCGTCAACTGTAAATAAATAAACAAAGAGATCTATGAGGTACTTGATGGCACGAGACCAGCAGGCACAAGAGGCCGGATATTTTGTTTGGTGTCGGGATTCTGGTGCTGGGATTAAATGTGGTTCCCAGCCTGACACCACATCAGGAATGGTCATCCCACACCATTTTTGTAGACCTGGCCAATTAATGGGCCAAGCATGCGCTCATTGTCCAAGAAGAATGGTGGGTAGGCTCCTGAAACTGAAGGTTCAGTCAGAATGCCTACAGCCTGCTGAGAAAGTGACAGCCTGCCACAGAAAGATGCACATGCCCTCTCACCACTTTTAACATTTGTAAATGCATAAACGACCACAGCAGCCAGACCGCTAAAGTGGAGGGGACTGACCCTGCACAGGGCGGGCTGAAGCCACAGCTGGGACCATTGTCTCAGGAGCATGGGGCTTGGGATGCAGGGGAGTGGGCTTTAAAAGCAATCTGGAGAGCTGCAATCCCCCTCTCGCCCCCAAGAGGGCCCCTTCTTTCACTGCACACAGTAGCAGGCCCACCTGCTGATTATAAGCTTCTAGAGTAAAAGACGAGCCTTAATCCCCCGAACTTGGTTCTGTGGACGATCCACCATTTGCACCCAGCTAGTCATTCCAGACTTGACCCAGCCTCCTGGAAAATAGCTGGGAGACTGGAATGTACCAGATAACTGGCAGTTCCACCCTCTTCCATCCCTGCTTCCGATCCCTACCATGGAATTCCTATTCCACAGATCTGATAACAAGGAGGATGGTAAATCCACCACTTAGAGGTAAAGTTATTTTGTTTTTCATAGAAGTGCCTTATTTTTCACAGGCATGATTTATATTCAGTAAATAATGCTGTAAATTTTCAAAGTTCCTTTGATCGCAGAAAGTATACAGAACATCATAGTGAAGAAACACCATTCAACTGAAGTAAAGGGAACAAACCCAGTCTGATGAAGTGGAGCTGGATAAACCTATGGAGGTTTGGTGACCCAATTTCAATTTTTTAATCTAGAAACTGGAATGGAGGTTTAAGTCAGAAGAGGCATCAAGTGACAGTAAGGCACCTTCTTACAGCGGAGATAGGAAAATCAAACATGTACTTGTTCTGCAATTTTCCATGTCTTCATTAATTGTCAATTCTCTTCTGTTGCAGTCTTCCATAACAGCACATGTACTCCAATGGACATGTTTTGGGCTCAGAACCACTTCTTTACCTAAGTATGTCACTATTTATTGATACAATCCAAAATGATGTCCGTATCCCAACTAATGACAAATCCCAATCACGGATCATCCATGTGTTCACTGACCTACCTATCTTGGCTCTCATTTCAATGACACTTAAAATTATCATTCTTATTTTGCATTCAAATAACTGCATGATCTTTCTCTCTGATGACTCTGCGTCTGTCTAATTCCAGCCTCTTGTGTATCCCTGATTTCGTTCACCAGATCTTCCTCCCACCATTGGTGGCCGTGACTTCAGAGGTCAAGTCCATTCCTCAACTTCTCCACCTCATTACATCTCTTTGCTTCTTTCAGATTGCTTGGCATTAGATCTATCTGTTAACAACCCTATGAAGCAGCTTTGGACATTTTACCGTACTAAAGGTGCTGGAGAAGAGAAAGTGCTATTTGTAGGTTTTCATTTATTTTTTCATGGGATGTGGTCATTGCTGGTGAGGTCAGCATTTATTGCCTATCCCTAATTGCCCCTAAGGGGGTATTTAAAAGTCAATCACATTGCTGTGGGTCTGGAGTTACATGTAGCTCAGAGCAGGTAAGGACGGCAGGTTTTCTTCCCTAAAGAACACTAGTGAACCAAGTGGGTTTTTATGTCAATGGTTTCATGATCATCATTAGACTTTTAATTCTAGATTTTTATTGAATTCAAATTTCACCATCTGCCATGTGGAATTCAAACCATAATCTGAAAGCATTACCTTGGGTCTCTGGAATACCAGTCCAGTGACAATACGCCACTGCCTCCCCCAGTCAATTGTACTTGATTACTTGCTGTAATGTTGTTAATACATCATCTAAGAGCTTGATTATTGGTTCTGATGTTTAACCCTGGTTAGTATCAGCCTGGTTAGTATCAGGACTTAGTATCAGGACCAGTACCAGGATTTAACCCTGGTTAGTATCAATTGCGAGCAATTAGTCATTGTTGCAAGAGAGCAACTTTACCAAAGCAACACATCATATGACTTACAAAAAACATTAGGTGGATTGATCATGCTAAATTGACCCTTAGTGTCCAAAGATGTGTAGGTTAGGTGGGCTGGGCCTGTGTGGGATGCAGAGAGTTGTGATGTGGGTATGCCGGCGTTGGACTGGGGTAAACACAGTAAAAAGTCTGACAACACCAGGTTTAAGTCCAACCGATCAACACTATCAAATAAATCGGCTGGTCTTAAACCTGGTGTTGTCAGACTTTTTACTATGCAGAGTTGGACAGACTGGATTGTCTGAATGGCCTCTTCCTGCACGGTAGGGATTCTTTTACAATCTAAGCAACACTGAATTACAGATGTGTTGCTTTGGTAAAGTTGCTCCATCACAACAATGACTAATTGCTCACATTTAGGCTGATACTAACCAGAGTTAAACATCAGAACCAATAGTCAAGTTCTTAGATGATGTATTAACAACATTACAGCTGGCAATCAAGTACAATTGACTGGGGGAGGCAGTGGTGTATGGTCACCATGGCAGATGGTGAAATTTGAATTCAATAAAAATCTGGAATTAAAAGTCTAATGATGATCATGAAACCCATTGACGTAAAAACCCATTTGGTTCACTCACATGAGTGAACATGCACTTTATGAAAAATTGCTTAAAATGTTAGTCACTTTGTTTTTTGATTCTTCACATCCTGTTTCCAGCTATTGGCATATTTTTGAGTTGATTTATTGTCACATGTATTTGTGTATAATGAAAAGTATTGTTTCTTGCACGCTATAGAGACAAAACATACCGTACATAGGGAAGGAAAGGAGAGAGTGCAGAATGTAGTGTTACAGTCATAGCGAGACTTTAGAGAAAGGTCAACTTAATGCAAGGTAGGTCCACTCTAAAGCCTGATGGCTAGTAATCTCTCACTAATTTGAGTTGGTTGGCATGTGATTTCAGACTTTCATATTTTTTTCCTGATGGAAAAAGGTGGAAGAGAGAATGTCCGGGATGCATGGGGTCCTTGATCATGCTGAATGCATTTCCAAGGCAACGAGAAGCGTCGACATTGTCAATGAATGGGAGGCTGGTTTGAGCAATGGACTGGGCTTCGTTCATGACTCTTTTATAGTTTCTTGCGGTCTTGGGCAGAGCAGGAGCCACACCCAGCTGTGATACAACCAGAAAGAATGCTTTCTATGGTGCATCTGTAAAAGTTGACAAAAGTTGTAATGGACATGCCAAATTTCCTTAGTCTTCTGAGAAAATAGAGGCATTGGTGGGCTTTCTTGACTATAGCATCCTCGTGGAGAGATCACGACAGGTTGTTGGTGATATGGACGCTTAAAATATTGAAGCTGTCAACCATTTCTACTTTGTCCCCATTGATATAGACAGGGGCATGCTCTCCACAATGCTTCCTGAAGTCGGTGACTATCTCCTTTATTTTCTTGACATTAAGGGAGAAATTATTTTCATCACACCTGTTCATCAGATTCTCTCTCTCTTTCCTGTACTGTGTCAACATTGCTTGAGATCTGACCCACACCGGTGGTGTCATCAGCAAACTTGTAAATCGATTTAGAGGGGAATTTGGCCACACAGTTAGGAGTGAATAAGGAATATATAAAGGGCTGAGGACACAGCCTTGCAGAGCACCGGTGTCGAGGATGACCGTGGAGGAGGTGTTGTTCCCTATCCTTACTGACTGCGATCTGTGGCTTAGGAAATAAAAGATTCAGCTGCAGAGGGAGGAGCCAAGCCCCAAGCCACAAAGTTTGTCAATGAATCTCCTAGAAATAATGGTTTTGAAGACTGAGCTGTGGATTATGAATAGGAGTCTGACATAGGTGCCTTTGTTATGTGGGCGTTCCAGGGTTGAGCACAGGGCCAGGGAGATGGCATCTGCTGTGGACCTGTTGCAGCGAAGGTGAACTGTAATGGATCCAGGCATTCTCGGAGGCAGGAACTGATTTGTGCCATGACTAACTTTTCAAAGATCGATGTCAGAGCCACCAGATGATAGCCATGATGTGGAAATGCCAATATTGGACTGGAGTGGGCACAGTAAGAAGTCTCACAACACCAGGTTAAAGTCCAACAGGTTTATTTGGAATCACGAGCTCCTTCATCAGGTGAGCAATACCGCAAACCACCGGCTCAACGTGGAGAGAATCTCCAAGAAGATCACGTATATCAACACAGACATCAAGTTTCTACAAAGATGCAAGAAAGCAGACAAGATCCCGAAAGGACTACAGATCCCAACCCACTCAAGTCAACACTCACCTGATGAAGGAGCAGTGCTTCAAAAACCCGTGATTCCAAATAAACCTGTTGGACTTTACCCTGGTGTTTTGAGAGTTGTTATTGTACCGGTAGTGGCAGCACAGTCACACAATGGTTAGCACTGCTGCCTCAGTGCCATGGACCAGGGTTCAGTTCCTGGCTTGGGTCACTGTCTGTGCTGAGTCTGTACATTCTCCCCATATGTGCATGGGTTTCCCCCGGGTGCTCCAGTTTTCTCCCACAGTCTGAAAAATGTGCCAGTTAGGTGCATTGGCCATGCTAAATTCTCCCTCAGTGTACCCGATCAGGTGCCGGAGTGTGGCGACAAAGAGATTTTCACAGTAAAACTTCATTGCAGTGTTAATGTAAAGGTACTTGTGATACTAGCAAATTTAACTTTAAAAAAATTATAGCCATTAAGGCACGCTGCCTGGCTTTTTAGTAGTGGGGTGATGGTCATTCTTCTTGATGCAGATAGGGACTTCAGATTGGTGTAAAGAGAGGTTGAAAATGACTGTGAATACCCCTGCCAGCTGGTTCAACCAGGACTTGAATGCCCATCCGGGCCAGTCGCATTCCATGGATTAACTTTTGAGAAGGCTGCTCTGACCTCTGCAACGGTGACCTCAGATACAGTTTTGTCCGAGGCTTCCAGGATGGAGGATGTGCTCTTGCTGATCTTTTGCTCAAAATGGGCATAGAATGCATTAAGCTCATCAGGGAGGGATGCATTGGAGCCAACGTTTTTACCTGCCTTCCTCTTGTAGCCTGCTATGTGTTGCAGGCCTTGCCATAGTCAGCAGAAGTCCACGTGACTAGCCTGGGATTTAGCTTGATCCAGTACTGTCCTTTGGCATGTTTGAGCATGTGAATATGTGAACAATGATGAACATGAAAAGTCTCACTGGACTCACGTGATAACATATGCCATCAGATTGAATTAAACTTCAATTGGCTTGCTGTTGACGCTCTAGACTATGAAAGGACAAATATATTAGTGTAAAAATGAAGCGACAGAGAGAAAGAAGTCACCAAACAATACATAACACTGGCATAAAGCAAAAGGTTGTCAACCCTCCAGGGTTGGACTGGAGTCCTCAAGAATTGCAGGTCCATCTTCAGGATACTGCTATGTACAATCTAGAGAAAAATCGTCAGCATATTAAAAAGATAGTTTTTTTTAATCATTGCACTTCTCTTTATGGATATAAAAATATTGAAAATGGGAAATAGGCTCTTTGGCTGACAGTCAAACATCACCCAATTGAATAATGAGCCTTTTTGCTTTCTGGCTGCTGTAGGAAGGCTGTACATATCAACGATGGATGTGTTGGTCAACTAAATAGTTGGAGCATGGAGGCGAATCATGTGATGCAACCTTCAGGAATACAATTTATCACAGTTGGCAATCTGAATAAAGCAGATAGATAAATATATTTTTTTCAGTAAAATTTATCATTTGGTTTGTAATTTTAATGTATTAATTGTTTTTTATCATGTTTGTCTCTCAGTTCAACTTTGGTGATGTGGTTTAGATTTGAGGCAAATATTTGGACTGTTTGTTTATCCTTAATAGTGAAATTATGTTGCGTTTTCTTTGATGAACAATGCTTCCAATGTCTGCCAGAAATAACCAAGCTGTTAACACGGATGAAATGGTTAGACATTAGTTTGTGGTCGTAAAAAGAGTGGCATCAACAGGATAACATATTTACCCTGCTTCATTACCAAAGTGTAAAGCACACTTTTAGCCATCTTTTATTTATTACTTACAAAGTAAGCACTGAAAAAACTCTTTCAATGGATAGTGTACAGATAGCGTGAGGTCGTGCAGTTCAACTCTCCACCTTTGACCTTGGCAGGATATGAGTCTGTGTGCAGCATGCTGTGAATTTGCTGCAATTCCGCACATGTGTTCTGCATGGGTAAGGATTAGATTTGAGCTGATACTGTGAGGGAAGGTAATAGTATGGTGATTGCAAACATTACGGTGTAAGATTTTCGGAGGTCACTCATAATTGTGCATTTCAAGTAGACTTGTTTTGTGGTTTCAACATGTGCCAGTCCCTAAAAACAACTAAT